>NC_066584.1:490962742-492313992 GCF_024323335.1 Lathyrus oleraceus | reverse complement strand
TGTCAGGAGCAACTGTAGCAAACGTGCTGTACAGATGTTTGACCAACGATCTGCCTCTGTCGGGGATATGGTCTGAGTGAGTTTCAACACATGAATGCATATGTTTGAATTTTTCTATGGCGTAGTGCTCCATATTGAATGGAAATGCTACGCGATTTGAGGATGAAATGATTACTATATGCCAAATGCAACGGATGAACTCCGGCTGGGGAGCCAACTGATCAAATACTCCGACTCCGTGGGGAGACTCTGACTGAGAAATACTCTGCGGGGAGAGGACCGACTTCTCACTCATGCTGGAGAAAATAATACTGTTGCTGGGGAAAGGATCCCAATCCACTCGGGGACTCCGCTTGGGGGGAACAAACAAGGCAACTCGCTGGGGACGAACCAAGACGACTTCCCTGAGGAATTAAACAAAGCGACTTCGCTGGGGAGAGTTGCCAACAGGTAGGATAAACTCTGCTTTGGGAAACAAACGCTACTCCGCTGGGGAGAACTCATCCAATCTACAGGTAGGATAAACTCTGCTGGAGATAATCTTCACCGGACCTGATCCACTCGGAGAACCTGCTGGGGAAAACCATCAACACAAACCTCTGCTCGGGAGATCTGCTAGGGAAAGCAGCTCTGTTGGGGAAAGCACACCAGATCAAGCTGGGGGATGGGCATCCACAACCTTGCTGGGGAAAAGCATATTCTGGTGGGGAAAGTAGTACACCAAACTCGGTGCTGGAGATCGACATCCACAACACTGCTGGGGATAAGCGCTCACGACCACGCTGAGGATAACAGTACTTCAAACCCGACTGTTGGGGAATGGAAATCCACTGACACATCCGCTGGGGATTTAACGTCCTTCCAACTCAGTGGGGAACTCAACTGGGGAAATACCTGCTGGGGAATCGTCTTTACAGATAACAACCTGCAAAACAGCACAACACACATGCCCCAGGGGTCGCATGGACGAGATACTCTCAAGTGTCCTCAACATTCAAAATGATTTTCAAATGTTTTATCTTTCTGCACGTTATTGCTTAGCCTTCATGTTTTTATATGCAATGTTTATCAAAAATTCGGACGTTTTTGCAAACAAAACAGTAAAATAAAAACAAAAGAGCTATTTATCTGAATAACGACTTTTATTGATTGAAAATGGGCCTGAAAAGGCGAATACTTTGGGAAGGATTTCCTAGAAAGAGGTAATTGCGCACAAAAGGAAAAAATCTATCCTAATGGCAATGTGAACACGGCATCCACTATTTCCCAATTCTGTTATAACTCACAGATCATCAGTTTTCCTCCCGACTTCCTTGCTTTCTGAGAAGAATGACTGGACCGATCACATCTTTCGAGATGGCAGACGAAGAAGCGCGATGAAATACAGATAACTCAGACTGTAGTCTTCGCTTTAATCCCTCTTTTGCCTGGATCGCCCTTTCGGGTTTTCAATCCACCGGGATACCCATTTTTGCCTAAGCCGCCCTTGCGGGTTTTCGACTTACCGGGTGTACAAATTATTTTCATTTTTATCCCTAATTTTTGCCCGAACCTTTTCTTTCTGTTTTTTTGGTTCGCCGGGATGCCCTTTTTTGCCTGGACTCTTTTATTCTTTTTGTCCAGCGGATCAATTTATGCGAAGTATTTTTTGACTACTGTAGCGGTGTATTCGTCACTTTATGATTTATTGATTAAATCAAAAGCAAAGCATACAAAGAATCGAGTCGCCACCGCACTTTTATTTATCCAAAGGATTGGCTAAAAAGCGAACAAAAGCCTAAGAAGTTTTACACATAGAAAACTAATGAAAAGATCAGAGAATCTGGGTAAGGGGTAAATTACGCAATGGGAAGGTGTTAGGCACCCAAAACGTCCTAGGTACTCCTAGGGAGCCCTTTTCACACTTGTTGTATAAAAAAGTTTATTTGTTTATGACATATTGTGCAAACATGATTGGGAAGATGAGAAAAGAATATACAATTTTTATTATTTTTGTGTTTGAACGGATGAACCCGTTGCCTACGTACCTTTCCATGAAAGGTAAGGATCAAAACGCCGTAGTTCGGCTAAAAGATTTCCAAAATATGAGTGGGTTCATTTTAAAACAAGAGCACTAAGGCTTTTCATTATCAACGGGAGAAAACTCAACCAAGACCAACAATTCACCATGCAAGGATAGCTTCAACATACTAGTGAGGGTATAACCCTATAATAAGTATGGAAGACTTACAATCAACTCACTACGGATGTGGTGAGATTTACATCAACCACTATGAGAATTGAAACCTATGGCTAATGTATGAAAACATATCAACAATGGACAAAGCCACAAAACAATTGAATGAGTGAAGTTAATTGATTATGAGTATTCACAAAAGGATGGTCAAAGTATGATTAGTATTCAATTCAGAAAGAAGTGTTATGAAAATGAAGTTTGAAAAGTCAAGGACTTAAGGTCCAGGTTTCTAATTTGAAAAGAGATGAAAATGTTTGCACAATATTTGTCAAAGTTTCGAAAGTCAACAAGTGAAAAAAGGTTTTGAAACAAAAGGATGTGGATGAAGGAGTGTACAACTTCCTAGAAGTTCACCTCTTGAGATCATATGAGAGATGATCCAAGTGTGTCCTTTGGAATAAGGCAACAATGTAAGTAAGCAAATGAACAAAGCAAGGTGATACCGGATGCCAATCAATGGACTTACACCAATCTCACCAACAAAGGTGGATACCGGATACCAATCAATGGATTTACACCAATCTCCTAAAACAAAACGATGATACCGGATGCCAATCAATGGACTTATACCAATCTCACAAACAAAGGCGGATACCGGATACCAATTAATGGATTTACACCAATCTCCTAAAACAAAACAATGATACCGGATGCCAATATATGGGCTTACTCCAATCTCACAAGGCCAAACAAAACATGGATATCAGATGCCAATCTATCTGGGCTTATACCAATCTCCAAAGGATGATCATAGGAGTATAAATGCCAACAACATGGACTTACAATTGCATCCTCACATACAACAAACAAACAAAAGCAATAAGCAAAGAGGACATAGTTGCCAACAAAGGGTCTTACACTCAATCCCCTCCAAATCATAGGAACAATGGCCAATGAATGGACTTACAGTTGATTCCTCAATGGACAAACAAAGATGTCACAGAGATATGAAATGATGATCATGTATCAATGAACAATTAATGATGATAAATGCACAAAGGCACACAAGCATATATGCACAAATGAATCAAGCAATCAATCAAACAAAGTCAATTAGCACACACTATATACAAGCAATTTGGCTCAAGCAAAGGTTAGACTTTACAGTCAACTGGAATGGGGTAAGTGGTGCTCTTAACCTTAACATTGAGGGTTAAGGTGAAGCAGATGAAAGGGAGATGAGGGGTGTGCCTCATAGCTCTTATCCCTGGCCTGGGAGAGCTTTGAATATTAGAAGGTGTGGGAGTTCAGAAAGTTGGAACTCTCTCCACAAGTGAATGACTCTATAGATCTTGGGTTAATATCCACAATGCATCAACATGTAATGTGAGCAAAGGGATGACATACAGAATAGTAGGAGATGGACTAAACATCTCTTTTATCTACCAATTGCCTTGTCAAAAGGACTTTTCCTGCTTGGGGACAAAGATAAACAATCACAAACATTGCCTCTTAAGGAGGACTTCAGACAGGTGCCTGGCCACATAACAAGCCAGGTCTTCCAGACTACATGAAGAAGAGAAGTTATACCTAATTGGTTAAGCAACCAAGCAAAAGCAAGTTCAAAATGAACTTAAGCAACTAATGTACCTGAAAACAATCCAACTCAATCAGTACTCAATTCAAAAAGTCAAACAGATAATCCCACAGTCAACAGACAATACACAATCAAACAAGCAGGGCTACAATGTGCAAGGCACAAGCTCAACACAAATGAGCTAAAAGCATCCTACAAAACAACTCAAGGTTAGTCAATAACAATCAAATAACCAACTCAAGCAATGTGCATTAATCTCCTTATGGCCATGTACTTCTTAACCTGAAAACAAACTCAAACATGAGAAGCAAACCACTAGGACAAGGCCTAGGGTCAAATAAGGAGAAATAATCTAAAACAGAACATGAAAATTGGTAAGAATCAAGCTCAATCAAATTAGAACATCATCCAAGTGGTCTCATGTCAATAGCATCAACCAATTTCATTTCACAAAGAAATCATGGCAAGGTATGCAAATTGGAAGCACATTGGAGCAAACAGAATGAACCAATCCACATCAACTCAAAACTGATTCAATAAATCTCAAGAAAAATCATGGATAAACAGCACACATCAAATGATCATCATACCAAAAATCAATGCATTTGGACAAGTATAAGCAAGTCAAAGAAATTCACTAAGTCAAGGTAAGAATAAACAAGCTCAAAGGAGGCACAAATTGATACATCAACTTAAGGCAATCCTAAAACAGAAAGGACAAGTGATAAATGACTCAAACCAAAGCCACAACAAACTTCAATGTGTCAAGAATCAATGTGCAAAATTTCAAGTTCATATGATCAAGCATAAGCATTTCACAAGTCATGGAAGTTCAACACTCTTCAAAAGTTCAAACATGGTCAACCAGAAAGAAAAATCTCAAACAAATCAACAATCAATCCAGAAATTCCACAAAAAATCATGATCAATCCTAACATCCAGAATTAGCATCATGCAAAAAATCACATCATTTGGAATTGATTTGGCATGGTAAATAGAATCAGCAAATTAAGCAAGCAAAGGTGTGACACACATTGTCACACCTACATTAAACAAATCATATCTCCACAACCAGAAATGCTAAAAATGCAAACTCTATACCAAAATGACCAGTAGGATGTCTAGTTTAAGCATGTCAAGTTTCACATTCATTGGATCAACCATCATTATTTCACAAAGAAAATGGCAAGCAAGGTACAAGATAGCATATGCATGAACAATCCCTAGGTAAATTTAAAATCCAACCAAGCACAAATTCTGGAAAAATAACCATAAAATAGTAGACATCATGAGGAGCAAGGTGAAAAAAATCTCACATCAATTGGATCAATATTCATTGAGTTATGTATTTTTGAATGAATAAGAAAAATAAAAAAACATGATGAATCAATGCATGAACATATGAGATAAATGGAAATAAAATGAAATGGCAATTGTTGGAAATGTCTAACAGGAGGATCGAACACGCCAGACATTCAAACTTGGCGCTTACTACATGAAACGCGCCGTTTCATTAATCTCGCGTGGCAAGGCAAAGCAATATGGACCAATCAATGTGCCACGTGAAAGCCAAATGGACCAATGCATGGCAACAAACAACGAAACACATGCAAACCAGCGCTCATGAGGATCAAACAAGTTCTGGAAATCTAAAACCTAGGTGTTCATCACATGTTCATCGTGTTCATCATCTCAAGAACAAATGTTCACCAAAATTCACAATGAGCATACCAATAGATTCATCTCACATCACACATCAACAATCTAGTATTAATTTGACCTAATTCTCAATAATATGAATGGATCGAGCAAGAGAAGTTTCACATGTCAAAATTAAAATCAACATAACTACTTCAATTCTGCATGGATTTCATGGATCTAAAGTTCAGCATGATCAGCATTAAAGGATCTACAAGATGCATCTATCAATTTCAAGAATCATGACATTCGAATTCTAACCTTGTTGGAGAAACAGAAGTGGAATCAATGGAATCAGGTCCTGAAATGCATAAACAGATGTTCCTCAGCTCCTATATGATGGAATAGATGAATGCTTGATGTTTATCCTTGCACGATTTGGCCAGAAATTCCAACTGCCATTGATGAACATAAGCTTCAACAGTCCACAATTCAGCTCGAAACCTGATGGATCTTGCTTCCAAAACCTTCAATGATGCTTGTAGATAATGAACAAACCACGAACCAAACAATGTTTATGGAGAAAATTGAAGAAAAAGTTTGAGAGCAAAGTGGAGAAAATTTTCAGATCTGGAATTTGTGAAGTGTTTTCCTGATTTTCTGTTATAATTAGCTATATATACCATCTGTTAATGAAGCTGCTAATCACAATTAAGCCAAATGCAAATGGATTAGTGAAATTCAAGTGTTGATGCAAAATGGCAAAATCACCCTTACATGTGCATGGCAATGCTACAATGCACGATTTTCACTTGGAATGAGTTTCAAATGCTGTTTGGAGGCAAAGGCAATTGCTAGAAAATGAAAACAATGCATATTTTTCAAATGACCACTTTCCCTCCAAAATTCAAATGAAATTCAAGTGAAAATGCCAATATTTTTATGATGAGAATTGATGAAATGGAATGCATGTTTTGGATAGTAGAGATCAAGAGAGAAATGTTCCAAAAAGAACCACTTCAATTGGCCTTTTGGTGTGAAAGTTATGCACTTGTGAAGTTCAAAATTACTTGACAATGATTGATCCATATCTTTTCAACCATAAATGAGAAATTGATGTTCTTG
Source organism: Lathyrus oleraceus (assembly GCF_024323335.1). Taxonomy (NCBI): domain Eukaryota; kingdom Viridiplantae; phylum Streptophyta; class Magnoliopsida; order Fabales; family Fabaceae; genus Lathyrus; species Lathyrus oleraceus. Next base: position 492,307,456 of record NC_066584.1, on the reverse strand, counting down.
GACTTTTTGGAAAGGTGAGAGCAAGATATTCAACTTTCATGTTGGACAAAATTTCATTTGAAGCTTGCTTGATGATGTAAACTTGAGGAGAAAACCTTTCCATTTTTGGCAATTTTGAATTACAGGTCACTTACTATTTTTGGAAAGTTTTCATCTTACCTCAAATTCTTCATGGTTGATATTTGAAATGTCAAATGAGACTTGTATGGACATGAATGAGGTCTCTCTAACCATCTCCCACCTTCAAATCCATGATTGAATGCATAGTTGACTTGTGTTGACTTTTCTAGGGTTTCAGTTGACCTGGCTATGCTCAGATGAAATTCAAGCCTCTACCACTTGAAATCTTGATTCAAAATGATGCCATGGTTCATATGAACTCTTGTGAATGATCATGGTGCCCAAATTCTCAAGAATGGCCACCATCTATTGCTCAATAGCTGCCTTTGACTGTCTTGACCTAAGATTGCTTCATCTGCAAGTAACAAGGTTAGATGACTTATTTTTGTACTTTTGGTTAGTGAACAAATGAAAAGCAATGATATACAAATGCAAAACATGCTTGGTGATCAAGAAATCACTCTCAAAAGATGACCCACCCACAGGGAAAGATGCATGGTGCACAATGATCCTTGAGGCAATGATATGATATGATGCCATGAGGGATCTTAGGGACAAAATTGGGGTCTTACAGATGCCCCTATTTAAGGTCATTCTAACCGGAGAAGTGAAGTTTAGAAATCTTCATCTCGACGCGGTAGAATGGGCTTAAATAACAGTAATGAGACAAATTTTGGTCCCTAAGAGACCTCATGATGCAGATGTATGCATGCAAAAGACACAAAATCTGTGGGGATATGGTTCACACAGAAGAAAAGATGATCCATCGGAGTACTACACTCACCAGGAACAGAGACTCTAACAGGACTCTCACGGGGACTCTTATTGGGGATAGAAAGAAAAAGAAGGCGTGAGCAGGACACGACTCTGAATTAGGGGACAAACTGACACTACGTGAACAAAACGCGACTGGACTGGAGACCTCACTGGGGAGTGAAGGACTCAAACTGGGGAAAAGAAGATGTCCAAAGGAAGACACATCCATCGGAAAGACACAAGCTGACTCAAACTATCCATAAAGGATACTTCGGATAAAAATCCGGACTCGGACCAGGAAAGATTCACAAAGAAACTCCCTGCCGGGGAAAAATTGCATATATTGGGAAACGCCAATACAGCAAAAGGGTAAAATCACAACAGAAATTCCACCGGGAAAGGTCTAACAAAGAGACTCCTGGGGAAAAGCAACAAGATGAGGTGTTACCGGTATAAGGGTAACAAACTCAGGAAGAATGAATATCTAAGACCGTTATAAGGGTGAGAGATATCAATCAACCAACAACTGAGAAAGACCTGAAAAAGGTACATCAACTCAGGAAAATCTGACTCCATAGGGGACCAAGGTCATAATCGGGAGCAGAAAGGAAGGAACACCAGGGATACCGGGGTATATAATAGGTGACCGACCAAAGCGTGAATTGGTATATATGCCAAAACACTCATCATCCGAAAGGAGGGCTTGAAAAAGCAAATCGACTTACAGGATGGACGTTCGAATCCACAAAGGGAAAACGAATCTTACTCAATTGGGGACACAAACCCAAAGAGCGCATGAGATATAATATCCATTACCGTCAGAACGTGGATAGAATACTCGCATGAGATATATTATCTATTACCGTCAGAACGTAGATAATACACTCGCATGGAAGAGACACCAGAGATACCGAGGTATATAATAGGTGACCAACCGAAAACGTGAATTGGTATATATGCCAAGACACTCATCATCCAAAACACAAACTTGTTAAAGGATGGATATTCGATTCTACCAAGAAAATGAATTTTACTCTACTGGGGAAGATCAACAGAGGATTCCAACCAAAGAGCGAAAGAGATATATTATTCATTACCGTCAGAACGTGAATAATATACTCGTAAGGAAGAGACACCAGAGATACCGGTTAGGGCATATAATAGGTGGTCAACCAAAAAAGAGACAATCGTTACCAAGCATACGGGTAAACGAAAGACAACTCACAGGGATAAATTGCAAGCATCCGGCAATTATCCAAGAACAAAGAAATATTCGACTCCGCAAAGGGATAACAAATCTTACTCGACTGGGGAAACACGACAGGCTTCGACTGAAGAGTGCATGAGATATATTATCCATTACCGTCATAACGTGGATAACATACTCGCATGGAAGATTATCCACAACCGGCTACTGGGTTAATAAAGGATAAATCGACCGAAAAGAAAGGCATCGGGATACCAGAACCAGGTATATAATGACGACCAATCAAAGGGAGCAACAATCATTACTAAGCAACCGGGTAAATGAAAGAAGACTCGCTGGGGATAAATTGTATAAACAACAATTATCCGGGCACTTACTGGCGACTTCAAAAGGATAACATTGCAAGCATACGACAATGATCCAGAAGACTGCTGGGGATACAATTGCTAGCAACCGGCAATTGTCCAGAAGCAAGGAAGTAATATCAACGTCGAATAACGAATGAAGATAACCACAAAGAGTAACCATCATCGGTTAGGATGAACAACAAGGTTAACTCTGCAAAGGGGAGAAATTAGGGTTTACAAATACCGAATACGGGGTAGAATACCAAAACTCTGACTGGGGATAAAATTGCTAGCATCCGGCAACTATCCACAAAAAGCACAGACTCCGTTGGGAATAAAACCACAACAGTACAAAATCCACCATCAACCAGAACGAACCACAAAGGTTACCTCTGCTAGGGGAAAAGAGATAGGACTTACAACTACCGAATACTGGGTAGTAGCCAACAACTCTGATGAGGATAAAAAAAATTAGGGTTTACATCTACCGAGTACTGGGTAGAAAACCAACAACTCCGCGTGGGGAATGAAAGAATCACAAATCCGCACGGGAAACAAAATAGGGTTTATAACAAACCACAAACTGCTGGAGAGCAGGAAAACCAGGATTTACAACTACCGAATATTAGGTAGAAAACCAAAGCGACTCTTGCTGAGGAATAAAAGGTATATAACCACAAATTCCACCAAGCAGAGGGAACATAGGACTTACAACTACCGGTATAAGGGTAGAGGCCCAAAAAGATTCCGCTAGGGATAAAAAGAATTAATCCCGGTTACTGGGCAATTTATTCGTTCATTCCACAGGGAAACACAAGAAACAGTTGACAAACGCCAATTCAGAGTCAAACTGAAAGGACAGACTGAATCAAGACTCATCCTATGAGGATATAACTCAATAGGAAAATCCATCCCAATACATGTGTTGGGAGGAGACGGAAAAAACCGTCATCCACGAGGATAATCTCAGTGGGGAACTGCAGAAGGAAAGACAGACACTTTCTGCTTATGGGGCTGACTCTATATGGAGAGATTTAGACACCCGACATCTGCTTGGAGGAGATCTATTGGAGAGATCTATATCACCCATAGCAGGAGACGACAAACAAAAGATATATGGCAAAAAATGCAACATGAATATCTGAATGTTTTATGATTATGCATGAATATGCGTAATTTATGTTTGATGAATGCTGACAAAACAGACATATCTAACACAAACAGGGTCCAGGAATCAAACGCCCGGTACTACACTTCCAGGGAAAAACCAAACTGGGAAGCCAATCTGCTGGAGATCCACATGCTGAAAAGCAAAGATCTGCGGGAAGGCAAAAGATCGGAGATATCACGAAATCTCTGAGTAACGGATCAACAAACAACCCAACTGGAGTACAGAAAGTCACAACAGGCATAAACAGCCACAAAGACAAATCTGTTGGGGAAACAGGAGAAACCCCAAGATATCTGCAGGGGAATTCTCAGTATCAACTGAGAAACAAGAGTTCATTACACAAGCGAGAACTGCTATGAAAGAAAATCCACGCAACCCCACTAGGGAACAACCCTATGAGGGATAACAGATCATCCAAGTAGAATCTACTGCACAAGCAACTCTACCTGGGGAAAACACAAGTAGCCATTCCATCGGGAATACACCCACTGAGGGAAAAACAGATCACACAAGTAGATTCTGCAACAAGCCACTCTACTGAGGATCGAAAGCAATCAGGAAATCAACCCAATCTCTGGATGCTAGACCACCAACCAACCCTACTGGGGAAACAGAGATTTCAACAAGCAGAAACTGCCACAAAAGCAACTCTGTCGAGGATACCAGCTCTGGCGGAAACTCTGAGGGGATTATCACAGATGTAATCCTGATTCTGTTGGGGATACCAACTCTTTTGGGGATTTTGCACAAATACAATCCACCAAACCACAAATCTACTGACGGCTAGGGAATCCACTGAGGGATCCACTGGGGATACGGAAGAGAGCTGGGGAATCAACCACTAAATGCTGACTCTTCTGAGGAGAACATCCACAACTGCTGAGGAGGAACATAATCACTGCTCTGCTGAAGGCTAAACGCTCTGATGGGGAGCTAGCAACAAATCTGCAGGTGACTGCGCTGAGGAGAGTGGTAAAGTACCGGGATATCAATCCACCAACCACTGAATCATCAAAAAGAAAGCAACCATGCTGAGGAGAGAAACAACAACTCTGCTAGCGACTGCACTGGAGAGACTACTGCTGGAGAAGAAAAACAAAGTCTTCAACAACACTCTGCTTGGGGAACAACCCACAACAACAACTCTGCTAGGGGAACAACCCCAACAACACAGCAGGAGAAAGAGGATACAACCATGCTAGGAATATGAACAAATGTCTTACCTGTTGGAAATCATGCCACCCTTGGGAGAGCACTGAGAAATTCTTAAGTATCCTTTCATCGTTGTGAATGTTCACTTTGTTTAAAACAAAAAAAAAATTGAAAAAATTTGTTTGTTTAAAACAATGACATTTTATCAATTAAAACATGCAAAACATTTGTTGAATTGAAACAAACAAGAGTGCAAATAATTGGATAAAAAGCTCAAATTTATTTGATGGAATGGTAGCCTGCGAATGGCAAGACTCCATAGATCTGTACAAATTCGAAATCAGTGATATATATTGGAAGAGGGCTACATTGAACATAATGATCATTTCTCTACCAATTTGAATCTCGATGTACTCGAAGCTTCAGTTGACGACGAATCGAGAATCTCTGACGAAAAGACGGCTGCGGAACAGAAAGTCTTGTCAGGATGCAATTACTTGCCAAATCCCTAATTTTTTGCCTAGATTGCCCCAGGGTGAGGTACTCAATCTAGCGGGATGCAAATTCATTTTTTTTCAAGTCTCTAATTTTTGCCTGGATCACCCTTGCGGGTTCTCCACCGAGACGCTCATTTTTGCCTAAGCCGCCCTTTCGGGTTTTCAACTTAGCGAGCTATTCTGTTTTTCATTTGCATATACTTTTTTTTAGGCAAAGTATTTCTTGACTGCATCTGAATTCACAGGACGAGTGAAATCCTCCCCATCCATTGTTGTAAGCATCAAAGCACCGCCTGAAAAAGCTCTCTTAACAACATCTGCCAACGGGCAATCCTCCCAGTTAGAGCAGGCTTCTCGAAAATATACTTGATTGGATCCATTCTGGATATCAACCAAGTAGTATGATTTATCATGTACTGGCGCAAACGCTTAGCAGCCCAAGCCAAAGCACAACAAGTCTTCTCAAGCATAGAGTATCGAGACTCACAATCAGTAAACTTCTTACTGAGGTAGTAGATAGCGGATTCTTTCTTCCCTGATTCATCTTGCTGACCGAGTACACAACCCATCGAGTCTTCAAGCACAGTCAAATACATAATCAGAGGTCTTCCTTCTACAGGCGGAGACAAGATCGGAGGTTCAGACAGATACTCTTTGATACTGTCGAAAGCTTTCTGGCAATCCTTGGTCCAATCATGAGACTGATCTTTCCGAAGGAGCTTGAATATCGGCGCACATGTGGCAGTCATGTGGGATATAAATCTGGAAATATAGTTCAAGCGGCCAAGAAAACCTCGGACTTGCTTTTCAGTTTTGGGTGCAGGCATCTCTTGTATTGCTTTGACCTTTGCAGGATCAACCTCAATACCTCTCTCGCTGACAACAAAACCCAACAAATTGCCGGAACGGACTCCAAATGTACATTTGTTCGGATTCAGGCGAAGTCTAAACTTCCTCAGACGCTGAAAAAGCTTCAACAAATGCTCAACATGTTCAATTTCCGTTCGGGACTTAGCAATCATATCATCAACATAGACCTCTATCTCCTTGTGCATCATATCATGAAACAAGGTAGTCATAGCTCGTTGATACGTGGCTCCGGCGTTCTTCAAACCGAAGGGCATCACTCGATAACAGAATGTTTCCCAAGGTGTGATGAATGTTGTCTTCTCCATATCCTCGGGTGCCATCTTGATCTGGTTATATCCAGAAAATCCGTCCATAAAGGAAAAGACTTTGAATTTAGCTGTATTGTCTACCAACATATCAATGTGTGGTAGAGGGAAATCATCTTTAGGACTAGCCTTATTCAAATCTCTGTAATCAACACACATACGGACTTTTCCGTCTTTCTTAGGCACATGCACAATATTGGCCACCCATTGAGGATATGTAGAAGTCACCAGAAACCCCGCATCAATTTGCTTCTGAACTTCCTCTTTGATCTTCACTGCCATATCTGGATGAGTTCTTCTGAGCTTCTGCTTCACAGGCACGCACTCAGGCTTCAAAGGCAGGAAATGTTGCACAATATCTGTATCTAAACCCGGCATGTCTTCATATGACCAAGCAAAGATATCGGAATATTCTCGTAGCAACTCAATCAACCTCTTCTTGACAGACTCTTCAAGAAGTGCCCCAATCTTCACCAACCGAACACAATCCTCAAACCCCAAGTTGACTATTTCCAAATCTTCAAGGTGCGGCTGAATGATCTTCTTCTCGTGCTCAAGGAGACAGGTAATCTCATCAGGAATCCCTTCAACATCATCTTCCTCTGCCTCGAATACAGGGAATTCAAAATTGGGAGATGGCGTTGGATCATTATGTTCAATGGGTTTTAGGATCAACCTGCATAATGATTTTGGTTAATAAAGCTTTAGAATTTAAACAAGCAAACCATTATGCAGATGAAAAGATTGCTTTTATTCTTGTTTTTATGGGTTTTTTGTGATCACTGAATTCATGCAAAAGCAAAAAGTGAAAACAAATGGAAAAACAAATGTTTAACAATGCATTAATTGAATGAAAATATCATTGTATAAATGCTGCCAACAATGTCATCACTTCTCCTTTTGCCATGGGAGAAGGGTTTTGAACAAAGTGAACCATTACTCTGATCTATGAATGACTGTAGGAACATCTACAGCGACCCAATTGTGGCAGACACCACCAGGTATGATGAAGTTGCTCAAATCCTCTACATCCTCTTCCAAGATAGCAGCAGCCTCTTCGGCTCGATCAGCATGGATGAAACCTCCACTCTTGAACAAACCAAGCTCGTTGAATGCCCCAGAACCGTAGCCAATGCCAGCCCGGGATCTATTGTCTTCAAGCTCAATCATCTTCCCCAAACCAGCAACTGCACCACATTCAATGGCCAGTTTCGCATCACGGTAGGAAGCAAATGAAGGAGACTTCATCTCAATTGGTTCCTCAATAGATAAAGCTTGGAAAGGAGTTCCAACTTCATCCTCAGCATCAATATACGAGAAAGAAGACAAGTGGCTAACCAGGAGAGCCTTTTCTCCCCCTACCACAACCAGTTTCTTATTCTTCACGAATTTCAGCTTCTGGTGTAGGGTGGATGTCACGGCGCCAGCCTCGTGAATCCATGGTCTACCAAGGAGACAGCTATAAGATGGGTGGATATCCATAACCTGGAAGGTAACTTGGAAATCACTAGGTCCAATCTTGATCGGGAGATCAACTTCCCCAATGACAGTCTTACGCGACCCATCTGTCGCAACTTGAAAAATACAGTGCGCGAAAAAACAACCGGCGAAAGAAAAATGACAGAAGAGTCGCCACTGTGCGTTATTCATCCCAAAGGAGGGAAAGGAAACGCTCGAAGTAAACCTGAAAAAGGAAAGGACAAGACGGGGTCTCGCAACCAAATCTTGGGTTCGGGAGTCGGTTATGCGAAGGGAAGGTATTAGCACCCCTACGCATCCATAGTACTCTACGGGATCCACTTTTGTGGTTTTTGTCTAAAGGGTATGGGTTTACCTAATGTGTTTATTTACTAAAAAGGTTAAGAGAAATGACTCGCGCGGATGTCGCATCCACTGCATACGTATCTCATCTGAATATGAGAATCAGAGTCTTCGTAGCTCGGCTGACCTATGGGTTGGGGGATGTGTGCTTGCTAAGACATCGCGTCTTATGCCTACGTATCTCATCTGGAATGAGAATCAGAGCAAGCCGTAGTTCGGCTAACTACGGGGTGTAGCACCTCAAATTTGCACCTATCATTGTACATAAATTTTCATATTAGGTCATAGCATATCATTGTCCACTGCATAGCATTGCATTGTCCCAGTTGCCTCAAGTGCAAGCAAATCAAGAAATTAGGTCAAACTGATCAGGATATCAGTCAACCAAGCAAGCAAGGGTGTTTCTCAAGGAGCCAAGGCCCTAGGGTTGGTCCAACATGTTCACATGACTTGGAGGCCCATTTGAAGTGTTTAAGTCAAGGGTTGGATGTTCAGAAGTCATCAGTTCATACACAGTCAGCCAGAAACCCTAGAAAAGTCAAACTTGGTCAACTGTGGTTGATTTTATGGTTTTGATGGTTGGATTTGGTTTGAAAGAGCTTATTCATGTCCCAATAGGCCTCATATATCATGGCAAACAATATCATTGAAGAATTTGAAGCCAATCAGAAAATTTCCAAAAATAGAAACTGGACCTATAATTTTAACTGCCAAAAATGGAAACTTCTTGATCTTAAACTCACATCATGATACAAGCTCCAAATAAATTTTTGCCCAACATGAAAGTTGAAGATCTTGTTCTCCCATTTCCAAAAAGTCCAAGAACTCTCAAATCCCATGTATGGTTAGCAAGATATGATCAATTCATTTTCACAAAATTTTGAACTTCAAAGGGCCATATCTCATGAACCATTTGGCCAATTTTGGTGGGGTTTTTTCCTACAAGTCCTATTTGTTCCCCTCTTTCCAAAAATGCATTTATCATTCATCAAAACCTCACCATGCAAAATGGCATTTTTGGACTTGTCTAATTAAAATTCAAGTATGTGCAAAAAGTGACTTTTTGATTTAGCCATTTTCAGCACATTTGGCCATTTGGAACTTGTTTAAATTGATATTTGAAACTTGTCCAAGGCCCAAACTCGGCCAGAACTTACACCTCCATGTGCATATGTTGAAAGATTAGCAAATTTGCAAATGGCTTCATTTAAGTTAATCTTGTTTAGCATTACATTAGCCAAGTTAAAACAGCAAATATAAGGGATATTTTCTGTCCATTCAACCCTAGCTGCAGCCTCCCAAAGATCAGAAACTCTCATTCTCTCTCAATTTGCATTTTCACAAATTGCAATTTCTGAGCAAAACCTTAAAAGCACTCGAGCAGCTCTTGTTTGTTTCATCACTTGGCCAACATTTGGAAGCCTTTTGCAGCATCAAACCTCAGCTGTACTGCAGCATCGTGTTCTGTTTTTCTTCAAGCTACAGCCATGGCAAGTGTAGATTCAAGTTGGATTTGAGTTGCTCGAGCTAAGTTTCTTCAAGGATCCATCAATATCAACCATCAGCTTCACCTGTTTGAGCTTGCATCATCCAAATAACAACTGTTTCCTCCATTTCTTCAAAAACAAGTAAGGTTTCGACCACCTTCTTTCTCTAATCCATGCTATGTTTATGGTAGATTATTCATTGCTGAGTCCAATGCAACTTGTATCACATGAAATGGTTGAGTTATGCATGAGAAATCTGGATTTCAATTTTTATGCTCAAACATGCTTTGCTCGATTTGCTTTGCTTAGGATGATTTAGTGAAAATGCATGTCATATTCGTGTTGTGTGTTGTCTGATGGTCACATTGGTATGCTTGCTGTTGATTTCTGGACATACTTGTTCTTCACGATTTTTGAAGAAGATGATGAATACACTATAGCAAACCCTAGCGTTTTTCCAGATTTTTCTCCCCAATCGTGTTTGTTTGTTGCTGTATGATGTTACATGAATATCACTATATCACTGCCATGCTGTTTGTGTAATGCTGTTTGAAATTCGTTTTGATGATGTTGAACAAGATGAACACACACTGTACTGTGGCCAAACCCTAATCCTGTTCCCAGAAAATTTGGCTTTCACGTGTATTACTTGCCCTGTTACTGTTCCATTGGTGACAACCAATGAGAACATTTCCCTGCCTCGCCCCTGTACGCTGCGTTTTGTCTAATGAGTGTGGTATTCACAAAAATGCCATCGGTCAACTTGTTGACTTGTTAAACCATGTTCATTTTGTTCATTTATCCCAAATTGATACTACATTTTGTAAAATTCATAACTCATGCATTTCAAATCCAAATTTCATGAAAATTTTTGCATCATGTCCTGTTTGATGTCTACTTTTTTATCATGATTTTTAATGATTTTTTGGATGGCTGGATTTTTAATGGCATTAGGGTTCTTGACATGTATGCACCTTTTGTACCTTTTGCCAATTCTTTTGTGACATGTATGCACCTTTTGATGTAGAGTTCTTGAATTTATCATGCTTGGTTGTTAAGATATGAATTTTTGAAGTAGGGTGTGACAACTTGTGTCACACCAATGATATGCAATTTCATGATTTTTGATGCCATGCTTCCTGACCTCCAATTGATGTGAAACTTTGCATGAACCTTCTTGTATATGTCTAGTTTATGTGTGAATTTTCTTGGAATTAATTGTTTGAGATTTTTCTCCCCTGCCTAGTCAAATGTTGACTTTGTGTGATACATCTTGCCATTTCATTTGTGAAATTCTCATACTTTATTGGATGATCATGAATTTTTACATGTGCATACTAGACATCTTAAGCTTTGCCATGGTGTTGATCCCATTCATTCCTCATTTGTTATCACTGACTTATGAATTTTTGAAGTTGATACATGTTTGTTTGACTTCTTTGAGCATGATTGAAATTGCTTTGACTTTCTGATTTTCATTGACTGCCTTCCACTTGTCCAAATGCAATGAAATTTGACATGCTTACCATGCTGTGTGTTAGGAGTGATCATGATTTATTTGGTAATTTTTTGAATTGTCTATGTTTGCTTTTGAGCTAAGTCTTGCTGTTGACTTTTATGAGCCCTCATTTGCCATGCTTTGACTTCTTTTGTCTATGAAATGATGATGATGCATGATATGAACATGAAACCAATTGGGTTTGCTTCTTAAATGTTTGAACTTGATTTTGAATGTTTGCCCTTTGCTGTTTTGACTTTTTCATTCTCTTTTGACCCTAGGCTTGTCCTAGTGGTCCTGTTACTCACTGTTGAGCTTATGTTTTCAGGTTGAACACCAGATGACCAATGAGATCATTTTCTTTTGATTAAGCTTGTTTGAATATCATTGTCTAACCTCTTGGTTTTGTAGTTGGCTTGACTCATATGATTTGAGTCTTGTGCTTTGCACAGTTGATTATCTGATTTGACTGTTAATTCCTATTTCCTTTGTTTTAACTTGTGAACTGTATACTGATCTGTTTGACTATTTCAGGTACCTTTAGTTGCTTAGTTCTTTGAACTTGCTTTGCTTTGCTTTAATTAGCAACTTGCTTGAGGTATAATTCCTTTTTCTTCATGTAGTCTGGAAGACCTGGCCTGTTACTTGGCCAGGCAACTGTCTGAAGCCCTCCATAAGAGGCAATGCTTGTGTGTGTTTACTTTTGTCCCAAGCAGGAAAAGTCCTTTTAATAAGGCAATTGGTAGATCAAAGGGATAAGCAACCTATCCCCTACTATTCTGTGAGTCTTCTCCTTGCTCCCATTACATGGTTGTAGCATTGAGATCAAAACCCAAGATCTATAGAGTCTAATGTGGAAAGAGCTCCATCTTTCTGAGCTCCCACACTTTCTGATATTCAAATGCTCTCCCTGATCAGGGATAAGAGCAATGAGGCACACCCCTCATCTCCTTTCATCTGCTTCACCTTAGCCTCTCAATGGCAAGGTTAAGAGCAATCTTTGACCCTATTCCAGTTGGCCTCAGTGCCTAACCCTCTTGTATGAGCCTCCTTGTTTGGTTATAGAGTGTGTTGTTTGATTCTCATTGATTGATTGCTTACCTCATATGCACATGTTTGCTTGTTTGCTTTATGCATTTATCATCATTAATTGCCCATTAATGCATGATCATCTCATTTGTTTCTGCGACACATCTTTGTTTGTTTGCCCATTGAGGACAATTGTAAGACCATCCATTGGCCATTGCTCCTGGGATATGGAAGTGAGTATAAGACCATCACATCGGCCACTCATCTTATCTTTGCTTGTTGCATTGTTTGTATGTGAGGATACAATTGTAAGTCCCCGCAAGTGGGCATTTGTTTTCCTAGGATCATACTGTGTATGTTAGAGTAAGCCCAGACAGATTGGCATTTGACATCCATGTTTTGCTTTCTTGGTTTATGTGAGGATGCAATTATAAGTCCCTGTAAGTTGGCATTTGCTTTCCTATGATCATATGTTGGATATTGGTATAAGCCCAGACAGATTGGCATCCGGTATCCAAGTTCCTTTGTTTGAGGAGATTAGTGTAAGACCATTGAGTGGCCTCTGATATCCATTTCTGTTTTAGGAGATTGGTGTAAATCCATCTAGTGGTATCTGATATTCGCTTTTGTTTGTGAGATTGGAGTAAGACCATTGAGTGGCATCCGGTATCGTCTGTTTGTTTATTTTATCATTACTTATTGCCCATTCCAAAGGACACACTTGAATCATCTCCTATATGATCTCAAGAGGTGAACCTTCTAAGAAGTTTTACAATCCATACTCATCCATTCATCCCCATTATGTCCTAAACCTTTTCACACATTACCTTCAAACTTGACATAGATATTGTGCAAACATCTTCATGTTTTCAAACTAAAAACCTGGACCCCCAAGTCCTTGACTTTTTTTCAAACTCCATTTCATAATACTTCTCTGGAATCAATCTTAATCGTACTTTGACTCTACTTTCATAATCACAATCAATTAACTTCACTCATTCAATTGTTTTGGCCTTGTCCACTGTTAATCTTTTCATGCATTAGCCATAGGTTTCAATTATCATTGTGGTTGATGTAAATCTTACCTATCCTTAGTGAGTCGACAGTAAGACTTCCGTACTGAAAACATGGTTAACCCCTCTAGTGCGTCGAAGCTATCCTCACATGGTGGATGTTGGTCTTGGTCGAGTTTTCTCACATTGATAATGAAAAGCCTCAGTGTTTGTGTTTAAAATTGAATCCACCATTTTTTTGGAAATCTTTTAGCCGAACTACGGCGTTTTGATCCTTACCTTTGATGGAAGGTACGTAGGCAGCGGGTTCATCCGTTCAAACCCAATAAAAATTGTATATTCTTCTCTCATCATCCCAATCATGTTTGCACAATACTTATGTCATAACAAATAACAATCTTTTACAACAAGTGTGAAAAGGGCTCCCTAGGAGTACCTAGGACGTAGTGGGTGCCTAACACCTTCCCATTGCGTAATTTACCCCTTACCCAGACTCTCTGATCTTTTATTAGTTTTCTACGTGTAAAACTTCTTAGGCTTTTGTTCGCTTTTTAGCCAATCCTTTGGATAAATAAAAGTGCGGTGGCGACTCGAAATTTCATTGTATGCTTTGCTTATGGTTTAATCGATAAATCATATAGCGACGAATACACCGCTACAGAAAAGTGGCGACTCTGCTGGGGAGATCTCACCAGAATCCTTGGTGGTATTGCCTACTTTTCACCCTTGTTGTGATATATTGTTATTTATTATTTGACATATTTTTGTACAATTTGGGATGACTGTATTGATTGTAATGTTTGAATTGCTTGATATACAATTGCTGTTTGCTTTGGTGATCTGTGAGATGAGTTATGTACCCGAACTCGAGTGCACTCTAGGATAGGAGAATGGCATAGTCTTGTCGACTGGTGTGGAGTATTCCTTAGCCAGTTGACTTGCGAGTCCATTCACTTGGTAGAGGTCATGTTGAACTAATAATGTCACACAAGTTATTTGTGGTTAGGCATTATTCTTTCAATCATGTGCCGCAGAAGCCAAGGACCTTAGTTTACCAAACCCATCTTGGCCTATTTTTAGGAATGTAGTGCGGAGGTCGTTCAGATGTAAGTTCTGATACGATTGTTACGCGATACTACACTCATAAGAGTTTCTCTTGAGAATATTCTTGGAATACGAGTATTCGTTCCTCCGATAATATTCGAAAGATGGAACGATGATTATGGGAACCACTGATAGAACATGTCTGGCAGGTTTAAACCCTAGTACACTCCCTTTGGGTGGTTCTTAACCGAGACTCCATGCTCGTGATTCTCAACAAACCCGTGATTCGTGGTTGAGTTGTTCAAACATTGTTAATATCAATGGATCCCGGATCAGGGGTAAAACCTAAAATCCACCAAAGCGGCTGGTTGATATTAAGGATGTTTGAGCCGGTTCATGTACCGTTAATATCAATGGAACTTGGGTGTCGATAAGGTGAAAACCTAAATCCACCAAAATGGATGATTGATATTAAGGATACATAGAGCTTTCCCACGACCTTTGTGTGGTGTGCCTTGCTTGATCCTTGAGTGTGTTTGTTGCATTCATGCATTCACGCATTCATCCGCATTCATGTCATCAGAAAAAGAAAATTTTCAAGGAATTTAAAGGGTTATTTTGCAAAATTTTCAGACATGGAAAGACCAAAGAGGCATACAAAGAAGTACAGCTTCAAGCAGCCTGACGTAAAAGAGTTAAGGAATCTGACATCATATGTATTAGATCCCTTGGGTTTCAAAGCTCGCTATGGGAAGCTTCTGCCTCTGCTCACCACTCAGGTTGACGAAGGATTGATGAGTACTCTGGCTCAGTTCTACGATCCATTGCATCATTGCTTCTTATTTCCGGACTTCCAGCTATTGCCGACTTTGGAAGAATACTCTCATCTTATTGGGATCCCTATTCTGGATCAAGTGCCGTTAAGTGGCCTAGAGAGTATTCCATCTGCTCGAGAGATTGCTAGTATGTTGCACATAGATGAAGATCTGATTGGAGCTAATCTGACTACCAAAGGCGGAATTCAGGGTTTTCCTTCCGAGTTCCTCATTGCCCAAGCTACCTTTTATGGGAAGGCCATGAGTGAGGATGCCTTTGAGGCTCTATTTGTGCTGCTCATCTATGGATTGGTGCTGTTTCCTAATTTCGACAAGTTCGTGGACATGAACGCCATTAGGATCTTCTCAGTCCTTAATCCAGTTCCGACTTTGTTGGGTGATGCTTATGTCTCTTTGCACCTAAGGAATATGAAGGGTGGAGGAGTTATTGTCTGCTGTTTACCCCTGCTGTACAAGTGGTTTATTTCGCACTTGCCGCAGACAGTAGCTTTCAAGGAGAACAAGGGATGTCTACGGTGGTCTCAGAGACTCATGTCTCTCACCAATGATGATATCACCTGGTACGATCGCGTGTATGATACCGTTCAGATTATCGATTATTGTGGTGAATTCTCTAATGTGCCTCTTCTTGGCACATGTGGTGGGATTACTTACAATCCTATTCTTGCACGTCGTCAGCTTGGGTTCCCCCTGAAGGATAAACCTAATAGCATTCTGTTAGGAGGTGTGTTTTTTCAGGAGGGTAAAGATCCCCAAGGCCTGAAAGCCAGATTTGTCCGTGCTTGGCGCAGTATTCACAAGAAGAGTAGGAATGAATTGGGTCCAAAGAATTGCATTGCTTTGGAGCCATACACCTCTTGGGTCAGACAGAGAGCGGCCACCTACCTGATGCCGTATGATCATCCAAGACCTACACCGTTGGATATGGCTGGGCCTTCAACCCTCCCTACCCAACGTGTAGAGGAGTTGAGAGAAGAAGACCTTTCGCGTGCTTGGATCCGTGAAAGAGAGGAATTGTTGCAGCAGCTCAAGGAGAAGGACGCTATGATTGAATTTCTCGAGCACCGAGTGATCGACGATCCGAACGACACTTGGACTTCTCTGCTTCCTCAGTCATCCAAATTCTGGAAGAGGAGGTATGATCGACTTGCAAAAGAGAAAGCTGACATGGAGGCTGCCTATGAGAGAGAGATCAAGAAGTTGTGCACTTCTCGTCTTCCAGCATCCTGAGCTTCTAGGGATCCATAGGTTGTCATTTACCTTTTCTCTTTGTAATGAATCAAAAATGCTGTATTTCTTTGTCTCAATATATTGAATGAAATATTTCCCTGAGCAATTAAAATGTTTAAATATTCAAAATATTGCAAATAATACCCTAAGGGTTCCTTGAAAACAAAGCATTTGCACAAGCATTGCATGCATCATCTTTGCATAAACAGGTGTTCTCGTGTCGTCTTCTCACTTTGATTCCTGTGTCCAGACAGGATAGCTGATCAAAGGCCGCACCGCTACTCAACGAGGCTCAACCATCAACGCAATATGGATCAAGTACAAGCCGAGTTAGCTGAGATGAGGGCTAACATGGCCCAGTTCATTCACATGATGCAAGGGGTTGCACAAGGTCAAGAAGAACTCCGAGCACTGGTCCAGAGGCAAGAAGCTACATTGCCACCGCCCAACCAGCCTCTGCAAGAAGGAAACCCGGTTCCTGACGTTCCTGCTGCTGCTATTCCCGTCAACAACTATGCTGTAGGTGAAGAGTTGAGGGGTATCCGAGTTGACGGTCAACCTATTGTTCCTGATGCTGCTAATGCCAGAGTCATCCATGCTCCGGCCCGTAACAGAATTCCGATTGTTGACAGACAAGAGGATTTGTTTACTATGCTCAGTGAAGACGAAGATATTTTGGGCAGAAATGATGCGAGAGATCGCAAAGTTGAGGCCCTTGCTGAGAAAATCCGGGCAATGGAATGTCAAAACTCCCTCGGTTTTGATGTTACAAATATGGGATTAGTTGAAGGTTTAAGAATCCCGCACAAATTCAAGGCACCGTCATTTGATAAATACAACGGTACCTCCTGCCCTCGCACCCATGTGCAGGCATACTACAGAAAAATCTCCGCATACACTGATGACGAGAAGATGTGGATGTATTTTTTCCAAGACAGCCTATCTGGGGCGTCTTTGGATTGGTATATGGAATTGAAGCGGGATTCAATCAGATGCTGGAGAGATCTGGGAGAAGCGTTCCTCAGACAGTATAAGCATAACATGGACATGGCTCCGACCAGGACTCAGCTGCAGAGTCTTTGTCAGAAGAATAATGAAAGCTTTAAGGAGTACGCCCAGAGGTGGCGTGAACTAGCTGCGAGAGTTCAACCCCCTATGCTGGAAAGGGAGTTGACTGACATGTTCATCAGTACTCTGCAAGGTGTATATATGGACCGGATGGGCAGCTGCCCATTCGGAAGTTTTTCTGACGTCGTCATCTGTGGCGAGAGAACAGAAAGTTTAATCAAAGCTGGGAGGATTCATGACGCAGGTTCTTCGTCGTCCTCGAAGAAACCCTTCTCTGGGGCACCTCGCCGTAGAGAAGGAGAGACCAATGTTGTACAACACAAAGGGGGTGTGTACAGAGCCAATGCAAACAAAGATCAGTATCGTCCAGTGGCTGCAGTGACTATTCCTGCACCTCAACCTCGTCCACAACAACAACAGAGAGTTCAACAACAACCGCAACAGCAGCAGCAACAGCAGCAACGTCCTTATCAGCAGAGGCAAAGGTTGCAGCCTGATAGAAGATTTGACCCGTTGCCCATGACGTACGCCGAATTATTGCCCGAACTACTCCGGTTAGGGTTTGTAGAGCTGCGTACGATGGCTACTCCAACAGTGCTGCCTCCGGGTTATGATGCAAATGTCCGTTGTGATTTTCACTCTGGGGCACCAGGCCACCATACTGAAAGATGTCGGGCTTTGCAACATAAGGTTCAAGATCTGATCGATGCTAAGGCGATCAATTTTGCTCCGGTGCCGAACGTAGTAAACAATCCTATGCCTCAGCATGGTGGGCATAGGGTTAACAACGTTGAAGGAGGGGAAGCTGAAGATTTGGTTGTAAATGTTGAAGATGTTCAGACTCCTTTGTTGGTAGTCAAGGGCCGTTTGCTGAAGGGGGGTGTTGACCCGGGTTGTAATGAAGACTGTGTGGGTTGTTCAGAAGCTGCTAATGGTTGTGACCAGCTGAGGGCTGGTATCCAGAGATTAATTGATGAAGGCTGTCTCCAGTTCAGCCGGGTTGTTAAAAGCAATGGGTCAGTGTCTACTGTCACCATTTATTTCAAGCCGTCTGAAGGACGAGGACGAGGGACTATCAGTACCTCAGCAACAAGCAATACTCCGGTTACCATTCCAGCTCCGGTAACCATCAGTGCACCAACTACTATTGTTGCGCCTGGCAGAAGGCAAGTTGAAAATAGTAGGGCTGTCCCATGGAGGTACGACAACGCCTATTGCAATGATAGAAGGGTTGGTAATCAGACAAGGCCAGTTAGTCAAGCGCCAGTAACTATCAGTGCTCCGGTGAGAACTCCTGCTGTTGCAAGTCCTGTGGTGGACAATGTTGGAGGACCAGGAGGTTTCACCAGGAGTGGACGACTTTTTGCTCCTCAGCCTTTGAGGGATGCTACTGCTGAGGCATCCGCAAGGGCTAAGGGTAAACAAGCTGTGGTTGACGAGGAACCGGCTCAGAAGGAGGCTGAGGGTTCTTTTGAAAGGGATGTGGAGAAGTTTATGAAAATAATCAAGAAGAGTGATTACAAGATAGTAGATCAGCTCAACCAGACTCCGTCCAAGATTTCGATACTCTCTCTGCTGTTGTGCTCTGAGGCACATCGGGACGCTTTGTTGAAGATGCTGAACATGGCGTACGTCCCGCAAGAGATATCCGTCAACCAGTTGGAGGGTGTACTAGCCAACGTGAGTACCAGGCACGGTGTAGGTTTCACTGACCTAGACCTAACGCCTGAGGGACGCAATCATAACAAAGCCTTGCACATCACTATGGAGTGCAAAGGTGTTGTTTTATCTCACGTGCTGGTGGACACCGGGTCGTCCCTGAATGTCCTACCCAAGCAAATCCTGAAGAAGATTGATGTCGAGGGAGTTGTGCTCACTCCCAGTGACCTTATTGTGCGTGCTTTCGACGGATCCAAACGATCTGTGTTTGGTGAAGTCACCTTGCCGGTTAAGATAGGTCCAGAAGTATTCGACATAATCTTCTATGTTATGGACATTCAGCCTGCTTATAGCTGTTTGTTGGGACGTCCGTGGATACACGCAGCTGGGGCAGTCTCGTCGACTCTCCACCAAAAACTCAAGTATGTCTGGAACGGTCAGATTGTGACCGTATGTGGCGAAGAAGAAATTCTGGTGAGTCATCTCTCCTCATTCAAGTATGTTGAGGTAGATGGCGAGATCCACGAAACCCCGTGCCAGGCATTTGAGACTGTGGCGCTTGAAGGGGTAGCTTGTGCTGAGCAGAGGAAGCCAGGTGCTTCGATTACATCGTACAAGCAAGCCAAGGAAGTTGTGGACTCCGGCAGAGCTGAAGGCTGGGGCAAGATGGTTGACTTGCCAGTGAAGGAAGACAAATTCGGCATTGGTTATGAGCCTCTTCAGGCAGAGCAGAATGTGGGTCCGAGCACCTTTACCAGCGCTGGGCTGATGAACCATGGGGATGTCTTTGCTACTGATGGTGAAGACTGTGACTGTGATTTGGATGTCTGGGTCCGCCCTTGTGCACCAGGCGAATCTATCAACAACTGGACGGCTGAAGAAGTGGTCCAAGTTACTCTACTGACAGGGTAATTTTCTTTTGTTTTTTCATTTTGCATGAAAACCCTACGTTCTGCCCAAGGCGTAGTGGTTCATTGTAGGGCCACATCATGTTTAAAGTGTTTAATCATTAATAAAGGATGTTTTGCAATCAAATTTTGAGATCTTTGTCTTTCTATTTTCTGTTTTTCACTTTTTCAAAATAATAAAAATGGCAATGTTTTTTGTTTTTTGCGACTTTATTGAAATCTTTTTCTAAAAACAAAACATTAAACATGCAGAAGTGATATTTTGGCATCCACTGTGAACGACTCTGTTATGGCTCAGTACGATTTCGACAATCCCATCTACCAAGCTGAAGAGGAGAGTGAGGAAGACTGTGAACTCCCTGCTGAATTGGTCAGACTACTGAAGCAAGAGGAAAGGGTCATCCAACCTCATCAGGAGGAGTTGGAAACTGTTAATCTGGGTACTGAGGACGCCAGAAGAGAGATCAAGATTGGGGCTGCTTTAGAAGACTCTGTCAAAAGGAGGCTAATTGAGATGCTAAGAGAATACGTGGAAATATTCGCCTGGACATATCAAGACATGCCTGGGTTGGATACAGACATCGTGGTGCATCGGTTACCTCTTAGAGAAGAGTGTCCGTCGGTCAAGCAGAAGCTTCGCAGAACTAGTCCTGATATGGCTGTCAAGATCAAGGAAGAGGTCCAGAAGCAGTGGGATGCAGGATTCTTGGCTGTTACCAGATACCCACCGTGGGTTGCCAACATTGTTCCCGTACCGAAGAAGGATGGCAAAGTCAGAATGTGTGTCGATTACCGGGATTTGAACAGGGCGAGTCCGAAAGATGATTTCCCATTACCTCACATTGATGTATTGGTGGATAATACGGCTCAATCCTCGGTATTCTCTTTCATGGACGGTTTCTCAGGCTATAACCAGATCAAGATGGCGCCAGAGGACATGGAAAAGACGACATTCATTACACCTTGGGGCACGTTCTGCTACAAAGTGATGCCATTTGGGCTGAAGAATGCCGGTGCTACCTATCAGAGGGCAATGACGACTCTCTTTCATGACATGATGCACAAAGAGATCGAAGTGTACGTGGATGATATGATTGCGAAGTCGCAGACGGAAGAGGAGCACCTGGTAAATCTGCAGAAGTTGTTTGACAGGTTGGTCAAGTTCAAACTGAGGCTGAATCCGAACAAGTGTACGTTTGGGGTGAGATCTGGGAAGCTTTTAGGTTTCATTGTCAGTGAGAAAGGGATTGAGGTAGATCCAGCAAAAGTCAAAGCTATTCAAGAGATGCCTGAACCGAAAACGGAAAAGCAAGTCCGTGGGTTTTTAGGGAGGTTGAACTACATTGCAAGGTTCATATCTCATCTAACTGCCACGTGTGAACCCATTTTCAAGCTACTCAGAAAGAATCAGGCGATCAAATGGAATGATGACTGTCAGAAAGCTTTTGACAAAATCAAAGAATATTTGCAGAAACCTCCAATCCTGATTCCTCCAGTTCTAGGGAGACCATTGATAATGTACCTGTCAGTTACCGAGACTTCGATGGGGTGTGTATTGGGGCAGCATGACGAGTCTGGTCGAAAAGAGCATGCCATATACTACCTAAGCAAAAAGTTTACCGACTGTGAAACAAGATATTCACTGCTCGAGAAAACTTGCTGTGCTTTGGCCTGGGCTGCTCGCCGACTAAGGCAGTATATGTTGAACCATACTACTCTGTTGATTTCTAGGATGGATCCAGTCAAATACATCTTTGAGAAGCCAGCTCTCACCGGACGTGTTGCCCGTTGGCAGATGATCTTAACAGAGTACGACATTCAGTACAAGTCACAGAAGGCCATCAAAGGTAGTATTTTGTCCGACTATCTTGCCGAGCAACCGATCGACGACTATCAGCCTATGATGTTTGAATTCCCTAATGAAGACATCATGTATCTGAAGATGAAAGACTGTGAAGAGTCGCTTGTCGAGGAAGGACCAGATCCTGATGACAAGTGGACACTGATGTTTGATGGGGCTGTGAATATGAACGGTAACGGTGTTGGGGCAGTGTTGATCAATCCCAAAGGTGCTCATATACCTTTCTCTGCCAGATTGACTTTCGACGTCACCAACAATGAAGCTGAGTACGAGGCTTGTATCATGGGGATAGAAGAAGCCATTGATCTGAGGATCAAAACACTTGACATTTTTGGAGATTCTGCTCTAGTGATCAATCAGGTCAATGGAGATTGGAATACAAACCAGCCACATTTGATTCCGTATAGAGATTACACCAGAAGAATACTGACGTTCTTCAAGAAGGTGAAGTTGTATCATGTCCCTCGGGATGAGAATCAGATGGCTGATGCATTGGCTACTTTATCCTCTATGATAAAGGTTCATTGGTGGAATCATGTGCCACATGTTGCGGTAAATCGACTCGAGAGGCCTGCATATGTGTTTGCAGCCGAGTCTGTTGTTGCTATTGATGAAAAGCCGTGGTATTATGACATCAAGAACTTCCTCAAGACTCAAGAGTATCCTGAGGGTGCGTCGAAGAATGATAAGAAGACCCTGAGAAGGCTGGCTGGAAGCTTTTACTTGAATCAGGATGACGTGTTGTACAAGAGAAACTTTGACATGGTCTTGCTCAGATGCGTGGATAGACACGAAGCAGACATGTTAATGCAAGAAGTGCACGAGGGTTCGTTTGGTACCCATGCTGGTGGTCATGCAATGTCAAAGAAATTGCTGAGAGCCGGATATTATTGGATGACTATGGAATCCGATTGCTTCAAATATGCTCGGAAATGCCATAAATGCCAGATCTATGCTGATAAGGTGCATGTACCACCAAGCCCGTTGAATGTCATGAACTCGCCGTGGCCGTTTGCCATGTGGGGCATTGACATGATTGGGAAGATTGAGCCTACTGCTTCTAATGGACATCGCTTCATCTTGGTGGCGATCGATTACTTCACCAAGTGGGTGGAAGCAGCTTCTTTTGCTAGTGTTACAAAACAAGTGGTTGCCCGGTTCATCAAGAAGGAAATCATCTGTCGATATGGAGTCCCTGAGAGAATCATCACTGACAATGGTTCAAATCTCAACAACAAAACGATGAAGGAACTGTGCAGAGATTTCAAGATCGAACATCACAATTCTTCTCCTTACAGACCAAGATGAACGGTGCTGTAGAGGCAGCTAACAAGAATATCAAGAAGATTGTGCAGAAAATGGTCGTTACGTACAAAGATTGGCATGAGATGTTGCCTTTCGCTTTGCATGGATACCGTACTTCAGTGCGTACGTCGACCGGGGCAACCCCCTACTCCCTTGTGTATGGTATGGAAGCAGTCCTACCAGTTGAAGTGGAGATCCCTTCTCTGAGGGTACTATTAGATGTCAAGCTGGACGAAGCCGAGTGGATTCGTACAAGGTTTAATGAGTTAAGCCTTATCGAAGAGAGACGGTTAGCAGCTGTGTGCCATGGGCAGTTGTATCAGAGAAGGATGAAGCGAGCCTTTGATCAGAAAGTGCGTCCTCGGATATTTCAGACTGGTGATCTAGTTCTGAAGAGGATCCTTCCTCCCGGTACAGATAACAGGGGCAAGTGGACTCCTAATTACGAAGGTCCATATGTTGTGAAGAAGGTCTTCTCCGGTGGAGCCTTGATGCTTACAAATATGGATGGTGAAGATTTTCCTTCCCCTGTTAACTCAGATGTAGTCAAAAAATACTTCGCATAAATTGACCCGCTGGACAAAAAGAATAAAAGAGTCCAGGCAAAAATGGGCATCCCGGCGAACCAAAAAAACAGAAAGAAAAGGTTCGGGCAAAAATTAGGGATAAAATGAAAAGAATTTGTACACCCGGTAAGTCGAAAACCCGCAAGGGCGGCTTAGGCAAAAATGGGTATCCCGGTGGATTGAAAACCCGAAAGGGCGATCCAGCCAAAAGAGGGATTAAAGCGAAGACTACAGTCTGAGTTATCTGTACTTCATCGTGCTTCGTCAGCTGCCATCTCGACAGATGTGATCGGTCCAGTCAGTCTTCTCAGAAAGCAAGGAATTGGGAGGAAACTGATGATCTATGAGTTATAACGGAGTTGGGAAACAGTGGATGTCGTGTTCACATTGCCATTAGGATAGTTTATTTTCCTTTTGTGCGCAATTACCTCTTCCTAGGAATTGCTTCCCAATGTATTTGCCTTTTCAGGCACACTTTCAATCAATAAAAGTCGTTATTCAGATAAATCGCTCTCTTGTTTTTACTTTTACTGTTTTGTTTGCAAAAACGTCCGAATTTTTGATAAGCATTGCATATAAAAACATGAAGGCTAAACGATGACGTGCAGAAAAATTAAAACATTTGAAAATCATTTTGAATGTTGAGGATACTTGAGCATATCTTGTCCGCGTACCCCCTGGGGCATCTGTTGTTCCGTTGCGCAGGTCGTTACCCGTGAGCAGTCTCCAGCAGTTCTTTCCCCAGACAGAGTCATTCTCCTGACTATGGTTTGTTTTAGCCTTCCCCAGCGAAGCAGTTATCTCTCCAGCAGGGTTCATCCTACCAGTGGATCGGACAGGTTTCAATAGCAGGTCGATACCTGCATCCCCAACTGAGTTGATTCTACTTGTGAATATTGTGGGTCGTCCCCGGCGGAGTAACAATTATTCCCCACAGCATAGTCTATTCTATCTGAGGTTTGTATGAGCCTTATCCCCAGAGAGTTGCCCGTTTTAGCTTCCCCCAGAGGAGCTTTTATTTCCCCAAGCGGAATTTTTGTGGATTCATTGGGCTATCCTCAGCAGTTTACCTTTGTTTTCCCCTAGCAGAGTTGCTTTATTACTCCCCGGCGAGTTGCTTTGTCTTCCCCTAGTGGAGTTGTATTGTTGGTTCCCCAGCAGTTGTATTGTTCCCCCAGCGGATTTATCTTGAAGATTCCTCGGCACGGTCGTCCTGTGTATCTTCCCCGCAGAGTTCTTATCATATTGCATTGCATATAGTAATCATTGCATCCTCGAAACTGCGTAGTATTTCCATCCCATATGGAGCATTGCGCCATAGAAAAATTCAAACATATGCATTCATGTGTTCGAAACCACATCAGACCGTATCCCCGGCAGAGGCGGATCATTTTATTCAACATCGGCAGCACGTCTGCTACAGTTGCTTCGACAGCATTCAGATTGATATCCCCACAGAGGTTTATTTCCTCACCCGATGGTGACAGAAAGTTCGTTTCTCCCCAGTGAGACCCCCAGCAAGTGATCAGCCTTGCTTTGACATGTCTCAGATGTCCGTTCTTGTAATACCAGTAAGTGTCATGCCAACACCCGCGTGTGTTCTATCATTTTTGGTGTCGGTAAACGCCATTGCTTCGGTGTCGGTAAACATCGAGTCTCACCCAGTCATCGGTAAATGTCTGGTCATTTTCGGTGTCGGTAAACACCATTGCTTCGGTGTCGGTAAACATCGAGTCTCACCCAGTCATCGGTAAATGTCTGGTCATTTTTGGTGTCGGTAAACGCCATTGTTTCGGTGTCGGTAAACATCGGGTCCCACCCCTAGTCATCGGTAAATGTCTGGTCTTTTTTTGGTGTCGGTAAACGCCATTGCTTCGGTGTCGGTAAACATCGAGTCTTTCCTTCAGTCATCGGTAAATGTCTGATAATTCCCCAGTTAGAAATCCCCAGTAGAGTCATCTGTAAATGTCCTACCTGGTTTTCAGTTGCAAACATTTGTTTGTTCCTCCCCAATAAATTTCTCACCCCAGTCATCGGTAAATGTCTGGTCATCTCTTTTTGATGTCGGTAAACATCATCTTTCGATGTCGGTAAACATCGAGTCTCATCCCAGTCATCGGTAAATGTCTGGTCATTCTTTGTTTCTCTTGTTAATAAAATCAGTATCCCCAGAAGTCGTCGGTAAACGTTTTGTCTGATATCACAACAAAGATTTTGTTCTTCCCCAAGCGGAGATGCCATCGGTAAATGGCCCAGTTTTCTTCGATATCGGTAAATATCGAATTCCCAGTTGCAGCAGCCATCGGTAAATGGCCTTGTTAAAGTTGACATCGGTAATTATCAAGTCACCTAGAAGCCACCATCGGTAAATGGTCTTGCTTCCTTTTCTACACCAAGTTGTTTCCCAGCAACCATCGGTAAATGGTCTTGCTGAAATTGATATCGGTAAATATCAAGTTTTAACCATCGGTAAATGGTTTTGTTTTCATCAAATTATTTCCCAGCAGCCATCGGTAAATGGTCTTGCTGAAGTTGATATCGGTAAATATCAAGGTCCCAGTTTTAACCATCGGTAAATGGTTTCGCTTTTCAGAAGTTGTTTTCCCAGCGGCCAGCGGTAAATGGTCTTGTTGAAGTTGATATCAGTAAATATCAAGTTTCCAGTTGTTAACCATCGGTAAATGGTTTTGCTTTTCTGAAGCTGTCATGCAGTTGTCATCGGTAAATGACGTGGGTCTTCTTGTATTATATTCAGTCGGTGCAAATTTCTACGGTTCTTTTGTATTCAATCCATGTTTACCCTGAAAGTCTGACAGCAATTGCTATCATCCGTTCGGGTTCCCAGCTGATTGAATAGGGGCAGCTGTAGCACCTCAAATTTGCACCTATCATTGTACATACATTTTCATATTAGGTCATAGCATATCATGGTCCATTGCATAGCATTGCATTGTCCCAGTTGCCTCAAGTGCAAGCAAATCAAGAAATTAGGTCAAACTGATCAGGAGATCAGTCAACCAAGCAAGCAAGGGTGTTTCTCAAGGAGCCAAGGCCCTAGGGTTGGTCCAACATGTTCACATGACTTGGAGGCCCATTTGAAGTGTTTAAGTCAAGGGTTGGATGTTCAGAAGTCATCAGTTCATACACAGTCAGCCAGAAACCCTAGAAAAGTCAAACTTGGTCAACTGTGGTTGATTTTATGGTTTTGATGGTTGGATTTGGTTTGAAAGAGCTTATTCATGTCCCAATAGGCCTCATATATCATGGCAAACAATATCATTGAAGAATTTGAAGCCAATCAGAAAATTTCCAAAAATAGAAACTGGACCTGTAATTTTAACTGCCAAAAATGGAAACTTCTTGATCTTAAACTCACATCATGATACAAGCTCCAAATGAATTTTTGCCCAACATGAAAGTTGAAGATCTTGTTCTCCCATTTCCAAAAAGTCCAAGAACTCTCAAATCCCATGTATGGTTAGCAAGATATGATCAATTCATTTTCACAAAATTTTGAACTTCAAAGGGCCATATCTCATGAACCATTTGGCCAATTTTGGTGGGGTTTTTTCCTACAAGTCCTATTTGTTCCCCTCTTTCCAAAAATGCATTTATCATTCATCAAAACCTCACCATGCAAAATGGCATTTTTGGACTTGTCTAATTAAAATTCAAGTATGTGCAAAAAGTGACTTTTTGATTTAGCCATTTTCAGCACATTTGGCCATTTGGAACTTGTTTAAATTGATATTTGAAACTTGTCCAAGGCCCAAACTCGGCCAGAACTTACACCTCCATGTGCATATGTTGAAAGATTAGCAAATTTGCAAATGGCTTCATTTAAGTTAATCTTGTTTAGCATTACATTAGCTAAGTTAAAACAGCAAATATAAGGGATATTTTCTGTCCATTCAACCCTAGCTGCAGCCTCCCAAAGATCAGAAACTCTCATTCTCTCTCAATTTGCATTTTCACAAATTGCAATTTCTGAGCAAAACCTTAAAAGCACTCGAGCAGCTCTTGTTTGTTTCATCACTTGGCCAACATTTGGAAGCCTTTTGCAGCATCAAACCTCAGCTGTACTGCAGCATCGTGTTCTGTTTTTCTTCAAGCTACAACCATGGCAAGTGTAGATTCAAGTTGGATTTGAGTTGCTCGAGCTAAGTTTCTTCAAGGATCCATCAATATCAACCATCAACTTCACCTGTTTGAGCATGCATCATCCAAATAACAACTGTTTCCTCCATTTCTTCAAAAACAAGTAAGGTTTCGACCACCTTCTTTCTCTAATCCATGCTATGTTTATGGTAGATTATTCATTGCTGAGTCCAATGCAACTTGTATCACATGAAATGGTTGAGTTATGCATGAGAAATCTGGATTTCAATTTTTATGCTCAAACATGCTTTGCTCGATTTGCTTTGCTTAGGATGATTTAGTGAAAATGCATGTCATATTCGTGTTGTGTGTTGTCTGATGGTCACATTGGTATGCTTGCTGTTGATTTCTGGACATACTTGTTCTTCACGATTTTTGAAGAAGATGATGAATACACTATAGCAAACCCTAGCGTTTTTCCAGATTTTTCTCCCCAATCGTGTTTGTTTGTTGCTGTATGATGTTACATGAATATCACTATATCACTGCCATGCTGTTTGTGTAATGCTGTTTGAAATTCGTTTTGATGATGTTGAACAAGATGAACACACACTGTACTGTGGCCAAACCCTAATCCTGTTCCCAGAAAATTTGGCTTTCACGTGTATTACTTGCCCTGTTACTGTTCCATTGGTGACAACCAATGAGAACATTTCCCTGCCTCGCCCCTGTACGCTGCGTTTTGTCTAATGAGTGTGGTATTCACAAAAATGCCATCGGTCAACTTGTTGACTTGTTAAACCATGTTCATTTTGTTCATTTATCCCAAATTGATACTACATTTTGTAAAATTCATAACTCATGCATTTCAAATCCAAATTTCATGAAAATTTTTGCATCATGTCCTGTTTGATGTCTACTTTTTTATCATGATTTTTAATGATTTTTTGGATGGCTGGATTTTTAATGGCATTAGGGTTCTTGACATGTATGCACCTTTTGTACCTTTTGCCAATTCTTTTGTGAAATGATGAGGATGTATCCAATGACTTTGAAATTTTTTGTGGTTAATCTACACTCATTCATGTTTGTTTTGATGTAGAGTTCTTGAATTTATCATGCTTGGTTGTTAAGATATGAATTTTTGAAGTAGGGTGTGACAACTTGTGTCACACCAATGATATGCAATTTCATGATTTTTGATGCCATGCTTCCTGACCTCCAATTGATGTGAAACTTTGCATGAACCTTCTTGTATATGTCTAGTTTATGTGTGAATTTTCTTGGAATTAATTGTGCCATTTCCTAATTGTTTGAGATTTTTCTCCCCTGCCTAGTCAAATGTTGACTTTGTGTGATACATCTTGCCATTTCATTTGTGAAATTCTCATACTTTATTGGATGATCATGAATTTTTACATGTGCATACTAGACATCTTAAGCTTTGCCATGGTGTTGATCCCATTCATTCCTCATTTGTCATCACTGACTTATGAATTTTTGAAGTTGATACATGTTTGTTTGACTTCTTTGAGCATGATTGAAATTGCTTTGACTTTCTGATTTTCATTGACTGCCTTCCACTTGTCCAAATGCAATGAAATTTGACATGCTTACCATGCTGTGTGTTAGGAGTGATCATGATTTATTTGGTAATTTTTTGAATTGTCTATGTTTGCTTTTGAGCTAAGTCTTGCTGTTGACTTTTATGAGCCCTCATTTGCCATGCTTTGACTTCTTTTGTCTATGAAATGATGATGATGCATGATATGAACATGAAACCAATTAGGTTTGCTTCTTAAATGTTTGAACTTGATTTTGAATGTTTGCCCTTTGCTGTTTTGACTTTTTCATTCTCTTTTGACCCTAGGCTTGTCCTAGTGGTCCTGTTACTCACTGTTGAGCTTATGTTTTCAGGTTGAACACCAGATGACCAATGAGATCATTTTCTTTTGATTAAGCTTGTTTGAATATCATTGTCTAACCTATTGGTTTTGTAGTTGGCTTGACTCATATGATTTGAGTCTTGTGCTTTGCACAGTTGATTATCTGATTTGACTGTTAATTCCTATTTCCTTTGTTTTAACTTGTGAACTGTATACTGATCTGTTTGACTATTTCAGGTACCTTTAGTTGCTTAGTTCTTTGAACTTGCTTTGCTTTGCTTTAATTAGCAACTTGCTTGAGGTATAATCCTTTTTCTTCATGTAGTCTGGAAGACCTGGCCTGTTACTTGGCCAGGCAACTGTCTGAAGCCCTCCTTAAGAGGCAATGCTTGTGTGTGTTTACTTTTGTCCCAAGCAGGAAAAGTCCTTTTAATAAGGCAATTGGTAGATCAAAGGGATAAGCAACCTATCCCCTACTATTCTGTGAGTCTTCTCCTTGCTCCCATTACATGGTTGTAGCATTGAGATCAAAACCCAAGATCTATAGAGTCTAATGTGGAAAGAGCTCCATCTTTCTGAGCTCCCACACTTTCTGATATTCAAATGCTCTCCCTGATCAGGGATAAGAGCAATGAGGCACACCCCTCATCTCCTTTCATCTGCTTCACCTTAGCCTCTCAATGGCAAGGTTAAGAGCAATCTTTGACCCTATTCCAGTTGGCCTCAGTGCCTAACCCTCTTGTATGAGCCTCCTTGTTTGGTTATAGAGTGTGATGTTTGATTCTCATTGATTGATTGTTTACCTCATATGCACATGTTTGCTTGTTTGCTTTATGCATTTATCATTATTAATTGCCCATTAATGCATGATCATCTCATTTGTTTCTGCGACACATCTTTGTTTGTTTGCCCATTGAGGACAATTGTAAGACCATCCATTGGCCATTGCTCCTGGGATATGGAAGTGAGTATAAGACCATCACATCGGCCACTCATCTTATCTTTGCTTGTTGCATTGTTTGTATGTGAGGATACAATTGTAAGTCCCCGCAAGTGGGCATTTGTTTTCCTAGGATCATACTGTGTATGTTAGAGTAAGCCCAGACAGATTGGCATTTGACATCCATGTTTTGCTTTCTTGGTTTATGTGAGGATGCAATTATAAGTCCCTGTAAGTTGGCATTTGCTTTCCTATGATCATATGTTGGATATTGGTATAAGCCCAGACAGATTGGCATCCGGTATCCAAGTTCCTTTGTTTGAGGAGATTAGTGTAAGACCATTGAGTGGCCTCTGATATCCATTTCTGTTTTAGGAGATTGGTGTAAATCCATCTAGTGGTATCTGATATCCGCTTTTGTTTGTGAGATTGGAGTAAGACCATTGAGTGGCATCCGGTATCGTCTGTTTGTTTATTTTATCATTACTTATTGCCCATTCCAAAGGACACACTTGAATCATCTCCTATATGATCTCAAGAGGTGAACCTTCTAAGAAGTTTTACAATCCATACTCATCCATTCATCCCCATTATGTCCTAAACCTTTTCACACATTACCTTCAAACTTGACATAGATATTGTGCAAACATCTTCATGTTTTCAAACTAAAAACCTGGACCCCCAAGTCCTTGACTTTTTTTCAAACTCCATTTTATAATACTTCTCTTGAATCAATCTTAATCGTACTTTGACTCTACTTTCATAATCACAATCAATTAACTTCACTCATTCAATTGTTTTGGCCTTGTCCACTGTTAATCTTTTCATGCATTAGCCATAGGTTTCAATTATCATTGTGGTTGATGTAAATCTTACCTATCCTTGGTGAGTCGACAGTAAGACTTCCGTACTGAAAACATGGTTAACCCCTCTAGTGCGTCGAAGCTATCCTCACATGGTGGATGTTGGTCTTGGTCGAGTTTTCTCCCTTTGATAATGAAAAGCCTCAGTGTTTGTGTTTAAAATTGAATCCACCATTTTTTTGGAAATCTTTTAGCCGAACTACGGCGTTTTGATCCTTACCTTTGATGGAAGGTACGTAGGCAGCGGGTTCATCCGTTCAAACCCAATAAAAATTGTATATTCTTCTCTCATCATCCCAATCATGTTTGCACAATACTTATGTCATAACAAATAACAATCTTTTACAACAAGTGTGAAAAGGGCTCCCTAGGAGTACCTAGGACGTAGTGGGTGCCTAACACCTTCCCATTGCGTAATTTACCCCTTACCCAGACTCTCTGATCTTTTATTAGTTTTCTACGTGTAAAACTTCTTAGGCTTTTGTTCGCTTTTTAGCCAATCCTTTGGATAAATAAAAGTGCGGTGGCGACTCGAAATTTCATTGTATGTTTTGCTTATGGTTTAATCGATAAATCATATAGAGACGAATACACCGCTACACGGGGTTGTGGATTGGGTTTTGGATGAACGACGTCACTACGCAATCTACCGGATGCTCGACCTTTGGAGACTTACTCGCCTGTAGTAGAAGGAGTAAACGTGTGTTATGGGTTTTAGGGTTTGGGATGCTCAAGGGCAAAAAGGCAGTCCTTGACGAAGGAACCGCGCTACCTGCAGGGATACGAACACATACAAAACAAACATGCATAAAGTAAATGTGCCAACAAGGGGCTCAGAAGTAAATAAACAAAAGAAAACAAATGCCTCCTATCGAGGTCTTCCAGCTAAGAAAGCGATAAAATGCGGAAAAGAGGTAAAAGTACCACACGGATAAAGATCCGAAGTTACAGCAATTAAAGGATTGATAAACCCAGGGATCTCCCAAGCTAATGCCATCAAAGAAAGGTGAGTCAGTACAGGTAATCGGAATGAAACCTCCAGGGGGTATCCCACAAATAAGGTGGAAAACCACGCAAGTTATCCCTGCAAAAGTCATGTGAGCCTTAACAAAAACTCAACAAAAGGGTTAGTGAAACACCATAAGCATTTTTTTCATGGATAACAGTATGGTTTCAGAAACCTCAAACCCTGTGGCATACACTTTAGAAACTAAACGATTAAGCATTCAAGGCATTATTTATACATTCATACATAATTATGAACCGGTGGGCAAAAACCTAATGAAATTCATCCATCATACCTCAAACATTCGGAGTATTCAACTTCAAAGAAAAAGGTAATGGGAATAAAGGCAAACCTGATTGGAGAGCTTGATTGAAATTGAGTTGCACCCGTGAGATTTACAAAATAATCTTTAGGGTTTATGTGAGGCAGAGGTGATTCTGTGCAGTTGAGTTCCCTTCAGGGTTTGGAGGCTGCTCTGAACTCTGTTAGCTCTTCTCTCACTATCTTTTTCCTCAGGGTTTTGTTCCAAGGAAACCTCAGAGTGATTTTGCTTCTCCTCCTTTTTCTCAAGTGAAGCCTTGGTATTTATAGACTGAATTTCATGGTTAATGGGCTCAAATGAGGGAGACCCAAGTTCAAAAATTTTTTGTTATATTTTATTTATTTATTTAATTAATTTTATTTATTTATTTATTTTTAACTTTTTTTTTTCAGGAAAAATGAAGGGTAAATTTTGGGGTATTATAGCTGCCCCTATTCAATCAACTGGAGACCCGGAAAGAAGATGGCAGCTGCTTTCGTACTTTCGAGGTATCAAGGGATTGAATACAATAAAAGCCCAAAAATTTGCACTGAAGTGAAGTGAAGTAACAATGTCTGTCAGAATCGGCAAAGAGGTGGTCTTGAAAGAAGAATCCGTCTGGTACGGTGAGAGTCAGTCTGAATACCGAAAAAGAATGTTAACTTGGATACCAAAATAAATGGTAACACAGAAATAACCATGGCCTGAATGCCACAAGTTGCATCGACCTGAACGTCGGAAACTTCTTCGATCTGAACATCGGAAAATTGGCCTGAATGCCACAAGTTGCATCGACCTGAACATCGGAAACTTCTTCGATCTGAACATCGGAAAATTGACCTGAATGCCACAAGTTGCATCGACCTGAACGTCGGAAACTTCTTCGATCTGAACATCGGAAAACTGGCCTGAATGCCACAAGTTGCATCGACCTGAACGTCGGAAACTTCTTCGATCTGAACATCGGAAAATTGACCTGAATGCCACAAGTTGCATCGACCTGAACGTTGGAAACTTCTTCGATCTAGACATCGGAAAACTGGCCTGAACGCCACTTCGATCTGAATATCGGAAACTGGCCTGAACGCCACTTCGATCTGAATATCGGAAATTGGCCTGAACGCCACTTCGATCTGAATATCGGAAATTCTTCATGCCTGTCAGCATCGGCAGAAATATGGAAAGATAATAGAGGCGGCGCATGGGACAATGACACTTGCTGGGGATAACCAAGGTGGGTCATGAACAATCTTCAGTCTGAGTAATGGAAACAACTTCTAGCTTATCACTTGGGATACCGAGAATGTTTTATGCTTACATGCGTATGCTTGAATTTTTCAATGGCGTAATGCTCCATGAAAATGGAAATGCTACGCGATTTGGGAGGATGCAATGCAATATGATTCTACATGCAGGGATGCGAAATGCTGGGTAGAATGCCAAGCTGAGGCAAGGGGATCTACTGGGGAAATGATCGCCATCTTCTGGACTCTGGCAAGGCTGCTGGAGATGCACAGCGCAAAGAATTCTGTGGGGAAATGACCCGCCACCCGGTGTTCTAGCAATGACGAAATACCGAGATTCTGACTGGGGAGAGAACGACACTGAACACCTGTTGTTGGGGAAAGCGATAGTGGTTCTGGCAACCACGATCTGCGAGAGATGACTCAACAGGGGAAGCAAACACTGATACGGTACCGAGGTTCTGCTTCAAGGAAAGAAACCATGGATCTGGCATTGGGATTATCGATCTGGCCTCGAACTCTAAGGAGCAACCACTTCTGCTGGGAAGATACAGTCTGGCACTGTCAACTCCGCTGGGGATATATAGTCTGGCACTGTCAACTCTACTGGGGAGTGTATGTCCTGAAACAAACGCTTGGGGAAGTACAGTGGTGAGAACCTGCTGGGGATTGAAGAATCCAACACTCTGATCAGCTCTGCAGGGATAAGACACCAGATTCGTCTGTTGGCGACTTCACTGGGGAAGATATTCACGATCATCTGCAGGGGATTTTAAGGAAATGCCCCGAGGGTACCTGTTCTGAATAGACGATCCAAAGCACTTAAAATTTACAGCAATTTTAAATGTTTATTAAGCATGTACCTGTAAAGCCCTTATGTGTCATGATGCAATGTTTATCAAAAATTCGGACGTCATTTTTGCAAACAAAACAGTAAAATGAAAACAGAGATATACTGAATAACATGATATTATTGATTGAATGGCCTCTGAATAGGCATTTACATCAGGAAGCAATCCTTGGAAAGAGGTAATCGCACAAAAGATAAAAATAGAAATTAATCTAATGGCAATGTGAAATGGATTTCTATTGGGTTCCAATTCTGCTATGACTTGCTCATCTTCAAGATCCTCCAGATGATCAGCCTTTTGAAAAGGTGATTGGACTGTTTCCTACCTTTCGAAAATTTCCAGTCATCGACATGAGATGAGATTCAGAACTAACTCAGAACGCAGTCATTCGCTTAATCCCTAACTTTTGCCTGGATCGCCCTTTTCGGGTTTTCAATCCACCGGGATACCCATTTTTGCCTAAGTTGCCTTTTCAGGTTTTCAACTTACCGGGTGTACGATCTTTTCATTTTTAATCCCTAATTTTTGCCCGAACCTTTTCATTTTCTTGGTTCGTCGGGATGCCCATTTTTGCCTGGACTATTCTTTTTACTGTCCAGCGGGTCTATTTTATGCGAAGTATTTTTTAACTGCGTCTGAGTTCACAGGGGAAGTGAAGTTTTCACCATCCATAGTTGCAAGCATTAAGGCCCCACCATCAAAAACCTTGGTGACAATATACGGTCCATCATATTAGGAGTCCACTTGCCCCTGTGATCTGTCTGAGGAGGAAGGATCCTTTTCAACACTAAATCTCCGACTTGGAAACAACGAGGATGCACTTTCTGATCAAAGGCTCTCTTCATCCGACTCTGATACAACTGCCCATGACAAATGGCTGCCATTCGCTTCTCTTCGATAAGACTCAACTCATTGAACCTTGTCCGAATCCATTCGGCTTCGTCTAACTTGACATCCAACAGGACTCTTAGAGAAGGAATCTCCACTTCAACAGGTAGGACTGCTTCCATACCATACACCAGGGAGTAAGGGGTTGCCCCAATCGACGTACGTACTGAAGTACGGTACCCATGCAAGGCGAAGGGTAGCATCTCATGCCAATCTCTATACGTGACGACCATCTTCTGCACAATCTTCTTTATGTTCTTATTTGCCACCTCAACAACGCCGTTCATCTTAGGGCGGTAAGGGGAAGAATTGTGATGTTGAATGTTGAAGTTCTGACACAACTCCTTCATCA
Source organism: Lathyrus oleraceus (assembly GCF_024323335.1). Classification (NCBI taxonomy): domain Eukaryota; kingdom Viridiplantae; phylum Streptophyta; class Magnoliopsida; order Fabales; family Fabaceae; genus Lathyrus; species Lathyrus oleraceus. The sequence continues at coordinate 492,271,277 of NC_066584.1, read as the reverse complement.
TTTTGTTGTTGAGATTAGAACCATTATCAGTAATGATTCTTTCGGGAATCCCATAGAGACAAATGATTTCTTTCTTGATAAAACGAGCAACCACATGTCTGGTGACATTCGCGAACGACGCTGCCTCGACCCACTTGGTGAAATAGTCGATGGCAACAAGGATGAAGCGATGCCCATTGGAAGCAGTCGGTTCAATCTTTCCAATCATGTCAATGCCCCACATAGTAAACGGCCACGGCGAAGTCATCACATTCAGAGGATTTGGCGGCACATGCACCTTATCAGCATAAATATGGCATTTATGACACTTCCGAGCATATTTGAAGCAATCTGACTCCATGGTCATCCAATAATATCCCACTCTCAACAATTTCTTAGCCATTGCATGTCCGCCGGCATGAGTACCGAAGGAACCTTCATGAACTTCCTGCATTAACATGTCCGCCTCGTGTCTGTCCACGCATCTGAGCAAAACCATGTCGAAGTTCCTCTTATACAGCACATTGTCTTTGTTCAAGAAGAAACTTCCTGCCAATCTTCTCAAAGTCTTTCTGTCGTTGTTGGATACCCATGCAGGGTACTCTCGATTCTTCAGAAAGCACTTGATATCGTGATACCAAGGCTTGTCATCGACTACCAGTTCAGCAGCAAACACATATGCGGCCCTGTCAAGGCGCAACACATCGATCCTGGGAGCATGGTTCCAACAAATTACCTTGATCATGGAGGATAGAGTAGCAAGTGCGTCTGCCATCTGGTTCTCATCACAAGGTATATGATACAATTTTACTGTTGTGAAGAAAGTCAACAGTCTTCTCGTGTAGTCTCTGTAGGGGACCAGAGTGGGTTGGAGAGTATTCCAATCACCATTTACTTGATTGATCACCAGAGCTGAATCTCCGAAGATGTCCAAAGTATTGATTCTCAAATCAATGGCTTGCTCAATACCCAAGATACAGGCCTCGTACTCAGCTTCATTATTTGTGCACTCAAAAGTCAAACGAGCGGTGAAAGGTATGTGGGCACCTTTCGGAGTTGTAATGACAGCGCCAATTCCACTTCCTCTAGCATTGACAGCCCCATCAAACAACAAAGTCCACTTTTCATTTGGATCAGGTCCCTCCTCAACAACTGGCTCTTCACAGTCTTTCATCTTGAGGAACATGATGTCTTCATCTGGAAAATCAAACTTCATCGGCTCATAATCATCAATCGGCTGCTGAGCAAGATAGTCTGACAGAATACTCCCTTTGATGGCCTTCTGTGACGTGTACTGAATATCATACTCTGTTAAAATCATTTGCCAACGAGCGACACGTCCGGTGAGAGCTGGCTTCTCGAATATGTATTTCACTGGATCCATCTTAGAAATCAACAAGGTAGTATGGTTCAACATATACTGCCTCAGTCGGCGAGCAGCCCAGGCCAAAGCACAACAAGTTTTCTCAAGCTGCGAATATTTGACTTTACAGTCGGTAAACTTTTTGCTAAGGTAGTATATGGCATGCTCTTTTCGACCAGACTCGTCATGCTGTTCCAATACACACCCCATCGAGTTCTCAGTCACTGATAGGTACATTATCAGAGGTCTCCCAGGAACTGGAGGTATAAGGATCGGAGGTTTCTGTAGATACTCTTTTATCTTCTCGAAAGCCCTTTGACAATCTTCATTCCACCTGATAGCCTGATCTTTCCTCAGCAATTTGAAAATTGGCTCACACGTGGTTGTTAGGTGAGAGATGAACCTTGCAATGTAGTTCAACCTCCCTAAGAAACTACGGACTTGCTTCTCTGTTCTTGGCTCTGGAATTTCCTGTATCGCTTTTACTTTGTCGGGATCCACCTCAATCCCTTTTCCGCTAACAATAAAACCCAGCAATTTTCCCGATCTCACCCCGAAAGTGCACTTGTCCGGATTGAGTCTCAGTTTGAATTTCCTCAAACGCTCAAACAGTTTCTGCAAATTCACCAAATGTTCTTCTTCTGTCTGAGATTTGGCAATCATATCGTCCACATAAACCTCGATTTCATGATGAATCATATCATGGAACAGAGTCACCATAGCTCGTTGATATGTTGCTCCAGCATTTTTCAGACCAAACGGCATCACCTTGTAGCAGAAGGTGCCCCATGGGGTTATGAAAGTTGTCTTTTCCATGTCTTCTGGTTCCATCTTGATTTGGTTATAGCCAGAAAAGCCATCCATGAAGGAGAATACCGAGAACTGAGCTGTATTATCCACCAAAACATCGATGTGAGGTAATGGGAAATCATCTTTAGGGCTAGCTCTGTTCAGATCCCGGTAGTCGACACACATCCGTACCTTTCCATCCTTCTTAGGTACTGGGACGATGTTTGCAACCCATGGCGGATAATTGGTGACTGCTAGAAACCCTGCATCCAACTGCTTTTGCACTTCTTCCTTTATCTTGACGGCCATCTCTGGTCTTGTTCTTCTGAGCTTCTGCTTGACCGGAGGACAACCTTCTTTGAGAGGCAAGCTGTGTACCACGATGTCTGTGTCCAGCCCGGGCATGTCCTGATAAGACCAGGCGAAGATGTCAACGTATTCTTGCAGCAATTCAATCAGCCCTTTCTTCACATTGTCTTCTAAAGCAGCCCCTATCTTGATTTCTCTCTTGGCGTCCTCGGTGCCGAGATTAATCACTTCAACAGACTCTTGATGCGGTTGAATAACCCTTTCCTCTTATTTTAATAACCTGGTAAGCTCTTCAGGGAGTTCACAGTCTTCATCACCCTCTTCTTCTGCTTGAAAGATTGGATTTTCAAAGTCGAAACGAGCCGTAGTAGAAACGTTATCAATAGGATCCGGTGATGTGCATCCGCATGAGTGATGGTATGTGCTTATGAGTGTGAACAAGAAGTGAAAACTAAACAAAACATTGCCATTTTTTTTTATTTTGAAAAACTGCAAAAATAGAAAGATAGGGAACGAAATATTTGAATGCAAAAAGATGTCCTTTATTTATAATAAAAAATGCAAGTGTCACATAGATGAGCCCTACAATGAGTCATTACGCCCTAGGTGGAACATAAGACATGGACATGCATGAATAAACAAAGAAAATTACTCCTTCAGAAAAGTGACTTGGACAATCTCCTCAGAAGACCAATTGTTGATGACTTCACCCGGGATCCTCGGATGCACCCAGTTGTCGATGTCACAATCACAATCCCCACCCTCTTCATTGATTGCAGAGACCTCACTGGGGATCACAAAATTAACAGGAACAACATCTGCGAATTCATCAGTAGCATCTTCAAACACTTCTTCCTCAACCCCTTCCACAGACTCTTGGACAGACAAATCTTCTGCCTGGAGGATACCTTTGTCGAGCAAGGCCTTGATACCCTGCTGTAGCTTCAAACAACCTCCACTCTGAGTGGCACAATCCAAACAATCCTTCCCACAATCGGGGAAAACATCGGCCTTCAGCAAGAATCCTTTGATATCCAACAATGGAGTCTTCAACTTCAACACATCCTTAATGGACTTGGCTTTTCCCTCTATCATGTTAACGTTTGCACCACCATGCTGGGGCATGGGATTGTTAACGACATTCGGAGCCGGTGCAAGGTCGATGGCCTTTGAATCTATGAATTCTTGAACTACGTGCTTAAAAGCTTTGCAGTTCTCAATATTGTGGCCAGGTGCCCCAGAGTGGAAGCTACACCTAGCGTTGGCGTCGTAACCCACCAGAAGTCTACCAATAGGAGGAGCCAGAGTGCGTAGTTGCACAAGTTGTAGTTGTTGAAGACTAGAAAGCAATTGAGCGTACGACATTGGAAGGGTGTCGAAACGCCGGTCCATCATCCTTTGCCTCTGTTGATAAGCGGGTCTGTTACCCGGTTGCTGCTGCTGTTGACACTGAGCTGGTTGACGTTGTGATTGTTGTTGTTGTAGTGGCGCTGCAGCTGGAATGGTCACAGCCGCAACATACGGTTGCTGATGATAATTCTAAAAATTATTCCTCCAGTTATCCCTGTTCTGATAAGAAGATATGGCATTTGCATCCCCTTCTCTCCTCTTCTGTCCCTGAATGAACGGCTTCTTCACCCCTGATGAGGATCCACCTCCACTCTGGCTCTTATAGGTCTTTAGGTAATTCTCCACCCTTTCTCCAGTAGAGACCACATCAGCAAAGTTGGAAGCATTGCACCCCACCAGACGCTCCAGATAAGGTCCAGGCAGCGTATTCGTGAACATGTTGGCCATTTCCTTTTCCAACATCGGAGGCTGAACACGGGAAGCTGTATCCCTCCAGCGTTGAGCGTATTCCCTAAAGCACTCATTGCTTTTAAGAGACAGATTCTGAAGTTGAGTTCTGTCCGGAGCTATGTCTGCATTATACTGATACTGCTTCACGAAAGCCTCTGCCAAATCCCTCCAGCAATGGATGTGGGCTCTGTCCAGCCTCATATACCATTCAAAGGATGCCCCAGCCAGGCTGTCCTGGAAGAAGTACATAAGCAGCTTCTCGTCATCAGAGTAAGCAACCATTTTACGGAAATAGGCTTGCACGTGAGTTTTGGGGCAAGAGCTGCCATGGTATTTGTCAAATATCGGGACCTTGAATTTCGGTGGCACTCTCACACCTGGGACCAGCCCTAAGTCAGCAACATCTACTCCCAGAAGATTTTGTCCTTCCACTGCTTTCAACCTCTCTTCCAATCTTCTAAACATGTGGTCCATGCCAAAGTCTTCCTGAAGCAAAGGGAACTGATCATCCTGACCATCCTGAATGGGTTGTTGATCTAAGTTGACACGCGGGATCGGGATAGGCCCCGGTCCATTGGGACCATTAGCCTCTCCAGCTGGAGGATCAGCCAACGTCTCTGGTTGAGTAATAGGGGGATCCCTCTGTACCAACAATCTAAGCTCCTGCTGTCCTTGAGCCACCCCTTGAACCAAATCCATGAATTGATTCATGCGAATCTTCATCTCGGCGAGCTCTGCTTGTAGGCTCTCCATCGCTCTCTGTTGATTCCTTCGGGTACCGTATCGGTGAATGTCTGAGTCAGCTATCCTGCTAGTGGAACACCAAACAACTGAGAACACTGTGGCGGTACCTGTTATGCAAGACATGCTATGGATATGCAAATGCAATGGCATGTTTATCAAATCCAAAAGGTATTCTACCCCCTTGATTCCAGTCTCTCATCAGATAAAATATCCCTTTTAAAAAGTACCAGAAAAACCCCGACTAGAATCAAGAAGAAGATATAAACCCCACAGAAATGGATAAACATGTGTTAAATGATATGAATGCAAATGATGTGATGATGTGAATGCAATGCAGTGGCATGTCAATCAGGATTGCTGTATCTGCTTGAACATCTGTCGGGTTACACTGTCTGAAGAGAAAACCACTGAGGAATATAATACAAGATCAAAGCTCTGCTCCAGAAAACCGGGTTGGTTGGAGGTTAAGGTTTCCTGAATTTAGCCCGCCCCTCACTGGTAGGTTCTAAGAACAGAAGCTCGTCAACTTCAGCCCTTCAGTCGCGAATAATACGTTTACCACTGAAGGTTTGGCATTATTACGGGATAAAAGACCTCCACTGACTCCCCTCAACAGGACATCCTAAAGCAAGTTCCCAGTCTCGGGGTCCTCGAATTGATCAGCGAGAATGCGCCCACCAGAGCTAACATAATCACGTCTCGGAGGAGAGGCCTCGACTGAGTTCTCGGGAAATGGTCACCAGAGTCGACGATTTCTGAAGGAACATCATGTCGTTACGGAACATCCGTAGGACATAATATATCCAAAAGAAACCTCGTCTGGGTGTGGTTCTTCACGAACGACTTAACGTAGCAACATGCCACGCAAGCCTCATGATCATCCACTCTAAAACCTGTGTGTACACTCAAGCCTGGGTAATGGGCTTATCTCTCATAGAACATCCCATCCCAACAAACAAACAACAGCTCCAACAGATACAGTAGATGTATGCAAGCAGGTAAGTAAATAAATGTACAAAAGCATAAACACCCAATGAACAAGAAATCACAAAAGCTAGGAGGGACTCGCTTAGGGAAGATGAACCAGCAAGAGGTCAACTTCTTAAGTCCCCAGCAGAGTCGCCAGCTGTCGCAACCTGAAAAATACAGTGCGCGAAAAAACAACCGGCGAAAGAAAAATGACAGAAGAGTCGCCACCGTGCGTTATTCATCCCAAAGGAGGGAAAGGAAACGCTCGAAGTAAACCTGAAAAAGGAAAGGACAAGACGGGGTCTCGCAACCAAATCTTGGGTTTGGGAGTCGGTTATGCGAAGGGAAGGTATTAGCACCCCTAGGCATCCATAGTACTCTACGGGATCCACTTTTGTGGTTTTTGTCTAAAGGATATGGGTTTACCTAATGTGTTTATTTACTAAAAAGGTTAAGAGAAATGACTCGCGCGGATGTCGCATCCACTGCATACGTATCTCATCTGAATATGAGAATCAGAGTCTTCGTAGCTCGGCTGACCTATGGGTTGGGGGATGTGTGCTCGCTAAGACATCGCGTCTTATGCCTACGTATCTCATCTGGAATGAGAATCAGAGCAAGCCGTAGTTCGGCTAACTACGGGGTTGTGGATTGGGTTTTGGACGAACGACGTCACTACGCAATCTACCGGATGCTCGACCTTTGGAGACTTACTCGCCTGTAGTAGAAGGAGTAAACGTGTGTTATGGGTTTTAGGGTTTGGGATGCTCAAGGGTAAAAAGGCAGTCCTTGACGAAGGAACCGCGCTACCTGCAGGGATACGAACACATACAAAACAAACATGCATAAAGTAAATGTGCCAACAAGGGGCTCAGAAGTAAATAAACAAAAGAAAACAAATGCCTCCTATCGAGGTCTTCCAGCTAAGAAAGCGATAAAATGCGGAAAAGAGGTAAAAGTACCACACGGATAAAGATCCGAAGTTACAGCAATTAAAGGATTGATAAACCCAAGGATCTCCCAAGCTAATGCCATCAAAGAAAGGTGAGTCAGTACAGGTAATCGGAATGAAACCTCCAGGGGGTATCCCACAAATAAGGTGGAAAACCACGCAAGTTATCCCTGCAAAAGTCATGTGAGCCTTCACAAAAACTCAACAAAAGGGTTAGTGAAACATCATAAGCATTTTTTTCATGGATAACAGTATGGTTTCAGAAACCTCAAACCCTGTGGCATACACTTCAGAAACTAAACGATTAAGCATTCAAGGCATTATTTATACATTCATACATAATTATGAACCCGTGGGCAAAAACCTAATGAAATTCATCCATCATACCTCAAACATTCGGAGTATTCAACTTCAAAGAAAAAGGTAATGGGAATAAAGGCAAACCTGATTGGAGAGCTTGATTGAAATTGAGTTGCACCCGTGAGGTTTACAAAATAATCTTTAGGGTTTATGTGAGGCAGAGGTGATTCTGTGCAGTTGAGTTCCCTTCAGGGTTTGGAGGCTACTCTGAACTCTGTTAGCTCTTCTCTCACTATCTTTTTCCTCAGGGTTTTGTTCCAAGGAAACCTCAGAGTGATTTTGCTTCTCCTCCTTTTTCTCAAGTGAAGCCTTGGTATTTATAGACTGAATTTCATGGTTAGTGGGCTCAAATGAGGGAGACCCAAGTCCAAAAAAAATTTGTTATATTTTATTTATTTATTTATTTAATTTTATTTATTTATTTATTTTTAACTTTTTTTTTTCAGGAAAAATGAAAGGTAAATTTTGGGGTATTACACCATCAAAAGCCTTCACAACAACACCACTCTGCCTCATAGGAGGACCCTGATATGACAATCGAGAGAGTGTGGTCTTCGGCAATACGTTCAAAGATGATCTAGTGTCCACCAGCACATTGGACATGGCATCAGTCTTGCAGTTCATAGAGATGTGTAAAGCCATGTTGTGGTCTCTTCCCTCCTCAGGGAGATCAGCGTCACAGAAACTGAAAGTGTTGCAAGCAGTAATGTTTGCAACTATGCTGTCAAACTGTTCTATGGTGACATCGTGATCAACATAAGCCAAATCCAATACTTTCTGCAGAGCCTCCCTATGGGGTTCTGAATTCAGAAGCAAAGATAGAACGGAGATTTTGGATGGCGTTTGCAGAAGCTGGTCTACAACATTGTACTCACTCTTCTTGATGAGCCTTAGCATCTCATCACATTCTTCGTTCACAGCGCCACTCGGGCCAACAGAAGAAGTAGGAGTCTTTTGTATAGAGGAGGGTTTGGCAACAGCAAGTGCCGGGTTCTGAACATTCACAGCCGTCCCCACCGGACGCTCAGCAGAATCAGAAACAACATGATGCTTCGGGGGTGCAGAAAACACACGACCACTACGGGTCAACCCGCTCACATCAGCAATATTAGTAACAGAAGTGGAAGGCAACGGCACTTCCTTCCCATCTTCCACAGCAACGGGATTGTATCTGAAGGGAATCGCTCTATCAGAAGCATAAGGCACAGGGCCTGCAGGCTTGATTGTCAGAGAAGGAGAGACCTTCGGCTTGCTAACGAATGACAACAGGCTCGGGCAACTTGAACACAGGAGAAATAACATTCACTTCTGGTTCCTCTTCATCCACATTACGGTTCTGAAGAATCTCAATGTTTCCTTCGTCCAATAGCTCTTGAAGCTCTCTTCGCACTTGGCGACAACCCAGTCTGTTGACGGAGCAAATGCGGCATCTGTCATGGTCATGCTCCATATGGCTGTACTGACACAGCAAACGATGCAACTTGACCAATGACTGTCTAATATGATTGACATATTTGACTTTGTATTTCCCAGGGCACCCCTGGACCATGTTCACTGATTTCCCATGCTCGGGCAATGGGTTCTTTGTAACATTGGGGCCTGAGTTCTCAAAGCTCAGAATACCGCACCGCATAAGGTCTTGCACCTTAGTCTTCAACGGATAGCAATTTTCAATATTATGCCCCGGAGCACCGGAGTGATAAACACAGTGTTGGTCTGGCTTATACCACCATTGCGGATTCGCAGGCACAGCTGGAGGATCCCTGGGAGTAACCAGCTTCCTTTCCAACAAGGAAGGATACAATTCAGCGTATGACATAGGAATGGGATCGAAGCTGATCTTCTTCCTATCATAGTTCAGATTAGCTTGGTTACTAGTACTGCCACGAGGCTGGTAAGCCTGTTGCTGTGGACGGTGTTGCTGTTGATACTGAGGTTGTTGCTGATGCTGATGCTGATTAGGCTGCTGATATTGAGCATTATCCCTGAAAACAGGTGCTATATGAGCCACCTGGTGCTGACTGCTAGTCCGACGTACTGGCTTCCTCTGCACAGAGGGTCTTCTTAGCTTAGCATGGGACTGCACAGCATGTGCCTCCCCATCTTTCTTCTTAAACGCCCCATACCGTTTAGAAGAGCTCTCATCCATTGACAAACGTCCCTCACGGACTCCTTCTTCCAGCCGCATCCCCATGTTCACCATCTCGGTGAAATCAGATGGAGCGCTCGCAACCATCTGCTCATAATAGAATGAGCTAAGAGTCTTCAAAAAGATCTTAGTCATTTCTTTCTCTTCTAGTGGAGGAGTTATTTGAGCAGCCAACTCTCGCCACCTCTAGGCGTACTCCTTAAATGTCTCCTTATCCTTCTGGGACATGGCCCTGAGTTGATCACGGTCAGGCGCCATATCAACATTATACTTATATTGCTTGACGAAGGCCTCGCCAAGATCATTGAAGAATCGGATGTTTGCACTATCAAGGCTCATATACCAGCGAAGAGCCGCACCGTACAAACTATCCTGAAAATAGTGGATCAACAACTGATCATTATCAGTTTGTGTAGACATTTTCCTGGCATACATGACCAGGTGAGCAAGAGGGCAGGTGTTCCCCTTATATTTTTCAAAGTCAGGCACTTTGAACTTGATTGGAATTTTAACACCGGGAACAAGGCAAAGTTCAGCAGCAGACTTGCCAAACAGATCTTTCCCTCGGAGGGTCTTCAATTTCTTTCGCAGCTCAAGGAATTGATCGTTCATCGCGTCCATCTTCTCATTGACATCTGGGCCCTTAGACGGCTCAGAATGATAGATGGTGTCGTCTACCCTGGGAATGGTATGCACGATAGGAGGAGCAGCAGCAAGGACCGGGCTAGATGCCGGCATAGAAGCAAAAGTTGGTGCTGGAATATCTGGCATGAAACCCGGAGGCATACCCCACGGAAACCCGGCTGGCATGGCAAAGTGAGCACTAGCAGCTGGCACAGTCGGAGCAACAACTTCTGATATAACCGTCCTCTGGGGAGGAGTTGCAGGAGGTTGAGAAGGTTGATTCTGAGCAGCAAGGAGTTGCTCCATCAAAGCGCCAAGTCTGGCGACCTCTTCTTTCAGTTCTCTGTTCTCTTGCTCAAGTTGATCCATTACTCTTGCAGAATTGGCTCTTGTATAGTACCGGTGAGTCAGCTTGTCTTCAAAATAAATGAAGAGAACAGAGTTAGGCCACAGACAAGAAGACCAAGAACGACACCTGCTCATGCAAAATAATGCATGCAATGCTCGTGCATATGCTTTGTTTTATTTCAAGGAACTTTTAGGGCATTATTTGCAAATTTGAATTTTTAAGCATTTAATAGCATATGGAAAATATCTCATCAAATATATTTAGAACGAAGAAGTACATCATTTTTGATCATTACAAAGAGAAAAGGAAAATAAACATCCTATGGATCCCTAGAAGCTCGGGATGCTGGAAGACGAGATGCACACAGCTTCTTGATCTCTCTCTCATAGGCTGCTTCCATATCCGCCTTCTCCTTGGCGAGTCGATCATACTTCCTCTTCTAGAATTTGGAAGACTGAGGAAGCAGAGAAGTCCAGGTATCATTCGGATCATCGATCACCTGATGCTCGAGAAACTCAATCAAAGCGTCCTTCTCCTTCAGCTGTTGAAGCAATTCTTCTCTTTCACGGATCCAGGCACGTGAAAGGTCTTCTTCTCTCAACTCCTCTACATCTTGGTTGGGGAGGGTTGAAGGCCCAGCCACATCCATAGGTGTAGGTCTCGGATGATCATACGGCATCAGATATTCAGAAGCTCTCTGTCTGACCCAAGAGGTATATGGCTCCAAAGCAATGCAATTCTTTGGACCCAACTCATTCCTACCCTTCTTCTAAATCTTGCGCCAAGCGCGGACAAATCTAGCTTTCAGGCCTTGGGGATCTTTACCCTCTTGAAAGAATACACCTTCTAACATAATGTTATGAGGTTTATCCTTTAGGGGGAACCCAAGTTGACGACGTGCTAGGATAGGATTGTAGTTGATCCTACCACATGTACCAAGAAGAGGCACATTAGGGAATTCACCATAATAATCAATGATCTGCACAGTATCATACACGCGATCATACCTAGAGATATCATCATTAGTGAGAGACATGAGTCTCTGAGACCACCGTAGACATCCCTTGTTCTCCTTGAAAGCAACCGTCTGCGGCAAGTGAGAAATAAACCACTTATACAGCAGAGGCAAACATCACACAATAACTCCTCCACCCTTTGCATTCCTCAGATGCAAAGAGACATACGCATCACCCAACAGAGTCGGAACGGGATTAAGAACAGAAAAGATCCTAATGGCGTTCACATCCACAAATCTGTCGATGTTGGGGAACAATACCAAACCATAGATGAGCAGCACAAATAAAGCCTCAAAGGCATCCTCACTCCTGGCCTTCCCATACATGGTAGCTTGAGCGATGAGGAACTCGGAAGGAAGACCCTGAATTCAACCTTTGGCAGTCAGATTAGCTTTAATCAAGGCTTCATCTATGTGCAACAAGTCTGCAATCTCTCGAGAAGTTGGAATACTCTCCAAGCCACTGAACAGCACCTGATCCAGAATCGGGATCCCAATAAGATGAGCATACTCCTCAAGCGTAGGCAACAACTGGAAGTCCGGAAATGAGAAGCAGTGATACAGAGGATCATAGAACTGAGCCAGAGTACTCATCAAACCCTCATCAACCTGAGTATTCAACAGAGGCAGAAGCTTCCCATAACGAGCTTTGAAACCCAAGGGATCTAATACATAAGATGTCAGATTCCTTAACTCTTTCACATCAGGTTGTCTAAAGCTGTACTTCTTTGTATGTCTTTTCGGTCTTTCCATGTCTGAAAATTTTGCAAATAAACCCTTTAAGTTCCTTGAAATTTTTTCTTTTTCTGATGATATGAATGGAGATGAATGCATGAATGCAACAATCACACTCAAGGATCAAGCAAGTCACACCAGACAAAGGTCATGGGAAAGCTCATTGTATCCTTAATATCAATCATCCATTTTGGTGTATTATGGTTTTCACCTTATCAACACCCAAGTTCCATTGATATTAACGGTACATGAACCGGCTCAATCATCCTTAATATCAACCATCCATTTTGGCGGATTATGGCTTTCACCTTATCGACGCCCAAGTTCCTTTGATATTAAGGATGTCTGAACGACTCAACCATGAATCACGGGTTTGCTGAGAGTCACGAGCATGGAGTCTCGGTTAAGAACCACCCAAAGGGAGTGTACTAGGGTTTAAACTTGCCAGACATATTCTACCAGAGGTTCCCATAATCATCGTCCCATCTTTCGGAAATTATCGGAGGAACGAATACTCGTATTCCAAAAATATTCTCAAGAGAGACTCTTATGAGTGTAGTATCAAGTAACAATCGCATCAGATCTGACATCTGAACGACCTCTGCACTACGTCCTAAAAATAGGCCAAGATGGGCTTGGTGAACTACGGTCCTTGGCTTCTAAGGCACATGATTGAAAGAATAATGCCTAACCACAAATAACTTGTGTGACATTATTAATCCAACATGACCTCCACCAAGTGAATGGGCTCGCAAGTCAACTGGCTAAGGAATACTCCACACCAGTCAACAAGACTACGCCATTCTCCTATCCTAGAGTGTACTCGAGTTCGGGTATAGAACCCATCTCACAGAGATCACCAAAGCAAACAACAATTGTATATCAAGCAATTCAAACATTATAATCAATACAGTTATCCCAAATTATACAAAAATATGTCATATAACAAATAACAATATATCACAACAAGGGTGAAAAGTAGGCAATACCACCAAGGACCATATTCCCCAGCAGAGTCGCCACTTTTCTGTAGCTGTGTATTCGTCACTTTATGATTTATTGATTAAATCAAAAGCAAAGCATACAAAGAATCGAGTCGCCACCGCACTTTTATTTATCCAAAGGATTGGCTAAAAAGCGAACAAAAGCCTAAGAAGTTTTACACATAGAAAACTAATGAAAAGATCAGAGAATCTGGGTAAGGGGTAAATTACGCAATGGGAAGGTGTTAGGCACCCAAAACGTCCTAGGTACTCCTAGGGAGCCCTTTTCACACTTGTTGTATAAAAAAGTTTATTTGTTTATGACATATTGTGCAAACATGATCGGGACGATGAGAAAAGAATATACAATTTTTATTATTTTTGTGTTTGAACGGATGAACCCGTTGCCTACGTACCTTTCCATGAAAGGTAAGGATCAAAACGCCGTAGTTCGGCTAAAAGATTTCAAAAATATGAGTGGGTTCATTTTAAAACAAGAGCACTAAGGCTTTTCATTATCAACGGGAGAAAACTCAACCAAGACCAACAATTCACCATGCAAGGATAGCTTCAACATACTAGTGAGGGGTTAACCCTATAATAAGTATGGAAGACTTACAATCAACTCACTACGGATGTGGTGAGATTTACATCAACCACTATGAGAATTGAAACCTATGGCTAATGTATGAAAACATATCAACAATGGACAAAGCCACAAAACAATTGAATGAGTGAAGTTAATTGATTATGAGTATTCACAAAAGGATGGTCAAAGTATGATTAGTATTCAATTCAGAAAGAAGTGTTATGAAAATGAAGTTTGAAAAGTCAAGGACTTAAGGTCCAGGTTTCTAATTTGAAAAGAGATGAAAATGTTTGCACAATATTTGTCTCAGTTTCGAAAGTCAACAAGTGAAAAAAGGTTTTGAAACAAAAGGATGTGGATGAAGGAGTGTAAAACTTCCTAGAAGTTCACCTCTTGAGATCATATGAGAGATGATCCAAGTGTGTCCTTTGGAATAAGGCAACAATGTAAGTAAGCAAATGAACAAAGCAAGGTGATACCGGATGCCAATCAATGGACTTACACCAATCTCACCAACAAAGGTGGATACCGGATACCAATCAATGGATTTACACCAATCTCCTAAAACAAAACGATGATACTGGATGCCAATCAATGGACTTATACCAATCTCACAAACAAAGGCGGATACCGGATACCAATCAATGGATTTACACCAATCTCCTAAAACAAAACGATAATACTGGATGCCAATCAATGGACTTATACCAATCTCACAAACAAAGGCGGATACCGGATACCAATCAATGGATTTACACCAATCTCCTAAAACAAAACAATGATACCGGATGCCAATATATGGGCTTACTCCAATCTCACAAGGCCAAACAAAACATGGATATCATATGCCAATCTATCTGGGCTTATACCAATCTCCAAAGGATGATCATAGGAGTACAAATGCCAACAACATGGACTTACAATTGCATCCTCACATACAACAAACAAACAAAAGCAATAAGCAAAGAGGACATAGTTGCCAACAAAGGGTCTTACACTCAATCCCCTCCAAATCATAGGAACATTGGTCAATGAATGGACTTACAATTGATTCCTCAATGGACAAACAAAGATGTCACAGAGATATGAAATGATGATCATGTATCAATGAACAATTAATGATGATAAATGCACAAAGGCACACAAGTATATATGCACAAATGAATCAAGCAATCAATCAAACAAAGTCAATTAGCACACACTATATACAAGCAATTTGGCTCAAGCAAAGGTTAGACTTTACAGTCAACTGGAATGGGGTAAGCGGTGCTCTTAACCTTAACATTGAGGGTTAAGGTGAAGCAGATGAAAGGGAGATGAGGGGTGTGCCTCATAGCTCTTATCCCTGGCCTGGGAGAGCTTTGAATATTAGAAGGTGTGGGAGTTCAGAAAGTTGGAACTCTCTCCACAAGTGAATGACTCTATAGATCTTGGGTTAATATCCACAATGCATCAAATGTAATGTGAGCAAAGGGATGACACACAGAATAGTAGGAGATGGACTACACATCTCTTTTATCTACCAATTGCCTTATCAAAAGGACTTATCCTGCTTGGGGACAAAGATAAACAATCACAAACATTGCCTCTTAAGGAGGACTTCAGACAGGTGCCTGGCCACATAACAAGCCAGGTCTTCCAGACTACATGAAGAAGAGAAGTTATACCTAATTGGTTAAGCAACCAAGCAAAAGCAAGTTCAAAATGAACTTAAGCAACTAATGTACCTGAAAACAATCCAACTCAATCAGTACTCAATTCAAAAAGTCAAACAGATAATCCAACAGTCAACAGACAATACACAATCAAACAAGCAGGGCTACAATGTGCAAGGCACAAGCTCAACACAAATGAGCTAAAATCATCCTACAAAACAACTCAAGGTTAGTCAATAACAATCAAATAACCAACTCAAGCAATGTGCATTAATCTCCTTATGGCCATGTACTTCTTAACCTGAAAACAAACTCAAACATGAGAAGCAAACCACTAGGACAAGGCCTAGGGTCAAAGAAGGAGAAATAATCCAAAACAGAACATGAAAATTGGTAAGAATCAAGCTCAATCAAATTAGAACATCATCCAAGTGGTCTCATGTCAATAGAATCAACCAATTTCATTTCACAAAGCAATCATGGCAAGGTATGCAAATTGGAAGCACATTGGAGCAAACAGAATGAACCAATCCACATCAACTCAAAAATGATTCAATAAATCTCAAGAAAAATCATGGATAAGCAGCACAGATCAAATAATCATCATACCAAAAATCAATGCATTTGGACAAGTATAAGCAAGTAAAAGAAATTCACTAAGTCAAGGTAAGCATAAACAAGCTCAAAGGAGGCACAAATTGATGATTCAACTTAAGGCAATCCTAAAACAGAAAGGACAAGTGATAAATGACTCAAACCAAAGCCACAACAAACTTCAATGTGTCAAGAATCAATGTGCAAAATTTCAAGTTCATATGATCAAGCATAAGCATTTCACAAGTCATCGAAGTTCAACACTCTTCAAAAGTTCAAACATGGTCAACCAGCAAGAAAAATCTCAAACAAATCAACAATCAATCCAGAAATTCCACAAAAATTCATGATCAATCCTAACATCCAGAATTAGCATCATGCAAAAAATCACATCATTTGGCATTTATTTGGCATGGTAAATAAAATCAGCAAATCAAGCAAGCAAAGGTGTGACACACATTGTCACACCTACATTAAACAGATCATATCTCCACAACCAGAAATGCTAAAAATGCAAACTCTATACCAAAATGACCATTAGGATGTCTAGTTTAAGCATGTCAATTTTCACATTCATTGGATCAACCATCATTATTTCACAAAGAAAATAGCAAGCAGGGTACAAGATAGCATATGCATGAACAATCCCTAGACAAATTTAAAATCCAACCGAGCACAAATTCTAGAAAAATAACCATAAAATAGTAGACATCATGAGGAGCAAGGTGAAAAAAATCTCACATCAATTGGATCAATATTCATTGAGTTATGGATTTTTGAATGAATAAGAAAAATAAAAAAACATGATGAATCAATGCATGAACATATGAGATAAATGGAAATAAAATGAAATGGCAATTGTTGGAAATGTCTAACAGGAGGATCGAACACGCCACACATTCAAACTTGGCGCTTACTACATGAAACGCGCCGTTTCATTAATCTCGCGTGGCAAGGCAAAGCAATATGGACCAATCAATGTGCCACGTGAAAGCCAAATGGACCAATGCATGGCAACAAACAACGAAACACATGCAAACCAGCGCTCATGAGGATCAAACAAGTTCTGGAAATCTAAAACCTAGGTGTTCATCACATGTTCATCGTGTTCATCATCTCAAGAACAAATGTTCACCAAAATTCACAATGAGCATACCAATAGATTCATCTCACATCACACATCAACAATCCAGTATTAATTTGACCTAATTCTCAATAATATGAATGGATCGAGCAAGTGAAGTTTCACATGTCAAAATTAAAATCAACATAACTACTTCAATTCTGCATGGATTTCATGGATCTAAAGTTCAGCATGATCAACATTAAAGGATCTACAAGATGCATCTATCAATTTCAAGAATCATGACATTCGAATTCTAACCTTGTTGGAGAAACAGAAGTGGAATCAATGGAATCAGGTCCTGAAATGCATAAACAGATGTTCCTCAGCTCCTATATGATGGAATATATGAATGCTTGATGTTTATCCTTGCACGATTTGGCCAGAAATTCCAACTGCCATTGATGAACATAAGCTTCAACAGTCCACAATTCAGCTCGAAACCTGATGGATCTTGCTTCCAAAACCTTCAATGATGCTTGTAGATAATGAACAAACCACGAACCAAACAATGTTTATGGAGAAAATTGAAGAAAAAGTTTGAGAGCAAAGTGGAGAAAATTTTCAGATCTGGAATTTGTGAAGTGTTTTCCTGATTTTCTGTTATGATTAGCTATATATACCATCTGTTAATGAAGCTGCTAATCACAATTAAGCCAAATGCAAATGGATTAGTGAAATTCAAGTGTTGATGCAAAATGGCAAAATCACCCTTACATGTGCATGGCAATGCTACAGTGCACGATTTTCACTTGGAATGAGTTTCAAATGCTGCTTGGAGGCAAAGGCAATTGCTAGAAAATGAAAACAATGCATATTTTTCAAATGACCACTTTCCCTCCAAAATTCAAATGAAATTCAAGTGAAAATGCCAATATTTTTATGATAAGAATTGATGAAATTGAATGCATGTTTTGGATAGTAGAGATCAAGAGAGAAATGTTCCAAAAAGAACCACTTCAATTGGCCTTTTGGTGTGAAAGTTATGCACTTGTGAAGTTCAAAACTACTTGACAATGATTGATCCATATCTTTTCAACCATAAATGAGAAATTGATGTTCTTGGACTTTTTGGAAAGGTGAGAGCAAGATATTCAACTTTCATGTTGGACAAAATTTCATTTGAAGCTTGCTTGATGATGTAAACTTGAGGAGAAAACCTTTCCATTTTTGGCAATTTTGAATTACAGGTCACTTACTATTTTTGGAAAGTTTTCATCTGACCTCAAATTCTTCATGGTTGATATTTGAAATGTCAAATGAGACTTGTATGGACATGAATGAGGTCTCTCTAACCATCTCCCACCTTCAAATCCATGATTGAATGCACAGTTGACTTGTGTTGACTTTTCTAGGGTTTCAGTTGACCTGGCTATGCTCAGATGAAATTCAAGCCTCTACCACTTGAAATCTTGATTCAAAATGATGCCATGGTTCATATGAACTATTGTGAATGATCATGGTGCCCAAATTCTCAAGAATGGCCACCATCTATTGCTCAATAGTTGCCTTTGACTATCTTGACCTAAGATTGCTTCATCTGCAAGTAACAAGGTTAGATGACATATTTTTGTACTTTTGGTTAGTGAACAAATGAAAAGTAATGATATACAAATGCAAAACATGCTTGGTGATCAAGAAATCACTCTCAAAAGATGACCCACCCACAGGGAAAGATGCATGGTGCACAATGATCCTTGAGGCAATGATATGATATGGTGCCATGAGGGATCTTAGGGACAAAATTGGGGTCTTACAACTACATCTGAGTTAACAGGGGATGGGAAATCTTCACCATCCATAGTTGTAAGCATCAAGGCTCCACCGGAGAAAACCTTCTTCACAACATATGGACCTTCATAATTAGGAGTCCACTTGCCCCTATTATCCGTACCGGGAGGAAGGATCCTCTTCAAAACTAGATCACTGGTCTGATAGCTTCGAGGATGCACTTTCTGATCAAAGTCTCTCTTCATCCTTCTCTGATACAACTGCCCATGGCACACAGCTGCTAGCCGTCTCTCTTCAATAAGGCTTAACTCATTAAACCTTGTTCGAATCCACTCGGCTTCGTCAAGCTTGACGTCTAACAAGACTCTCAGAGAAGGAATCTCCACTTCAACAGGTAAGACTGCTTCCATACCATACACAAGGGAGTACGGGGTTGCCCCGGTCGACGTACGTACTGAAGTACGGTACCCATGCAAAGCGAAAGGCAGCATCTCATTCCAATCCTTGTACGTCACGACCATCTTCTGCACAATCTTCTTGATATTCTTGTTTGCCGCCTCTACAGCACCATTCATCTTCGGTCTGTAAGGAGAAGAATTGTGATGTTCAATCTTGAAATCTTTGCAAAGCTCTTTCATCATCTTGTTATTGAGATTCGAACCATCGTCAGTGATGATTCTCTCAGGAACCCCATATCGACAGATGATTTCCTTCTTGATGAACCGAGCAACCACTTGTTTTGTAACATTGGCATAAGAAGCTGCTTCCACCCACTTGGTGAAGTAATCAATCGCAACCAAGATGAAGCGATGTCCATTAAAAGCAGTAGGCTCAATCTTCCCAATCATATCAATGCCCCACATGGCAAACGGCCAAGGCGAATTCATGACATTCAGAGGGCTTGGTGGTACATGCACCTTATCAGCATAGATTTGACACTTATGGCACTTCCGAGCATATTTGAAATAATCGGCTTCCATAGTCATCCAGTAATAACCGGCTCTCAACAATTTCTTGGACATTGCATGACCACCAGCATGGGTACCAAACGAACCCTCATGCACTTCTTGCATCAACATGTCTGCTTCGTGTCTATCCACGCATCTGAGCAGAACCATATCAAAATTCCTCTTGTACAGCACATCATCCTGATTCAAATAAAAGCTTCCAGCTAGCCTTCTCAGGGTTTTCTTGTCATTCTTCGATGCACCTTCAGGATATTCCTGGCTCTTGAGGAAGTTCTTGATATCATAGTACCACGGCTTCTTATCAACAACAGACTCGGCTGCAAACACATACGCAGGCCTCTCGAGTCGATTCACCGCAACATGTGGCACATGATTCCACCAATGAACTTTGATCATAGAAGACAAAGTAGCCAAGGCATCAGCCATTTGATTCTCATCCCGGGGGACATGATACAACTTCACCTTCTTGAAGAACGTCAGTATTCTTCTGGTGTAATCTCTGTACGGAATCAAATGCGGCTGGTTGGTATTCCAATCTCCATTGACTTGGTTGATCACTAGAGCGGAATCTCCAAAAATGTCAAGAGTTTTGATTCTCAAATCAATGGCTTCCTCTATCCCCATGATACAAGCCTCATACTCAGCTTCATTGTTGGTGACATCAAAAGTCAATCTAGCAGAAAAAGGTATATGAGCCCCTTTTGGATTGATGAGCACTGCACCAACACCGTTACCGTTCACATTCACAGCCCCATCAAACATCAATGTCCACTTGTCATCAGGATCCGGTCCTTCCTCGACAAGAGGCTCTTCACAATCTTTCATCTTAAGATACATGATGTCTTCATCAGGGAATTCAAACATCATAGGCTGATAATCATCAATCGGTTGCTCGGCGAGATAGTCTGACAAAATACTACCTTTGATGGCCTTCTGCGACGTGTACTGAATATCATATTCTGTTAAAATCATCTGCCAATGGGCAACACGTTCGGTGAGAGCCGGCTTCTCAAAGATGTATTTCACTGGATCCATCTTAGAAATCAATAAGGTAGTATGGTTCAACATATACTGCCTCAGTCGGCGAGCAGCCCAGGCCAAAGCACAACAAGTTTTCTCAAGCTGTGAATACTTGATTTCACAGTCGGTAAACGTTTTGCTAAGGTAGTATATGGCATGCTCTTTTCGACCAGACTCGTCATGTTGTCCCAATACACACCCCATCAAATTCTCAGTCACTGATATGTACATTATCAGCGGTCTCCCAGGAACTGGAGGTATCAGGATTTGAGGTTTCTGTAAATACTCTTTTATCTTGTCAAAAGCTTTCTGACAATCATCGTTCCACCTGATTGCTTGATTCTTTCTGAGCAATTTGAATATCGGTTCACACGTGGCAGTTAGGTGAGATACAAACCTTGCAATGTAGTTCAATCTCCCTAAGAACCCACGAACCTGCTTTTCTGTTTTCGGTTCAGGCATTTCTCGAATAGCTTTGACTTTTGCTGGATCAACCTCAATCCCTTTCTCACCGACAATGAAGCCTAACAGCTTCCCGGATCGCACCCCAAACGTACACTTGTTCGGGTTCAGCCTCAGTTTGAACTTTCTCAATCTGTCAAACAACTTCTGCAAGTTCACCAGGTGCTCCTCTTCTGTCTGCGACTTTGCAATCATATCATCCACGTACACTTCAATTTCTTTGTGCATCATGTCATGAAAGAGAGTCCTCATAGCCCTCTGATAGGTAGCACCGGCATGCTTCAGCCCAAATGGCATCACCTTATAGCAGAACGTGCCCCAAGGTGTAATAAATGTCGTCTTTTCCATGTCTTCTGGCGCCATCTTAATCTGATTATAGCCAGAAAAACCATCCATGAAAGAGAATACCGAAGATTGAGGCGTATTATCCACCAATACATCAATGTGAGGTAATGGGAAATCATCTTTCGGACTCGCCCTGTTCAGATCCCGGTAATCGACACACATTCTGACTTTGCCATCCTTCTTCGGAACAGGAACGATGTTGGCCACCCACGGTGGATAAGTTGTCACTGACAAGAAACCCGCATCGAACTGCTTCTGAATCTCTTCCTTGATCTTAACAGCCATATCAGGACTCGTTCTACGAAGCTTCTGCTTGACCGAAGGACAATCTTCTCTGAGAGGTAGTCTATGCACCACAATATCAGTATCCAACCCAGGCATATCTTGATAAGACCAGGCAAATATCTCCACATACTCTCTCAGCATCTCAATCAACCTGCTCTTGACCTCTGTCTTCAAAGCAGCCCCGATCTTAATATCTTTTCTGGCGTCCTCAGTACCAAGATTCACAATCTCCAACTCCTCCTGATGAGGTTAGATGACCCTTTCCTCCTGCTTCAACAATCTGACCAATTCCTTCGGGAGTTCACAGTCTTCCTCACTCTCCTCTTCAGCTTGGTAGATGGGATTTTCGAAATCATACTGAGCCATAACAGAACTGTTCATAGTGGATGCCATAAGATCACTTCTGCATGTTTAATGCTTTGTTTTAGAAAAAAGAGTTCAAGAAAGTCACAAAAACAAAAACATTGCCATTTATATTTTTTTTGAAAAATGTAAACAAAAATAGAAAGACAGGGATCACAAAATTGTTTGCAAAACATCCTTTATTAATGATAATCATTGAAAACATGCTGAGGCCCTACAATGAACCACTACGCCTTGGGCAGAACGTAGGGTTTTGTGCAGAATGAAAAAACAAAAGAAAATTACTCTGTTTGAAGAGTAACTTGGACCACATCTTCTGTTGTCCAATTGTTGATCATCTCCCCTGGTGCACACGGGCGAACCCAGTTGTCGAGATCACAATCACTGTCACCATCTTCACTACCGACCGCAAAGACGTCACCATGATTCATCAGCCCAGCGCTGGTAAAGGTACTTGGACCTGCTTGCACGACCTGCTCTGCCTGCGAGGGTTGATAGCCAATACCGAACTTATCCTCTTTGATAGGAAAATCCACCATCTTGCCCCAGCCCTCAGACTTTCCAGAGTCAACAACCTCCTTGGCCTGCTTATACGACGCAATTGAGGCACCCGGCTTCTTCTGCTCAGCAAACGCCACCCTCTCGAGAGCAACAATCTCGAATGCCTGGCATAAGGTTTCGTGGATCTCGCCATCCACCTCTACATATTTGAAAGAGGATAGGTGACTCACCAGAATATCTTCTTCACCGCATACGGTCACAATCTGACCGTTCCAGACATACTTCAACTTTTGATGGAGAGTTGACGAAACTGCCCCAGCTGCATGAATCCACGGACGCCCCAACAAACAACTGTATGCGGGCTGAATGTCCATAACATAGAAGATAATATTGAAGACCTCCGGACCTATCTTCACTAGCAATGTGACTTCACCAAAAACAGAACGTTTGGATCCGTCGAATGCACGCACAATCAGGTCACTCGGAGTAAGCACAACCCCTTCAACAACTATCTTCTTCAAAATCTGCTTGGGCAACACGTTCAGCGACGAGCCGGTGTCTACCAACACGTGAGACAAAACAGCACCCTTGCACTCCATGGTGATATGCAAGGCCTTATTATGATTACGACCCTCAGGAGTCAAGTCTAGGTCAGTGAATCCCAAACCATGCCTGGTGCTCACGTTGGCAATCACACCCTCCAGCTGGTTGACAGATATCTCTTGAGGCACGTAAGCCAGATTCAGCATCTTCAACAAGGCATTACGATGTGCCTCAGAGCACAGAAGCAATGAGAGTATTGAAATTTTGGACGGAGTCTGATTAAGCTGATCTACGATCTTGTAGTCACTCTTCTTGATTACTTTCATGAACTCCTCCACATCCTTCTCGAACGAACCCTCAGGCGCTTCCTTCTGAGCCGGTTCTTCATCAACCACAGCCTGTTTGCCTTTAGCCTTGGTGAGAGCCTCGGCATTGTTATCTCTCAACGGTTGCGGGGCAAACAGACGTCCACTTCGA
The DNA here is from genome assembly GCF_024323335.1 of Lathyrus oleraceus. Classification (NCBI taxonomy): domain Eukaryota; kingdom Viridiplantae; phylum Streptophyta; class Magnoliopsida; order Fabales; family Fabaceae; genus Lathyrus; species Lathyrus oleraceus. Next base: position 492,247,501 of record NC_066584.1, on the reverse strand, counting down.
GTAAAACCTTCTGGTCCACCAACATTGTCCACAACTGGACTCACAACCACAGGAGTTCTACTGGGCACACCAATCGTCAGAGGCGCTTGATTCACTGGCCTGACCTGATTCTCAGCCCTTCGATTGCTGCGATACGCGTTGTCATATTTCCAGGGTACAACCCTACTGTCAACAACCCTTCTGACTGGCACAACGATTGTAGTCGGAGTACTGGCGGTAACTGGTGCAGAGATGGTAACAGGAGTACCACTAGTTGCAAGCGCACTAACAACCCTCTGACCACGTCCTTTAGACGGTTTGAAATAGATAGTGACGGTTGACACCAGCCCACGATCTCTAACAATCCGACTGAATTGCAAACTGCCTTCGTCCATCCAGCCCTGGATACCAGCCCTCAACTGACTACAGCCATCCTCTGATTCAGCACAGTCGACACAGCCCCGATCACAGCCCGGGAAAACACCTCCATTCAACAAACGGTCCTTTACCACAAGCAAAGAGGTCTGAACATCATCCACACTGACTACCAGATCTTCAGCTTCTGCCCCTTCAATATTATTCACCCGGTGAGCACCATGCGGCGGCATTGGGTTATTAACAACATTCGGTATAGGAGCAAAATTGATAGTTTTAGCGTCAATTAAGTCCTGGACTTTATGATGAAAAGCCCTGCAGTTTTCAATGTGGTGTCCCGGCGCACCAGAATGGAAATCACAACGCACATTGGCATCATACCCAGGTGGTATTTTTGTCAACAGAGCCATGGTTCTCAACTCAACAAAACCTAGTCTGAGCAACTCAGGTAGCAGCTCAGTATAAGTCATCGGCAAAGGGTCAAAACGTCGATCAGGAATCCTCTGCCTCGGCTGATACGGACGTTGTTGTTGTTGTTGTTGTGGCAGTTGTTGTACCCTTTGTTGTTGCGGTTGACGAGGTTGAGGTGCCGGAATGGTCACAGCAGCAACCTGGCGATACTGATTTCTGTTCGGATTTCTGCGGTGTTGAACAGCATTAGTTTCACCCTCTCTCCGACGAGGTGCCCCAGCAAAAGGTTTCTTGGAAGACGAGGACCCAACATCTTGAATTTTACCGACTTTAATCAGGCTTTCTGTCCTCTCTCCACAGATAACCACATCTGAAAAACTACCGAATGGGCAGCTTCCCATCCGGTCCATGAAAACACCTTATAGAGTACCAATAAACATATCAGTTAACTCCCTCTCCAGCATAGGGGGTTGTACTCTAGCAGCCAATTCACGCCACCTCTGGGCGTACTCCTTGAAGCTCTCTCCGGATTTCTGACAAAGACTCTGCAGCTGAGTCCGGCTCGGCGCCATGTCCATGTTATGTTTATACTGCCTCAAGAAGGCCTCACCCAGATCCCTCCAACAGCGGATAGAATCTCTCTTAAGTTCCATGTACCAATCCAAGGAAGCTCCAGATAAGCTATCCTGGAAGAAATACATCCACATTTTCTCGTCATCGGTGTAAGCAGAGATTTTCCGATAATACGCCTGCACATGGGTGCGAGGGCAAGAAGTACCGTTGTATTTGTCAAAAGAGGGTGCCTTGAATTTGTAGGGAATCCTCAACCCCTCTACCAGACCCATATTGGTCACATCAAAACCCAGGGAATTCTGACATTCCATAGCTCTTATCTTCTCAGCAAGGGCATCAATTTTACGATCCCTATCCTCAACTCTTCCAACAACTTCATCATCTTCACTCAGCAGCGTGAACATGTCCTCTTGTCTATCAATAATCGGAGCAGGATGACGAACAGGAGCCCGGGTAGCTCTGGCATTGACAGTCTCTGCAGCAAGAGGTTGTCCGTTGATTCTAATCCCCCTTAACTCATCACCCACAACATAGTCATTGGCGGGAGCAGCAACATTAACATTCTCATGAACTGGGACGCCCACTGGCGACGCTCGGTTGGACTGCGGAATCACGGTCTCTTGTCTCTGAACCAGGGCTCGAAGTTCTTCTTGACCTTGCGCAACCCCTTGCATCATTGTCATAAACTGGGCCATGTTTGCCCTCATCTCAGCCAACTCCATCTGAACTTGATCCATACTTCTCTATTGATTGAGTCTGGTTGAATATCGATGCGGTCTCTGATCAGCTATCCTGCCTGACACAGGAACCAGAGTGAGCAGTCACGAACAAGAACACCTGTTATGCAAAATGATATGAGTATGATGCTAATGCATATGATGCACATGAAATGTTCATTTCTCAGGCATTCAAAGAGCCTGATTCATCTTCAAAAGATGGCAACCTGCAGCAAGAACAGCACAAAAGCAACACAAGAGAAATGAGTACAAGGTGAAACCAACAACCTCATTTATATATAAGAGCAATAGGATCATACAACAAAGTCAACGAAGATCCAAGTAACTAGAATACAATAATGAATCCCACCCAACAAGCCTGGGGTGATTCTCAACATAAACATCAGGAATACAAGCTAAGACAAACGACTTCCAGGAATGAGCGTCTTCAAGTAGTGACACTGGTCTATCAACAGGTCACACTCTGAACATTCTGGCAAGGGAGTGAGCTTCTCCTTCAACTGTCTTCTGAGCTCCACAACTCCTCCTCCGAGTTGGCTCTCTGATGCATGTCTCTAGTCAACTTCCTTCTTCAACTGGATATCTTTGTCTCTGAGTTGCTTCTCCAGGTCTCTGATCTTCTTCTGATAACTGGCCTCAGCTCTCTGCAATCTCAAACACTCTCGGTGTTCTGCATTCAGCAAGTTCTCCATCTCTTCATAAGATCTCTTCTTGCTCCTTACTCCACCAACATCTACACTCTGGATGTCTCTGAGTTGATGAGTCAGGTTCAACTTATCAGCTTTGGCTTGATACAACTCCATCTGGGCATCTTGCTCTTTCTCCTTCAACCTGCGATTCTCCATCAAGGCTTGCTTGTACTGCTCAGCCGGTACACTCTCAGCAAGGATCAAGGGTGGCTGCACTTGCAAAGGCTTCATCCTATCATAGGGCAACAACAAAGTCTCCACTCTCTTCTTGACCCACTCAGTGTAGTCAGGCATAGCAATGGCAAACTTCTTCCCTAAGACAGCTCCATCTTTAACACCAATAGACTTCCAAGCTCTTCCTATCTGCTCCAATCTAATAGGGTCATTCCGCTTCTCAAAATACACACTCTCAAATAGCTCAGCTTCAAGTGGTCTTTCATTCATAACAAACCCCAACTGGCGAAGAGAAAGCACTAGATTATAATTAATGCAACCCTTAGTCCCTACAAGTGGCACATTCCGGAATTCTCCACAACTCATAATGACATCCCGCACATCCATCCGGTAAGAATGCCATCTGATATCATATGAAGTAAGAGACATAACCCTCTGAGTCCACTTATGAGTGCTCTGAGCATCCACAAAAGGTCCACTAGCTGGCAGAAGAGATAAGAACCATCTGAGCAAAAGTGGAAGGCAACATCTCATAGCTCCACCCTTACCATGCCTACTGTAAATAGCATAATAAGTGTCAGCTAACAAAGTAGGAACCAGGTTTCCTGCAAGGAAGATGATGACTGCAGCAGAGTCCACAAAGTTGGGCATACTCGGAAACAAAACAATCCCATAGATCATAACAGCTAACTGAGCATGAAAAGCTTCCCAATTCCCCTTCTCTACTTCTTCTCTAGCAATCCTGAACATAAACTTCAAAGGCAAACCCACAACATCCCCACTGGACTTCCAATTATCACTAACTTCTCTGATACCCAAATGGAGAGCTCGGGCAACAACTCTGAAATCAACTTCCTTAGGCACATCCAAGAAAGGAACCTGATACCGGATTAGGACACTCAGTAGAATGGAGTACTCCTCAAGAGTAGGCGCCAACTGATAATCCTGAAAGGTGAAACAACGAAGCTCTGGGTCGTAGAACTGAAGAAGAGTCTACAACGGCACTGGATCAACTACCATCTTCAACAGTGTCAGAATATCCCCATACTGACCAACAAACCCCTTCTGATTACCACTGGTCACAAGGTTGCTCAACTCTATCAGAGACGTCAAAGGCTCACGGTGGAAGCTGTAGGAACAAGTCTTCCGCTTCAACTCTGGGACTGTTGCCATCTCTATCAGTGAATAGACTCTGGAATATACCTGAGAAATGATATGCATGCAGAGATTAGCTTTTTTCCTTTTTTCTTTTTTTCATTCTTTCTTCTTTTTTTTTTTGCGTATTTTTTTTTGAAAATAAACATGCTATGATGCAAATGATGCAGACAAGACTAGCAGGTTATGCATCTCGGAACACAGGATCAAAGCTTCGGCTTGAACTCGGAACCACAATTCATCTGAAACCCAAAGTCATCTGAGAAACTGTCATCTGAAGAACCAAGAGTCACCAATAGGATTACAAGTCACCAACAAGTCACCGACAAGTCACCAACTGTACCTGTAATAATGATCATTCCCTCCCCACTCACGGGTGTCATCTAGGCCAGGGTAAGGTCGAGAGAAACGCAACATAAATAACCTTTCACAGAATATCATCATATACACACCCGAAGTATGTAACGATAATATCCCATCAGGGTCTGAACTGCTCGTGATATCAATGTTCCTCTAAGTGGCGCAATACCACCCTCTTCCCATGAATCACTCTATTCCTAGGTTTCCTAGATTGCACTCATAGCCTGGGTATTGGGCCTTTTACCTCGAGTAACTCCCACCCCAACAGAGAGACAACACAGCACAGCCAGATGAACAGATGAAAATGAATGAATGCAAACATAAATGCAAACATAAATGCAAACAATAAATAAATGAATGCAATAAATGAAACAGCAAAAAGCAACCAAACCCTAACCTAGAGAGTGCTAGGAGAGACTCGCTTAGGGAAGATGGACCAGCAAGAGGTCAACTTCTCTATAGATCCCCAGTGGAGTCGCCAGCTGTCGCATTACGCGAAAAACCGGTGGGAAAACAAAACAACAGAGCCGCCACCGTGCGTTATTTATCCCAAAAGAGGGAAAGGAAACGCTCGAAGTAAACCTGGAAAAGACATGGTCTCGCGACCAAAGAGAGATGGGATCGATAGTCGGTTATGCGAAGGGAAGGTATTAGCACCCCTACGCATCCGTCGTACTCGACGGGATCCACGCACAAAAGGAAGGATAAAGGTTGCTAAAACTGCTCACAAACACATCACACACACTGGCTGAAAAGAGACACAGAAACGACAAAAGAAACTGACTCGGCAGGACATCGCATCCTGGGCCTACGTAGTCTGTCAGGCACAGACATCAGAGTCTACGTAGTTCGGGACATGGGGAAACGTGCTCGCTAGGATGTCGCATCCTATGCATACGTATCTTCTCGGACTAAAGAGGAATCAGAGCACTCGTAGCTCGGCTAACGCACGCCAAACAAAACCACACAGGAAACCGACTGCCAATCGCTGGACTTACGTCAGACTCCACACAAAAATAGGCAAACATGGAAACCGAATGCCAATCGCTGGACTTACATCAGACTCCGAACCAAACACACCCACACTGGAAACCAAATGCCAATTGTTGGACTTACATCGGACTCCAAGCACACAACAAAAGGATACGGAATGCTAATCGCTGGTCTTACATCCATCTCCTAACACACACAAGACAAAACAAAAAGGGCGCCCGGAGAGATCAGCTCATCTCCTACCTACTTACCTCATCTGGTATGAGGATCAGGGCGATGTAGTTCCCCTATGCAGGGACAAAGGACTAGCCTAACCAGAGACTGGGAAATGACAAACTAGAAGGGAGTCTGACTCGAGCCTAATAGTTATCATACAAATTCACCATGGTCCTAGGTCAAGGTTTCTATCTAACTTGCACAGGGAGCAAGCTAAACCTAAGCAGCACAAGCAAAGCAAACAATCACACAAATAGCACACACTATATACAAACAAAGTGGGCTCAAACAAGGTTAGGCTGTGAAACACAAGCCAATTGGAATCAGGTGATGTTAGCTCTTAACCCTAACATTGAGAGTTAGGGTGAAGCAGATGAAATGGGAAGTGAGGGGTGTGCCTCACAGCTCTTATCCCTGGCCTGGGAGAGCTTGACTCAAATAGAAGGTGTGGGAGTTCAGAAAGCAGGAACTCTTCTATCCACATGTGACTGACTCAACAAAGATCTTGGGTTAATATCCACAATGCATCAACATGTAATGTGAGCAAAGGGATGACACACTGACTAGCAGGAGATGGATTACACATCTCTTTTATCTACCAATTGCCTTATCAAAGGTCTTTTCCTGCTTGGCACAAAGATAAACAAACACAAGCATTGCCTCTTAAGGTGGACTTCAGACAAGTGTCTGCCCAAGTAACAGGACAGGTCTTCCAGACTACATGAAGTCAGAGAAGTTATACCTCAAATGGTTAAGCAACCAAGCAACAGCAAAAGCAAGTTCAAAAGAACTTAAGCAACTAATGTACCTGAAAACAATCCAACTCAATCAGTATACAACTCAAAAAGTCAAACAGACAGTTAATAGGCAACAGTCAACTGCCATGGTCAAACAGACAAACAAGCAATGCACCAAGATGCAAGACATAAGCTCAACTCAAATGAGCTAAAAGCCACCTACAAAACAAGTCAAGATTAGTCAACATCAACCAAACAAACCAACTTAAGCAATGTGAACCAATCTCCTCAAGGCCATATGCTTCTTATCCTGAAAACAAAGCTCAAACATAAGCACCAACCACTAGGACAAGGCCTAGGGTCAAAGGGGAAGAAATAATTCAAAACAGAACATGATAATTGACATGAAGAAACTTCAATCAATTAAGAACATCATCCAAAAGGTCTCATGTCAATAGCATCAACCAAATTTATTTCACAAATCAAATAATGCAAGACATGCAAGTTCAAAGCTCATTGAAGCAACAGAATGAACAAATCCACATTAATTCAAAAATGATTCAATAAATCTCAAGAAGAATCATGGCTAAACAAAACACATCACATGATCAGCACACCAAAAATCAAGGCATTTGGACAAGTTTAAGCATGGCAATCAAATTCCATAAGGCAAGGTAGGCACAAACAAGCTCAATTGAGACACAAAATGCTACATCAACTTAGCACAAGCCTAAAACAGAATTCAAACATGATAAAGACCTCCAATCAAAGCCATAACAAACTTCAACATGTCTAGAATCAATGTGCAAAACTTCAAGTTCATATGATAAAGCATGAGCATTTCACAAATCATTGAAGTTCATGACTATTCAAAAGTCCACAAATGGCAATCCAGAAAGAAAAATCTCAAACAAATCAGAAATGAATCCAAAAATTCCACAAAAATTCATGAGCAATCCTAACATCCAGAAAAAGCAACATGCAAAAAAAAATTATTTGGCATGGCAAAGAAAATCATCAAGATGAGCAAGCAAAGGTGTGACACACATTGTCACACCTACATTAACCAGATCATATCTCAACAACCATAAATGCTAAAAATGCAAACTCAACACCAAAATGTCCAGCAAGATGTCTAGTTTAAGCATACCAAATTTCACAATCATTGGATTAAATCTCATCATTTCACAAAGCAAAAGGCAAGCAAGGTATAAGAAAGCACATGCATACACAAACCCTAAGCCAAAAGATTTTTCAACCGGGAACAAATTGTGGAAAAATAGTCATAAAAAACTAGAAATGATAAGGATCATGTTGCAAAAAATCTCACGTCATTTGGATCATTATTTATGGAGTTCTGGATTTTTTAAGTGAAGAAAAAAATAAACAAAACATGATGAAGCATATACATGAATGGCATGAAATATGAAATAATAGGCAAAGGCAATTTGGAAATGTGCATCAGCTGGGATTCGAAGTGAGGAAGGATTTGAATGTGTGGCGTGCTTCATGTGAAACGCACCGTTTCACTTATGCATATGTGGCAACGTGAATCAATAGCAACCAATCATCATGCCAAGCCAGCGCCACATGGACCAATGCATGATCAAAAACATCAAAACACATGCAAACAAACGCTATGAAGATCAAACACATTCTGGACATGAAAACCCTAACAGCTTCAACGTGTTCATCATGTTCTTCCCAGCCAAGAACCAAAATGCACAGAAATTGAAAATAATCACATCATCGTGTTCCTCTCAACTCATACAACATGAATCCAGGTTTGGTTTACTCTAATTCCACATGCATCAAAAGATTCGAGCAAAAGAACATTCAACCATCAAACTTAGATCTAACCTATCTTAATCATTTCTCCATGAAAATCAGTGATCTAAAGTCCAGATTAACCACCAAAGCACGATCTACAACAAGCATCTATCAATTTCATGAATTAAAGCATTCGAAATCTAACCTTGTTGAAGCTACAGAACTGGAATCGCTCAATTCAGGTCCTGGAAAGCAGAAACAGATGATATCCAATGCTTAGATAGATGAATGGATGAGGAACAATAGCTTAATCTTGCTCGATCTGGCCAGAAACTCCAACTGCCATTAATGGATATAAGCTTCAACAGTCCTCAAATTTGCATGAAATCCTTCGAATCCTGCTTCAATCCAGCTCAATTATGCTTGTGGATGATGATTCAATCAAGGAAATAGCAATGTGTATGAAGGAAATTGAAGAAAAAGTGAGAGAACAAAGTGGAGAAAATTTCAGATCTGGAAATTATGAAGTGTTCATCCAATTTTCTGTTATGCTTATGCTTATATATGATGGACTAATGAAGTTTCTTAATCACAATTAAGCAATGCAAGTGTAATTAAGGAAAACCAAGTGTTTATGCAAATTTGCAAATTCACCCTCATGTATGTAAAGCAATGCAACAGTGCTCGAATTTGCTTGGAAATGCACTTAAAAACCCAATATGGAGCCAAATGCATGTGTTAGAAGTATGGACCATGCATAATTTTTGAATTTAAAAGTTCCCTCCAAAATTCAAATAAAAATGCAAATATTTTTGTGATCAAAATGCATGGCTTATGATGCATGAATTGGATAGTGCATGTCATGACATGAATCTACAAAAAAGAACCACTCCATTTGGCCTTATGGTTTGAAAGTTATGCATGCTTGAAGTTCATATTAACTTGGCAATGATTGATCCATATCTTTTCAACCATACATGAGAAATTTATGTTCTTAGACTTTTTGGAAAGGGGAGAACAAGATATTCAACTTTCATGTTGGACAAAATTGCATTTGAAGCTTGCTTGATGATGTAAACTTGAGGATAAAACCTTTCCATTTTTGGCAATTTCAAATTACAGGTCACTTACTATTTTTGGAAACTTTTCATCTGACCTCAAATTCTTCATTGTTGATGTTTGCAATGTCAAATGAGACTTGTATGGACATGAATGAGGCCTCTCTAACCATCTCCCACCTTTAAATCCATGGTTGAATGCACAGTTGACTTTGGTTGACTTTCTAGGGTTTCAGATGAATTGCATCTTGACTGATGATCTCTGAACATCCAATCTTTGGCCAAACCACTTCAAAATGATCCCTAGGTCACATGAACTCATTGAATCAACCCTAGGGCTTTGCTTCCATAGAAAATGCACTTGCTTGCTTGCACAACTGGATCTCCTGACCAGTCTTGACTGATGACTTGCACTAGGCAAAGGACAATGCAATGCTATGCAGTGGACAATGCAATGCTGATGACCTAAAAATGAAAATGTATGTACAAAATGGGAGGTGCAAATTTGAGGTGCTACACTACCCTGCAACAAGTAAAGTCTTGATTGGGGAAATGCTTTTCTATGAAGGACCTGGGTGAAGCAGCCTATCAGAATCTATAGAGATAGATCATGAAATGCTTGGCCTAAGTCAGAGTACATAGACAAAGTGCTGAGACGCTTCAATATGAATGATTCCAATCTGGTTATGTGTTTTGCTTAAATGGTGGCACTGTGAGCTTGAAAAGTTCAACGTAAGATGCAGTTGCTGATTCTACAATTGAGGCCGAGTATATTGTTGCCTTAAGTGCAGCAAAGGAAGCTGTTTGGATCAATAAACTTGGCATAGTCCCTAGCATTATGGATCCCATTGGTCTCTATTATGATAATAATGGTGTTATCGCACAAGCTAAGGAGCCTAGATCTCACCAACGATCCAAACACATACTCAGACGTTGTGTGAAAATATGTAAAGTACCTACACTTGACAATGTTGCTAACCCACTGACAAAGCCTCTTGTGCAGCAGAAGCATGATGGCCATACTAGATCAATGGGCATACGGGGTATGCCTGATTGGCTCTAGTGCTAGTGGGAGATTGTTGGTGTAAGCCCTAGAGGCCAATACTTTTGGTACTTGTATCGAATTATTTATTAATAGTAAAAGGCATTTTCTTTATTATGGTTGATTAATAAAGTCCCTAGAATAGATAGTCCGTTTAATGTATTAAGTATGACTTAATCATGAGAACACATTAAACATAAGGGCACTGTTCTTAAAGTATCCGTAGTCGAGCTTTAATGTGAAGTGGGATAACATTAAAGCATTAAGACTATTATGCTTGTAGACTGATGATCACATCTCATGGATCATGGATAAAGAGTTATCAAGTCTTAAACATAGGTATGAATATTAGGAGTAATATTTATACCGGATTGACCCGCTATGAGAATACTATATAGAAAGTTATGCAAAGTGTCATAAGTTATTCTCATGGTGATAATAGTGTATACCACTCTTCGACCTGAAACCACTATGGATCCTAGATGTAGAGTCGAGTGCTTTATTGCTGATCCAACGTTGTCCGTAACTGGATAACCATAAAGACAGTTGATGGGTACTCCACGAAGCATGCTGAGGGACATGAGTGTCCTAGATGGAATTTGCCAATCCTGCGTAACAGGATAAATGTCTATGGGCCCAATATTGAACTGGACAAGGGTGACACGGTCTATACCTTGTGTTCAATTTAGACATAAGGGAAAAGGGGTAATTATACACATAATTATTATCACAGGAGGTTTTGTCAGATCACATGACATTTTTGTGACTTGGGTAGCAGTGATGTGTTGCTAGATACGGCTCACTGTTTATTATGTTAAATGCGTGATTTAATATAATTGCCAACGCCGCGAAAACCTATAGGGTCACACACAAAGGACGGATTGATGAGAGATAGAGTAACTAAGGAACACCGTAAGGTACGGTGCACTTAAGTGGGAGACGAAATATGGTAAGGTACCAAATACTTAAGTGATTTTGGGCATATTATAAGATATGGGCCAAAATACACTTAAGTGGGCTTTTTTTAGCTTGAAGCCCACACAAGTGGTTCTATAAATAGAACCCCTTTGGTAGAAGCATTGTCACTCCAATCCACTCAGACAGAAATTCAAGTAGAGACTTAGAATTTTGTTTCCCTCTTTCTCTCACTCAAAGCCTTCATTCATAACAGCTAGCACTGCGATTGAAGGAATCTGTTCGTGTGGACTGAGTAGAGACGTTGTCATCGTTCAACGTTCGTGATCGCCCTGTGGATCTGTATCAAAGGTTTTGATCATTATCAGAGATCTGCACCAAAGGTTTGAATCGCCACAAGAGGTAACGATTCTATCACTGATCATGCCCATTCGTAAGGATCACTAAATGGAGAAATTTTTAAATTCCGTTGCGCCATGGATGGCAATTCTCCTACAAGAAGAAGAATGGCTAAGTCCTAAGCATACAAGAGATGAGGGAGAAGAAACAAGACCACAAATGGAGTTCCCTTCTTGAGATCATATTGATGATCCAAGTAGCTCTCATCCTTTGGAATATGCAAGCAAATAAGTGTAAACTCAAGCAATCAATCAATCAAACAAAGCTCTTAGGCACCTTCCAATGGCTCTTGTATCTCTCACTTGAGATACACATGACAATGGTTCTTCACTTTGGCTCAAATAGGGATCCCTAGCACAAGAACACACACATCAAAAAGTTCTATAATGTCAAATAAGGAATGGACAAGAATGAGTTTAGAGATTTGGTCCTTCCAATTCATCTTCAACATTAAGGCCTTTTTTACTCCATTTTTTGCATATGGAATGTCCTAGAATCTAAGTCCTTTTGTCCATTTTTGCATTTGGTTCACAACAATCAAAACAAAACACAAGCACAATAGTATATACACAATTATGTGCTCAAGTGAGCAAAAGGAAAATTGCATTAACATAAACATGTGCTCAAATGAGCAAAGGGGAAAAGCAAATGAATAATATGTACAAGAATAGTAAATTGCATAAATGTAAAGTGCAAGAATTAAATGTTAATGGTTAATGGTTAGTGTAAGTGGACTAATGTAGTAGTCACACCTATCTGAGGCCGGTCAATAAAATGTAGGCAACAACACAAGTTAGAGATCTTGATTAGTGAATCAAGCTCCTACAACTTGCCATGCCAAAAGAAGATGATAAATGGTCTTGTATTGATTTAGGTTCTTTGCTTGATTAGGAATCAACCTATCCTTAATGCAAAGCCATTCACTTGATCTATGATCAAGATGAATTAGATTTGAATCAAGGAAGGTTAAACCTCCCATGTATCAAGGATAACCACCAATCTTTAACTCATTGATCAAAAAAGAAAAAGAAGAAGAAGAAGAAGAAGATGAATAAGAAAGTGCATTAATGGGAATCAAATGAGGTAACCAACATACATTGACCAAAGATAGATGAAATCAAGGTCAAACATTAGTAAACAGAAGAAAAATGAAGCTTAGAAGTCAAGAAACAAATAAAATATTTTTGGTATTTTTCAAAATTAAAATAAATAATTAAAGGTCAAACTTCAAATCCATTTCAAATCAACTTTGAAAAGTCCAAATGGATCATCCTAAGTTCAACAAGGTCTAAAAAAGTTTGACAAAAAATTTCAGCATTTTTTAGAAACCAGAAACTATTTTTAATCAATTAAAAATGCATAAAAATAACCTAATTGAATTAAAATCTCAAATATGTCTCAAATCAATTAATAAGTTGATGAGAATATTTTTCATAGATCCATCATCATTCAAAGAGGTTGAGAAAATATTTTTGTATTTTTTGAATGTCAAAAACTATTTAAAATGAATTAAAAATAACCAGAAAAAAGAAAATTCATAAAAAATATCAAATGATAAAATAAAAAATATTAAAAATCATTTTTAGAAACTAGAAATTTAAAGAGAAATAATGCAATTGGTCTCACATTTTTTGGACCAATAATGAGTGAGATATGATTTTTTGAAATGAAAAGGAATAAAAGAAATAAAATGGAAATTAAAATCAGAAATTAAAAATAAGGAAAAGCGTGAGGTGTTGGATCAGGAGCTCATTAATTGAGCTGGCGCATCAAACGAATCATATGCGCGCACCTACCAAACAAACTAGTCAACTGAGCAACATGTGGCATTAAAAAAAGTCATAAGAAAGAAGGATCCATATTAGATCTGGAAACGAGATCTAACGGCCATGGCTTGATCTGGAGTTGGGACGGTGGTGTACACCACCATCTTCTCCAGCGAGACCTCCGGTTCCGGTGAGAGTTGCAAACATGGCAACCTCCATCAAATGCCATGATCTATACAGCAATGGAAAGCTGGGGTGATGTACATCACCCCTGTGCCATCTATTTCCAGTCTAGACTTCCATGGAGAGAGGAATCAGAGATTAAAAAATATGGTGTTCAACTGAAACTTGATGGAATTTCAAAATTCAAAGCATAAATGAATTGCCTCTGATGAGAGGACTTCAGCCAACCCAATAAATGCAAGAAACAAGCTATAAACAAAGAGTTTCGAAGAAAATAAGTTTGGATATCCACCTCTGAAATGTGGATCTTGAGAGCAGGATTCTTCAAAACTTTTGCTTGTAGTGTAGTCTAGGGATGAAGATGATGCGAGGTTAAGGAACTATGAGTCTGAAAATCAATTAGTGAAATTGAAATTCAGATCTGAAAATTTGAAGAGAAAGAGAGAGTTCCTTTAAGTGAGGCTATGGAGGGATTCTTGCAGCATAACAGGCGCCTTCAGGTTGTTGAAATGTGAAGCCTTGTGCACTTATTTATAGCAAATGGTAGCTGTAATGCATGAACAAATTATGTGCATGAATGGAGAGGGCCTCCATGCATGGGCCTGTACAGGCGCATGGAGGGCCCAATTCCTCTTGGTTTGGCAAGCTGAGATCATAACATGATGGAATGGTCGTGCAAAATTGATGCAATTGGCATATGCGATGAGTTTTTAATTAGTTTCCAAAAATGCACCAAACTTTCTCCTCTTCGAAAATGATACCTCCAAAAATAAAACATACCCTTATGGGTAATGGTTGGAAAGCTCTTGGAATGAGGATCAATTGTTATGTTGGGCAAAACTTCATTTGGAATTGGGAAATTGGTGAAAATTGATCATAAAGTGCAAGGTGCAAAACATGTTTATGTGAAAATTTCCAAAATGGGCAAACTTCAAGCCCTTCTGTTTCAGTGATACAAGCTCCAAATGACAAAACCTTCAACAATAAAGTTGTATATATTTTCAAGAAAATTAATTTGGACTCAAATTTTTCATCATTTGGATATTTGATGGGAAAGTTATGGGCACTTGAAGTTGGACTTATTCACATTTCAATGCCTTTGGTCCAAAGTGACCTATAATGTTTTGCATTATCACATGTATTTATTTTAGGATTATGAAAATTTGTCCAACATAACAAATTAATTAGACATATTAAAATTTCCTATTAATTTAATCCCACCTAAAAATCATAAAAAATGAATGAGTTATGTTCTTGGGAAGTTGACCCAAAATTAGGGTTTCAGTCAAAATGACCTATAATGTTTCGAAATGGATGATGACCTTCCAAGCTTCAAATCAATTTTTGATGAACATGAAAGTTGTTCATATAGTTCGTAAGAACATTCTTTTTCTTGGGGTCATCTCCATTTGACAAACATATTAAAAGTTAGGTCTCAGTGTACTTCAAAATAGTCAGATGAATTAACTGATCAACTTCTCAAGTCCATGTCCCAAATCTTGATGAACTGATGATTGAGGACACTCAAATAAGCTCAAATATTCATTAAATGATGAATTTAAGAAATTCCCTTCATTGTATTTGATCATAGGTTGAGGTTGCTTCATGAGCAAGGCACAGTAGATGGACAGATGAATTAGGGTTTCCTTGGGAAACAAGCCTCAAACCCTTTGGTTTGATTTGAGCAAAATGATGAATTGAGATACTTGTGAGGCAAATATGGTGGATGAGAGACTTGTGAACCATTATCATGCTTGATTTCAAATTCATCTGTCCATATCAATGAGCATAGGGTCTCCTAGGAGCCTTGGATCTTATGATTGCTCAAGCTACAAAACAAAAAGATGTTAATGACATATTTTTGTGCTTTTGGTTAGTAAACAAAAAATGATAAAAGCAATAATATATAATTCAAGCATGCTTGATGGTCTCAAACCAACTCACAAGTGTTCCCACCCAAAGGTTAGGATCCAAGATGCTATGATCCTTGGGGCAAGATGCAAATGCAATGTTATGATGCCATGAGGGATCTTAGGGTCAAAATTGGGGTCTCACACTCTTGTCCATTCTTTCTATTGCATTGTGGAACTTTTTGATTTGTGTTTTCTTGTGTGCTAGGGATCCTAACTTGATCCAAGTAGAAGAACCATTGTCATGAGCATCCAAAGTGAGAGATACAAAAGCCAATTGGAAGATTCCTAGGAGCTTGCTTGTTTTGCTTGATTGCTTGAGTTATTTGCTTATTCCTTGCTAATTCCAAAGGAAAGGGAACAACTTGGATCATCACTATGATCTCAAGAAGGGAACTCCATTGTGGTTTTATTTCTCCTCCTTCATCTTTGTACGTCTAGGATCTAGCCATTCTTCTTCTTCCCTCCACTTTAACCCAAGCCAAACTTTTATGCAAACATTAACATTGTTTTCAAATTTAGAAAACTACGCACTATGCTTTTAATTTTTTCAAAATATTTTCATAACACTTATTTTGAATTGAATTCTAAGTCAACATTGACCTTACTTTGTAAATACTTTTCATTGGTAAATACAACTCACTCAATTGTTTTTGTGGTTTCAATGGCCACTTCTTGCCAAAGCTTTTCATAAACATTAGCTATTAGGTTTGAGTTATCTTAGTGGATGATATAATACTCACCTGTATCCTTAGTGATGGACAATAAATTTTCCATGCTTATTATAGGGTTAACCCCTCACTAGCATGTTGAAGCTATCCTCACATGGTGGATTTGTGGCTTTAGGTTGAGTTTCCTCCCTTTGATAACAAAAGACTTTAAGGCTTTTGACCAATCAATCCACCAACTTCTTTTGAGATTTTTACCCCGAACTACGAGCTTTTAATCCTACCTTTTTTTAAGATGGTACGTAGGCAATGGGTTTATCCATTCAAACACAAAATTGTAAATAACTTGTATATTCTTTTCTCATCTCCCCAATCATGTTTGCATAAATAATTTTCACAAATGCCAACCTACCTTAAAACATTTGTAAAAAGGGCTCCCTTAGAGTACTAAGGATGTTTTGGGTACTTAAAACCTTCCTGTAAGACCCTAATTTTGACCCTAAGACCCCTCATGTCATCATATCATTTGCACATTGCATTTGCCTCAAGGATCATAGCATCTTGGCTCCTTACCTTTGGGTTGGGACTTGTGTGAGTTGGTCTGAGACCACCAAGCATGCTTGTATTGTATATTATTGCTTTTATTATTTGTTTACTAACCAAAAATACAAAAATATGTCACTAACATCTTTTGTTTTGTAGCTTGAGCAATCATAAGATCCAAGGCTCCTAGGAGGCCCCTATGCTCAAAGAAGTAGCCAGATGAACATGAAAGCAAGCATGATAATGGTTCCCAAGGCTCTAAATCATCATATATTCCTCCCAAATATCTAAATTTATCAAATTGATCAAGATGAACGAAAGGGCTTGAGGATTGTTTCCCAAGGAAACCCTAATTAATCTGTGCATTGACTGTGCCTTGCTCATGAAGCAACCTCAACCCAAGATCAAATATAATCAAGGGAAGTTCTTTAATTCATAATTTCATGCATATTTGACCTTATTTGAGTGTCCTCAATCATTCATTCATCAAGATTTGAAGTTTAGACTTGAGAAGTTGATCAGTCAATTCATCTGACTATTTTGAAATTCATTGAGACCTAACTTTTAAGGTGTTTATCAAATGAAGATGACACTAAGAGAAAAAATGTCCTTAAGAACCATATGAACAACTTTCATGTTCATAAAAAATTGAATTGAAGCTTGGAAGGTCATAATCCATTTCAAAACATTATAGGTCATTTTGACTGAAACCCTAATTGTGGGTCAACTTTCCAAGGACATAACTCACTCATTTTTCATGATTTTGAGGTGGGATCAAATGAATTGGAAATTTTAAGATGTCTAATTCATTTGTTATGTTGAAAAAAAATTATAATCCTAAAATAAGTACATGTGATAATACAAAACATTATAGGTCATTTTGGACCAAAGTCATTGAAATGGGAAAAAATCCAACTTCAAGTGCCCATCACTTTCTCATCAAAAATCAAAATGATGCAAAATTTAAGTCAAAATTGATTGTCTTGAAAAGATATATAACTTTGATGTTGAAGGTTTTGTCATTTGAGGCCTACATGATTGAAACAGAAGGGGTTGAAGTTGGTCCATTTTGACAAAATTCTCATACACATGTTTTTCACCTTGAACTTTATGATCAGTTTTCATTAATTCCTAACTCCAAATGGATTTTTGTTCAACATAACAATTGTTCCTCATGTTTCCAACCATTACCCACAAGGCCATGTTTCATTTTTGCAAAGTGCATTTTCGAAGAAGGGAAGATTTATGTGCATTTATGGAAATTATATGAGAACTTTGTGCACAAGCCATTTCCATCAGAACTGCACGTCCAAATTCATTTTGCTGATGATTAGCTTGCATTTGCAATTTAGTTTGGGCCTCCAATGCGCCTGTAAAGACCCATGCATGGAGGCCCTCACTTCATGCACACATGAATTTCACCTTGCTTGCCTCATCATTTGCCATAAATAGAGATGCTCAGCTTCATTCACAATCAACCTTAAGGGGCCTTACATGCTGCAGAACTGAATCCCCACACCTCACCTAAAGGAATTTTGCATTTTCTCTTCAATTTTTCAGTTTCAAATTTCAACTTCCTTGGTTGATTATTGAACTCTAAATCCTAAGCCTCACTTCTTTTCCATCTCAAGAACAAGCTGCACAAGAGAATTAGAGTGGATCTAGTGTTTGAAAGCTGCTCTTTAAAGGTTTTCCCTCAAACTGTTTTGATTCGAAACTCCAAATATATTGATCATTTCTTGTGTTTGTTGGTTCCTCTGAAGTCCTCTCATAAGAGGCAATTGAATTGTGTACTTAATTTCACGAATTCATCAAGTTCAGATTGAATACCATAAACTTCCATCTCAGATTTCTCTTAATGTAGGGATCTTGAGTGGAAGCCAATGGCACAGGGGTGATGTACATCACCCCAGCTTTCCAATGATATGAAGATCGCGTGTTTTCATCAAGTTTTCATAACCTGCAACTTCCACCGGAGCTAACATCCTCGCCGGAGAAGACGGTGGTGTACACCACCGTCCCCTTGCTAGATTGCATTTGGACCCTTGATTTTTATTTCCAGATCTAATCCATGTCATTCATTGTTATGACTTTTTTAAATACACTGTGTTTCGCCTTTGACTCTAGACCACCATGAGCGCGCGCATGAGGGCCTTAGGATGTGCCACCTTATTTAATGAAACAGATCCAACGCGCCAGGTTTTTTCTAATTTCTGATTTATTTCATTTTATTTTCTTTATTTCATTTTATTTCAAAAATTCATAACTCTTTCATTTTAAATCCAAAATATACGGGACCAATTGCATTATTTCCCTTTTTAATTCTAGTTTCTGAAAATGATTTTTAATATTTTCTATTTTTCCATTTGATACTTTTTGTGAATTTTCGCTTTTCTGGTTATTTTTAATTCATTTTAAATAGTTTCCAATATTCAAAAAATGCAAAAATATTTTCTTAACATCTTTGAATGATGATGAATCTATGAAAAATATTCTCATCAATTTCCAAATTGATTTGAGATTTATTTGAGATTTTAGTTCAATTATGTTATTTTTTATTCATTTTTAATTGTTTAAAAATAGTTTTTGACTTTGTTGAACTTAGGATGATCCATTTGGACTTTTCCAAGTTGATTTGAAATGGATTTGAAGTTTGACCTTTATTTGTTTATTTTAATTCAAGTATTATTTTAATTCTCAAAAATACCAAAAATATTTTATTTGTTTCTTGACTTCTAAGCTTCATTTTGCTTCTGTTTACCATTGATTGACTTTGATTCCATTCATGTTGGATCAATGTGTGTTGGATATCTCATTTGAATTTCAATTCATGTACATTCTTATTCTTCTTCTTCTTTTTTTTCTTTTTGATCAATGAGTTAAAGATTGGTGGTTAGACTTGACATATGAGAGGCTTTAATTCAACTTGATCAAAGATCAAGTGAATGACTTTGCATTAAGGATAGGTGACTTCTTGGTCAATCAAAAAACCTAAATCAATACAAGATCTTTCTTCTTTTCTTTTGGCATGGCAAGTTGTAGGAGCTTGGCTTACTAGTCATGGTCTCTAACTTGTGTTTGTTGCTTATATTTTTATTGACCGGTCTCAGATAGGTGTGACTACTACATTAGTCCACTTACGATTGCTTAACATAGCGTTAAATTGCCTTATGGTACACTAACACTAACCAATAACCACTAACTTTTAACTAAAGCATTTAATTCTTTCAATTTACTATTATGCAATTTAATATCTTGTTCATTAAAAACATTTGCTTTTTCCCTTTGCTCACTTGAGCTCATGTTTATGTTAATGCAATTTGTCTTTTTCTCACTTGAGCACATTACTGTGTATATACTATTGTGCTTCTTTTGTTTTGATTGTGTGAACCCAATGCAAATGGACAAAGGACTTACTTTTTAGGACCTTACCTATGCTAATGGAGTTTGAAGAGCAACTAGGCCTCATGCCTTTAGAGTGCTAAAATGTCAAAGAGCAACTAGGCCTCATGCCTTTAGAATGCTTAATATTGAAGATGAATTGAAAGGACCTAATTCTAAACTCAGTTTTGTCCATTCTTTTCTATTGCATTGTGGAACTTTTTGATTTGTGTGTTCTTATGCTAGGGATCCCAAACATTGAGCCAAGTAGAAGAACCATTGTCATGAGCATCCAAAGTGAGAGATACAAAAGCCAATTTGAAGGTTTCTAGGAGCTTGATTGTTTGATTGATTGCTTGAGTTATTTGCTTATTGCTTGCTATTCCAAAGGAAAGGGAACAACTTGGATCATTACTATGATCTCAAGAAGGGAACTCCATGGTGGTTATATTTTTCTTCCTTCATCTTTGCATGATTAGGATCTAGCCATTCTTCTTCTTCCCTCCACTCTAACCCAAGCCAAAACTTTTGTGCAAACATTAACATTGTTTTCAAAAACTAGAAACCTAAGCATTATGATTTTGATTTTTTCAAATTTCTTTTCATAAACACTTATTTTGAATTGAATTCTAAGTCAACTTTGACCTTACTTTGTAAATACTTTTCATTGGTAAAAACAACTCACTCAATTGTTTTTGTGGTTTCAATGGCCACTTTGGCCAAAGCTTTTCATAAACATTAGCTATTAGGTTTGAGTTATCTTAGTGGATGATATAATACTCACCTGTATCCTTAGTGGTGGACTATAAGTCTTCCATGCTTATTCTAGGGTTAACCCCTCACTAGCATGTTGAAGCTCTCCTCACATGGTGGATTTGTGGTTTTAGGTTGAGTTTTCTCCCTTTGATAACAAAAGACCTTAAGGCTTTTGACCAATCAATTCACCAACTTCTTTTGAGATTTTTACCCCGAACTACGAGGTTTTGATCCTACCTTTTTAAGATGGTACGTAGAAAATGGGTTTATCCATTTAAACACGAAATTGTAAATAACTTGTATATTCTTTTCTCACCTCCCCAATCATGTTTGCACAAATAATTTTCACAAATACCAACCTACCTTACAACATTAGTGAAAAGGGCTCCCTTAGAGTACTAAGGATGTTTTGGGTGCTTAAAACCTTCCCATTGCATAACCAACCCCCTTACCCAGATCTCTGACATTTTTATTAGTTTTTTATTTGATAAAACTTCTCGGTTGTTGTCCGCTTTCTAACCTTTCTTTTGGATAAATAGAAGTGCGGTGGCGACTCGAATTGTATGATTTACTTTTGATTTAGTAAATAAATCTAAAGGTAACGAATACCCCGCTACACCCTTCTTTCTTCTCCCCACTCTAACTAAGCCAAAAATCATTTTCAAAACTCTGACTTTATTTCAAATTAGAAAGCTAGGCCTTAAGCCTTTGAGTTTTCAAAACCATTTTCATAAATACTCATTGTGAATAAACTCTAATCTAACTTGGACCTCACTTTGTAAATAAACCTAACTTGTAAATATAACCCATTTCAAGTTGTTTTGTGGTTCCAATGGCCATTTTGTTAAAACATTTTCAAAAACATTAGTCATAGGTTTGAGTTATCATAGTGTTTGATGTAAATCTCACCTCATCCTTAGTGTTGGATTATAAGCCTTCCATTCTTATTATAGGGTTAACTCTTCACTAGCATGTTGAAGCCTTCCTCACATGGTGGATTGTTGGTTTAGGTTGAGTTTTCTCCCTTTGATAACAAAGGACCTTAAGGCTTTTGATCAAATCAATTCACCAATCTTTGAGATTTTTACCTCGAACTACGAGGTTTTGATCCTCCATTGTGATAGTACGTAGGCAATGGGTTCATCCATTCAAACAACAAAATTTGTAAATATAATCTATTCTCTTCTCATCCCTCCAATCTTTTGCAAAAATCTTTCCACAAATACCAACCTACAACACATATTTGCAAAAAGGGTTCCCTTAGAGTACTACGGATGTTTTGGGTGCGTAAAACCTTCTCATTTCATAACCAACCCCCTTACCTAGATCTCTGACATTTTTATTAGTTTTTGATTTGAAAAACTTCTTACTTGGCTTTTGTTCGCTTTTTAGCCTTTCCTTTGGACAAATAAAAGTGCGGTGGAGATTCGAATTGTATGTTAACTTTTGGTTTAGTCAATAAACCTAAAAGTAACGAAAACCCCGCTACAAAAATGTGGCAACTCTGCTGGGGATTCAAAAGCCCTGCGGGTTTAGCCTACTTTTTGCTTGTATGTGTTGTATGTTTATATTTGTTTGTGGCATATTTTTGTGCAAATTTGGGATGAATGTATTGTTTTTAATGTATGAATTGCTTGACATATTAATTGCTTGTATGCTTGGTGGTTTCTTGTGAGATGAGTTCTATACCCGAACTCGAGTGCATTTATGATAGGAGAATGCATAGTCTTGTTGACTTGTGTGGAGTTGTTCCTTAACAAGTTAACTTGCAAGTCCATTCACTTGGTGGAGGTTTTATTGGGATCACTAATGTCACACGAGCAGTCGTGGTTAGGCATTACTCTTTCCAATATAAACCCTAGAAGCCAAAGACCTTAGATACCTAGCCCATCTTGGCCTATTTTAGGACGTAGTGCGAAGGTCGTTCAAGTGTAAGACTTGATGCGATTGTTACGCGATACTAAACTCATAAGAGTCCCTCTTGAGAATATTTTTGGAAGACGAGTAGTCGTTTTATCCGATAATATCTGAAAGATGGGATGATGACTATGGGAATCTTTTAGAACATGATTGTCAGGTTTAACCATAGTACACTCCCGTTGGGTGGTTCTTAACCGAGACTCCGTGCGTGTGACTTACAACAAACCCGTGATTCACGGTTGATCCGTTCTCGTATATCCTCAAAATCAATGGAACTTGGGTATTGATAAGGTGTAAACCATAATCCACCAAAATGGATGATTGATATTGACGATGACTTGTGCCATCCCGTGACCTTTGTGTTGTGTGACTTGCTTGATCCTTGAGTGTGTTTGCTGCATCCATGCATCCATGCATTCATCCGTATTCATGTCATTAACAATAAGATTTTACAAGGAACTTAAAAGGGTCTATTTGTAAATTTTCAGACATGGATAAGCAAAGAAGGAATATGAAGAAGTACAGTTTCAGACAACCTGACTTAAAAGAGTTAAGGCATCTGACATCTTATGTATTATAGCCCTTAGAGTTCAAAGCTCTCCATGGGAAGCTTCTAGCTATTCTTTCTACCAAGGTGGATGAGGGTCTAATGAGTGTGTTGGTGCAGTTCTACGATCCTTTGTATCGGTGCTTCACCTTTCCGGATTTCCAGAATTTGCTAACATTGGAGGAGTATGCTTATCATGTGGGTATACCTATTCTTGACCGTTTGCCGTTCAATGATTTGGAGAAGATTCCGTCTTCTCAAGAGATTGCTGACATGCTTCATGTGGAGGTATCTGACATTGTTGCCAATATGACTACCAAAGGTGGAATTCAAGGTCTCCCGTCTGATTTTTTGATTGCCAAAGCTACTTTGTTTGGGGAGGCCATGAGTAAGGAAGCTTTTGAATCCATATTTGTACTCCCCATCTATGGGCTAGTGTTATTTCCCAACATCGACAACTTCGTGGATGTGAATTCTATTAGGATTTTCTCTTCTCTTAATCCCGTTCCGACTCTGTTGGGTGACACTTATTTCTCTTTGAATATGAGGAATGAAAATGGTGGTGGTTCTATTGTATGTTGTCTGCCTCTGTTGTACACGTGGTTTATTTCGCACTTGCCTCATACGCTTGCCTTCAAGGAGAACAAGGGATGTCTAAGGTGGTCCACGAGACTCATGTCTCTCACTAATGATGATATCTCTTGGTATAATTGTGTATATGATGGCGTTAAGATTATTGACTCTTGTGGTGAGTTCTCCAACGTACCTCTTCTTGGTACATGTGGTGGAATTAACTACAACCCTGCTTTGGCTCGCCGTCAGCTTGGGTTCCCCTTAAAGGATAAACCTAACAACATTTTGTTGGAAGGCTTATTCTTTCAAGAGGGTAAAGATCTCTAAAACTTGAAAGATAGGATGGTCCGCGCCTGGCGCAAGATTCATAGAAAAGGGAGGAATGAGCTTGGTCTGAAGAATTGTGTTTCTTTGGAGCCTTACACTTCTTGGGTAAGGGAGAGAGCCCTCGAGTACTATATTTCGTATGAGTATCCAAGACCTACCCCTATGGTTATGGTTGGGCCTTCAACCCTCCCTAATCAAGGAGTAGAGGAGTTGAGAGACGAAGACCGTTCGCATGGTTGGGTTCGTGAGCGCGAGGAGCTTCTTCAGCAGCTTAAGGATAAGGATGCAATGATAGATTTTCTAGAGCATCAGGTTATTGATGAGCCCGATGATGTGGTTACTTCTCTCCTGCCTCACTCATCTAGGTTTTGGAAGAAGGGATATGATCAGCTCGCCAAGGAGAAGGCCGACATGGAAGCAACTTATGAGAGAGAGGTGAAGAGGCTTCGTGCGACGTATCTTCCGATCTCGAAGGCTTTAGACGACTGCTTCTAGGGCTCCATATGATGTTTATTCTCCTTTTCTCTTGTATTGTATTTGGTTACCAAGATTGTACTACTTCTTTGGTGTAAGAAGTTTCCAAATATTATATTGCTATGAGTATTCCACACATGTCTTAAAAAGTTCAGTATTTTCAAAACATTTGCAAATAGATCTTTATAAAAGTTCCTCCGATTAAAAAAACAAATCATATGCACGAGCATTGCATGCACCATATGCATAAGCAGGTTTTGGTTCCAAGCCCTTGATACAGTGGTCTAACTCTTTGCTCTTCATTTATTTTGAAAACAAGCTGAAGCACCGGTACAACACTCGAGCAAATCATTTGAAGATCATGGAACACCTTTAGCAAGAGAACCGAGATTTGAAAGAGAAGATTGCCCGACTGACTGCCATGATAGAGTTAGTTCTTGCTGCCTAGAGTCAAGCTTCTCCAACTCCTACAACTCCTCCCGCGAGGACGGTCATTTATGAAGTGATTACCTCTATAGTGCCTGCTGCCACCGCCCACTTCGCTCCTAATTTTCCTGCTGGATTCACTTGGGGAATGCCACCCAATTTTGTGCCAGAGGGTTTCGCTCCCACTTATGCTTCCATGCCGGCATCTAGCCCGGTCATGTCTGTGCCACCTCCCGTTGTGCACATTTTACCGCATCTTGAAGACAAAATATATAACTGTCGCATTACGCGAAAAACCGGCGGGAAAACGAAACAACAGAGCCGCCACCGTGCGTTATTTATCCCAAAAGAGGGAAAGGAAACGCTCGAAGTAAACCTGGAAAAGACATGGTCTCGCGACCAGAGAAAGATGGGATCGGGAGTCGGTTATGCGAAGGGAAGGTATTAGCACCCCTACGCATCCGTCGTACTCGACGGGATCCACGCACAAAAGGAAGGATAAAGGTTGCTAAACACTGCTCACAAACATCACACACTGGCTGAAAGAGACACAGGAAAGACAAAAGAAACTAACTCGGCAGGATATCGCATCCTGGGCCTACGTAGTCTGTCAGGCACAAACATCAGAGTCGACGTAGTTCGGGACAGGGGGAAACGTGCTCGCTAGGATGTCGCATCCTATGCATACGTATCTTCTCGGACTAAAGAGGAATCAGAGCACTCGTAGCTCGGCTAACGCACGCCAAACAAAACCCACACAGGAAACCGACTGCCAATCGCTGGACTTACGTCAGACTCCACACAAACAGGCAAACCTGGAAACCGAATGCCAATCGCTGGACTTACATCAGACTCTGAACCATCAAACACACACAGGAAATCGACTGCCAATCGCTGGACTTATGTCGGACTCCAACAAGCAACAAACACACGAAACCAACTGCCAATCGCTGGACTTATGTCAGACTCCTAACACACACAAAGGGGGTGAAAAAGAAAAAGGGCGCCCGGAGAGATCAGCTCATCTCCTGCCTACGTACCTCATCTGGTATGAGGATCAGGGCGACATAGTTCCCCTACGCAGGGAAAAAACTTCTAACCTAACGAGAGACTGGGAAATGACATACTAGAAGGGAGACTAACTCGAGCCTAATAGTTATCATGTAAATTCACCATGGTCCTAGGTTAAGGTTTCTATATAACTTGCACAGGGAGCAAGCTATCCTAAACAGCACAGGCAAAGCAAACATACACACAATTAGCACACACTATATACAAACAAAGTGGGCTCACACAAGGTTAGGCTGTGAAACACAAGCCAACTGGAATCGGGTATAGTTAGCTCTTAACCCTAACATTGAGAGTTAGGGTGAAGCAGATGAAATGGGAAGTGAGGGTAAGACCCCACAGCTCTTATCCTTGGCCTGGGAGAGCTTCAGACAAATGAAAGTGGGAGTTCAGAAAGTTGGAACTCTTTTATCCACATATGACTGACACAACATAGATCTTGGGTTAATATCCACAATGCATCAACACAAGGTGTGTGAACAAAGGGATGACACACTGAGTAGCAGGAGGTAGATTACACATCTCTTTTATCTGCCAATTGCCTTATCAAAGGACTTTTCCTGCTTGGCACAAAAATAAACAAACACAAGCATTGCCTCTTAAGGAGGACTTCAGACAGGTGCCTGCCCAAGTAACAGGACAGGTCTTCCAGACTACATGAAGTCAGTGAGTTATACCTCAAATGGTTAAGCAACCAAGCAAAAGCAAAAACAAGTTTAAAAGAACTTAAGCAACTTATGTACCTGAAAACAATCTAACTCAATCAGTATACAAGTCAAACAGACAAACAACATTCAACATTAACAGTCAAACAGACAAGCAAGCAATGCAACAAGGTGCAAGCCACAAGCTCAACTCAAGTGAGCTAAAATCCACCTACAAAACAACTTAAGATTAACCAATATCAACCAATTAATCAATCCAAATGAGTGAATCAATTCCATCATGGCCATGTACTTCTTAACCTGAAAACAAAGCTCAACTGTGAAAGGCAAACCACTAGGGCAAGGCCTAGGGTCAAAGAGGGAGAAAAAATTCAAAACAGAACATGAAATTCAACATGAATCAACCATTATCAATTAAGAACATAACCTAAAAGGTCTCATGTCAATAGCATCAACCAAATTCATTTCATAAACCAATCATGGCAAGGTATGCAAGTTGAAAGCACATTGAGACAACAGAATGAACAATTGCACATTAATTAAAAAATGATTCAATTAATCTCAAGAAAAATCAAAGCTAAACAGAACATGCAACATGATCAACACACACAAAATTAGGGCAATTGGACAAGATTAAGCATGGTAATCAAATTCCATAAGGCAAGGCAATCAAAACAAGCTCAAATGGGACACCAAATGGTACATCAACTAAGCACAAGCCTAAAACAGAAATGGTAGATGGTAAAAACCTCAAACCAAAGCCAAAACAAACTTCAACATGCCTAGAAAGAGTATGCAAAATTTCACATTCATAGGATAAAGCACAAGCATTTCACAAATGATTGAAATTCAAGACACTTCAAAAGTTCACAAATGACCATCCAAAATGAAAAATCTCAAACAAATCAGAAATGAATCCAAAAATTTCAAGAAAATTCGTGATCAATCACAACATCCATAGGAAGCATCATACAAAAAATCACATCAATTGGAATTTATTTGGCATGGAAATCAAATTAATCAAGTTGGACAAGAAAAGGTGTGACACACATTGTCACACCCACATTCACAAGATCATAACTCAGCAACCACAAATGATAAAAATGAAAACTCAACACCAAAATGCCCATCATGAAGTCTAGTTTAAGCATGTCAAATTTCATAACCATTGGATTAAAACTCATCATTTCACAAGAGATATGGCAAGAAAGGTACAAAATGTGATACATGCACACAAACCCTAGGCAAAATTAATTTTCATCCGAGCACAATTTCTGGAAAAATAATCAAAAAGTACTAGACACAATAAGGAAAACAATGCAAAAATTCCCATGTTTTTTGGATGATTTATCATTTACTTATGAATTTTTGAAGTGGAGGGAAAAATAAAAAAATGCATGAAAAGTATGTATAGAATATCATGGAGGAAAAATGAAAAAGTGAAATGCAATTTGAATAAATGTATCATGCTGGAATCGAAGTGAGGTAAACATTCAAAATCTGGCGCCAGGTGCTAAACGCACCGTTTCATTTAAAATTGCCTCAGCCAATCATATGCAAGCATGGAAAGCGCATGCACCAATTAGAAAGCGCGCTTCTCACAAACACATGCAAAATTCTGGAAATGCGCTATAATGGATCAAACACACGAATTCTGGAAAATTCTCATCATCTTCATACGAGTTCATCGTGTACAGTACCAGCTCAAGAACAAATGTGCACAGAAATACAAAATAATCATATCACTGGATAGATCTCTTAACATGCAACATGAATCCATGCATATTTTAACCTAACTCCACATATCATGAACAAATCAAAGCTAAGAACATTCATACACAAAACTTTGAATCGATCTAACTAACTCAATTTTGCACGAAATTTAATGAAACAAAGCTCAGTTTGATCAACATTGGAAGATGAACAACAACATCATAATCAATTTAAGAATGGAGGAATTCGATTTCTGACCTCTTGGAGCAAACAGAATTGGAATAGCTTGATTCAGGCCTTGGCAAAGCTCAACAGATCCTCTAGAGCTCTTGTATGGATGAATGGATGAAGAATGAAGGCTTAATCGTGCTTGATCTTCTCCAAATCTGAATCTACCATTGATGGATGCAAGCTTCGAGCTGCTTCAAATCTGCATGAATTGCTTTGGTTCTTGCTTCAAACATGCGCCATAATCCTTCCAGATGATGATTTGATCGATGGATGATGAATTGGTTTGAAGAAAATTGAAAAAGTTTGAGAGAGAGAAAATTTGAAGAAAATTTTTAGATATGAAAATGTGATGTGTTCATGCAGAAATCTGTTATGCTTAGCTATATATATGCTGTGTTAATCATGTTCTTAATCACAATTAAGCAAATGGCCAATGGATTAGTGAAAACAAGGTGTGAGTGCAAAATTGGATAATGCACCTTATGCATGAAACTCAATGGAACAGTGCACGAATTTGGCTTGGATTCACTTGAAAATGTTGTTTTGGAGCCAATGCAAGTGTTAGAATGTGAAAACAATGCTTCATTTCAAAATTTGAAAATTCCCTCCAAAATTCAAATGAAAAACCAAAAAATTATGTGATGAGAATGCAAGGCATGTGATGCACAATTTGGATAGTGTATGTCAAGAGAAAAATGTTGCAAAAAGAACCACTCTATTTGGCCTTATGGTTTGAAAGTTATGCATGTTTGAAGTTCCATGTTCACTTGGCCATGATTGATCCATATCTTTTCAACCACACATGAGAAATTCATGATCTTGGACTTTTTGGAAATTGGAGAGAAAGATCTTAAACTTTCATGTTGGACAAAATTTCATTTGAAGCTTGATTGATGATGTAATCTTGAGGAGAAAACCTTTCCATTTTTGGCAATTTCAAATTACAGGTCACTTACTATTTTTGGAAATTTTTCATCTGACCTCAAATTCTTCAATGTTGATGTTTGAAATGTCAAATGAGACTTGTATGGACATGAATGAGGCCTCTCTAACCATCTCCCACCTCCAAATCCATGATTGAATTGACAATTGACTTTTGTTGACTTTCTAGGATTTCAGATGAATTGATCATTGACTGATGAACTTTGAGCCTTCAATGCTTGACCAAATCACTTCAAAATGATTCTTGGATCATATGAACTCATTGTACCAACCCTAGGGCTTTGATCTCATGGACAATGCACTTGCTTGCTTGCACAACTGAATCTCCTAACTAGTCTTGACTGATCTTGCCTGATGACTGTTGACTATGCAAATGATAATGCAATGTTAATGACCTAAAATGAAAATGTATGTACAAATGGGAGGCGCAAATTTGAGGTGCTACAATCACTCCGAGCCATCTGAGGTCCCGACGTTTATGAAAAGATGGATGAGATAAAGGATCAATTCCTTGAGCTGCGTAAGGAACTGAAAACGCTGAGAGGCAAAGTTCTGTTTGGAAAGAGTGCTGCTGAACTATGCTTAGTGCCCAACGTGAAAATCCCAGTAAAATTCAAAGTGCCTGACTTTGAGAAGTATAAGGGAAATTAGTGTCCACTCAGTCATCTTGTGATGTATGCCTACAAAATGTCGACCCAGATAGATAATGATCAATTACTGATTCACTATTTTCAAGATAGCTTGACGGTGCTGCACTCCGTTGGTATATGGGGCTCGAGAGTGCAAGCACCCACACTTTCAACGATTTAGGAGAGGCTTTTGTGAAACAATATAAATACAACATGGACATGGCTTCAGACAGAGATCAATTGAGGGCGATGTCCCAAAAAGATAAAGAAACCTTCAAGGAATACGTCTAAAGGTGGAGGGAATTGGCAGCTCAGATAGTGCTGCCCTTGGAGGAGAAGGAGATGACAAAGATCTTCTTGAAGACTTTGAGCTTTTTATTCTATTAGAGCATGATTGTTAGTGCTCCCTCGGACTTTACCGAAATGGTAAATATGGGGATGAGGCTAGAAGAGGGAGTCCGCGAAGGACGGCTGTCCCGTGATGACAATTCGGCAAATAAATATGGAGGATTTTCCAGGAAGAAGGAAGGGGAGGCTCATGTTGTTTCTTCCCATAGTGATAGGAGGCCCTCTGTGAGGAGGAAGGAAGTCCGACCAATTGTTAACCAACACCAGGTGGCTCATATAGCACCTGCTTTCAGAGAAGCTCAACAACAATAACACTAATCTCGTCAACAACAACAGGCTTACCATCCTCGCAACAATAACAACCACAACACCAACAATTATGAGAGGAAGAGGGTGACTTTTGACCCAATTCCTATGACCTATGCTGAATTGTATCCTTCCTTGATCGATAGGAAGTTGATAACTCCACATGATCCTCCTGCTGTGCCAGCCAATCCTCAATGGTGGTACAAGCCTGAACTTCATTGTGTGTATCATTCTGGTGCTCCCGGACATGATATGGAGAATTTCTTTCTGTTGAAGACCAAGGTGCAAGACCTTGTGAGGAGTTGGATACTATTCTTTGAGGATGTAGGCCCGAATGTCAAGAAGAACCTATTGCCCGAGCATGGGAAGGCAGCTGTCAACATGGTTCAGGGTTTCCTTGGAAAATATAAAGTCCTTTATGTGAATGACATAAGGAAATCCTTGGTAGAGATGCATAGGTTGTTGTGTGAGCATAGTCACTATGAGCACGAACATGATAAATGCCAGGTGTGCACTATCAGTGAAAGAGGATGCCGCAATGTAAGAAAGGACATCCAAGAGATGCTAGACCAAGGGATGATTGAGATACTTCAAAATCGTAATGAGGATGAAGTTGATGTTATCACTCCTGTGTTCAAAATTCTTGATCCTGTTGTCATCAAGTATGATGGCAGCAAGAAGAAGGTGGTGCCCACTCTTGTGATTAAGCCAGCGGGCCCTGTCCCATATTTATCAGATAAAGCGGTTTCGTACCGTTACGATGTTGTTATGCTGGAAGATGGGAAGGAGGTGATGTTGCCCTCAACCTCTGTTGTAAGCATATCTGATGTGAGTGGAGTGACCCATAGTGGTCGTATTTTCTCGACTCAGCCGAAATCCCATGAAGACGTCGTGAAGAAAGATGTTGTCAGTCCTGCCGCTCCCGTGGGGACTTCTTCTTCAAATCATTTTATTCCTGCTGTGAAGGGTGTTGACCATGTTGTTGTCAAAGCCGAAAAAGCCCATATCCAGGTTGACCAGTCTGGCATGCTGAGAGAGGATGGTGATGAGATGCTGAGGCTCATCAAGAGGAGCGAGTACAATGTTGTGGAGCAGTTGCTTCAAACTCCATCAAAGATATTTTTCCTATCTTTGCTGATGAATTCAGAGCCACACCGTGAAGCGTTGCAAAGGGTGTTGGACATGGCATACGTGGATCACGATGTCACAATTGAACAGTTTGATATCATTGTTGCAAATATAATTGTCTGCAACAATTTAAGCTTCTGTGATGATGATCTTCCCGAGGAGGGAAAAGACCACAATTTGGCCTTACATATCTCTATGAATTGTAAAGACGAAGCCTTGTCCAATGTGTTGGTGGACACATGGTCGTCACTTAATATATTACCAAAGTCCACTCTTGCCAAACTTTCATACCAGGTGTAACACCTCAAAATTTGCCCTCCTCTTCTTAGGACTAGCTTAGCATATTGCATTTCATGTTTTAGGACATTAGGCATTGCATCTTTGCATATCATGTGAATAATAAACAAGTCATCCTCCAAAGTCTTTTTCAGAAGATAGAGAGGTGAAGAGATTCAAGCCTGAGGGTCTCATGGATCGATCATCAACCATCTGAAGGTTTGTGCTTAAATTAGGGTTTCTTGGTTCTTCAAGAAGCTTGAGCATTATCTTGTTGGCAAGGATATATCACCATCATCATGGTCTTGTCATCCTCAAGGGGTTCATTGTGCCTGATCATGTTCTTTGGGATTAGGGTTTTGACCTTTGGTCAACCCTAATCAATGGTATTCTTTCAACCAGGGATTTTCAAGGAGATGAGGTCTTTCTTGAGAAGGAGATCATCATATTGATTTTATTTAGCTTGTACAAGCTAGGGTCCATAAAAAGTCAACTACAAGTCAACTGTGGGCTAGGAGGTGGAGAAATGAGTTTGAGACATCTCATTCATGTTCAAAAGAGGCTTATTAATCATGTCAAATGCATATCTTGAAGAATTTGAGGTCAGATCAAAAGTTTCCAAAAATGGAAAGTGACTTATAATTGAAAGTTCCAAAAATGGAAAGTTTTTGGTTCAAACTCAACTTGATCTTGCATCATCAAAAAAGCTTCAAATGAAATTTTGTCCAGCATGAAAGTTGAAGATCTCTCTCTCCCATTTCCAAAAAGTCCAAGATCATGAGCATCTGATGAATGGTTGAGGAGATATGGTCCAATCATTGCCAAGTGTGCATGGAACTTCAAATGGTCATATCTTTTGATTCATAACTCCAAATTAAGTGGCTCTTCTTGCATTTTTCTTCTCATGACATGAAGTTTCCAAACCATTCATCACATTGCATGAATTTCCATCATATGATCATTTGCTATTTCAAGTCAATTTTGGAGGGAAAATGGCCAATTCAAAAATGGTGCATCATGGGAACTATTTACCATTGCCATTGTGTTTGGAAAATGATTTTAAGTGAAATTAATCAGCCCCATGGTATTGTTCACGTTGGAAATAGCCATGCACCCTCCAATTTTCAAGTTTTGGTCATAACACCTTATCTTGATTAATCACAACTAAACCATGCCTAATTTTAATTAGTATGTGATTAAGAGAGCATATAAATACTAAAACCTAACAGAATTTCAGATTAGCTTCATCATTTCACCATTTCTAGATCTAAGAAATTTTTCCCTCCAAAATTTTCTCTCAAGCATAATTCAAATTTCTTCCACATAACCTGGCCATTTTCTTGGAAATTCTTGTTCTGTGGTATGGATTTGGTGTAGATCAAGCTCTCAATTGCAGCATTTGGACCAGAATTGTGCATAGCAAGCTCAAGAACACAAGCATGGAAGCTGATTGTTAAGCAAGATCTAAGGTGTTTCAAGCCTCAAATTCTTCATAAAGCTTCATCACAAGTGCTTAGGAGTGGATTTGCACGATTGCCAGGCCTTGAAACTGCAGAATCCAGAACCTGCTCTTCAAGAGGTAGGTTTTTCGAAGCTTCCAATTCTCAAATCTATGTGCATGATAGTGTAGGTCTCATGTTGCTGATGATCCTGATGAAAATTTCGTGTGATTTGGATGATTATTGAGTAAGATATGCTTGTTTGAAATTTTGTACATCAAACTTATTTTGCTCGATCTGCATTTGTTGTGATGATTTAGCATGAATTGACGATGGATTATTGATGTACGTTGCATGAGCTTTGATTTGGTATAATTTTTGATGAATTCTGGAAATTTTCTGGAAAATTCTGGAAATTGTTGCATGCGTGAACAGTAACCACCACCGTCTTCATGAGGAAGACGGTGGTTTCCGCCATTAGCAACGGCTTAGCGTCCGGTTAGCGTCCATTCTGGTTCGCTAGGGTTTTTCGTGTGAAACGACAGCGTTTCATCCAGTGAAGTCTCCCTCTATTCGATTCCGCCTGGCTGCATTTTGTCAAATTTATTCACATTTTCTCCATTTCCCTCCAAATTTCATGTATTGCTTCGTTTTCATTTCAAATTTTTTATCCAACTTCAAAAATGCATATCAAATTGAAAAATGCTCCAAATAATCCCTGGTTTTTTGCTACTTGTTCATTGGGATGTCCTCTATTTTATGGTGTTAATTTCTGAAGTTGTGCATGGCTGGATTCTGAATTGTATTAGGATGATTGAACATATGTGCTTTTGTGACCTTGCCTCATTCATGCTAGTGTGAAATGCTTGATATTGATCCAAATGCCATGAAATTTTGCATGATTGTTCTTAACATGTTGATGGATGTTTTAGGCTTGATTGTGCATTTTTTCCATTTGCCATTTCTGTTTTATACACATGTTTGCATGGTGTGACAATTTGTGTCACACAATTTGATGATCAACTTGTGCATTTTCATTTCCATATCAAATGAGCTTCTCCGTTTATGATTTTTGGTATGATGATTGTATTGGATATGTTGTATGCTCATAATTCTTTCCAGAATTATTTGAATCATTTCTGTTTTGATTTGGAATTTTCATTCTCAATGTCCAAATGCATGCTTTGAAATTGTCTTTGACTTCTCTTGCTTATTACATGGCCTTGCTTGATGATTTTGACTTGGTCCCTTTTAGGACATGTTAATATGTGTTTGAAGTTGCATTATGTTGAATATTAGCTCCTGTTCTGAATTTTTTCTTCACCTTTGACCCTAGGCTTTGACCTAGTGGTTTGGACTTATATGTGAGTTTTGAATTTTAGGACCAAGCACCCAAATTCCATGGTTGATGTTGCTTCATCATTTGAATGTTGATATTTGCTATTGATTTCTAACATTTGTTTTTTTGTAGGTTGATGATAATTCACTTGAGTTTGCCTTATGGCTTATATGTTGTACATTGGGATTGTCTGTTTGTTGTTGATTGTTGTCTGTTTGTCTGAATACTGTACTAATTTATTTAGTTGTTTACACAGGTACCTAAGTTGCTTTAAGTTCATTTGAACTTTGCTTTGCTTGTGGTTGGCATACCACTTAGGTAACTTCCTTAACTTCATGTAGTTTGGAAGACCTGTCATGTTATTTTGGCAGGCACCTGTCTGAAGCCCTCCTTAAGAGGCCATGTTTTTGCTTGTTTACCTTTGTGCCATGTACATCTAAAGACCTCCTAAGTGAAGAGGCATTGGCAGATAAAAGGGATGTGCAATCCATCCCCTGCTACTCAGTTGTGTCATTCATCTTGCTCACACCCTGTGTTGATGCACTTTGAATAAAAGCCCAAAATCTTGTTGTGTCAAGTCATGTGGAATAGAGTCCCACATTCTGGACTCCCACACATTCTTTGATTCAAGCTCACCCAGGCCTGGGTTAAGAGCTATGAGGCATAACCCTCATCTCCATTTCATCTGCTCACCCTAACTCTCAATGTTAGGGTTGAGAGCTAACAACATCCTTTCCAGTTGGCTTGTTTGTCGAGGTTGATATGACCCCTTGACTAAAGCCTAGCCTTGTATGAGCCACTTTGTTTGCATATAGTGTGTGTGATTGCTCTCTTGTGCTTGGTTTTGCTTGATTGATGTTTAGGTTAGCTTGCTCCCTGTGCAAGTTAGGACTAGAGACCTCAACATAGGGATCGTATGCATGACAACTTCTAGGCTCGAGTCGTAGTCTCCCTGGTAGTCTGTTATCTCCCTAGTCTCTGGTTAGGATAGAAGTTCCTTCCCTGTTCAGGAGATCGTGTGAGATCTCTCCGGGCACCCTTTTTCTTTTTTTGGTGTGTGTTTGTTTGTTTGGAGTCTGATGTAAGCCCAACGATTGGCATTCGATTTCCTTGTTTTTTTGTTGTGTGCTTGGAGTCTGACGTAAGTTCAGCGATTGGCAGTCGGTTTCCTGTGGGTTGTGTGTGTGGAGTCTGATGTAAGCCCAGCGATTGGCATTCGGTTTCCTCGTTTGTGTTTGTTGTTCGGAGTTGGATGTAACACCAGCGATTGGCATTCCGATTCCAGTTGTGTGTTTGCTCTGATGTCTCAGCGTCTTTGTGTTGTGTTTTGTTTCGGCGTGCGTTAGAAGAACTACGGTAGCTCT
The DNA here is from genome assembly GCF_024323335.1 of Lathyrus oleraceus. Lineage (NCBI taxonomy): Eukaryota > Viridiplantae > Streptophyta > Magnoliopsida > Fabales > Fabaceae > Lathyrus > Lathyrus oleraceus. The sequence goes on along the minus strand of NC_066584.1, from coordinate 492,210,996 downwards.
GATTCTCATTCCAAATGAGATACGTAGGCATAGGATGCGATATCCTAGCGAGCCCGTTCCCCTCTTCTTCCGTCTGTGTCTTATTCCAGTGTGTGTGTGCATTCTTTTGATCAGTGTTTAGCAACCTTATTCTATTCTTCTAAGCGTGGATCCCGTCGAGTACGACGGACGTGAGGGGGTGCTAATACCTTCCCCTTGCGTAACCGACTCCCGATCCTTGCAATCTCCGGTCGTAAGACCATTTCCTTTCCAGGTTTACTTCGAGCGTTTCCTTTCCCTCCTTTGGGATAAATAACGCACGGTGGCGGCTCTGTTTGTTTTGTTTGTCCCGCCGGTTGTTTTTCACGGATGCGACACCAGGGACCTCCCATGAGGCAGAGTGGAGTGGTAGTAAAAGCTTTTGATGGATTGCGTAAGACCGTGATCGGTGAATTAGATCTCCCGATCAAGATTGGACCTAGTGATTTCCAAATTACTTTCCAAGTTATGGACATAAATCCGTCATACAGCTGTTTACTTGGTAGACCATGGATTCACGAGGCAGGTGCCGTGACATCCACCCTACACCAAAAGTTGAAGTTCGTCAAGAACAAGAAGTTGGTAGTGATAAGGGGAGAGAAGGATCTCTTAGTCAGTCATTTATCTTCCTTTTCCTACATTGATGTTGAGGATGAGGTTGGAACGCCATTCCAAGCCTTGTCTATTACTGAGCCTTCTAGGAAAGGACTTTCTTCATTTGTCTCCTACAATGACGCGAAGTTGGACATTGAGCATGGTGCAACTAATGGTTTGGGGAAATGATAAAGATGGAAGATAATAAATCCCAGGATGGTATAGGGTATTCTTCTGCTGTTTCTAATGATCTTGGGCTGTTTCAGAGTGGAGGTTTCATCCACACCGTTGAAGATCAGGAAGTTGCTGCCAACATTGAAGAAGATGAAGAGGAAGACCTCGACAACTTTGTCATACCTGGGGGAATCTACAATAATTGGGTCACTGTTGATGTTCCAACAGTTATCCATAAGTCAACATAATGTGTTCATTTTGTTTAAAAACCCTTCTCCCATGCCAAAAGGAGAAGTGAAGACATTGTTGGCATAATTGATTAATACAATGATATTCATTCAATAATCGTATGTTAACTGTTTGTTTTCCAAATTATTTTTCATTTTTTGCTTTTCGCATGAAATTGGTGATCACCATAAAACTCTAAAAAAGAGAATAAAATCAATTTTCATCTGCATAATGATTTGCCTTGTTTGAATTCTAAAATCTCTTTTATACTCAAAATCATTATGCAGGTTAATCAAACCCATTGAACATAATGATCCAACACCATCTCCCAACTTTGAGTTCCCTGTATTTGAGGCAGAAGAAGATGATGTTAAAGAGATTCCTGATGAGATAACCCGTCTGCTTGAGTACGAGGAGAAGATCATTCAGCCACATCTTGAGAATCTGGAAACAGTCAACTTGGGGTGTGAAGACTGCATTCGTGAAGTGAAGATTGAGGCACTCCTTGAAGAGTCTGTTAAGAAGGGGTTAATTGAGTTGTTGTGAGAATATGTCGACGTCTTCGCCTGGTCGTATGAAGACATGCCTGGTCTAGATATTGATATTATGCAAGATTTCTTCCCGCTAAAGTCTGAGTGTGTGCTTGTGAAGCAAAAGCTCAGAAGAACTCATCCTGATATGGCTGTGAAGATTAAAGAAGAAGTTCAGAAGAAACTTAATGCGGGGTTTCTGGTGACTTTTACATATCCTCAATGGGTGGCCAATATTGTGCCTGTGCCTAAGAAAGACGGAAAAGTCCGAATGTGTGTGGATTACCGTGACTTGAATAAAGCTAGTCCAAAAGATGATTTTCCTTTACCACACATTGATATGTTGGTAGACAATACGGATAAATTCAATGTTTTTTCAGTTATGGACGGATTTTCCGGTTACAATCAGAATAAAATGGCACCCGAGGATATCGAGAAGACAACATTCATCACACCTTGGGGAACATTCTGTTATCGAGTGATGCCCTTCGGTCTGAAGAACGTCGGAGCCACGTATCAACGTGCTATGACTACCTTATTTCATGACATGATGCACAAGGAGGTCGAAGTGTATGTCGATGATATGATTGCAAAGTCGAAAGCGGAAGTTGAACATGTAGAACACTTGTTGAAGCTTTTCCAGCGTTTGAGGAAGTACAAACTCCGCTTGAATCCGAACAAGTGTACATTTGGAGTCCGTTCCAGTAAGTTATTAGGCTTTATTGTCAGCGAGAGAGGTATTGAAGTTGATCATGCCAAGGTCAAAGCAATACAAGAGATGCTTGTTCCCAAAACTGAAAAGCAAGTATGAGGTTTTCTTGTCCGCTTCAATTACATTTCGAGATTTATATCCCACATGACTGCCACATGTGTGCCTATATTCAAGCTCCTCTGGAAAGATCAGCGTCATGATTGGATCGAGGATTGCCAAAAGGCCTTTGACAGTATCAAAGAGCATTTGTCCAAGCCTCCGATTCTGTCTTCGCCTGTTGAAGGGAGACCGTTAATTATGTACTTGACTGTGCATGATGATTCCATGGGTTGTGTCCTTGGTCAGCAAGATGAATCAGGAAAGAAAGAATATGCAATATGCTACTTGAATAAGAAGTTCACTAATTGTGAGTCTCGGTACTCAATGCTTGAGAAAACAGGTTGTGCTTTGGCTTGGGCAACTAAGCGCTTACGCCAGTATATGTTGAATCATACAACTTGGTTGATATCCAAAATGGATCCGGTCAAGTATATCTTTGAGAAGCCTGCTTTAACTGGGAGAATTTCCCGTTGGCAGATGCTATTATCTGAGTATGATATTGAGTATCGAGCTCAAAAGGCTATTAAAGGTAGCATCTTGACTGACCATTTGGCGCATCAACCAATTGAAGATTATCAGTCTGTGCAATACGACTTCCTGGATGAGGAGATTCTGTATTTGAAGATGAAAGATTGTGATGAGCCTACGCTCGACGAAGGGCCAGAGCCTGGTTCCCGTTGGGGTATGGTATTCGATGACGCTGCCAATCAGTATGGAAATGGTATTGGGGCAGTGATTATTACTCCTCAAGACACACATTTTCCTTTTACAACAAGGTTAACTTTCAAATGCACGAATAATGTGGCAGAGTATGAGGCTTGTATTATGGGTTTGGAAGAATGTATTAATCTTAGGATCAAACATTTGGATGTTTATGGCGATTCGGCCCTTGTTGTTAATCAGATTAAGGGTGAATGGGAGAAGAATCAGCTTGGCCTCATCCCATATAGAGATTATACGAGGAGGATTTCAACTTTCTTTACTAAAGTTTATTTCCATCATATTCCTCGAGATGAGAATGGGATGGCGGATGCTCTTGCTACGCTTGCTTCAATGATTGCTGTCAATTATTGGAACGAAGTCCCAAACATTACCGTGATGCGCTTGGATAGACCAGCTCATGTGTTTGCAGTGGAGGATGTGAAAGATGATAAGCCGTGGTATTACGATATCAAGTGTTTTCTTCAAAGTTAGACGTACCCGCCTGGGGCATCTGTTAAAGATAAGAAGACTTTGAGGAGATTATCTGGAACTTTCTACCTTAATGGTGATGTGCTTTACAAGAGGTATTTTGACATGGTTCTGCTCAGATGCGTGGATAGACACAAAGCAGACCTGTTAATGACTGAAGTCCATGAGGGTTCATTTGGTACTCATTCCAATGGACATGCCATGGCGAAAAAGATGTTGAGAGCAGGCTACTATTGGCTGACAATGCAGTCTGACTGCTGCAAGTTTGTGAAGAAATGCCACAAGTGTCAGATTTATGCGGATAAGATTCGTGTTCCCCTGACACTTCTGAATGTTATTTCCTCACCATGGCCTTTCTCCATGTGGGGAATTGACATGATTGGCATGGTTGAGCCTAAGGCGTCAAATGTTCACCATTTTATTCTCGTAGCCATTGATTATTTCACCAAGTGGGTTGAAGCTGCATCGTGTGACCAGATAGGTGGTTGTGAGGTTTATCAAGAACCAACTCATATGCCGATACGGTGTGCCAGACAAGATCATTACTAATAATGGATCTAACTTGAACAATAAGATGATGAAAGAGATGTGTAGTGAGTTCAAGATTGCACATCATAATTCTTCTCCCTATAGACCTAAGATGAATGGGGCTGTTGAAGCTGCTAACAAGAACATCAAGAAGATTATCCAGAAGATGGTTGTTACCTACAAGGATTGGCATGAGAAGCTGCCATTTGCTTTGCATGGATATCGTACGTCCGTCCGCACTTCAACAGGGGCGACCCCTTTCTCTCTTGTATATGGCATGGAGGTTGTTCTCCCCGTAGAGGTCGAGATCCCACCAATGAGAGTCTTGATGGAAGCCAAGTTGACTGAGGCTGAATGGGTTCAGAGTCGTTATGACCAGCTGAATTTGATTGAAGAGAAGAGACTAACTGTCATGTGTCATGGTCACTTATATAAACAAAGGATGAAGAAAGCCTTTGATAAGAAGGTCAAGCCTCATGTGTTCCGAGAAGGTGACCTCGTACTCAAGAAAGTCTTGTCTTTCGCGCCCGATTCCAGGGGCAAGTGGACTCCAAACTATGAAGGTCCACACGTTGTTAGGAGAGCCTTTTCAGGCGATGCTTTGTTGCTCACAACTATGGATGGGGAGGATTTTCCTCGTCCTGTGAATTCTGATGCAGTCAAGAAATACTTCGCCTAAAAACAAAAACAGATTAGCTCGCTAAGTTGAAAACCAGAAAGGGCGGCTTAGGCAAAAATGAGCGTCTCGGTGGATTGAAAACCCGAAAGGGCGATCCAGGTAAAAGTTAGAGACATGAAAAAAATGAATATATATCCTGCTAGATTGAGTACCTCACCCTGGGGCAATCTAGGCAAAAATTAGTGATTTGGCAAGTAACTGCATCCTGACAAGACTTTGTTCTACAACTGTCATCTGTCAAGGATTCTCACTCAGTCATCATCAATTGAAGTTTCGAATACAGTGGATTCAGAGTTGGTGGAGAAACGGTCATTATGTTCAATGTAGCCCTTTTCCATGTATATCACCAATTTCAAATTTGTAAAGATCCGTGGAGTCTCTCCATTTGCGGACCACCATTCTCTTAAATAAATTCTAGCCTTTATCCAATTCTTTGCACTCTTGTTTGATTCTGTTTAACAAATGTTTGCATGTTTTAATTGATGAATATCATTGTTTTAAACAAATAAAGTTTTCGTAAATAAACTGTTTTAAACAAAATGAACATTTTCAATGACTGAAAGGATAAGTGGAATGTCCTTAGTGCTTTCCCAAGGATAGTACGATCACCAAAGGGTAAGACGTTTGTTCATATTCTGGCATTCTTATGTCCTCTTCATCAGCTTTCAAGTTGTCTCCCCATCGAGCGCAGAAAGAATGATACATCATCAGCTTCCCAGAGAGTCTGGTATGAGAAGTTCTCCTTGATGGCAGTAGATTGATCGGTCTTATGGATTGCTTTCCCCTAGCAGAATTTTTGGATGTTCATCCCCGGTAGTTTTTTGTGTATGCATACTGGTTTCTTACGTGGAGTTTTAGCAATCCATGATTGGTATGTGGTTGATCTGTGAATGATCCCTTCTTTTCCAATTTTTGCCTCGATCTTTTAGAGATGTGTATCCCTCTATATCAGGCACTAGTATTTGTGTTTTATCATTTATATGGTTGTTATCCCTTATGTGGGATTACCTAAAATCCCTTATAGATTGATAAAAGTTGGTATGCTCCTTGTCCGGACTGTCTACTCACGAGGAAGGTTTTCTTTCCCCAGCCAGAGTAAGAATCTCCAACAGAGTGAACATATGTTCCCTGCAGAGCTATCTGTCTCCTCAGTAGGAAGTTGCCTAGTGCAATTGATGAAGGGCTTATTTCCCATTTCATTTATTTTTTGAGAAGAAGTATCCCCGGTATTTCGCTCGTGGATGAAGGATTTTCTTCCAATTTCCCCAACCGTGGTAGTTCCCTCGAGAGCATTTGCAGCTTCTTCCCCAGTAGGGTTGCCAGATCAGAGTTTGATGTTTGTAACTCCTCAGAGTCTGAAGATTTCTTCTAGCATTCAGAGCTGGTGGTGAAGATGTTTTTTCCTTCTCTAGTGGAGCAAAATGCCATTATTCCCCTTTTGCAGAGTTTCCTCTCCGACAGATATAAGGGAGTGTTTTGATTGATGTACATCTGAGTGGTGGTTTTTCCCCACAGAGTTTTACATTATTCCTTGATAAGCTTCCCTAGTAGAATTTCTTCTCCAGCGGATCTTATTGTTAGTAAACCACTTGTCTCCAAGAGAGTTGATGGAAACTCCCCGACGCATTTTTCTGCATGTCAGGATTGTTTATTCTTGGAAGACTTCTCCTGTGTAGAATGTTGCATCCTGTAGTTGGAAGCCTTGACTTTTCCTATTCCTAGCTGTGGTTAAAGTCTTCCCTTTTTTAATCTTATCCCAGAGACAATCCCCATCAGAGTTGAGTTCTCTATTTGATCGTCTTCTTTCGCTGCTCCTGAATACATCTTCTTTTTATCCTCAGCGAGTGTAGCTTTGGGATAGGGTTTGATATCCCCGATGATTTATTTTCATCCTTTTCGGGTTATTCCCTAGCTGAGCTCTCCAGTAGGCTTCGCCTTTCTTGTCGAGACGTTTGCCGAGTGTCTGTTCGTGATTCTTGGACTTGTTTGTGTTAGATATGTCTGTTTGTCAGAATTAATCATACACAAATCATGCATATACATGCATAATCATAGCATTCATATATTCATGATTGCATTGTTTGCCATATATCTTTGCTTGTTATCTCCTGCTATTGGTGAAATGTTCTCCCCAAGTAGATGTTTGTGTCTGATCTCTCCACATAAGAGTCAGCCCCCTAGGCAGAAAGTGTCTATCCTTTCTTCTTTCTTCCCCACTAAGTTATGTCCTCGTGGATGATTATTGTTTCAGTTTCCTCCCCAAGTGCGTACCGGGATGGAATTACTCCCCTGAGTTATATCCTCATCGGGTTGAGTCTTGTTTGATTGTGTCTTTCTAGCTTGTTCCTAGATTGTTTCCTTTCTTGTTATCCCCTGCAGTTCCCTGTGGTTGAGTTGTTCAATTGCTCAGTAACCAGTAATTATTCATCCTTTCCCTAGCGGATTTTGTGGCCTTCTACCCAGTAACCGGTAGTTGTAAGTCCTATTTATGTGGTTTTCTACCCAGTAACCGGTAGATGTAATCCCCTCTTTGTTGGTTATCTTTACCCAGTAATCGGTATTGATATTCCTTCGATTTGAGTATACCACCTAGTAACCGGTGATATCTCTCTTGGATAATTGCTTTTTTCAGGCAAATTATCCCTAGCGAGTCATCTTTCATTTACCCTTGTTTGGTAATGATTGCCACTCCTTCTGATTGGTCATCATTTTATACCCAGTAACCGGTATCCCGATGTCCTTTTTTTTCGGTCGATTTATCCTTTATTAACCCAGTAACCGGTTGTGGATAATCCTCCATGCGAGTGTATTATCTATGTTTTTACCCATATAACGGTAGGAGATAATATATCTCATGCACTCTTTAGTCGAAGTCTTTTTCTTCCCCAGTCGAGTAAGATTTGTATTTCCTTGTGGAATCGAATGTCCATCCTGTAAGTCGAGTTTGCACTTTCAGACCTCCTTTCGGATGATGATTGTCTTGGATATTTTCCCAACTCCTACATGGTTGGTCACCTATTATATGCCCAGTAACCGGTATCCTTGGTGTTCCTTCCTTCTTCTCCCTATTATGACTTTTTGTCCCCTGTGGAGTCAGATTTTCCTGAGTTGAGATGTGCCTTTTGGGTCCTCCGCAGATGTTTCGGACGATTGATATCTTTGACCCTATAGAGGGGTATTCGTTACCATTAGAGATATTGACTAAATCTAAGATAAACCATACAAGTCAAGTCGCCACCGCACTTCTATTTATCCAAAGGAATGGTTAGAAAGCGAACAAAAACCTAAAAATTTTGTCGAATCAAAAACTAGTAAAAATGTCAGAGATCGGGGTAAGGGGGTTGGTTATGCAATGGGAAGGTTTTAAGCACCCAAAACATCCTAGGTACTCCTAGGGAGCCCTTTTCACATTGGTTATAAGGTCGGTGTTTTGTGAAAAATTATTTGTGCAAACATGATTGAAGGGATGAGAAGAGAATATACAAGTTTATTTACATTTTGTGTTTGGATGGATAAACCCATTGCCTACGTACCATCTTTAAAAGATTAGGATCAAAACCTCGTAGTTCGGGGTAAAAATCTCAGAATGAGTTGGTGAATTGATTGGTCCAAAAGCCTTAAGGTCTTTTGTTATCCAAGGGAGAAAACTCAACCTAAAACCACAAATCCACAATGTGAGGATAGCTTCAACATGCTAGTGAGGGGTTAACCCTATAATAAGCATGGAAGACTTATTGTCCATCACTAAGGATAAAGGTGAGTATTACATCTACCTCAAGGATAACTCAAACCTAATAGCTAAAGGTTATGAAAATTTTGATTAAGAAGGTGGCCATTGAAACCACAAAAAACATTTGGATGGGTTGTATTTACCAATGAAAAGTATTTACAAAATGGTCAAAGTTGACTTAGAAGTTCAATTCAAAATAAGTGTTATGAAAAGCACAAGGCTTAGGTTTCTAATGTTGAAAACAAGTATTAAATGTTTGCACAAAAGTTTTGGCTTGGGTTAGAGTGGAGAGAAGAAGAAGAATAGCTAAAGTCCTAAACATACAAGAGGTGAGGGATAAAGAAGCAAAACCACAAATGGAGTTCCTCTTTTGAGATCATATTGATGATCCAAGTAGCTCCCATCCTTTGGAATAAGCAATCACAATACTGGTAAACTCAAGCAATCAACAATCAAATGAAGCTCTTGGAAATTTCCTCAATGTATCTTGGATCCCTCTCTCTTAGAAGCTCATGGCAATGGTTCCTCAATTTGGATCAAGTTGGAATCCCTAGCACAAGAACACACACATCAAAAAGTTCTGTAAACAATCAAAGAATGGACAAGAGGGAGTTTAGAATATAGTCCTTTCAATGTTCATCTTCAAGCTTTAAGCATTCTAAAGGCATGAGGCCTAGTTGCTCTTTGACATTTAAGCACTCTAAAGGCATGAGGCCTAGTTGCTATTTGGCTCCAAATATGCATAGGGAAGGTCCTAAAGTCTAAGTCCATTTTGTCCAATTCTTTGCATTTGGTCAACAACAATCAAACAAACACAAGCACAAAAGATATATACACAATTATGTGCTCAAGTGACAAAGAGCAAATGGCATTAACATAAACATGTGCTCAAATGAGCAAAGAAAAAAGCAAATGAATAATATGTACAAGAATGATAATTGCATAAATGTAAAGAGCAAAAAGTAAATGTTAATGGTTAATGGTTAGTGTTAGTAGTTAGTGTGCCATAAGGCAAATTTAGCGCTATGTTAAGCAATCGTAATTGGACTTATGTAGAAGTCACAACTATCTGAGGTCGGTCAATAATAATGTAGGCAACAACACAAGTTAGAAGTCTTGATTAGTGAACCAAGTTCCAACAACTTGCCATGCCAAAAAAAAGAAGAAGAGAATTGATCTTGTATTGGTTTAAGTCATTTGCATGATTTAGGAAGCAACCTATCCTTAATGCAAAGCCATTCACTTGATCATTTGATCAAGATTAATTAGCTTTGAATCAAGGAAGATTAAACCTCCCTAATCAATGCTAACTTATCAACCTTTAACTCATTGATCAAAAAGAAAAAGAAAAAGAAGAAGAAGGAGATGAATAATGGAAAATGGAGATGAAAAGAATAAATGACATTAAATGAAATAGAATGTACCAATCAACAAGTGTTGACCAATGATATTGAGGATCACAGTCAAACAATCAAAAACAGAAGTGAGATGAAGATTGGAAGTCAAGAAATGAACAAAAATATTTTTTGTCATTTTTAATATTCAAAATGAACTTGAATTAAAATATTAAAGGAGGGTCAAACTTCAAAATCACCTCAAATCAACCTTGAAAGTTCCAAGTGATTTATCCCAAGTTCAACAAGGTCAAACAAAGTTTGACAAAAACTTTTCAGCATTTTTAAAAGTCAGAAACTATTTTTAATCAATTAACAATGAATAAAAATAACCTATTTGAAGTAAAATCTCAAATAAATCTCAAATCAATTAATAAATTGATGAGAATATTTTTCATAGATCCATCATCATTCAAATAGGTTGAGAAAATATTTTTGAATTTTTTGAATATTGAAAACTATTTAAAATGAATTAAAAATAACCAGAAAAGAGAAAATTCATAAAAAATATCAAATGATGAAATAAAAAATATTAAAAATAATTTTTAGAAACTAGAATTTAAATGGAGAAGAATGCAATTGGTCCCATATATTTTGGAATTAAAATGAAGAAGTTATGAATTTTTGAAATTAAAGGAAATAAAAGAAATAAAATCAGAAATTAGAAAAGGAGAAAAAACCAGGAGCGTCTGATCAAGCCTCATTAATTGACGTGGCTGATCAAACGCTCCACATGCGCGCGCTCATGGTGGTCTCCAGTCAAACGCGTCACACAAGGCATTATTAAAAGTCATAAAATCCAAAGGCTGGGATACAAACTGGAGATCAGATCCAAGGGCTCACAATTGATCTGGAAAAGAGACGGTGGTGTACACCACCGTCTTCTCCGGCGAGCTCCGGTGAGACTCAAAAATTGAAGAGATGCAAATTTTCACCAAAATGGGCGATCTAGGTACCGTTCGAAAGAGGAAGTGATGTACATCACTCCTGTACCACTCACTTCCCCTCTAGATTCCTATAAATGGAGAAATCAGAGATGGAAGCATGATGGTGTTCATCAAGAACTTGCTTGATTTCAAAAATTAAACACACATCAATGATGCCTCTATAGAGAGTACTTCAGACAACATAATATCCAGTTCAATAGGTCAAGGAATAAGGAGTTTCGAAGAAAAACCAGTTGAAGTAAATCTTTGAATTGTGAAGATCTGAGCTCCTTTCCTTGGTTCTTTTGGCAAAACAGAAGTTCAATGGATCATATGATGAAGGTCTAAGAACTTTACATCTAAAGATTCAACTAGATTCAGTTGAATTTTAGATCTGAAAAATTGAAGAAAATGTGAACTAGTTCCTTTAGGTGTGGCTGGGTTTTGATTTCTGCAGCATTTCAGATTGATTCAGGGTGAGATTTGAAGTGACCAAGCATGTCTATTTATAGATGGAATTGGCTGAGCAAGTGAAAATTCTCGTGTGCATGGCAAGTGGATTCTCCTTGCATAGGCTTGCATGATCATGTAGAAGGCCCAAATTCAATTGCATTTGCATGCTGATGACCAAACCACTTGAAATGGACGTGCAGATGGCAATGCATAAGCTTGTGTAATGAATTCTCACATGTTATGCATAATTGAGCCTAAATCTTCACCTCTTTGAAAGTGCCACTTAGAAAATCAACACATAAGCATATGGGTAATGGTTGGAAAGGTCTTTACATAAGGAATAAATGTTATGTTGGACCAAAACTCATTTGGAGTGTGGAAATTTATGAAAACAGGCCATGAAGTTCATAGTGCAAAACATGCCTTTGAGAATTTTGCCAAATTGGTCCAACTTCAAGCCCTTCTGATTTGATGATGCAAGCCCCAAATGGGAAAACCTCCAACATCAAAGTTGTAGATATTTTCAAGACAATAAAAATGGATTTAATTTGGCATCATTTGGATTATTGATGAAGGAGTTATGGGCATTTGAAGGTGGACTTTTTTGCCTTTCAATGCATTTGGTCCAAAGTGACCTATAATGTTTTGCATTATCACATGTATTTCCTTTGAGATTATGAAATTTTTTTCAACATAACATTTGAAGTAGACATATTAATATTTCCAATTCATTTGATCCCACCTCAAAATCATAAAAAATGAATGAGTTATGTTCTTGGGAAATTGACCCAAAATTAGGGTTTCGGTCAAAATGACCTATAATATCTTGGACTGGGAGATGACCTTCCAAGCTTCAAATAAACTTTTGATGAACATGAAAGTTGTTCATATTGTCCTTAAGAAAACTTTTGCTTTTGGGATCATCTCCATTTGACCAACACATAAAACGTTAGGTCTCAGTGCACTTCAAAATAGTCAGATGAATTACCTGATCAACTTCTCAAGTCCATAACTCATATCTTGATGAATTGATGATTGAGGACACTCAAATAAGTTCAAATATGCATGAAATTATGAATTAGATAACTTCCCTTGATTGTATTTGACCATGGGCTGAGGTTGCTTCACTAGCAAGGCATTGTAGGTGATCAGATGAACTTAGGGTTTCCTTGAGAAACAAAACCTCAAACCCTTTAACTTGCTTTGATCAAAATGATGGATTGAGATACTAGGGAGGCATATTTGATGGATGAGAGCTTTGGGAACCATTACCATGCTTGTTTTCATCCTCTCTTGACCATATCTTTGCACAAAGGATCTCCTTGAAGCTCTTGACCTTGTGATTGCTCAAGCTACAAACAAAAGATGTTAGTGACATATTTTTGTGCTTTTGGTTAGTGAATAAAGATGAGAAAAGCAATAATATACAATTCAAGCATACTTGGTGATCTCAAACCACTCACAAAAGGTCCCACCCAAAGGCAAGGGGAACCAAGATGCTTATGATCCTTGAGGCTTTGCAAATGCAATGATATGATGCCATGAGGGATCTTAGGGTCAAAATTGGGGTCTTACATACTTCAACTGGTTTTTTCTTCGAAACTCCTTATCCCTTGACCTATTGAACTGGATATTGTGTTGTCTGAAGTCCTCTCTATAGAGGCATCATTGCTGTGCGTTTAATTTTTGAAATCAAGCAAGTTCATGGTGAACACCATCATGCTTCCATCTTTGATTTCTCCATTTATAGGAATCTAGAGTGGAAGTGAGTGGTACAGGAGTGATGTACATCACTTCCTCTTTCGAACGGTACCTAGATCGCCCGTTTTGGTGAGCATTTACATTTCTGCAATTTTTGAGTCTCGCCGGAGCTCACCGGAGAAGACGGTGGCGCTGGCCACCGTCCCATTGCCAGATCCAATCTGGATCGTTGGATGCATCTCCCACGTTTTAATCTCAGTCATGCGTTTGGATTACTTTTAATAATGCTGGATGTTTCTCATTGACTTGGACTTACCATGAGCGCGTGCCTGAGGACCTTAGGATTGGCCACGTCAATTAATGATATTCAATCCAACGTTCCCTGATTTTTGCTATTTTCTAATTTCTGATTTTATTTAGTTTATTTCCTTTATTTTCAAAAATTCATAACTTCTTCATTGTTAATCCAAAAAATATGGGACCAATTGCATTATTTTCCATTTAAATTCTAGTTTCTAAAAATGATTTTTAACATTTTTTATTTTGTCATTTGATATTTTTTGTGAATTTTCTCTTTTCTGGTTATTTTTAATTCATTTTAAATAGTTTTTAATATTCAAAAAATACAAAAATATTTTCCTAACCTATTTGAATGATGATGGATCTATGAAAAATATTCTCATCAATTTTTTAATTGATTTGAGATTTATTTGAGATTTTAGTTCAATTAGGTTATTTTTATTCATTTTAATTGATAAAAAATAGTTTCTGACTTTTAAAAAATGCTGAAATTTTTTGTCAAACTTTGTTTGACCTTGTTGAACTTGGGATAAATCACTTGGACTTTTCAAAGTTGATTTGAAGTGATTTTGAAGTTTGACCTTTCTTTAATATTTTAATTCAAGTTTATTTTAAATATTAAAAATGCCAAAAATATTTTGTTCATTTCTTGACTTCCAATCTTCATCTCACTTCTATTTTGATTGTTTGACCATGATCCTCAATGTCATTTGGTCAACACTTGTTGATTGGTACATTTTATTTCATTTAATGCACTTTATTCTTTCCTTTTCCATTTTCCATTATTCATCTTCTTCTCCTTCTTCTTTCTTCTTCTTGATCAATGAGTTAAAGGTGGACAAGTTAGCATTGATTAGGGAGACTTAATCTTCCTTGATTAAAATCTAATTCATCTTGATCAATTGATCAAGTGAATGACTTTGCATTAAGGATAGGTTGTTTCCTAAATCATGCAAAGGACTTAAACCAATACAAGATCAATTCTCTTTTTTTTTGGCATGGCAAGTTGTTGGAACTTGGTTCACTAATCAAGACTTCTAACTTGTGTTGTTGCCTACATTATTATTGACCGGCCTCAGATAGTTGTGACTTCTACATAAGTTCAATTATGATTGCTTAACATAGCGCTAAATTTGCCTTATGGCACACTAACTACTAACACTAACTATTAACCATTAACATATTATCCATTTGCTTTTTTCCTTTGCTCATTGGAGCACATGTTTATGTTAATGCCATTTGCCTTTTGCTCATTTGAGCACATAATTGTGTATATATCAGTTGTGTTTGTGTTTTGTTTTGTTTGTTGTGGACCAAATGCAAAGAATTGGACAAAATGGACTTAGACTTTAGGACCTTACCCAAGCTAATGGAGTTTGAAGAGCAACTAGGCCTCATGCCTTTAGAATGCTTAAATGTCAAAGAGAAACTAGGCCTCATGCCTTTAGAATGCTTAAAGCTTGAAGATGAACATTGAAAGGGCCATATTCTAAACTCCCTCTTGTCCATTCTTTGATTGTATTATAGAACCTTTGTGATGTGTGTGTTCTTGTGCTAGGATTCCAACATTGAGCCAAATTGAGGAACCATTGCCATGAGCTTCTAAGAGAAAGGGATCCAAGATACATTGAGGGGCCTTCCAAGAGTTTATTTGATTGTTGATTTGCTTGAGTTTATGCTTGTGTGATTGCTTACTCCAAAGGATGGGAGCTACTTGGATCATCAATATGATCTCAAGAGAGGAACTCCATTGTGGTCTTATTCTTTATCCCTCACCTCTTGTATGCTTAGGACTTTAGCCATTCTTCTTCTTCCCTCCACTCTAACCCAAGCCAAAACTTTTGTGCAAACATTTAACAATTGTTTTCAACATTAGAAACCTAAGCCTTATGCTTTTGATTTTCAAACTTTCTTTTCATAACACTTATTTTGAATTGAACTTCTAAGCCAACTTTGACCATTTTGTAAATACTTTCTATTGGTAAATATAACTCATTCAAATGTCTTTTTGTGGTTTCAATGGCCACTTTCTTAATCAAATTTTCCATAACCTTTAGCTATTAGGTTTGAGTTATCCTTGAGGTAGATGTAATAATCACCTATATCCTTAGTGATGGACAATAAGTCTTCCATGCTTATTATAGGGTTAACCCCTCACTATCATGTTGAAGCTATCCTCACATGGTGGATTTGTGATTTTAGGTTGAGTTTTCTCCCTTGGATAACAAAAGACCTTAAGGCTTTGGACCAACCCATTCACCAACTCATTTTTGAGATTTTTACCCCGAACTACGAGGTTTTGATCATAATCTTTTAAGATGGTACGTAGGCAATGGGTTTATCCATCCAAACACAAAAAATGTAAATAACTTGTACATTCTCTTCTCATCCCTTCAATCATGTTTGCACAAACAAATTTTCACAAAACAACAACCTTACAACAAATATGAAAAGGGCTCCCTAGGAGTACCTAGGATGTTTTGGATGCTGTAGCGGTGTATTCGTCGCTATATGATTTATTGATTAAACCATAAGCAAAGCATACAATGAAATTTCGAGTCGCCACCGCACTTTTATTTATCCAAAGGACTGGCTAAAAAGCGAACAAAAGCCTAAGAAGTTTTACACGTAGAAAACTAATAAAAAGATCAGAGAGTCTGGGTAAGGGGTAAATTACGCAATGGGAAGGTGTTAGGCACCCACTACGTCCTAGGTACTCCTAGGGAGCCCTTTTCACACTTGTTGTACTAAAATTGTTATTTGTTATGACATAAGTATTGTGCAAACATGATTGGGATGATGAGAAAAGAATATACAATTTTTATTGGGTTTGAACGGATGAACCCGCTGCCTACGTACCTTCCATCAAAGGTAAGGATCAAAACGCCGTAGTTCGGCTAAAAGATTTCCAAAAAATTGGTGGATTCAATTTTAAACAATAGCACTGAGGCTTTTCATTATCAATGGGAGAAAACTCGACCAAGACCAACATCCACCATGCGAGGATAGCTTCGACGTACTAGAGGGGTTAGCCCTGTTTTCAGTACGGAAGTCTTATAGTCTACTCACTAAAGATAAGGTGAGGTTTACATCAACCACAATGATAATTGAAACCTATGGCTAATGCATGAAAAGATTAACAATGGACAAAGCCAAAACAAGTGAATGGGTGAGGTTAATTGATTGTGATTATGAAAGTGGAGTCAAAGTATGATTAAGATTGATTCAAAAGAAGTGTTATGAAATGGAGTTTGAAAAAAGTCAAGGACTTGGGGTCCAGGTTTTTAGTTTGAAAACATGAAGATGTTTGCACAATATCTATGTCAAGTTCGAAATCAATGTGTGAAAAGGTTTAGGACAAAATGGATGAATGGATGAGGATGAATGGATGAAAATGGATTGTAAAACTTCTTAGAAGGTTCACCTCTTGAAATCATATAGAAGATGATTCAAGTGTGTCCTTTGGAATGGGCAATAAGCAATAATAATAAGCAAACAAATGATACCGGATGCCACTCAATGGTCTTACTCCAATCTCACAAACAAAAGCGGATATCGGATACCAATAGATGGATTTACACCAATCTCCTAAAACAGAAATGGATATCAGAGGCCACTCAATGGACTTATACTAATCTCCTAAAACAAAATGAAACTTGGATACCGGATGCCAATCTGTCTGGGCTTACACCAATATCCAACATATGGTCATAGGAAAACAAATGCCAAATTACACGGACTTACAATTGTATCCTCACATACAACAAACAAATGCAACTTATGATCACAGGAAAGCAAATGCCAACTTACAGGGACTTACAATTGCATCCTCACATAAACAAACAGAAGCAACATATGATCACAGGAAAGCAAATGCCAACTTACAGGGACTTATAATTGCATCCTCACATAAACAAACAGAAGCAACATATGATCATAGGAAAGCAAATGCCAACTTACAGGGACTTATAATTGCATCCTCACATACAATCAAACAAATGCATCAAGCAAAGATAAGATGAGTGGCCAATGAAATGGTCTTATACTCACTTCCATATCATAGGAACAATGGCCAATGAATGGTCTTACAATTGTCCTCAATGGGCAAACAACAATGATAAGTCATAAAGACAAATGAGATGGTTATGCATTAATGAGCAATAAATGATGATGAGTGCATAAAGCATGCAAGCAAACATGTGTATATGAAGCAAGTGATCAATCAATGAAGTCAATCAGCACACACTATAACCACACAATTAGGCTCATACAACAGGGTTAGGCATTGAAGCCAACTGGAATAGGTTAATGGTGCTCTTAACCTTGCCATTGAGGGGCTAAGGTGAAGCAGATGAAAGGATATGAGGGGTGTGCCTCATTGCTCTTATCCCTGATCAGGGAGAGCATTGAATATCAGAAGGTGTGGGAGTTCAGAAAATAGGAACTCTCTCCACAAATTATTGACTCGATAGATCTTGGGTTTGGATCTCAATGCTACAACCATGTAATGGGAGCAAGGAGAAGACTCACAGAATAGTAGGAGATAGGTTGCTTATCTCTTTGATCTACCAATTGCCTTATTTGAAGGACTTTTCCTGCTTGGGACAAATATAAACACACACAAGCATTGCCTCTTAAGGAGGACTTCAGACAATTGCCTGGCCAAATAACAGGCCAGGTCTTCCAGACTACATGAAGAAAAAGGGATTATACCTCAAATGCAAATTGCTATATAGCAAAGCAAAGTAAGTTCAAAGAACTAAGCAACTAATGGTACCTGAAATAGTCAAACAGAATCAGTACACCATTCAAAAGTCAAAGCAAAATGAGAATAGAATTAACAGTTAACATAATCAGATGAATGTGCAAAGCACAAAACTCAAATCATATGAGTCAAGCCACCTACAAAACAAAGAGGTTAGCTCATGATAAACAATCAAGCTTAATCAAATTGGATTGTTCTCTTTGAAGCATTGTCGCTTAACCTGAAACAATGAACTCAAACATAAGCAACAGGACCACTAGGACAAGCCTAGGGTCAAAATGAGATGAGAAAGTCAAAACAGCAAGGGATAGTCAACCAAAGTCAAGTTCAAACATTCAAGAAGCAAACTCAATTGGTCCCACATTCATATCATTCATCATCATGATTTTATAAGCAAAGGAAGTCAAAGCATGGCAAATGAAAGCTCATAGAAGTCAACAGCAAGACTTAGCTCAAAACCAAACATAATCAATTCCAAAAATCATCAAATAATTCATGATCAATCACAATCCATAACATGACATGCATATAAAATTTCAGCTCAATTGGATCATGGGAAGATGGTCAATGAAAATCAGAAAGTCAAAACAATTTCAAGCATGCTCAAAGAAGTCAACCAAACATGCATCCACTTCAAAAAATCATAACTCAGTGATAACATATAAGAAATGAATGGGATCAACACCATGACAAAGCTTAAGATGTCTAGTAATCACATGTAAAATTTCAAATTCATCCAATAAAGTATGAGAATTTCACAAATGAAATGGCAACATGTATCATACAAGTCAACATTTTGGTCAAGCAGGGGAGAAAATCTCAAACAATTAGGAAATGCCACAATTAATTCCAAGAAAATTCACATGTGAACTAGACATACAAGAGTAGGTTCATGCAAACATTCACATCAATTTGAGGTCAGGAAGCATGATAAAGAAAATCATGAAATTGCACATCAATGGTGTGACACAAATTGTCACACCCTAATTCAAAAATTCATAACTCAATGACCAGATAAGATAAATTCATGGACTCTACATCAAAATCACCATGGATGAGTCTAGTTTGTGTACAAAAAATTTCAGGGTCATTGGATAATGCATCACTATTTCACAAAGGATTTGGCAAAGGGTACAAAATATGCATACATGAACAAAACCCTAATACCATTAAAAATTCACTCATCCAAAAAATCAGCAAAAATCATGATAAAATACTAGACATCAAGATGAACACAATGCAAAAATTTTCATGAATTTTGGAATTGAAATGGATGAATTATGATTTTTGTAACTTGTGGAACCAAAATGAAATAAACATTGAACTAAATAAATGAATTACTTGAAATAATTGGGACCGATGGCACATTGGTAATTATTTGGAAAAATTAATGAAACGCGGCGTTTGGGAAAGGGAGGTGTCACGCTCTGATTTGTGCATGGCTATGTAACAGTGGTATTTCATGCAACTAACACAAGAAGCCAGACCAAACACGATGCAAATGGATCAAAACATTCTGGGTTTTAGAATTTTTTAGGGTTTAAGCTACAGTTCATATTCATCAAACCATGGAAGAACAATTTCTCCAGAAACAAGAATCAAGTACATCATTATGACCAGCAGACCACACACATTCATAATATAGCATTCACATTCATCAAATCGAGCTAACAAAAGAGAAAGAAGCAAGAACAAGTTTGGTCATGAAATTTAAAATCCAGATTTCCCACACATAACTCAACCATTTCATGTGATATAAAGTTCAATGGAATCAGCAAAGCATGAACTATCTAAAGCATGGCATAATTTGATAAATGGTGAAACTCGAACACTTACTCGATTTTGAAGAAAAGAGTGGAACAGTGATGGTTTGGTCCCAAATGCTCAAAACAGTCATTGCTTCAAGCTTCAAATGCTGGGTGATGAAGTTACTTTAGCTCAAGAAAGCGTGAGAGGGCTCAAACCAAGATCCACCATTGATGTAGCTTCATGTAGTAGCAGCATGGAAATGGCGTTACAGTTAGGAAACAAGGCTCCAAACAAGCTCAAGATTGATGGTAGATGATAAAACAACCAAGCTAGCTCGTGGTTCTTTGGAAGTTTTGGTCAGAAAAATGCAAAAATGAGAAAATGGTGATTTGAGAGAAAATGAAATATTCTGTGTGTAATGGCTGCTGCTAGGGTTGAAATGTGCAGAAAAGTTGCTATATATTTGCTGTTTTAACTTGGCTAAACCAATGCTAATCACCATTATCTCAAAATAAGTAAATTGCCATTTTGCTAATTTTCCACCAAATGGCACATGGGGTGTATGCTCTGCCCGAGTTTGGGCCTCAAACAAGCTGCAAATAACATTCCAAGCAAGTTCCAATTGGCCAAAATGTTTAAAAATGCCTAATTCAAAAAGTCAACTTTGCACCATACTTGAATTTAATTAATGCAAGTCCAAAAAGGCCATTTTGAATGGTGAGGTATTGATGAATGATGAATACATTTTTGGAAAGAGGGGATCAAATATGACTTGTAGGAAAAAACCCCACCAAATTTGGCCAAATGGTTTGAGAGATATGGCCTTTTGAAGTTCAAGAATTTTTGAAATTGAAATGATCATATCTTGCCAACCATACATGGGAATTGAGTGTTCTTTGACTTTTGGAAATGGGAGAACAAGATCTTCAACTTTCATGTTGGGCAAAAATTCATTTGAAGCTTGTATCATGATGTAAGTTTAAGATCAAGAAGTTTCCATTTTTGGCAAATTTGAATTACAGGTCAACTTTCTATTTCTGGAAATTTCTTGTCTGACTTTATTTTCTTCACTGTGGATGCTTGACATGATATATGGAGCTTGCATAAGCATGAATGAGACCTCTCAGACCAAATCCCATCACCAAATCCCTGATTAAATGGATAGTTGACCAAGTTTGACTTTCTAGGGTTTTGCTTGACTGAAGCACCTTCTGATGAATTCCAAACCCTAATTCCTTGAGATCTTGATTCCAAATGATGTCCCAAGATGTATGAACTCTTGATTATTGATCATGGTGCCCAAATTCTGCAAGAATGGCCACCATCCACTGCAATGCCTGATTTTGACTGATTTTGACCTAATTGGCTGATGATGCTTCAACTGCAAGTAACAAAGTTAGCTGACAATATTTTTGTACTTTTTGGTTAGTAAACATATGAAAAGCAAAGATATACAAATGCAAAACACGCTTGGTGATCAAGAACCACACTCACAAGGTACCCACCCACTAGGAGGGAAGCTAGGGCATGCAATGATCCTTGAGGCCATGATATGATATGGTATGGGCCATGAGGGATCTTAGGGCCAAAATTGGGGTCTTACAGATGCCCCTATTTAAGGTCATTCTATCCGGAGAAGTGAAGTTTAGAAATCTTCATTTCGACGCGGTAGAATGGGCTTAAATAATAGTAATGAGACAAATTTTGGTCCCTAAGAGACCTCATGATGCAAATGTATGCATGCAAAAGACACAAATTCTGTGGGGAATATGATTCACACAGAAGAAAAGACGATCCATCAGAGTAATACACTCACCAGGAACAGAGACTCTAACAAGACTCTTATTGGGGATAGACAAAATTGACACAGCGTGAACAATACACGATTCTGATTAGGGAAACAGAAAACAGACTGGAGACCTCACTGGGGAGTGAAAGACTCACACTGGGAAAAAGAATTCCAAAGGAAAATAAATCCATTGGAGAGACACAAGCTGACTCCTGGGGAGAAGCAACAGGAAAGACTTCACTAAGGAAGCACCAAAGAAAATGAGGTGTTACCGGTATAAGGGTAACAAACTCAGGCAGAATGAGTATCTAAGACCGGTATAAGGGCGAGAGATATCAATCAACCAACATCTGAGAAAGACCTGAAAAGGTACATAAACTCAGGAAAAATCTGACTCCGCAAGGGGACCGAGGTCATAATAGGGAGCAGAAAGGAAGGAACACCAGGGATACCGGTTACTGGGTATATAATAGGTGACCGACCGAAACGTGAATTGGTATATATGCCAAGACACTCATCATCCGAAAGGAGGGCTTGAAAAAGCAAATCGACTTACAGGATGGACATTCGAATCCACAACGGGAAAACGAATCTTACTCGACTGGGGACACAAACCCAAAGAGTGCATGGGATATAATATCCATTACCGGCAGACCGTGGATAAGATACTCGCATGAGATATATTATCTATTACCGTCAGAACGTAGATAATAAACTCGCATGGTAAGAAACACCAGAGATACCGGTTACTGGGTATATAATAGGTGATCTACCGAAACGTGAATTGGATTTCACTTCCAAAACACCCATCATCCTGAAGAGAGCGAAAGCAAACTTGTTTATAGGATGGACATTCGAATCCACAACGGGAAAACGAATCTTACTCAACTGGGGACACAAACCCAAAGAGTGCATGAGATATAATATCCATTACCGGCAGACCGTGGATAAGAATACTCGCATGAGATATATTATCTATTACCGTCAGAACGTAGATAATAAACTCGCATGGTAAGAAACACCAGAGATACCGGTTACTGGGTATATAATAGGTGATCTACCGAGACGTGAATTGGATTTCACTTCCAAAACACTCATCATCCTGAAGAGAGCGAAAGCAAACTTGTTTATAGGATGGACATTCGAATCCACAACGGGAAAACGAATCTTACTCAACTAGGGACACAAACCCAAAGAGTGCATGAGATATAATATCCATTACCGGCAGACCATGGATAAGAATACTCGCATGAGATATATTATCTATTACCGTCAGAACGTAGATAATAAACTCGCATGGTAAGAAACACCAGAGATACCGGTTACTGGGTATATAATAGGTGATCTACCGAAACGTGAATTGGATTTCACTTCCAAAACACTCATCATCCTGAAGAGAGCGAAAGCAAACTTGTTTATAGGATGGACATTCGAATCCACAACGGGAAAACGAATCTTACTCAACTTGGGACACAAACCCAAAGAGTGCATGAGATATAATATCCATTACCGGCAGACCGTGGATAAGAATACTCGCATGAGATATATTATCTATTACCGTCATAACGTAGATAATAAACTCGCATGGTAAGAAACACCAGAGATACCGGTTACTGGGTATATAATAGGTGATCTACCGAAACGTGAATTGGATTTCACTTCCAAAACACTCATCATCCAAAACACAAACTGGTTAAAGGATGGATATTCGATTCTACAAAGAATACGAATCTTGCTCAGCTGGGGAAAATCAACAAAGGATTCCAACTAAAGAGCGCATGAGATATATTATTCATTACCGGCAGACCGTGAATAATATCCTCGAAAGGAAAAGACACCAGAGATACCGAAGTATATAATAGGTGACTAACCAAAAAGAGAGACAATCGATACCAAGCATCCGGGTAAACGAAAGACAACTCAAAGGGATAAATTGCAAGCAATCGGCAATTATCCGACAACAAAGAAATATTCGATTCCACAAAGGGAAATAACGAATCTTACTCAACAAAGGGAAACACAAAAGGCTTCAACTGAAGAGTGCATGAGATATATTATTCATTACCGGCAGACCGTGAATAATATACTCGCATGGAAGATTATCCACAACCGGTTACTGGGTTAATAAAGGATAAATCAACCGAAAAGAAAGGCATCGGGATACCAAACTAGGTATATAATGACGACCAATCAAAGGGAGCGACAGACATTACCAACAAGAGGGTAAATGAAAGGCGATCTGCTGAGGATTCACTGATGAAAATCAATGGTCCGGGGAACACAATCACTGACACAAGGTGAAAGGACCCGCTGGGGATAAAGTTGCTAGCATACGGCAATTATCCACAAAAGATTTGCTGGGGATATAAGTGCTGATCTGAGCAACTTATCCAAGCAAAGGAAAATCAACATCAAGAACTAGATGAAGATAACCACAAGGGAAATTGTCATCGGTTAGGATGAACAACGAAGTTAACTCTGCAAGTGGAGAAAACAGGGTTTATAACTACTGGTTTGTAGGTAGTAAACCACAAAGATAGGACTTACGACTGCTGGTTTGTAGGCAGAGGGCCAAAAAGGTGGGGATAACCACAAAATTAGGGTTTACATCTACCGAATACGGGGTAGAAAACCAACAACTCCGCGTGGGGATAGAACAGATCACAAATCCGCACGGGAAACCAAAATAGGGTTTATAACAAACCACAAACTGCTGGAGAGCAGGAAAATAGGATTTACAAATACCGACTATTAGGTAGAAAACCAACAAATCTGGCTGGGGAAAAAAAAGGTGTATAACCACGAATTCTGTCAAGAAAGCCAGGAAAAATAGGACTTATAACTACCGGTATGAGGGTAGAGGCCCAAAAACATTCCGCTGGGGAACAACCCACTGGGAAGCACAAGACTTGTGACAAATAGCCGATTCGGGAATAATCCGAAAAGACGGACTGAATCAAGACACGTCCTAATGAGGATATAACTCAAATAGGAACATCCATCCCAATATATGTGTTGGGAGGAAACGGAAGAAACCGTCATCCACGAGGATATATCTCAGTGGGGAACTGCAGAAGGAAAGACAACATTTTCTGCTTATGGGCTGACTCTATATGGAGAGATTTTAAACACCCGACATCTGCTTGGGGAGATTTGTAAAGAGATCTACATCACCCAAAAGCAGGGAACAACAAACAAAGGATACATGGCGAGAAATGCAACATGAATATCTGAATGTTTTATGAATATGCATGAATATGCGTGATTTATGTTTGATGAATGCTGACAAAACAGACAATTCTAACACAACAAGTTCAGGAAACAAACATCCGGTATTATACTTCCAGGGGAAAAACTAGCTGGAAAGCCAATCTGCGGAGATCTATATGCTGAGAAGCAAAGATCTGCGGGTACTGCTGAAGAAGCAGAGGATCAGAGATATCAGGAAACAACCCAATTAGGGTACAGAAAGTCACAACAGGCAAAATATCCACCAAGACGAATCTGTAGGGGAACAAGAGAAAACCCACGATATCTGCAGGGGATCCCAGTGTTAACTGAGAAACAAAAGGGTGCATTGCATAAGCACTAACTGCTGTAGAAGCAACTCCATATAACTCCGCTGGGGAACAACCCACTGAGGGAGAATGATATCATCCAAATAGAATCTAACTGCATAAGCAACTCTACTGGGGAAAACTGTCGGCTACTCTCTTGGGGAACAAACCACTGAGGGAGGACGGATCAAACAAGTAGACTCTGCAACAAACCACTCCACTTGGGGAGAATATACATAGCAAACTGATCACAACAAGTAGATTCTGCAATATAAGCCATTTTACTGGGGATCACAAACAGTCAGGAAATCAATCCGTTCTCTGGAGTCTAGAGCCATCATCCGACCATACTGGGGATTGAAGGAGTATTCAGCAAGCGAAACTGCCACAAACGTTCTGCAGACTACGCTGAGGAAAAGATGGTGAAATACTGGGATGTCAACCCAATCAACCACCGAGTAGGAAAATAAATCCTGCTCTGCTGAGGAGAAAAAGCACTCTGATGGAGAGATAGCAACAATTCCGCAGACGACTTCGCCGGGGAAAGGTAAAGTACTGGGTATCAAACCACTGACTTACCAAGTCTTCAAAAAGAAAGCGATCGTGCCGAGGAAACAGACAATTCCGCTGGCAACTGCACTGGGAAGAGTGACAACAACTCTGCTCGCAAATCCGATGAGGATATCGATAACAGCTCTACTCATGACTGTGCTGAGGAGACAAATAAAGTCTGGGGCAGGCGACCCACTGGAGAAAGTGACGGGGCACCAGGATGATAAACCATCAACCGCCGAAACTTCTACAAGGAAACACCCATGCTGGGAAAAACTGTTGCTGGAGAAAACGAAGTCTTCAACAACACTCTGCTTGCGGCTATACTGGAGAACAACCCCAACAACAACTTTGTTTGAGGAACAACCCCAACAAAGATCTGAAGAAAGAAGATACCACCAAACCAGGAATATGAACCAATGTCTTACCTGTTGGAAATCATGCCACCCTCGGGAGAGCACTGAGATATTCTTGAGTATCCTTTCAATCTTGTGAATGTTCACCTTGTTTAAAACAAAAAATTTGAAAAATTTGTTTTGTTTAAAACAATGACATTTTATCAATTTAAAACATGCAAAACATTTGTTGATTTGAAACAAATAAGAGTGCAAGTAATTGGATAAAAAGCTCAAATTGACTTGATGGAATGGTAGCCTGCAAATGGCAAGACTCCATAGATCTGTACAAATTTGAAATCAGTGGTATATATTGGAAGAGGGCTACATTGAACATAATGATCCTTTCTCTACCAATTTGAATCTCGATGTATCTGAAGCTTTAGTTGACGACGAATCGAGAATCTTCTGACGAAATGACGACTGATGAACCAGAAAGTCTTGTCAGGATGCAGTTACTTGCCAAATCCCTAATTTTTGCCTAGATTGCCCCAGGGTGAGGTACTCAATCTAGCGGGATGCAACTATTCTCTTTTTTTCAAGTCTCTAATTTTTGCCTGGATTACCCTTGCGGGTTCTCCACCGAGACGCTCATTTTTGCCTAAGCCGCCCTTTCGGGTTTTCAACTTAGCGAGCTATTCTGTTTTTTTCATTTGCATATACTCTTTTTTTCTAGGCAAAGTATCTCTTAACTGCATCTGAATTCACAGGACGAGTGAAATCCTCCCCATCCATTGTTGTAAGCATCAAAGCACCGCCTGAAAAGGCTCTCTTAACAACATATGGACCCTCGTAGTTTGGAGTCCACTTGCCCCTGGAATCGGGCGCGAAAGACAAAACTTTCTTGAGCACGAGGTCATCTTCTCGGAACACACGAGGCTTGACCTTCTTATCGAATGCTTTCTTCATTCTCTGCTGATATAGCTGACCATGGCTCATGGTAGTTAAACGCTTTTCTTCGATCAAATTCAGTTGGTCATAACGACTTTGAATCCATTCAGCATCAGTCAACTAGGGACTTGAGGGTATAATTTTTTCTTTTTCTTTTGCAGAAAATTTTGAAAAAAAATTTCCTGATTTTTGATTTTTCTTCTTTTTTTTTTTCCTCTTTTTATATTTTTTTATTTATTTATTTTTTTACATTTTTTTTTTTGACATTTGTAATGCCCCAGTTTGACTATTTTGCTGATTTTCATGATACAGCTGAATGAGCTCCTTATGTGCTCAAGAAGACGGGTAATCTCGTCAGGAATCCCCTTCAACATCATCTTCCTCTGCCTCAAATACAAGGAATTCAAGATTGGGAGATGGCGTTGGATCATTATGTTCAATGGGTTTAGAAATCCCTGCATAATGATTCTGGATAATGAAAAGCTTTTGAATTTAAACAAGCAAATCATTTATGCAGATGAAAAATGTTGTTTTCTTGTTTTTCAGGGTTTTTTGTGATCACTGATTTCATGCAAAAAGCAAAAAGTGAAAACGAATGGAAAAACAAATGTTTGACAATGCATTAATTGAATGAAACATCATTGTATTAAATGCTGCCAACAATGTCATCACTTCTCCTTTTGGCATGGGAGAAGGGTTTTGAACAAAGTGAACAAATCATGCTGATCTATGGATAACTGTAGGAACATCCACAGCGACCCAATTGTGGCAGACACCACCAGGAATAACAAAATTGTTCACGTCTTCTGCGTCTTCTTCTTCAATGATAGCAGCAGCTTCCTCTTCTGCAGGTTGATCGGCATGGATGGATCCTCCACTTGTGAACAAACCTTGCTCATTAAATGCCCCAGAACAGTAGCCAATGCCAGCCCGGGATCGGTTAATCAGGAATAAATCCATCAACAGTACATAGTCTGGCAAATTCCCCCTAGAGTTCACAATTCTCTTGCTCTAGATGATCCATCAATCTGGCAGAGATGGCTCTGGTATAATACCGGCAAAGTGCATCTTCAAAATAAATGAAGATCGCAGGGTCAGACCACAGGACGGGAGACCGGAACAAAACACCCGCTTATGCAAATGATGCATGAAGTGTTTATGCATATGCTTGTTTTTCATTTCAAAGGAACTCGAGGGTTTTATTTGCAAACTTTGAAATATTTAAGCATTTTGATCATATATGAGAAGATCTCATCAGATATATCAGGTGAAAAAATTTTCCCGGTTTTTTGATGTTTGAGAATTTTTGCAAATAAACTCCTTTGAGTTCCTTGAAAATTTTCTTTTTTGCTGATGACATGAAGTGCAGATGAATGCATGAATGTATGAATGCAACAATCACACTCAAGGATCAAGCAAGGCACACCAAACAAAGGTCGTGGGAAAGCTCTATGTATCCCTAATATCAATCATCCATTTTGGTGGATTTAGGTTTTCACCTTATCGACACCCAAGTTCCATTGATATTAACGGTACATGAACCGGTTCGAACATCCTTAATATCAACCATCCTTTTTGGGGAATTTAGGTTTTACACCTGATCCGGGATCCATTGATATTAACAATGTTTGAACGACTCAACCACGAATCATGGGTTTGTTGAGAGTCACGAGCATGGAGTCTCGGTTAAGAACCACCCAAAGGGAGTGTACTAGGGTTTAAACCTGCCAGACATGTTCTATCAGAGGTTCCCATAATCATCGTTCCATCTTTCGAATATTATCGGAGGAACGAATACTCGTATTCCAAGAATATTCTCAAGAGAAACTCTTATGAGTGTAGTATCGCGTGACAATCGTATCAGAACTGACATCTGAACGACCTCCGCACTACGGTCCTAAAAATAGGCCAAGATGGGTTTGGTAAACTACGGTCCTTGGCTTCTGCGGAACATGATTGAAAGAATAATGCCTAACCACAAATAACTTGTGTGACATTATTAATTCAACATGACCTCCACCAAGTGAATGGACTCGCAAGTCAACTGGCTAAGGAATACTCCACACCAGTCAACAAGACTATGCCATTCTCCTATCCTAGAGTGCACTCGAGTTCGGGTATAGAACTCATCTCACAGATCACCAAAGCAAAGAGCAATTGTATATCAAGCAATTCAAACATTACAATCAATACAGTGATCCCAAATTGTACAAAAATATGTCATATAACAGATAACAATATAGCACAACAAGGGTGAAAAGTAGGCAATACCACCAAAGATTTATATCCCCAGTGGAGTCGCCACTTTTCTGTAGCGGTGT
Organism: Lathyrus oleraceus; assembly: GCF_024323335.1. Taxonomy (NCBI): domain Eukaryota; kingdom Viridiplantae; phylum Streptophyta; class Magnoliopsida; order Fabales; family Fabaceae; genus Lathyrus; species Lathyrus oleraceus. Next base: position 492,181,720 of record NC_066584.1, on the reverse strand, counting down.
ATTCGTCGCTATATGATTTATTGATTAAACCATAAGCAAAGCATACAATGAAATTTCGAGTCGCCACCGCACTTTTATTTATCCAAAGGACTGGCTAAAAAGCGAACAAAAGCCTAAGAAGTTTTACACGTAGAAAACTAATAAAAAGATCAGAGAGTCTGGGTAAGGGGTAAATTACGCAATGGGAAGGTGTTAGGCACCCACTACGTCCTAGGTACTCCTAGGGAGCCCTTTTCACACTTGTTGTACTAAAATTGTTATTTGTTATGACATAAGTATTGTGCAAACATGATTGGGATGATGAGAAAAGAATATACAATTTTTATTGGGTTTGAACGGATGAACCCGCTGCCTACGTACCTTCCATCAAAGGTAAGGATCAAAACGCCGTAGTTCGGCTAAAAGATTTCCAAAAAATTGGTGGATTCAATTTAAACAATAGCACTGAGGCTTTTCATTATCAATGGGAGAAAACTCGACCAAGACCAACATCCACCATGCGAGGATAGCTTCGACGTACTAGAGGGGTTAGCCCTGTTTTCAGTACGGAAGTCTTATAGTCTACTCACTAAAGATAAGGTGAGGTTTACATCAACCACAATGATAATTGAAACCTATGGCTAATGCATGAAAAGATTAACAATGGACAAAGCCAAAACAAGTGAATGGGTGAGGTTAATTGATTGTGATTATGAAAGTGGAGTCAAAGTATGATTAAGATTGATTCAAAAGAAGTGTTATGAAATGGAGTTTGAAAAAAGTCAAGGACTTGGGGTCCAGGTTTTTAGTTTGAAAACATGAAGATGTTTGCACAATATCTATGTCAAGTTCGAAATCAATGTGTGAAAAGGTTTAGGACAAAATGGATGAATGGATGAGGATGAATGGATGAAAATGGATTGTAAAACTTCTTAGAAGGTTCACCTCTTGAAATCATATAGAAGATGATTCAAGTGTGTCCTTTGGAATGGGCAATAAGCAATAATAATAAGCAAACAAATGATACCGGATGCCACTCAATGGTCTTACTCCAATCTCACAAACAAAAGCGGATATCGGATACCAATAGATGGATTTACACCAATCTCCTAAAACAGAAATGGATATCAGAGGCCACTCAATGGACTTATACTAATCTCCTAAAACAAAATGAAACTTCGATACCGGATGCCAATCTGTCTGGGCTTACACCAATATCCAACATATGATCATAGGAAAACAAATGCCAAATTACACGGACTTACAATTGTATCCTCACATACAACAAACAAATGCAACTTATGATCACAGGAAAGCAAATGCCAACTTACAGGGACTTACAATTGCATCCTCACATAAACAAACAGAAGCAACATATGATCACAGGAAAGCAAATGCCAACTTACAGGGACTTATAATTGCATCCTCACATAAACAAACAGAAGCAACATATGATCACAGGAAAGCAAATGCCAACTTACAGGGACTTATAATTGCATCCTCACATACAATCAAACAAATGCATCAAGCAAAGATAAGATGAGTGGCCAATGAAATGGTCTTATACTCACTTCCATATCATAGGAACAATGGCCAATGAATGGTCTTACAATTGTCCTCAATGGGAAAACAACAATGATAAGTCATAAAGACAAATGAGATGGTTATGCATTAATGAGCAATAAATGATGATGAGTGCATAAAGCATGCAAGCAAACATGTGTATATGAAGCAAGTGATCAATCAATGAAGTCAATCAGCACACACTATAACCACACAATTAGGCTCATACAACAGGGTTAGGCATTGAAGCCAACTGGAATAGGTTAATGGTGCTCTTATCCTTGCCATTGAGGGGCTAAGGTGAAGCAGATGAAAGGATATGAGGGGTGTGCCTCATTGCTCTTATCCCTGATCAGGGAGAGCATTGAATATCAGAAGGTGTGGGAGTTCAGAAAGTAGGAACTCTCTCCACAAATTATTGACTCGATAGATCTTGGGTTTGGATCTCAATGCTACAACCATGTAATGGGAGCAAGGAGAAGACTCACAGAATAGTAGGAGATAGGTTGCTTATCTCTTTGATCTACCAATTGCCTTATTTGAAGGACTTTTCCTGCTTGGGTCAAATATAAACACACACAAGCATTGCCTCTTAAGGAGGACTTCAGACAATTGCCTGGCCAAATAACAGGCCAGGTCTTCCAGACTACATGAAGAAAAAGGGATTATACCTCAAATGCAAATTGCTATATAGCAAAGCAAAGCAAGTTCAAAGAACTAAGCAACTAATGGTACCTGAAATAGTCAAACAGAATCAGTACACCATTCAAAAGTCAAAGCAAAATGAGAATAGAATTAACAGTTAACATAATTAGATGAATGTGCATAGCACAAAACTCAAATCATATGAGTCAAGCCACCTACAAAACAAAGAGGTTAGCTCATGATAAACAATCAAGCTTAATCAAATTGGATTGTTCTCTTTGAAGCATTGTCGCTTAACCTGAAACAATGAACTCAAACATAAGCAACAGGACCACTAGGACAAGCCTAGGGTCAAAATGAGATGAGAAAGTCAAAACAGCAAGGGATAGTCAACCAAAGTCAAGTTCAAACATTCAAGAAGCAAACTCAATTGGTCCCACATTCATATCATTCATCATCATGATTTTATAAGCAAAGGAAGTCAAAGCATGGCAAATGAAAGCTCATAGAAGTCAACAGCAAGACTTAGCTCAAAACCAAACATAATCAATTCCAAAAATCATCAAATAATTCATGATCAATCACAATCCATAACATGACATGCATATAAAATTTCAGCTCAATTGGATCATGGGAAGATGGTCAATGAAAATCAGAAAGTCAAAACAATTTCAAGCATGCTCAAATAAGTCAACCAAACATGCATCCACTTCAAAAAATCATAACTCAGTGATAACATATAAGAAATGAATGGGATCAACACCATGACAAAGCTTAAGATGTCTAGTAATCACATGTAAAATTTCAAATTAATCCAATAAAGTATGAGAATTTCACAAATGAAATGGCAACATGTATCATACAAGTCAACATTTTGGTCAAGCAGGGGAGAAAATCTCAAACAATTAGGAAATGCCACAATTAATTCCAAGAAAATTCACATGTGAACTAGACATACAAGAGTAGGTTTATGCAAACATTCACATCAATTTGAGGTCAGGAAGCATGATAAAGAAAATCATGAAATTGCACATCAATGGTGTGACACAAATTGTCACACCCTAATTCAAAAATTCATAACTCAATGACCAGATAAGATAAATTCATGGACTCTACATCAAAATCACCATGGATGAGTCTAGTTTGTGTACAAATAATTTCAGGGTCATTGGATAATGCATCACTATTTCACAAAGGATTTGGCAAAGGGTACAAAATATGCATACATGAACAAAACCCTAATACCATTAAAAATTCACTCATCCAAAAAATCAGCAAAAATCATGATAAAATACTAGACATCAAGATGAACACAATGCAAAAAATTTCATGAATTTTGGAATTGAAATGGATGAATTATGATTTTTGTAACTTGTGGAACCAAAATGAAATAAACATTGAACTAAATAAATGAATTACTTGAAATAATTGGGACCGATGGCACATTGGTAATTATTTGGAAAAATTAATGAAACGCGGCGTTTGGGAAAGGGAGGTGTCACGCTCTGATTTGTGCATGGCTATGTAACAGTGGTATTTCATGCAACTAACACAAGCAGCCAGACCAAACACGATGCAAATGGATCAAAACATTCTGGGTTTTAGAATTTTTTAGGGTTTAAGCTACAGTTCATATTCATCAAACCATGGAAGAACAATTTCTCCAAAAACAAGAATCAAGTACATCATTATGACCAGCAGACCACACACATTCATAATATAGCATTCACATTCATCAAATCGAGCTAACAAAAGAGAAAGAAGCAAGAACAAGTTTGGTCATGAAATTTAAAATCCAGATTTCTCACACATAACTCAACCATTTCATGTGATATAAAGTTCAATGGAATCAGCAAAGCATGAACTATCTAAAGCATGGCATAATTTGATAAATGGTGAAACTCGAACACTTACTCGATTTTGAAGAAAAGAGTGGAACAGTGATGGTTTGGTCCCAAATGCTCAAAACAGTCGTTGCTTCAAGCTTCAAATGCTGGGTGATGAAGTTACTTTAGCTCAAGAAAGCGTGAGAGGGCTCAAACCAAGATCCACCATTGATGTAGCTTCATGTAGTAGCAGCATGGAAATGGCGTTACAGTTAGGAAACAAGGCTCCAAACAAGCTCAAGATTGATGGTAGATGATAAAACAACCAAGCTAGCTCGTGGTTCTTTGGAAGTTTTGGTCAGAAAAATGCAAAAATGAGAAAATGGTGATTTGAGAGAAAATGAAATATTCTGTGTGTAATGGCTGCTGCTAGGGTTGAAATGTGCAGAAAAGTTGCTATATATTTGCTGTTTTAACTTGGCTAAACCAATGCTAATCACCATTATCTCAAAATAAGTAAATTGCCATTTTGCTAATTTTCCACCAAATGGCACATGGGGTGTATGCTCTGCCCGAGTTTGGGCCTCAAACAAGCTGCAAATAACATTCCAAGCAAGTTCCAATTGGCCAAAATGTTTAAAAATGCCTAATTCAAAAAGTCAACTTTGCACCATACTTGAATTTAATTAATGCAAGTCCAAAAAGGCCATTTTGAATGGTGAGGTTTTGATGAATGATGAATACATTTTTGGAAAGAGGGGATCAAATATGACTTGTAGGAAAAAACCCCACCAAATTTGGCCAAATGGTTTGAGAGATATGGCCTTTTGAAGTTCAAGAATATTTGAAATTGAAATGATCATATCTTGCCAACCATACATGGGAATTGAGTGTTCTTTGACTTTTTGGAAATGGGAGAACAAGATCTTCAACTTTCATGTTGGGCAAAAATTCATTTGAAGCTTGTATCATGATGTAAGTTTAAGATCAAGAAGTTTCCATTTTTGGCAAATTTGAATTACAGGTCAACTTTCTATTTCTGGAAATTTCTTGTCTGACTTTATTTTCTTCACTGTGGATGCTTGACATGATATATGGAGCTTGCATAAGCATGAATGAGACCTCTCAGACCAAATCCCATCACCAAATCCCTGATTAAATGGACAGTTGACCAAGTTTGACTTTCTAGGGTTTTGCTTGACTGAAGCACCTTCTGATGAATTCCAAACCCTAATTCCTTGAGATCTTGATTCCAAATGATGTCCCAAGATGTATGAACTCTTGATTATTGATCATGGTGCCCAAATTCTGCAAGAATGGCCACCATCCACTGCAATGCCTGATTTTGACTGATTTTGACCTAATTGGCTAATGATTGCTTCAAGTGCAAGTAAGAAAGTTAGCTGACAATATTTTTGTACTTTTTGGTTAGTAAACATATGAAAAGCAAAGATATACAAATGCAAAACACGCTTGGTGATCAAGAACCACACTCACAAGGTACCCACCCACTAGGAGGGAAGCTAGGGCATGCAATGATCCTTGAGGCCATGATATGATATGGTATGGGCCATGAGGGATCTTAGGGCCAAAATTGGGGTCTTACAGATGCATAACACCTTCCCATTGCATAACCAACCCCCTTACCCAGATCTTTGACTCTTTTTTACTAGTTTTTGATTTGATAAAACTTTTAGGTTTTTGTTCGCTTTCTAACCATTCCTTTGGATAAATAGAAGTGCGGTGGCGACTCAACTTGTATGATTTACCTTGGATATAGTCAATATCTCTAATGGTAACGAATACCCCGCTACAGAAATGTGGCGACTCTGCAGGGGACGAAATTTGCCTAGTGGGTGTTCCTACTTTTCATATTGTGTTGTATTGTATATTGTTTTGTGACATATTTTTTGTGCAATTTGGGATTACTGTATTGTATGTAATGTTTGAATTGTTTGAATATTAATTCTTTGTATGCTTGGTGATCTTTGTGAGATGAGTTCTATACTCGAACTCGAGTGCACTTAGGATAAGAGAATGTCATAGTCTTGTTGACATGTGTGGAGTTATTATTTAGCAAGTTGACTTGCAAGTCCATTCATTTGGTGGAGGTCATGTTGGGATCAATAATGTCACACAAGTAGTTGTGGTTAGACATTACTCTTCCAATATAGACCTTAGAAGCCAAGGACCTTAGTTTACCAAGCCCATCTTGGCCTATTCTTAGGATGTAGTGCGAAAGTCGTTCAAGTGTGAGATTTGATACGATTGTTACGCGATACTACATTGATAAGAGTCTCTCTTGAGAATATTTTTGGAATACGAGTAGTCGTTTCTCCGATAATATCCGAAAGATGGGATAATGACTATTGGAACCTCTTGTAGAACATGTTTGGCATGTTAAACCCTAGTACACTCCCTTTGGGTGGTCCTAAACCGAGACTCCATGCTCGTGATTTGCAACAAACCCTTGATTCATGGTTGATCCGTTCATGTATCCTTAATATCAATGGAACTTGGGTGTTGATAAGGTGTAAACCATAATCCACCAAAATGGATGATTGATATTAAGGATAATATGATCCATCCCATGACCTTTGTTTGGTGTGCTTTGCTTGATCCTTGAGTGTGATTGTTGCATTCATGCATTCATGCACACATTTGCATTCATATCATCAAAATAATAAGAAAATTTTCAAGGAACTTAAGAGGTTTATTTGCCAATTTTCAGACATGGAAAGACAAAGAAGGAATACAAAGAAGTACAACTTCAGACAACCAGATTTGAAAGAACTAAGGAATTTGACATCCTATGTATTAGATCCCTTGGGTTTCAAGGCTCGTTTTGGGAAGCTTCTTCCTCTTCTGACTACTTAGGTGGATGAAGGGTTGATGAGTGTATTGGTGCAGTTTTATGATCCCTTGTATCGTTTCTTCATATTTCCGGATTTTTAGCTTTTGCCCACGCTTGAGGAGTATGCCTATCTTGTGGGTATACCTATTCTAGACCAGTTGCCGTTTAGTGGCTTGGAGAGTGTTCCTAATTCTCGAGAGATAGATGACATTTTGCATATAGATGAATCTCTGGTTGGTGCTCATCTGACTACCAAAGGTGGAATTCAAGGTCTCCCTTCTAAGTTCCTCATTGCTCAAGCTACTATGTATGGGAAGGCCATGAGTGAGGATGCCTTTGAAGTCATATTTGTACTTCTCATCTCTGGGCTAGTGTTGTTCCCCAACATCGACAAGTTTGTGGATGTGAACGCTATTAGGATTTTCTCGGCTCTTAATCCCGTTCCGACTTTGTTGGGTGACACTTATTTTTCGTTGCATATGAGGAATGCAAAGGGTGGTGGTGCCATTGTGTGATGTTTGCCTCTGTTGTATAAGTGGTTTATTTTTCACTTACCACAGACGGTCGCCTTCAAAGAGAATAAGGGATGTCTACGGTGGTCCACGAGACTTATGTCTCTCACTAATAATGATATTTTTTGGTACAATCGTGTGTATGATGGTGTGCAGATTATCGACTCTTGTGGTGAATTCCCCAATGTACCTCTTCTTGGTACATGTGGTGGGATTAACTACAACCCTGTTTTGGCACGTCGTCAGCTTGGGTTCCCCCTAAAGGATAAACCCAATAACATTCTGTTAGAGGGTGTGTTCTTTCAGGAGGGTAAAGATCCCCAAGGCTTGAAGGGCAGGATGGTCCGCGCTTGGCGCAAGATTCATAGGAAAGGAAGGAATGAGTTGGGTCCTAAGAACGGTGTCGCTTTGGAGCCTTACACTGCTTGGGTTAGGAAGAGAGCTTCTGAGTATCTCATGCCTTACGAGTATCCGAGACCTACACCTATGGTTGTGGCTGGGCCATCAACCCTCCCTGACCAAGGGGTAGAGGAGTCGAGAGACGAAGACCGTTCACGTGCCTGGATCCGTGAACGAGAAGAGTTGCTTCAACAGATTAAGGAGAAGGATGTTTTGTTTGAGTTTCTCGAGCATCAGGTCATTGACGATCCTAATGATGCATGGACTTCTCTACTTCCTCAGTCTTCCAAGTTTTGGAAGAGGAAGTACGATCGACTCGCCAAGGAGAAGGCAGATATGGAGGCAGCCTATGAGGAGGAGGTGAAAAGGCTTCGTGCATCTTATCTTCCTGTGTTCAGAGCTTTAGATGATTGTTCTAGGGATCCATAGGATGATCATTCTCCTTTTCTCTTGTATTATCTTTGGTTACCAATGTTGTACTTCTTTGGTGTAAAAATATTTCCCAGATATTATTGATAAGATGTTCTCATATGTGATACGAATGTAATACTTCCCAAAATTTGCAAAAAGAACTCTAAGAATTCCTCTGAAATAAAAACAAATCATATGCACAAGCATTGCATGCATCATGTGCATAAGCAGGTTTTGCTCCAGGCTTCTTGTCCTATGGTCTAACTATGTGTTCTTCATTTATTTCAAAGACAAGCTGACTCACTGGTACTACACCAGAGCCAACTCTTCAAGATTGATGGATCATCTGGAATAAGAGAACCGCAATCTGAAAGAGGAGGTAACCAGATTGACTGCCCTGATGGAGTCATTCTTAGCCGCTCAGAGCCAGTCTTCGCCAACACCCTTAACTCCTCCCTAGAGGACGGTCATTTCTGAGGTCGTAACTTCTACTGTGCCTGCTGCAACTGCCCATTTTGCACCATCCATGCCAGCCGGGTTCCCTTGGGGAATGCCCCCCAACTTTGTGCCAGAGGGTTTTGCTCCAACTCTTGCTTCTTTGCCGGCATCTAGCCCGGTCATGTCCATGCCACCTCCTGTCGTACACACTTTACCAAGGGTTGAAGATACCATCTATCATTCTGAGCCATCTGAGGGCCCAGATGTTTATGAGAAGATGGATAACATGAAAGACCAATTCCTTGAACTTCGCAAGGAACTGAAGACTTTGAGGGGGAAGGACCTCTTTGGTAAGAGTGCTGCTGAGTTGTGCCTTGTGCCCAACGTGAAGATCCCTATTAAATTCAAAGTGCCTGACTTTGAGACGTATAAGGGAAACACATGCCCTCTCAGTCATCTTGTGATGTATGCTCGCAAGATGTCGACACAAACTGATAATGATCAACTGCTCATCCACTATTTCCAGGACAGTCTGTCTGGTGCCGCTCTCCGTTGGTACATGGGTCTGGAATGTTCGAACATCCGCTCTTTCAATGATCTTGGTGAGGCCTTCGTCAAGCAATATTAATATAATGTGGATATGGCTCCGGATAGGTACCAGTTGAGGGCAATATCCCAGAAAGAGAAAGAGACCTTCAAAGAATACGCCCAGAGGTGGCGCGAATTGGCAGCTCAGATAGTGCCACCCCTTGAGGAGAAAGAGATGATCAAGATCTTCTTGAAGACCTTGAGCTCGTTTTATTATGAGAGGATGATAGCCAGTGCTCCCTCAGACTTCATCGAGATGGTGAATATGGGAATGAGACTGGAAGAGGGGGTCCGTGAAGGACGTTTAACTCGAGATGAAGGCTCTTCAGCAAAGAGATATGGAAGATTTGCAAAGAAGAAGGAGGGAGAGGCACATGTTGTGTCTTCCCATGTTAAGAGAAGACCCTCTGTGAAGAGGAAGATTGCTCGTCCAGTCAACAATCAGCATCAGGTGGCTCATATAGCACCTGCTTTCACGGAAGCTCAACATTATCAACAACCGCAAACTCAGCAATATCAACAACAACAACAACGTCCACAACAGCAGGCCTACCAACCTCGAAATAACAACAACAATGCCAACAATTCCGATGACTTATGCTGAACTCTATCCATCTCTGATCGATAGAAAGTTAATCACTCCGCGAGACCCTCCCACTGTACCTGCTAACCCCTAGTGGTGGTACAAGCCTGAGCTTCATTGTGTGTATCATTCCGGTGCTCCCGGACACGATGTGGAGAATTGTTATCCCTTGAAGACCAAGGTCAAGACCTTATGAGAAGTGGGATTCTATTTTTCGAGGATGTAAGTCCAAACGTGAAGAAGAATCCATTGCCCGAGCATGGGAAATCTGTTAATATGGTCCAACACTGTCCTAGCAAGTACAAGTTAAATATGTCAGCCATATCCGACAATCGCTGGTTGAGTTGCATCGCTTGCTGTGTGATTATAGCCACTATGAGCATGACCATGATAGATGCAGAGTCTGTTCTGTCAATCAGAGAGGATGTCGCCAGGTGCGCAAAGATGTTCAAGAGATGTTGGACGAGGGAGTCATCGAGATCCTTCAAAATAGAAATGTTGACGAAGATGAGCTTGAAGTCAACGTAATGTCTCCGGTATTCCGGATACCTGAGCCTGTTGTCATCAAGTATGATGGTAGCAAGCAGAATGTTTCTCCAGCTCTGACTATCAAGCCAGCCGGACCTGTATCGTACTCCTCCGAGAAGGCGGTTCCTTATCGCTACAATGTTGTAGCAGTGGAAAGTGGGAAAGAGGTGCCCTTCCCCTCTTCGTCTGTTGTAAACATTGCTGATGTTAGTGGTTTGACCCGCAACGGTCGTGTATTTGCAGCTCTGGTGAAACCCCAGGCTGATGCTCGAGGAAATGTTGACGCTGATTTTGTCGAACGCCCGATTGGGAATGCTGTGAGCACTCCCAATCCGGCACTTGTCGCTAAGCCCTCCTCTATATTGAAAACTCCTGCTTCTGTTGGCCCGAGTGGCAATACGAAAGAAGATTGTGATGAGATACTGAGGCTCATCAAAAGGAGCGAGTACAATGTTGTAGACCAGCTTCTACAAACGCCATCTAAAATATCTGTGTTATCACTACTATTGAATTTTGAACCACACCGGGAGTCTCTGCAGAAGGTGTTGGATGTGGCGTACGTAGATCACGATGTCACGCTAGAACAGTTTGATAGCATTGTTGCAAATATCACCGCTTGTAACAATTTGAGTTTTTGTGACTCTGATCTCCCCGACGAGGGAAAAGACCACAACTTGGAATTATATATATCTATGAGCTGCAAAATCGACGCCATGTCCAATATGTTGGTGGACACTGGGTCATCATTGAATATATTGCCGAAGACCACTCTCGCGAAATTGTCATATCAAGGGCCTCCCATGAGGCAGAGTGGGGTAGTTGGTGAGGTTGATCTCTGTAGCACCTCAAATTTGCACCTCCCATTTTGTACATTCATTTTTCATCTTAAGTCATTAGCATTACATTGTCCACTGCATAGCATTGCATTGTCCATTGCCCAAGTGCAAGTCATCAGTCAAGACTAGTCAGGAGATCCAGTTGTGCAAGCAAGCAAGTGCATTTCCTATTGAGGCAAAGCCCTAGGGTTGGTTCATTGAGTTCATATGACCTAGGGATCATTTTGAAGTGGTTTGGCCAAAGGTTGGATGCTCAAGGCTCATCAGTCATTGATCAATTCATCTGAAACCTTAGAAAGTCAACCAAAGTCAACTGTGCATTCAATCATGGATTTGAAGGTGGGAGATGGTTAGAGAGGCCTCATTCATGTCCATACAAGTCTCATTTGACATTTCAAACATCAACAATGAAGAATTTGAGGTCAGATGAAAAGTTTCCAAAAATAGTAAGTGACCTGTAATTTGAAATTGCCAAAAATGGAAAGGTTTTCTCCTCAAGTTTGCATCATCAAGAAAGCTTCAAATGAAATTTTGTCCAACATGAAAGTTGAAGATCTTGTTCTCCCATTATCAAAAAGTCCAAGAACATGAATTTCTCATGTATGGTTGAGAAGTTATGGATCAATCATGGTCAAAGGATTTTGAAATTCAAAAGTGCATAACTTTTGAACCACAAGGCCAATTGAAGTGGTTCTTTTTGTAACATTTCTCTCTTGACATGAGCTATCCAAAACATGCATCACATACCATGCATTTTGATCACAAAATTTTGGCGTTTTTCATTTGAAATTTGGAGGAAAAATTACAATTTGAAAAATAGGCATTGCTTTCACTTCCAATCACTTGCCTTGGCTCCAAAACAGACTTTTGAGTGGATTTGGCACAAATTTCGTGTACTGTAGCATCCATTTCATGCACATGAGGTGAATTGCACAATTTGCATCAACACCTTCATTTCACTTAATACACTTGCATTTGGCTAATTGTGATTAGGAGTTTCATTAGCATACCATATATAAAGATAATCATAACAGAAAACCTGGTTAACAGATCAAAATCTCAGATCTAGATCCATTTTTGAAAAATCTCTTCAAACTTTTTCTCTCACTTTTTCATCAAGTTTCTTCATAAACATTGCATTGTTCGTGATCCATCCTTGATCCACAAGCATTTTTGAACAAGATTGAAGCAAGAATCCATCATTTTCGTGCTGGTTTTGGAACTGTTGCAACATTCATCCATTCATGGCAGTTGAGGATTTGAGCTACATCAAGCACAATTGAGCTATCAACATTCATCCATTCATTCACATGAGCATTGTAGAATAACTGTTTGGACATTACAAGGCCTGAAATCCATAAATCCAGTTCTGCACTTGCTTGAAGGTAATATTTCGAATGTCACGATTCTTGAAATAGTTATATGCTTTTGGTAGATCTTTGAATGTAGAGAACACTGAGCTTTGTGGCATTAAATTTCAACAAGAAATGAGCAAGTTATGTTGGATTTAGGTTTGATGATTGAAACTTCTTTTGCTCGATCTGTGCATGATAATGAGAATTAGGTCAAATTGAGCATAGCATGTTGTTGTACGTTGAAGGATGAATCTAATGATGTAACACTTGTCAATTTCTGTGCAAAATGTTCTTGAGTGCATGAACGCGTATGAACATGAAGAACAATTACGTTTTCGTTTTCCAGAAGCTGTTTGATCTTCATTAGCGCATGTTTGCATGAAATTCCATGTTTAAGAGCATGTATTGGTTGCATGTTATCCAGCGTGTCATTTTAATTGGTCCAGAGCGCTTGCCATGTCTATAACACCCTTCTAAAATACCCCCAAATATTTAATTAAAATAACAATATCTCAATCAGACTAAATATGCAATTAAGGGTGTCACACAATATTTCACACCATTCAACAATATAACTGTCATGCTCTTTTATTAATTCAAAACATAAGCATTTTTGCATAAAACGCAGCGGATAGAAATCTCATCAATCATGTAAAACATGTAACATGTTGCATGTAAAATTATTCAATAAGGTAAAACATCCCGTCCCGATGTTACATCTATCAGAGCACGACCCACTAAGGAGACTACACTAGACTCCAAGCACTAGCTTCTACTCAATCACTGCTCGTTACCTGAAAAATAGTTGTAAGGGTGAGTTTCTCAATCGATATAATAAGCATTATAAATTAACATGTAATGCCAAGTAATTTCACACATTCATCACCCTAATCAGATCATACATTCAGCAGCGGCAATATCAACTAAAATCATACTCAACTCAACCACAAAACACATGTATAATATTGGAATACATCCATTCATATTATACGCCATACAATACAAATGCAATGAGACTCCATGCATGCGGTACCGACTATTCGTGAACATATAGTTCAACCTCACCGACCAAATCCAGGTACGGCTACCAAGCTCACTAGTCCCATTCATTTGAGACCTAGTGACTCACTCACTAATTCCTCACCATGGGAATTAGCTACCACCCCAAGGGCTATGATATGCACGCTAATTCACCTAGCATGCAAACATCAACAACAGTCCATAATGACTAACTCACTAATTCCTCACCATGGGAATTAGCTACCACCATAAAGGCCACAACATGCATACTAATCACCTAGCAATGCTACATCATCAACAACAATTCAAGAATAGACATATGCTCCCACTCTAAGCCATAAAACAGTCTATCCACAAATGCACACATAACTGATACATTCACAGCATCATGCATACCATCACACATCATCAGTATTTTATCACATAAGCATATCATATCATGCCAAATAACAACCACAGTATTAGCACACTCTACTAATACCTATACTACTCAAAACAACGGGGAATGATCCCTAATATATCATACATCAGCTAAATCACATCACTCAGCTGAACAGCTAAAAACTGCACAACAACAGCTCAGGAAAATCACAAGTCTGCCCATACGCGTATTGCCTAGTCTCATACGCGTATGGCCCATCTCCTGACCAAATCCCATACGCGTAACACCATCTCATACGCGTATGCTACGCGTATCACTTCCCCATACGCGTACCAACAGAGACCAAACTACGTTCAAAACATCATCTTCCTCACCCATACGCGTATTGCCTAGTGCCATACGCGTACCAGACCATCTCATACGCGTATTGCCTAGTGCCATACGCGTATGACCAGAAACCAGACTTCCAGATCTGCTATGGCTTTCTCTGCTACGAGATCTATCCAATTCAACCTTCCACAGTCCAATTTTTCACAAAAAAAATCGTTCATATCATCTAACACGAATCATAACCTATTCGATCTCACAATTTCTAACACTATTGCATCTAATTCCTACGAATTTCCTTCAATTTTAATCCAGATTCGTTCATCCCAAAAGTTCACAATTTTCAGCATAATTATTCCAATCAGAGGTAAATCAATGGTTTATCACTACCCATGACATATTATCCCATAATACCCATTAATCGACGATAGACCCCCCTTACCTGAGTTAATCCGGCAAATCTCTGAGCTTCAAGCTTTTCCTTCCTTCAACCCTTGTTCTCTGGCTTTCTTTGCCCTTTTCCACTTTTCTGTCTCTTTTCCCTTTTCACGTGAAAATAACTCTTTTTACCAAATGGAACCTTTTTTACTGATTTCTACTTTTATTCCAATAATAACAATAGAAATAATCCAATAATAATAATCCCAATAATATTCCAATAATAATAATAATTCCAATTATTTAATTAAATTAATAAATATATTATTAACTCAATTTAAATAATTATCTTATTTTATCGGGGTGTTACAATGTCCACGTAGGCTTTAATGAAACGGTGAGTTTCATTGTTGAGGCGCCACAATTCAAATCCTTACGCGGTTCGATTCCCCGCCGGGACAAATCCAATTAGGCCTTTGCATTTTTAGTTCATTTACCATCCATGTTCATGTATGCCATCTCATGTGATTTTTTATTTTTTCCATTCATTCAAAAATGCATAACTTCATGAATAATTGTCCAAATGAGATGAGGTTTTTTGCATGTTGTTCCTTATGATGTCTGCGACTTTTTGAGATTTTTTCCAGAAATTGTGCACGGATGGAATTTGTTTTGGCTTAGGGATTGTTCATGTGTGTATTTTCTTGACCTATCATACCATTTGCTTCATGAAATGATGGATTTTAATCCAATGATTGTGAAATTTTGCATGCTTAAAATAGACATCTTGCTGGTCATTTTGGTATAGAGTTTGCATTTTTCTCATTTATGGTTGTTGAGATATGACCTGTTTAATGTAGGTGTGACAATGTGTGTCACACCATTTCTTGCTCAACTTGTGGATTTTCTTTGCCATGACAAATAAATGCCAATTGATGAGATTGTTTGCATGATGTTACTTCTGGATGCTAGGATTGATCATGAATTTTTGTGGAATTTTTGGAATGACTTTTGGCTTTTGGATAGTCATGAATTTAAATGATTTGTAAAATGCTTGATGTTTATCCTATGAGCTTGAAATTTTGTACATTGATTCTAGACACTTAGAAGTTTATTGTTGCTTTGGTTTGAGACATTTATCATGTGTGGATTCTGTTTTAGGCTTGTGTGAACTTGATGTATCAATTTGTGCCTTCTTTGAGCTTGTTTGTGCTTACCATGACTTGATGAATTTAATTGCCATACTTCTACTTGTCCAAATGCCTTGATTTTGGGTGTGCTGATCATGTGATGTGTGCTGTTTAGCCATGATTTTTCTTGAGATTTATTGAATCATTTTTAAGTTGATGTGGATTGGTTCATTCTGTTTGCTTCAATGAGCTTTCAACTTGCATGCTTTGCCTTATGTCCTTTGTGAAATGAACTTGGTTGATGCTATTGATATAAGACCACTTGTATATTGTTCTTAATTGATTAAGCTTGATTCATGTCAATTTTCAAGTTCTGTTTTGGATTATTTCTCCAACTTTGACCCTAGGTCTTGTCCTAGTGGTTTGGACTTATGTTTGAGTTTTGGTTTCAGGTTAAGGAAGTGCATTGCCTTAAGAAGATTGATTCACATTGCTAATGTTTGCATTACTTGTTTGATGTTGACTAACCTTGATTGGTTTTGTAGGTGGCTTTTAGCTCATTTGAGTTGAGCTTGTGCTTTGCCTTGGTGCATTGATGCTTGTCTGTTTAATTGTGTACTGTTGACCACTAGTGTGTCTGTTTGACTTTTGTTGACTTGTATATTGATTGTGTTAGATTGTTTTCAGGTACCTTAGTTGCTATAGTTCCTTCGTGAACTTGCTTTTGCTTTGCTTGGTTGCATAAGCACTGAGGTATAATTTCACTGACTTCATGTAGTCTGGAAGACCTGTCCTGTTACTTGGGCAGGCACCTGTCTAAAGTCCTCCTTAAGAGGCAATGCTTGTGTTTGTTTATCTTTGTGCCAAGCAGGAAAAGACCTTTGATAAGGCAATTGGCAGATAAAAGAGATGTGTAGTCCATCTCCTGCTAGTCAGTGTGTCATCCCTTTGCTCACATTACATGTTGATGCATTGTGGATATTAACCCAAGATATCTGTTGAGTCAGTCATGTGGATAAAAGAGTTCCTGCTTTCTGAACTCCCACACTTTCATTTGTCTGAAGCTCTCCCAGGCCAGGGATAAGAGCTGTGAGGCACGCCCCTCACTTCCCATTTCATCTGCTTCACCCTAACTCTCAATGTTAGGGTTAAGAGCTAACATCACCCGATTCCAGTTGGCTTGTGTTTCACAGCCTAACCTTGTGTGAGCCCACTTTGTTTGTATATAGTGTGTGCTAATTGTGTGATTGATTGCTTTGCTTGTGTTGCTTAGGTTTAGCTTGCTCCCTGTGCAAGTTAGCTAGAAACCTTGACCTAGGACCATGGTGAATGTGCATGATAACTATTAGGCTCGAGATAGTCTCCCTTCTAGTATATCATTTCCCAGTCTCTGGTTAGGCTAGTCCTTTGTCCCTGTGTAGGGGAACTACGTCGCCCTGATCCTCATACCAGATGAGGTACGTAGGCAGGAGATGAGCTGATCTCTCCGGGCGCCCTTTTTGTTTTGTTTTGTGTGTGTTAGGAGATGGATGTAAGACCAGCGATTGGCATTCTGTATCCTATTGTTGTGTGCTTGGAGTCTGATGTAAGTCCAGCAATGGGCATTTGGTTTCCAGTATGGGTGTGTTTGGTTCGGAGTCTGATGTAAGTTCAGCGATTGGCATTCGGTTTCCATGTTTGCCTGTTTGTGTGGAGTCTGACGTAAGTCCAGCGATTGGCAGTCGCTTTCCCGTGTGGTTTTGTTTGGCGAGCGTTAGCCGAGCTACGAGTGCTTTGATTCTTCTTTAGTCCGAGAAGATACGTATGCATAGGATGCGACGTCCTAGCGAACACGTTTTCCCCTGTCCCAAACTGCGTCGACTCTGATGTCTGTGCCTGACAGACTACGTAGGCCCAGGATGCGATATCCTGCCGAGTTAGTTTCTTTTGTTTTCTGTGTCTCTTTTCAGCCAGTGTTTGATGTTTGAGCAGTCTTAGCAAGCTTTATCCTTCCTTTTGTGCGTGGATCCCGTCGAGTACGACGGATGCGTAGGCGTGCTAATACCTTCCCTTCGCATAACCGACTCCCGATCCCATTCTCTTTGGTCGCGAGACCATGTCTTTCCCAGGTTCAATTCGAGCATTTCCTTTCCCTCCTTTGGGATAAATAACGCACGGTGGCGGCTCTGTTGTTTTGTTTTCCCGCCGGTTTTTCGCGTAATGCGACAGCTGGCGACTCTGCTGGGGATATAGAGAAGTTGACCTCTTGCTGGTCCATCTTCCCTAAGGGAGTCGCTCCTAGCGCTCTCTAGGTTAGGGTTTTGGTTGCTGTTTGCTGTTATTTATTGCATTCATTTATTTATTGTTTGCACTTATGTTTGCATTTATGTTTGCATTCATTCATATTCATCTGTGCTGGCTATGCTGTGTTGTCTCTCTGTTGGGGTGGGAGTTACTTGAGGTAAAAGGCCCAATGCCCAGGCTATGAGTGAAATCTAGGAAACCTAGGAATAGAGTGATTCATGGGAAGCGGGTGGTATGCGCCACTTAGCGGAACATTGATATCACGAGCAGTTCAGACCCTGATGGGATATTATCGTTACATACTTCGGGTGTGTATATGATGATATTCTGTGAAAGGTTATTTATGCTGCGTTTCTCTCGACCTTTACCCTGGCCTAGATGACACCCGTGAGTGGGGAGGGAATGATCATTATTACAGGTACAGTTGGTGACTTGTCGGTGACTTGTTGGTGACTTGTGATCCTGTTGGTGACTCTTGGTTCTTTAGATGACAATTTATCAGATGACTTTGGGTTTCAGATGAATTGTGGTTCCGAGTTCAAGCCGAAGCTCTGACCCTGTGCTCCGAGATGCACAGCCGACCAGTCATAGTTGCATCATTTGCATCATAGCATGTTTATTTCCAAAAAATAATAATGCATGAAAAAGAAAAAGTTAACTTGCATGTGCATATCCTTTCTCAGGATCATTCATGATAAAATATAGTACCCATATCATGCATATCATGCACATATCATCCTTGCATTACAGACATGCTTGGAGAGACTTCTCACTTTGGTTCCTAACCGAGACAGGATAGCTGATCAGAGACCGCATCGTTACTCAACCAGACTCAATCATCAGAGAATTATGGACCAAGTTCAGACGGAGTTGGCTGAGATGAGGGCGAACATGGCCCAGTTTATGACGATGATGAAAGGGGTTGCGCAAGGTCAAGAAGAGCTTCGAGCCCTAGTTCAGAGACAAGAGACCGTGATTCCGCAATCTAACCGAACGTCGCCAGTGGGTGTACCTGTTCATGAGAATGTTAATGATGTTGCTCCCGCCAATGACTATGCCGTAGGTGATGAGTTAAGGGGGATCAGAATCAATGGGCAGCCTCTTGCTGCAGAGACTGTCAATGCTAGAGCTACCCGGGCTCCGATTCGTCATCCTGCTTCGATTGTTGACAGACAAGAGGACACGTTCACTCTGCTTAGTGAGGATGATGAGGTTGTAAGAGTTGAAGAGAGGGATAGAAAAGTGGATGCCCTTGCTGAGAAAATTCGTGCCATGGAGTGTCATAACTCTCTGGGGTTCGATGTAACTGATATGGGTTTGGTTGATGGATTGAGGATCCCTTATAAGTTCAAGGCGCCGTCGTTTGACAAATATAATGGCACTTCCTGTCCTCGCACTCATGTGCAGGCTTACTACAGGAAAATCTCCGCATACACTGACGAGGAGAAGATGTGGATATACTTTTTCCAAGACAGTTTGTCTAGAGCGTCTTTGGACTGGTACATGGATCTGAAGAAAGAATCAGTCAGAAGCTGGAAAGATCTGGGTGAAGCCTTTCTGAGGCAGTACAAGCACAACATGGATATGGCGCCGAGCCGAACCCAACTATAGAGCTTGTGTCAAAAGACTGGGGAAAGCTTCAAAGAGTACGCCCAAAGATGGCGTGAGCTAGCCACAGGAGTGCAACCTCCGATGTTGGAGAGAGAGCTGACTGACATGTTCATCGGGACCTTGCAGGGTGTGTTCATGGATCGCATGGGGAGTTGCCCGTTCAGTAGCTTTTCTGATGTTGTTGTCTGTGGGGAGAGGACTGAGAGTCTCATCAAAGCAGGAAGGATTCAAGACCCTGGCTCTTCAAGTTCTTCGAGTTCTAAAAAGACATACTCTGGGGCACCCAAAAGGGGAGAGAGTGAAACAAATGTTGTGTACCGTCGGAGGAATGTGAACAGAGGACAATATCGTCAGGTCGCTGCTGTGACTATTCTAGCAACTCAACCTCAACAACAGCAGAGAAGGCCAACTCAGCAATATCAGCATCAACAACATCGTCCTCAACAGCAGGCCTACCAGCCTCACAATGGTAATCAAGCCAGTACGAGTAATGAGAGGAAGAAGATCATTTTTGATCCAATTCCTATGTCATACACAGAGTTGTATCCCTCTTTGATAGAGCGAAACTTGATTACTCCCAGAGACCCGCCGACTATACCCGTCAACCCTCGGTGGTGGTATAGGCCTGATCAGCATTGTGTGTATCATTCGGGTGCTCCTGGTCATGATGTGGAAAGCTGCTTTTAGTTGAAGAATAAGGTGCAGGACCTTATCAGATCAGGAATTCTGAGCTTTGAGGACTTAGGTCCCAGTGGTAATCAAGCTTGAAGATAACAAGCCCCGGGCTGGCGGTGGCTTTTCTTCTAAGGTCTTCAACGAAGAGGGTTGTTCAAAAGCAGAAGCTGCTGATGCAAAGGATTCTGACATTTGTCATCCCTGGTGGGATCTATCACAATTGGGTCACTGTGGGCGTTCCTACAGTTGTTCATAAGCCAGAGTAATAATCACTTTGTCTAAAAACCCTTCTCCCATGCCAAAAGGAGAAGTGATGACATTGTTGGCAACATTTTATGCAATGATATTTTCATTCAAATAAAGCATGTTAAAACATTTGTGTTTCTATTTGTTTTGCCTTTTCGCTTTTTGCATGAAATTGGTGATCACAAAAAACCCTAAAAACAAGAATAAAAGCAATCTTTTCATCTGCATAACGATTGTCTTGTTTGATTTTCAAAAGGCTTTTATACTCAAAATCATTATGCAGGTTGATTCTTAAACCCATTGAACATAATGATCCGACGTCATCTCCCAATTTTGAATTCCCTGTATTCGAAGCGGAAGAAGATGATGTTGAAAGGGATTCCTGACGAGATTTCCCGACTTCTTGAGCAAGAAAAGAAGATCACTCAGCTGCATCTCGAGAATCAGCAGAACAGCCAACTGGGGCATTACAAAAAAAAAACAAAAAAAAGAAAAGAAAGAGGAGGGTGCAAAATCAAAAGAAATAAAAAAAAACAAAAAGAAAGAAAAAGAAAGAAAGAAACAAAAGAGAAATAACACCCTCAAAGTCCCAAGTTGACTGATGTTGAATGGATTCGGAGTCGTTACGACCAACTGAATCTGATCGAAAAGAAGAGATTAACTGCCATGTGTCATGGTCAGTCATATCAGCAGAGAATGAAGAAAGCATTCGATAAGAAGGTCAAGCCTCGTGTGTTCCGAGAAAGTGACCTTGTGCTCAAGAAAGTCTTGTCTTTCGTGCCCGATTCCAGGGGCAAGTGAACCCTAAGCTACGAAGGCCCATATGTTGTCAAGAGAGCCTTTTCAGGCAGTGCTTTGACACTTACAACAATGGATGAAGAAGTTCACTCGTCCTGTGAATCCAGATGCAGTCAAGAAATACTTCGCCTAAAATAAAAAAAAAGAAGAAGCAAAATAGCTCGCTAAGTCGAACACCCCAAAGGGCGACTTAGGCAAAAAAGGAGCGTCTCGGTCGATTGAAAACCCGAAAGGGCAATCCAGGCAAAAGTTAGAGACATTGAAAAAAAAAAGAATTTGCATCCCGCTAGATTGATCACCTCACATTGGGGCAATCTAGGCAAAAATTAGGGATTTGGCAAGTAACTGCATCCTGACAAGACTGCGCTTTACATCTGTCATCTGCCAGGAATTCTCGATTCGTCGTCGACTGAAGCTCCGGATATATCGAAATTCGGAATGGTAGAGGAAAGGTCATTATGTTCAATGTATCCCTCTCCAATATATATCACCGATTTCAAACTTGTACAGATCTATGGAGTCCTGCCATTTGAAGACTACCATTCCATCACATCAATTTGAGCTTTTATCCAATTATTTGCACTCTTATTTGTTTCGACTCAACAAATGTTTTGCATGTTTTAATTGATAAAGTATCATTGTTTTCAAAATAAACAAATTTTTCAAAAATTGTTCTTAAACAAAGTGAACATTCGCAATGATGGAAGGATACTTAGGAGATCCGCAGTGCTCTCCCAAGGGTGGTATGATTACCAACAGGTAAGACATTTGTTCGTATCTCGAGGATAATTGAATCTTTTTCCTGTAGCTCCTATGGTTTCTCCTCAGCGAGGTTGCTCAGTGCAGTGTTGGTTGAAGTTGTTTATCTTCATGTCCCCGGCAGTGCAACATGCTTCCTCCAGGTCCCTGTTAGCTCTATTGTGGGGCATCCCCAGTAGAGTGTTGTTTGAGCCCTATTGTGGGGCATCCCCAGCAAGTTTGTTGTTGGAACACTTTTGTGGGCCAGTTCCCAAGCAGAAGGTTTATTGAAGACTTCAACTTTCGTCTCTCCAGCAGAGCAGTCTTCTCCTCTCCCCGGCATAGGTGTTTGTCTTTGGAAGATTTGGTATTTGGTGTATTGACATCCCATCCGGCATTCCCTTGGATAGATTCCTCAGCGGAGTTGTTGACATGAGGAGCTTTATCAATGCTATCTATCTTCATCAAAGATCTGGTTGCTTCTTGGTATCTCTGATCTCCAGAACGAGTTGTTGTTGTGGCGTGTCTGCTTGTATATTGAACTTTTTCATTCGGTTGTGACTGACGATCCCTCCGGAAGCCTATTGTGGCCTTCCTCCCCGGTGGGATGATGTTGTTCCCTGATGTCCCAGTCTCCAGCAGGTTTTCTTTGCTCTTTGGTGATTTTGGCCTTCCCTCTGGAAGGGTAGCACCGGATGGTTGATTCCTGGACCTATGTGTGTTAAACATGTCTGTTTGTCAGCATTCATCATACATCCCTCATGCATAATGCATACATGCATAATCATAACATTCAGGTACTCATGGGGCATCTTGGCCGTGTAGTTGTTGATGGTTGTCTCCTGCTAATTGGTGATACAGATCTCCCCAGTAGATCTTCCCCTAGCAAATGTGGGTCTGTCTGATCTCTCCATATAGAGTTGACCCCTTAAGCAGAAAGTGTCTGTCGTTTCCTTCTGCGCTCCCCACTGAGTTATATCCTCGTGGATGACGGTTGTTTCCGTTCCCTCCCTACATACATAATGGGATGGGTTTTCCCTATTGAGTTCTTTCCTCATTAGGATGAGTCTTGATTCAGTATGCCTTTTTGGATCGATCCTAAACTGGCTTCCTTGTGGCTGTCTCTTGTGCTTCCCTGTGGTATAAATGAATAGTTGCTCACTAACCGGCACTCATTCATCTTATCCTCAGCGGAGTTTTTTGGCTTCTACCTACGACCCGGTAGTTGTAAGTCCTATCTTTGCGGTTTTCTACCTACTAACCGGTAGTTATAAATCCCACTTTCATCCCCTAGCAGAGGTAACCTTTGTGGTTCATTCTGGTTGTTGGCGGATTTTGCGGTCTTCTACCTACTAACCGGTAGTTATAAATCCCACTTTCATCCCCTAGCAGAGGTAACCTTTGTGGTTCATTCTGGTTGTTGGCGGATTTTGCGGTCTTCTACCTACTACCCGGTAGTTGTAAATCCTTTTTTCTCACTCTGTCTCTCTGCAGACTGTTCATTGGCTTCTACATACGAACCGGTAGTTGTAAGTCCTATCTTTATGGTCTTCTACCTACTAACCGGTAGATGTGAATCCTCTGTTCTCCTCTTTCTGGAGTCAACCCTTGTGCTCATCCTAGTCGATGACGGTTAGTTTTCTGTGGTTTTCTGCCTATGAACCGGTAGATGTAATCCCCTCTTTGTGGTTATCATTATCCAGTTTCGGTATTGATATTCCTTTCATCTTTCGGATATTTGCTTTGATTAAAGCAATTTTGTCCCCCAGCGGGTCCTCTTTCGTTCACCGTTTGCTGGTAACGTTTGTGGTTTCCCCTTTTGGTTGGTCATCCTTGCATACCTAGTCTCGGTATCCCGATGCCTTTCTTCTTCGGTCGATTTATCCATTTATCAACCTACAAACCGGTTATGGATAATCTTCCATGCGAGTGTATTATCTACGTTTTGACGGCTATAGATAATATGTCTCATGCGCTCCTTGGTCGAAGTGTTGTTCTTCCCAGTCGAGTAAGATTCGTATTCCTTATGGAATCGAATGTCCATCCTTTAACAAGTTTGCTTTCGCTCTCTTCAGGATGATGTCGGTCGATTTATCCATTTATCAACCTACAACCGGTTATGGATAATCTTCCATGCGAGTGTATTATCTACGTTTTGACGGCTATAGATAATATATCTCATGCGCTCTTTGGCTGAACCCTTTGTTTGTTTCCCCAACTGAGTAAGATTCGTGTTCCTTGTGGAATCAAATGTCCATCCTTTAACAAGTTTACTTTCGCTCTCTTCAGGATGATGTCGGTGGATTTATCCATTTATCAACCTACAACCGGTTATGGATAATCTTCCATGCGAGTGTATTATCTACGTTTTGACGGCTATGGATAATATATCTCATGCGCTCTTTGGCTGAACCCTTTGTTTGTTTCCCCAACTGAGTAAGATTCGTGTTCCTTGTGGAACCGAATGTCCATCCTTTAACAAGTTTGCTTTCGCTCTCTTCAGGATGATGTCGGTCGATTTATCCATTTATCAACCTACAACCGGTTATGGATAATCTTCCATGCGAGTGTATTATCTATGTTTTGACGGCTATAGATAATATATCTCATGCGCTCTTTGGCTGAACCCTTTGTTTGTTTCCCCAACTGAGTAAGATTCGTGTTCCTTGTGGAACCGAATGTCCATCCTTTAACAAGTTTGCTTTCGCTCTCTTCAGGATGATGTCGGTCGATTTATCCATTTATCAACCTACAACCGGTTATGGATAATCTTCCATGCGAGTGTATTATCTACGTTTTGACGGCTATAGATAATATATCTCATGCGCTCTTTGGCTGAACCCTTTGTTTGTTTCCCCAACTGAGTAAGATTCGTGTTCCTTGTGGAATCGAATGTCCATCCTTTAACAAGTTTGCTTTCGCTCTCTTCAGGATGATGTCGGTTGATTTATCCATTTAACAACCTACAACCCGGTTAGGGATAATCTTCCATGCGAGTGTATTATCTACGTTTTGACGGCTATAGATAATATATCTCATGCGCTCTTTGGCTGAACCCTTTGTTTGTTTCCCCAACTGAGTAAGATTCGTGTTCCTTGTGGAATCGAATGTCCGTCCTTTAACAAGATTGTTTTGCTAGCTCTCTCCAGGATGATGAGTGTTTTGGAATACAAACCAATTCACGCTTTGGTCGATCGCCTGTTTCATGCCTACAACCCGGTATTCTTGGTGTTCCTTCCTGTCTGCTCCCTGTCGTGACCTTGATCCCCAGTGAGTTACCTCTCCGTTGGTTTCGATAAACGTTGAGTTTTTCTCATTCGTCCATTGACGTCTGATTGTATATCCTATTCCCCAGTCATTCATTAATGTCTGGTCGATCCCCAGTCAGTGTTCCCCAGTAGAGTCGTCGGGAAACGTCCTGTCTGGTCACCTTTCTCCGTTGGTGTCGATAAACGTCGAGCTTCTCCTTCTCCGTTGGTGTCGATAAACGTCGAGTTTTTCCTAGTCGTCTGGTGACATCTAGATGTATCATCCCCACAGGTCATCCTTTGATGTCTGTTTACCTCTCCGTTGGTTTCGATAAACGTCGAGCTACTCCTTCTCCGTTGGTGTCGATAAACGTCGAGCTTCTCCCGTTCGTCCGTTGACGTCTGGTCGAGTCTTCCCATTCATCCTTTGATGTCTGGTTACCTCTCCGTTGGTTTTGGTAAACGCTGAGTTTTTACCATTTCGTCCGTTGACGTATGGTTGTATCTCTTCCAGTCATTCATCAATGATTGGTCGCCTCTCCGTTGGTTTCGATAAACGTCGAGTTTTTCCTGGTCGTCCGTTGACGTCTAGTTGTGATTTCTCTTCCCATTCGTCGTCTTTCGATGTCTGGATGTGGCTGTACCTTTGAGAAAAAAAAACCAAAATCCCCAGTAATAAATATCAGATCCCAGTGGAAGCGCCCGTTGGTGAATTTTCCTGATGGATCCCCGCAGTTGTGCAAATTTCTACGGTTCTTGGTATTCAATCCCTGTTTACCCTGAAAGTCTGACAACCGTTGCTCTCATCCGTTCGGGTTCCCAGTTGATTGAATAGGGGCAGCTGTAGCACCTCAAATTTGCACCTCCCATTTTGTACATTCATTTTTCATCTTAAGTCATTAGCATTACATTGTGCACTGCATAGCATTGCATTGTCCATTGCCCAAGTGCAAGTCATCAGTCAAGACTGGTCAGGAGATCCAGTTGTGCAAGCAAGCAAGTGCATTTCCTATTGAGGCAAAGCCCTAGGGTTGGTTCATTGAGTTCATATGACCTAGGGATCATTTTGAAGTGGTTTGGCCAAAGGTTGGATGCTCAAGGATCATCAGTCATTGATCAATTCATCTGAAACCCTAGAAAGTCAACCAAAGTCAACTGTGCATTCAATCATGGATTTGAAGGTGGGAGATGGTTAGAGAGGCCGCATTTATGTCCATACAAGTCTCATTTGACATTTCAAACATCAACAATGAAGAATTTGAGGTCAGATGAAAAGTTTCCAAAAATAGTAAGTGACCTGTAATTTGAAATTGCCAAAAATGGAAAGGTTTTCTCCTCAAGTTTACATCATCAAGTAAGCTTCAAATGAAATTTTGTCCAACATGAAAGTTGAAGATCTTGTTCTCCCATTTTCAAAAAGTCCAAGAACATGAATTTCTCATGTATGGTTGAGAAGTTATGGATCAATCATGGTCAAAGGATTTTGAAATTCAAAAGTGCATAACTTTTGAACCACAAGGCCAATTGAAGTGGTTCTTTTTGTAACATTTCTCTCTTGACATGAGCTATCCAAAACATGCATCACATACCATGCATTTTGATCACAAAATTTTGGCATTTTTCATTTGAATTTTGGAGGGAAAATTACAATTTGAAAAATAGGCATTGCTTTCACTTCCAATCACTTGCCTTAGCTCCAAAACAGACTTTTGAGTGGATTTGGCACAAATTTCGTGTACTGTAGCATCCATTTCATGCACATGAGGTGAATTGCACAATTTTCATCAACACCTTCATTTCACTTAATACACTTGCATTTGGCTAATTGTGATTAGGAGTTTCATTAGCATACCATATATAAAGATAATCATAACAGAAAACCTGGTTAACAGATCAAAATCTCAGATCTAGATCCATTTTTGAAAAATCTCTTCAAACTTTTTCTCTCACTTTTTCATCAAGTTTCTTCATAAACATTGCATTGTTCGTGATCCATCCTTGATCCACAAGCATTTTTGAACAAGATTGAAGCAAGAACCATCATTTTCGTGTTGGTTTTGGAACTGTTGCAACATTCATCCATTCATGGCAGTTGAGGATTTGAGCTACATCAAGCACAATTGAGCTATCAACATTCATCCATTCATTCACATGAGCATTGTAGAATAACTGTTTGGACATTACAAGGCCTGAAATCCATAAATCCAGTTCTGCACTTGCTTGAAGGTAATATTTTGAATGTCACGATTCTTGAAATAGTTATATGCTTTTGGTAGATCTTTGAATGTAGAGAACACTGAGCTTTGTGGCATTAAATTTCATCAAGAAATGAGCAAGTTATGTTGGATTTAGGTTTGATGATTGAAACTTCTTTTGCTCGATCTGTGCATGATAATGAGAATTAGGTCAAATTGAGCATAGCATGTTGTTGTACGTTGAAGGATGAATCTAATGATGTAACTCTTGTCAATTTCTGTGCAAAATGTTCTTGAGTGCATGAACGCGTATGAACATGAAGAACAATTACGTTTTCGTTTTCCATAAGCTGTTTGATCTTCATTAGCGCATGTTTGCATGAAATTCCATGTTTAAGAGCATGTATTGGTTGCATGTTATCCAGCGTGTCATTTTAATTGGTCCAGAGCGCTTGCCATGTCCACGTAGGCTTTAATGAAACGGTGAGTTTCATTGTTGAGGCGCCACAATTAAAATCCTTACGCGGTTCGATATCCCGCTGGGACAAATCCAATTAGGCCTTTGCATTTTTAGTTCATTTACCATCCATGTTCATGTATGCCATCTCATGTGATTTTTTATTTTTTCCATTCATTCAAAAATGCATAACTTCATGAATAATTGTCCAAATGAGATGAGTTTTTTTGCATGTTGTTCCTTATGATATCTGCTATTTTTTGAGATTTTTTCCAGAAATTGTGCACGGATGGAATTTGTTTTGCAATAGGGATTGTTCATGTGTGTATTTTCTTGACCTATCATACCATTTGCTTCATGAAATGATGGATTTTAATCCAATGATTGTGAAATTTTGCATGCTTAAAATAGACATCTTTCGGGGCATTTTGGTATAGAGTTTGCATTTTTCTCATTTCTGGTTGTTGAGATATGACCTGTTTAATGTGGGTGTGACAATGTGTGTCAAACCATTGCTTGCTCAACTTGTGGATTTTCTTTGCCATGCCAAATAAATGCCAATTGATGAGATTTTTTGCATTATATTACTTCTGGATGTTAGGATTGATCATGAATTTTATGGAATTTTTGGAATGACTTTTGATTTGTTTTAGATTTTTCTTTCTGGATGACTATTTGTGCACTTTTGGATAGTCATGAATTTAAATGATTTGTGAAATGCTTGATGTTCATCCTATGAGCTTGAAATTTTGTACATTGATTCTGGACACTTTGAAGTTTATTGTGGCTTTGGTTTGAGACATTTATCATGTGTGGATTCTGTTTTAGGCTTGTGTGAACTTGATGTATTAATTTGTGCCTTCTTTGAGCTTGTTTGTGCTTACCATGACTTGATGAATTTAATTGCCATACTTCGACTTGTCCAAATGCCTTGATTTTTGGTGTGCTGATCATGTGATGTATGCTGTTTAGCCATGATTTTTCTTGATGTTTATTCAATCATTTTTGAGTTGATGTGAATTGGTTCATTCTGTTTGCTTCAATGAGCTTTCAACTTGCATGCTTTGCCTTATGTGCTTTGTGAAATGAACTTGGTTGATGATATTGATATGAGACCACTTGGATATTGTTCTTAATTGATTAAGCTTGATTCATGTCAATTTTCATGTTCTGTTTTGGATTATTTCTCCAACTTTGACCCTAGGCCTTGTCCTAGTGGTTTGGACTTATGTTTGAGTTTTGGTTTCAGGTTAAGGAAGTGCATTGCCTTAAGAAGATTGATTCACATTGCTAATGTTTGCATTACTTGTTTGATGTTGACTAACCTTGATTGGTTTTGTAGGTGGCTTTTAGCTCATTTGAGTTGAGCTTGTGCTTTGCCTTGGTGCATTGATGCTTGTCTTTTTAATTGTGCACTATTGACTGTTGACCACTAGTCTGTCTGTTTGACTTTTGTTGACTTGTATATTGATTGTGTTAGATTGTTTTCAAGTACCTTAGTTGCTATAGTTCCTTCGTGAACTTGATTTTGCTTTGCTTGGTTGCATAAGCACTGAGGTATAATTTCACTGACTTCATGTAGGCTGGAAGACCTGTCCTGTTACTTGGGCAGGCACCTGTCTGAAGTCCTCCTTAAGAGGCAATGCTTGTGTTTGTTTATCTTTGTGCCAAGCAGGAAAAGACCTTTGATAAGGCAATTGGCAGATAAAAGAGATGTGTAGTCCATCTCCTGCTAGTCAGTGTGTCATCCCTTTGCTCACATTACATGTTGATGCATTGTGGATATTAACCCAAGATCTCTGTTGAGTCAGTCATGTGGATAAAAGAGTTCCTGCTTTCTGAACTCCCACACTTTCATTTGTCTGAAGCTCTCCTAGGCCAGGGATAAGAGCTGTGAGGCACGCCCCTCACTTCCCATTTCATCTGCTTCACCCTAACTCTCAATGTTAGGGTTAAGAGCTAACATCACCCGATTCCAGTTGGCTTGTGTTTCACAGCCTAACCTTGTGTGAGCCCACTTTGTTTGTATATAGTGTGTGCTAATTGTGTGATTGATTGCTTTGCTTGTGTTGCTTAGGTTTAGCTTGCTCCCTGTGCAAGTTAGCTAGAAACCTTGACCTAGGACCATGGTGAATGTGCATGATAACTATTAGGCTCGAGATAGTCTCACTTCTAGTATGTCATTTCCCAGTCTCTGGTTAGGCTAGTCCTTTGTCTCTGCGTAGGGGAACTACGTCGCCCTGATCCTCATACCAGATGAGGTACGTAGGCAGGAGATGAGCTGATCTCTCCGGGCGCCCTTTTCGTTTTGTTTTGTGTGTGTTAGGAGATGGATGTAAGACCAGCGATTGGCATTTTGTATCCTATTGTTGTGTGCTTGGAGTTCGATGTAAGTCCAACAATTGGCATTTGGTTTCCAGTGTGGGTGTGTTTGGTTCGGAGTCTGATGTAAGTCCAGCGATTGGCATTCGGTTTCCATGTTTGCCTGTTTGTGTGGAGTCTGACGTAAGTCCAGCGATTGGCAGTCGGTTTCCCGTGTGGTTTTGTTTGGCGTGCGTTAGCCGAGCTACGAGTGCTCTGATTCTTCTTTAGTCCGAGAAGATACGTATGCATAGGATGCGACGTCCTAGCGAGCACGTTTTCCCCTGTCCCGAACTGCGTTGACTCTGATGTCTGTGCCTGACAGACTACGTAGGCCCAGGATGCGATATCCTGCCGAGTTAGTTTCTTTTGTTTTCTGTGTCTCTTTTTAGCCAGTGTTTGATGTTTGAGCAGTCTTAGCAACCTTTATCCTTCCTTTTGTGCATGGATCCCGTCGAGTACGACGGATGCGTAGGGGTGCTAATACCTTCCCTTCGCATAATCGACTCCCGATCCCATTCTCTTTGGTCGCGAGACCATGTCTTTCCCAGGTTTAATTCGAGCGTTTCCTTTCCCTCCTTTGGGATAAATAACGCACGGTGGCGGCTCTGTTGTTTTGTTTTCCCGCCGGTTTTTTGCGTAATGCGACAATCTCCCAGTCAAAATTGGACCAAGTGATTTCCAGATTACCTTCCAGGTTATGGACATTCACCCATCGTATAACTGTCTCCTAGGCAGACCATGGATTCACGAGGCTGGCGTCGTGACATCCACCTTACACCAGAAATTGAAATTTGTAAAGAATCAGAAGCTGGTGGTGGTAGGGGGAGAAAAGGCTCATCTGGTTAGCCATTTGTCTTCCTTCTCATACATAGATGTTGAGAATGAAGTTGGAACTTCGTTTTAAGCTTTATCTATTGTTGAGCCTGTTGAGAAGAAAACTCCTTCATTTGCTTCCTATAAAGATGCAAAGTTGGCCATTGAGCATGGTGCAATTGCTGGATTGGGGCAAATGATTGAGTTAGAAGACAACAAGTCCCGGGCCGACATAGGCTATTCTTCTGGGGTCTTCAACAAGCAAGGTTTGTTCAAGAGTGAAGCTTGTTGGTGTAACACCCCGATAAAATAAGATAATTATTTAATTTAAGTTAATAATATATTTATTAATTTAATTAAATAATTGGATTATTATTGGAATTATTATTATTGGGTTATTATTTTATTGGAATAAAAGTTGGAATTAGAAAAGGTCCCATTTAGTAAAAAGGTTTATTTTTCACGTGAAAAGGAAAAAGGGGCAGAAAAGTGGAAAAAGGGCAAAGAGAACCAGAGAACAAGAGTTGAAGAGAGGAAGAACTTGAAGCTGCAGGATTTGCCGGATTAACTCAGGTAAGGGGGGTTTATCGTCGATTAATGGGTATTATGAGATAACATATAATGGGTAGTGATAGACTATTGATTTACCTCTGATTGGAATGATGTATGATGAAATTTGTGAAATATTGGATGAACGAAATTTGGATTATAAATGGAGGAAATTCGTAGGAATTAGATGTAATAATGTTAGATTTTGTGAAATCGAATAGGGTATGAATTGTGTTAGAAGATATGAACGAATAATATGTAAAATTGGACTGTGGAAGGTTGGATTGGATAGATCTCGTAGCAGAGAAAGCCATAGCAGATCTGGAAGTCTGGTTTCTGGTCATACGCGTATGGCACTAGGCAATACGCGTATGAGATGGTCTGGTACGCGTATGGCACTAGGCAATACGCGTATGGATGAGGAAGATGATGTTTTGAACGTAATTTGGTCTCTGTTGGTACGCGTATGGGGAAGTGATACGCGTAGCATACGCGTATGAGATGGTGTTACGCGTATGGGATTTGGCTGAGAAATGGGCCATACGCGTATGGGACTAGGCAGTACGCGTATGGGCAGGATTGTGATTTTCTGTGCTGTCGTTGTGCAGTTTTTGGTTGTTCAGCTGAGTAATGTGATTTAGCTGATGTACGATATATTAGGGATCATTTCCCGTTGTTTTGAGTAGTATAGGTATTAGTAGAGTGTGCTAATACTGTGGTTGTTCTTGGGCATGATCTGATATGCTTATGTGATAAAATACTGATTGATGTGTGATGGTATGCATGATCTTGTGAATGTATCAGTTATGTGTGCATTTGTGAATAGACTGTTTTATGGCTTAGAGTGTGAGCATATGTCTATTCTTGAATTGTGGTTGATGATTTAGCATTGCTAGGTGATTAGCATGCATATTGTGGCCTTTATGGTGGTAGCTAATTCCCATGGTGAGGAATTAGTGAGTTAGTCATTTTGGACTGTTGTTGATGTTTGCATGCTAGGTGAATTAGCGTGCATATCATAGCCCTTGGGGTGGTAGCTAATTCCCATGGTGAGGAATTAGTGAGTGAGTCACTAGGTCTCAAATGAGTGGGACTAGTGGGCTTGGTAGCCGTGCCTGGATTTGGACGGTGAGGTGAACTATATGTTCACAAATAGTCGGTACCGCATGCATGGAGTCTCATTGCATAATATGTGTATGGCATATAATATGAATGGATGTATTCCAATATTATACGTGGGTTTGTATTGATATTGAGTATGAGCATGAATTGTATTGGTATTGAGTATGATATTTGAATTGATGTGCCGTTCCTGAATGTGTGATGTGATTAGGGTGATTAATGTGTTAAATTACTTAACATGACATGATATTTTATAATGTTCATTATATTGATTGAGGAACTCACCCTTACAACTATTTTTCAGGTAACGAGCAGTGATTGAGTAGAAGCTAGTGCTTGGAGTCTAGTGTAGTCTCCTTAGTGGGTCATGCTCTGATAGATGTAACATCGGGATGGGATGTTTTACCTTGTTGAATAATTTTACATGTAATTGTGTTACATGTTCCGCATGATTGATTTAATTTCTATCCGCTGCGTACTATGCAAACGTTTTATTTGATAAATAAATGAGCATGACAATCTACTTTGAGGAATGGTGTGAAGTTGTTTGTGTGACACCCTTAACTGCATAGTTACTCTGATTTATATGTTGCTATTTTAATTAAATATTTGGGGTATTTTAGAAGGGTGTTACATTAGTGGTATCAGAGCATAGTCGGTCGAGTCGAGTCGTAATTATTCTGTTCCCTGTACGGGATAGGTGTTGTGTAACCCTATCAGTACTTATTGTTTAGCTTGTTGGGTTTTCAGAATAGAGATGGCTGGAAGAGGCAGAGATGATGCTGCGATTGCTGAGGCTCTGGGTATGCTAGCTGGAGTACTTGGAGGGAATCCGAATGTTGTGGGAATGGGAACTGCTCGTCAACTGAGTGAATTCCAGAAGAACAATCCTCCAATGTTCAAGGGAGCATACGATCCAGATGGCGCTCAGAAGTGGTTGAAGGAGATCGAGAGGATCTTCCGAGTGACTGAGTGTGCCGATAACCAGAAGGTCAGGTTCGGTACGCATATGCTGTCAGAAGAAGCAGATGATTGGTGGGTTGCTACCCGCACTGAGTTGGAATCTGCTGGGAATGCTGAGATCACTTGGGCTGTGTTCAGAGAGAGATTCCTGAGGAAGTATTTTCCCGAGGATGTCAGAGGAAAGAAAGAGATAGAGTTCTTGGAATTGAAGCAGGGTAACCGGTCTGTTACTGAGTATGCTGCTAAGTTCACAGAGCTGTCAAAGTATTACACTCCCTATAACGAGGCTACTGGGGAATTTTCAAAGTGTGTGAAGTTTGAGAACGGGTTACGTCCCGAGATCAAGCAGGCTATTGGGTATCAGCGGATTAGAGTGTTTTCTGATTTGGTTGACTGTTGCAGGATTTTTGAACAGGATACCAAGGCTAGAGCAGAGAGCTATCAGCAAAGGGTTGATAGGAAAGGCAAGAATCAGAATGATCGTGGGAAACCGTATGCAGTTGGCAAAGGTTTCCAGAGACAGAGTGGGATGAAGAGGCCTAGTGGGGGAGACTCCAGTGCCCCTGCTAAGTGTTTCCGATGTGGTCAGGCTGGACATCGTATCCATGAGTGTACCAGTAATGAGAAGAAGTGTTTCAAGTGTGGAAAAGGTGGTCACTTGGCTGCAGATTGCCGGTTGAAGACTGTGACTTGTTTCAACTGTGGAGAGGTGGGTCATATCAGTCTACAGTGTCCTAAGCCGAAGAGAGAGAACCAGTCGGGAGGCAAGGTCTTTGCTTTATCGGGTTCTGAGACTTCTGCAGATGATCGTTTGATCCGAGGTACGTGTTATATTAATGGCTTTCCTCTTGTAGCTATTATTGACACAGGTGCGACTCATTCCTTTATATCTTTGGATTGTGCTGTGAAACTTAAGTTAGAGATATCTGAGATGCATGGAAGTATGGTGATTGATACTCCTGTGAAGGGTTCAGTGACTACTACTTCAGTTTGTTTAAATTGTCCTTTGAGTATTTTTGGTAGAGACTTTGGGATGGACCTAGTGTGTCTTCCACTAGTGCAGATTGATGTTATCCTGGGTATGAACTGGTTGGTGTTTAACCGAGTCTATATCAATTGTTTTGATAAGACTGTGATCTTTCCTGAGACTGAGGAAGGAAAGAGTTTGTTTTTATCTACAAGGCAGGTGAATGAGGCAGTAGCAGATGGGGCAGAGTTGTTTATGCTGCTAGTGACTTTGGAGGCTAAAGATAAACTGACGATTTGTGATCTAGCTGTGGTGTGTGATTTTCCTGATGTGTTTCCTGAAGAAGTGAATGAATTACCACCAGAGCGTGAAGTTGAGTTCTCGATTGATTTGGTACCTGGTACTAGGCCGATATCGATGGCTTCGTACCGTATGTCTGCTGTTGAGTTAACTGAATTGAAGAGTCAGTTGGAAGATCTGTTGGATAAGAAATTTATTCGTCCGAGTGTGTCGCCGTGGGGTGCACCAGTGTTATTAGTTAAGAAGAAAGAAGGTACTATGAGGTTGTGTGTGGACTACAGGCAACTGAATAAAGTGACGATCAAGAATCGGTATCCTTTGCCGAGGATTGATGATTTGATGGATCAGTTGGTTGGTGCGAGTGTGTTCAGCAAAATAGATTTGAGGTCGGGATATCATCAGATACGTGTGAAAACTGAGGATATTCAGAAGACTGCTTTCAGAATAAGGTATGGACATTATGAGTATTCTGTAATGCCTTTTGGTGTGACTAATGCGCCTGGAGTATTTATGGAGTATATGAATAGGATTTTCCATCCGTACCTAGATCAGTTTGTTGTGGTGTTTATTGACGATATTTTGGTGTATTCGAAATCTGAAGAAGAGCATGCTGAACATTTGAGAGTGGTTTTGGGAGTTCTGCGAGAAAAGAAGTTATTTGCTAAACTGTCTAAGTGTGAATTTTGGTTAGAAGAGGTTAGTTTTCTTGGTCATGTGATTTCCAGAGGTGGTGTTGCTGTTAATCCTTCTAAGATAGAAGCGGTATCTAAGTGGGAAGCTCCGAAGTCAGTTTCTGAGATAAGGAGTTTTCTTGGACTTGCAGGTTATTATAGGAAATTCATTGAGGGATTTTCTAAGTTGGCATTACCGTTGACGATGTTGACCAGAAAGGGGCAAGCGTTTGTTTGGGACTCAAAGTGTGAAGAAAGTTTTCAAGAGTTAAAGAGAAAGTTAACTACTGCTCCTATTCTGATATTACCGAGTTCGTCGGAACCATTTGAGGTTTACTGTGATGCTTCATTGTTGGGTTTGGGTGGTGTTTTGATGCAGAATAAGCAGGTTGTAGCTTATGCTTCGAGACAACTGAGGGTTCATGAGAGGAACTATCCGACACACGATTTAGAGTTGGCAGCTGTGGTATTTGTTCTGAAGTTATGGAGGCATTACTTGTACGGGTCAAGATTTGAGGTTTTCAGTGACCATAAAAGTTTAAAGTATTTGTTTGATCAGAAAGAGCTGAATATGAGACAGAGGAGATGGTTAGAGTTTCTGAAGGATTACGACTTTGGTTTGAACTACCATCCGGGTAAAGCAAACGTAGTGGCTGATGCATTGAGTCGGAAATCATTGCATATGTCTATGTTAATGGTTAAGGAATTGGATTTAATTGAGCAGTTTAGAGACTTGAGTTTGGTGTGTGAGAGTACTCACAATAGTGTTAAATTGGGAATGTTGAAGTTAACGAGTGGTATTCTGGATGAGATTAGAGAGGGTCAGAAATCCGATGTGTTTTTGGTTGATAAGTTGACTCTAGTGAATCAAGGTCAAGGTGGTGAATTCAGAGTTGATGAGAATGGTGTTTTGAAATTTGGTAATCGGGTATCTATTCCGGATGTTACCGAACTGAAGAAGAGTATTCTTGAGGAAGGACATCGTAGTGGCTTGAGTATTCATCCTGGGGCTACGAAGATGTATCATGATTTGAAAAAGTTATTTTGGTGGCCGGGAATGAAAAGAGAAATTGCGAGTTTTGTTTATTCTTGTTTGACTTGTCAGAAGTCAAAGATTGAGCACCAGAAGCCGTCTGGGCTAATGCAACCGTTGGCTATTCCAGAGTGGAAGTGGGATAGTATCAGTATGGATTTTGTTTCTAGTTTACCGAGAACGATTAAGAATTTTGAAGCTATTTGGGTGATTGTTGACAGATTGACAAAATCGGCTCATTTTATTCCGATCAGAATGGACTATCCATTGGAGAGATTAGCTGAATTGTATATTGAGAAAATTGTAAGTTTGCATGGTATTCCGTCGAGTATTGTTTCGGACAGAGATCCTAGATTTACATCGAAGTTCTGGGAAGGTTTGCAGAGGGCTTTGGGAACCAAGTTGAGATTGAGTTCTGCATATCATCCGCAGACTGATGGTCAGACTGAGAGGACGATTCAGTCACTAGAGGATCTTTTGAGAGCTTGTGTTTTGGAAAAGGGAGGTGCTTGGGATTGTTATTTACCTTTGATTGAGTTTACCTACAACAATAGTTTTCATTCGAGCATTGGTATGGCACCATTTGAAGCTTTGTATGGTAGGAGATGTCGGACGCCTTTATGTTGGTATGAGTCCGGTGAGAGTGCTGTGGTTGGACCGGAGATTGTTCAACAGACTACGGAAAAGATTAAGATGATTCAGGAGAAGATGAGGATTGCTCAGAGTCGTCAGAAGAGTTATCACGACAAGAGGAGGAAGTCACTTGAGTTTCAAGAGGGAGATCATGTGTTTCTTCGTGTTACTCCGATAACTGGGGTTGGTCGAGCTTTGAAGTCGAAGAAGTTGACACCTCGATTTATTGGTCCTTATCAGATTTTGGAGAGGATAGGGGAAGTAGCCTATCGTATCGCTTTACCGCCGTCACTTGCGAATTTGCATGAGGTTTTTCATGTGTCTCAGTTGAGGAGGTACATTCATGATCCGTTGCATGTGGTCCAAGTAGATGATGTCCAGGTGAGAGATAACCTGACTGTTGAAACATCACCTATGAGGATTGAGGATCGAGAGTTGAAGCAGTTGCGGGGTAAAGAGATTGTTTTGGTGAAGGTAGCTTGGGGAGGAC
This sequence comes from Lathyrus oleraceus, assembly GCF_024323335.1. Taxonomy (NCBI): domain Eukaryota; kingdom Viridiplantae; phylum Streptophyta; class Magnoliopsida; order Fabales; family Fabaceae; genus Lathyrus; species Lathyrus oleraceus. The sequence continues at coordinate 492,143,810 of NC_066584.1, read as the reverse complement.
CAGCAGGTGGCAATGTGACTTGGGAACTTGAGAGTCAGATGAAGGAGTCTTATCCAGAGTTATTCGCTTGAGGTATGTTTTCGAGGACGAAAACTCTTTTAGTGGGGGAGAGTTGTAACACCCCGATAAAATAAGATAATTATTTAATTTAAGTTAATAATATATTTATTAATTTAATTAAATAATTGGATTATTATTGGAATTATTATTATTGGGTTATTATTTTATTGGAATAAAAGTTGGAATTAGAAAAGGTCCCATTTAGTAAAAAGGTTTATTTTTCACGTGAAAAGGAAAAGGGGCAGAAAAGTGGAAAAAGGGCAAAGAGAACCAGAGAACAAGGGTTGAAGAGAGGAAGAACTTGAAGCTGCAGGATTTGCCGGATTAACTCAGGTAAGGGGGGTTTATCGTCGATTAATGGGTATTATGGGATAACATGTAATGGGTAGTGATAGACTATTGATTTACCTCTGATTGGAATGATGTATGATGAAATTTGTGAAATATTGGATGAACGAAATTTGGATTATAAATGGAGGAAATTCGTAGGAATTAGATGTAATAATGTTAGATTTTGTGAAATCGAATAGGGTATGAATTGTGTTAGAAGATATGAACGAATAATATGTAAAATTGGACTGTGGAAGGTTGGATTGGATAGATCTCGTAGCAGAGAAAGCCATAGCAGATCTGGAAGTCTGGTTTCTGGTCATACGCGTATGGCACTAGGCAATACGCGTATGAGATGGTCTGGTACGCGTATGGCACTAGGCAATACGCGTATGGATGAGGAAGATGATGTTTTGAACGTAGTTTGGTCTCTGTTGGTACGCGTATGGGGAAGTGATACGCGTAGCATACGCGTATGAGATGGTGTTACGCGTATGGGATTTGGCTGAGAAATGGGCCATACGCGTATGAGACTAGGCAGTACGCGTATGGGCAGGATTGTGATTTTCTGTGCTGTCGTTGTTCAGTTTTTGGTTGTTCAGCTGAGTAATGTGATTTAGCTGATGTACGATATATTAGGGATCATTTCCCATTGTTTTGAGTAGTATAGGTATTAGTAGAGTGTGCTAATACTGTGGTTGTTCTTGGGCATGATCTGATATGCTTATGTGATAAAATACTGATTGATGTGTGATGGTATGCATGATCTTGTGAATGTATCAGTTATGTGTGCATTTGTGAATAGACTGTTTTATGGCTTAGAGTGTGAGCATATGTCTATTCTTGAATTGTGGTTGATGATTTAGCATTGCTAGGTGATTAGCATGCATATTGTGGCCTTTATGGTGGTAGCTAATTCCCATGGTGAGGAATTAGTGAGTTAGTCATTTTGGACTGTTGTTGATGTTTGCATGCTAGGTGAATTAGCGTGCATATCATAGCCCTTGGGGTGGTAGCTAATTCCCATGGTGAGGAATTAGTGAGTGAGTCACTAGGTCTCAAATGAGTGGGACTAGTGGGCTTGGTAGCCGTGCCTGGATTTGGACGGTGAGGTGAACTATATGTTCACAAATAGTCGGTACCGCATGCATGGAGTCTCATTGCATAATATGTGTATGGCGTATAATATGAATGGATGTATTCCAATATTATACGTGGGTTTGTGTTGATATTGAGTATGAGCATGAATTGTATTGGTATTGAGTATGATATTTGAATTGATGTGCCGTTCCTGAATGTGTGATGTGATTAGGGTGATTAATGTGTTAAATTACTTAACATGACATGATATTTTATAATGTTCATTATATTGATTGAGGAACTCACCCTTACAACTATTTTTCAGGTAACGAGCAGTGATTGAGTAGAAGCTAGTGCTTGGAGTCTAGTGTAGTCTCCTTAGTGGGTCATGCTCTGATAGATGTAACATCGGGATGGGATGTTTTACCTTGTTGAATAATTTTACATGTAATTGTGTTACATGTTCCGCATGATTGATTTAATTTCTATCCGCTGCGTACTATGCAAACGTTTTATTTGATAAATAAATGAGCATGACAATCTACTTTGAGGAATGGTGTGAAGTTGTTTGTGTGACACCCTTAACTGCATAATTACTCTGATTTATATGTTGCTATTTTAATTAAATATTTGGGGTATTTTAGAAGGGTGTTACAGTTGGTATAAGCCCTAGAGGCCAATACTTTTGGTACTTGTATCGAATTATTTAAAGGCATTTTCTTTATTATGGTTGATTAATAAAGTCCCTAGAATAGATAGTCCGTTTAATGTATTAAGTGTGACTTAATCATGAGAACACATTAAACATAAGGGCACTATTCTTAAAGTATCCGTAGTCGAGCTTTAATGTGAAGTGGGATAACATTAAAGCATTAAGACTATTATGTTTGTAGACTGATGATCACATCTCATGGATCATGGATAAAGAGTTATCAAGTCTTAAACATAGGTATGAATATTAGGAGTAATATTTATACCGGATTGACCCGCTATGAGAATACTATATAGAAAGTTATGCAAAGTGTCATAAGTTATTCTCATGGTGATAATAGTGTATACCACTCTTCGACCTGAAACCACTATGGATCCTAGATGTAGAGTCGAGTGCTTTGTTGCTGATCCAACATTGTCCGTAACTGGATAACCATAAAGACAGTTGATGGGTACTTCATAAAGCATGCTGAGGGACATGAGTGTCCTAGATGGAATTTGCCCATCCTGCGTAACAGGATAAATGTCTATGGGCCCAATATTGAACTGGACAAGGGTGACACGGTCTATACCTTGTGTTCAATATAGACATAAGGGCAAAGGGGTAATTATACACATAATTATTATCACTGGAGGTTTTGTCAGATCACATGAGATTTTCGTGACTTGGGTAGCAGTGATGTGTTGCTAGATACCGCTCACTATTTATTATGTTAAATGCGTGATTTAATATAATTGCCAACCCCCAGTAATCACCTCTCCGTTAGTGTCGATAAACGTTGAGTTTTTGCCTAGTCGTCCGCTGACGTCTAGTTGTATATCCTATTCCCCAGTCATCGGTCAATGTCTGGTCGTCTTTTCTTTGATGTCGGTAAACATCATCTTTGGATGTCGGTAAACATCGAGTCTTATCCCAGTCATCGGTAAATGTCTGGTAATTCCCCAGCCAGAAATCCCCAGTAGAGTCGTCGGTAAACGTCCTGCCTGGTCTCCGGTTGCAATTATTTGTTTTCCTTCCCCAATGAAGTGTTCACCTCTCCGTTGGTGTCGATAAACGTCGAGCTTCTCCCGTTCGTCCGTTGACGTCTGGTCGAGTCTTCCCATTCATTCGTTGATGTCTGGTCACCTCTCCGTTGGTGTCGATAAACGTCGAGCTTCTCCTATTCGTCCGTTGACGTCTGGTCGAGTCTTCCCATTCATCCGTTGATGTCTAGTCACCTCTCCGTTGGTTTCGGTAAACGTTGAGTTTTTCCTATTCGTCCGTTGACGTCTAGCGGTATTCCTTCTCCCATTCATCCTTGATGTCTGGTCACCTCTCCGTTGGTTTCGGTAAACGTTGAGTTTTTCCTATTCGTCCGTTGACGTCTAGTGGTGTTCCTTCTCCCATTCATCCGTTGATGTCTGGTCACCTCTCCATTGGTTTCGGTAAACGTTGAGTTTTTCCTATTCGTCTGTTGACGTCTAGTGGTATTCCTTCTCCCATTCATCCGTTGATGTCTGGTCACCTCTCCGTTGGTGTCGATAAACGTCGAGCTTCTCCCGTTCGTCCGTTGACGTCTGGTCGAGTCTTCCCATTCATCCGTTGATGTCTGGTCACCTCTCCGTTGGTGTCGATAAACGTTGAGTTTTTCCCATTCGTCCGTTGACGTTTGGTTGTACCTTTCTTTGATAAACATCAAATCCCCAGGAGTCGTCGGTAAATGTCTTGTATGGTTACTGTTGCAAAATTCTTGTATCATCCCCTGCGGAGTGCAAATTTCTACGGTTCTTGGTATTCAATCCCTGCTTACCCTGAAGGTCTGACAACCTTTGCTCTCATCCATTCGGGTTCCCAGATGATTGAATAGGGGCAGCTGTAGCACCTCAAATTTGCACCTCCCATTTTGTATATACATTTTCATTTTAGGTCATTAACATTGCATGGTTCATTGCATAGTCCATCAAGTCATCAGGCAAGACTGGTCAGGAGATTCAGTTGTGCAAGCAAGCAAGTGCATTTTCTATGAAATCAAAGCCCTAGGGTTGGTACAATGAGTTCATGTGACCCAAGGATAATTTTGAAGTGGTTTGGCCAAGAATTGAAGGCTCAGAGCCCATCAGTCAATGTGAAATTCATCTGAAACCCTAAAAAGTCAACAGAAGTCAACTGTCAGTTCAACTATGGATTTGAAGGTGGGAGATGGTTAGATATGCCTCATTCATGTGCCAACAAGTCTCATTTGACATTTCAAACATCAACATTGAAGAATTTGAGGTCAGATCAAGACTTTCCAAAAATAGAAAGTGACCTGTAATTCAAACTTGCCAAAAATGGAAAGGTTTTGGACCAACTTCAACTCAAGATTGCATCATCAAGAAAGCTTCAAATGAAATTTTTTCCAACATGAAAGTTGAAGATCTTTCTCTCCCATTTCCAAAAAGTCCAAGATCATGGATTTCTCATGTGTGGTTGAAAAGATATGGATCAACTTGGCCAAGTGTGGTTTGAAGATTCAAATGGGCATAACTTTCAAACCAAAAGTCCAATTCAAGTGGTTCTTTTTGCATTGTTCTTATTTTGACCTATACTTTCCAAATCTTGCATTACATGACATGCATTACATTCACATGGATATTTGGAAATTCCCTTGATTTTGGAGGGAAAATATGGCATTTGAAATTTGTGCATTATTTGAACATTTCATCACTTCCATTGGTCCCAAAACAGAATTTGGAGTGAATTTGAGATCATTTTCGTGCATTATTCATCATGCACACCATGCATAGAGGTGAAATACCAAATTTGCATATGCACCTTATTTTTCCTAATACACTTAACCATTGCCTAAACCTGATTAGGAGAGTGATTAGGAGGTGGTATATAACACAAACCCTAATTGTTTTCAGCTAACCACAATCACAATTCTCAGATCTAGATCAAAATTATCAAATTTTCTCTCACTTTTTTCTTTCAAATTCTTCAAACACAATCCACTTTTCTTGATCCATTCATGATTCTGAAGCATTATTGAGCAAGTTTGAAGGAAGAATCAAGAGATTTGGTGCAGTTTTATTCATGCTCGAAGCTTTGATGCATTAATGGTGAACTCAAATTCTGGTGAAATCAAGAGCAGTTAAGCCTCAATTCTCCATCCAATCATCTGTACAAGCATTGTAGAGGAGGTTTTAAGCATTGCAAGGCCTGAAATACACCAATTCCAGTTCTGCTTCGTCAAGAGGTCATTGAATCGATCCTTTCATTTCTCAAAATTGTTATGCTATTGCTGTTGATCTTTTGATGCTGAGCATTCTGAGCTTTGAACTATTAATTTTCATGCAAAATTGAGTTAGATATGGTAGATTAAAGTTTGGGGTGTGAAACTTGATTTGCTCGATTCTATGAATATATGATGATCCATGCCATTTCCATGCTTGATTCGTGATGTACGTTGAAAGATCTACCTATTGATGTGCTTATTTTTGAAATCTGAGAAATTTGTTCTTGAGCATGTGCACTGTTCATGATGAACACGATGAAGGTGATGAAATTTCATTTCCAGAATTGCTTTTGATCTTTCTGCAGCGCTTTCATGTGCATTGCATGTGTTTTTCCATATCTCAACATGTACTGGTCCACGTTGCATCTACCTTGCATTTTGATTGGTCCTGGCGCGTTTGACTCACACACTCAGCATGTTGACTTGCCAGCGTTTAAATGAAACGCTGAGTTTCATTCATTTGGCGCGCTTTAGTTTGAAATGTTTCCCTATTCGATTCCGTGCCAAAACATTATTTCAAATGTGCTTCACATATTATTTCTTTTCCCTCCATTATTTCCATGCTATGCTTCATCATTTTTTTTTATTTTTCTCCATCTTCCAAAATTCATATTAAATTGAATAATGATCCAAAAAATATGTGGTTTTTTGCATTGCACCACATTTTCTGTCTAGTATTTTATGAACATTTTTCCATAAATTGTGCACGGCAGGAAATTGTTTTTGTGCTAGAGACTTGAACACATGTCCATTTTGTACCTTGCCTTGCCATATCTTTTGTGAAATGCTGAGATTTTATCCAATGCTCATGAAATTGTACATGCTATAACTAGACACTTTGCTTGACATTTTGGTGTTGATTTGGTATTTTTATCATGTGTCATTGCTGTTTTATGATCATGCTAAGTTAGGTGTGACAATTTGTGTCACACCTTGTGATGTTCAACTTGATTGATGAATTTGCCATATCAAATGTAATCCAATTGCCTTGATTTTTTTATGTTGCATGCTATGGATGTTGTGATTGTTCATGATTTTTGTTGGAATTTTTGGGATCATTTCTGATTTAATTGAGATTTTACCTTCTGGATGGTCATATTTCAGTTTTCAAAATGCCTTGAACTTCATTTGATTGTGAAATGCTGTTTCCTTATCCAATGAATGTGAAATTTTGCACACTTATTCTAGACATGTTGAGTGGTGTTTTGGCTTTGGTTTGAGGTTTTTACCATGATCCATTTCTGTTTTATGTCTATGCTAAGTTGGTGTGACATTTGGTGTCACACATATGCTTGTTATGCTTGCCTTGACTTATGCTATGTGGTTTCCATGCTTAATGATGTCCAATGCCTCTAATTTTTTGTGTGATGATCATGTTGTATGTTCTGTTTACTCATGAATTTTGCCAAGATTATTTGAATCATTTTGGATTTAATGTGCATTTGTTTATTCTGATGTCACAATGTGGTTACAACTTGCATACCTTGTCATGTTTGGTTCATGAAATGAATTTGGTTCATGATATTGATATGGGACCTTTTGGATTGTGTTCTTGATTAATTGAAGTTGATTCATGTCAAATTTCATGTTCTGTTTTGAATTTTTTCTCCATCTTTGACCCTAGGCCTTGACCTAGTGGTTTGTGACTCACAGTTGAGCTTTGATTTCAGGTTTACACATCCAAGTCCATAGTTGAGGATGCTTCCTCACTTGAGCACTGATGTTTGCTTTAGATGTTGGCTAACCTTGAGTTGTTTTGTAGGCTTTGAGACCAAGTGGCTTAATAGCTTGTGCCTTGCTCACTGTTGCATTGCTTGCTTGTCTGTCTGATTGTATGGATGACTGTTGTCTGTTTGTTTGGTTGACTTGTAAACTGATTGGTTTAGATTTTTTTTCAGGTACTTAAGTTCCTTTGAGTTCTTTTGAACTTGCTTTTGCTTTGCTTGGTTGCTTAACCATTGAGGTATAACTCTCTGACTTCATGTAGTCTGGAAGACTTGTCCTGTTATGTGGGCAGGCACCTGTCTGAAGTCCTCCTTAAGAGGCAATGCTTGTGATTGTTTATCTTTTGTGCCAAGCAGGAAAAGTCCTCATATGAGGCAATTGGTAGATAAAAGAGATGTGTAGTCCATCTCCTACTATTCAGTGTGTCATCCCTTTGCTCATATAACATGTTGATGCATTGTGGATATTAACCCAAGATCTTATAGAGTCATATCATCTGTGGAGAAGAGTTCCAACTTTCTGAACTACCATACATTCTATTGTTTAAAGCTCTCCCAGGCCAGGGATAAGAGCTATGAGGCACACCCCTCATCTCCATTTCATCTGCTTCACCCTAACTCTCAATGTTAGGGTTAAGAGCTAACCACACCCCATTCCAGTTGGCTTGCCTTTGCAGCCTAACCTTGTATGAGCCCAATTGATTGCATATAGTGTGTGTGATTGTTTATTGTTCTTGTGTTATTTGCTTGTGCTGTTTAGGATAGCTTGCTCCCTGTGCAAGTTAGGTTGAAACCTCAACCTAGGACCATGGTGAATTTACATGATAACTATTAGGCTCGAGTCAGACTCCCTTCTAGTTTGTCATTTCCCAGTCTCTAGTTAATTTAGAAGTTCTTTCCCTGTTAAGGGGAACTACGTCGCTCTGATCCTCATACCAGATGAGGTACGTAGGCAGGAGATGAGCTGATCTCTCCGGGCGCCCTTTTTCTTTTGCAACCCCTTTGTGTGCGTTTGGAGTCTGACGTAAGTCCAGCGATTGGCAGTCGGTTTCCCGTGTGGTTTTGTTTGGCGTGCGTTAGCCGAGCTACGAGTGCTCTGATTCTTCTTTAGTCCGAGAAGATACGTATGCATAGGATGCGACGTCCTAGCGAGCACGTTTTCCCCTGTCCCGAACTGCGTCGACTCTGATGTCTGTGCCTGACAGACTACGTAGGCCCAGGATGCGATATCCTGCCGAGTTAGTTTCTCTTGTTTTCTTGTGTCTCTTTCCAGCCTTGTGTGTGCAGTTTGTGATCAGTTTTTAGCAACCTTATCCTTCCTTTTTATGCGTGGATCCCGTCGAGTACGACGGATGTGTAGGGGTGCTAATACCTTCCCTTCGCATAATCGACTCCCGATCCCATCTCTCTCTGGTCGCGAGACCATGTCTTTTCCAGGTTTACTTCGAGCGTTTCCTTTCCCCCCTTTGGGATAAATAACGCACAGTGGTGGCTCTGTTGTTTCGTTTTCCCGCCGGTTTTTCGCGTAATGCGACAGCTGGCGACTCTGCTGGGGACTTGAGAAGTCGACCTCTTGCTGGTCCATCTTCCCTAAGCGGGTCTCTCCTAGCGCTCTCTAGTTTAGGGTTTGGTTGCTTTTGTTGTTTCATTTATTGCATTCATTTATTGTTTGCATTTATGTTTGCATTTATGTTTGCATTCATTACATATTCATCTGTGCTGGCTGTGTTGTGTTGTCTCTCTGTTGGGGTGGGAGTTACATGAGGTAAAAGGCCCAATACCCAGGCTATGAGTGAAATCTAGGATACCTAGGAATAGAGTGATTCATGGGAAGCGGGTGGTATTGCGCCTCTTAGCGGAACATTGATATCACGAGCAGTTCAGACTCTGATGGGGTATTATCGTTACATACTTCGGGTGTGTATATGATGATATTCTGTGAAAGGGTTATTTATGCTGCGTTTCTCTCGACCTTACCCTGGCCTAGATGACACCCGTGAGGGGGGAGGGAATGATCATTATTACAGGTACAGTTGGTGACTTGTTGGTGACTTGGTTCTTCAGAATTTTGGGGTCTCAGATGACTTTGGGTTTCAGATGAATTTATGGTTCCGAGTTCAAGCCGAAGCTTTGATCCTGTGCTCCGAGATATACAGCCATCCAGTCTTGTCTGCATCATTTGCATCATAGCATGTTTGTTTTCAAAAAAAAAAGAATGCAATAAAAAAAATGGAAAAATATGAAAAGAAAAAGCTAATCTCTGCATACATATCATTTCTCAGGTTCATTCAGGAGTCTATTCACTGTGAGAGATGGCATCCGTTCCGGAGTTGAAGCGGAAGACTTGTTCCTACAGTTTTCACCGTGAGCCATTGACAGCTTTGATAGAGTTGAGCAACCATGTGACCAGTGGTAATCAGAAGGTGTTTGCTGATCAATATGGGGATTTGTTGACACTGTTGAAGATGGTGGTAGATCCAGTGCCGTTGCAGACTCTTCTCCAGTTCTACGACCCAGAGCTTCGTTGCTTCACATTCCAGGATTATCAGTTGGCGCCTACTCTTGAGGAGTACTCCATTCTGTTGAATGTCCCGATCCGGTATCAAGTTCCTCTCTTGGATGTGCCTAAGGAGGTTGATTTCAGGGTTGTTGCCAGAGCTCTCCATTTGGGTGTCAAGGAAGTGAGTGACAATTGGAAGTCCAATGGGGATGTTGTAGGGTTGCCTTTGAAGTTCCTGTTGAGGATTGCTAGAGGGGAAGCAGAGAAGGGAAATTGGGAAGCTTTTCATGCTCAGTTGGCCATCATGGTTTATGGGATTGTTTTGTTCCCGAGTATGCCCAACTTTGTGGACTATGCTGCAGTCATTATCTTCATTGGAGGAAACCCAGTTCCTACTTTGTTAACTGACACTTACTATGCTATTCACAGTAGGCATGGTAAGGGTGGAGCTATCAGGTGTTGCCTTCCGTTATTGCTCAGATGGTTTTTGTCTCTCCTGCCAGTCAGTGGACCTTTTGTGGATGCTCAGAGCACTCATAAGTGGACTCAGAGGGTTATGTCTCTTACCTCTTATGATATCAGGTGGCAATCTTACCGGATGGATGTGCGTAATGTCATTATGAGTTGTGGAGAGTTCCGTAATGTGCCACTTGTAGGGACTAAGGGTTGCATCAATTACAATCCGATTCTTTCTCTTCGCCAGTTGGGGTTCGTGATGAATGGAAGACCACTTGATGCTGAGATAGCTGAAAGTGTGTATTTTGAGAATCGAAGTGACCCGGCTAGATTGGAGCAGATAGGAAGAGCTTGGAAGACCATTGGTGTCAAGGATGGAGCTGTCCTGGGGAAGAAGTTTGCTGTTGCTATGCCTGATTACACTGAGTGGGTCAAAAAGAGAGTGGAGACTTTGTTGTTGCCATATGATAGGATGGAGTCTTTGCGAGTGCAACCACCTTTGATCCTTGCTGAGAGTGTACCTGCTGAGCAGTACAAGCAAGCCCTGATGGAGAATCGTAGGCTGAAAGAGAAGGAGCAAGATACCCAGATGGAGCTTTACAAAGCCAAAGCTGATAAGTTGAACTTGGCTCATCAACTCAGAGACATGCGGGATGAAGATACTGCTAGATTGAAGGGTAAGAAGAGATCCTATGAAGAGATGGAGGCTTTGTTGAATGCAGAACACCGGGAGTGCTTGAGGTTGCAGAGAGTTGAGGCCAGTTATCAGAAGAAGATAAGAGACTTGGAAAAGCAACTCAGAGACAAAGACATCCAGTTGAAGAAGGAAGCTGACTTGAGATGTGCATCAGAGAGCCAACTTGGAGGAGAAGTTGTGGAGCTCAGAAGATAATTGAAGGAGAAGCTCACTCCCTTGCCAGAATGTTCAGAGTGTGACCTATTGATAGACCAGTTCCACTACCTGAAGACTCTCATTCCTGGAATCCATTTGTCTTAGCTTGTACCCCTGTTGTTTATGTTGAGAATCACAACCAGGTTTGTTGGATGGAATTCAGTTGTTGTACTCCGATTGTTTGGATCTTTGTTGACATCACTTGTATGATCCTTTGTTGCTCTTATCTATAGATGAGGTTATTGGTGTTTCACCTGGTGCTCAGTTATCTTGTGTTGCTTTCTTGTTGTTTGTTGCAGCTTGCCATCTTTTGAAGATGAATTACGCTCTTTGAATGCCTGAGAAATGAACATATCATGTGCATCATACGCATCATTAGCATCATAAACATATCATTTTGCATAACATGTGTTCTTGTTCGTGACTTCTCACTCTGGTTCCTGTGTCAGGCAGGATAGCTGATCATTGACCGCATCGCTACTCAACCAGATTGAATCATCAGAGGAATATGGACCTGGTTCAAGCAGAATTGGCTAAGATGAGGGCTAACATGGCCCAATTTATGACAATGATGCAAGGGGTCGTTCAAGGGCAAGAGGAGCTGCGTGTCTTAGCCCAGAGACAGGAAGCCCTGATTCTGCCGTCCAACCGTGCTTCACCAGTGGGTGTACCCGTTCATGAGAATGTTGCTGTTGCTGCTCCCGTCAATGACTATGTTGTAGGGGATGAATTAAGGGGTATCAGAATCAACGGACAACCTCTTGCTGCAGAGACTGTTAATCTTAGAGCTACCCGGGCTCCGATTCGTCATCCTGCTCCGTTGGTTGATAGACAAGAGGACATGTTCACTCTGCTCAGTGAAGATGAGGATGTTGGGAGAGTTGAAGAGAGGGACCGTAAAGTTGATGCCCTTGCTGAGAAAATCCGAGCTATGGAATGTCAGAACTCCCTTGGGTTTGATGTGACTAACATGGGTCTGGTGGAAGGTTTAAGGATCCCCTACAAATTCAAAGCGCCCTCATTTGATAAATACAACGGTACTTCCTGCCCTCGCACCCACGTGCAGGCCTATTACAGGAAGATCTCTGCTTACACCGATGATGAGAAAATGTGGATGTACTTCTTCCAGGATAGCTTGTCTGGGGCTTCCTTGGATTGGTACATGGAGCTTAAGAGAGATTCTATCCGCTGTTGGAGGGATCTGGGTGAGGCCTTCTTGACATGGACATGGACATGGCGCCGAGCCGGACTCAGTTGCAGAGTCTTTGTCAAAAATCTGGAGAGAGCTTCAAGGAGTACGCCCAGAGGTGGCGTGAGTTGGCTGCAAGAGTACAACCCCCTATGCTGGAGAGGGAACTGACTGATATGTTCATTGGTACTTTGCAGGGTGTATTCATGGACCGGATGGGAAGTTGCCCATTCGGTAGTTTCTCAGACGTTGTGATCTGTGGTGAGAGGACTGAAAGTTTGATTAAGGCTGGCAAAATTCAAGATGCAGGGTCCTCGTCTTCGAAGAAACCGTTTGCTGGGGCACCTCGCCGGAGAGAGGGTGAAACTAATGTGGTGCAACACCGAAGAAATGTAAACAGAAATCAGTATCGCCAGGTTGCTGCTGTAATAATTCCAGCACCTCAACCTCATCAACAACAGCAACAACAGAGGGTTCAACAACAACCGACGCAACAACAACAACAACAACAACAACAACGTCCGTATCAGCCGAGACAGAGGATGCCTGATCGACGTTTTGATCCTTTATCGATGACCTATGCTGAGTTGCTACCTGAGTTGCTCAGATTGACATTCATGGAGTTGAGAACCATGGCACCGTTGACAAAGATACCACCTGGGTATGATGCCAACGTTCATTGTGATTTCCACTCTGGTGCACCGGGGCACCATATTGAGAACTGCCGGGCCTTTCATCATAAGGTCCAGGACCTAATTGACGCTAAAACTATCAATTTTGCTCCTGTGCCGAATGTTGTGAACAACCCTATGCCTCCGCATGGTGCACACAGAGTAAACAATGTGGAAGGGGGAGAAGCTGAAGACTTGGTGGTCAATGTTGAGGATGTTCAGACTTCATTGTTTGTTGTAAAGGACCGTTTGTTGAAGGGGGGCGTATTCCCGGGCTGTGATCAAGTTTGTGCAGAGTGTGTTGAATCTGAGAATGGTTGTAATCAATTGAGGGCTGGTATACAGAATTTGATTGACGAGGGCTGTTTGCAGTTCGGTCGTGCTGTTAGAGATCGTGGGATGGTGTCAACCGTCACTATCTATTTCAAACCGTCCGAGAGGCGTGGTCAGAGGACTGGTAATGCGCCTGCAGTTAGTGGTACTCCTGTTACTATTTCCGCTCTTGTAACTGTCAGTGCTTCGGGTAGAAGGGTTGTTGATAGTAGGGTTGTGCCATGGAAATATGACAACGCTTACCGCGGCAATCGAAGGGCTGAGAGTCAGGTTAGGCCAGTGAATCAGTCTCTTGTGACTATTGGTGTGACTGGTAGAACTCCGGTGATTGCAAGCCCAGTGGTGGACAATGTTGGGGGACCCGGAGGGTTTACCAGAAGTGGTCGCTTGTTTGCTCCACAACCTCTGAGAGATACCAATGCCGAGGCTCTTGCCAAAGCTAAGGGTAAACAGGCTGTGGTTGATGAAGAACCTGCTCAGAAAGAGGCGCCTGAGGGTTCGTTTGAGAAAGACGTGGAGGAGTTCATGAGAATAATTAAGAAAAGCGACTACAAGATTGTAGATCAGCTGAATCAGACTCCGTCCAAGATTTCTATCCTCTCATTGCTTTTGGGCTCTGAGGCACATCGGAATGCCTTGTTGAAGATGCTGAATCTGGCTTACGTGCCTCAAGAGATATCTGTCAACCAACTGGAGGGAGTGATTGCCAACGTCAGTACCAGGCATGGTGTGGGATTCACAAATTTGGACTTGACGCCCGAAGGACGTAACCATAACAAGGCCTTGCATATCACTATGGAGTGCAAGGGTGCAGTGTTGTCTCATGTGCTGGTAGACACTGGCTCCTCTTTGAATGTGCTGCCTAAGAAGACTTTGGGCAAGATTGATGTGGAAGGAGTTATCCTCACTCCAAGTGACCCGATTGTGCGTGCATTCGATGGATCCAAACGGTCTGTTTTTGGTGAAGTCACCTTGCCAGTGAAGATCGGTCCGGAGGTATTCGACATCGTCTTCTATGTGATGGACATCCAGCCCGCGTATAGTTGTTGGTTGGGGCGTCCTTGGATTCACGCAACTGGGGCAGTTTCGTCGACTCTCCACCAGAAGTTGAAGTATGTCTGGAACGGTCAGATTGTGACTGTTTGCGGTGAAGAAGATATTCTGGTGAGTCACCTATCCTCTTTCAAGTATGTAGAGGTGGATGGCGAGATCCACGAAACTTTATGCCAGGCATTCGAGACTGTTGCTCTTGAGAGGGTGGCTTTTGCTGAGCAGAAGAAGCCAGGTGCCTCAATTGCATCATATAAACAGGCCAAGGAGGTTGTCAACTCTGGTAAAGCTGAAGGCTGGGGCAAGATGGTGGATTTGCCTATCAAAGAAGATAAATTTGGAATTGGCTATCAACCTCTGCAGGCGGAGCAGGGTGTGCAGACGGGTCCGAGTACCTTTACCAGTGCTGGGCTGATGAATCACGGTGATGTCTTTGCAACCGGTGCTGAAGACTGTGACAGTGATTGTGATCTGGACAACTGGGTTCGCCCGTGGGCACCAGGGGAGTCTATCAACAAATGGACGGCAGAAGATGTGGTCCAAGTTACTCTTCAAACAGAGTAATTTTCTTTTATTTTTTCATTTTGCACAAAACCCTACGTTCTGCCCAAGGCGTAGTGGTTCATTGTAGGGCCTCATCATGTTTTTCAATGATATCATTAATAAAGGACGTTTTGCAAACAATTTTGTGATCCCTGTCTTTCTATTTTTGTTTTCATTTTTCAAACAAATAAAAATGGCAATGTTTTTGTTTTTTGTGACTTTCTTGAACTCTTTTTCTAAAACAAAGCATTAAACATGCAGAAGTGATCTCACGGAATCCACTATGAAAATTTTTGTTATGGCTCAGTATGATTTCAATAATCCCATCTACCAAGCTGAAGAGGAGAGTGAGGAAGACTGTGAACTGCCTAAAGAATTGGTCAGATTGTTGAAGCAAGAGGAAAGGGTCATCCAACCTCATCAAGAGGAGTTGGAGATTGTTAATCTTGGTACTGAGTACGCCAGAAAAGATATTAAGATCGGGGCTGCTTTGAAGGAAGATGTCAAGAGCAGGTTGATTGAGATGCTGAGAGAGTATGTGGAGATATTCGCCTGGTCGTATCAAGATATGCCTGGGTTGGATACCGATATTGTGGTGCATAGACTGCCTCTCAGAGAAGAGTGTCCTTCAGTCAAGCAGAAGCTTCGGAGAACAAGTCCTGATATGGCTGTTAAGATCAAGGAAGAGGTTCAGAAGCAGTTTGATGCGGGTTTCTTGTCAGTTACGACTTATCCCCCGTGGGTGGCCAATATCGTTCCTGTGCCGAAGAAGGATGGCAAAGTCAGAACGTGTGTCGATTACCGGGATTTGAACAGAGCGAGTCCGAAAGATGATTTCCCATTACCTCACATTGATGTATTGGTTGATAACACGGCTCAATCCTTGGTTTTCTCTTTCATGGATGGTTTTTCTGGATGTAATCAGATCAAGATGGCGCCAGAAGACATGGAAAAGACGACATTCATTACGCCTTGGGGCATGTTCTGCTATAAGGTGATGCCATTTGGGCTGAAGAATGTCGGCGCTACCTATCAGAGGGCTATGCCGACTCTCTTTCATGACATGATGCACAAAGAGATTGAAGTGTACGTGGATGATATGATTGCGAAGTCGCAGACAGAAGAGGAGCACCTGGTTAATTTGCAGAAATTGTTTGACCGATTGAGAAAGTTCAAACTGAGGCTGAATCCAAACAAGTGTATGTTTGGTGTGAGATCCGGGAAGCTGTTAGGCTTCATTGTCAGTGAGAAAGGGATTGAGGTTGATCCAGCAAAAGTCAAAGCTATTCGAGAAATGCCTGAACCGAAAACTGAAAAGCAGGTTCGTGGGTTTTTAGGGAGACTGAACTACATTGCAAGGTTTGTATCTCACCTAACTGCCACGTGTGAACCAATATTCAAATTGCTAAGAAATAATCAAGCAATCAGGTGGAATGATGATTGTCAGAAAGCTTTTGACAAGATAAAAGAGTATTTACAGAAACCTTCAATCCTTATACCTCCAGTTCCCGGGAGACCACTGATAATGTACCTGTCAGTGACTGAGAATTCGATGGAGTGTGTATTGGGACAGCATGACGAGTCTGGTCGAAAAGAGCATGCCATATACTACCTTAGCAAAAAGTTTACCGACTATGAAATCAAATATTCGCAGCTCGAGAAAACTTGTTGTGCTTTGGCCTGGGCTGCTCGCCGACTGAGGGAGTATATGTTGAACCATACTACCTTATTGATTTCTAAGATGGATCCAGTGAAATACATCTTTGAGAAGCCGGCTCTCACCGGACGTGTTGCCCGTTGGCAGATGATTCTAACAGAATATGATATCCAGTACACGTCGTAGAAGGCCATCAAAGGTAGTATTCTGTCAGACTACCTCGCCGAGCAACCTATTGATGATTATCAGCCGATGATGTTTGAATTCCCTGATGAAGACATCATGTATCTTAAGATGAAAGATTGTGAAGAGCCTCTTGTCGAGGAAGGACCGGATCCTGATGACAAGTGGACATTGATGTTCGATGGGGTTATGAATATGAGCGGTAACGGTGTTGGTGCAGTGCTTATCAATCCTAAAGGGGCTCATATACCTTTTTCTGCTAGATTAAATTTTTACGTCACCAACAACGAGGCTGAGTATGGGGCTTGTATCATGGGGATAGAAGAAGCCATTGATTTGAGAATCAAAACTCTGGACATTTATAGAGATTCCTCTCTGGTGATTAATCAGGTCAATGGAGATTGGAATACTAACCAGCCGCATTTGATTCCGTACAAAGATTACACCAGGAGAATACTGACGTTCTTCAAGAAGGTGAAGCTGTATCATGTCCCCCGGGATGAAAAACAGATGGCTGATGCCTTGGCAACTTTGTCTTCAATGATCAAAGTTCATTGGTGGAATCATGTGCCACATGTTGTGGTGAATCGACTCGAGAGGCCTGCATATGTGTTTGCAGCCGAGTCTGTTTTTGATGAGAAACCGTGGTACTATGATATCAAGAACTTCCTTAAGAGCCAAGAGTATCCTGAAGGTGCGTCAAAGAATGACAAGAAAACCCTGAGAAGGCTAGCTGGAAGTTTTTATTTGAATCAGGATGATGTGCTGTACAAGAGGAACTTCAACATGGTTCTGCTCAGATGCGTGGATAGACATGAAGCAGACATGTTGATGCAGGAAGTGCATGAAGGATCGTTTGGTACCCATGTTGGTGGTCATGCAATGTCTAAAAAATTGTTGAGAGCCGGTTATTACTGGATGATTATGGAATCCGACTGTTTCAAGTACGCTCGGAAGTGCCATAAATGCCAAATCTATGCTGATAAGGTGCATGTGCCACCAAGCCCTCTGAATGTCATGAATTCGCCTTGGCCATTCGCGATATGGGGCATTGATATGATTGGGAAGATTGAGCCCACTGCTTCTAATGGACATCACTTCATCCTGGTTGCGATTGATTACTTCACCAAGGGGGTGGAAGCAGCTTCTTATACTAATGTTACCAAACAAGTGGTTGCCCGGTTCATTAAGAAGGAAATCATCTGTCGTTATGGGGTTCCTGAGAGAATCATTACTGACAATGGTTCGAATCTCAATAACAAGATGATGAAAGAGCTTTGCAGAGATTTCAAAATTGAACATCACAATTCTTCTCCTTACAGACCAAAGATGAATGGTGCTGTAGAGGCGGCAAACAAGAATATTAAGAAGATTGTGCAGAAGATGGTCGTGACGTACAAGGATTGGCATGAGATGCTGCCTTTCGCTTTGCATGGGTACCGTACTTCAGTACGTACGTCGACCGAGGCAACCCCTTACTCCCTTGTGTATGGTATGGAAGCTGTCCTACCAGTTGAAGTGGATATTCCTTCTCTAAGAGTTTTGCTGGATGTCAAGCTTGACGAAGCCGAGTGGATACGAACAGGGTTTAACGAGTTGCGTCTTGTCGAAGAGAGACAGCTAGCAGCTGTGTGCCATGGGCAGTTGTATCAGAGAAGGATGAAGAGAGCCTTTGATCAGAAAGTGCATCCTCGGAGCTATCAAACTGGTGATCTAGTTTTGAAGAGGATCCTTCCTCCCGGTACAGATAACAGGGGCAAGTGGACTCCGAATTATGAAGGTCCATATGTTGTTAAGAAGGTTTTTCCGGTGGAGCCTTGATGCTTACAACTATGGATGGTGAAGATTTTCCGTCCCCTGTTAACTCAGATGTAGTCAAAAAATACTTCGCATAAATTGACCCGCTGGACAGAAAGAATAAAAGAGTCCAGGCAAAAAAGGGCATCCTGGCGAACCAAAAAAAAAAGAGAGAAAAGGTTCGGGCAAAAGTTAGGGATAAAAATGAAAAGAATTTGTACACCCGGTAAGTCGAAAACCCGCAAGGGCGACTTAGGCAAAAATGGGTATCCCGGTGGATTGAAAACCCGAAAGGGCGATCCAGCCAAAAGAGGGATTAAAGTGAAGACTACAGTCTGAGTTTATCTGTACTTCATCGCGCTTCGTCATCTGCCATCTCGAACGATGTGATCGGTCCAGTCATTCTTCTCAGAAAGCAAGGAATTTGGGAGGAAACTGATGATCTGTGAGTCATAACAGGATTGGGAAATAGTGGATGCCGTGTTCACATTGCCATTAGGCTAGATTTTTCCTTTTGTGCGCAATTACCTCTTTCTAGGAATTGCTTCCCGATGTATTCGCCTTTTCAGGCCCATTTTCAATCAATAAAAGTCGTTATTCAAATAAACTGCTCCCTCGTTTTTATTTTACTGTTTTGTTTGCAAAAACGTCCGAATTTTTAATAAACATTGCATATAAAAACATGAAGGCTAAACAATAACGTGCAGGAAGATAAAACATTTGAAAATCATTTTGAATGTTGAGGACACTTGAGCGTATCTTGTCCATGCAACCCCTGGGGCATGTTTGTCGTGCTGTTTTGCAGGTTGTTGCTTTTTAATTCCTGGCTGAAGCAGGTAAGCCATGGCTGATTCCTCAGCAGTATGAGAGGATGGGGATGTTCCCCAGCAGATGAAGCAAGGTCGAGACTTGTCTCCCCAGCATAGTTAAGCCATGGATGATTTCCCAGTAGGCTTGGAAGTGGCTGTTTCCCCAAGCAAGTTTGAAGGCTATCAGAGCTATTTTTCTCCCCTGTAGAGATGTCCGTGGATAGTGCCATCTATTCCCAGCAGAGCTAAGGATTGTTAAACCCCCAGCTAGCTTGAAAGCTATCGAGTTCCCAGTTGAGTCTGAATATTGAGTTCCCCACTGAGTTGGAAGGATGTTGTATCCCCAGCGGAGGTGTCAGCGAAGTGGTTTTATTCCCCAGCAGTCTGGTTTGAAGTACTGTTATCCCCAGCGTGGTCATGAACGCTTGTCCCCGGCAGGGTTGTGGATGTCTATTCCCATCATGGTCTGGTGTATTATTTCCCCAACAAAGTCATGCTTTTCCTCAGCAGAGTGGTGTATGCCCGGCCCCATCAGGGTTGTGAAGGTGTTCCCCTAGCAGATCTCCCGAGCAAAGGTTTGTGTTGATGGTTTTCCCCAGCAGGTTCCCCGAGTGGATCAGATCCGGAAAATTATCTCCAGCAAAGTTTATCCTACTTGTGGATTGGCAGCTCTCCCCAGCGAAGTCGCATGATTGTGCCCCAAGCGGAGTCCGTGGATGGGGATCCTTTCTCCAGCAACAGTGCTATTCTCCAGCAGGAGTGAGAAGTTGGTGTTACTCCCCAACAAAGTCATGCTTTTCCTCAGACAAAGTCTTCCCCACAGAGTTGGAGTATCTTATCAGAGTCTCCCGGCAGAAGTTTTCATCATTTTGCATTGTTGCATGTAGTAATCATTGCATCCTCAAATCGCGTAGCATTTCCATTCGGTATGGAGCATTACGCCATAGAAAAATTCAAACATATGCATTCATATGTCAAACCTAATTGGCCCATATCCCTGGCAGAGACGGATCATTGTTCGACATTTGTACAACACGTTCGCTACAGTTGCTCCTGACAGCATTTAGGTTGATTCTCCCCAATAAGCTCCCCAGTGAGACCCCCAGCAAGTGTTTAGCCTTGCCCTGACATATGTAGATGTCATTCTTGTGATACCGGTAAATGTCATGTCAACACCCGCGTATGTGTGTTCTTTCTTTGGGGTCAGTAAACACCATTGTTTCGGTGTCGATAAACATTGAGTCTTACCCAGTCATCGGTAAATGTCTGGTCGTCTTTGTTCGGTGTTGGTAAACACCATTGTTTCGGTGTCGGTAAACATCGAGTCCTGCCCCAGTCATCGGTAAATGTCTGGTCTTCTTTGTTGATATCGGTAAACATCATCGTCCGATGTTCGTAACATATATTGTTTCCCCAAGATTCACTTCTCCGTTGGTGTCGATAAACGTTGAGTTTTTCCTATTCGTCCGTTGACGTCTAGTTGTATTCTCCCCACAGGTCATCCGTTGATGTCTGTTCACCTCTCCGTTGGTGTCGATAAACATTGAGTTTTTCCCAATCGCCCGTTGACGTTTGGTTGTGTTAAATTTTCCCCCAGTAATCACCTCTCCGTTGGTGTCGATAAACGTTGAGTTTTTGCCTAGTCGTCCGCTGACGTCTAGTTGTATATCCTATTCCCCAGTCATCGGTCAATGTCTGGTCGTCTTTTCTTTGATGTCGGTAAACATCATCTTTGGATGTCGGTAAACATCGAGTCTTATCCCAGTCATCGGTAAATGTCTGGTAATTCCCCAGCCAGAAATCCCCAGTAGAGTCGTCGGTAAACGTCCTGCCTGGTCTCCGGTTGCAATTATTTGTTTTCCTTCCCCAGTGAAGTGTTCACCTCTCCGTTGGTGTCGATAAACGTCGAGCTTCTCCCGTTCGTCCGTTGACGTCTGGTCGAGTCTTCCCATTCATTCGTTGATGTCTGGTCACCTCTCCGTTGGTGTCGATAAACGTCGAGCTTCTCCTATTCGTCCGTTGACGTCTGGTCGAGTCTTCCCATTCATCCGTTGATGTCTAGTCACCTCTCCGTTGGTTTCGGTAAACGTTGAGTTTTTCCTATTCGTCCGTTGACGTCTAGCGGTATTCCTTCTCCCATTCATCCTTGATGTCTGGTCACCTCTCCGTTGGTTTCGGTAAACGTTGAGTTTTTCCTATTCGTCGGTTGACGTCTAGTGGTGTTCCTTCTCCCATTCATCCGTTGATGTCTGGTCACCTCTCCATTGGTTTCGGTAAACGTTGAGTTTTTCCTATTCGTCTGTTGACGTCTAGTGGTATTCCTTCTCCCATTCATCCGTTGATGTCTGGTCACCTCTCCGTTGGTGTCGATAAACGTCGAGCTTCTCCCGTTCGTCCGTTGACGTCTGGTCGAGTCTTCCCATTCATCCGTTGATGTCTGGTCACCTCTCCGTTGGTGTCGATAAACGTTGAGTTTTTCCCATTCGTCCGTTGACGTTTGGTTGTACCTTTCTTTGATAAACATCAAATCCCCAGGAGTCGTCGGTAAATGTCTTGTATGGTTACTGTTGCAAAATTCTTGTATCATCCCCTGCGGAGTGCAAATTTCTACGATTCTTGGTATTCAATCCCTGCTTACCCTGAAGGTCTGACAACCTTTGCTCTCATCCATTCGGGTTCCCAGATGATTGAATAGGGGCAGCTGTAACACCTCAAATTTGCACCTCCCATTTTGTATATACATTTTCATTTTAGGTCATTAACATTGCATGGTTCATTGCATAGTCCATCAAGTCATCAGGCAAGACTGGTCAGGAGATTCAGTTGTGCAAGCAAGCAAGTGCATTTTCTATGAAATCAAAGCCCTAGGGTTGGTACAATGAGTTCATGTGACCCAAGGATAATTTTGAAGTGGTTTGGCCAAGAATTGAAGGCTCAGAGCCCATCAGTCAATGTGAAATTCATCTGAAACCCTCAAAAGTCAACAGAAGTCAACTGTCAGTTCAACTATGGATTTGAAGGTGGGAGATGGTTAGAGATGCCTCATTCATGTGCCAACAAGTCTCATTTGACATTTCAAACATCAACATTGAAGAATTTGAGGTCAGATCAAGACTTTCCAAAAATAGAAAGTGACCTGTAATTCAAACTTGCCAAAAATGGAAAGGTTTTGGACCAACTTCAACTCAAGATTGCATCATCAAGAAAGCTTCAAATGAAATTTTGTCCAACATGAAAGTTGAAGATCTTTCTCTCCCATTTCCAAAAAGTCTAAGATCATGGATTTCTCATGTGTGGTTGAAAAGATATGGATCAACTTGGCCAAGTGTGGTTTGAAAATTCAAATGGGCATAACTTTCAAACCAAAAGTCCAATTCAAGTGGTTCTTTTTGCATTGTTCTTATTTTGACCTATACTTTCCAAATCTTGCGTTACATGACATGCATTACATTCACATGGATATTTGGAAATTCCCTTGATTTTGGAGGGAAAATATGGCATTTGAAATTTGTGCATTATTTGAACATTTCATCACTTCCATTGGTCCCAAAACAGAATTTGGAGTGAATTTGAGATCATTTTCATGCACTATTCATCATGCACACCATGCATAGAGGTGAAATACCAAATTTGCATATGCACCTTATTTTTGCTAATACACTTAACCATTGCCTAAACCTAATTAGGAGAGTGATTAGGAGGGGGTATATAACACAAACCCTAACTGTTTTCAGCTAACCACAGTCACAATTCTCAGATCTAGATCAAAATTATCAAATTTTCTCTCACTTTTTTCTTTCAAATTCTTCAAACACAATCCACTTTTCTTGATCCATTCATGATTCTGAAGCATTATTGAGCAAGTTTGAAGGAAGAATCAAGAGATTTGGTGGAGTTTTATTCATGCTCGAAGCTTTGATGCATTAATGGTGAACTCAAATTTTGGTGAAATCAAGAGCAGTTAAGCCTCAATTCTCCATCCAATCATCTGTACAAGCATTGTAGAGGAGGTTTTAAGCATTGTAAGGCCTGGAATACACCAATTCCAGTTCTACTTCATCAAGAGGTCATTGAATCGATCCTTTCATTTCTCAAAATTGTTATGTTATTGCTGTTGATCTTTTCATGCTGAGCATTCTGAGCTTTGAACTATTGATTTTCATGCAAAATTGAGTTAGATATGGTAGATTAAAGTTTGGGGTGTGAAACTTGATTTGCTCGATTCTATGAATATATGATGATCCATGCCATTTCCATGCTTGATTCGTGATGTACGTTGAAAGATCTACCTATTGATGTGCTTATTTTTGAAATCTGAGAAATTTGTTCTTGAGCATGTGCACTGTTCATGATGAACACGATGAAGGTGATGAAATTTCATTTCCAGAATTGCTTTTGATCTTTCTGCAGCGCTTTCATGTGCATTGCATGTGTTTTTCCATATCTCAACATTTACTAGTCCACGTTGCATCTACCTTGCATTTTGATTGGTCCTGGCGCGTTTGACTCACACACTCAGCATGTTGACTTGCCAGCGTTTAAATGAAACGCTGAGTTTCATTCATTTGGCGCGCTTCAGTTTGAAATGTTTCCCTATTCGATTCTGTGCCAAAACATTATTTCAAATGTGCTTCACATATTATTTCTTTTCCCTCCATTATTTCCATGCTATGCTTCATCATTTTTTTTATTTTTCTCCATCTTCCAAAATTCATATTAAATTGAATAATGATCCAAAAAATATGTAGTTTTTTGCATTGCATCACATTTTCTGTCTAGTATTTTATGAACATTTTTCCATAAATTGTGCACGGCTGGAAATTGTTTTTGTGCTAGAGACTTGAAAACATGTCCATTTTGTACCTTGCCTTGCCATATCTTTTCTGAAATGCTGAGATTTTATCTAATGCTCATGAAATTTTACATGCTATAACTAGACATTTTGCTTGACATTTTGGTGTTGATTTGGTATTTTTATCATGTGTCATTGCTGTTTTATGATCATGCTAAGTTAGGTGTGACAATTTGTGTCACACCTTGTGATGTTCAACTTGATTGATGAATTTGCCTTATCAAATGTTATCCAATTGCCTTGAATTTTTGTATGTTGCATGATATGGATGTTGTTATTGCTCATGATTTTTGTTGGAATTTTTGGGATCATTTCTGATTTAATTGAGATTTTTCCTTCTGGATGGTCATATTTGAGTTTTCAAAATGCCTTGAACTTCATTTGATTGTGAAATGCTTGTTCCTTATCCAATGAATGTGAAATTTTGCACACTAGTTCTAGACATGTTGAGTGGTGTTTTGGCTTTGGTTTGAGGTTTTTACCATGATCCATTTCTGTTTTATGTCTATGCTAAGTTGGTGTGACATTTGGTGTCACACATATGCTTGTTATGCTTGCCTTGACTTATGCTATGTGGTTGCCATGCTTAATTATGTCCAATGCCTCTAATTTTTTGTGTGATGATCACGTTGTATGTTCTGTTTACTCATGAATTTTGCCAAGATTATTTGAATCATTTTGGATTTAATGTGCATTTGTTCATTCTGATGTCACAATGTGGTTACAACTTGCATACCTTGTCATGTTTGGTTCATGAAATGAATTTGGTTCATGATATTGATATGGGACCTTTTGGATTGTGTTCGAGATTGATTGAAGTTGATTCATGTCAAATTTCATGTTCTGTTTTGAATTTTTTCTCCATCTTTGACCCTAGGCCTTGACCTAGTGGTTTGTGACTCACAGTTGAGCTTTGATTTCAGGTTTACACATCCAAGTCCATAGTTGAGGATGCTTCCTCACTTGAGCACTGATGTTTGCTTTAGATGTTGGCTAACCTTGAGTTGTTTTGTAGGCTTTGAGACCAAGTGGCTTAATAGCTTGTGCCTTGCTCACTGTTGCATTGCTTGCTTGTCTGTCTGATTGTATGGATGACTGTTGTCTGTTTGTTTGGTTGACTTGTAAACTGATTGGTTTAGATTTTTTTTTCAGGTACTTAAGTTGCTTTGAGTTCTTTTGAACTTGCTTTTGCTTTGCTTGGTTGCGTAACCATTGAGTAATAACTCTCTGACTTCATGTAGTCTGGAAGACCTATCCTGTTATGTGGGCAGGCACCTGTCTGAAGTCCTCCTTAAGAGGCAATGCTTGTGATTGTTTATCTTTTGTGCCAAGCAGGAAAAGTCCTCATATGAGGCAATTGGTAGATAAAAGAGATGTATAGTCCATCTCCTACTATTCAGTGTGTCATCCCTTTGCTCATATAACATGTTGATGCATTGTGGATATTAACCCAAGATCTTATAGAGTCATATCATCTGTGGAGAAGAGTTCCAACTTTCTGAACTCCCACACATTCTATTGTTTAAAGTTCTCCCAGGCCAGGGATAAGAGCTATGAGGCACACCCCTCATCTCCATTTCATCTGCTTCACCCTAACTCTCAATGTTAGGGTTAAGAGCTAACCACACCCCATTCCAGTTGGCTTGCCTTTGCAGCCTAACCTTGTATGAGCCCAATTGATTGCATATAGTGTGTGTGATTGTTTATTGTGCTTGTGTTGTTTGCTTGTGCTGTTTAGGATAGCTTGCTCCCTGTGCAAGTTAGGTAGAAACCTCAACCTAGGACCATGGTGAATTTACATGATAACTATTAGGCTCGAGTGAGACTCCCTTCTAGTTTGTCATTTCCCAGTCTCTGGTTAGGTTAGAAGTTCTTTCCCTGTTAAGGGGAACTACGTCGCCCTGATCCTCATACCAGATGAGGTACGTAGGCAGGAGATGAGCTGATCTCTCCGGGCGCCCTTTTTCTTTGGCAACCCCTTTGTGTGCGTTTGGAGTTTGACGTAAGTCCAGCGATTGGCAGTCGGTTTCCTATGTGTTTTTGTTTGGCGTGCGTTAGCCGAGCTACGAGTGCTCTGATTCTTCTCCGGTCAGAGAAGATACGTATGCATAGGATGCGATATCCTAGCGAGCACGTCTCTCCCGTCCCGAACTACGTCGACTCTGATGTCTGTGCCTGAAAGACTTCGTAGGCCCAGGATGCGATATCCTGCCGAGTTAGTTTCTCTTGTTTTCTTGTGTCTCTTTCCAGCCTTGTGTGTGCAGTTTGTGATCAGTTTTTAGCAACCTTATCCTTCCTTTTGTGCGTGGATCCCGTCGAGTACGACGGATGCGTAGGGGAGCTAATACCTTCCCTTCGCATAACCGACTCCCGATCCCATCTCTCTCTGGTCGCGAGACCATGTCTTTTCCAGGTTTACTTCGAGCGTTTCCTTTCCCCCCTTTGGGATAAATAACGCACGGTGGCGGCTCTGTTGTTTCGTTTTCCCGCCGGTTTTTCGCGTAATGCGACATAACTCACTGAGACAGACAACACAACTGAAGAGTTGGAATTTCGTTTCTCTCTCTCACTCAAAGCCTTCATTCATAACAGCTAGCACTGCGATTGAAGGAATCCGTTCGTGTGAACTGAGTAGAGACGTTGTCATCGTTCAACGTTCGTGATCGCCCCCGTGGATCTGTATCAAAGGTTTTGATCATTATCAGAGATCTGCACCAAAGGTTTGAATCGCCACAAGAGGTAACGATTCTATCACTGATCATGCCCGTTCGTAAGGATCACTAAATGGAGAAATTTTTAAATTCCGCTGCGCCGTGGATGGCAATTCTCCTATAGAGGTTTCATCCGCACTGGTCAAGACGAAGAGGCTGATGCCATTTTGAAAAAGGACGAAGAGGATTCTGGCAATTTCGTCATCCCTTGAGGGGTCTGCAATAATTGGGTCGCTGTTGATATTCCAACAGTTATCCATAAGTCAAAGTAATGTTCATTGTGTTTGAAAACCCTTCTCTCATGCCAAAAGAGAAGTGATGACATTGTTGACGCATAAATACAATGATATTTTCATTTAATAAATTCATGTTAAATGTTTGTTTTTCCAATTATTTTCCCTTTTCACTTTTGCATGAAATTGGTGATCACATAAAACCCTAAAAATAAGAATAAAATCAATCTTTTCATCTGCATAATGATTTGCCTTGCTTGAATTCTAAAAGCTTTTTATATCCAAAATCATTATGCAGGTTGATCAAACCCATTGAACATAATGATCCAACACCATCTCCCAACTTTGAATTCCCTATATTCGAGGCAGAAGAAGATGATGTTGAAGAGATTCCTGACGAGATTACCCGTCTACTTGAGCATGAAGAGAAGATCATTCAGTTGCATCTTGAGAATCTGGAAACAGTCAATTTAGGGTCTGAAGATTGTGTGCGAGAAGTAAAGATTGGGGCACTCCTGGAAGAGTCTGTTAAGAAGGGGTTGATTGAATTGCTACGAGAATATGTTGATGTCTTCACTTTGTCATATGAAGACATGCATGGTCTAGATACAAACATCGTACAACATTTCATGCCTTTGAAGCCTGAGAGCGTGCCTGTAAAGCAAAAGCTCGGAAGAACTCATCCTGATATGGCAGTGAAGATCAAAGAAGAAGTTCAAAAGCAAATTGATGCGGGGTTTCTTGTGACTTCTACATATCCTCAATGGGTGGCCAATATTGTGCCCGTTCCTAAGAAAGATGGAAAAGTCCGGATGTTTGTGGACTACAGAGACTTGAATAAAGCTAGTCCGAAAGATGATTTTCCACTACCACATATTGATATGTTGGTAGATAATACAACTAAATTCAAAGTCTTCTCATTTATGGACGGATTCTCCGGATATAATCAGATCAAGATGGCACCCGAGGATATGGAGAAGACAACATTCATCACACCTTGGGGAACATTCTGTTATCAAGATGACTACCTTGTTTCATGATATGATGCATAAAGAGATCGAGGTATATGTTGATGATATGATTGCTAAGTCGAGTACAGAAGTTGAACTTGTAGAACACCTGTTGAAACTTTTTCAGCGTTTAAGGAAGTACAAGCTTCGTCTGAATCCCAACAAGTGTACATTTGGAGTCCGTTCTGGAAAGCTATTGGGCTTTATCGTTAGTGAAAGAGGTATTGAGGATGATCCTGCAAAGGTCAAAGCGATACAAGAGATGCCTACGCCCAAAATTGAGAAGCAAGTCCGAGGTTTTCTTGGCCGTTTGAATTACATTTCCAGATTCATATCCCACATGAATGCCACATGTGCGCCGATATTCAAGCTCCTCCGGAAAGATCAATCTCATGATTGGACCAAGGATTGCCAAAGAGCTTTTGATAGTATTAAAGAGTATTTGTCTGAACCTCCGATTCTGTCCTGACCTGTGGAAGGGAGACCATTAATTATGTATGTGACTTGGTTGATACTCAATGCTTGAGAAAACATGTTGTGCTTTGGCTTGGGTTGCTAAGCGCTTACGCCAGTATATGTTGAATCATACGACTTGGTTGATATCCAGAATGGATCCAATTAAGTATATCTTCAAGAAGCCTGCTTTAACAGGGAGGATTGCCCGTTGGCAGATGTTGTTATCTGAGTATGATATTGAGTATCGAGCTCAAAAGGCTATTAAGGGTAGTATCTTGGCTGACCATTTGGCACATCAGCCGATCGAAGATTATCAGTCTAATCAGTATGATTTCCCAGATGAGGAGATTCTGTATTTGAAAATGAAAGATTGTGATGAGCCTACGCTCGACGAAGGGCCAGAGCCTGGTTCTAGATGGAGTATGGTATTTGATGGCGCTGTAAATCAATATGGAAATGGTATTGGGGCAGTGATTATTACTCCTCAGGGCACACATTTTCCTTTTACAGCAAGACTAACTTTCAAATGCACGAATAATATGGCTGAGTATGAAGCTTGTATTATGGGATTGGAGGAGTGCATTGATCTTAGGATCAAACACCTCAATGTTTATGGTGATTCGGCCCTCGTTGTTAATCAGATTAAAGGTGAATGGGAAATGAATCAGCCTTGCCTCATTCCATATAGGGATTATTCGAGGAGGATTTCAACATTTTTTACTGAGGTTGACTTCCCTTCAGTGTTTGGAGGCTGCTCTGAGTTCTCTGTCAGGTAGTCTCTCCAGGTTTTGTTCCAAGGAAACCTCAGAGTGTTTTGCTTCTCTTCCTTTTTCTGTCTGTTCTCCCTCTTTTATAACCTGATTTTCATGGCTTTGTGGGCTCAAATGAGAGAGGTCCAAGTCCAAGATTTTTTCTTTTATTTATTTATTTATTTAAAAAAAAAAATTTATTATTTATTTATTTACTTAAATTTTTTTTTTTTGCATAACATGTGGGCTTCGCCTAGCGAGCATGACAACTCATGAACAAACCTTTGCTCCTTTAAGATTAACGTTTTGAAGGACGAATAGACCCCTGTTGGAAGTAACTCAAGTCTTTCCCTTGTGTTGACTGATCATCTAAATAGAACCCACAAAATGTCCTGGATGATGTTCAAGCTTCTTGGAGCTAATCCCGATTGACATGATGAAATGCAATGTATCTAATTTTGATTGATAATGATAAAATGCAATGTGAAATGTGAAATGACCTAAAAATGAATGCATGAATGAGGAGGGCAAATTTTGGGGTGTTACAGCTGCCCCTATTCAGTCATTAGCTAACCCGAGCAGGATGAAAGCGAATAGCTTATCAGACAAACAGGGTGAGCTGTGATTGAATACCAAAGACAGACCGAAAATTTACGCTCCGAGAACACCACAAAAATGCTGAAATACACCGCGCTGTTTATTTCTCTTCCGATCCTCTGGCTGAATCTGAATCAGTCTTCTGACTTAATCTAGAGTTTCGATCCTCTGGCTGAATCTATACTCAATTTAGTCCTCTGGTTGGATGTTAATTTTGATCCTCGAGCTGGATACGGTTTCAATCTTTTGGCTAGATCTTCTTCAATCTTCTGGCTAGATCTTCTTCGATCTTCTGGCTGAATCTATTTTCTTTGATTCTCTGGCTGAATCTACTTCGATCTTCTAGCTAGATCTGAATTGTTTCGATTCTCTGGCTGGATCTATTTTCTTTGATTCTCTGGCTGAATCTATTTTCTTTGATTCTCTGGCTGAATCTACTTCGATCTTCATGTAGATCTGAATTGTTTCGATTCTCTGGCTGAATCTATTTCCGGTCTTCGGGCTAGACCTGACTTCGATCTTCTGGCTAGATCTTCTTCGATCTTCTGGCTAGATCTCCTTTGTTTCGATTCTCTGGCTGAATCTACTTCGATCTTCTGGCTAGATCTGAATTTTTTCGATTCTCTGGCTGAATCTATTTCCGGTCTTCGGGCTAGACCTGACTTCGATCTTCTAGCTAGATCTGGATTGATTTGATGATAAATTCCCATCATCAGGATCTCGCATCTGAGGCATGCGCTGGTTGACTCTCTTTCGAAATCTGCGCCCAATCTTCATGTTAGATATGCAGCTTCGAGAATATCCCACTCTTTGGGATTTATACATATTCTTCAGACTAGAACATGTTATAACGACTCTTCGATTAGACTTTGTTTTTTAAATGCGATCCGCGGGCTGGATCCTCTTGTAGGTTGATTTTCTGTTGAGCTGTCAATCTATTCCTCCAGCTGGCTTGCTAGGGAAATAACGCTCGTAGTCGACTCTCTGGCTGAATCTTCGAAATGACCCTCAGGCTGGATCTCTGGAAAACGATTCTCAGGCTAAATCTTCGAAATGAACCTCATGCTGGGTCTCTAGAAAACGATTCTCAGGCTGAATCTTCGAAATGACCCTCATGCTGGATCACACACACGATCCTCAGGCTGAATCTTCAAAACGAACCTTAGGCTGACTCTTGGGAAAACGATTCTCAGGCTGAATCTTCAAAAATGACCCTCAGGCTGGATCACTGGAAAACGATTCTCAGGCTGAATCTTCAAAAATGACCCTCAGGCTGGATCGTTGGAACAACGATTCTCAGGCTGAATCTTCAAAAATGACCCTCAGGCTGGATCACTCACACTTGATCCTCTGGCTAGATCTCATGACTTTGGTTGTAAAGTAATTCTTCAGTCTGCTTTGAAGAACCTGTTTATCAGCTTATGTGTATGCTTGATATGTATGCAAATGCAAATGCAAATGTTATGCATAGTGCAAAAAAGGAAATCTGCTCGGGGAAGCAAGCTTCGATAGGGAACGGATCGCTGTATCAATCCATGAATGCTCTGTGGGGAATGATCCGTCTGCCGGGACCAATGAGCCACCAAAAATAAATTGGCTGCTTGAAAAGTTGACCTTGCTGGGGGAGTATCAACTATGGGAACTTTGTTTGGCGAGGCTCTGTGAGGAGAGTCTGTGAGGAAAGCACTTCCTGGGTAAATGTCGTATAATTCAACCTTTGCTGGGGATATGAACTTGCTGATCGTCCTCAGGCTGGGGATTAAAACAAATCTGTTAAAAAATGATTTGTTGGGGACGAAAGGAACACTGGGAACACCACCCTCTTGTCTGTTGGGTATGCGACTACTTCGTTGTTACTGGGAAGATATAGTCTGGCACTGTCAACTCCGCTGGGGATATACAGTTTGGATACTATCAACTCTATCGGGGATATACAGTCTGGATACTTTCAACTCTACTGGGGAACATGCTCTGCTGAGGAACATGCTCTGCTGAGGAGAGACTTTGT
The DNA here is from genome assembly GCF_024323335.1 of Lathyrus oleraceus. Lineage (NCBI taxonomy): Eukaryota > Viridiplantae > Streptophyta > Magnoliopsida > Fabales > Fabaceae > Lathyrus > Lathyrus oleraceus. Next base: position 492,111,952 of record NC_066584.1, on the reverse strand, counting down.
CAACCGCTTGGGGATGAGGACTCATGACTTGGCATCCGGTTCTTGTGACCTGTAACCAAAAAATACACGTATGCCCCAGGGAATTACTCGACTTGAATTCACCGTCCGGGATTAAGCACATTCAAAGCAATTTTGACTGTTTTCCTACGCAAGTCATCTGCAAAAGCCACCATTACATTCAGATGCAATATGTTTCCTCAAGAATTCAGACATCTTTTGCAAGCAAACTGATAAATGAAAAGTAAAGAGGCTTTTTAACTGAATATTCGACTTTTGTTGGTTGAAAAAATTTGTGCCAGGAATAGGCGAGCACATCAGGAAGCTGATCCCTGAAAAGAGGTGATCGCTATAAATTGAACAAGAGAAACTATCCTAATGGCAATGTGGAAACGGGGTCCCACTGAGTTTCGACTTTGCTATGGCTCGTATGTCCTCAAGACGCTCTGCTCATCTTGCTTTCTGAAGTGGATGATTAGTCGATCTTTAACCTTCGGAGATTGCCGGATTGAATGGAACGGTGATAGAACACGGATGAACTCAGATTGCAGTCATTCGCTTATTCCCTAACTTTTGCGTGGACCGCCCTTTTGGGTTTTCAATCCACCGGGATGCCCTTTTTTTCCTGAGCCGCCCTTTAGGGTTTTTGAATCACCGGGTGTACATTTTTTATTTTTATATCCCTAATTTTTTCCCGAACCTCTTCATTCTTTTTTTTGGTTCGTCGGGATGCCCCTTTTTTGCCTGGACTATTCTTTTTTATTGTCCCGCGGGTCAATTTATGCGAAGTATTTTTTAACTACATCTGAGTTGACAGGGGATGGGAAGTCTTCGCCATCCATGGTTGTTAGCATCAAAGCTCCGTCAGAGAAAAACTCTTTTAACCACGTATGGACCCTCATAGTTCGGTGTCCATTTGCCCCTGTGATCTGTGTTGGGAGGAAGAATTCTTTTGAGTACCAATTCACCGACTTGATACTCCCGAGGGCACACTTTTTGATCAAATGCTCTCTTCATCCGTCTCTGATATAGCGGGCCATGGCATATAATTGCTAGTCTCTTTTCCTCAACTAGGCTTAGCTGATTGTATCGAGAACGGACCCATTCTGCTTCCTTCCGGCTTCATTGTTGGGGCACGGAAAAGTTATTCTGGCACAAAATGGCATCTGAACCCCCTCCGGTGTGATCAACACTGCACCAACTCCGTGACCATTGACGTTGACCGCCCCATCAAACATCATAATCCATTTGGATTCAGGGTTAGGCCCCTCCTCCGGGAGTGGTTCCTCGTAATCTTTCGATTTGAGAAACATGATGTCCTCATCAGGAAAGTCGAACCTCATAGGTTGGTAATAATCAACCGGTTGCTCGGCAAGATAGTCTGACAAGACACTTCCTTTGATGGATTTTTGTGAAGTGTATTGGATGTCATACTCTGTCAGCATCATTTGCCACCTAGCAACCCTTCCGGTAAACGTTGGATTTTCAAAAATATACTTGACTTGATCCATCTTTGATATCAATAGAGTCGTGTGAGTCAACATATACTGTCTTAGTCGGCGAGCAGCCCATGCCAAAGCGCGACAAGTTTTCTCGAGCAGTGAATATCTTTGTTCACAGTCGGTAAAGTTTTTGCTAAGGTAGTATATTGCATGCTCTTTTTGACCTGACTCGTCATGCTGATCGAGCACACAACCCATTGACCTTTCTAACACAGTCAAGTACATGATCAACGGTCTTTCCTCTACTGGAGGCATTAGAATCTGAGGCTCCTGTAAATACTCTTTTATCCTTTCAAAAACTTTCTGACAATCATCATTCCAACTGACCTCTTGCTCTTTTCTCAGCATTTTGAACAATGGCTTGCATGTGGCTGTAAGATTAGATATGAACCCTGAAATGTAGTTCAATCTGCCCAGGAAGCCACAAACCTCTCTTTCTGTCGTCTTCGGTACCAATGTTGACGGTCTCAATCACCTCCTGATAAGGTGTAATAGCTCGGTCCTTCTCAGGCAATTCACAATCTTCCTCAGCCCCTTCTTCGGCTTGATAGATAGGATTGTCGAAGTCATACTTGGCCATAGCAGTGTCGTTAGCAGTGAGATCCGGGTGATCAGTTTTACGAGGTGTTTTTTGGAAAGAAAAACGAAAAGAAACATTGCCGTTTTTGTAAAAGTAAAAATAATTGAAAGAAAGAGAACACAAAATTGTTTGCAAAAGCTGTCCTTTATTGATGATGAAATTAATTGCGAAATGTAACTAAATGGATGGCCCTACAGATGCGAAATGTAACTAAATGGATGGCCCTACAGAAAGAGAACACAAAATCGTTTGCAAAAGATGTCCTTTATTGGTCAAGGTGTAAGATTTTGTTATGCATGTGATAAAAGGAAAACAATAAAAATTACTCCTTCAGTAGAGTAAACCAGACGACTTTTTCAGACGACCAATTGTCGAGCTTTTCTCCTGGGACACACGGGCGAATCCAGTTATCTAAGTCACAGTCGTTGTCAGCCTTGTCTTCATCTGCAGCATTGACGGTGTGGGGAGAAACCAAACCCCCGCTGGAGAAAGTACCGGCTTCATTCTTCTGAGACCCCGGAGTATACCCCAATCCAAACTTGTCTTCTTTTATGATTGGCTCCACAAATTTGCCCCAGCCTTGGGCATTACCAGCCTTAACCACTTCAACAGCTTGCTTGTATGAAGAGATAGAAGTCCCAACCTTCTCAGACTCAGGTGAAAAGACAGTTTCGGGCGCGACCTTACTGATGTTTATGGCTTCGAAGCCCTGACACAGCATCTCATGCATCTCGCCATCCATTTCCACATACTTAAATGTAGACAGGTGGCTAACAAAAATATCCTCTTCACCACAGACAGTGACGATCTGACCTTCTAGTCCATATTTGAGCTTTTGGTGGAGAGTAGAAGTAACAACACCGGCAGCATGAATCCAGGGCCGACCTAGCAGACAGCTATAGGCAGGCTGGATATCCATCACATAAAAGGTACTCTTGAATACCTGTGGTCCAATCTTAACTGGCAACTCAACTTCGCCACAGACAGCTCGCTTAGAGCCATCAAAAGCCCTCACAACGAAATTACTTGGCTTCAGGGTGGCATAATCGCAATCCAACTTCATCAAGGCTTTCTTTGGAAGAACATTCAGAGAAGAGCCTGTATCAACCAAGACATGGGAAAGCACCGTCCCTTTGCATTCCATTGTGATATGCAAGGCTTTGTTGTGATTCCTGCCCTCAGATGTTAGGTCATAATCGGTGAAACCTAGCGCATGGCTAGTGTGTACATTCGAAACTACCGACTCCAGCTGGTCAACAGTTATCTCTAGGGGAACATAAGCCATATTCAGTACTTTCAACAAGGCTGCTCTGTGAGCCTCAGAGCACATCAATAATGAGAGAATGGAGATCTTTGAGGGTGTCTGATTTAGCTGGTCGACTACCTTGTAGTCACTTTTCTTGATAATCCTCATAAACTCGTCCACTTCTTTCTCGAATGCGGTCTTAGGAGGAGCCTCCTCAGTAGTAACCTCCTCGGTGGCTACCTGTTTTCCTTTAGCCTTGGCAGCTGCCTCAGCATCAGTATTCGTACGCAATATTGATGGTGCAAATAGGCATCCACTGCAGGTGAAGCCACCAACTCCTCCAACATTGTCTACAACGGAGTTACCAATGTCAAAGTCTTCTTCGTTAACTTTCTGCCCCTGGCAGTAGATATCAGCCCCATAGTGCCACGGGATATCACTGTCTTTCTCATACGGAACAGGTCCTGGTACCGTTGTGGTGACCGGACCAACCAAAGTCGGTTGAGGGTTGTTAGAGTAAATTGCTGCTGGACTTTCTGGGAAATATATTGTCATCGGAGCGGGTCTCTCGGGAACATATATTTCTTCAGGAGTGAAATGAAACGTTATTGTCGACACATCATTCTTCACTGGACGAGTCTGATCGAACTGAAGACAACCTTCATCTATCAGTTGATAAATACCCTTTCTCAAACTGTCACATCCGTTCTCGGCAGCTTGACAATTTCTGCACTCTTCCCCACAGCCCGGGAAAATCCGTCCTTTCAAGAGGCGGTCTTTGACCACCGATAGAAAAGTCTTCACTTTAGCCACATCAGAAACCAAATTCAAAGTTTCCCCACTATTAATCCTCTGCCCGCCGTGAGCTGGCATCAGGTTTTGGATAACATTAGGCACCGGAGAAAAATTGATGGCTTGGGCATCTCTCAAATCTTGTACCTTTAGCTGGAGAGCCTTGAAATTATCTGTAGTATGGCCAGGTGCGTTGGAGTGAAAAGCACATCTTGCATTGACATCATAACCTCTAGGCAGATTATTGGGATCGACCGGTGGGGCCAGAGTTCTCAACATAACCAGATTCATGTCAATCAGCTTGGGAAGTAACACAGAATAAGGCATTGGGATTGGCTCAATGACCCGGTCCGCCTGCCTTAGATGTTGTTGGTAGTGTCTCTGCTGACCCGGATTACCTCCTTGTTGTTGATTGGTGTACCTGGGTTGTTGTTGCGGATGATACTGCGGTTGAGGGACAGGTGTTGGAATAGTGACTGCGGCCACTTGATCTTGATAATAATTAGGGCGTCCTCTGCCCCTGCCTCTGCCGGCATATACAACGCTCGTCTCACCTTCTCTTCTTCGCTGACCGTTACCAGCGAACAGTTTCTTGGGAACTGATGAGTTGGAAGCACTGTTGTCTTGAATTCGGCCCATCTTCGACAAACTCTCGATCCTTTCTCCAGCAATCACTATCTCTGCAAAGCTGATTGACAGGCAAGCAGCCAATCTCTCAATATAATTGCCTTGAAGAGTGCTCATGAAGATGTCCGCCATCTCCCTTTCAGACATAGGGGGTTGGACGGATGCAGCAATCTGTCTCCAACGCTGAGCATATTCTCTAAAGGTTTCCTTGGCATTCTGAACCATTCCTTGCAACAAGGTCCGATTCGGAGCCAAGTCCAAGTTTTATTGATATTGCTTAACAAAAGCCTCTGCCAAGTCTTTCCAGCTCTTGATGGTAGTACGAGACAAATGAGAATACCATTCACGAGAAGCTCCAGTTAGACTGTCTTCAAAATAGTACATCCACAGCTTTTCATCTTTAGTGTAGGCTCCTAACCTTCCCAGATAAGATTGGAGATGAGTGTGTGGGCAAGAAGCCCCGTTGTATTTCTCAAAAGTAGGGGGGTTGAACTTGTGAGGGATCCTTACTCCCTGAACCAGACCAAGATTGGTGACATCTGTAACACCCCTTTTTCTACCCCAAATTATTAGCATATAATCAGAGTAAATAATTACGCATATAAAGAAAAGGGCGTCACATCGACGTTTTCGAAACTTAAAACCTTTCAAAAACCAACAATACACCTGGCCAATTAAAGTAACACATTCCAATCATCATGAATATTCAAACATATGCGTTCGCAGCGGAAAATAAAGAATACTCATGTATTTCATAAGATGATCCATGTCCCATACCATGATCAAATAAAATAAAACAATTAATGACATAAAGCATACGAGTTCAATACCACTAATCTACCCAGTGTTACATGACCAGAGCATTGACTCATTACCAATTCAAACTAAATACGGAAACTCTTCAGCTAATCTTGAGCGAGCTACCGTCCACCTACTCCAGCAATACTACTCAGTAGTATCTGCACGATACCCATGTAAAGGTAACATTCAAACAGAAAGGGTGAGAATTCCAAATCATTATGAAATAGCATAATAAGGCACAATGAATCAAAACACAATTTTAGAATTCATCACACTTGGTACAATCACATCAATAATATTAACAGACAATTATTCCACATATTTCAATGTACATCACACTCACAACAATTCAATGATCACATAACTATAGACGACTCTATGCAAGACAATGTGACTCTATGCATGTGGTACCGTAATGTGAACTCAAAGTTTCACCGCTTTCCGATTCAATATCTAGAATCCAAGCCACGCTTCAGATCCGGACAAGACCAAAGCCTACGTCTGTTTCCAATGAAGGATCACCGCTTAAACTACGCCTGATTCCAATTCAAGAATCAACGTCTGCTCATGTGAACCCACAGTTTCACTACTTCCACAAGGAAGTCAACTACGCCTGATTCCAATTCAAGAATCAACGTCTGCTCATGTGAACCCACAGTTTCACTACTTCCACAAGGAAGTCAACTACGCCTGATTCCAATTCAAGAATCAACGTCTGCTCATGTGAACCCACAGTTTCACTACTTCCACAAGGAAGTCAACTACGCCTGATTCCAATTCAAGAATCAACGTCTGCTACGTCTGTTTCCAAAAAAGGATCACCGCTTGACCATGCTATGAATGAATGCACACATACCAATACATATGCAATTAAGACCTCCTATACCGTCTTAACAACCCACATATCACCATAACTCACAATTGGTACATATACACATTCATAATCATAAACCTTTCACAATTCAATAATGGCATACATACACATTCATGCAATATATTATTCACCAATATAGGCCAATCATCAAATATGTACACATTATTCCATTCCAAAACGTACACAATATTTAAATATCAATTTTTCACTTTTCAAACAGTGTTAACCTGTTAACGCATTTGGTTAACCTATTAACGCAAGACAGAATACAAATTTGACAGTATTTCAACAGTGTTAACCGGTTAACGCCCTGGGTTAACCTGTTAACGCAAGACAGAATGCAATTCTAACAGTATTTCAACAGTGTTAACTGGTTAACGCATTTGGTTAACCTGTTAACGCAAGACAGAATACACTTTTTGGCAAATTATAACAGTGTTAACCTGTTAACGCATTTGGTTAACCTGTTAACGCAAGACAGAAATTAATTTTTTAATTATCATAACAGTGTTAACCAGTTAACGCCCTGGGTTAACCTGTTAACGCAAAACAGAAAGTTGTTCCTGCGCTAACAACGAACAGAATGCAGAATTACCCGCATTTTTCGCCGTTGGAGGACTTCCGGACCTCCGATTTTGATTCCGTAAAAAGCTACACGTTCAGAAAATTACAACTCACCCAATTATAGATTCATTCACAGTTTTAACATAATTTATTCATCACAATTCAAGGGTATTTATCAAAACCTAATAATTCCGATTCATGCCAATTAAGGATTTCAACCTAAAACATGTTCCTACCCATTAACCAATCATACTAACCCATAATAGTAAGGATTTCCCCCCTTACCTTGTAACTCTGATGGAAACCTTAACTCCTCTTTACGTTCCCTCTCCTCTTTCTCTATTGCCTTCAGTGCTCAAGTGAATTATGATTCTCACTCCCTTCACTCTTACTATTTATAATGGTATTCTAGTTGGCTTAAATCATCTAATTTAATCACTAGGCCCAAAATACCTAATATTTAAATACCTCTATTTAAATTTAAATAATTAATCACTCACTATGCATACTAAGTTAATTAATAATTCGATTATGTCTCATATCAACTGAATAATTAATTCCCACACTAATTAAGTTAATTAATCCATTATTATACTACCTCACAACCGCTTAATTACTTAACACTCCAAATAATTAAATATAATATAATAAAATAATATAAAAAATAATTACTAAAAATTAGGCTGTTACAACTTTCCCCCACTTAAAAGATTTTCGTCCTCGAAAATTCCTCAAACGAACCACTCCGGATACGATTCCCTCATCTTATCCTCGAGTCCCAACCTGCCAATGGAAAATAAAACAAGCACCGACAGTGTTCTCACACACATGTCACATATTAGGGAACAAACATAACTAAACAACCTGGTCGGACGGACCAACCTGCTACTAATGTAACACATTAGTGACTATTGACCAACTGGTCGACCATGCTCTGATACCACTAATGTAACACCCCTTTTCTACCCCAAATTAGTAGCATATAATCAGAGTAAATAATTACGCATATAAAGAAAAGGGCGTCACATCGACGTTTTCGAAACTTAAAACCTTTCAAAAACCAACAATACACCTGGCCAATTAAAGTAACACATTCCAATCATCATGAATATTCAAACATATGCGTTCGCAGCGGAAAATAAAGAATACTCATGTATTTCATAAGATGATCCATGTCCAATACCATGATCAAATAAAATAAAACAATTAATGACATAAAGCATACGAGTTCAATACCACTAATCTACCCAGTGTTACATGACCAGAGCATTGACTCATTACCAATTCAAACTAAATACGGAAACTCTTCAGCTAATCTTGAGCGAGCTACCGTCCACCTACTCCAGCAATACTACTCAGTAGTATCTGCACGATACCCATGTAAAGGTATCATTCAAACAGAAAGGGTGAGAATTACAAATCATTATGAAATAGCATAATAAGGCACAATGAATCAAAACACAATTTTAGAATTCATCACACTTGGTACAATCACATCAATAATATTAACAGACAATTATTCCACATATTTCAATGTACATCACACTCACAACAATTCAATGATCACATAATTATAGACGACTCTATGCAAGACAATGTGACTCTATGCATGTGGTACCGTAATGTGAACTCAAAGTTTCACCGCTTTCCGATTCAATATCTAGAATCCAAGCCACGCTTCAGATCCGGACAAGACCAAATCCTACGTCTGTTTCCAATGAAGGATCACCGCTTAAACTACGCCTGATTCCAATTCAAGAATCAACGTCTGCTCATGTGAACCCACAGTTTCACTACTTCCACAAGGAAGTCAACTACGCCTGATTCCAATTCAAGAATCAACGTCTGCTCATGTGAACCCACAGTTTCACTACTTCCACAAGGAATTCTGCTACACCTGATTCCAATTCAAGAATTAACGTCTGCTCATGTGAACCCACAGTTTCACTACTTCCACAAGGAAGTTAACTACGCCTGATTCCAATTCAAGAATCAACGTCTGCTACGTCTGTTTCCAATAAAGCATCACCGCTTGACCATGCTATGAATGAATGCACACATACCAACACATATGCAATTAAGACCTCCTATACCGTCTTAACAACCCACATATCACCATAACTCACAATTGGTACATATACACATTCATAATCATAAACCTTTCACAATTCAATAATGGCATACATACACATTCATGCAATATATTATTCACCAATATAGGCCAATCATCAAATATGTACACATAATTCCATTCCAAAACATACACAATATTTAAATATCAATTTTTCACTTTTCAAACAGTGTTAACCTGTTAACGCATTTGGTTAACCTGTTAATGCAAGACAGAAAACAAATTTGACAGTATTTCAATAGTGTTAACCGGTTAACGCCCTGGGTTAACCTGTTAACGCAAGACAGAATGCAATTCTAACAGTATTTCAACAGTGTTAACCTGTTAACGCATTTGGTTAACCTGTTAACGCAAGACAGAATACACTTTTTGGCAAATTATAACAGTGTTAACCTGTTAACGCATTTGGTTAACCTGTTAACGCAAGACATAAATTAATTTTTTAATTATCATAACAGTGTTAACCGGTTAACGCCCTGGGTTAACCTGTTAACGCAAAACAGAAAGCTGTTCCTGCGCTAACAACGAACAGAATGCAGAATTACCCGCATTTTTCGCCGTTGGAGGACTTCCGGACCTCCGATTTTGATTCCGTAAAAAGCTACACGTTCAGAAAATTACGACTCACCCAATTATAGATTCATTCACAGTTTTAACATAATTTATTCATCACAATTCAAGGGTATTTATCAAAACCTAATAATTCCGATTCATGCCAATTAAGGATTTCAACCTAAAACATGTTCCTACCCATTGACCAATCATACTAACCCATAATAGTAAGGATTTCTCCCCTTACCTTGTAACTCTGATGGAAACCTTAACTCCTCTTTACGTTCCCTCTCCTCTTTCTCTATTGCCTTCAGTGCTCAAGTGAATTATGATTCTCACTCCCTTCACTCTTACTATTTATAATGGTATTCTAGTTGGCTTAAATCATCTAATTTAATCACTAGGCCCAAAATACCTAATATTTAAATACCTCTATTTAAATTTAAATAATTAATCACTCACTATGCATACTAAGTTAATTAATAATTCGATTATGTCTCATATCAACTGAATAATTAATTCCCACACTAATTAAGTTAATTAATCCATTATTATACTACCTCACAACCGCTTAATTACTTAACACTCCAAATAATTAAATATAATATAATAAAATAATATAAGAAATAATTACTAAAAATTGGGCTGTTACAACATAAACACCTTAGGAATTTTGAGACTCCAAAGATTTGAGCTTCTCAGCAAGCTCATCCATACGGCGAGTGGTCTCGAGGGCCTCGTCGTGCAAAGAAAATTGATCATACTGACAATCTTCAGTAACGGGGCGCCCGTTAATCCGAATCCCTTGATTCACATTGTACCTTCCGCCAATACCATTCCCAACATTTCCCGTGTTGCCAACATTACCCGGGTTTCCATCAACATTTGTGTTACCCGCGTTTCCAGTGTTCACAGGGTTATCAGTGTTCCCAGGGTTACTAGGGTTCCCAGGATTACCAAGGTTCCCCTCAGCACTTGGTATTTCCACCTCTGGATCGGGCCTCGGTTGCTCAACCAATTCCTTCAGCTTCGCCTGGCCTTCTGCCATACCAGTCATCAATGTCATGAACTGATCCATCCTTTCACGCATATCAGCCAGTTCTTTCTGTATCTGGTCCATTGCTAGTCGTGGACGGTTTTCCTTTGTCGGGTACCTGTGAACTTGCTTGAGACCAATAACTTCCTGATACAGGGAACAAACATTAGACACTGCGGTGACACTTGCAAAATGAACAAGGGTTAGTATGCATGGTATGCGATGCACTGCTTATTCAATTTTAAGGCACCCCCCTTAAAAAGGGAATACCCTGCAAATGAATAAGCATGAGTTGTTGGATGCAAATATGCAGATGATGTTATGCGATGCAAAGGCATGTCAATCAGAACTGCTGGATCCGCTTGAACATCTGTCAGGTTGCACTGCCTGGAGAGAAATTAAGAGGATCAAGCAAAGCACACCAAACAAAGGCCATGGGATGGATCAAGTTATCCTTAATATCAACCATCCATTTTGGTGGATTATGGTTTACACCTTATCAACACCCAAGTTTCATTGATATTAAGGATACCAGAACGGATCAACCATGAATCAAGGGTTTGTTGCAAGTCACGAGCATGGAGTTTAGGTTAAGAACCACCCAAAGGGAGTGTACTAAGGTTTAAACCTGCCAAACATGTTCTACAAAAGGTTCCCATAGTCATAATCCCATCTTTCGGATATTATCGGAGGAACGACTACTCGTATTCCAAAAATATTCTCAAGAGAGACTCTTATGAGTGTAGTATCGTGTAACAATCGTATCAAATCTTACACTTGAACGACTTTCGCACTATGTCCTACGAATAGGCCAAGATGGGTTTGGTAAACTAAAGTCCTTGGCTTCTAAGGTCTATATTGGAAAAAGTAATGTCTAACCACAACTTAGTTGTGTGACATTATTGATCCCAACATGACCTCCACCAAGTGAATGGGCTTGCAAGTCAACTGGCTAAGGAATAACTCCACACAAGTGCTGAAAGTCTCCTATCCTAAGTGCACTCGAGTTCGGGTATAGAACTCATCTCACAAACAGAACCAGCAGATACGACAGTCATATGTACACAATGCAATAAAGCAGGTAAATGCTGAAAGATAAATAACGTTACAAAAGAATAAACACCCAATAAACAAACAACCTACAAAAGCTAGGAGGGACTCGCTTAGGGAAATCGGGTCCCCAGCAGAGTCGCCAGCTGTCGCAACCTGAATAATGGAATGCGGAAAAAAAACAACCGACAAAGAAAGACAGGAGAGTCGACACCGTGCGTTATTTATCCCAAAGGAGGGAAAGGAAACGCTCGAAGTAAACCTGGAAAAAGGAAAGGACAAGACAGGGTCTCGCAAACAAATCTTGGGTTCGGGAGTCGATTATGCGAGGGGAAGGTATTAGCACCCCTACGCATCCGTAGTACTCTACGGGATGCACTTTTGTAGTTCTTGTCTAAAGGGTGTGGGTTTATCTAATGTGTTATTTCCCAAACAAAGGGGGTCAAAAGAAAATGACTCGCACGGATGTCGCATCCACTACATACATATCTCATTTGAATATGAGAATCAGAGTTTTCGTAGCTCGGCTACCTAGGGGTTAGGGGGATGTGTGCTCGCTAAGACATCGCGTCTTATGCCTACGTATCTCATCTGGAATGAGAATCAGAGCAAGCCGTAGTTTGGCTAACTACGGGGTTATGGATTGGGTTTTGGACGAACGACGTCACTACGCAATCTACCGGATGCTCGACCTTTGGAGACTTACTCGCCTGTGTAAGACCCCAATTTTGTCCCTAAGATCCCTCATGGCATCATACCATATCATTGCATTGCCTCAAGGATCATTGTGCACCTTGCTTCCTTCCCTATGGATGGGTCATCTTTTTGAGAGTGATTCTTGATCTCCAAGCATGTTTGCATTTGTATATCATTGTTTTCCTTTTTATCACTAACCAAAAGTACAAAAATGTGTCATCTAACCTTTGTCTTGCAGATGAAGCTTTAACAGGTCAAGGCAATCAAAGGCATTCATTGAGCAATATATGGTGGTCATTCTTACGATTTGGACCCCACAATCATTCACAAGAGTTCATATGAGTTATGATGTCATTTTGAAGCAAAATCCCAAGTGGTAGAGGCTTGAATTTCATCAGAATATTTCCCAGTCAACTGAAGACCTAGAAAGTCAACTGCAAAGTCAACTGTGGATTTAGAGGTGGGAAGTGATTGGAAATACTTCATTCATGTTCAAACAAGTCTCATTTTACATTTCAAACACTCACATTGAAGAATTTGAAGTCAGGTCAAGAATTTCCAAAAATAGCAAGTGACCTATAATTTGAACTTTCCAAAAATGGAAAGATTTTGGACCAACTTCAACTCAATTTTACATCATCAAGAAAGCTTCAAATGAAATTTTGTTGAACATGAAAGTTGTAGATATTTCCCTCCCATTTCCAAAATGTCCAAGATCATGAATTTCTAATGTGTGGTTGAGGAGATATGATCAAATCATGGCAAAGTATGCATGGGACTTCAAATGAGCATAACTTTTCAACCAAAGCTCCAAAATGAGTGGTTCTTTTGGCATTTTGTTCATCATGACCTCTAGTTTCCAAAACATCCATTACATGGCATGAATTCTTCTTGCATGATCATGTGCTCATTCATGAAGTTTTTGAAAGAAATTTCATAAAATCATTTTTAATGATCATATGCATACAAAACCATTTCCAAAGCTTGCATGGGCCTTGTTTAAGTGGTTTTGGGTCAGATTCATGCACTGTTCACACATGCATTCCATGCATGGGGGTGAAAATCCATTTTGCACATACACCTTATAACTTGTTAATCTTGATTAATTTTGGTTAAAATAGATTTTCAGCATCATTAGCAAATGGTATATAAGGATAATCTCAATTGTTTTCACCATTAACTACACTTTTTAGATCTAGATTCAAAATTCTCCAAATTTTTCTCTCAAAAATATTTTGCAAATTCTTCATACAAGAGCATTCTCTATTGATTGATTCATGCTCAGGATGTCTTTTTGAGAAGATTTGAACGTGGAATTGGAAGGAACCGTGCCATATTGAACCAGATTCAAAGCTTGAAGCATCCATGGTGATTTCAAAATCTGCTGGATTCACGTGCAGTTGAGCTTCAAATTCATCATCAATCACTTCAATAAGCATTGTGGAGGAACTTTGAGCCATTGTTGAGCTTTGTAGAGCACGATTCCAGTTTCTGCACTTCAAGAGGTCACAATTCGAATCTCTTATTTTTGAAATCCATTGCTATGTTGTTGTTGATCTGGTTGTCGTGATGAATCTGAGCTTTGAATCGTGTAATTTGGTGTCCTATTGACTGAGTTAGGGTTGATTAAAGTTTCATGCATGAATCTTAGTTTGTTCGATTTGATCTTAATACGTGAAATTATGCTTAGCTATTCATTGATTCATGATATCCATTGAACGCACTACATGTTGATGTACTTAATTTTGATTTCTGGAAAAAATGTTCTAGAAACGCATGAAGGTTTCCACTGTTCATCTTCATGAAGATGAAGTTCATGTTTAGGCCACGGTTTTCATGTTAGGCCACGCTTTCCTGGTTATTGCCACGCTGTGCTAGGGTTTGATAGTGATTGGTCCACGTCTTGCCTTGTTTGCACATTGATTGGTCTAGATTGGTTTGACCGAGCATTGACTCCACGTCGTTTAATGATGAAACGCGCGCCATATTCAATTTCACCCATGGATCGATTCCTGGCGAAGGCGTTTATTTCAAATGTTATTTCATTTTCATATTTTCCCTCCATGAACCATACTATGTGCTTCACATGTTTTTTTATTTTTTCTCAACTTGTAAAATGCATAACAATTTGAAAATTGATCCAAAAAATACCTGGTTTTTGGCATAGTGATCCTTGAGATGTCTATTTTTGAATGATCATGATTTCCAAAGTTGTGCTTGGCTGGATTTTATTTGGTGCTAGAATGATTGATCATATGTCTAATTGTGACCTTGCCTTGCTTATCTCATCATGAAATGCTTGTTTCTTACCCAATGAACCTGAAATTTTGCATGGTGAATCTAGGAACATTGATTGACATTGTGGTTTTGGCTTGGTATTTTTCCTATGCTCCATTGCTGTTTTATACTTGTGCTAACTTGGTGTGACAATTTGTGTCACACCTTTGATTGTCCAACTTGTGCAACTTGATTTCTATGCCAAATAATCTCTGATTCCCCTAATTTTTTGTATGTGTAGCATGTTAGATGTCTTGATGTGCATGAATTTTTTCAGATTTATTTGAATCATTTCTGTTTTGATTTGAATTTTTCATTTATGTTGATCATATATGAGCTTTGAAATTGCCTTGAACTTCTTTTGATCATGAAATGCATTTGATGATTGATTTTGATGTGAGACCTTTTGGAATATGTCAATATGTGTTTGAAGTTACTTTGTGTTAAATTTCAGCTCCTGTTTCAAATTTTTTCTCCATCTTTGACCCTAGGCTTTGACCTAGTGGTTTGTTGCTTATGTTTGAGCTTTGATTTCAGGTTTAAGCATTCAAATGTCATGGTTGATGACGCTCCATCATGTGAATATTGATGTTTGCTTTTGATTACTAACACTTGTGTGTTTTGTAGGTTGATGCTAACTCATTTGAGTTTGCCTTTTGGCTTATACATTTTGTACATTGGGATTGTCTGTTGCTTATTGACTGTTGTCTGTTTGTCTGAGCATTGTACTAATTTATTTAGTTGTTTCCACAGGTACCTAAGTTGCTTTAAGTTCATTTGAACTTTGCTTTTGCTTGGTTGCTTAACCACTTAGGTATAATCTCTAATCTCCATGTAGTCTGGAAGACCTACTGTTATTGGTAGGCACCCGTTTGAAGCCCTCCTTAAGAGGTAATGCTTCTGATTGTTTAATTTTGTGCCAAGCAGGTAAAGTCCTCTTATGAGGCAATTGGCAGATAAAAGAGATGTGTAATCCATCTCCTGCTACTCAGTGTGTCATTCACCTTGCTCACACCATGTGTTGATGCATGGTGAATAATAACCCAAGATCTTATAGAGTCCATTTGTGGAGAAGAGTTCCAACTTTCTGAACTCCCACACTTTCCATTGATTAAAGCTCTCCCTAACCAGGGATAAGAGCTATGAGGTACACCCCTCATATCCATTTCATCTACTTCACCCTAACTCTCAATGTTAGGGTTAAGAGCTCAAAATACCCCATTCCAGTTGGCTGTAAAGCCTAACCTTGCTTGAGCCTAATTGATTGTATATAGTGTGTGCTAATTGACTTGTGTGTTTGCTTACTTGATTCATCTATGCATATTTGCTTGAGTGCGCATTTGTGCATGTATCTTCATCACTTGTATATCATTTCATAAACATTGTTTTGTAACATTTTGTTTTGTCCATGGAGGAGGCAAGCATAAGTCCATTGATTGGCTGTTTGTTTCCCATGATATGGTAGGAGATTTGTATAAGTCCATTGATTGGCATCTGGTATCCTTGTTTCTTTGCTTTGTGAGACTAGTATAAGTCCATTGATTGGCATCTGGTATCCTTGTTTCTTTGTTTTGTGAGACTAGTATAAGTCCATTGATTGGCATCTGGTATCATTGTTTCTTTGTTTTGTGAGACTAGTATAAGTCCATTGATTGGCATCTGGTATCCTTGTTTCTTTATTTTAGGAGACTAGTATAAGTCCATTGATTGGCATCTAGTATCCATGTTTTCTCTTTGCTTTAGGAGATTGGAATAAGTCCATTGATTGGCACCCGGTATCCATTTACTTTGTCCATTTGTTATTTGCATTGTTGCCTCATTCTAAAGGAATCACTTGAATCATCTACATATGATCTCAAGAGGTGAACATCTAAGAAGTTTTTACTCCCTCACCCTCCCACCTTTTGTTTCTTTAAACCTCCATTTGCATGTTAACCCAAAATCTGAAAACTATTGTGCAAACATTTTCATTTGTTCTTTTCAAATTAGAAACCTAGGCCTTAAGCTTCTGATTTTTTCAAACTTCATTCTCATAATACTTCTTTTGAATTGGATTCTAATCATACTTTGACCATCTTTTTGTGAATAAATTCTAATTGATTAATTCCACTCATTCAATTGTTTTGTGGCTCAAGTCCACTTTCTTTATAAGTTTTTCATACATTAGCCATAGGTTTGATTTATCCTAGTTGGTTGATGTTAATCTCACCTTTTGTCCTTAGTGATTGAATTGTAAGACTTCCTTGCTTATTATAGGGTTAACCCCTCACTAGCAAGTTGAAGCTTTTTCTCACATGTTGGACTTGTTGTTTGTATAAGGTTGAGTTTTCTCTCGTGGATAACGAAAGACCTTAGGGCTTTTGTTTTAAAATCAATTCACTTACTTTTGGAAATATTTTAGCCGAACTACGGAGTTTTGATCCTTACCTTCCATGGAAAGGTACGTAGGCAACGGGTTCATCCGTTCAAACACAAAAATAATAACTTGCATATTCTTTTCTCATCCCTTCAATCCATGTTTGCACAATAAATATTTCATAAACAAATAACATTTCATACAGCAAGTTGTGAAAAGGGCTCCCTAGGAGTACCTAGGACGTTTTGGGTGCCTAACACCTTCCCATTGCGTAATTAACCCCTTACCCAGATCTCTGATCTTTTCATTAGTTTTCTATGTGTAAAACTACTTAGGCTTTTGTTCGCTTTTTAGCCATTCCTTTGGATAAATAAAAGTGCGGTGGCGACTCGATTCTTTGTATTCTTTGCTTTTGATTTAATCAATAAATCATAAAGTGACGAATACACCGCTACAGAAAAGTGGCGACTCTGCTGGGGACTGAATATCCTTGGTGGTTTTGCCTACTTTTCACCCTTGTTGTGTGATATTGTTTATCTGTTATATGACATATTTTTGTACAATTGGGGATTACTGTATTGATTGTAATGATTGAATTTCTTGATATACAATTGCTTGTTTGCTTGGTGATCTCTGTGAGATGAGTTCTATACCCGAACTCGAGTGCACCTTAGGATAGGAGAATGGCATAGTCTCGTCGACTTGTGTCGAGTATTCCTCAGCAAGTTGACTTGTGAGTCCTTTCACTTGGTGGAAGTCATGTTGGATTAATAATGTCAACAAGTTATTTGTGGTTAGGCATTATTCTTTCAATCATGTGCCTTAGAAGCCAAGGACCTTAGTTTACCAAGCCCATCTTGGCCTATTTTTAGGACGTAGTGCGGAGGTCATTCAGATGTAAGTTCTGATGCGATTGTTACGCGATACTACACTCATAAGAGTCTCTCTTGAGAATATATTTGGAATACGAGTATTCGTTTCTCCGATAATATTCGAAATATGGGATGATGACTATGGGAACCTCTTGTAGAACATGTTCGACAGGTTTAAACCCTAGTACACTCCCTTTGGGTGGTTCTTAACCGAGACTCCATGCTCGTGACTCTCAACAAACCCGTGATTCGTGGTTGAGTCGTTCAGACATCCTTAATATTAATGGAACTTGGGTGTCGATAAGGTGAAAACCATAATCCACCAAAATGGATGATTGATATTAAGGATACTATGAGCTTTCCCATGACCTTTGTCTGGTGTGCTTTGCTTGATCCTTGAGTGTGATTGTTGCATCCATACATTCATGCATTCATCTGCATTCATGTCATCAGGAAAATCAGAAAATTTTCAAGGAACTTAAAGGGTTTATTTGCAAAATTTTCAGACATGGAAAGACCAAAAGGGCATACAAAGAAGTATAGCTTTAGACAGCCCGATTTGAAAGAATTAAGGAATCTGACATCTTATGTATTAGATCCCTTGGGTTTCAAAGCTCGGTATGGAAAGCTTCTGCCTCTGTTGACTACTCAGGTTGACGAAGGGTTAATGAGTACTCTGGCGCAGTTCTATGATCCTTTGTATCACTGCTTGTCTTTTCCGGACTTTCAGTTGTTGCCTACGCTTGAGGAGTATGCTCATCTTGTGGGTATTCCTATTCTGGATCAGGTGCCGTTTAGTGGCTTAAAGAGTATTCCGACTTCTCGAGAGATTGCAGACTTGTTGCACATAGATGAATCCCTGATTGAAGCGCATATGACCACCAAAGGTGGAATTCAGGGTCTTCCTTCTGATTTCCTCGTCGCTCAAGCTACCGTTTATGGGAAGGCCAGGAGTGAGGAAGCCTTTGAGGCCATATTCGTGCTGCTCATCTATGGATTGGCATTGTTCCCCAACATCGACAAATTTGTGGATGTGAACGCCATTAGGATCTTTTCTGTTCTTAATCCCGTTCCTACTCTGTTGGGTGATACATATTTCTCTTTGCACCTGAGGAATGCAAAGGGCGGAGGAGCTATTGTGTGCTGTTTGCCTCTATTGTATAATTGGTTTATTTCTCACTTACCGCAGACGGTTGCTTTCAAGGAGATCAAGGGATGCCTACGGTGGTCTACGAGACTTATGTCTCTCACTAATGACGATATCTCTTGGTATGATCGCGTGTATGATACAGTTCAGATTATTGATTATTGTGGTGAATTCCCTAATGTGCCTCTTCTTGGTATATGTGGTGGGATCAGCTACAACCCTATCTTAGCATGTCGTCAGCTTGGGTTCCCCATAAAGGATAAACCTCATAACATTCTGTTAGAAGGTGTGTTCTTTCAGGAGGGTAAAGATCCCCAAGGCCTGAAAGCCAGGATGGTCCGCGCTTGGCGCAAGATTCACAAGAAGGGTAGAAATGAGTTGGGTCCGAAGAACTGCATTGCTTTGGAGCCATATACTTCTTGGGTCAGACAAAGAGCTTCTGAGTATCTTATGCCATATGATTATCCGAGACCTACACCTTTGGTTGTGGCTGAGCCTTCAACCCTCCCTAACCAAGGCGTAGAGGAGTTGAGAGACGAAGACCTTTCACGTGCCTGGATCCGTGAAAGAGAAGAGTTGCTTCAACAGCTTAAGGAGAAGGACGCTCTGATCGAATTCCTCGAGCATCAGGTGATAGACGATCCGAACGATACCTGGACTTCTCTGCTTCCTCAGTCTTCCAAATTCTGGAAGAGGAAGTATGATCGACTTGCTAAGGAGAAAGCGGATATGGAAGCAGCATATGAGAGAGAGATCAAGAAGCTTTGTGTATCTCGTCTTCCGGCATCTCGAGCTTCTAGGGATCCATAGGATGTTCATTTTCCTTTTCCCTTGTAATATGATTAACCATGTTGTACTTCTTTGTCTCGAATATATTTGATGAGATATTTTCCATATGCGGTTAAATGTTTTAAAATTTCAAAATTTGCAAATAGAACCCTGAAAGTTCCTTGAAATAAAAACAAAGCATATGCACAAGCATTGCATGCATCATTTGCATAAGCAGGTGTTGTTCTGGTCTTCTTGTCTGTGGCCTAACTTTGTGCTCTTCATTTATTTTGAAGACAAGCTGACTCATCGGTACTACACCCGAGCTAATTCTGCAAGAGTGATGGATCAACTTGAATAAGAGAACCGGGAGCTGAAGGAAGAAGTCGCTAGACTGAGTGCTCTGATGGAGCAGTTCTTGGCTGCACAGAATCAACCGTCTCCACCGCCTGCCACTCCTCCCCAGAGGACTGTTATATCAGAGATTGCTTCGTCAACAGTGCCAGCGGCCAGTGCCCATTTCATGCCGAATGCCATGCCAGCCAGGTTTCCGTGGGGTATGCCTCCAGGTTTTATGCCAGATATTCCAGCTCCTACCTTTGCTTCTATGTCGGCATCTAGCCCGGTCCTTGCGATGCCTCCTCCTGTCGTGCATACCATTCCCAGGGTAGACGACACCATCTATCGTTCTGAGCCGTCTGAGGGCCCAGATGTTAATGAAAAGATGGATACGATGAATGACCAATTCCTTGAGCTCCGCAAGGAATTGAAGACCATTTGAGGGAAAGATTTGTTCGGCAAGTCTGCTGCTGAATTATGTTTGGTTCCCGATGTGAAGATATCCGTCAAGTTCAAAGTCCCTGACTTTGAGAAGTATAAGGGGAACACCTGCCCTCTCAGCCACCTGGTTATGTATGCCAGGAAAATGTCTACTCAAACAGATAATGATCAGCTGCTGATTCATTATTTTCAGGATAGTTTGCCTGGTGCAACTCTTCGGTGGTATATGAGCCTTGATAGTGGAAACATTCGTTCCTTCAACGATCTTGGCGAAGCCTTCGTCAAGCAATACAAATACAATGTGGATATGGCTCCTGACCGTGATCAACTCAGAGCTATGTCCCAAAAGGACAAAGAGACATTTAAAGAGTACGCCCAAAGGTGGTGAGAGTTGGCAGCTCAGATTACTCCTCCGCTGGAAGAGAAGGAGATGACTAAGATCTTTTTGAAAACTCTTAGTTCATTTTATTATGAGCGGATGGTCGCTAGTGCTCCCTCTGATTTCACCGAGATGGTGAACATGGGGATGCGATTGGAGGAAGGAGTCCGGGAAGGACGGTTATCTAAGGATGAAAGCTCTTCTAAACGATATGGGGCGTTTAAGAAGAAAGATGGGGAGGCACATGCTGTGCAATCCCATGTTAAACCTAGAAGACCCTCTGCCAAGAGGAAGCCTGTGCGTCATGCCAGCAACCAGCATCAGGTGGCTCATATAGCGCCTGTCTTCAGAGACAACAATCAGCATAATTAGCAACAACCTCAGTATCAACAACAGCATCGCCCACAGCAACAGGCTTACCAGCCTCGTGGCAACAGTAATCAGGCTAATTTGAATTATGATAGGAAGAAGATCACTTTCGATCCTATTCCTATGTCATACGCTGAGCTATATCCCTCTTTAATAGAGCCGAAACTGATTACCCCGAGGGATCCTCCGGTTGTACCTGCTAACCCGCGGTGGTGGTACAAGCCCGACCAACATTGTGTTTATCATTCCGGTGCTCCCGGTCACAATATAGAAAACTGCTATCCATTGAAGACTAAGGTGCAAGACCTTATGAGATGCGACATTCTGAGCTTTGAGGACTCAGGCCCTAATGTTACGAAGAACTCATTGCCCGAGCATGGGAAGTCGGTTAACATGGTCCAGGGTTGCCCTGGCAAATATAAGGTCAAATATGTAAGCCATATTCGACAGTCATTGGTTGAGTTGCATCGTCTGCTGTGTGACTTCAGTCATATGGAGCACGACCATGACAAATGCCGTATCTGCTCTGTCGATCGTCTGGGTTGTCGCCAAGTGCGCAGAGAGCTGCAAGGGCTGCTAGACGATTGTACTATTGAGATTCTTCAAAACAGAAACGTTGATGAAGATGAACCTGAGGTGAATGTGATTTCTCCTGTGTTCAAGATTCCTGAGCCTGTTGTCATCCGTTATGATGGTAGCAAGCCGAAGGTCTTTCCTTCCTTGGTAATCAAACCTGCAGGCCCTGTGCCTTATGCTTCAGATAGAGTAATTCCCTTCCGCTATAATCCAGTTGCTGTTGAAGATGGGAAAGAAGTGCCTTTGCCTTGAACTTCTGTGGTAAATATTGCTGATGTGAGCGGGTTGACCCGGAGTGGTCGTGTGTTTTCTGCACCCCCGAAGCCTCATGTTGTTTCTGATTCTGCTGAGCGTCCGGTTGGGACTGCGGTGAATGTTCTGAATCCGGCACCTGTTGCCAAACCCTCCTCTGTACAAAAGACTCCTACTTCTTCTGTTGGCCCTAGTGGCATTATGAATGAAGACTGTGATGAGATGCTGAGGCTCATCAAGAAGAGTGAGTACAACGTTGTAGACCAGCTTCTACAAACGCCGTATAAGATCTCCGTGCTATCTTTGCTTCTGAATTCAGAACCCCATAGGGAGGCTCTGCAGAAAGTATTGGACGTGGCTTATGTCGATCAGGACGTCACTATTGAACAGTTTGACAGTATTGTTGCAAACATTACTGCTTGCAACACTTTGAGTTTCTGTGATGCTGATCTCCCTAAGGAGGGAAGAGACCACAACATGGCTTTACATATTTCTATGAATTGCAAGAACGACGCCATGTCCAACGTGCTGGTGGACACTGGGTCATCTTTGAATGTATTGCCGAAGACCACTCTTTCGAGATTGTCATATCAGGGGCCTCCCATGAGGCAGAGTGGTGTTGTTGTGAAAGCTTTCGATGGGTCGCGTAAGACCGTGATTGGGGAAGTTGATCTCCCAATCAAGATTGGACCAAGTGATTTCCAAATTACCTTTCAGGTTATGGATATTCACCCATCTTATAGCTGTCTCCTTGGCAGACCATGGATTCACGAGGCTGGTGTCGTGACATCCACCCTACACCAGAAGCTGAAATTCGTCAAGAATAAGAAATTGGTTGTGGTAGGGGGAGAAAAGGCTCTCCTGGTTAGACACCTGTCTTCTTTCTCATATATTGATGCCGAGGATGAAGTTGGAACGCCTTTCCATGCTTTGTCTGTTGCTGAGCCAATTGAGAAGAAGTCTCCTTCATTTGCTTCCTATCATGATGCAAAACTGGATATTGAATGTGGTACAGTTGCTGGTTTAGGGAAGATGATTGAGCTTGAAGACAACAAGTCCCAGGTTGGCATTGGCTATTCTTCTGGGGCATTCAATGAGAAAGGGCTGTTCAAGAGTGGAGGTTTCATCCATGCTGATCAATCTGAGGAAGCTGCTGCTATTTTGGAAGAGGATGCAGAGGATTTGAGCAACTTTGTTATCCCTGGCGGGATCTGCCATAATTGGGTCGCTGTGGATATTCCTACAGTCATTCATAAGTCAGAGTAATTTGTTCACTTTGTTTCAAAACCCTTCTCCCATGCCAAAAGGAGAAGTGATGACATCGTTGGCGTCATATATACAATGATATTTCATTCAATTAATGCATTGTTAAACATTTGTTTTTCCATTTGTTTTCACTTTTTGCATTTGCATGAAATCGGTGATCACAAAAAACCCTAAAAACAAGAATAAAAACAATCTTTTTCATCTGCATAATGGTTTGCTTGTTTAAATTCTAAAGCTTTTATTATCCAAAATCATTATGCAGGTTGATTCTAAAACCCATTGAACATAATGATCCAACGCCATCTCCCAATTTTGAATTCCCTGTATTCGAGGCAGAAGAAGATGATGTTGAGGGGATCCCTGATGAGATTTCCCGTCTCCTTGAGCACGAGAAGAAGATCATTTAACCACATCTCGATGATCTGGAAACAGTCAACTTGGGGTCTGAAGATTGTGTTCGTATGGTGAAGATTGGGGCACTTCTTGAAGAGTCTGTCAAGAAGGGGTTGATCAGTTTGCTACGAGAATATTCTGATATCTTTGCTTGGTCAGAAGAACTCATCCAGATATGGCAGTGAAGATCAAAGAGGAAGTTCAGAAGCAAATTGATGCAGAGTTTCTGGTGACTTCTACATATCCTCAATGGGTGGCCAATATTGTGCCTGTGCCTAAGAAAGACGGAAAAGTCCGTATGTGTGTTGATTACAGAGATTTGAATAAAGCTAGTCCGAAAGATGATTTCCCTCTACCACACATTGATATGTTAGTAGACAATACAGCTAAATTCAAAGTCTTTTCATTTATGGACGGATTTTCCGGTTATAACCAAATCAAGATGGCACCCGAAGATATGGAGAAGACAACATTCATCACACCTTGGGGAACATTCTGTTATAGAGTTATGCCCTTCGGTTTGAAGAACGCCGGAGCCACGTATCAACGTGCTATGACTACCTTGTTTCATGATATGATGCACAAGGAAATAGAGGTCTATGTTGATGATATGATTGCTAAGTCCCGAACGGAAGTTGAACATGTTGAGCATTTGTTGAAGCTTTTTCAGCATTTGAGGAAGTACAAACTTCGTTTGAATCCGAACAAATGTACATTTGGAGTCCGTTCCGGCAAGTTTTTGGATTTTGTTGTCAGCGAGAGAGGTATTGAGGTTGATCTTGCAAAGGTCAAAGCAATACAAGAGATGCCTGCGCCCAAAACTGAGAAGCAAGTCCGAGGTTTTCTTGGCCGCTTGAACTATATTTCCAGATTTATATCCCACATGACTGCCACATGTGCGCCGATATTCAAGCTCCTCCGGAAAGATCAGTCTCATGATTGGACCGAGGATTTCCAGAAAGCTTTCGACAGTATCAAAGAGTATCTGTCTGAACCTCCGATCTTGTCTCTGCCTGTAGAAGGAAGACCTCTGATCATGTATTTGAATGTTCTTGAAGACTCGATGGGTTGTGTACTCGGTCAACAAGACGAATCGGGAAAGAAAGAATCTGCTATCTACTACCTCAGTAAGAAGTTTACAGATTATGAGTCTCGATACTCTATGCTTGAGAAGACGTGTTGCGCTTTGGCTTGGGCTGCTAAGCGTCTACGCCAGTACATGATAAATCATACAACTTGGTTGATATCCCGAATGGATCCAATCAAGTATATTTTCGAGAAGCCTGCTTTAACTGGGAGGATTGCCCGTTGGTAGATGTTGTTGTCTGAGTATGGTATCGAGTATCGAGCTCAGAAAGCTATGAAAGGTAGTATCTTGGCTGACCATTTGGCACATCAGCCGATTGAAGATCATCAGTCTGTTCAGTACGACTTCCCTGACGAGGAGATTCTGTATTTGAAAATGAAAGATTGTGATGAGCCTACACTTGATGAAGGTCCGGAACCTGGTTCCAGATGGACGATGGTGTTTGATGGCGCTGTGAATCAGTACGGAAATGGTATTGGGGCAGTAATCATTACTCCTCAGGGCACACATATTCCGTTTACAGCAAGGCTAACTTTCAAATGCACGAATAATATGGCTGAGTACGAAGCCTGCATCTTGGGATTAGAAGAATGCATTGATTTGAGAATCAAGCATCTTGATGTGTATGGTGATTCGGCCCTCGTTGTCAATCAGATCAAGGGAGAATGGGAGACGAATCAACCTGGTCTCATTCCGTAAAGAGATTATGCGAGGAGGATTTCAACGTTCTTTATAGAAGTTGACTTTCATCATATTCCTTGAGAAGATAATCGGATGGTAGATGCGCTTGCTACGCTTGCTTCAATGATTGTAGTCAAGTATTGGAATGAAGTTCCCAATATCACCGTGATGCGCTTGGATAGACCAGCTCACGTATTTGCAGTTGAAGAAGTAAATGATGACAAACCTTGGTATTTTGATATCAAGAATTTCCTCCAGAACCAGGTCTACCCGCCTGGGGCATCTGTGAAAGATAGGAAAACTTTAAGAAGGTTGTCAGGCAGTTTCTACCTCAGTGGTGAAGTGCTGTACAAGAGAAATTTTGACATGGTTTGCTCAAATGCGTGGATAGACACGAAGAAAACCTGTTGATGACTGAGGTCCATGAGGGTTCATTTGGTACTCATTCCAATGGACACGCCATGGCTAGAAAGATGCTGAGAGCAGGCTACTATTGGCTGACAATGGAGTCTGACTGCTGCAAATATGTGAAGAAATGCCACAAGTGTCAAATTTATGCGGATAAGATTCATATTCCTCCGACACTTCTGAATGTGATTTCATCACCATGGCCTTTCTCTATGTGGGGAATTGACATGATAGGCATGATTGAACCGAAAGCGTCCAACGGACACAGGTTTATTCTCGTAGCAATTGATTACTTCACCAAATGGGTTGAAGCCGCATTGTATGCGAATGTGACCAGGCAGGTGGTCGTGAAGTTTATCAAGAATCAGCTTTTTTGCCATTATGGTGTGCCAGATAAGATCATTACTGATAATGGATCTAATCTGAATAATAAGATGATGGAAGAGTTGTGCGTTGAGTTCAAGATTGCACACTATAATTCCTCTCCTTACAGACCAAAGATGAATGGGGCTGTTGAAGCTGCTAACAAGAATATCAAGAAGATTATCCAGAAGATGACAGTTACATACAAAGATTGGCATGAGATGCTGCCATTTGCTTTGCATGGGTATCGTACATCTGTCCGCACTTCAACAGGGGCAACCCCTTTATCTCTTGTTTACGACATGGAGGTTGTTCTCCCAGTAGAGGTGGAGATCCCATCAATGAGAGTCTTGATGGAAGCCAAGTTGACTGATGCTGAATGGGTTCAGAGTCGTTATGACCAGTTGAATTTGATTGAAGAGAAACGATTGACTGCCATGTGCCATGGTCAGTTGTATCAGCAGAGAATGAAGAAAGCATACGATAAGAAGGTAAAGCCTCGTGTGTTCCGAGAAGGTGACCTCGTGCTCAAGAAAGTTTTGTCTTTCGCGCCCGATTCCAAGGGCAAGTGGACTCCAAACTATGAAGGTCCATATGTTGTTAAGAGAGCCTTTTCAGGCGGTGCTTTGATGCTTACAACAATGGATGGGGAGGACTTCACTCGTCCTGTGAATTCAGATGCAGTCAAGAAATACTTTGCCTAAAAAAAAAGGGGGGGAAAAAGAAGTATAAGAAAAATAGAATAGCTCGCTAAGTTGAAAACCCAAAAGGGCGGCTTAGGCAAAAATGAGCGTCTCGGTGGAAAACCCGAAAGGGCGATCCAGGCAAAAGTTAGAGACATGAAAAAAAATGATATTTGCATCCTGCTAGATTGAGTACCTCACCCTGGGGCAATCTAGGAAAAAATTAGGGATTTGGCAAGTAACTGCATCCTGACAAGACTTTCTGTTCCATAGCTGTCTTTTCGTCAGAGATTCTCGATTCGTCGTTAACTGAAGCTTCGAATACATCGAAATTCAAATTGGTAGAGAAAGGATCATTATGTTCAATGTAGCCCGCTTCCAATATATATCACTGATTTCAAATTTGTACAGATCTATGGAGTCTTGCCATTCGCAGACTACCATTCCATCAAATCAATTTGAGCTTTTATCCAATTATTTGCACTCTTATTTGTTTCAATTCAACAAATGTTTTGCATGTTTTAATTGATAAAATGTCATTGTTTTAAACAAATAAATTTTTCAAATTATTGTTTTAAACAAAGTAAACATTCACAACGGTAAAAGGATACTTAAGAATTTCTCAGTGCTCTCCCAAGGGTGGCATGATTTCCTACAAGGTAAGACATTTGTTAATATTCCTGGCATTTGGTTGTATCCTCTTTTATCCAGATTGTTGTTAGGGTTGTTCCCTAAAGCAGAGCTTCTGTTGAGATTTTGTTCCCATAGCAGAGCGTTTGTTGAGAACTTCACAATCCTCTCCAACAATATTCTCTCCCCAGCATGGGTGCTTTCCTTTTGGAAGATTCGGTAGTTGGTGGATTCACATCCCGGTACTTCGTCTGTTTCCTCAGTATAGTCGCCAGCAGAGTTGTTAGTATGATATACTTCATTTATGCTATATTTCCCCATCAGAGTGCTTGTTGAGGTTTTCACCTCTTACCCCTTCAGCAGAGCAGTGATTATTTCCTCCTCAGCAGTTGTTGGTTTCCTCTTGGAAGTTTCAGCATTTGGTGTTTGATCACCAGTTCTCCTACTCTTCCTCAGATAATTCGCTAGTAGATTTATGGTACGGTGGATTGTGTCTGTGATTGTTTCACTGCAGAAGTTTCGTGATTTCCCTGCAGTATCCCCAACGGAGTTAGTTTCCTCAATAGAGTTGCTTTTGTGGCAGTTTCTGCCTGTTGTAAGCTTCTGTTCCCCGGTTGGGTTGGTTGGTGATCTATCATTCATAGAGTTGAGTGATTTCCTGTTGCTTTGATCCCTAGTAGAGTGGCTTGTGAAAGAATCTACCCGTGTGATCTATTTTCCCATCAGTGGGTTTATCCCCAATGGAGTGGCTGACAGTTTCCCCAGTAGAGTTGCTGGTGCGGCTAGATTCTACTTGTGTGTTCTGTTCTCTTCAGCAGTTCTTGCTTGTGCAGTGAACTCTTGTTTCCCAATTGATACTGAGGATCCCCCTGCAGAAATCTCGGGATTTCTCCATTTCCCCAACAGATTTGCTTTTGTGGCAGTTTCTGCCTGTTGTGAACTTCTGTTCCCTAGTTGGGTTGATTGATGATCCGTCACTCTGACCTTATGTTTTTCCAGTAGATCTTTGCTTTTTAGCATGTAGATCTCCTGCAGATTGGCTTTCCAGTTGGATTTCTTTGGATTTTTTTCCTCTGGAAGTGTAGTACCGGGTGTTTGGTTCCTGGGCCTGTTTGTGTTAGATATGTCTGTTTTGTCAGCATTCATCAAACATAAATTACGCATATTCATGCATACTTTCAACATTCAGATATTCATGTTGCATTGTTTTGCCATATATCTTTTGTTTGTTGTCTCCTGCTGATGGTGATATGGATCTCTCCAGTAGATCTTCCCAAGCAGATGTCGGGTGTCTAATCTCTCAATATAGAGTCAGCCCCATAAGCAGAAAGTGTCTGTCTTTTCTTCTGCAATTCCCCACTGAGATATATCCTCGTGGATGACGGTTGTTTCCGTTTCCTCCCAACACATATATTGGGATGGATCTTCCTATTGAGTTATATCCTCATTAGGACGAGTCTTGATTCAGTTTGCCTTTTTGGATTTATCCTGAATTGGCATTTTTTTTCAACTGTCTCTGGTAATTCCCTGTGGAATAAATGAATGAATTTCCCAGTAAACGACAATAATTCTTTTTTATCCCCCAGCGGAGTTTGGGCCTCTACCCAATAACCGGTAGTTATAAGTCCTATCCTTTTTGGTTTTCTACCAAGTACCCGGTAGTTGTAAATCCTGTGTACCTTTTTTCCCTTTTGTGGAATAGGTGTGTGTGAACATCTTTGTTCCTCAGCAAGAGTCGATGGTTTTCTACCATTATTTCGGTATTTATAAATCCTACTTTTATCCCCTAGCAGAGGTAACCTTTGTGGTTCATTCTGGTTGATGGTGGATTTTGTGGTCTTCTACCCGGTATTCGGTAGTTGTAAATCCTATGTTGTTGTTGTCTCCCTGGCGGAGTCTGTGATTTCTTGTGGATAATTGCCGTATGCTAGCAATTTTATCCTCAGCCAGAGTTTGTGGTCTTCTACCCCGTATTCGGTAGTTGTAAATCCTAGTTTCTCCCTTTTGCAGAGTTAACCTTGTTGTTCATCCTAACCGATGATGGTTACTCTTTGTGGTTATCTTCATCCAGTATTCGATGTTGGTATTCCCTCTTTCTTCTGGGTAATTGCCGTATGCTAGCAATTTTTATCCCCAACAGATCTTTCCTTGTGGATAATTGTCGGATGCTAGCAATTTTATCCTCAGCGGGTCCTTTCAGCGTATGCCAGTGATTTGTTCCCCGGATCATTGATGTTTATCAATGCATCCCCAGTGAGTTTCTCTTTCATTTACCCTTTTGCCGATAATGATTGTTGCTCCCTTTGATCGGTCATCTTTATATACCTAGTTTTGGTATCCCGATGCCTTTCTTTTCGGTTGATTTATCCTTTATTAACCCAGTAACCGATTATGGATAATCTTCCATGCGAGTATGTTATCCATGTTCTGACGGTAATGGATAATATATCTCATGCACTCTTCAGTCGAAGCCTGTTGTGTTTCCCCAGTCGAGTGAGATTCGTATTCCTTGGTGGAATCGAATATTCTTTGTCCTCCTTTTTGAGCATATCTCCAAGTAACTGGTGATATGTCTCCTGGATGATTGCCAGATGCTTGCAATTTATCCCCTATGAGTTATCTTTCGTTTACCCTGTTGGTGTTGATAACGATTGTCTCTCTTTTCGGTCGGTCACCTATTATATACCCAGTAACCGGTATCCCTGGTGTTTCTTCCATGCGAGTATACTATCTAAGTTCTGACGGTAATAGATAATATATCTCATGCGAGTATAATATCCACGTTCTGACGGTAATGGATATTATATCTCATGTGCTCTTTGGGTTTTTTCCCCAGGTGAGTAAGATTCGCTTTCCCGTTGCGGAGTCGAAGTCCATCCCATAAGTCGATTTGCTTTTTCAAGCCCTCCTTTCAGATGATGAGTGTCTTGGCATATATACCAATTCACGCTTTGGTCGGTCACCTATTATATACCCAGTAACCGGTATCCCTGGTGTTCCTTCCTTTCTGCTCCCTATTATGACCTTGGTCCCCTGTGGAGTCAGATTCTCCTGAGTTGATGTACCGTTTTCAGGTCTTTCTCAGATGTTTGGTTGATTGACATCTCTCACCCTTATACCGGTCTTAGATATTCATTCTTCCTGAGCTTGTTGTTTCTTTCACCCAGTAACCGGTGTTTAGATCACATGTCTCATTGAGTTTGTTACCCAATAACCGGTAACACCTCATCTTGCAGATTTTCTCCAGGAGAGTCTCTTTGTTAGACATTCCCCAGTGGAGTTCCTGTTGTGATTTTACCCTTCTGTTGTATTGGCGTTTTCCCCAATATATGCAGTTTTCCCCGGCAGGGAGATTCTGTGTGAATCTTTCCCCAGTCCGAGTCTGGATTTTTTATCCGAGGTGTCCTTTGTGGATAGTTTGAGTCAGCTTGAGTCTTTCCAATGGATGTGGCTTCCTTTGGAATTCTTTTTTTCCCCAGTTTGAGTCCTTTACTTCCCCAGTAAAGTCTCCAGTCGCGTGTCCTGCTCACGCTGCGTCAGTTTCCCCTAATTCAGAGTCGTGTCCTGCTCACGCATTCTTTTTCTTGTTTTTATCCCCCTGAGAGTCCTGTTTGAGTCTCTGTTCATGGTGAGTGTATTACTCCGATGGATCGTCTTTTCTTTGTGGACCAATATTCACCACAGAGGTTGTTTCATTTACATACATACATTTGCATCACGTGGTCTCTTAGGGGCCAAAATTTGTCTCATTACTGTTATTTAAGCCCATTCTACCGCGTCGAGATGAATATTTTAACCTTCACTTCTCCGGCTAGAATGACCTTAAATAGGGGCATCTGTAAGACCCCAATTTTGTCCCTAAGATCCCTCATGGCATCATACCATATCATTGCATTGCCTCAAGGATCATTGTGCACCTTGCTTCCTTCCCTATGGGTGGGTTATCTTTTTGAGAGTGATTCTTGATCACCAAGCATGTTTGCATTTGTATATCATTGTTTTCCTTTTTATCACAAACCAAAAGTACAAAAATGTGTCATCTAACCTTTGTCTTGCAGATGAAGCATTAACAGGTCAAGGCAATCAAAGGAATTCATTGAGAAATAGATGATGGTCATTCTTGAGATTTGGACCCCACAATCATTCACAAGAGTTCATATGAGTTATGATGTCATTTTGAAGCAAAATCCCAAGTGGTAGAGGCTTGAATTTCATCAGAACATTTCCCAGTCAACTGAAGACCTAGAAAGTCAACTACAAAGTCAACTATGGATTTGGAGGTGGGAAGTGATTGGAAATACTTCATTCATGTTCAAACAAGTCTCGTTTGACATTTCAAACACTCACATTGAAGAATTTGAAGTCAGGTCAAGAATTTCCAAAAATAGCAAGTGACCTATAATTTGAACTTTCCAAAAATGGAAAGATTTTGGACCAACTTCAACTGAATTTCACATCATCAATAAGGCTTCGAATGAAATTTTGTTGAACATGAAAGTTTTAGATCTTTCTCTCCCATTTCCAAAATGTCCAAGATCATGAATTTCTAATGTGTGGTTGAGGAGATATGATCAAATCATGGCAAAGTATGCATGGGACTTCAAATGAGCATAACTTTTCAACCAAAGCTCCAAAATGAGTGGTTCTTTTGGCATTTTGTTCATCATGACCTCTAGTTTCCAAAACATCCATTACATGGCATGAATTCTTCTTGCATGATCATGTGCTCATTCATGAAGTTTTTGAAAGAAATTTCATAAAATCATTTTTAATGATCATATGCATACAAAACCATTTCCAAAGCTTGCATGGGCCTTATTTAAGTGGTTTTGGGTCAGATTCGTGCACTATTAACACATGCATTCCATGCATGGGGGTGAAAATCCATTTTGCACATACACCTTATAACTTGTTAATCTTGATTAATTTTGGTTAAAACAGATTTTCAGCATCATTAGCAAATGGTAGATAAGGATAATCTCAACTGTTTTCACCATTAACTACACTTTTCAGATCTAGATTCAAAATTCTCCAAATTTTTCTCTCAAAAATATTTTGCAAATTCTTCATACAAGAGCATTCTCTATTGATTGATTCATGCTCAGGATGTGTTTTTGAGAAGATTTGAACGTGGAATTGGAAGGAACCGTGCCATATTGAACCAGATTCAAAGCTTGAAGCATCCATGGTGATTTCAAAATCTACTGGATTCACGTGCAGTTGAGCTTCAAATTCATCATCAATCACTTCAATAAGCATTGTGGAGTAACTTTGAGCCATTGCTGAGCTTTGTAGAGCACGATTCCAGTTTCTGCACTTCAAGAGGTCACAATTCGAATCTCTTATTTTTGAAATCCATTGCTATGTTGTTGTAGATCTGGTTGTCCTGATGAATCTGAGCTTTGAATCATGTAATTTGGTGTCCTATTGACTGAGTTAGGGTTGATTAAAGTTTCATGCATGAATCTTAGTTTGTTTGATTTGATCTTAATACGTGAAATTATGCTTAGCTATTCATTGATTCATGATATCCATTGAACGCACTACATGTTGATGTACTTAATTTTGATTTCTGGAAAAAATGTTCTGGAAACGCATGAAGGTTTCCACTGTTCATCTTCATGAAGATGAAGTTCATGTTTAGGCCACGGTTTTCATGTTAGGCCACACTTTCCTGGTCATTGCCACGCTGTGCTAGGGTTTGATAGTGATTGGTCCACGTTTTGCCTTGTTTGCACATTGATTGGTCTAGATTGGTTTGACAGAGCACTGACTCCACGTCGTTTAATGAAACGAATGCGTTTCATGATGAAACGCGCGCCACATTCAAATTCGCCCATGGATCGATTCCTGGCGAAGGCGTTTATTTCAAATGTTATTTCATTTTCATCTTTTCCCTCCATGAACCATACTATGTGCTTCACATGTTTTTTTATTTTTTCTCAACTTGTAAAATGCATAACAATTTGAAAATTGATCCAAAAAATACCTGGTTTTTTGCATAGTGATCCTTGAGATGTCTATTTTTTAATGATCATGATTTCCAAAGTTGTGCTTGGCTGGATTTTATTTGGTGCTAGAATGATTGATCATATGTCTAATTGTGACCTTGCCTTGCTTATCTCATCATGAAATGCTTGTTTCTTATCCAATGAACTTGAAATCTAGCATGGTGAATCTAGACACATTGATTAACATTATGGTTTTGGTTTGGTATTTTTCCTATGTTGCATTGTTGTTTTATACTTGTGCTAACTTGGTGTTACAATTTGTGTCACACCTTTGATTGTCCAACTTGTGCAACTTGATTTCTATGACAAATGATCTCTGATTCACCTGATTTTTTGTATGTGGATCGTGTTAAATGTGCTTAATGTGCATGAACTTTTTCAGATTTATTTGAATTATTTCTGTTTTGATTTATATTTTTCATTCATGTTGATCATATATGAGCTTTGAAATTGCCTTGAACTTCTTTTGATCATGAAATGCATTTGATGATTGATTTTGATGTGAGACCTTTTGGAATATGTCAATATGTGTTTGAAGTTACTTTGTGTTAAATTTCAGCTCCTGTTTCAAATTTTTTCTCCATCTTTGACCCTAGGCTTTGACCTAGTGGTTTGTTGCTTCTGTTTGAGCTTTGATTTCAGGTTTAAGCATTCAAATGTCATGGTTGATGATGCTCCATCATGTGAATATTGATGTTTGCTTTTGATTACTAACACTTGTGTGTTTTGTAGGTTGATGCTAACTCATTTGAGTTTGCCTTTTGGCTTATACATTTTGTACATTGGGATTGTCTGTTGCTTATTGACTGTTGTCTGTTTGTCTGAGCATTGTACTAATTTATTTAGTTGTTTCCACAGGTACCTAAGTTGCTTTAAGTTCATTTGAACTTTGCTTTTGCTTGGTTGCTTAACCACTTAGGTATAATCTCTAATCTTCATGTAGTCTGGAAGACCTACTGTTATTGGTAGGCACCTGTCTGAAGCCCTCCTTAAGAGGCAATGCTTCTGATTGTTTAATTTTGTGCCAAGCAGGTAAAGTCCTCTTATGAGGCAATTGGCAGATAAAAGAGATGTGTAATCCATCTCCTGGTACTCAGTGTGTCATTCACCTTGCTCACACCATGTGTTGATGCATGATGAATAATAACCCAAGATCTTATAGAGTCCATTTGTGGAGAAGAGTTCCAACTTTCTGAACTCCCACACTTTCCATTGATCAAAGCTCTCCCTGACCAGGGATAAGAGCTATGAGGCACACCCCTCATCTCCATTTCATCTGCTTCACCCTAACTCTCAATGTTAGGGTTAAGAGCTCAAAATACCCCATTCCAGTTGGTTGTAAAGCCTAACCTTGCTTGATCCTAATTGATTGTATATAGTGTGTGCTAATTGACTTGTGCGTTTGCTTACTTGATTCATCTGTGCATATTTGCTTGAGTGTGCATTTGTGCATGTATCTTCATCACTTGTATATCATTTCATAAACATTGTTTTTTAACATTTTGTTTTGTCCATGGAGGAGGCAAGCATAAGTCCATTGATTGGCAGTTTGTTTCCCATGATATGGTAGGAGATTAGTATAAGTCCATTGATTGGCATCTGGTATCCTTGTTTCTTTGCTTTGTGATGTCATACCCCAATTTTGTCCGGGCTTATTTTGATTTTTTCAAAATTAATTTCAGTTTCATTTTTTCATCATACGCATAGCATGACATACATTGCATCATGAATAATACCTGAAATGTCAGTCAGAATGAATTTATTTGAGAATACAGACAAATCGGTTGAATCATTAAAATTTGAAGAAATACTGTATTTTTTAGTAAGTATGTTTTGTCCTGACAATTCTAGTGTGACCGGTTCATTTTTTTGAACAAATTTGTACTCGATTTCTATTTTTAATGGGTCAATATTTTTGGTTAGATATTTAATTAAAGTAATTAGAATATGTTTAAATTAAATATTAATTAGTCTTTTTATGATTTGTTATTTAAGTAAATAATAATTATGAAAAATATTTTTGCATTGGATTCCCTCCTCACATAAAAAAAAACAAGAAGAAAAAGAAAATTAAAAAAGATGGACTCCAACGTCTCTCTTCCACGCGTCCGACCCTCTCTCTCCTCTCTATTCGCCACGTGTCCCTCAACGTATCACACACTCCACTCACAAGAAATGCAGCGACACTCATTTCACACCCACTCACTCACATGTCTCTCATCATAAAAGAGTCACCACATTTCTCTCTCTCTCTCGGTATGACTCCAACCGCAAAAACTAGAAAATAGAAATTTTCCATCACTATTCATTCTCTCACAAAAACTCACCTCTCCGCCGTCTACCACCAACATCCGCCACTGAAAATCCTACACTATACCGCACCCCTCCTTCTTAACCTTCACCGTGAAATCCACAAACTCAGACCAACCTTTACACCAATTTTTCCGGCGACGAATCTATAACAATTATCACTAAAATTCCTCCATAAAATACCGCCGAACCTCACTGTGATTTCAAAATCCAAATAACCACCAACCAAACCGCGTCGGCGTCTAAACGGAAAACCACCATAACTCAACTGTGATACTCCTTTCTTCCGCCTCCGTCTTCAATCTGTACGACCTGCTCAACAATACCCTTTAGCCACCGCGATTTTGACCATGCCTCAGATTCTACCCTCCATCACTCACGAAAAAGCAGATCTGGAAAAGAAAAAGAAGGTGAACAAAATATCCGACAAAATTTGATGAACTACTCATGATTGCTACTCCATGCACAAAGCAACATCATCATCCTGAAAATCGTCCTCCGTTGTGCACACGATCAGACTGTTGCTTGACTCAACTTCGACCACCGCGCGACCACACGTTTCTTCCTTCGCACCAAATCACCGTCAAAACCACCGTCCGGTCAGTGAACCGTTATTTTCTTCGCCTCTCATCTACTCCGATCCGCCACCACCTTGGACGTGGAGTTTAACACCAGTCGAATCTGGAAATATTGAGGTCTGTTTCTTTTCTTTTTGAACTCTCACCAATATTCTATGACTGTCATGGCTGTTGTAGTTAGTGAAGGATGCACTGTAACATTGTTTTCTTAATTATTATTTCAGATTTCTAAAATTGTATTCACTAACTGGTATTGGTTTTGATTATTTAATACAATATGTAAAGGAAACTTATCCACTGTGACAGTTACTTTTGTTTTGATTATTATTCTAAATTCCTAATAGTATACTTACTAATTGGCAGTGGTTTTAGTTAGTTAGAACAATTAGAATTTGGTTTGTGTTAAACGTGATACTGTAGTTATGTTATTTTGTTTTGATTATTATTCTAAATTCCTAATAGCATACTTACTAATTGGTAGTGGTTTTAGTTAGTTAGAACAATTAGAATTTGGTTTGTGTTAAACATGGTACTGTATTTATGTTATTAGTGGCTTGTCAAATATTGTAGTATAGGTAGATTTCAATTCAATTACGTTGTACTCATACTGGATTTTTGATACCGTAATATTCATGCAATGCCGTGGATGTGTAAATCTGTAAATAAAATATTGGGCTTTTGTTTGATTTTTTATTACGATAAAATATTTTTTTTATCTAATGGAATCGACAATTCCATGTCGTTGTACTATCCAAAGTTTCAATAAATTAATGGACCAATTTCACCGAGTTATGATCTTGCGAATAATATCAATCATTGTTATCTCGCACAAATCGGTTTGAGCACATCAATTTCATTGAATAAATGGACATTGTTATCCATTTCCCTCTTTTTTTATTTAATTAATTGATTAAAATTTGTAATTAATCTAATTGTGATTAATCAATTTTAATTAACTTAATTATTTGATTTAATTAAATAATTTTGATAATTAATTCTAATTAATTCAATTAATCGATTTAACCAAGTTTTAAGTGATTAATTTCTCCAATTATCACAACTTCACATTTTTTCAAACGCAATAAACTATTTCATGTCCTCATCATTTCATAAATCACTTTCAATTTTATTTTATTCCAATTCACCATCAATCCAAACCAATTTCAAAAAGCACATTCCACAATTCTCGATTCAAACATCGAGCCCATTTTTAAAAACACCCTTGTAAGTCGATTGCTCTTCGCATCGCCATCAACCTCACATAGCTTACTCTTGGGCTTCCTTACAATGAAACCTACATGGTTATTGATTAATCGAGTAGATGAAATAATACACTAATGAAATTCATTTCATTCATAAACACAAATTCAAATCATTTTTTAAACCATTCAATTTCAAAAGAAGTTTTCTTTTAAACATAACATTGGGATGAAAAGGAGATAGGAAGCGTACGCTTCACTATTTCTCAATTACTCGAATAATTGGCGTACGCCATATTGCGCGAGTTCTTGTCACCCGATTAAATCTTAAATCACACAACTTCAAATCATTTTTCCAAACCATTCAATTTCAAAAGAATTTTCTCTTTTAAACATAAACATTGGGATGAAAAGGAGAATAGTAAGCTTCCGCTTCACTATCTCTCGACTATTCGAACAATTGGCGTACGCCACATTGCTCGGATTTTCGTCATTCAAATAAAATCATACAATCTTCGTCATCAAATTAAAACCTACCAAAATTCAAACTACCTTCGCAAATCGAATACAACATCTAAGGACATATTTTTTACAATTTAAACTTCGGATGATAAAAGAGGGGAGGCGTACGCCTCACCCTCTCTCGATTATTTGAATAATTGGCATACGCCATATTGCACAAATTATCGACTTCCGACTAAAACACGCTAAATAAACTTGGATAAAGGAATAAGTGGCGTACGCCTTATTATTCCTTGAATAAGCAAGTAGGGGGCGTACGCCTCACTACCGTGCATATTCAACATCCACAAACAAACTTTCAAAATAATTCAAACGAAAAAGGAATAGAAGGCGGACGCCTTATTATTCCTCGAAAGAATTGGACGATTGGTGAACACCACATTGCTCAATCTTTCGTCGTTCTTCAAAAACATCTCAAACACTTCAAACCTAACTTCTCGCCCCCGTGCGATCGAAACCAAACACCCAAACACATCAAATCAACTTGTCACCCTCGCATGACCAAAACCTCTTCAAAAGAACACTGTTAATCCCTTCTAATGCGCCCAACAAACCAGTGTAAGAGCCTCCCCCGAGAGTAGACATGCCAGCGTTTAGCCATTAGAACACCAACCTACACAGTCGTTCATCAAAACAAAACACACCAAATATTCGTAGTAGCCCGAACTACGAATGCTCTGATTTCCTTATTGCACCATAAGGATACGTAGGCAGGAGATTGCTGTATCTTCGCGAGCACACTAATAAAAAACCTACCATTTCCCCCTCCTGAGGTCTTCATCCATATCTATCATCAATTCTAATCACTCGAAGCAAGCAGATAAACAGCCAATTAACAGTCAAATAGCAAAATCAGACTAAGAGGTTCCCGTTGAGTACAACGGACGTAAGGGGTGCTAATACCTTCCCCTTGCGTAATCGACTCCCGAACCCGAATATGGTTGCGACGACCATTATTCTTATTTCTAAAGGTTTTCTCGATATTTTCCTATTCCTTCATTGGAATGAATAAAGTTCGGTGGCGACTCTGTTTCGAACATTTTTTTCCGCGTTCCATCGCGAGGGATCGCATTATCTCTTTTTTTGAGGTGCGACAGACTGGCGACTCTGCTGGGGAGCCCGCTCCAGGCAAGAGAGAGTCTAGCCTAACTTAGTTTAATTTTGCCGTGACTGTTAGAAGATGTTCTTATTTTCCATGTTTATCTTTCTGTATTTTATTCTGATTACTTGTGTTGTATATAATTTGCCTTGATACTTTGATATGGGACTTGATGTTTGCTGTGAGATAAGCTCCATACCCGAGCTTCGAGAAGAACTTAGAACCCGGAGTTGTGTAGTATTGAACCGAGGGGTGTACACCTCATTGGGACAATACGAAGACTCCACCTAGAGTAGATCTATTTGGAGTTTCCATCACAATATGGCTAGCCCATCATTGTGGGGGAGGTTCTAAGTACGATCCTTGACTCTAGGAACCTCGCCTTAAACCTAAGTTTTGTTTTCATAATTGGTGATTGTGTAGTATTGAACCGAAGGGTCTACACCCTATTCGTACAATACGAGAATCCCACTTAGATTAGATCATTTCAGAACTCCCATCACGATGTGGCTAGCCCACCATTGCGAGGAAGTTTTGAACTTGATCCGTGAGTCTAAGTTCCTTCCTTGAAAACATAACTTTAGAACCCACCTTTGGGAATTTCTAGTAATCAGATCAACCTTTGCTTTTTCCTTTTATCATGACGTACCTGACGTATGAATAATCTTGAGTCTGTATTCCTCTGCGAAAAACATGGCAAAATTTCATGCATTTGCATATCATAAACATGCATTGCATATCATCTCCCAGAAACAAAAACTCACACCATATTCTACCCTTTGTCCAGTAACGCTGACTACTCGACACCGGTACGAGACACGCCGCAACTACAAGATGACACTCGAACAACTTGAAGCCAACCAGGTTTCGATGAGGACTGATATTGACTCCATGCAGGAAAAGATGGATTGTTTGCTTGAAACTATGCTACTCTTGGCCCAAAAAGAAAAGGATGCTGAGACTAGCGCCGAAGCTAGGAAAGTTGCTGCCCAGTTTGGATCACCATCGCTTAGCATCCCTGGAGTAACTGACCTTGATGGTAACCCTAATCAGCCTAGAGGAGGACCGATCCCTATTCCTGTTCCCATGGTCAACATGAATCCCCATGAGCATTCTGCTACATCTGCTCGCCATGGATCCATGATGGGTGATGAAGATCCGTATGACGCTTTCTTCATGCCACAACCCGTCAAACCTGCTGTTGGAGGTCTCCCAGACCCAGCTGTTGATAGACTCCATGCTTTGGAGGAAAAATTCAAGTCCTTGGAGGTTCACACTACTCCCGGTTTAGACGCCGTTGATATGTGCTTGGTGCCAGGCCTCGTGATTCCCCAAAAGTTCAAAGTCCCGGACTTTGACAAATACAAGGGAATCAGATGCCCGAGAACTCACCTCAGAGCCTACTGTCGCAAGATGGCTGCCCACATCAGTAATGATCAACTCCTGATTCATTACTTCCAAGATAGTCTCAGTGGAGCATCCTTGGAGTGGTACATGCAACTAGAGAGAGGTCAGGTCCAGTCATGGAGAGAACTTGCTGAAGCCTTCCTTAGGCATTATCAGTACAATACTGATTTAGCACCCAGTCGTACACAGCTATAAGACATGACTCAGCGCAACAATGAGTCATTCAAGGAATACGCACAGCGGTGGAGAGAGCTTGCAGCTCATGTCCAACCTCCTCTCCTTGACAAAGAGCTAATTGACATGTTTATGGGAACTCTGCATACCCAATACATGGAGAAAATGGTAGGATCCAGTTTCCCAACTTTTGCTGAGGTCGTCTCCGTGGGAGAACGAATCGAGAGCCAAATCAAGAAGGGAAAACTACCTTGTGCTGCTAATGCTTCAAGTGGGATGAAGAAGCCTTATCCTAATCTCCCAAAGAAGCCAGAAGGTCAGACTAACGCCATAATGAGAGGAGGAGGATATAGGGCACCTCCATATGTTCCTATGCCTTACCCTCAGGTTGATGTTGTCATCCCAACGCCATATCAGCCTCCACATCAGCAATCCTATCAGCAACCGTATCAACAGCCATATCAACAGTCGGCTTACCAGCAGCCGCATCAAAATCAACAGCAACGTGCTCCACCACGTCCACCTAACCAACAGAGGGCAAGGAGGCCAGAAAGACATTTCGATCCTTTGCCAGTATCATATAGCCAGATCCACCCCTACCTACTAAAGGATGGATCAGTTGTTCTGAAGGAGATAACACCTGCAACTCCACCATATCCTTCAGGATACGACGCTAATGCTCACTGTGAGTATCACATGGGTGCCCCAGGGCACACAATAGAGAACTGTAAGGCTTTCAAGCACAAAGTTCAAGATTTGATTGACAGTAAAGCACTTACATTCACGCCAGTGAGGCCAAACGTTGCAACGAACCCCATGCCGGCGCATGCAGAGTCAACTGAAGCTCGAAGGTAAAGCTTCCCACCGGCCTGAACAAGCAGAGATTCCGCCAAAGAATCCGAAGATGAAGGCCTGTTATTTGAATGAAGGCGATCATTATGCCAGTTTTACCATTTTTGCATTCTTGTAATTTGTCTTGATTGTTTAAGTACTGTATGCTTTAAACATTGTTATTTTTATTTGGCCTTATTAATGGGATGATTATGCATGCTTTGAATCAATCTTTCATACTCACTCATCTATCACATTTGCAAATCACAAACACATACTTTTCCACCTCACTTTCTTCATCACACTATTGTTGGTAAATGTTGGAAGGAGGATGACGAAAAACACAATACTCATAATTGTTGACCGTATGCTTTCGGATAAAATCCTGCTAATGATGTACAGACATTGTTTCAAATCCCCAAACACTGGAGAGATAAGGAGTTAATCCCTAGTCAACCACTTTGAGCCTAGAAGTAGAAGTTTCTTTCGGATCTACAAACCCTTACGCTTAACCTGGGGCAGGGTAGTGTTCAGTTGATCTAACTACACATTCGAATTATAAGATGAGATATCCCATACGTGGATCAACCACATGATATTCCTCGCACATATCCTGAAGTGTCGAAGGAACCATACAAATCCAAATTTTATGTTTGTTGTTCTTCAATGACCAGTAATTTGGCAGTCACAATTTTCAAAAAAAATCAAATCAAAAAGAGCCCGCTAAGTCAAACACCCTAAAAGGAGACTTAGGCAAAAAACAGGGGCAATCCCGATGGATTGAAGCTTCAAACAAAGCGGTCCATGCAAAAGTTAGGGATCAAAACAAAAATCGAAAGAGACAATGAAAGTCTCCAACAAAACAAAACAAGATTCAGTGACCACTATACCAAAATCAAAG
Organism: Lathyrus oleraceus; assembly: GCF_024323335.1. Classification (NCBI taxonomy): domain Eukaryota; kingdom Viridiplantae; phylum Streptophyta; class Magnoliopsida; order Fabales; family Fabaceae; genus Lathyrus; species Lathyrus oleraceus. The sequence goes on along the minus strand of NC_066584.1, from coordinate 492,069,185 downwards.
GGTCACCGACATCCAAAAAAACGAAATAAGGTGGCTGCCATTCCAAGAGACCTTGAATCACCATCTTTATCCTTACACCTGCAAAAGACGAATGTGTGTCGAATTAACTGAACATAGGATTGGAGATCATCATGAAGAAGGGGTGGGTTAAAATAAACTTTGAGCCTTATACCCTTTTGTTTCAATAACCATGAACCAAGCCACATTACAACCTTCAAAAGACCTAATTGAAGTAAGGTTTGTTCTGAAAGCATACTACAGCAAGGTTGAGTAAACTGACTCCCAAAGATTTGCTAATATTCTCTTCTCACTATATCACTCACACGCTAGCTAAATCAAGCACCGCGATTGGACACATGATCCATTCGCCACACATTACCACAACACTCAAAATGAATGATTGTTTTTCAAAACTTGCATAATTGTTGCATTAAAATCACCATTTCTTGGATAGCAATTCTTAATTGTCAGTCAGTACTTGACATCAAAGAAATTCCAACAAGGGGCAATTCAAGGGGAACTTGATCATTGGTGCTGACACGAATCAAGACCATCCTATGAATCAGGGGCATGACATCTTTTGATTATGTTGACTTAAGAGGAAGTCAGTATAAGACAAATCTCCAAGCATCGGTTGATCAGGGAGGAAAAACACTTCAACACTCAGTCCGTCTGAGGCAAGTCCCCAAAGGCTAATCAGGGGCAGACCATGGCCAAATTTGGACATTGAAAAAACAAACTCAGACCATGTCATGGGATAATCACTTCTAAAGGTTTCCTTTCAAGGAGAATTCCTTTGAACACCCTACAATCAAGGGTAAGACGAGTTGCAAGGGGCAAGTTCCCTTCATATCTTCAAGACATTCAAGCAGATTGCATCAGACACTAGTAACTGCTTGAATTCACAACAAAAATGTCAAAAGTCCATACCAGTACAACATCATACCTTGACAAGAATCCTTAGGGCACGTCAAAAGCATAACCATGACGCATTGATCACGTCACTATGCTCAGTTACAGGCTAACCAAACATCTCAAAGGAAGAGATCGAGATCTTCTCAACAACAAATACATAACATATCAGCAGGAAATCAAGCTTGGGGCACCAAGAGTATCCGCATCTATTGCGTGTTAATCACATCATCAACTACCGAGTGTCGGGAAGTCAGAACCTTTCCACGAACCAATAGCTCAATCCACATTGACAATTACCAAAAACCAAAGCCCACCTTGGTGGCACCTTCACAAAAACAAATACAACCATCACTGGTTTCCAAAAAACACATTTCCTTTGAAAAGGGGGGCCAATCCCAAACAAGCCAATCAGTCTTTGCATTCAAACATGCATCACATGCATCACCTCATACATAACACATACATATCATTCATGTACATAACACGAATCAAAATCCAAGGTTTAGTCGTAGGCATCCAGGCCAGCCCTCAGTTGAGTCATTGTCACTTTTTCTAAGAGAGTTCCTACCTTACCATTGGGCGTTCCCCATTGAGTTACCTCTTTCAACCTTTTGTTGATAAGACGTTATCCTCAGCTAAGTCAAGCATTGCTTCTTTAAACACTTACCTTGCTTCACGTTGAGCATCCCTCAATGAGTTATTTCCTGTAACCTTTTGTTGACAGAAATTACATCTCCCCAGAGAATATTGGTTTTGCAACCTTTTGTTGTCGATACCCCAAGCAAATCTTACCCAGCAATGTTCCAATACTACCCAACAAATCAGGTTTACTGAACTTTGACAGTAGCCTTATGATTCCAATATTTTTTCTCACTATCATCCTTTTGATGAAAGTCCATTGAGGAATAATATTAATCATCACCCTGTTTACGATAATCGTTAACTTTTTGGTAGTGGTAAATCCTTGACATTTGTGATCTTACTGTCATCCTTTTGGTGTCGAAGATCCTTGAAGTTTTGGTCCAACCTTCATCCTTTTGGTGAATGGTGACCTATGCAATAATTACAGCCTACCGTTATCCTTTTGGTGTCGGCGATCCTTACGGTGATAAGGATCCTTGTCATTTTGGTTCAGTCATCATCCTTTTGGTGATGACGTCCAGTTTAATCTAAAATCATCCTTTTGGTGATAGAGATTACGGAGTTTGGTTTAAGCTATCATCCTTTTGGTGATGTTGACATTTGGAAAGTCCAACCCCACTGTCATCCTTTTTGTGTCAGCAATATTTGAAGTCATTATAACTTATTATCACCCTTTTGGTGGTAACAAGTTTCGAAGTTATGATTCCACCTTCATCCTTTTGGTGATGGTGATTGTTGATTCATTATCATCCTTTTGGTGATAACGAGTTCTGTTGTTTGTAGTACCTTCATCCTTTTGGTGATGGTGACTATTGACTTATTATCATCCTTTTGGTGATAACAAGTTTTTTTGATTGGTCTTACCTTCATCCTTTTGGTACCGGTGACCATTTGAGTTATGGGCTCATTATCATCCTTTTGGTGATAACGAGTTTTGTTTTGATCTTACCGTCATCCTTTTGGTGATGGCGATCATTGAGTCTGTTACAGCTTATTATCATCCTTTTGGTGATAACAAGTTCGGTTTGTTTGATCTTACTGTCATCCTTTTGGTGTCAGTGATATTTAAGGTTATTGACTTATTATCATCCTTTTGGTGGTAACAAGTTTTTGTCTTTATCCTACCTTCATCCTTTTGGTGATGGTGATCAATTGCGTTGTGTGCTTACTATCATCCTTTTGGTGGTAATAAGTTTTGTCGTTTGACAATCCCTTCATCCTTTTGGTGATGGTGATTTTTGACTTATTATCATCCTTTTGGTGATAACAAGTTTTTTTGTCTTGATCTTACCTTCATCCTTTTGGTGATGGTGATCAATTGTGTTGTGTGCTTATTATCATCCTTTTGGCGATAACAAGCTTTGTCTTCTAATTATACCTTCATCCTTTTGGTGATGGTGATTGTTGACTTATTATCATCCTTTTGGTGATAACAAGTTTTGTCTTGATCTTACCTTCATCCTTTTGGTGATGGTGATCAATTGCGTTGTGTGCTTATTATCATCCTTTTGGTGGTAACAAGTTTTGTCGTTTGACCTTACCTTCATCCTTTTGGTGATGGTGATGGTCGACTTATTATCGTCCTTTTGGCGATAACAAGTTTTGTTTTAATTATACCTTCATCCTTTTGGTGATGGTGATTGTTGACTTATTATCATCCTTTTGGTGATAACAAGGTTTTGTTTTGATCTTACTATCATCCTTTTGGTGATGGGGATCCTTTGAGTTGTGTGACTTATTATCATCCTTTTGGTGGTAACAAGTTTTGTTTTTAATTATGCCTTCATCCTTTTGGTGATGGTGATTATTGAAGTTAACTGACTTACTATCATCCTTTTGGTGATAACAAGTTTTGTTGTTGGATCTTACCCTCATCCTTTTGGTGATGGTGATTATTAAAGTTGATGAGTCAACTATCATCCTTTTGGTGATAGCCTTGATATTATACTCCCGGTAATGGAAACTTTATCAGAATAACCATCATCCTTTTGGTGACGAACGTCATCCTTTTGGTGATGAAAATCTTTGGATTGTGTCTACCTTTCATCCTTTTGGTGATAGCGAGACTTATTATTGATCTTACCATCATCCTTTTGATGATGGTGATCTTTTGTTGTAACCACTGTAACCATCATCCTTTTGGTGATGATTTCCTTTGAAGCTCAACTTATCCATCATCCTTTTGGTGAAGACAATCCTGACAATCATGATGAATTACTATCATTCTTTTGGTGATAGCAGGTTTTACTGTCATCCTTTTGGTGTCAGAGAACATGTTCAGTTTTTGTCTTTAATCAGAAACGACCAATGCAAGATTTGAATGTTGACTCGAGGGTTGGCATTGATTGGACATCCTACCCCTATTACCTTGGTATTCGTTGCATTTTCTTTCTGCATCCATTCCATTGCATTTCAAAGGACAAAATTCGGATCTTTTCGTATTTAATTACCTTCCACCATGAATGTATGAAGACTGTTGTCGTTCTTACCTTCTGGTTCAAGATAATTAAATAGGGGCAGCTGTCATACCCCAATTTTGTCCGGGCTTATTTTAATTTTTCCAAAATTCATTTCAGTTTCATTTTTGCATCATACGCATAGTATGACATACATTGCATCATGAATAATACCTGAAATGTCAGTCAGAATGAATTTATTTGAGAATACAGACAAATCGGTTGAATCATTAAAATTTGAAGAAAGACTGTATTTTTTAGTAAGTATGTTTTGTCCTGACAATTCTAGTGTGACCGGTTCATTTTTTTGAACAAATTTGTACTCGATTTCTATTTTTAATGGGTCAATATTTTTGGTTAGATATTTAATTAAAGTAATTAGAATATGTTTAAATTAAATATTAATTAGTCTTTTTATGATTTGTTATTTAAGTAAATAATAATTATGAAAAATATTTTTGCATTGGATTCCCTCCTCACATAAAAAAAAACAAGAAGAAAAAGAAAATTAAAAAAGATGGACTCCAACGTCTCTCTTCCACGCGTCCGACCCTCTCTCTCCTCTCTATTCGCCACGTGTCCCTCAACGTATCACACACTCCACTCACAAGAAATGCAGCGACACTCATTTCACACCCACTCACTCACATGTCTCTCATCATAAAAGAGTCACCACATTTCTCTCTCTCTCTCGGTATGACTCCAACCGCAAAAACTAGAAAATAGAAATTTTCCATCACTATTCATTCTCTCACAAAAACTCACCTCTCCGCCGTCTACCACCAACATCCGCCACTGAAAATCCTACACTATACCGCACCCCTCCTTCTTAACCTTCACCGTGAAATCCACAAACTCAGACCAACCTTTACACCAACTTTTCCGGCGACGAATCTATAACAATTATCACTAAAATTCCTCCATAAAATACCGCCGAACCTCACTGTGATTTCAAAATCCAAACCGCGCCGGCGTCTAAACGGAAAACCACCATAACTCAACTGTGATACTCCTTTCTTCCGCCTCCGTCTTCAATCTGTACGACCTCCTCAACAATACCCTTTAGCCACCGCGATTTTGACCATGCCTCAGATTCTACCCTCCATCACTCACGAAAAAGCAGATCTGGAAAAGAAAAAGAAGGTGAACAAAAAATCCGACAAAATTTGATGAACTACTCATGATTGCTACTCCATGCACAAAGCAACATCATCATCCTGAAAATCGTCCTCCGTTGTGCACACGATCAGACTGTTGCTTGACTCAACTTAGACCACCGCGCGACCACACGTTTCTTCCTTCGCACCAAATCACCGTCAAAACCACCATCCGGTCAGTGAACCGTTATTTTCTTCGCCTCTCATCTACTCCGATCCGCCACCACCTTGGACGTGGAGTTTAACACCAGTCGAATCTGGAAATATTGAGGTCTGTTTCTTTTCTTTTTGAACTCTCACCAATATTCTATGACTGTCATGGCTGTTGTAGTTAGTGAAGGATGCACTGTAACATTGTTTTCTTAATTATTATTTCAGATTTCTAAAATTGTATTCACTAATTGGTATTGGTTTTTATTATTTAATACAATATGTAAAGGAAACTTATCCACTGTGACAGTTACTTTTGTTTTGATTATTATTCTAAATTCCTAATAGTATACTTACTAATTGGCAGTGGTTTTAGTTAGTTAGAACAATTAGAATTTGGTTTGTGTTAAACGTGATACTGTAGTTATGTTATTTTGTTTTGATTATTATTCTAAATTCCTAATAGCATACTTACTAATTGGTAGTGGTTTTAGTTAGTTAGAACAATTAGAATTTGGTTTGTGTTAAACATGGTACTGTATTTACGTTATTAGTGGCTTGTCAAATATTGTAGTATAGGTAGATTTCAATTCAATTACGTTGTACTCATACTGGATTTTTGATACCGTAATATTCATGCAATGCCGTGGATGTGTAAATCTGTAAATAAAATATTGGGCTTTTGTTTGATTTTTTATTACGATAAAATATTTTTTTTATCTAATGGAATCGACAATTCCATGTCGTTGTACTATCCAAAGTTTCAATAAATTAATGGACCAATTTCACCGAGTTATGATCTTGCGAATAATATCAATCATTGTTATCTCGCACAAATCGGTTTGAGCACATCGATTTCATTGAATAAATGGACATTGTTATCCATTTCCCTCTTTTTTTATTTAATTAATTGATTAAAATTTGTAATTAATCTAATTGTGATTAATCAATTTTAATTAACTTAATTATTTGAGTTAATTAAATAATTTTGATAATTAATTCTAATTAATTCAATTAATCGATTTAACCAAGTTTTAAGTGATTAATTTCTCCAATTATCACAACTTCACATTTTTTCAAACCCAATAAACTATTTCATGTCCTCATCATTTCATAAATCACTTTCAATTTTATTTTATTCCAATTCACCATCAATCTAAACCAATTTCAAAAACCACATTCCACAATTCTCGATTCAAACATCGAGCCCATTTTTAAAAACACCCTTGTAAGTCGATTGCTCTTCGCATCGCCATCAACCTCACATAGCTTACTCTTGGGCTTCCTTACAATGAAACCTACTTGGTTATTGATTAATCGAGTAGATGAAATAATACACTAATGAAATTCATTTCATTCATAAACACAAATTCAAATCATTTTTTAAACCATTCAATTTCAAAAGAAGTTTTCTTTTAAACATAACATTGGGATGAAAAGGAGATAGGAAGCGTACGCTTCACTATTTCTCAATTACTCGAATAATTGGCGTACGCCATATTGCGCGAGTTCTTGTCACCCGATTAAATCTTAAATCACACAACTTCAAATCATTTTTCCAAACCATTCAATTTCAAAAGAATTTTCTCTTTTAAACATAAACATTGGGATGAAAAGGAGAATAGTAAGCTTCCGCTTCACTAACTCTCGACTATTCGAACAATTGGCGTACGCCACATTGCTCGGATTTTCGTCATTCAAATAAAATCCTAATAATCATACAATTTCAAATCACATTTTCTAAATCAATATAAATTCTAAATCCTTTTAATTCTAAATTCCAGATGAAAAAAGGATAGGGGGCGTACGCCTCACTATCTTTCGATTATTTGAATAATTGGCGTACGCCACATTGCTCGAATCTTCATCATCAAATTAAAACCTACCAAAATTCAAACTACCTTCGCAAATCGAATACAACATCTAAGGACATATTTTTTACAATTTAAACTTCGGATGATAAAAGAGGGGAGGCGTACGCCTCACCCTCTCTCGATTATTTGAATAATTGGCGTACGCCATATTGCACAAATTATCGACTTCCGACTAAAACACGCTAAATAAACTTGGATAAAGGAATAAGTGGCGTACGCCTTATTATTCCTTGAATAAGCAAGTAGGGGGCGTACGCCTCACTACCGTGCATATTCAACATCCACAAACAAACTTCCAAAATAATTCAAACGAAAAAGGAATAGAAGGCGGACGCCTTATTATTCCTCGAAAGAATTGGACGATTGGTGAACACCACATTGCTCAATCTTTCGTCGTTCTTCAAAAACATCTCAAACACTTCAAAACACCCAAACACATCAAATCAACTTGTCACCCTCGCATGACCAAAACCTCTTCAAAAGAACACTGTTAATCCCTTCTAATGCGCCCAACAAACCAGTGCAAGAGCCTCCCCCGAGAGTAGACATGCCAGCTTTTAGCCATTAGAACACCAACCTACACAGTCGTTCATCAAAACAAAACACACCAAATATTCGTAGTAGCCCGAACTACGAATGCTCTGATTTCTTTATTGCACCATAAGGATACGTAGGCAGGAGATTGCTGTATCTTCGCGAGCACACTAATAAAAAACCTCCCATTTCCCCCTCCTGAGGTCTTCATCCATATCTATCATCAATTCTAATCACTCGAAGCAAGCAGATAAACAGTCAATTAACAGTCAAATAGCAAAATCAGACTAAGAGGTTCCCGTTGAGTACAACGGACGTAAGGGGTGCTAATACCTTCCCCTTGCGTAATCGACTCCCGAATGAATAAAGTTCGGTGGCGACTCTGTTTCGAACATTTTTTTCCGCGTTCCATCGCGAGGGATCGCATTATCTCTTTTTTTGAGGTGCGACATGTTAGACTAGAATAAGTCCATTGATTGGCATCTGGTATCCTTGTTTCTTTGTTTTGTGAGACTAGTATATGTCCATTGATTGGCATCTGGTATCATTGTTTCTTTGTTTTGTGAGACTAGTATAAGTCCATTGATTGGCATTTGGTATCCATGTTTTCTCTTTGCTTTAGGAGATTGGAATAAGTCCATTGATTAGAATCCGGTACCCATTTACTTTGTCCATCTGTTATTTGCATTGTTGCCTCATTCCAAAGGAATCACTTGAATCATCTACATATGATCTCAAGAGGTGAACATCTAAGAGGTTTTTACTCCCTCACCCTCCCACCTTTTGTTTCTTTAAACCTCCATTTGCATGTTAACCCAAAATCTGAATACTATTGTGCAAACATTTTCACTTGTTCTTTTCAAATTAGAAACCTAGGCCTTAAGCCTCTGATTTTTTCAAACTTCATTCTCATAATACTTCTTTTGAATTGGATTCTAATCATACTTTGACCATCTTTTTGTGAATAAATTCTAATTGATTAATTCCACTCATTCAATTGTTTTGTGGCTCAAGTCCACTTTCTTGATAAGTTTTTCATACATTAGCCATAGGTTTGATTTATCCTAGTTGGTTGATGTTAATCTCACCTTTTGTCCTTAGTGATTGAATTGTAAGACTTCCTTGCTTATTATAGGGTTAACCCCTCACTAGCAAGTTGAAGCTTTTCTCACATGTTGGACTTGTTGTTTGTATAAGGTTGAGTTTTCTCCCATGGATAATGAAAGACCTTAGGGCTTTTGTTTTAAAATCAATTCACTTACTTTTGGAAATCTTTTAGCCGAACTACGGTGTTTTGATCCTTACCTTCCATGGAAAGGTACGTAGGCAACGGGTTCATCCGTTCAAACACAAAAATAATAACTTGCATATTCTTTTCTCATCCCTTCAATCCATGTTTGCACAATAAATATTTCATAAACAAATAACATTTCATACAACAAGTTGTGAAAAGGGCTCCCTAGGAGTACCTAGGACGTTTTGGGTGCCTAACACCTTCCCATTGCGTAATTAACCCCTTACCCAGATCTCTGATCTTTTCATTAGTTTTCTATGTGTAAAACTTCTTAGGCTTTTGTTCGCTTTTTAGCCATTCCTTTGGATAAATAAAAGTGCAGTGGCGACTCGATTCTTTGTATGCTTTGCTTTTGATTTAATCAATAAATCATAAAGTGACGAATACACCGCTACAATCTGTAGTAGAAGGAGTAAACGTGTTAGGAGAAGAAAAATCATTGGGTTTGTAGGGTTAGGGATGCTTATGCAAAAAGGCAGTCCTCGACGAAGGAACCGCGCTACTTGTGGGGATACGAACACATACAAAACAAACATGTATAAAGTAAATGAGCCAACAAGGCAATCAGAATAAATATCCCAAATGGTATCCCACGAGCAAAGTGGAATATCCAGCGAGATATCCCTGCAAAAGTCCTGTGAGCCTTCACAAAAACTCAACAAAAGGGTCAGTGAAACACGATAAGGATTAAGCATTCAAGGCACTATTTATACATTCGTACATAATTATGAACCCGTGGGCAAAAACCTAATGAAATTCATCCATCATACCTCAAACATTCAGAGTATTCAACTTCAAAGCACAAAGGTAATGGGAATAAGGGCAAACCTGATTGGAGAGCTTGATTGAAATTGAGTTGCACCCGTGAGGTTTACAAAACAATCTTTAGGGTTTATGTGAGGCAGAGGTGATTCTGTGCAGTTGAGTTCCCTTCAGGGTTTGGAGGCTGCTCTGAGTTCTCTGTCAAGTAGTCTCTCCAGGTTTTGTCCAGGGTTTTGTTCCAAGGAAACCTCAGAGTGTTTTGCTTTTGTTTCTTTTTCTGTCTGTTCTCCCTCTTTTATAACCTGATTTTCATGGCTTTGTGGGCTCAAATGAGAGAGGTCGAAGTCCAAGATTTTTTCTTTTATTTATTTATATTTTATTTTATTTTATTTTATTTATTTATTTATTTATTTATTCGTTTTATTTTTCTTTTTTTTTTTTTTTTTGCATAACACGTGGGTTTCGCCTAGCGAGCATGACAACTCAAAAACAAACCTTTGCTCCTTCAAGATTAACGTTTTGACTGACGAATAGACCCCTGTTGGAAGTAACTCAAGTCTTTCCCTTGTGTTGACTGATCATCTAAATAGAACCCACAAAATGTCCTGGATGATGTTCAAGCTTCTTGGAGCTAATCCCGATTGACATGATGAAATGCAATGTATCTAATTCTGATTGATAATGATAAAATGTAATGTGAAATGTGAAATGACCTAAATATGAATGCATGAATGAGGAGGGCAAATTTTGGGGTGTTACACAATGATGATGTGCTGTATAAGAGAAATTTTGACATGGTGCTGCTCAGATGCGTGGATAGACACGAAGCAGAACTGTTGATGATTGAGGTCCATGAGGGTTCATTTGGTACTCATTCCAATGGGCATGCCATGGCTAGAAAGATGTTGAGAGCAGGCTACTATTGGCTGACAATGGAGTCTGACTGCTGCAAATATGATTTCATCACCATGGCCTTTCTCTATGTGGGGAATCAACATGATTGGCATGATAGAGCCGAAAGCGTCCAATGGACACATATTCATTCTCATAGCAATTGATTACTTCACTAAGTGGGTTGAAGCGGTATCATACACAAATGTGACCACAGAGGTGGTTGTGAAGTTCATCAAGAATCAACTCATATGCCGATATGGTGTGCCAGATAAGATCATTACTGATAATAGATCTAACTTGAACAACAAGATGATGAAAGAGTTGTGTAGTGAGTTCAAGATTGCACATCATAACTCTTCTCCTTACAGACCCAAGATGAATGGGGCCGTTGAAGCTTCTAATAAGAATATCAAGAAGATTATCCAGAAGATGGTTGTCACGTATAAAGATTGGCATGAGATGCTGCCATTTGCTTTACATGGATATCGTACAACTGTCCGTACTTCAAAAGGGGCAACCCCTTTCTCTCTCGTTTATGGCATGGAGGTTGTGCTCCTAGTAGAGGTGGAGATCCTATCCACGAGACTCTTAATCGAAGCCAAGTTGACTGATGTTGAATGGGTTCAGAGTCGTTATGATCAGTTGAATTTGATAGAAGAAAAGAGATTGACTGCCATGCGCCATGGACAGTTATATCAGTAAAGGATGAAGAAAGCCTTTGATAAGAAGGTCAAGCCTCGTGTGTTCCGAGAAGGCGACCTTGTGCTCAAGAAAGTCTTGTCCTTCGCGCCCGATTCCAGGGGCAAGTGGACTCCAAACTATGAAGGTCCATATGTTGTTAAGAGAGCCTTTTCAGGCGGTGCTTTGATGCTTACAACTATGGATGGGAAGGATTTCACTCGTCCTATGAATTCAGATGTAGTCAAGAAATACTTCGCCTAAAAAAAATATAAAAACAGAATAGCTGGCTAAGTTGAAAACCTGAAAGGACGACTTAGGCAAAAATGAGCGTCTCGGTAGATTGAAAACCTGAAAGGGCGATTCAGGCAAAAATTAGAGACATAAAAAAATATATATCCCGCTAGATTGAGTACCTCACCCTGGGGCAATCTAGGCAAAATAATAAGGATTTGGCAAGTAACTGCTGTTGGAGAATTGCCATCCAAGGCGCAGCGGAATTTAAAATTTTCTCCATTTAGTGATCCTTACGAATGGGCATGATCAGTGATAGAATCGTTACCTCTTGTGGCGATTCAAACCTTTGGTGCAGATCTCTGATAATGATCAAAACCTTTGATACAGATCCATGGGGCGATCACGAACTTTGAACGATGACAACGTCTCTACTCAGTCCACACGAACGGATTCCTTAAATCGTAGTGCTAGCTGTTATGAATGAAGGCTTTGAGTGAGAGAAAGAGGGAAACAAAATTCCAAGTCTCTACTTGAATTTCTGTCTGAGTGGATTGGAGTGACAATGCTTCTACCCAAGGAGTTCTATTTATAGAACCACTTGTTTGGGCTTCAAGCTAAAAAGCCCACTTAAGTGTATTTTGGCCTATATCTTATAATATGCCCAAAATCACTTAAGTATTTGGTACCTTACCATATTTCGTCTCCCACTTAAGTGCACCGTACCTTACGGTGTTCCTTAGTTACTCTATCTCTCATCAATCTGTCCTTTGTGTGTGACCCTATAGGTTTTCGCGATGTTGGCAATTATATTAAATCACGCATTTAACATAATAAACAGTGAGCGGTATCTAGCAACATATCACTGCTACCCAAGTCACGAAAATGTCATGTGATCTGACAAAACCTCCTGTGATACACTACGCCAGATAAGGGAAAAGAGGGCGCTTTTTTTGGCCTATAACAACGCTTTAAAGTGCCCTCTAATCTGGCGCTGGCATAGGTAAAGACAGTGCTTTTTTTCCTGGTGAAAGCGCTATCTAAAGTGGCTCTTTAAGCCCTTTAAGGGCCACTTTAGAGGGCGCTTTTTAAAGAAAGCGCCCTCTAAAGTGGAAACATTTAAGGGTTTAGAGGGCGCTTTTACTGGAAAGCGCCCTCTAAAGTGGAAACTTTTAAGGGTTTAGAGGACGCTTTTACTGGAAAGCGCCCTCTAAAGTGGAAATTTAAAGGGTTTAGAGGGCGCTTATTTTGGGAAGCACCCTCTAAAGTGGGTGGTTATTTAAATTTTTTTTTTTAAAAAGCGCTATATTTTTTTATTTATTTTAGACAACCTGTATATTGAAGCAGTACACCCAAAACTGTATAATTTGAAGCCCTTTTTCACACATTGCATTCAACAAGCCTTATATACAACAATCCATACATATAAAACAATCCACTGATATATAATCGTTTAAAACTTCTAAAGATTCTAAATATACAACCAATTCATAACTTAAAAAGAAATAAAACTAAGTAGCAAAAGCATCTCTGAGATGTATGTTTTTTTTGCTAGCAGCAGTCTTCTTAGCAACAACCTCTTTTTGTTCAATATCAATAGCATGAACCTAAAATATCATAAAATTAGTTAGGTGAAGTATAAGATCAAGAATTAACATTTTCTATGCATAAATATCATATAATTGTGTTTATACCTTTTTTTTTATGCAACTGACTCGATTTGCTGCGTAATCCCCTTATATTTTTGGTCTCTTATCTTTTGAAGATAGAATTGATATTTGTTTAGATGGACATGTTCCATTGTCGTAGAGGGATACTTTCAAATATCCAGCATCATCATCTACGCGAATGAGGCTTGACGACAATGGAACATCTCCATCTAAACAAATATCAATTGATACTTTCAAGTATCCCTTGCCCCTTGCACGAATGATTGACTTCATAATAGCCATTTTACCTGTAATAAAGAAAACAATTAAAATCAGATGACAAATGTAAAAACAATTAAAATCATAAAAGTCAGTTTACCTGTAATAAAGAAAACAATTAAAATCATTTGACCTGTACCTTTTTCACTAAGTTCTCTTTCTTTTCTTGGTTGGAATATGTTCTACATGTCTCTTAACAACACGGACGGTTGGATTGATCCAAATACCCTCATTATGATCATTTCTAATATATGAATCATTTGATATAATATTCTCATCTTGATCATTTCTGGTAAACGATTCAATCTCAACATCAATATCACCTTGTTCTCCAGTGTTTTCATTAATTACTTTGTTGGAAAAAAGAACTATAGACCATTTCGTACTTTTCGGATCATTGACATAGAACACTTGTCTAGCTTGAGAGGCTAGAATAAAAGACTCATCTTTGTATCCCACCCTATTAAGATCCACTTGCAAAAATCCTGACTTATCCATTCGAATGCCGTTATTATTTTCAACCCACTTGCAACCAAATATAGGAATCTGAAACTTCTCATAATCAAACACCCAAATGCGCTCGATAACACCAAAATACGATAGATTTGCAAATTTGGGGTTTAAGTCCTTCACACTTGATATGTGCATTGCTTCAGCTACCACGGTGACACCACTATTCTGCATAGTACTTTTATCATCTTGTTCTTTGGTATAAAATGTGTATCCATTAATCGCGTATGCGCTATAAGAAAAAACATGGGAACTTGGACCATATGCTAAGCATCTCAACCTTTCTGTTATTGAAGCGGGATCTGAATAATACTTTGAATAAATATGATCCTTAAACCAAGGTATAAAACATCGATTGTGCTCTCGTACTATCCAATTTTCATTTCTATTGGGATTTAAACCTCGGATAACATCCTTGTGAATTTCAACATACGGCTCAACCTCATTCCCATTGTGCAGAACATACAAATGAACTTGATCCCGTTTGACCCTTGATACTGCCACGATTTTATTTCCAATTAGATTTTTTCCTTCTTTCTTTTCGACAAGCTGAGACTTGGGGAGTCCGATTGACTGAACATTAGACAAATATTCAGTACAAAACTCAATCGCTTCTTCAATAATGTATCTTTCAACCATACAACCTTCTGGTCGACTTCGGTTCTTCACGTACCCTTTTAATATTTTCATATAACGTTCAACAGGGTACATCCATCTCATATAAGCTGGTCCACACAATTGTGTCTCTTTCACAATATGAACAACTAGATGTACCATTATGTCAAAAAATGATGGAGGAAAAAACATTTCAAGCTCACACAAAGTAATAACGATTTCTTTTTGCAACATTGGTAAGATCGCAGGATTGATCACCTTACTGCAAATTGACTTGAAGAAAGAACACAACTTAGTTATAGAGCTTCTTACTTTTTCTGGAAGAATAGAACGTATACCTATTGGGAGAAAATGTTCCATTATAACATGGCAATCATGGGTCTTTAAACTCTTTAACTTGAGGTCTTTCATAGACACAAGTCTTCTAATATCTGAAGAGTACCCTTCTGGAACTTTAACTTCACTTAGAAACTTACACAATGTTTTTTCTCCTTTCTAGATAGAGTATAAGCAGCAGACGGTAGATATGTTCGTTTTCCTTTCTTCAAGGGTCCTAATTCAGTTCTTATTCCCATCGCTATCAAGTCCTTTCTTGCCTTAAGGCCATCCTTATACTTTCCTTGTATATTGAGTAACGTGCCAATAACACTTTCAAATACATTTTTTTCAATATGCATAACATCAAGAAAATGTCTCACATACAAGGACTTCCAATACGGCAATTCAAAAAAAACTGACCTCTTCTTCCACCCACTTTTGACAAGTGTCTGGGCAAAAGGCTTGCCAAACTGAGT
The DNA here is from genome assembly GCF_024323335.1 of Lathyrus oleraceus. Classification (NCBI taxonomy): domain Eukaryota; kingdom Viridiplantae; phylum Streptophyta; class Magnoliopsida; order Fabales; family Fabaceae; genus Lathyrus; species Lathyrus oleraceus. Next base: position 492,053,748 of record NC_066584.1, on the reverse strand, counting down.
ATCCAAATCTTTCACCTTTTCAAAAATTTGATCACCCATCAATATAGGTGGAGCTCTGCCTTGCTCTGTCTCTCCATTGAACGCCTTTCTCCATCCACGGTAGTGATGATTTGAATTTAAGAATCTCCGATGACCGAGAAAGACATTCTTCTGACCAAACTCCAAGCGCTTCCAATCTGTTTTATCTTCACAAATAGGACACGCACATTGACCTTTTATGCTATAGCCTGATAGATTTCCGTATGCTGGAAAATCATTAATTGTGCCAAACAACATCGCCCTCAAGTTGAAACTTTCTTTCCTATATCCATCATAAACCTCCACACCGGTCTCCCACAAATCTTTAAATCTTCGATTAAGGGCTTCAAGTACACGTCTATGTCATTCCCTGGTTGTTTAGGTCCAGAAATCAACATAGACAACATCATGTACTTACGCTTCATACATAGCCATGGAGGTAGGTTATAAATCATAATAATCACAGGCCATGTACTGTGTGAGATACTCTGGATACCGTGTGGGTTCATTCCATCAGTAGATAATGCCAAGCGAAGGTTTCTTGATTCTTCTCCAAATTCAAGATAATCATTATCAATTTTCAACCACTGTGGTGAATCTGCCGGATGTCGATACTTTCCATCTATAATTCTTTCATCTGCATGCCAGGTCAAGTGTCTTGAATCGGTTTCACTACGAAACATGCGTCTAAATCTCGGAATAACAAGAAAATACCACAATACTTTTGCTGGAGACAACTTGTTCTTATATCGCGAGACACCGCATTTAGGACACTCATTTAACGATGCATACTCATTTCGAAACAAAACGCAATCGTTTGGACATGCATGTATCTTATCATAGCTCATGCCAATAGAGCACAACATCTTTTTGGTCTCATATGTTTGATTGGGAAGAACATTATCCTCAGGAAGCATATCTTTCAAAAGGGCTAATAACTCTGTGAAACTTTTATCCGACCATCCATTGCCTGCCTTTAAGTTGTACAACTTTAATATCGCAGACAATCTTGTGAATTTAGTGCAACCATCATACAAAGGTTTCTCTACATCACTTACCAACCTCTTCAACTCGATCACAATCGTATGTATCTGCGCCACTATAGTTTGAGGCATAGGTCGTACTATCCCCCGGTTCAACATTCTCGTTACTTTTCTCACCATGCAAATTCCAACATGTATAACTTCGATCAATTCCATGCCTCATTAGATGCGATGTCAACTGAACTGCGTCAACTCGTTTCCCATAACAACAACCCAAGCAAGGACATATCATTCTACTGGGGTCTTCGGCGTGCGCAACGGCAAACTTAACGAATTCTGATACCCCATTCTCGTACTCTCTCGACAATCAATTGGAAGACATCCATGTATTATCCATTACTAATTAGAATAAACAAAAAAAAATTCAGAAGAGAAACCAAAAATGGGATGAGACAAAACAATTTCGCTTTATTGAGTTAGTCTCTGTGCAGGGCATTCATGTCTCCATTTACTCTATCAAATAACATCCATACCTAAACTTCTTAAGTTACTAGCTACGCTATGTACGCTAAGTTACTAGAATCAAAGGTTTCTAATGTCTCTATAATGCAACCATAACCGAACCCTAACAACAGTCTTTGAATGTGATTCATAGCGATATCAAATTCAGCAATTTAAAAACCAACCGTCAATTGCCTAATAAACCCAAACTATTTAAATGACTATGAATATTGAAACTTTACAGGTCGAAACAAACGTAGCATACACAACAATAACATAAAACTGAAATGGGGCAAAGCTAAAACAAAGCAATAGTGCAAGTAATAATGTATGCATCGTGTACCTTTGATTGGTAGAAGGAGGAAACGTCGTAGATCTAACAGAGGTGGAAGGAGAACGCCTTAGAAGTAGCGAAAATCGTAGTAGTGAGAACCCTAACGTGAAAAAGAACGAAAATAACAGAGAGTGAAATAACAAAACGCGCAGTATGTTATAATTTTAATGTTTACTAAAGGGGACCTTAGAGGGCGCTTGTGGAAAAAAAGCGCCCTCTAAAGGGGGCCTAAGAGGGCGCTTATGGAAGCGCTCTCTAAGGATTTCCAGAAGCGCTTTATAAACTGGAAATGCACATGGACTTATAACTGAGCTTTATTAAAAGCGCCCTCTAAGGGTAACCTTAGAGGGTGCTTTCTAAAAAGCGCCATGTATTGTTGTCCCTCTATCTCCTCCTTATTTTTTCGCTTCACCTTAGAGGGCGCTTTATTACAAAAGCGCCCTCTAAAGTGCGTTGTCTATTGCTCCTTATTTTTTCGCTTCACTTTAGAGAGCGCTTTTGTAATAAAGCGCCCTCTAAGGTGCGCTGTCTATTCCAATTTTTGGCGTAGTGATAATAATTATGTGTATAATTACCCCTTTGCCCTTATGTCTATATTGAACACAAGGTATAGACCGTGTCACCCTTGTCCAGTTCAATATTGGGCCCATAGACATTTATCCTGTTACGCAGGATTGGAAAATTCCATATAGGACACTCATGTCCCTCAGCATGCTTCGTGGAGTACCCATCAACTGTCTTTATGGTTATCCAGTTACGGACAACGTTGGATCAGCAATAAAGCACTCAACTCTACATCTAGGATCCATAGTGGTTTCAGGTCGAAGAGTGGTATACACTATTATCACCATGAGAATAACTTATGACACTTTGCATAACTTTCTATATAGTATTCTCATAGAGGGTCAATCCGGTATAAATATTACTCCTAATATTCATACCTATGTTTAAGACTTGATAACTCTTTATCCATGATCCATGAGATGTGATCATCAGTCTACAAACATAATAGTCTTAATGCTTTAATGTTATCCCACTTCACACTAAAGCTCGACTACGGATACTTTAAGAATAATGTCCTTATGTTTAATGTGTTCTCATGATTAAGTCACATTTAATACATTAAATGGACTATCTATTCCAGGGACTTTATTAATCAACCATAATAAAGAAAATGCCTTTTATTATTAATAAATAATTCGATACAAGTACCAAAAGTATTGGCCTCTAGGGCTTACACCAACAATCTCCCACTAGCACTAGAGCCAATCAGGCATACCCCGTATGCCCATTGATCTAGTATGGCCATCATGCTTCTGCTGCGCAAGAGGCTTTGTTAGTAGGTCAACTATATTGTCAAGTGTAGGTAGTTTACATATTTTCGCACAACGCCTAAGTATGTGTTTGGATCGTTGGTGAGATCTAGGCTCCTTGGCTTGTACGATAACACCATTGTTATCATAATAGAGACCAATGGGATCCACAATGCTAGGGACTACGCCAAGTTTATTGATCCAAACAGCTTCCTTTGCTGCACTTAAGGCAGCAATATACTCGGCCTCAGTTGTAATATCAGCAACTGCATCTTGCGTTGAACTTTTCAAGCTCACAGTGCCACCATTTAAGCAAAACACATAACCAGATTGGAATCATTCATATTAAAGCGTCTCAGCACTTTGTCTATGTATGTACTCTGACTTAGGCCAAGCAGTTTTGTGATCTATCTCTATAGATTTTGATTCCTAATACATAGGCTGCTTCACCTAGGTCCTTCATAGAAAAGCATTTCCCCAACCAAGACTTTACTTGTTGCAGGGTAGGGATATCGATTCCAATGAGTAATATGTCATCTACATATAATACCAGGAATACGATCATGCTCCCACTAACCTTCTTGTAGACACAAGTCTCCTCTTTGTTCTTGATGAATCCATACAGTTTTACTGTTTCATCAAAACGAAGATTCCATGAGTAGGTCACAGGCTCATCTTGATCCATGAGTAATACATCACCTTGATCAGATATCCATATATCTCAGGTAGGTGACATATCCTGCCTGACCTACGTTGGTCTTGTTCTATTTGAGCAGATTGCTCTTACACAACTACTTGTGTTTCCTGCTCTAATTCCTCCATAGGTGTATCGATACTTTGTGATTCTTGAATTTCTTCAAGTTCTACTTTCCTCCCACTGATTCCTTTGGAAATAAAATCCCTTTCTAGGAAAACTCAAGTTCGAGCGACAAACATTATGCCCTCAGAAGGATTGTAGAAATAATATCCTCTTGTTTCTTTAGGATACCCCACAAAAAAGCATTTGTCAGATTTGGGCTCAAGCTTAGTTGAAATTTGTCGTTTCACATAAACTTCGCAACCCCAAATCTTCATGTAAGACATATGTGGTCTCTTACCACTCCATATCTCATATGGTGTCTTTTCAACCTTTTGGATGGAACACGGTTAAGTGTGTAAGCTGATGTCAATGGTGTATGTCCTCAAAAGGAGTTTGGAAGATTGGTGTGACTCATCATGGATCGGACCATGTCCAACAATGTTCGATTTCTTCTCTCAGATACACCCTTCCATTGGGATGTTCCAGGAGGAGTAAGTTGGGATAGGATCCCACACTCTTTCAGATGTTCATCAAACTCTAGGATTAAATACTCATCACTTCGATCTGATCGAAGAGTTTTAATATTCTTACCTAGTTGGTTTTAACTCGTTAGGTTTCACCCTTTTGTATTAATGTTATTAATAGGCATTTCAAGATCAAGGACATATAGTCCATTGTTCATTTGTGCAGTAGCATAGAATATATCATTCAAATAAATTGAGCAACAATTGTTCTTTATTATAAATGAAAAACCAAACTTGTCCAAACAAGCAATGGAAATAATATTCCTGCTAACTACAGGTACATAATAACAGTTCTCTAACTGAATTATTAAACCATTAGGTAAAGTGAATACAAAAGTTCCTACGGCTAAAGCAGCAACCTTTGCTCCATAGCCAACTCGTAGGTCGACTTCACCTTTTGCCAAATCTCTACTCCTTTTTAGTTCCTGCACATTTGTAGAAATGTGAGAAATGCATCCAGTATCTAATACCCATGATGCAGAAGTAGATAAATTAATAACAAAAATACCTGAAGTTGAAGTCTCTACTCCATTCTTCTTATCTTCCAGGTACTTTGGGCAGTTCCTCTTCCAGTGTCCGGTCTTACCGCAATGGAAGCAGGTGCCTTCTTTTTCTATGCCTCCACTAGGCTTCAAAGTAGTAGTGGATCTGGGATTGGAAACTTCCTTGCCCTTCCCCTTATCACTCTGCTTAGTGGGCCTTTTGTTCTGTCTCTTTCCATTTCCGATCATCAGAATGGACTTCCCTTTTGACTTCAGATTCTGCTCGGCAGTTCTTAACATGGCGAGCAGTTCAGGAAGAGATTTGTCCATATCAATCATATTGAAATTTAGGACAAATTGACTGAAACTATCTGGCAACAATTGCAAGTTCCTTTTCGAGGGGAAAACCCAATCTCTCAAGGTTTTCCACATACCCAATCATCTTGAGTACATGGGGACCTACAGGGGCTCCCTCAGCTAACTTTCTTTGAAAAAGGGCTTTTGAAACTTCAAACCTCTCATGCCTTGCTTGCTCTTGATAGAGCAACTTCAGGTGTTCGATCATATCGAACGCTGACATGTTCTCATGTTGCTTTTGCAATTCTGAGTTCATGGTAGCCAGCATGAGACAAGCAGTTCCATTGGCATCATCGACATGCTTCTTATAAGTATCTCTTTCTGCCTTAGGTGCAGAACTAGGAGGTTCCTCTTCAGGAACAGGTGTCTCCAAGACATACAACTTTTTATCATGTTTGAGGACAATCCTCAGGTTTCGGTGCCAATCCAGAAAATTTGTCCCAGACAATTTTTCCTTATCAAGGATTGATCGCAGGATGTTGTTAGAGGTGTTTGCTGTCATGGTAATCTACATAAGGATTAATGAAAATATAAGTATCATTGACATATTCAATTAGGCCTTTAATTAAATATGCTCCCACTATTTTACTCAAAAGAAATGACCCTCATCATCTGATTCGGAAAATCCCGTTGGAAGATTTTCTAGTGGGTCGAGATCCATATTTCACTTCGTTCTAAGTCCGCGTAGGCGAATTACACAAAACTAGGTTATTTTAGGTAGGAACTCCTTCCAATTGTATCTCATACAACTCTCGAAAATTACAGTTGGGTGAATAACTCCTTATTCCAATCCATCATATGGATTATTCCCAACTCTTGCTTCTAAACATGTATAAGAAAATTATAATCAAGTTTGACTCATCGTTTTGGCAGTTGGATATTACAATTATCCCATCGCACCTTAACTAATACAAAACATGCACCTCGCGTAGGCGAAACCTACATTATTCGATACCAGTCTTGATGAGTGCTAAAACTTGGAAAGCAAACATATATAATATTCTCATAATTTGTTTAGTTAAGTTTGACCCATTGTTTTAACAGTTGGATATTGCAATTATCCCATCGCACCTTACTAATATATAGATCATGCACCTCGCGTAGGCGAAACCTACATTATCCATTACTAGTCTTGATGAGTGTTAAAACTTGGAAAGCATAAACTTAATATTTAATTTAAGGGAATTACAATTTTTCTGATCTCACCGGCTTGTTTATCATATAAACCGTCTCTGACATGCATCAACATACATTCACATGCATCAACATACATACATACATAATGAAACAGTTATGGCCCCTAGCCCAATTGTTCTCCCAAGCCAATGAGAGAACCTAAGCTAACCTACAACGATCTAAGCTTCTCCAAGCAAGATCTTCAAGGTTGTCCTCCTTTGCCACTGACTTCTTTGCTTTCTTCATATCATTACATTACATGAAAGAAACTCGTTTTACATACGAGGGAGTGAGATGAGAAAAGAAGTTACATTTGGGAGATTAAGAGAGAGGCACGACACGCAGGTCGTATTTTAAAAACCCAAAACAAAACAAAGGAAAACTAAGGCCATAACCGATCACCACAAGACAATAATAAACACTTTATTATTATTATTATTAATTCCTTTAATTAATTAAAATCAAATTAAATTTTAACGACCGATCACACTACACAGAGTTAGCCGGGGGTCCGCTGCCCGGACAGCGGGAACGGGTGTTCCGTTGCCCGGTCAGCGGACGGTGGTTCCGCTGACCGTTCAGCGGACAGGGGTCAAGGGGGCAACGCCCCTTGCAGCGTCGAAGGGGCAGCACCCCTGCTCGAAAATTTTAATGAACAATTCATTTAAAATTGACGTCGTTTTTCGTATCAACACTTGATACTTCAAAGCACTTTTTCTAGCCGAACGGGTGAATTTTTCCTTGCGTTAACCGGTTAACCATATGCGTTAACCAGTTAACACTGTTTGAAAACTTTTAGAAAATTCTTTTTTGCCTTGCGTTAACCGGTTAACACTGTTGAAAAATTTCTTGGAAAACTGTTTTCCGCCTTGCGTTAACCGGTTAACCAAATACGTTAACCGGTTAACACTATTTGAAAATTAAAAAAAAATTATTTCGTATTGCGTTAACCGGTTAACCATACGCGTTAACCGGTTAACACTGTTCGGAAAAGTGTTTGGAACACACAACTCTTGTGCAATCAAACCCCAATCGCATAACTCTCTGACAACACAACCCTTGTGTCGTCACTAACCCTGATGCACCAATTTCAGACCGTCAAACACATCTCGATTGTTAATTCAGTATGATTGATCAACACGTCATTGCTTCACCATACTAATGTCGGATCAAGAAGCAAACGACCATTGATCGCTCAAAGGAAAACAATCATTGAGGGTTTGAATGAACGAAACGAGAACACTATATCATATATAATGTATTTTGCATCAGGATTACATATATCACATATATGTAACTTGATCGATCTCAATTTAACCTTTGATTCATTTTGTCTTTAATCATATTATTACAGAACAAAAACAGATATCAGATTCATGGTTTCGTAAGTGGCTCTGATACCACTGTTGGAGAATTGCCATCCAAGGCGCAGCGGAATTTAAAATTTTCTCCATTTAGTGATCCTTAGAATGGGCATGATGAGTGATAGAATCGTTACCTCTTGTGGCGATTCAAACCTTTGGTGCAGATCTCTGATAATGATCAAAACCTTTGATACAAATCCACGGGGCGATCACGAACGTTGAACGATGACAACGTCTCACTCAGTCCACACGAACGGATTCCTTCAATCGCAGTGCTAGCTGTTATGAATGAAGGCTTTGAGTGAGAGAAAGAGGGAAACAAAATTCCAAGTCTCTACTTGAATTTCTGTCTGAGTGTATTGGAGTGACAATGCTTCTACCCAAGGGGTTCTATTTATAGAACCACTTGTGTGGGCTTCAAGCTAAAAAGCCCACTTAAGTGTATTTTGGTCTATATCTTATAATATGCCCAAAATCACTTAAGTATTTGGTACCTTACCATATTTCGTCTCCCACATAAGTGCACCGTACCTTACGTTGTTCCTTAGTTACTCTATCTCTCATCAATCCGTCCTTTGTGTCTGACCCTATAGGTTTTCGCGACGTTGGCAATTATATTAAATCACGCATTTAACATAATAAACAGTGAGCGGTATCTAGCAACACATCACTGCTACCCAAGTCACGAAAATGTCATGTGATCTGACAAAACCTCCTGTGATAATAGTTATGTGTATAATTACCCCTTTGCCCTTATGTCTATATTGAACACAAGGTATAGACCGTGTCACCCTTGTCCAGTTCAATATTGGGCCCATAGACATTTATCCTGTTACGCAGGATTGGCAAATTCCATCTAGGACACTCATGTCCCTCAGCATGCTTCGTGGAGTACCCATCAACTGTCTTTATGGTTATCTAGTTACGGACAACGTTGGATCAACAATAAAGCACTCAACTCTACATCTAGGATCCATAGTGGTTTCAGGTCGAAGAGTGGTATACACTATTATCACCATGAGAATAACTTATGACACTTTGCATAACTTTCTATATAGTATTCTCATAGCGGGTCAATCCGGTATAAATATTACTCCTAATATTCATACCTATGTTTAAGACTTGATAACTCTTTATCCATGATCCATGAGATGTGATCATCAGTCTACAAACATAATAGTCTTAATGCTTTAATGTTATCCCACTTCACACTAAAGCTCGACTACGGATACTTTAAGAATAGTATCCTTATGTTTAATGTGTTCTCATGATTAAGTCACACTTAATACATTAAACGGACTATCTATTCCAGGGACTTTATTAATCAACCATAATAAAGAAAATGCCTTTTATTATTAATAAATAATTCGATACAAGTACCAAAAGTATTGGCCTCTAGGGCTTACACCAACAACTGCATCCCGACAAGGCTTTGTTCTACAACTGCCATCCATCAAAGATTCTCACACATTCATCATCAACCAAAGTCTCAAATACATCGGATTCTCACTCATTCATCATCAACCAAAGTCTCAAATATATCACCAATTTCAAATTTGTAAAGATCTATGGAGTCTTTCCATCTGCAGATTACCATTCCATCAAATAAATTTGAGCCTTTATCCAATTATTTGCATTCTTATTTGTTTCTATTTCAACAAATGTTTTGCATGTTTTAATTGAAAAAATATATCATTGTTTTAATCAAATCTGTCATAATTTGTTTTTAAACAAAGTGAACATTCACAATGATGAAGGGATACTGGGTATGTCTTCAGTGCTCTCCCAAGGATGGTAAGATTCTCGACAGGGAAAGACATTTGTTCATGTTCCTGGCATGCTTGTGCCCTCTTCCTCCGGAGCCTCTGGTGGCTCTTTCTTTCGAGCAGAGTGTTGGATAAGATTATTCATCTCTCCTTCCTCAGCAGAAATGATCTCATTGGTAGGACAATATTTAATGATCTTTGGAAGATTCCGGTTATGGTTGTTCCCTTTCAGAAATCTATCCTCCTCTTGGATAACTTCCCCAGTAGAGTTGCTTCTATATCGGAGCCCATCTGTGTAACGACTTTGCTCTAGTTGGAATGATGGATGCTCATTCCCCTGTAAAGATCTTTGTGGTTCTGGCTTTCTCGAGATGTAGTACCTGGTGATTGTGTACTTATTCTTTGGACCATGTTTGTGTTAGAAATGTCTGTTTGTCAGTATTCATTATACATAAACCACGCATGAGTGCATATAATTTTCAAACATCCAGATATTCATGATTGCATTATTTGCCATATATCTTTGTTTGTTATCCCCTGCTACTTGGTAATACATTTCCCCAAGCAGATGTCGGTGCTTGATCTCCCCATATAGAGTTAGCCCCTATAAGCAGAAAGTGTGTATCCTTCCTTCCGTATTCTCCACCGAGTTATATCCTCGTGGATAATGGTTGTTTCTGTTCCCTCCCAACACATATATTGGGATGGACTTCCCCATTGAGTTATATCCTCACAGGGACAAACTTTGATTCATCGTGCCTATCTAGTTTGATCCTAGATTGGCCCCTTATGATTGTTCCCTGCACTCCTCTGTGGTGTAGATGAATAGTTGCTCAGTAACCAGTAATTATCCATCTTCGCCCCGTCGGAATCTGTGGTTTTCTACCTTTATATCGGTAGTTGTAAACCCTACTTCATCCTCTTGCAGAGATAACCTTTCGTTCGTCTTAATCGATGACGGTTACTTGTCTATGGTTTTCTGCCCAGTATCCGGTAGATGTAATCCCCTCCTTGACGATTATCATTATCCAATATTCGGTATTGATAAGTCCTTCACCCCGGTGATATATCTCTTGGATAAGTGCTCTGATAAAGTAATTTATCCCCGGCAAGTCATCTTTCATTTACCCTTTTGTTGGTAACGATTGTTTCTTCCCCTTGGATTGGTCATCACCGTATACCTAGTATTCGGTATCTCAGTGTCCTCTCCCTTCGGTCGAGTTATCCTTTATTAACCTGGTAGAAGGTTGCGGATAATCTTCCATGCGAGTATGTTATCTACGTTCTGACGGTAATAGATAATATATCTCATGCACTTGTTGGATGAAGCCTTTTGTTCTTCCCCAGTCGAGTAAGATTCGTATCCCTTTTTTTGGAATCGAATGTCCATCCTATAATCGAGTTTTGCTTTAGCCCTCTTTTTGATGATGAGTGTCTTGGGAATATTCCCCAAATTCACGCTTTGGTTGGTCACCTATTATCTGCCCAGTAACCGGTATCCCTGGTGTTTCTTCCTCCCTGCTCCCTATTATGACTTTTGTCCCCTGCGGAGTCAGATTTTCCTGAGCTGAAGTATACCTTTTTAGGTCTTCCTCAGATGATTTCGGATGTCTGATATCTCTCACCCTTATACTGGTCTTAGATATTCATTCTTCCCGAGCATGTTGTATCTCTCACCCTTATACCAGTGTTCAAATCATACGTCTCTTTGAGCTTATTACCCAGTAACCGGTAATACCTCATCTCGTTGCTTCCTCAGAGGAGTTTTTGTTTGGGTTTGCCCCGGCGAGGACCCTTAGTGGATTCTCCCAGCCTGAGTCCGGATTTTCATCCGAAGTATCCGAAGTGGATAATTTTTTGTTGTATTGGCATATTCCCCAATACATGCATCTTCGAGTCAGCTCGGGTCTTTCCATGGATTTACTCCTTTTGGAATTCTGCTCCCCAAGCTTTGAGTCGTGCCTTGCTCACGCAATGTATCCCCTCTTCTATCCCCATGAGAGTCCCAGAGTCTCTGTCCCCTGGAGTAAATTACTCATATGGATTATCAGCTTCTCCTGATTTCTTTTCTTTCTTTGTGAACACATATCTCCACAAAGTGTTACCTTTTGCATACATACATTTGCATCATGAGGTCTCTTAGGGACCAAAATTCGTCTCTCTGTTATTATTTAAGCCCATTCTACCCCGTCGAGACGAAGATTTCAACCTTCACTTCTCCGGCTAGAATGACCTTAAATAGGGGCATCTGTAAGACCCTAATTTTGTCCCTAAGATCCCTCATGGCATCATAACATTGCATTTGCAAAGCCTCAAGGATCATAAGCACCTTGGTTCCCCTTGCCTTTGGGTGAGACTTCTTGTGAGTGGTTTGAGATCACCAAGCATGCTTGAATTGTATATTATTGCTTTTCTTATTTTGTTTACTAACCAAAAGCACAAAAGTATGTCACTAACATCTTTTGTTTGTAGCTTGAGCAATCACAAGGTCAAGAGCTTCTATGAGATCATTTGTGCAAAGATATGGTCAAGAGAAGATGAAAGAAAACATGGTAATGGTTCCCAAAACTCTCATCCATCAAATATGCCTCCCTAGTATCTCAATTCATCATTTTGATCAAAGCAAGTCAAAGGGTTTGACGTTTGTTTCTCAAGGAAGCCCTAATTCATTTGTGTACCAAGTATGCCTTGCTCATGAAGCAACCTCATCCCATGGTCAAATACAATCAAGGGAAGTCCTTTAATTCATAATTTCATGCATATTTGAACTTATTTGAGTGTCCTCAATCATCAATTCATCAAGATATGAGTTGTGGACTTGAGAAGTTGATCAGTCAATTCATCTAACTATTTTGAAATGCACTGAGACCTAACGTTTTATGTGTTGGTCAAATGGAGATGATCCCAAGAGAAACAATGTTCTTAAAGACAATATGAACAACTTTCATGTTCATCAAAAATTGATTTGAAGCTTGGAAGGTCATCTCCCATTCCAAGACATTATAGGTCATTTTGACTGAAACCCTAATTTTGGGTCAACTTCCCAAGAACATAACTCATTCATTTGTTATGATTTTGAGGTGGGATCAAATGCATTGGAAATCTGAAGATGTCTACTTAAAATGTTATGTTGAACAAAATTTTATAATCTCAAAGGAAATACATGTGATAACGCAAAACATTATAGGTCACTTTGGACCAAATGCATTGAAAGGCAAAAAGGTCCAACTTCAAGTGCCCATAACTCCTTCATAAAAAATCCAAATGATGCAACATTTAAGTCCATTTTGATTGTCTTGAAAATACCTACAACTTTTATGTTGGAAGTTTTTCCATTTGGCGCTTGCATCATCAAAACAGAAGGGCTTGAAGTTGGTCCAATTTGGCAAAATTCTCAAAGGCATGTTTTGCACTATGAACTTCATGGCCTGTTTTAATAAATTTCCACACTCCAAATGAGTTTTGGTATAACATAACATTTGTTCCTTATGTCAAGACCTTTCCAACCATTACCCACATGCCTATGTTTCAATTTTTCAAGTGGCATTTTCGAAGAGGTGAAGTTTTAGGCTCAATTATGCATAACATGTTGAAACTCATTGCACAAGCCATTACATTGCCATTTGCACGTCCATTTCAAGTTGTTTAGTCATCAGCATGCAAATGCAATTGAATTTGGGCCTTCTACATGATCATGCAAGCCCATGAAAAGAATATCCACTTGCCATGCACACGAGTATTTCCTTGCCTTGCCTCCAATTCAGCTATAAATAGACATGCTATGCTTCATAACTCACGACCCTGGATCAACCTGAAATGCTGCAGAAATCAAAACCTAGCCATACCTAAAGGAACTAGTTTATATTTTCTTCAATTTTTCAGATCTAAAATTCAACTGAATTTGGTTGAATCTTTAGATCTAAAGTTCCTAGACCTCTATCATATGATCCATTGAACTTCTGTTTTGCCAAAAGAACCAAGGAAAGGAGCTCAGATCTTCACAATTCAAAGGATTACTTCAAATGGTTTTTTCTTCGAAACTCCTTGTCCCTTGACCTATTGAACTGGATATTGTGTTGTCTGAAGTCCTCTCTATAGAGGCATCATTCTTGTGCGTTTAATTTTTGAAATCAAGCAAGTTCATGATGAACACCATCATGCTTCCATCTCTGATTTCTCCATTTATAGGAATCTAGAGTGGAAGTGAGTGGTACAGGAGTGATGTACATCACTTCCTCTTTCGAACGGTACCTAGATCTCCCGTTTTGGTGAGCTTTTGCATTTCTGTTAAATTTTTGAGTCTCGCCGGAGCTCACCGGAGAAGACGGTGGCGCTGGCCACCGTCCCATTGCCAGATCCAATCTGGATCGTTGGATGCATCTCCCACGTTTTAATCTCAGCCATGCGTTCGGATTACTTTTAATAATGCTGGATGTTTCTCATTGACTTGAACTTACCATGAGCGCGCGCCTGAGGACCTTAGGATTGGCTACGTCAACTAATGAGATTCAATCCAACGTTCCCTGATTTTTGCTATTTTCTAATTTCTGATTTTATTTCTTTTATTTCCTTTATTTTCAAAAATTCATAACTTCTTCATTGTTAATCCAAAAAATATGGGACCAATTGCATTATTTTCCCCTTAAATTCTAGTTTCTAAAAATGATTTTTAACATTTTTTATTTTGTCATGTGATATTTTTTGTGAATTTTCTCTTTTATGGTTATTTTTAATTCATTTTAAATAGTTTTTTAATATTCAAAAAATACAAAAATATTTTCTCAACCTATTTGAATGATGATGGATCTATGAAAAATATTCGCATCAATTTTTTAATTGATTTGAGATTTATTTGAGATTTTAGTTCAATTAGGTTATTTTTATTCATTTTAATTGATTAAAAATAGTTTCTGACTTTTAAAAAATGCTGAAATTTTTTGTCAAACTTTGTTTGAACTTATTGAACTTGGGATAAATCACCTGGACTTTTCAAAGTTGATTTGAAGTGATTTTGAAGTTTGACCTTTCTTTAATATTTTAATTCAAGTTTATTTTAAATATTAAAAATGCCAAAAATATTTTGTTCATTTCTTGACTTCCAATCTTCATCTCACTTCTATTTTGATTGTTTGACCATGATCCTCAATATCATTTGGTCAACACTTGTTGATTGGTACATTTTATTTCATTTAATGCACTTTATTCTTTCCTTTTCCATTTTCCATTATTCATCTTCTTCTCCTTCTTCTTTCTTCTTCTTGATCAATGAGTTAAAGGTGGAGAAGTTAGCATTGATTAGGGAGACTTAATCTTCCTTGATTCAAATCTAATTCATCTTGATCAATTGATCAAGTGAATGGCTTTGCATTAAGGATAGGTTGTTTCCTAACTCATGCAAAGGACATAAACCAATACAAGATCAATTCTCTTTTTTTGGCATGGCAAGTTGTTGGAACTTGGTTCACTAATCAAGACTTCTAACTTGTGTTGTTGCCTACATTATTATTGACCGGCCTCAGATAGTTGTGACTTCTACATAAGTCCAATTACGATTGCTTAACATAGCGCTAAATTTGCCTTATGGCACACTAACTACTAACACTAACTATTAACCATTAACATTTACCTTTTGCACTTTACATTTATGCAATTTATTATTCTTGTACATATTATCCATTTGCTTTTTTCCTTTGCTCATTGGAGCACATGTTTATGTTAATGCCATTTGCCTTTTGCTCATTTGAGCACATAATTGTGTATATATCATTTGTGTTTGTGTTTTGTTTTGTTTGTTGTGGACCAAATGCAAAGAATTGGACAAAATGGACTTAGACTTTAGGACCTTACCCAAGCTAATGGAGTTTGAAGAGCAACTAGGCCTCATGCCTTTAGAATGCTTAAATGTCAAAGAGCAACTAGGCCTCATGCCTTTAGAATGCTTAAAGCTTGAAGATGAACATTGAAAGGGCCATATTCTAAACTCCCTCTTGTCCATTCTTTGATTGTATTATAGAACCTTTGTGATGTGTGTGTTCTTGTGCTAGGATTCCAACATTGAGCCAAATTGAGGAACCATTGCCATGAGCTTCTAAGAGAAAGGGATCCAAGATACATTGAGGGGCCTTCCAAGAGTTCATTTGATTGTTGATTTGCTTGAGTTTATGCTTGTGTGATTGCTTACTCCAAAGGATGGGAGCTACTTGGATCATCAATATGATCTCAAGAGAGGAACTCCATTGTGGTCTTATTCTTTATCCCTCACCTCTTGTATGCTTAGGACTTTAGCCATTCTTCTTCTTCCCTCCACTCTAACCCAAGTCAAAACTTTTGTGCAAACATTTAACAATTGTTTTCAACATTAGAAACCTAAGCCTTATGCTTTTGATTTTCAAACTTTCTTTTCATAACACTTATTTTGAATTGAACTTCTAAGCCAACTTTGACCATTTTGTAAATACTTTCCATTGGTAAATATAACTCATTCAAATGTCTCTTTGTGGTTTCAATGGCCACTTTCTTAATCAAATATTCCATAACCTTTAGCTATTAGGTTTGAGTTATCCTTGAGGTAGATGTAATACTCACCTATATCCTTAGTGATGGACAATGAGTCTTCCATGCTTATTATAGGGTTAACCCCTCACTAGCATGTTGAAGCTATCCTCACATGGTGGATTTGTTATTTTAGGTTGAGTTTTCTCCCTTGGATAACAAAAGACCTTAAGGCTTTTGGACCAACCCATTCACCAACTCATTTTTGAGATTTTTACCCCGAACTACGAGGTTTTGATCCTAATCTTTTAAGATGGTACGTAGGCAATGGGTTTATCCATCCAAACACAAAAAATGTAAATAACTTGTACATTCTCTTCTCATCTCTTCAATCATGTTTGCACAAACAAATTTTCACAAAACAACAACCTTACAACAAATATGAAAAGGGTTCCCTAGGAGTACCTAGGATGTTTTGGGTGCCTAACACCTTCCCATTGCAAAACCAACCGCCTTACCCAGATCTCTGACTCTTTTTTACTAGTTTTTGATTTGATAAAACTTTTAGGTTTTTGTTCACTTTCTAACCATTCCTTTGGATAAATAGAAGTGCGGTGGCGACTCGACTTGTATGATTTACCTTGGATTTAGTCAATATCTCTAATGGTAACGAATACCTCGCTACAGCTATGCTCAGTTACAGGCTACCCAAACATCTCAAAAGAAGAAGTCGAAATCGCCTTAGGGGGCAAAAACACAATGTATCAAGCAAGAAATTAAACTCTAAAAGGAGACATAGGCAAAAACTGGGGCAATCCCGATGGATTAAAGCTTCAATAGGCGGTCCGTGCAAAATTTAGGGATTAAAGCAAAAATCGAAAGAGAGAACGGAAGTGCTCAACAAAATAAAACAAGAATCGGTGACCACCATACCAAAATCAAAAGATCACCAATATCCATAAAGAGCAAAATAAAATGATTGTCGTTTCAATGGATCTTACACTGCTGAACTATCGTAAAAGTAGAGTGTGTGTTAAGTTAACTGAACGTAGGATTGGAGATCATCATGAAGAAGGGGTGGATTAAAATAAACTTTGAGCCTTATATCCTTTTGTTTCAATAACCATGAACCAAGCCACGTTACAACCTTCAAAAGACCTAATTAAAGTAAGGTTTATTCTGAAAGCATACTACAGCAAGGTTGAGTAAAGTGACTCCTAGAGATTTGCTAATTTTCTATTCTCACTATATCACTCACACGCTAGATAAAATCAGCACCGCGTTGGGACTCAAGGTCCACTCGCCACACACTACCACGACACTCCTAATGAATGATTGTTTTTCAAAACTTGCGTAACTATTGCATTAAAATCACCATTTATGGAATGAATAATTCTTAAACCAAGACAGTACTTGACATTAAAGAAATTCCAACAAGGGGCAGTTTAAGAGGCACTTGATCGTTGGTACTGACACGAATCACGATCATTTCATAATCCTGTGGATCAAGAGCAGGGCATCTTTTGATTATGTTGGCTAAAGAAGTAGTCAGTGTAAGACGAATATCAAAGCATTGGTTGATTAGGGAGGTAAAACACTTCAATACTCAACCCGTCGGGGGCAAGTCCCTTAAAGGCTAATCAGGGGCAAGACAAGTTACAAGGGGTAAGTTCCCTCCATACCTTCAAGAAAGTCAAGCAGATTGTGTCAGACACTAGTGATTGTTTAGATTCGCAACCAAAACGTCGAAAGTTCACGCTAATACAACATCATATGTTGACAAGAATCCTCGGGGAACGTTAAAGGCATAATCATCACGCGCTGATAACATCGCTATGCTCAGTTACAGGCTGGCAAAACATCTCAGAAGAAGAAGTCTAAATTGCCTTAGAGGGAAAAACATAATGTATCAAGCAAGAAATGAAACTCGGGGCACCCAGAGTATCCACATTTGTTTGCGTGTTCATCACATCATCAACTACCGAGTGTCGGGAAGTTAGACTCTTCCACCATCCAATAGTCCAATCCACAATGACAATTACCAAAAAACCAAAGTCCACCTTACTGGCATCCTCATAAAAACAAATACAACCAGTATTGGTATCCAGAAAATGCATCGCCTTTGAAAAGGGAGGCCAATCCCAAACAAACCAGTCATTCTTTGCATTCAAACATGCATCACATGCATCACCTCGTACATAATGCATACATGAAATTTATGCATATAGCATGAATCAAGATCCAAGGTTTAGTCGTAGGCGTCCAGGCCAACCCTCAGTTGAGTCATTGTTTTTCTCTGAGTAAGTTCCTACCCTACTATCGGGCATTCCCCATCGAGTTACATCCTTTAACCTTTTGTTGATAAGATGTTATCCTCAGCTAAGTCAAACAATGTTTCTTTAAATCCCTACCTTGTTTCTCACTGAGCGTTCCTCAATGAGTTGTTTCCTTTAACCTTTCGTTGATGGAAACTACATCTTTCAGATTGTTCGGCAACCTATTGTTGTTGATACCCCCAAACAGTCTCACCCAGTAATGTGCCAATACTATTCAATAGGTCTGTTCTATTTTTGAACTTCTGGAGGTCGTCTGATTTTCCAACATGGTTTTTTTCTTACTATCATCCTTTTGATGAAAGTCCCTTGATGAATAACGGTCATCGTCCTGTTTACGATAACCGTTATCCTTTTGGACATGGTAAACCCTCGACATTTGTGATCTTACCGTCATCCTTTTGGTATCGGTGATTCTTGAAGTTTTGTCCCAACCTTCATCCTTTTGGTGAATGGCGACATCAGCAATTATTACAGCTTACCGTTATCCTTTTAGTGTCGGCGATCCTTGTGGTGATAGGGATCCTTGTCATTTCGGTTCAACCATCATCCTTTTGTTGATGGTGATCTTTGTTATTATGTCTAATCATCATCCTTTTGGTGATGACGTCTAGTTCGACTTGGTTATCATCCTTTTAGTGATAACCGGGTTTTTTGTTTAATCTTACTGTCATCCTTTTGGTGTCAGTGATATTTGAAGTTATTATAGTCTGGTATCATCCTTTTAGTGGTAACAAGTTTTGAAGTCATGGTCTCACCTTCATCCTTTTGGTGATGGTGATTATGAACTCATTATCATCCTTTTGGTGATAACGATTTTTGTTGTTTAATCCTACCTTCATCCTTTTGGTGATGGTTGTAACACCCCAAAATTTGCCCTCCTCGTTCATGCATTCATTTAGCATTTCATATTGCATTTCATCATGTCAATCAGAATTAGATCCAAAAAAAAAAAAAAAAAAAAAAAAAAAAACGAAAAAAGAAAACGAAAAAAAAAACGAAAAAATTAATAAATTAATTAGTTAATTAATTAATTAAATAAATAAATAAAAATAATAATTAATAAATAAAATATAATAAAAAAATTTCGGACTTGGACCTTTCTCAAAAGCCCACTAAGCTACCGATATTAGCCTATAAATACTAGAGTTTCATTGAAACAAAAGGCCACACAGAAGAGGAGAAGAAGGAAGAGAAGCAAAATACTCTGAGGTTTCCTTGGAACAAAACCCTGAGGAAAAAGATAGTGAGATAAGACCTAACGGAGTTCAGAGCAGCCTCCAAACCCCGAAGGGAACTCAACTACACAGAATCACCTCTGCCTCACATAAACCCTGAACATTGTTTTGTAAACCTCACGGGTGCAACTCAATTTCAATCAAGCTCTCCAATCAGGTTTGCCATTACTCCCATTACCTTTGCCCATAGGAGGCAACGTTTGAGCCCCTTGGTGGTATTTTACTTTGAGATACATGTTTTGTGTTTTGTATTCATATCCCTGCAGGTAGTGCGGTTCCTTCATCAAGGACTGCCTTTTTGCCCTCGAGCATCCCAAACCCTAAAACCCAAAGCAACACGTTAACTCCTTCTACTACAGGCGAGTAAGTCTCCAAAGGTCGAGCATCCGATAGATTGCGTAGTGACGTCGTTCGCCCAAAACCCAATCCATAACCCCGTAGTTAGCCGAACTACGTTTTGCTCTGATTCTCAGGCCAGATGAGATACGTAGGCATAAGACGCGATCTCTTAGCGAGCACACATCCCCCAACCTATAGGTCAGCCGAACTACGAAGACTCTGATTCTCATATTCAGATGAGATATGTATGTAGTGGATGCGACATCCGCGCGAGTCATTTTCATTTAACCCTTTTTTTTGGCAAACAGCACAAGATAAACCCACACCCTTTAGACGAAAACTACAAAAGTGGATCCCGTAGAGTACTACGGATGCGTAGGGGTGCTAATACCTTCCCTTCGCATAACCGACTCCCGAACCCAAGATTTGGTTGCGAGACCCTGTCTTGTCCTTTCCTTTTTTCAGGTTTACTTCGAGCGTTTCCTTTCCCTCCTTTGGGATGAATAACGCACGGTGGCGACTCTTCTGTCATTTTCTTTCGCCGGTTGTTTTTTCGCTGATAACCCTGTGAACACTGGTAACGCGGGTAACGCAAATGCTGATGGAAACCCGGGTAATGTTGGCAACACATGGAATGTTGGAAATGGTATTGACGGAAGGTACAATGTGAATCAAGGAATTCGGATTAACGGGCACCCCGTTACTGAAGATTGTCAGTATGATCAATTTTCTTTGCACGACGAAGCCCTCGAGACCACTCGCCGTATGGATGAGCTTGCTGAGAAGCTCAAATCTTTGGAGTCTCAAAATTCCTTAGGTTTTGATGTCACAAATCTTGGTCTGGTTCAGGGAGTAAGGATTCCTCACGAGTTCAAACCCCCTACTTTTGAGAAATACAACGGGGCTTCTTGCCCACGCGCTCATCTCCAATCTTATTTGGGAAGGTTGGGAGCTCACACGGAAGATGAAAAGCTGTGGATGTACTATTTTGAAGACAGTCTAACTGGAGCTTCTCGTGAATGGTATTCTCATTTGTCTCGTACTACCATCAAGAGCTGGAAAGACTTGGCAGAGGCTTTTGTCAAGCAATATCAATACAACTTGGACATGGCTCCAAATCGGACCTTGTTGCAAGGTATGTCTCAGACTGCCAAGGAAACCTTTAGAGAGTATGCTCAGCGTTGGAGACAGATTGCTGCGTCCGTCCAACCCCCTATGTCTGAAAGGGAGATGGCGGACATGTTCATGAACACTCTTCAAGGCAATTATATTGAGAGATTGGCTGCTTGCCCGTCAATCAGCTTTGCAGAGATAGTAATTGCTGGAGAAAGAATCGAGAGTCTGTTGAAGATGGGCCGAATTCAAGACAATAGTGCTTCCAACTCATCAGGTCCCAAGAGACCGTTTGCTGGTAACGGTCAGTGAAGAAAAGAAGGCGAGACAAGCGTTGTGTATGCCGGCAAAGGCAGGGGTAGAGGACGCCCTAATTACTATCAAGATCAAGTGGCCGCAGTCACCATTCCAACACCTGTTCCTCAACCGCAATATCATCCGCAACAACAACCCAGGTACAACAATCAACAACAAGGAGGTAATTCGGGTCAGCAGAGACACTATCAACAACGTCCAAGGCAGACGGACCGGGTCATCGAGCCAATCCCAATGCCTTATTCAGTATTACTTCCCAAGCTGATTGACATGAATCTGGTTACATTGAGAACTCTGGCCCCACCAATCGATCCCAATAATTTTCCTAGAGGTTATGATGTCAACGCCAGATGTGCTTTTCACTCCAACGCACCTGGCCATACTACAGATAATTGCAAGGCTCTCCAATTAAAGGTACAAGATTTGAGAGATGCCCAGGCTATCAATTTTGCTCCGGTGCCTAATGTTATCCAGAACCCGATGCCGGCTCACGGCGGGCAGGGGATTAATGCTGTCGAAGTGGTTGAAGCTGGTAATGCCCAAGGCTGGGGCAAATTTGTGGAGCCAGTCATCAAAGAAGACAAGTTTGGATTGGGATATGCTCCGGGATCTCAGAAGAATGAAACCGGTACTCTCTCCAGCGGGGGTTTGGTTTCTCCCCACGTCGTGAATGCTGCAGATGAAGACAAGGCTGACAGCGACTGTGACTTAGATAGCTGGATTCGCCCGTGTGTCCCGGGAGAAAAGCTCGACAATTGGTCGTCTGAAAAAACCGTCTGGGTTACTCTACTGAAAGAGTGATTTTTATTGTTTTCCTTTTATTACATGCATAATAAAGTCTTACACTTTGCCCAAGGTGTAATGACTCATTTGTAGGGCCATCCATTTAGTTACGTTTTGCAATTATTTTTATCATCAATAAAGGACAGCTTTTGCAAACAATTTTGTGTTCTCTTTCTTTCAGTTTTTTTTACTTTTTACAAAAAAAATGGCAATGTTTCTTTTTTCGTTTTTTCTTTCTTTCCAAAAAAAAAATCTCTCATTCTAAGGTAAAGCATGATCCTCCATCATGCAGAGCCGACCACTCGGATCTCACTGCTAACGACACTGCTATGGCCAAGTATGACTTCGACAATCCTATCTATCAAGCCGAAGAAGGGGCTGAGGAAGTTTGTGAATTGCCTGAAGGGTTAGCCAGATTGTTGAAATAGGAGGACCGAGCTATTACACCTTATCAGGAGGTGATTGAGACCATCAACGTTGGTACCGAAGACAACAAGAAAGAGATCAAGATCGGGGCTAGTCCATAGGCCGAGAGGAAAGACCGTTGATCATGTACTTGACTGTGTTAGAAAGGTCAATGGGTTGTGTGCTCGGTCAGCATGACGAGTCAGGTCGAAAAGAGCATGCAATATACTACCTTAGCAAAAGTTTACCGAATGTGAAAAAAGATACTCATTGCTCGAGAAAACTTGCCGCGCTTTGGCATGGGCTGCTCGCCGACTAAGACAGTTTATGTTGACTCACACGACTCTATTGATATCAAAAATGGATCCAGTCAAGTATATTTTTGAAAAGCCATCACTTACCGGAAAGGTTACTAGGTGACAAATGATACTGACAGAGTATGACATCCAATACACTTCACAAAAAGCCATCAAAGGAAGTGTCTTGTCAGACTATCTTACAGAGCAACCGATTGATGATTACCAACCTATGAGGTTTGACTTTCCTGATGAGGACATCATGTTTCTCAAATCGAAAGATTGAGAGGAACCACTCCCGGAGGAGGGGCCTGACCCTGAATCCAAATGGGTTATGATGTTTGATGGGGCGGTCCACGCCAATGGTCGCGGAGTTGGTGTAGTGTTGATCACACCGGAAGGGGGTTCATATGCCATTTGGTGCCAGAATAACTTTTCCCTGCACCAACAATGAAGCCGGATACGAAGCTTGTATCCTAAGACTTGAGGAAGCCGTCAATATACAGATTAAAACCCTGGATGTATACGGAGATTCAGCTTCGGTCATCAATCAAACCAACGGGAAATGGTGCTATGCTGGAACTACGTACCCAGAATTGACGTATCTCGGTCAGAGACGAATGAAGAAAGCATTAGTTCAAAAAGTGCGCCCTCGGGGGTATCGAGTCGGTGAATTGGTACTCAAAAGATTTCTTCCTCCCAACACAGATCACAGGGGCAAATGGACACCGAACTATGAGGGTTCGTACGTGGTTAAAAGGATTTTCTATGGCGGAGTTTTGATGCTAACAACCATGGATGGCGAAGGATTCCCGTCCCCTGTCAACTCAGACGCAGTTAAAAAATACTTCGCATAAAATAGACCCGCTGGACAGTAAAAAGAATAGTCCAGGCAAAAAAGGGGCATCCCGACGAACCAAAAAAAAGAATAAAGAGGTTCGGGAAAAAATTAGGGATATAAAAAAGAGTACACCCGGTGAGTCGAAAACCCAAAAGGGCGGCTCAGGCAAAAATGGGTATCCCGATGGATTGAAAACCCGAAAAAGGGGGCGATCCAGGCAAAAGTTAGGGAATAAGCGAATGACTCTGATCTGAGTTCATCAGTGTTATATCACCGTTTCATTCAATCCGGCAATCTTCGAAGGTTAAAGATCGACTAATCATCCACTTCAGAAAGCAAGATGAGCAGAGCGTCTTGAGGACATATGAGCCATAGCAGAGTCGAAACTCAGTGGGACCCCGTTTCCACATTGCCATTAGGATAGTTCTCTTTTTATAGCGATCACCTCTTTTCAGGGATCAGCTTCCTGATACCCTCGCCTATTCCTGGCACAAATTTTCTCCCCAGTAAGAGTCGAATAATTCAGTTAAAGAGCCTCTTTATTTTTCATTTATCAGTTTGTTTGCAAAAATGTCCAAATTTTTGATAAAACATATTGCATATGAACATAATGGTGGATTTTGCAGATGATTTGCACAGGAAAACATTTAAAATTGCTTTGAATATGCTTAATCCCGAACGGTGAATTCAAACCGAGTAATTCCCCCGAGGCATACGTGTATTTTTGGTTGCAGGTCACAGGAACCGGATGCCAAGTCATGAATCCTCATCCCCAAGCGGTTGACAAAGTCTCTCCACAGCAGAGCATGTTCCCCAACAGAGTTGACAGTATCCAGACTGTCTAGCCCCAACAGAGTTGACAGTATCCAGACTGTCCATCCCCAGTAGAGTTGACAGTATCCAGACTGTCTATCCCCAGTAGAGTTGACAGTATCCAGACTATATATCCCTAGCGGAGTTGATAGTGTCAGACTGTATCTTCCTAGCAACAGCGGAGTGGTTGCATACCCAACAGACAAGAGGGTGGTGTTCCCAGTGTTCATCTCATCCCCAACAGATTATTTTTAACAGATTTGTTAATCCCCAGCTTGAGGGCGATTAGCAAGTTCATATCCCCAGCAAAGACCGTTTCCTACGACATTTCCCCAGGAAGTGTTTTCCCCACAGACTCTCCTCACAGAGCCTTGCCGAACAAAGTTTCCATAGTTGATACTCCCCCCGCAAGGTCAAATTTTCAAGCAGCCAATTTATTTTTGGTGGCTCATTGGTCCCGGCAGATGGATCATTCCCCACAGAGCATTCAAGGATTGATACAGCGATCTGTTCCCTACCGGCGTTTGCTTCCCCAAGCAGATTTCTTTTTACACCATGCATAACATTTGCATTTGCATGCATATCATATCAAGCATACACATAAGCTGATAAACAGGTTCTTCCAAGCAGACTGAAGAATTACTTTACAACCAAGGTCATGAGATCCAGCCAGAGGATCAAGCGTGAGTGATCCAGCCTGAGGGTCATTTTTGAAGATTCAGCCTGAGAATCGTTTTCCAGTGATCCAGCCTGAGGGTCATTTTGAAGATTCAGCCTGAGAATCGTTTTCCAGTGATCCAGCCTGAGGGTCATTTCGAAGATTCAGCCTGAGAATCGTGTTCCAGTAAGCCAGCCTAAGGCTCAATTTGAAGATTCCCCAGTGAAGTCGCCTACAAGCTTTATTTCCCCAGCAAGCCCAAGTCTAATTGAGGAGTCGTTACAACATGTTCTAGCCCGAAGAATATGTACGAAGCCCAAAAGTGGAATATTCTCGAAGCTGCATATCTAATATGAAGGTTGGGTGTAGATTTCAAAAGAGGGTCAACCAGCGCATGCCTCAGATGCGGGATCCTAATGACGGGAATTTATCATCAAAACAATCCAGATCTAGCAAGAAGATCGAAATAGATTCGGCCAGAGAATCGAAACAAAGGAGATCTAGCCAGAAGATCGAAGAAGATCTAGCCAAAAGATCGAAGTCAGGTCTAGCCCGAAGACCAGAAATAGATTCAGCCAGAGAATCGAAACAATCCAGATCTAGCCAGAAGATCGAAGTAGATTCAGCCAGAGAATCAAATTAAGTTCAGATTCTGCCAGAGGATCGACACTCCAGATCTAGCCAGAAGATCAAAGTCAGGTCTAGCCCGAAGACCGAAAATGGATTCAGCCAGAGAATAAAAGGAAATAGATTCAGCCAGAGAATCGAAACAAAGGAGATCTACCCAGAAGATCGAAGAAGATCTAGCCAGAAGATCGAAGTCAGGTCTAGCCCGAAAACCAGAAATAGATTCAGCCAGAGAATCGAAACAATTCAGATCTAGCCAGAAGATCGAAGTAGATTAAGCCAGAGAATCAAATTAAGTTCAGATTCAGCTAGAGGATCGACACTCCAGATCTAGCCAGAAGATCAAAGTCAGGTCTAGCCCGAAGACCGAAAATGGATTCAGCAAGAGAATCAAAGGAAATAGATTCAGCCAGAGAATCGAAACGAAGGAGATCTAGCCAGAAGATCGAAGAAGATCTAGCCAGAAGATCAAAATCGTATCCAGCCCGAGGATCAAAATTAATATCCAACCAGAGGACTAAATTGAGTATAGGTTCAGCCAGAGGATCGACACTCCAGATTAAGCCAGAAGACTGATTCAGATCCAGCCAGAGGATCGGAAGAAAAATAAACAGCGCGGTGTATTTCCGCGTTTTTGTGGTGTTCTCGTTGCGCAAATTTTCGGTCTATCTTTGGTATTCAATCACAGCTCACCCCGTTTGTCTGATAAGCTGTTCGCTTTCATCCTACTCGGGTTAGCTGATGATTGAATAGGGGCAGCTGTAACACCCCAAAATTTGCCCTCCTCGTTCATGCATTCATTTAGCATTTCATATTGCATTTCATCATGTCAATCAGAATTAGACCAAAAAAAAAAACAAAAAAAAACAAAAAAAAAACAAAAAAAAACGAAAAAACAAAACGAAAAAAAAAAACATCGAAAAAAAACGAAAAAAAAAAAAAAAAAACGAAAAAAAAAAATTAATTAATTAATTAATTAATTAAATAAATAAATAAATAAATAAAATATAATAAATTTTTTTCGAACTTGGACCTTTCTCAAAAGCCCACTAAGCTACCAATATTAGCCTATAAATACTAGAGTTTCATTGAAACAAAAGGCCACACAGAAGAGGAGAAGAAGGAAGAGAAGCAAAATACTCTGAGGTTTCCTTGGAACAAAACCCTGAGGAAAAAGATAGTGAGAGAAGACCTAACGGAGTTCAGAGCAGCCTCCAAACCCCGAAGGGAACTCAACTACACAGAATCACCTCTGCCTCACATAAACCCTGAAGATTGTTTTGTAAACCTCACGGGTGCAACTCAATTTCAATCAAGCTCTCCAATCAGGTTTGCCATTACTCCCATTACCTTTGCCCATGGGTTTAATATGTATATGAATGTATAAACAATGCCTTGAATGTTTAACCGTTTAATTTTGAGTGTATGCCACAGGGTTTGAGGTTTTTGAAACCATACTGTTGATCATGAAAAAAATGCTTATGGTGTTTCACTAACCCTTTTGTTGAATTTTTGTGAGGGCTCACTTGACTTTTGCAGGGATAACTTGCGTGGTTTCCCATTTTATTTGTGGGATAACCCCTGGAGGTTCATTCCGATTACCTGTACTGACCCACTTTCTTTGATGATGTTAGCTTGGAAGGATCTCAGGGTTTCCTATTCCTCTAATTGATGTTACTTCGGATCTTTATCCGCGTGGTACTTTTACATTTTTCCCGCATTTTACTGCTTTCCTAGCTGGAAGACCTCGATAGGAGGCAACGTTTGAGCCCCTTGGTGGCATTTTACTTTGAGATACATGTTTTGTGTTTTGTATTCATATCCCTGCAGGTAGCGCGGTTCCTTCATCAAGGACTGCCTTTTTGCCCTCGAGCATCCCAAACCCTAAAACCCAAAGCAACACGTTAACTCCTTCTACTACAGGCGAGTAAGTCTCCAAAGGTCGAGCATCCGGTAGATTGCGTAGTGACGTCGTTCGCCCAAAACCCAATCCATAACCCCGTAGTTAGTCGAACAATGTTTTGCTCTGATTCTCAGGCCAAATGAGATACGTAGGCATAAGACGCGATGTCTTAGCAAGCACACATCCCCCAACCCATAGGTCAGCCGAACTACGAAGACTCTGATTCTCATATTCAGATGAGATACGTATGCAGTGGATGCGACATCCGCGCGAGTCATTTTCATTTAACCCTTTTTTTTGGCAAACAGCACAAGATAAACCCACACCCTTTAGACGAAAACTACAAAAGTGGATCCCGTAGAGTACTACGGATGCGTAGGGGTGCTAATACCTTCCCTTCGCATAACCGACTCCCGAACCCAAGATTTGGTTGCGAGACCCTGTCTTGTCCTTTCCTTTTTTCAGGTTTACTTTGAGCGTTTCCTTTCCCTCCTTTGGGATGAATAACGCACGGTGGCGACTCTTCTGTCATTTTCTTTCGCCGGTTGTTTTTTCGCACACTGTATTTTTCAGGTTGCGACAATGGTGATCATTAAATTTATGCTTATTATCATCTTTTTGGTGGTGACAAGTGAAGGAGAATAGCCATCCATGGCGCAGCGGAATTTAAAAATTTCTCCATTTAGTGATCCTTACGAATGGGCATGATCAGTGATAGAATCGTTACCTCTTGTGGCGATTCAAACCTTTGGGGCAGATCTCTGATAATGATCAAAACCTTTGATACAGATCCACGGGGCGATCACGAACGTTGAACGATGACAACGTCTCTACTCAGTCCACACGAACGGATTCCTTCAATCGCAGTGCTAGCTGTTATGAATGAAGGCTTTGAGTGAGAGAAAGAGGGGAACAAAATTCCAAGTCTCTACTTGAATTTCTGTCTGAGTGGAGTGAAGTGCTTCTACCCAAGGGGTTCTATTTATAGAACCACTTGTGTGGGCTTCAAGTCAAAAAGCCCACTTAAGTGTATTTTGCCCATATCTCATAATATGCCAAAATCACTTAAGTATTTGGTACCTTACCATATTTCGTTTCCACTTAAGTGCACCATACCTTACGATTTTCCTTAATTATTCTATCTCTCATCAATCCGTCCTTTGTGTGTGACCCTATAGGTTTTCGCGACGTTGGCAATTATATTAAATCACACATTTAACATAATAAACAGTGAGCGGTATCTAGCAACACATCACTGCTACCCAAGTCACGAAAATGTCATGTGATCTGACAAAACCACTTGTGATAATAATTATGTGTATAATTACCCCTTTGCCCATATGTCTATATTGAACACAAGGTATAGACCGTTTCAGGTCGAAGAGTGGTATACACTATTATCACCATGAGAATAACTTATGACACTTTGCATAACTTTCTATATAGTACTCTCATAGCGGGTCAATCCGGTATAAATATTACTCCTAATATTCATACCTATGTTCAAGACTTGATAACTCTTTATCCATGATCCATGAGATGTGATCATCAGTCTACAAACATAATAGTCTTAATGCTTTAATGTTATCCCACTTCACATTAAAGCTCGACTACGGATACTTTAAGAATAGTGCCCTTATGTTTAATGTGTTCTCATGATTAAGTCACACTTAATACATTAAACGGACTGTCTATTCTAGGGACTTTATTAATCAACCATTAATAAAGAAAATGCCTTTTTTTTTATTAATAAATAATTCGATACAAGTACCAAAAGTATTGGCCTCTAGGGCTTACACCAACAATCTCCCACTAGCACTAGAGCCAATCAGGCATACCCCGTATGCCCATTGATCTAGTATGGCCATCATGCTTCTGCTGCGCAATAGGCTTTGTCAGTGGGTTAGCAACATTGTCAAGTGTAGGTACTTTACATATTTTCGCACAACGCCTAAGTATGTGTTTGGATCGTTGGTGAGATCTAGGCTCCTTAGCTTGTGCGATAACACCATTGTTATCATAATAGAGACCAATGGGATCCACAATGCTAGGGACTATGCCAAGTTTATTGATCCAAACAGCTTCCTTTACTGCACTTAAGGCAGCAATATACTCAACCTCAGTTGTAGAATCAGCAACTGCATCTTGCGTTGAACTTTTCAAGCTCACAGTGCCACCATTTAAGCAAAACACATAACTAGATTGAAATCATTTATATTAAAGCGTCTCAGCACTTTGTCTATGTACTCTGAATTAGGCCAAGCATTTCATGATCTATCTCTATAGATTCTGATAGGCTGCTTCACCCAGGTCCTTCATAGAAAAGTATTTCCCCAACCAAGCCTTTACTTGTTGCAGGGTAGGGATATCGATTCTAATGAGTAATATGTCATCTACATATAATACCAGGAATACGATCATGCTCCCACTAACCTTCTTGTAGACACAAGGCTCATCTTCGTTCTTGATGAATCCATACAGCTTTATTGTTTCATCAAGGCGAAGATTCCATGAGTAGGTCGCAGGCTCATCTTGATCCATGAGTAATACATCACCTTGATCAGATATCCATATATCTCAGGTAGGTGACGTATCCTGCCTGACCTACGCTGGTCTTGTTCTATTTGAGCAGGTTGCTCTTACACAACTACTTGTGTTTCCTGCTCTAATTCCTCCATAGGTGTATCGATACTTTGTGATTCTTGAATTTCTTCAAGTTCTACTTTCCTCCCACTGATTCCTTTGGAAATAAAATCCCTTTCTAGGAAAACTCAAGTTCGAGCGACAAACACTTTGCCCTCAGAAGGATTGTAGAAATAATATCCTCTTGTTTCTTTAGGATACCCCACAAGTAAGCTTTTGTCAGATTTGGGCTCAAGCTTAGTTGAAATTTGTCGTTTCACATAAACTTCGCAACCCCAAATCTTCATGTAAGACATATGTGGTCTCTTACCACTCCATATCTCATATGGTGTCTTTTCAACCTTTTGGATGGAACACGGTTAAGTGTGTAAGCTGATGTTAATGGTGTATGTCCTCAAAAGGAGTTTGGAAGATTGGTGTGACTCATCATGAATCGGACCATGTCCAACAGGGTTCGATTTCTTCTCTCAGATATACCCTTCCATTGGGATGTTCTAGGAGGAGTAAGTTGGGATAGGATCCCACACTCTTTCAGATGGTCATCAAACTCTAGGATTAAATACTCACCTCTTCGATCTGATCGAAGAGTTTTAATATTATTACCTAGTTGGTTTTAACTCGTTAGGTTTCACCCTTTTGTATTAATGTTATTAATAGGAATTTCAAGATCAAGGACATATAGTCCATTGTTCATTTGTGCAGTAGCATAGAATATATCATTCAAATAAATTGAGCAACAATTGTTCTTTATTATAAATGAAAAACCAAACTTGTCCAAACAAGAAATGGAAATAATATTCCTGCTAATTGCAGGTACATAATAACAGTTCTCTAACTGAATTATTAAACCACTAGGTAAAGTCAATACAAAAGTTCCTACGGCTAAAGCAGCAACCTTTGCTCCATAGCCAACTCGTAGGTCGACTTCACCTTTTGCCAAATCTCTACTCCTTTTTAGTTCCTGCACATTTGTACAAATGTGAGAACCGCATCCAGTATCTAATACTCATGATGTAGAAGTAGATAAATTAATAACAAAAATACCTGAAGTTGAAGTCTCTACTCCATTCTTCTTATCTTCCAGGTACTTTGGGCAGTTCCTCTTCCAGTGTCCGGTCTTACCGCAATGGAAGCAGGTGCCTTCTTTTGCTATGCCTCCACTAGGCTTCAAAGCAGCAGTGGGTCTGGGATTGGCAACTTCCTTGCCCTTCCCCTTATCACTATGCTTAGTGGGCCTTTTGTTCTGTCTCTTTCCATTTCCGATTATCAGAATGGACTTCCCTTTTGACTTCAGATTCTGCTCGGCAGTTCTTAACATGGCGAGCAGTTCAGGAAGAGATTTGTCCATATCAATCATATTGAAATTTAGGACAAATTAACTGAAACTATCTGGCAACGATTGCAAGATCAAGTCAGTTGCAAGTTCCTTTTCGAGGGGAAAACCCAATCTCTCAAGGTTTTCCACATACCCAATCATCTTGAGTACATGGGGACCTACAGGGGCTCCCTCAGCTAACTTGCTTTGAAAAAGGGCTTTTGAAACTTCAAACCTCTCATGCCTTGCTTGCTCTTGATAGAGCAACTTCAGGTGTTCGATCATATCGAACGCTGACATGTTCTCATGTTGCTTTTGCAATTCTGAGTTCATGGTAGCTAGCATGAGACAAGCAGTTTCATTGGCATCATCGACATGCTTCTTATAAGCATCTCTTTTTGCCTTGGGTGCAGAACTAGGAGGTTCCTCTTCAGGAACAGGTGTCTCCAAGACATACAACTTTTTATCATGTTTGAGGACAATCCTCAGGTTTCGGTGCCAATCCAGAAAATTTGTCCCAGACAATTTTTCCTTATCAAGGATTGATCGCAGGATGTTGTTAGAGGTGTTTGTTATCATGGTAATCTACATAAGGATTAATGAAAATATAAGTATCATTGACATATTCAATTAGGCCTTTAATTAAACATACTCCCACTATTTTATTCAAAACAAATGACCCTCATCATTTGATTCGGAAAATCCCGTTGGAAGATTTTCTAGTGGGTCGAGATCCATATTTCACTTCGTTCTAAGTCCGCGTAGGCGGATTACACAAAACTAGGTTATTTAGGTAGGAACTCCTTCCAATTGTATCTCATACAACTCTCGAAAATTTCAGTTGGGTGAATAACTCCTTATTCCAATCCATCATATGGATCATTCCCAACTCTTGCTTCTAAACATATGTATAATCTTATTATAATTTGTTTAGTTAAGTTTGACCCATTGTTTTAACAGTCGGATATTACAATTATCCCATCGCACCTTACTAATATATAGATCATGCACCTCGCGTAGGCGAAACCTACATTATCCATTAGTAGTCTTGATGAGTGTTAAAACTTGGAAAGCATAAACTTAATATTTAATTTTGAGGGAATTGCAATTTTCTGATCTCACCGGCTTGTTTATCATATAAACCGTCTCTCACATGCATCAACATACATTCACATGCATCAACATACATACAAACAAAATGAAACAGTTATGGCCCCTAGCGCAATTGTTCTCCCAAGCCAATGAGAGAACCTAAGCTAACCTACAACGATCTAAACTTCTCCAAGCAAGATCTTCAAGGTTGTCCTCCTTTGGCATTGACTTCTTTGCTTTCTTCATATCATTACATTACATGGAAGAAACTCGTTTTACATACGAGGGAGTGAGATGAGAAAAGAAGTTACATTTGGGAGATTAAGAGAGAGGCACGACACGCAGGTCGTATTTAAAATCCAAAGCAGAACAAAGGAAAACTAAGGCCATAACCGATCACCACAAGACAATAATAAACACTTTATTATTATTATAATTAATTCCTTTAATTAATTAAAATCAAATTAAATTTCGACGACCGATCATCACATTTTAATGAACAATTCATTTAAAATCGATGTCGCTTTTCGTATCAACACTTGACACTTTTAAAGCACTGAGTTAGCCGAATGGGCGAAAATTTCCTTGCGTTAACCGGTTAACCATATGCGTTAACCGGTTAACACTGTTTTGAAATCTGAAAAATTGTTTTCTTCCTTGCGTTAACCGGTTAACCAAATGCGTTAACCGGTTAACACTGTTTGAAAATGTCTTGGAAAACTGTTTTCCGCCTTGCGTTAACCGGTTAACCAAATGCGTTAACCGGTTAACACTGTTTGAAAATTTCAAAATTTTATTTCGCATTCCGTTAACCAGTTAACCATATGCGTTAACCGGTTAACACTGTTCCAAAATTAAAAAAAAAAAAATTATTTCGTATTGCGTTAATCGGTTAACCATACGCGTTAACCGATTAACACTGTTCGGAAAAGTGTTTAGAACGCACAACTCTTGTGCAGTCAAGCCCCAATCGCATAACTCTCTGACAACACAACCCTTGTGTCATCACTAACCCTGATGCACTAATTTCAGACCGTCAAACACATCTCGATTGTTAATTCAGTATGATTGATCAACACGTCATTGCTTCACCATACTAATGTCGGATCAAGAAGCAAACGACCATTGATCGCTCAAAGGAAAACAATCATCGAGGGTTTGAATGAACGAAACAAGAACACTATATCATATATAATGTATTTTGCATCAGGGTTACATATATCCCATATATGTAACTTGATCGATCTCAATTTAACCTTTGATTCATTCTGTTTTAATCATATTATTACATAACAAAAACAGATATCAGATTCATGGTTTCGTAAGTGGCTCTGATACCACTGAAGGAGAATAGCCATCCATGGCGCAGCGGAATTTAAAAATTTCTCCATTTAGTGATCCTTACGAATGGGCATGATCAGTGATAGAATCGTTACCTCTTGTGGCGATTCAAACCTTTGGGGCAGATCTCTGATAATGATCAAAACCTTTGATACAGATCCACGGGGCGATCACGAACGTTGAACGATGACAACGTCTCTACTCAGTCCACACGAACGGATTCCTTCAATCGCAGTGCTAGCTGTTATGAATGAAGGCTTTGAGTGAGAGAAAGAGGGGAACAAAATTCCAAGTCTCTACTTGAATTTCTGTCTGAGTGGAGTGAAGTGCTTCTACCCAAGGGGTTCTATTTATAGAACCACTTGTGTGGGCTTCAAGTCAAAAAGCCCACTTAAGTGTATTTTGCCCATATCTCATAATATGCCAAAATCACTTAAGTATTTGGTACCTTACCATATTTCGTTTCCACTTAAGTGCACCGTACCTTACGATGTTCCTTAATTATTCTATCTCTCATCAATCCGTCCTTTGTGTGTGACCCTATAGGTTTTTGCGACGTTGGCAATTATATTAAATCACACATTTAACATAATAAACAGTGAGCGGTATCTAGCAACACATCACTGCTACCCAAGTCACGAAAATGTCATGTGATCTGACAAAACCTCTTGTGATAATAATTATGTGCATAATTACCCCTTTGCCCATATGTCTATATTGAACACAAGGTATAGACCGTGTCACCCTTGTCCAGTTCAATATTGGGCCCATAGACATTTATCCTGT
The DNA here is from genome assembly GCF_024323335.1 of Lathyrus oleraceus. Taxonomy (NCBI): domain Eukaryota; kingdom Viridiplantae; phylum Streptophyta; class Magnoliopsida; order Fabales; family Fabaceae; genus Lathyrus; species Lathyrus oleraceus. Next base: position 492,018,798 of record NC_066584.1, on the reverse strand, counting down.
TACGCAGGATTGGCAAATTCCATCTAGGACACTCATGTCCCTCAGCATGCTTCGTGGAGTACTCATCAACTGTCTTTATGGTCATCCAGTTACGGATAACGTTGGATCAGTAATAAAGCACTCAACTCTACATCTAGGATCCATAGTGGTTTCAGGTCGAAGAGTGGTATATACTATTATCACCATGAGAATAACTTATGACACTTTGCATAACTTTCTATATAGTATTCTCATAGCGGGTCAATCCGGTATAAATATTACTCCTAATATTCATACCTATGTTCAAGACTTGATAACTCTTTATCCATGATCCATGAGATGTGATCATCAGTCTACAAACATAATAGTCTTAATGCTTTAATGTTATCCCACTTCACATTAAAGCTCGACTACGGATACTTTAAGAATAGTGCCCTTATGTTTAATGTGTTCTCATGATTAAGTCACACTTAATACATTAAACGGACTGTCTATTCTTAGGACTTTATTAATCAACCATTAATAAAGAAAATGCCTTTTTTTTTATTAATAAATAATTCGATACAAGTACCAAAAGTATTGGCCTCTAGGGCTTACACCAACAACAAGTCTTGTTATTAATTTTACATTCATCCTTTTGGTGATGGTGACCGTTTGAGGTTTCTGCTTATTATCATCCTTTTAGTGGTAACAAGCTTTGTTGTTTGATCTTACCTTCATCCTTTTCGTTGGTGATCGTTTGAGTTGTGTGCTTATTATCATCCTTTTGGTGATAACAAGTTTTGTTGTTGATCTTACCCTTATCCTTTTGGTGACGGTGATCATTAATCTTGTGACCTATTATCATCGTTTTGTTGGTATCAAGTTTTTGTCTTGATTTTACCTTCATCCTTTTGGTGATGGTGATCATTTAAATTGCTGTAACTTATTATCATCCTTTTGGTGATAACGAGTTCTGTTGTTTATAGTACCTTCATCCTTTTTGTGATGGTGACTGTCGACTTATTATTATCCTTTTGGTGATAACAAGTTTTGAAGTTTTATTCTTACCTTCATCCTTTTGGTGATGGTTATCATTTAAGTTGTCGTGACTTATTATCATCCTTTTGGTGGTAACAAGTTTTTTTGTTTGATCTTACCTTCATCCTTTTGGTGATGGTGATCATTAATATTGTTGACTTATTATCATCCTTTTAGTGATAACAAGTTCTGTTTGTTTGATCTTACTGTCATCCTTTTGGTGGTAACAAGTTTTTGTTTTGATCTTACCTTCATCCTTTTGGTGATGGCGATCATTGAGGTCATTGACTTATTATCATCCTTTTGGTGATGACAAGTTTGTTGTTGGATCTTACCTTCATCCTTTAGGTGACGGTGATTTTTGAAGTTGATGAGTTAATTATCATCCTTTTGGCGATAGTCTGACTATTATACTCTCGGTAATGGAAAGCTTTATCATAATAACAATCATCCTGTTGGTAAAGGACATCATCCTTTTTGTGATGAAATTCACTGAATTTTATTGGTCTAACCATCAATCCGTTAGTGATGATCATGTTAGTTATTGTGTCCAATTATCCCCTTTTGTGGACATCAAGTTTGGTTATTAATCTTACCATCATCCTTTTGGTGATGACCACCTTTAAAGCTTGGTTTAATCCATCATCCTTTTGGTGATGACGATCTTGGAAATCATGGTGAATTGCTGTCATCCTTTTGATGATGGCGATTAACTCTATTGTCATCCTTTTGGTGCCAGAAAACCTGTTCAATTGTTGTCCTCCTGTCAATAGTAACCTTTGCAAGATTTAAGTGTTTGACTCGAGGGTTGACATTGATTTGGCATTCTACCCCTAATACCTTAGTGCTGTTAGAATTCATTGCATTTTCTTTCTGCATATCTCCATTGCATTTCAAAGGACAAACTTGGGTCTTTTCGTATTTAATTACCTTCCACCACGAATGTATGAAGACCGTTGTCATTCTTACCTTCTAGTTCAAGTTAATTAAATAGGGACAGCTGTCATACCCCAATTTTGTCCAGACATTTTTAATTTTTGGTAAGATTTCATTTACTAATTTAGATCATATGCACAACGTGACATGAATTTCATCATAAATAATACCTGAAATATCAGTCAAAATAAATTATTGAAAATACAGACAAATTGGTTAAATCATTTCTCAAAAGCGTGCAAAATCAGCGGGTAAAAAGTTTCAAAATTAAAATTGCAGACGCCAGTATTATTAATCTACGGTTCACGTAGTTTAACCTGGTGTGCTCGTTATATTTTTCAGCAACTGTTTTGGCTGTGTTTTGACCCACCTGAGCCTTTTAACCGATGAAAATTTATTTCGAAATTAAAATAAACGTTGGATTTTCTTAATAAGTATATTTTGTGCGGATCATTTTAGTGCGCCCGATTTGATTTTTCGAGCAAATTTTAGCCCGACTTTTATTCATTTTTTTGTGTCATTTTAATTTTATTCTTTCGCCAAAATATTCAAAAGAAATAAATAGTATTTTCCATATCCTTATTTTATTTTTATCATGCTTAGTTTAGAAGTGATAATTTTTATTTGATTCAAGTAATCTAAATTGTTTTAAATTGATTGAATCATTTAAAAAAAAGATAATTTCTGCATCTTTAGAATTAATTAGCATTTGAATTTATTACAATTTAATAAAATTAGTATTGAATTTATTGGAGATAATAAATTTTATTTGCTAATATTCAAAATAATGAAAAGAAAAATATATTACCATTCCATTCCACATATGACAGCTCAGAAATCTACTTGATGAGTTGGGAAGATAAAAAAGAAAAAAAGATTTCGTTGGGAAGGAATGGCTAGCTATTGCCAGCTATCAGAAAAAAAATTCCCATCTCAACACACCCAATAGGTTGGCAACGTGTAAAAGGAGAGAGGATTTTCGTTCTGGAGAGGAGGAAGGTCGGTGTGGTCCCTTAAGAGCTAGCCACCAGCTAAGAATGTCGAAGAAAAAGGAGAAAAAGGCTCCCTCCACTAGAAAAATGCCACGCGTCCTCTCCAACGTCTCTCTCTCTCTATGCGTTTTCCAGGGGGATCAAAATGCTTTTCCTCTCTTCCAACAATTAAATTCAGAAAAAAAAACTCTCTCACACGAAAAAATGGAAGTAGAGAAATCCTTGTTGTGGCTCTTCTTCTTCACCATAACAAAAAAACCATAAATCCCAATCTCTATACCGTCGATGACCTCCGGCGAAACTCTTTTCTCCACATCGCGATCTCCTTCCACTCATCTTCTTCCTTCCACCGCACATCACCGCTGACCCTCACCTTCCTCCCACCGGAGAAACCCTCCGACGAACACAACCACTACCCGCCAGTGAACCCTCCTTCTTCTTCTACGCGCCATTGTGTCTCCCCTAAACTTCTCACTTCGTTTCCTCCATGTGACCCACATCGGCGTCACGCACTACCTCCTCCTTCTCCACAACGACACAATCCCTCAAACAAACCAACGCCGTCGTCCACAACTCACTTCACATCACCGTGCGTCACTCTGTACCGCATGTCTATCGCCATCATACAACTCGCATCACCGCCACTCCACCGCCTGCTTCTTCCAACCCTCATCCTTCGCCCATCCGACATCATATCTACAACCACTACCAATTTCAGATACATTTTCTTTTTCACAAACGTCACCAAACTTAACACTGAGAACCTATTGCCGATAACACAACTCAGCGAATCTCAATAACCACATCGTACGTGACTTGAGGCAACAGAAACTCAGTGGCAACATCAACAAACGCATTAGTAACCTGTAGCAGTGAAAATTCGCATTTTCGATAACGATTTCGAGTTTCTTCAAACGTATCTATTATGGTGTTTCAATTTGATTAAATCATATAGTTGTGTTCTGCTAAGCTGTTACAAGTTCCCAAGGACCTAACTCACTCATTTTTCATGATTTTGAGGTGGGATCAAATTCATTGGAAAGTTTAAGATGTCTACTTCATTTGTTGTGTTGAAATTTTTTTCATAATCCTAAAATAAGTACATGTGATAATACAAAACATTATAGGTCACTTTGGACCAAAGTCATTGAAATGTGAAAAGTCCAACTTCAAGTGCCCATAACTTTCTCATCAAAAATCCAAATGATGCAACGTTTAAGTCCAAATTGATTGTGTTGAAAAGATATACAACTTTTATGTTGAAGGTTTTGTCATTTGATGCTTGTACCATTTTGACAAAATTCTCATACACATGTTTTGCACCTTGAACTTTATGATCAGTTTTCATTAATTTCCCAACTCCAAATGGATTTTTGTTCAACATAACAATTGTTCCTCATGTCAATACCTTTCCAACCATTACCCACAAGGCCATGTTTCATTTTTTCAAACTGCATTTTTGAAGAGGTGAAAGTTTATGTGCATTTATGAAAACCATGTCAAATATTTGTGCATAAGCCAATTCCATTAAATTTGCACGTCCAATTCATCTTGCTTACATATGAACCCTCAATTTCCATTGCATTTGGGCCTCCCATGTGCCTATAGAGGCCCATGCATGGAGGCCCTCATTTCATGTACACATGAATTTCACCTTGCTTGCATCATGCTTCACTAGAAATACATGTGCTCAGCTTCATTCATTTTCAACCTAAAGGCGCCTAATATGTTGCAGAACTGAATCCTCACACCTCACCTAAAGGAATTTTGCATTTCACTTTCATTTTTTCAGTTTCAATTTTCAACTACCTTGGTTGATTATTGAACTCTAATTCCTTAGCCTAGCTCTATTTCCATCTCAAGAACACACTGCTATCAAGAATTGGGAAGGATCGTGCTTCATAGAGTTGCACTTCAAAGGTTGTTGTTCAAACTTTTTCAATTCGAAACTCACAGGATCTTGCTCATTTCTTGTGTTTGTTGGCTCCTATGAAGTCCTCTCATAAGAGGCAATTGAATTGTGTATTGAATTTCATGAATCCATCAAGTTCAGTTTGAACTCCATGATTTTCTATCTCTGATTTCTCCTTCTATTAGAGTCTAGAGAAGAAACCAATGGAAAAAGGGTGATGTACATAATTCCAGCTTTCTAATGATATGAGGATCGCGTGTTTTCATTAAGTTTTTATAACCTGCAACTTCCACCGGAGCTAACATGCTCGCCGAAGAAGACGGTGGTGTACACCACCGTCCCCATTGCCAGATTTTATTTGGACCGTCTGATTGCATTTCCAGTTTGAATCGTGGCCTTTAGATCTTATGACTTTTAATAATGCCCCGTGTTTCTCATTTGACTTGGGACCATCATATGCGCGTGCCTCACAACCCTCTGATCATCCACCTCATTTAATGAGATTGATCCAACGTGCCAGGCTTTTTGCATTTTCTGATTTAATTCATTTTATTTTCTTAATTTCATTTTATTTCAAAAATTCATATCTCTTTCATTTTAAATCCAAAAAATATGGGACCAATTGCATTATTTTCCTTTTTAATTATAATTTCTGAAAATGATTTTAATATTTTTGATTTTATTATTTGCTATTTTTTATGAATTTTCTCTTTTCTGGTTATTTTTAATTCATTTTAAATAGTTTTCAACATTCAAAAAATACAAGAATACTTTCTTAATATCTTTGAATGATGATGAACCTATGAAAAATATTCTCATCAATTTCTTAATTGATTTGAGATTTATTTGAGATTTTAGTTCAATTATGTTATTTTTTACTCATTTTTAATTGTTTAAAAATAGTTTCTGGTTTCCAAAAATGCTGAAATTTTTTGTCAAACTTTGTTTAACCATGTTGAACTTAGGATGATCCATTTGGACTTTTCCATGTTGATTTGAAATGGATTTGAAGTTTGACCTTTGTTTGATTATTTTAATTCAAGTATTATTTTAATTCTCAAAAATACCAAAAATATTTTATTTGTTTCTTGACTTCTAAGCTTCATCTTGCTTCTATTTACCATTGATTGACTTTGATTCTATTCAAGTTTGATCAATGTGTGTTCTATATTTCATTTGAATTTCAATTCATGTACATTCTTATTCTTCTTCTTCTTCTTTTTCTTTTTGATCAATGAGTTAATGATTGGTGGTTAGCCCTGACATATGAGGGGCTTAACCTTATTTGATTCAAATCTAATTCATCTTGATCAAAGATCAAGTGAATGGCTTTGCATTAGAGATAGGTTGCTTCTTGGTCAAGCAAAAAACCTAAATCCATACAAGATCATCTTCTTTTCTTTTGGCATGGTAAGTTGTAGGAGCTTGGCTTACTAGTCATGGTTTCTAACTTGTGTTTGTTGCCTATAGTTTTATTGACCGGCCTCAGATAGGTGTGACTACTACATTAGTCGACTTACGATTGCTTAACATAGCGCTAAATTGCCTTATGGCACACTAACATTAATTATTAACACTAAATTTTAATTCAAGTCATTTAATTCTTGCAATTTACTTTTATGCAATTTAATTTCTTGCACATTATTTCATTTGCTTTTTCCCTTTGCTCACCCGAGCTCATGTTTATGTTAATGCAATTTTCCCTTTTCTCACTTGAACACATTATTGTGTATATACTATTGTGCTTGTTTTATTTTGATTGTGTGAACCCAATGCAAATGGACAAAGGACTTAGATTTTAGGACCTTACCTATGCTAATGGAGTTTGAAGAGAAACTAGGCCTCATGCCTTTAGAATGCTATAAAAGAACAAAAATGTCAAAGAGCAACTATGCCTCATGCCTTTAGAATACTTAATATTGAAGAAGACTTGGAAATAACTTAATTCTAAACTCACTCTTGTCCATTCTTTCTATTGCATTGTGGAACTTTTTGATGTGTGTGTTCTTATGTGCTAGGGATCCCAAACTTGCCAAGTAGAAGGACCATTGTCATGGGCATCCAAAGTGAGAGATACAAAAGCCATTGGAAGATTCCTATGAGCTTGATTGTTTGCTTGATTTCTTGAGTTATTTGCTTATTGCTTGCTAATTCCAAAGGAAAGGGAACAACTTGGATCATCACTATGATCTCAAGAAGGGAACTCCATTATGGTTTTATCTCTCTTCCTTCATCTTTGTATGTCTAGGATCTAGCTATTCTTCTTCTTCCATCCACTCTAACCCAAGCCAAACTTTTGTGCAAAAATTAACATTGTTTTCAAAATTAGAAACTTAAGCACTATGCTTTTGATTTTCCAAACTTCTTTTAATAACACTTATTTTGAATTGAATCCTAAGTCAACTTTGACCTTACTTTGTAAATACTTTTCATTGGTAAATACAACTGACTCAATTGTTTTTGCGGTTTCAATGGCCACTTCTTGCCAAAGCTTTTCATAAACATTATCTATTAGGTATGAGTTATCTTAGTGGATGATATAATACTCACCTATATCCTTAGTGATGGACTATAAGTATTCCATGCTTTTTATATGGTTAACCCCTCACTAGCATGTTGAAGCTCTTCTCACATGGTGGATTTGTGGTTTTAGGTTGAGTTTTCTCCCTTTGATAACAAAATACCTTAAGGCTTTTGGCCAATCAATCCATGAATTTTCTTTTGATATATTTACCCTGAACTAAGAGGTTTTGATCCTAATCTTTTTTAAGATGGTACGTACGCAATGGGTTTATCCATTCAAACACAAAATTGTAAATAACTTGTATATTCTTTTCTCATCCCCCCAATCATGTTTTCACAAATAATTTTCACAAATACCAACCTACCTTACAACATTAGTGGAAATGGCTCCCTTAGAGTACTAAGGATGTTTTGGGTGCTTAAAACCTTCCCATTGCATAACCAACCCCCTTACTGTAATACCCCAAAATTTACCCTTCATTTTTCGTGGAAGCATGGGATTATGTTTTACACTTCATTAGCATCATACTAGGTCATACTCATTGCATACTGCATTAGTGACTCGAAAATCAGGGTTTGATTGATCACTCCTTAATAGAAGGAGCCCACACAAAGCAAGATTGAGAATTGGACTTCATTCTCTAAGTATACAAGTCTCAAGGATCTCAGGGGGTTCCAGGTATCTTATTATTGTTCCTCAGTTCATCAGTGAAGGATTCAGAGCTATCAGAGTACTCATCTGGATTTAATTAGAAATTAGGGTTTCATGGCTACCTGCAACATGCATTGTTTGGTTGGAAGTAGAGGGGCTCATCCATTTCATGTTTGGAGAGGCATCTTGGCCTAGGAAGATTCACAATTATCTCAGAAAGATCCATTGGCAAACAGTGCAATCAGTTCCTGATCATTTTGCCCTGAAACTAGGGTTTGGTAAAAAATCAGTTTATTTCTGATTCTTTGGGTGAAACTCTTTTTCATGGCCCTCCATATGTCCACAAGGGTCTACATACAAAAAATAAGCTCTTTATTTGAGCCAGAGGTGCTTCAATTGATCATTAGAATCGGGGATCAGACAGTTTGGGAAAAGTCAATTATGGGGGCAGAAAAGTAAACTCCTGACATTTTGAGAGTGGAATCTCTAAATCCATGCCTAGGGGATCCTACATGTGAAATTTGATCAAGGTTGGATCATGGATTCATCATTTAATCAGGAATTGGAAAAGTTACTTAATTTGGAAATGGTTGACTTTGCATTTAGGGCAAGTTTTCATTGTTGTTGCACTCACTTTAAGCCCATTTTCCATCAAGCTAAAAGCTCCATTTGAGAATTTTTCCAACATGAAAGTTGTTCCTCTTGTTCCAAGCTTTCTAGAAATATAAACTTTGCTCCATTTGGATCAAAATTGAGAAAGTTATGCTTAGTCAAAGTGAGACATATTTTTAGGACACTTAGAAAAATTTCTAAGTCTCAAAATCTTCAAAGTTTGTCAAGACTTCTTGGCCAGTTTTCTTATACTTCAAGGCACCAATTGAAAATATTTCTTCACAACAATTATACCTTGCCATGTCCTCTTTCACCTCCTTTTGGAATCGTATCATTTGGGTCCGTCGTTTGAGAAATACATTCACCTAAAGTGGGCACCATGACTTGATTCTCTAGGCAGATTTTAGGCCAAACTGGCCCAACCATTTTGCAGTTGGTGTGACACGATTTTGGGATCATTTTTCACCTTCTTCCATTCATCATTTCCACTTGTGATCAACATGAAAGATGAGATACTCCATGAGGTCTTTCTACTGTTTGCATTATTTCATCATTTGGTAACTTGATCATCAACATACATGGCCATAAAGTCACCACCTTGGAATGGATTTCTTGCTTGCCAAGTCATGCTGCAAACCAACCCACGTTTTGTTATCACAATTTGGACATTCATTCACTTAAGTTTGGTCCAAAATAACACAAATTTCACATGCCCTAATGTCATACCCCGATTTTGGTCCTGAATTTTTTATGTTTTTATTTTTTAGCATGTTTGGCCTAACCTTACTTTGGTCTTATATGAGGATTGGTCTTAGTCCAATGTGATGGTGTTGTTCATGTGATTGTTACTACTCATATGGTCTTGGTCATCCAAACAACCAACCTTCTTGTGTCACAAGCCAATTGCCAATCATGCCATTTGATTCATAAATATCCCTTTCAAATCCTAATCTTATATCATCAGTTCATGGCCTTGTTAACACATACTACCAGTCAAGTCATGTTCTTTTCAAAGTCAAGCATTCAAGTCATAAAATAAACCAATGGTAAAACCAAATTTCAAATCATTTTTCAAACCATTTCAATTCATTTCACATCATTCTAAACCATCACATTTGATTTTACATAAAAAAAGGTACAAGTCTTGACAATTTTGACCAATTGTTGACTTTGGTCAACAGTTGATTTTTGGTCAACATTGACCAAAGTCACCCAAAATCCAAAAAACCTAAAATTTCACCATAACCATTTATTCAATGTCCATTTACAAAGAAACTACAAAGAAAATTGAATTTTGACTATTTTGTTGACTTTAGTTAACCTTCCCATTTTTGACCCTCTTAAACCTAATCTAATCCATTTTAGCCTTGATTCACCATCCAGGAGTCTTGTGTGATGAGTTTGACTTTGTATCTTCTTGGCCAAGTAACTTATCTTATGTTAACCTCATGTGCAACTTGTCTTGAATTGTCATTTTGGCTTAGCCAACCCTTGGTTCTACATTGCTAAGCAAGGTCCTGCAACTACTACAACCAAGCATTACAACCACACTAGATATTGCACTTGCATTGGCCAAGGATGTTTGAGTTTGGTCGTGACTGCACATGGATAACATCTTGTCATCAAATTTCTGCAGCAGTCCATGTTTCAATTACAAAGCCATAACAGAAAATTGAAGAGAACATAATAACAAAAAAAACATCTACCCTTAGAAAAATCCTAATGGAAATTTCAAGAGGAGAAGGTTTTCTATGTTTTGTGACGTTGTTCTTGTTTTTGTGTTCTACTAATGCTTTGCTTTCTCCAAAAGGAATTAACTTTGAAGTTCAAGCTTTGATGAGTATAAAAGCTTCATTAATGGATCCTCATAGAATTCTAGAGAATTGGGATGGTGATGCTGTTGATCCATGTAGTTGGAATATGGTTACTTGTTCTACTGAGAATCTTGTTATTAGTTTGGGAATTCCTAGTTAGAATTTATCTGGTACATTATCACCAAGTATTGGAAAGTTAACAAATCTTCAAACTATTATGTTACAGAATAACAACATAACTGGACCAATCAGTTCAGAGCTAGGAAAACTTTCCATGCTTCAAACACTTGATCTTTCTGATAACTTCTTCAATGGAAAGATTCCTACTTCTCTTGGTCATCTGAGAAAGCTTCAATACTTGAGGCTTAATAATAACAGTTTTTCTGGTGAATGTCCCGAGTCGTTGGCGAACATGGCGCAACTTACCTTTTTTGATTTGTCATTCAACAATCTTAGTGGCAGTGTGCCTAGAATCTTGGCCAAATCATTCAGTATTGTTGGAAACCCTCTGGTCTGTGCTACAGCAAAAGAAACAAACTGTCATGGGATGAAACTCATGCCTATGTCAATGAACTTAAACAATACTAACGCTCACAAAAGGGGTCATTGCGTTTGGTTTAAGTCTTGGATGCCTTTGCTTATTAGTCCTTGGTTTCGGATTTTTGGAGTTGGTTCTTGAAGGGTTGAAATGAAGAGAACTCCAAATTGCTACTCACAACTTCAGCAACAGAAACATATTAGGAAAAGGCGGCTTCGACATTGTCTACAAAGGAATTCTTTCGGACGGTACGCTTGTCGTTGTAAAGAGGCTTAAAGATGGAAATGCCTCCTTGGAAGAAGTTGTGATGGCCTTGAAATACGGAGGATATATCTTCAACAATCTCCACACTGAAATCAATAAACGGCACATTTATATGACAAGCAAAATGGTTGAAAAGTACTCTGGTTTGCAGTTACAACCACACAAGGCTTTGTGGGGGCTAATGATTTTGCTCATGAAAGTGGCATACCTCAGGATGGAATGCTTACATTGCACTAGTCGGCGGTAACATGGTTGTCTGGAAGGGTGCGCCAACTACTCCATTGATAATTACAAAGCTGATTGCTGAAGTTTTTGAGAGGAACAATTTACCCGGAGCAATCTTTACCGATGATGCCGATATCACATTGGTTGTGCGCTCTATTTTCTTTGCAGCCGTCGGTACTGTTGGTTAGCGTTGTACAACCTGCCATGACCCAGCCGGAAGAACAACAGTGACCATAACCTGCACTTCCACAAGTCAATCGCCCCACAATGAATATTTACGCTCAGAGTTTTTGCAATGCCAATGCAGACACCAAATTTTGCCTTAATGACAACTGCAATGAGTGGTCCTGGTTCTAATGGAAGTCACAGTGAAAAGCAGCAATAGCACCCTGGTTCAAAGCTGGAGGTGAAACTTCAACAGCATCTTCATGCAAGAAAGGCTGGAGCGTTTGACAAAAGTGTTGAGTATTTTATTGAATTTCCTGAAGGTAGTTATGAGGGAGAAAACTTGGTAGGAAATTCAGAGCATCTTTTGGTGAATGATAGGCCTACAGAAGACAAACTAGGTGCGAATCCAAGAATTTCTCAATCAAACCTAGCAAAAACATTGAAATCAAGGCAAAATCAAACCAATGCTCACCGATTTTACCGTAGTAAAACGCAATTAATTACCAAGCAGTAAAATTTCAAAGAATTCCCAATTTGGCATCCAGACAAAACAATTGGAGAAAGTGTGGTTCAGATTACCTTTCCAAGGCCAAGCATCAAAGGAGGTAGTCCAATTCTGAGCATCAAAAAAGACTTCTGGAAATTTTCTTCTTTGAGCTTTTGAGTACCAAATCCGAAAACCCTAATCTGTGAGCATAAAAAGGAGGGAGAGCGAATTAAAAAGGGGACGACGAAAAAAAGAGGAACGGCGAAAAAACTTCAAAAAAGGCGAAAACCCTAATTCCCAAATCAGAAAAACAATCGATTGAAAGGAGTGAAGGAGGGAGATTCATTACCTGAGCTGTCGTCGCCGTCGAAGGTCCGAAGGTGAGCTCCTTGTTTTTGCTTCAGCCATTGATTTTTCGTATGTGAGAGAGAGGTTTTTGGTGAGAGGAACTTGAGGTTGGGTGTGAGAGAGGTTTCGTTGAGATTGAGAGCGAAAGGGAGATTGAGACGGAAGCGGCTACGTAGTGTGAGAGAGACGAGAGGTTGAAGGCGATTGCTGAGAGCGTGAGATTGGGAGAGAACGAATCTGTATCTTTTCCAATTTATTTTTTTCTTTTGTTTAACTCATTTTAAATAGGATAGGTTTTTTTTGAAAATATTAAAAATTTGTTTAAACTTCCTAAATTTTAGTTAGTAAATATTACACATTTTCAATGCACATTCTGTTGAAGAACCCAACAGTCAGGCGGCTGGGTTTTAATTTTGGTTCCCCATCATTTATTAGGATAGTCCAACAGACTCTTTTTTTATTTTAGTTTTTATTCTAATGTTTAATCTATTTTGGTTTATTATTTAAAGTAGCATCAAAATAATAAATAACCATGAGTGGTCTGGTGGAGAAGGGTAGTATCATAGTCTTGAGTGGGGTGGGTTCAATACTTATGTGTAGCCTTTTTTAGCATTTTATTTTTCTTTTAGTATTTTATTTCTTTTAACATTTTTTTGTTATGTTTATGCTTTATTATTTTCATAGTTTCATTATCATAACATAGATTTGTTGTCTTTTAATTTCATCATTCATTCAAAACCATTTTTAAACTATAAAAATCATATTTTTCTCGATTTAATATCGAGTCCATTTTTCCACACCCTTGTAAGTCGATTGCTTTTTAAGCATCGCCATCAACCTCACATAGCTTACTCTTGGGCTTTCTTACAATGAGCCGGTTCTCTTGCACTTACACTCATATTTCGCATCATTTGTTGTTTGGACCCGATTTAATTATTCCAATACTTTGAATCCCCATTTGACAAAATGTACCCCACTCCCTCGATGTGTAATAATTCTACTGCTTTTCATTTCTTTATTTGCTTGACTGTTTACTTAGCTACTAACACAAGAGTAAAATCAACCATTTCCAAAAGATAAAAAAAATAAGACTCGATCCAACGTCGAGTGTTGTCTCAATAAGCAAATCAATTCATTTCGCCCTCCTATTCTATTCCCTTTCTTTCAAACTTTCATCAAATGCTTGATTCAACGTCAAGCCATTTTCTCGAATAAAAACTCAAAAAATATTAATTCATAAGTCAAGACTTTTTCAATAAAGGTGGAAGTGGAACGTGGTGTATACCACGCACTCCTGAGACTAGGATTCGAGATGTATATCTCGCCAATCCTAGCTCTCGCCATCATCCAATTTACCCACTTTGTTTTCTCAAACACTCATTCAAATCTTTCTCAAACGCCCATCAATACTTGATCTAGGTCAAGTCATTTTCACAACAAAACTCAAAATACCTAATTCTTATTTAACACTTTTTCAATAAAGATGGAAATGGAACATGGTGTATACCATGCACTCCTGAGGTTAAGATTCGAGACGTACGCCTCGCCAATCTTAACTCTCGCCATCGCCTAAAATTGTCAATGCGGTTTCTCCAAACCCTTTTCTCAATCAAATTCAAAACACTTAATTCTCTATTAAACACTTTTGCAAATAAAGATCGAAATGGAACATGGTGTATACCATGCACTCCTGAGGCTAGGATTCGAGATGTATATCTCGCCAATCCTAGTTCTCGCCATCACTCAAAGCACATCCAACCAATCAAACTCTTTTTCTCGCCGCCGTGCGACCAATCAAAAACCTTTTAAAATGAAAGATATCTTGTCTTAAGAGATACAAAACAATGTTTCGGCCACGATTGTTGAGTAGAGATAGATGACGCTTTTCCGAATGTAGATTTGTAAATCTTAACACCTAAGTACATATTGCATGACAACTCTAGGGCAGAGCTTCCCCTTTCTTTTAGACCTTTCCGAGCGTCTCCGATCTTATGGCATGTCAATCCATCCTATTGCAAAGAGGTAACCGCCTAAGACTCGAGTCAGCGAGTTGCGACACCTACTGCTAGGACGTGAACACATCGCCCACTCTCCTTTGACACAACTGGTGTCCTCCTTTTGTAAGTCCATATTCAGATGGCAATCCCTATTTAGCCGAACTATGGCAAATCTGATTCTCATGTTCAGATGAGATACGTAGGCACAAGATGCGATGTCTTGTCGAGTTTGACTAACGACTAACAACTAATCCTTGTTTGCTTTCGCCCTTGTTGCGATCCTTTCTCTCGCCCTCGTTGCGATCGAGACCCTTCCCTTTCTCTTGCCCTAGTTGCAATCGAGACCTTTGTTCCCGTAGTTAGCTGAACTACGTTTTGCTCTGATTCTCATTCCCGATGAGATACGTAGGCATAAGACGCGACGTCTTAGCGACCACACTCCTCTTTAACCCATAGGTAACCGAGCTACGAAGACTCTGATTCTCATATTCATATGAGATACGTATGCAGTGGATGCGACATCCGTGCGAGTCATTTTCTTTGACCCCTTTCTTTTAATAAATAGTACATTAGATAAACACACACCCTTTAGACAAGAACAACAAGAGTGGATCCCGTAGAGTACTACGGATGCGTAGGGGTGCTAATACCTTCCCTTCGCATAATCGACTCCCGAACCCAAGATTTGGTTGCGAGACCTTGTCTTTTCCTTTCCTTCTCTTCAGGTTTACTTCGAGCGTTTCCTTTCCCTCCTTTGGGATAAATAATGCACGGTGGCGACTCTTCTGTCATTTTTCTTTCGCCGGTTGTTTTTTCGCACCTCTGTATTTTTCAGGCTGCGACAGTTGGCGACTCTGCTGGGGACCCGGTTTCCCTAAGCGAGTCCCTCCTAGCTTTTGTAGGTTTCTTGTTTGTTGGGTGTTTATTCTTTTGTACAGTTATTTATTTTCAGCATTTACCTGCTTTACCTTATTGCATTCATGTACATATGCTTGCTGTATCTGTGGGTTCTGTGGGTTGTTTGTTTGTTGGGTTGGGACTGTTCTATGAGAGATAAGCCCACTACCCAGGTTTGAGTGTACACATAGTTTTTAGAGTGGATAATCATGAGGCTTGCGTGGTATGTTGCTACGTTAAGTTGTTCATGAGACCCACATTCCAGACGAGGTTTCTGTTGGATATATTTTGTCCTATGGGTGTTCCATAACGACAGATATTCCTTTAGAAATCGTCGACTCTGGTGACCATTTCCCGAGAACTCAGTCGAGGCCTCTCCTCCGAGACGTGATTATGTTAGCTCTGGTGGGCGCATTCTCGCTGCTCAATCCGAGGACCCCGAGACTGGGAACTTGCTTTAGGATGTCCTGTTGAGGGGAGTCAGTGGAGGTCTTTTATCCCGAAATAATGCCAAACCTTCAGTGGTAAACGTATTATTCTCGACTGAAGAGCTGAAGCTGACAAACTTCTGTTCTTAGAAACTACCAGTGAGGGGCGGGATAAATTCAGGGAACCTTAACCTCCAACCAACCTGGTTTTCTGGAGCAGAGTTTTGATCTTATATTATATTCTTCAGTGGGTTTTCTCTTCAAACAGTGCAACCCGACATATGTTCAAGCAGATACAGCAGTCCTGATTTCCATGTCACTGCATTGCATCACATCATTTTGCATTCATATCACTTCATACATGTTTATCTATTCCCAGGGGTTTACACCTTCTTCTTGATTCCGGTCGAGTTTTTCTGGTTCTCTAGAGATGGATATTGGCAGAAAGAGACATGTCGCCTACAAGTTTCTGGTGGTCTGTCTGGAGCCTATTCAACAGTTGATGAAGTTAATGGATCCTGATTCTCTAGAAGGATTCCGGAAGGAGTACGGTTTAATTCTAAGTTTCGTCACGGTTCTTTCCAAGGATCAACATGATGCTCTATTCACACTGCTGCAGTTCTATGACCCTCCATTGAGGTGTTTCACATTCCCAGATTATATTTTGGTCCCTACCTTGGAGGAGATTTCCAGTGTTCTCAGAGTTCCTATCAAGTCACAGTTGTTATTCTACAGTTCTGAGCTTCTGCCCGATCTCAGCATGGTTGCTTCGGCCACATATTTGGGGAAATCAGTCTTGAAGGCTAATATGTGTCAGAAGGGAGGAGTCAGTGGTTTTCATTTGAGTTTCTTACTGGGAGAAGCAAAGAAGAAACTTGAAGATGGTGACCAGAGGGGTTTCAATGTTGTGTTGGCTCTTTGTGTGTATGGGATTGTCTTGTTCCCTAATGTTTCCAAATTTGTGGACGTAGACGCAATACGCCTTTTTGTGTTGGGTAATCCAGTGCCGACCTTGTTGGGAGATTTCTTTCATTCGGTGCATCACAGGAATGAGAATAGAAAAGGAGGATTGTTGAATTGTTGTGCGCCTTTGTTTTATAAGTGGTTCAGTTCTCACCTACCCAAGTCAGGAGCGTTCGTTGATGTCGAGGACTCGTTGAGTTGGTCGAAGAGATTGATGGGGTTGAGAGCTGAAGATATTTCTTGGTGGTCTGACCGGAGCTTGCTTCGGGCGGATATTATTCACAGTTGTGGGAACTTCCCAAATGTACCGTTGGTAGGAAGAAGAGGAGGAATCAACTATAATCCTTCTCTAGCAGTCAGACAGTTTGGATATGCTTTAAGAACTCCGCCTTTGGAAAAGGATGTGGAAGAATCTCTGTTTTTCCATTCTTCGCCTGATTTGACTGTATCCCGTAAGGCAGCTGAGGCCTGGCTCAAGGTGATCAAGAGAGGAAGAACTGTGCTTGGAAAAGGAGATTGTAGAACTTACCCTCAGTATGGAGAGTGGCTTCAAGGAAGAGTCGAAGAGTTGGGTCTGCCGTTTCCTATAGAAGAACCTTTGTATCCACCGACTCCTGCGCGGTCAACAATGGTGAGCCGAGAGGAGTATGACAAATTGAAGAAAGCCATGGAGGAGCTTCAAATTGAAAACTCGGAGTTAAGTGTGAAGTTGCAAGACTATATGCATCAATTCCATGAGGCAGAATATCAGAAGGGGGAAGCCGTCAGATTGCAAGGGGAAGCAGAAAGGAAATTAGCTGTGGAGGTGGACTTCTTCAGGAAGACAGACAAGGCCTTGGGATCATCCAGTTCTGAGTTGAGGCGAGTCAAGCAACAATTAATGGATGCTCATGGTAAATTAGCTGGGTGGCAAGAGCGATGGGATGCATTTTCAACTTCTCGGAAGGAAAAGGAGGAGGAGATGGTGGCGGAACTGACTGGTCAGATGGAGAAATTAAAGACTTCGCTAAAGGAGAAGAACAATGAGCTTCTGTGCGCCCGTTCTACCAATGGTTACATCACCGATCAACTCAATGAGGCTCGAGGACAGATTGAAGAACTTAAAGTGTTGGCAGCTTTGAAGAAATCCAGACTTGAAGAGGTATTCGGAGAAGATGATGGGAATTACTACATAGAGCACATCAACGAGTTGGATGGAGTTATTCACCAAAGGAATCTGCTTATCCGGCGTTTGATAGAATTCCCAGATCATCCTGACACGATAGCATTGTTGGCTGAAGTGAGGAGCAGTCCTCATGGTTTGTACACAGGAGGCTGAGTTCTGATTATTGGTCCTCCTTTTACTTATTGGTTTCTTGTTGTGTGATCCACAGGCTTGTTGTGGAGATCCTCTTTTGATGTACTTTCGGCTAAAGCCCCTTTCCTTGAACTTGTTTGTATGGTGGTTTCCCTTTATTGCATATTGATCTCGGAAGTTTATCCATGACTCGGTCTTCTTGCACTATTCACCTGATGTGAGACTGGAATCAAGGGGGTAGAATACCTTTTTGGAAGTGATAAACATGTCATTGCATTAACATATTCATTTGCATATTCTTGCATAACAGGTGTCGCCGCGGTGTTCTCGTATTATTTGGTGTTCCACTAGCAGGATAGCTGATTCAGGAATCCACCGGTACGGAACCCGCAGAAAACAGCAGAAAGCAATGGAAAGTCTACAAGCGGAACTTGCTGAGATGAGGGTCCGCATGAACCAGTTCATGGATGTGGTTCAGGGAGTAGCGCAAGGACAGCAAGAGATTAGACAAATGATACAAAGGAATCTCGCAACTACTCAACCAGAGGTCGTGACTGATCCTCCAATTGCAGAGGTTAATGGACCGGGGCCTATCCCGATCCCACATAACAACCACGATCAACGACCCATCCACGATGATCAAGATGATCAGTTCTTGCTGCCAGAAGACTTTGGTTTGGGCCATGGTATGGATCCCATGTTCAGGAGATTAGAGGAGAGGCTGAAGGCGGTGGAAGGACAAAACCCTCTGGGGGTAGATGTTTCTGACTTGGGATTGGTCCCAGGTGTGAGGGTCCCACCGAAGTTCAAAGTCCCAATCTTTGACAAGTACAATGGTAGCTCTTGCCCGAAGACCCACGGCAAGCCTACTTCCGAAAGATGGTTGCATACTCTGAGGACGAGAAGCTACTAATGTACTTCTTCCAGGACAGCCTAGCTGGGGCATCCCTGGAATGGTACATGAGGTTGGATAGAGCCCACATCCGTTGCTGGAGGGATTTGGCAGAGGCTTTTGTGAAGCAATACCAGTATAATGCAGACATGGCCCCGGACAGAACTCAACTCCAGAATCTGTCTCTAAAAAGCAATGAGTGCTTCAGGGAGTACGCTCAACGCTGGAGGGAGACAGCTTCCCGTGTTCAACCTCCCATGTTGGAAAAGGAAATGGCCAACATGTTCATGAATACGTTGCCTGGACCTTACCTGGAGCGTCTGGTGGGGTGCAATGCCTCCAACTTTGCTGATGTGGTCTCTACCGGAGAGAGGGTAGAAAATTACCTGAAGACCTACAAGAGCCACAATGGAGGTGGATCTTCATCAGGAGTAACGAAGCCGTTTATGGGAGGACAGAAGCAGAGGGAAGGGGGTGTGAATTTTGTATCTTCATATCAAAATAGGAATAACCAAAGGAATAATTTTCAAAACTATCATCAGCGACCGTATGTTGCGGCTGTGACCATTCCAGCTGCAGCACCACTACAACAACAACAACCACAACGTCAGCAAGCTCAGTATCAACAACAACAACCAGGTAATAGACCCGCCTATCAACAGAGGCAGAGGATGATGGACCGGCGTTTCGACACTCTTCCAATGTCGTGCGCTCAACTGCTTGCTAGTCTTCAACACCTACGACTTGTGCAGCTACGCACTCTGGCTCCTCCTGTTGGTAGACTTCCGGTGGGTTACGATGCCAATGCTAGGTGTAGTTTCCACTCTGGGGCACCTGGCCACAATATTGAGAACTGCGAAGCTTTTAAGCATATAGTTCAGGACCTCATAGATTCAAAGGCTATCAGCCTTGCACCGGCTCCTAATGTCGTCAACAATCCCATGCCACAGCATGGTGGTGCAAACGTTAATATGCTGGAAGAAGAAGCCAAGTCCGTTAAGGATGTGTTGAAGTTGAAGACTCCGTTGTTGGAAATTAAGGAATGCTTGCTGAAGGCCGATGTTTTCCCTGCTTGTGGGAAAGGTTGTTTGGATTGCGCTACACAGGGTAAGGATTGCTTGAAGCTGCAGCAGGGTATCCAGGCCTTGCTTGACAATGGTATCCTCCAAGTTGAAGACTTGTCTGTCAAAGAGTTTGCTGAAGGGGTAGTTGAAGAGGTGTTTGAAGATGCTGTTGAAAAAGAATTCACAGATGTTGTTCCTGCTGATTGTGTATTTCCCATTGATGTATTTAATTTTTCAAATGTTGTTGCTGATATACCAAACAATGTGTCTGATTTTGATGTAACTGAACTTGATTCCGGTGTTCCGGATGTTTTTGTTTCAATGAATGAGATTCCTGAGTATGACTATGATGTCGCTACTATCACCATCTTTTACCCGACTAATCAGATCAGTGTGCCAGAAGCACAACCAGTGCTACCAGCGCGACCGACCGCTATGACAATCACAACCCCTGGTCCTTTACCTTTCACAAGCGATAGGGCCATTCCTTGGCATTATGGGGGGAATGTATACACACACGATCATGGGGTGGAACGACCTTTGAAGGTAGAAGAGGGTCAAAATTCTGAACTCGAAGTTGAAGGTCCCGCAGTGGATAATGTTGGTGGAATCGGGCGATTCACCAGGAGTGGTAGATTGTTCTCACCACCGGTTACCCAAACTGAGAGCACTGATGCCGCGGTTAAGGCCAAACGCAAACAAGTTGTAAATGAGGGTACCTCTGCACCCCAAGCTGGCTCTGAGCCCACTTTTGCGAAGGATGTGGACGAGTTTCTGAGAATCATAAAGAAAAGCGATTACAAGGTAGTCGATCAGTTGATTCAGACGCCGTCTAAGATATCCATTCTCTCACTCCTGTTGTGTTCAGAGGCACACAGGGAGGCACTTCTGAAGGTCCTTAATGCTGCATATGTGCCTCAGGAGATCTCAGTAAACCAGCTAGAAGGGATCATTGCAAATGTTCATGCAAGCAATGGGCTGGGCTTTACTGATTCTGACTTAACACCGGCTGGACGCAATCATAACAAGGCTTTGCATATCTCAATGGAATGCAAAGACACCGTGTTATCTCACGTTCTGGTGGATGCAGGTTCCTCTCTCAACGTGCTACCCAAGAGAGCCCTGTCAAGGTTAGAAGTAGAAGGTTTGATCTTGAAACCTTCCAATCTCATGGTGAGAGCCTTCGATGGTTCTAAGAGGTCGGTGTTTGGAGAGGTAGAATTGCCAATTCAGATTGGATCACAAACCTTCAACACCGTATTCTATGTGATGGATATCAGTCCCTCGTACAGTTGCCTTCTGGGTCGTCCTTGGATCCACAATGCTGGGGCAGTCTCCTCAACACTGCATCAGAAGATCAAGTTCCCAGTCAATGGAAGAATTGTCACCGTCTGTGGTGAGGAGGACATTCTGGTAAGTAACCTGTCTACCTTCAAGTACGTAGAGGTAGAAGGTGAAATTCATGAGACTCTCTGTCAGGCCTTTGAGTCAGTTCATATCAAGGATGCAGCTCCGGTGGAAGGGGTTAAAGCAGGAGCTCCTATCTCATCTTTCAAGCAGGCGCAAGCCTTGGTGGATTCAGGTGTTGCTCCTGGTTGGGGGCGTCTGTTGGAGTTACCAATGAAAGACGACAAGTTCGGGATTGGGTATCAACCAGCGCTGACTTCTACAACTTCAGCACTTCAGACTCGTCAGGGGCCGATTACTTTCTCCAGTGTTGGCGTCATCCAATATGGCCAGATTTCTGTGATCAACGATGAAAATGGGGATAGTGATTGCGACATCGACAACTGGATGCGTCCGAGGATCCCTGGTGAAGTCATCAACAATTGGTCTTCCGAGGAAATTGTCCAAGTCACTCTTCTAGAGGAGTAATTTTTCTTTGTTTTATTCATGCATGTCCAAGTCTTACGTTCCGCCCAGGGCGTAATGACTCATTGTAGGGCTCATCTATGTGAATACCTGCATTGTTTATCATAAATGAAGGACGTCTTTTGCATTCAAAATCTTGTTCACTGTTTTTCTATTTTTACAGTTTTCAAAATTTCAAAAGAATAAAAATATTTGGCAATGTTTTGTTTAGTTTTCACTCACTGTTCACACTCATAAGCACATACCATCACTCATGCAGATGCACATCACCGGATCCTATTGATAACGATTCTGCTATGGCTCGCTTCGACTTCGAAAACCCAATCTTCCAAGCTGAAGAAGAGGGTGATGAAGACTGTGAACTCCCTGAAGAACTTGCCAGGCTGTTAAAGCAAGAGGAAAGGGTCATTCAACCACATCAAGAGGCTACTGAAGTGATTAATCTTGGCACCGAGGAAGTCAAGAAAGAAATCAAGATAGGAGCTGCTTTGGAAGATGATGTGAAGAAAGGGTTGATTGAACTGTTGCAAGAGTATGTTGACGTCTTCGCGTGGTCTTATCAGGATATGCCAGGGCTTGACACAGACATCGTGGTACACCGCTTGCCTCTCAAAGAGGGTTGTCCTCCGGTCAAGCAGAAGCTCAGAAGAACAAGACCAGAGATGGCTGTAAAGATAAAGGAAGAAGTGCAAAAACAGTTGGATGCAGGGTTTCTAGCGGTTACCAATTATCCGCCATGGGTCGCAAACATCGTTCCAGTCCCTAAGAAGGATGGAAAGGTACGGATGTGTGTCGACTACCGGGATCTGAACAGAGCTAGCCCTAAAGATGATTTCCCATTACCTCACATCGACGTTTTGGTGGATAACACAGCTCAGTTCTCGGTATTCTCCTTCATGGATGGCTTTTCTGGCTATAACCAAATCAAGATGGCACCAAAAGACATGGAGAAGACAACTTTCATAACTCCATGGGGCACCTTCTGCTATAAGGTGATGCCGTTCGGTCTGAAAAACGCTGGGGCAACATATCAACGAGCTATGGTGACTCTGTTCCATGATATGATTCATCATGAAATCGAGGTTTATGTGGACGATATGATTGCCAAATCTCAGACAGAAGAAAAACATTTGGTGAATCTGCAGAAACTGTTGTAACGGTTAAGGAAATTCAAGTTGAGGCTTAATCCGAACAAGTGCACTTTTGGGGTGAGATCTGGAAAATTGCTGGGTTTTATTGTTAGCGGAAAAGGGATTGAGGTGGATCCTGACAAAGTAAAAGCAATACAGGAAATGCCTGAGCCAAGAACAGAGAAGCAAGTCCGTGGTTTTTTAGGGAGGTTGAACTACATTGCAAGGTTCATCTCTCACCTAACAGCCACGTGTGAGCCGATTTTCAAATTGCTGAGGAAAGATCAGGCTATCAGGTGGAACGACGATTGTCAAAGGGCTTTTGAAAAGATAAAAGAGTATTTGCAGAATCCTCCTATCCTCATGCCTCCAGTCCCGGCGAGGCCGCTGATTATGTACTTGACAGTACTCGACAATTCTATGGGTTGTGTTCTCGGTCAACACGACGAGACAGGTAGGAAAGAACATGCCATCTACTACTTGAGTAAGAAGTTCACAGATTGCGAGTCGAGATACTCAATGCTTGAGAAGACATGTTGTGCACTTGCATGGGCTGCTAAGCGATTGAGACAATACATGCTGACTCACACAACCTTACTGATCTCCAAGATGGATCCAGTCAAGTATATATTCGAGAAGCCAACTCTCACCGGAAGGGTTGCTCGTTGGCAAATGGTATTGACAGAGTATGATATCCAATATACATCCCAGAAAGCCATCAAGGGGAGTATTTGGTCAGACTATCATGCTCAAAAACCGATTGAAGATTACGAGCCGATGAAGTTTGATTTCCCAGATGAAGACATCATGTTCCTCAAGATGAAATACTGTGAAGAGCCAGTTGTTGGGGAGGGACCTGTTCCAGATGAAAAGTGGATTTTAACGTTTGATGGGACCGTCAACGCCAAAGGAAGTGGAATTGGCGATGTCATTACTACTCCGAAAGGTGCCCACATGCCTTTCACCGCTCGTCTGACTTTCGAGTGCACCAATAATGAAGTTGAGTACGAGGCCTGTATCTTGGGTATCGAGCAAGCCATTGATTTGAGAATCAAGACTCTGGATATTTTCGAAGATTCAGCTCTAGTGATCAATCAAGTAAATGGTGATTGGAACACTCTCCAACCTACCCTGGTCCCGTATACGATGTGCTGTATAAGAGGAACTTCGACATGGTTTTGCTCAGATGCGTAGATAGACACGAGGCGGACATGTTAATGCAGGAAGTTCATGAAGGTTCCTTCGGTACTCATGCCGGCGGACATGCAATGGCTAAGAAATTGTTGAGAGCGGGTTATTATTGGATGATCATGGAATCAGATTGTTTCAAGTATGCTCGGAAATGCCATAAATGCCAGATTTATGCTGATAAGGTGCATGTACCGCCGAATCCTCTGAATGTGATGTCTTCGCCGTGGCCGTTTGCTATGTGGGGCATTGACATTATTGGAAAGATTGAGCCGACTGCTTCCAATGGGCATCGCTTCATCCTTGTTGCCATCGACTATTTCACCAAGTGGGTCGAAGCAGCGTCGTTCGCGAATGTCACCAGACATGTGGTTGCCCGTTTCATCAAGAAAGAAATCATTTGTCGTTATGGGGTTCCTGAAAGAATCATTACTGATAATGGTTCCAATCTCAATAACAAAATGATGAAGGAGTTATGCCAGAACTTCAACATTCAGCATCACAATTCTTCCCCCTATCATCCTAAGATGAACGGTGTTGTTGAGGCAGCAAATAAGAACATAAAGAAGATTGTGCAGAAGATGGTCGTCACGTACAGAGATTGGCATGAGATGCTACCCTTCGCCTTGCATGGGTATCGCACTTCAGTACGTACATCGACCGGGGCAACCCCTTACTCACTGGTGTATGGTATGGAAGCAGTCCTACCTGTTGAAGTGGAGATTCCTTCTCTAAGAGTCCTGTTGGATGTCAAGCTAGATGAAGCTGAATGGATTCAGACAAGGTTCAATGAGTTGAGTCTTATCGAAGAGAAGCGAATGGCAGCCATTTGTCATGGGCAGTTGTATCAGAGTCGGATGAAGAGAGCCTTTGACCAGAAAGTGCGTCCTCGATGTTTCCAAGTTGGAGATTTAATGTTGAAAAGGATCCTTCCTCCTCAGACAGATCACAGGGGCAAGTGGACTCCTAACTATGAGGGACCGTATATCGTCACCAAGGTTTTCGATGGTGGGGCCTTAATGCTTGCAACGATGGATGGTGAAGACTTCACTTCCCCAGTAAACTCAGACGCAGTTAAAAAATACTTCGCATAAAATAGACCCGCTGGACGGTAAAAAGAATAGTCCAGGCAAAAATGGGCATCCCGACAAACCAAGAAAATGAAAAGGTTCGGGCAAAAAATTAGGGATTTAAAAATGAAAAAATCGTACACCCGATAAGTTGAAAACCTGAAAAGGCAACTTAGGCAAAAATGGGTATCCCGATGGATTGAAAACCCGAAAAGGGCGATCCAGGCAAAAGTTAGGGATTAAGCGAATGACTGCGTTCTGAGTTAGTTCTGAATCTCATCTCATGTCGGTGACTGGAAACTTTCAAAAGGCAAGAAACAGTCCAATCACCCTTTCTCAGAAGGCTGATCATCTGGAGGATCGTGAAGACGAGCGGGTCATAGCAGAATTGGAACCCAATAGAAATCCATTTCACATTGCCATTAGATTAATTTATATTTTATCTTTTGTGCAATTACCTCTTTTCAGGGATTGCTTCCTGATGTAAATGCCTATTCAGAGGCCATTCAATCAATAAAATCATGTTACTCAGTATATCTCTGTTTTCATTTTCATTTTACTGTTTTGTTTGCAAAAATGACGTCCAAATTTTTGATAAACATTGCATCATGACACATAAGGGCTTTACAGGTATATGCTTAATAAACATTTAAAGTTGATGTGAATTTTAAGTGCTTTGGATCATCTATTCAGAACAGATACCCTCGGGGCATTTCCTGAGCATGTGTGTCAGACTATACACTCCCCAGCGGAGTTGACAGTACCAGACTGTATCTTCCCAGCAGAAGCAGCTGCTCCTCGGAGTTCGATGTCAGATCGATGTTTTCAATCCCAGATCGATGATCTCTTTCCTGGAAGCATAACCTCGGTACCGTATCGGTGTTTGCCTCCCCCTGCTGAGTCATCTCTCGTAGATTATGGTTTCCAGAACCACTATCGCTTCCCCCAACAACAGGTTTCCAGCGCCGTTCTCTCCCCAATCAGAGTCTCGGTATCTCGCCATTGCCAGAACACCGTGCGGCCGGTCATCTCCAACAGTAGTGACAGGGTCCGGAAGATTATAATCATTTCCCCAACGGGGATTCCTTGCTTCAGCTTGGCATTTTCCCCAGCATTTCGCATCCCTGCATGTAGAATCATATTGCATTGCATCCTCCCAAATCGCGTAGCATTTCCATTTTCATGGAGCATTACGCCATTGAAAAATTCAAACATACGCATGTAAGCATAAAACATTCTCGGCATCCCAAGTGACAAGCCAGAAGTTTGTTTCCAGTGCTCAGACTGAAGGTTGTTCATGACTTATTATCCCCAGCATGGGTTGTTGGCCCACGTGCCGCCTCAATTATCATTCTCCCTATTTCTGCCGATGCTGACAGGCATGAAGTTTTCCGGTATCCAGGCCGAAGTGGCATTCAGGCCAATTTTCCGGTATTCAGACCGAAGTGGCATTCAGGCCAATTTTCTGGTATCCAGACCGAAGTGGCATTCAGGCCAATTTTCCGGTATTCAGACCGAAGTGGCATTCAGGCCAATTTTCCGGTATTCAGACCGAAGTGGCATTCAGGCCAATTTTCCGGTATTCAGACCGAAGTGGCATTCAGGCCAGTTTTTCCGATATTCAGATCGAAGAAGTTTCCGACATTCAGGTCGATGCAACTTGTGGCATTCAGGCCAGTTTCCGGTATCCAGACCGAAGTGGCATTCAGGCCAGTTTTTCCGATATTCAGATCGAAGAAGTTTCCGACATTCAGGTCGATGCAACTTGTGGCATTCAGGCCAGTTTCCGGTATCCAGACCGAAGTGGCATTCAGGCCAGTTTCCGATTTTCAGATCGAAGAAGTTTCTGACATTCAGGTCGATGCAACTTGTGGCATTCAGGCCAGTTTCCGGTATCCAGACCGAAGTGGCATTCAGGCCAGTTTCCGATATTCCGATTTTCAGATCGAAGAAGTTTCCGACATTCAGGTCGATGCAACTTGTGGCATTCAGGCCAGTTTCTGGTATCCAGACCGAAGTGGCATTCAGGCCAGTTTCCGATATTCCGATTTTCAGATCGAAGAAGTTTCCGACATTCAGGTCGATGCAACTTGTGGCATTCAGGCCAGTTTCCGGTATCCAGACCGAAGTGGCATTCAGGCCAGTTTCCGATTTTCAGATCGAAGAAGTTTCCGACATTCAGGTCGATGCAACTTGTGGCATTCAGGCTAGTTTCCGGTATCCAGACCGAAGTGGCATTCAGGCCAGTTTCCGATTTTCAGATTGAAGATGTTTCCGACATTCAAGTCAATGCAACTTGTGGCATTCAGGCCAGTTCCTGGTTCCAGACCGAAATGGCATTCAGGCCAGTTTCCGATTTTCAGATCGTAGAAGTTTCCGACAATCAAGTCGAAGTACTTGTGGCATTCAGGCCAGTTTTCCGATTTTCAGATCGAAGTGGTGTTCAGACCAGATTTCCGGCGATCAGACCAACATTGATACTCTCATATTCCGATGCTTAGTGATCAGACTAACGTGCGGCGTTCAGGCCATGGGTATTCCTGTGTTACCATTTATTTTGGTATCCAGGTCAACTTTCTGTTTCGGTACTCAGGCCGATTTTCACCGTACCAGACGGATTCTTCTTTTGGGATTGCTTCTTTGCCGACTCTGACAGGCATTGTTGATTATTTCATAGGGATTCAGGATCAAAATCCGGGTCTTCTTAGTATTTAACCATCTCCCACTATGATCATATGAAGAACGTCTTGCTTCATATTCTCTAGTTGAAGACGCTTAAATAGGGGCAACTGTCATACCCCGATTTTGGTCCTTAATTTTTTATGTTTTTATTTTTAGCATGTTTGGCCTAACCTTACTTTGGTCTTATATGAGGATTGGTCTTAGTCCAAAGTCATGGTGTTGTTCATGTGATTGTTAATACTCATATGGTCTTGGTCATCCAAACAACCAACCTTCTTGTGTCACAAGCCAATTGCCAATCATGCCATTTGATTCATGAATATCCCTTTCAAATCCTAATCTTATACCATCAGTTCATGGCCTTGTTAACACATACTACCAGTCAAGTCATGTTCTTTTCAAAGTCAAGCATTCAAGTCATAAAATAAACCAATGGTAAAACCAAATTTCAAATCATTTTTCAAACCATTTCAATTCATTTCACATCATTCTAAACCATCACATTTGATTTTACATAAAAAAAGGTACAAGTCTTGACAATTTTGACCAATTGTTGACTTTGGTCAACAGTTGACTTTTTGGTCAACATTGACCAAAGTCACCCAAAATCCAAAAAACCTAAAATTTCACCATAACCATTTATTCAATGTCCATTTACAAAGAAACTACAAAGAAAATTGAATTTTGACTATTTTGTTGACTTTAGTTAACCTTCCCATTTTTGACCCTCTTAAACCTAATCTAATCCATTTTAGCCTTGATTCACCATCCAGGAGTCTTGTGTGATGAGTTTGACTTTGTATCTTCTTGGCCAAGTAACTTATCTTATGTTAACCTCATGTGCAACTTGTCTTGAATTGTCATTTTGGCTTGGCCAACCCTTGGTTCTACATTGCTAAGCAAGGTCCTGCAACTACTACAACCAAGCATTACAACCACACTAGATATTGCACTTGCATTGGCCAAGGATGTTTGAGTTTGGTCGTGACTGCACATGGATAACATCCTGTCGTCAAATTTCTGCAGCAGTCCACGTTTCAATTACAAAGCCATAACAGAAAATTGAAGAGAACATAATAACAAAAAAAAACATCTACCCTTAGAAAAATCCTAATGGAAATTTCAAGAGGAGAAGGTTTTCTATGTTTTGTGACGTTGTTCTTGTTTTTGTGTTCTACTAATGCTTTGCTTTCTCCTAAAGGAATTAACTTTGAAGTTCAAGCTTTGATGAGTATAAAAGCTTCATTAATGGATCCTCATGGAATTCTAGAGAATTGGGATGGTGATGCTGTTGATCCATGTAGTTGGAATATGGTTACTTGTTCTACTGAGAATCTTGTTATTAGTTTGGGAATTCCTAGTCAGAATTTATCTGGTACATTATCACCAAGTTAACAAATTTGGGTTTATCCATTCAAACACAAAATTGTAAATAACTTGTATATTCTTTTCTCATCCCCCCAATCATGTTTTCACAATTAATTTTCACAAATACCAACCTACCTTACAACATTAGTGAAAATGGCTCCCTTAGAGTACTAAGGATGTTTTGGGTGCTTAAAACCTTCCCATTGCATAACCAACCCCCTTACTGTAATACCCCAAAATTTACCCTTCATTTTTCGTGGAAGCATGGGATTATGTTTTACACTTCATTAGCATCATACTAGGTCATACTCATTGCATACTGCATTAGTGACTCGAAAATCAGGGTTTGATTGATCACTCCTTAACAGAAGGAGCCCACACAAAGCAAGATTGAGAATTGGACTTCATTCTCTAAGTATACAAGTCTCAAGGATCTCAGAGGGTTCCAGGTATCTTATTATTGTTCCTCAGTTCATCAGTGAAGGATTCAGAGCTATCAGAGTACTCATCTGGATTTAATTAGAAATTAGGGTTTCATGGCTACCTGCAACATGCATTGTTTGGTTGGAAGTAGAGGGGCTCATCCATTTCATGTTTGGAGAGGCATCTTGGCCTAGGAAGATTCACAATTATCTCAGAAAGATCCATTGGCAAACAGTGCAATCAGTTCCTGATCATTTTGCCCTGAAACTAGGGTTTGGTAAAAAATCAGTTTATTTCTGATTCTTTGGGTGAAACTCTTTTTCATGGCCCTCCATATGTCCACAAGGGTCTACATACAAAAAATAAGCTCTTTATTTGAGCCAGAGGTGCTTCAATTGATCATTAGAATCGGGGATCAGACAGTTTGGGAAAAGTCAATTGTGGGGCCAGAAAAGTAAACTCCTGACATTTTGAGAGTGGAATCTCTAAATCCATGCCTAGGGGATCCTACATGTGAAATTTGATCAAGGTTGGATCATGGATTCATCATTTAATCAGGAATTGGAAAAGTTACTTAATTTGGAAATGGTTGACTTTCCATTTAGGGCAAGTTTTCATTGTTGTTGCACTCACTTTAAGCCCATTTTCCATCAAGATAAAAGCTCCATTTGAGAATTTTTCCAACATGAAAGTTGTTCCTCTTGTTCCAAGCTTTCTAGAAATATAAACTTTGCTCCATTTGGATCAAAATTGAGAAAGTTATGCTTAGTCAAAGTGAGACATATTTTTAGGACACTTAGAAAAATTTCTAAGTCTCAAAATCTTCAAAGTTTGTCAAGACTTCTTGGCCAGTTTTCTTATACTTCAAGGCACCAATTGAAAATATTTCTTCACAACAATTATACCTTGCCATGTCCGCTTTCACCTCCTTTTGGAATCATATCATTTGGGTCCGTCGTTTGAGAAATACATTCACCTAAAGTGGGCACCATGACTTGATTCTCTAGGCAGATTTTAGGCCAAACTGGCCCAACCATTTTGCAGTTGGTGTGACACGATTTTGGGATCATTTTTCACCTTCTTCCATTCATCATTTCCACTTGTGATCAACATGAAAGATGAGATACTCCATGAGGTCTTTCTACTGTTTGCATTATTTCATCATTTGGTAACTTGATCATCAACATACATGGCCATAAAGTCACCACCTTGGAATGGATTTCTTGCTTGCCAAGTCATGCTGCAAACCAACCCACATTTTGTTATCACAATTTGGCCATGCATTGGACATTCATTCATTTAAGTTTGGTCCAAAATAACACAAATTTCACATGCCCTAATGTCATACCCCGATTTTGGTCCTGAATTTTTTATGTTTTTTTTTTTAGCATGTTTGGCCTAACCTTACTTTGGTTTTATATGAGGATTGGTCTTAGTCCAAAGTCATGGTGTTGTTCATGTGATTGTTACTACTCATATGGTCTTGGTCATCCAAACAACCAACCTTCTTGTGTCACAAGCCAATTGCCAATCATGCCATTTGATTCATGAATATCCCTTTCAAATCCTAATCTTATACCATCAGTTCATGGCCTTGTTAACACATACTACCAGTCAAGTCATGATCTTTTCAAAGTCAAGCATTCAAGTCATAAAATAAACCAATGGTAAAACCAAATTTCAAATCATTTTTCAAACCATTTCAATTCATTTCACATCATTCTAAACTATCACATTTGATTTTACATAAAAAAAGGTACAAGTCTTGACAATTTTGACCAATTGTTGACTTTGGTCAACAGTTGACTTTTTGGTCAACATTGACCAAAGTCACCCAAAATCCAAAAAACCTAAAATTTCACCATAACCATTTATTCAATGTCCATTTACAAAGAAACTACAAAGAAAATTGAATTTTGACTATTTTGTTGACTTTAGTTAACCTTCCCATTTTTGACCCTCTTAAACCTAATCTAATCCATTTTAGCCTTGATTCACCATCCAGGAGTCTTGTGTGATGAGTTTGACTTTGTATCTTCTTGGCCAAGTAACTTATCTTATGTTAACCTCATGTGCAACTTGTCTTGAATTGTCATTTTGGCTTGGCCAACCCTTGGTTCTACATTGCTAAGCAAGGTCCTGCAACTACTACAACCAAGCATTACAACCACACTAGATATTGCACTTGCATTGGCCAAGGATGTTTGAGTTTGGTCGTGACTGCACATGGATAACATCCTGTCATCAAATTTCTGCAGCAGTCCATGTTTCAATTACAAAGCCATAACAGAAAATTGAAGAGAACATAATAACAAAAAAAAACATCTACCCTTAGAAAAATCCTAATGGAAATTTCAAGAGGAGAAGGTTTTCTATGTTTTGTGACGTTGTTCTTGTTTTCGTGTTCTACTAATGCTTTGCTTTCTCCTAAAGGAATTAACTTTGAAGTTCAAGCTTTGATGAGTATAAAAGCTTCATTAATGGATCCTCATGGAATTCTAGAGAATTGGGATGGTGATGCTGTTGATCCATGTAGTTGGAATATGATTACTTGTTCTACTGAGAATCTTGTTATTAGTTTGGGAATTCCTAGTCAGAATTTATCTGGTACATTATCACCAAGTATTGGAAAGTTAACAAATCTTCAAACTATTATGTTACAGAATAACAACATAACTGGACCAATCAGTTCAGAGCTAGGAAAACTTTCCATGCTTCAAACACTTGATCTTTCTGATAACTTTTTCAATGGAAAGATTCCTACTTCTCTTGGTCATCTGAGAAAGTTTCAATACTTGAGGATTAATAATAACAGTTTTTCTGGTGAATGTCCCGAGTCGTTGGCGAACATGGCGCAACTTACTTTTTTTGATTTGTCATTCAACAATTTTAGTGGCAGTGTGCCTAGAATCTTGGCCAAATCATTCAATATTGTTGGAAACCCTCTGGTCTGTGCTACAGCAAAAGAAACAAACTGTCATGGGATGAAACTCATGCCTATGTCAATGAACTTAAACAATACTAACGCTCACAAAAGGGGTCATTGCGTTTGGTTTAAGTCTTGGATGCCTTTTCTTATTAGTCCTTGGTTTCGGATTTTTGGAGTTGGTTCTTGAAGGGTTGAAATGAAGAGAAGTCCAAATTGCTACTCACAACTTCAGCAACAAAAACATATTAGGAAAAGGCGGCTTCGGCATTGTCTACAAAGGAATTCTTTCGGACGGTACGCTTGTCGTTGTAAAGAGGCTTAAAGATGGAAATGCCTCCTTGGAAGAAGTTGTGATGGCCTTGAAATACGGAGGATATATCTTCAACAATCTCCACACTGAAATCAATACAAGGCACATTTATATGACAATCAAAATGGTTGAAAAGTACTCTGGTTTGCAGTTACAACCACACAAGGCTTTTGTGGGGGCTAATGATTTTGCTCATGAAAGTGGCATACCTCAGGATGGAATGCTTACATTGCACTAGTCGGCGGTAACATGGTTGTCTGGAAGGGTGCGCCAACTACTCCATTGATAATTACAAAGCTGATTGCTGAAGTTTTTGAGAGGAACAATTTACCCGGAGCAATCTTTACCGATGATGCCGATATCACATTGGTTGTGCGCTTTATTTTCTTTGTAGCCGTCGGTACTGTTGGTTAGCGTTGTACAACCTGCCATGACCCTGCCAGAAGAACAACAGTGACCATAACCTGCACTTCCACAAGTCAATCGCCCCACAATGAATATTTACGCTCAGAGTTTTTGCAATGCCAATGCAGACACCAAATTTTGCCTTAATGACAACTGCAATGAGTGGTCCTGGTTCTAATGGAAGTCACAGTGAAAAGCAGCAATAGCACCCTGGTTCAAAGCTGGAGGTGAAACTTCAACAGCATCTTCATGCAAGAAAGGCTGGAGCGTTTGACAAAAGTGTTGAGTATTTTATTGAATTTCCTGAAGGTAGTTATGAGGGAGAAAACTTGGTAGGAAATTCAGAGCATCTTTTGGTGAATGATAGGCCTACAGAAGACAAACTAGATGCGAATCCAAGAATTTCTCAATCAAACCTAGCAAAAACATTGAAATCAAGGCAAAATCAAACCAATGCTCACCAATTTCACCGTAGTAAAACGCAATTAATTACCAAGCAGTAAAATTTCAAAGAATTCCCAATTTGGCATCCAGACAAAACAATTGGAGAAAGCGTGGTTCAGATTACCTTTCCAAGGCCAAGCATCAAAGGAGGTAGTCCAATTCTGAGCATCAAAAAAGACTTCTGGAAATTTTCTTCTTTGAGCTTTTGAGTACCAAATCCGAAAACCCTAATCTGTGAGCATAAAAAGGAGGGAGAGCGAATTAAAAAGGGGACGACGAAAAAAAGAGGAACGGCGAAAAAACTTCAAAAAAGGCGAAAACCCTAATTCCCAAATCAGAAAAACAACCGATTGAAAGGAGTGAAGGAGGGAGATTCATTACCTGAGCTGTCGTCGCTGTCGAAGGTCCGAAGGTGAGCTCCCTGTTTTTGCTTCAGCCATTGATTTTTCGTATGTGAGAGAGAGGTTTTTGGTGAGAGGAACTTGAGGTTGGGTGTGAGAGAGGTTTCGTTGAGATTGAGAGCGAAAGGGAGATTGAGACGGAAGCGGCTACGTAGTATGAGAGAGACGAGAGGTTGAAGGCGATTGCTGAGAGCGTGAGATTGGGAGAGAACGAATCTGTATCTTTTCCAATTTATATTTTTCTTTTCTTTAACTCATTTTAAATAGGATAGGTTTTTTTTGAAAATATTAAAAATTTGTTTAAACTTCCTAAATTTTAGTTAGTAAATATTACACATTTTCAATGCACATTCTGTTGAAGAACCCAACAGCCAGGCGGCTGGGTTTTAATTTTTGGTTCCCTATCATTTATTAGGATAGTCCAACAGACTCTTTTTTAATTTAGTTTTTATTCTAATGTTTAATCTATTTTGGTTTATATATTTAAAGTAGCATCAAAATAATAAATAACCATGAGTGGTCTGGTGGAGAAGGGTAGTATCATAGTCTTGAGTGGGGTGGTTTCAATACTTATGTGTAGCCTTTTTTAGCATTTTATTTTTCTTTTAGTATTTTATTTCTTTTAACAATCCCATGGTCAACCTGACCTTTTCTTGGAATTTTATTTCCCATTTTCAATTTATTTTGGATTTATTTTTGACCTAGTTTGGTTAGTTGACTTTTGTTTTGACCTCTATTTTATTTCAATTAATCCATGCACTAATTTTCATTATTTTTAA
This sequence comes from Lathyrus oleraceus, assembly GCF_024323335.1. NCBI lineage: Eukaryota > Viridiplantae > Streptophyta > Magnoliopsida > Fabales > Fabaceae > Lathyrus > Lathyrus oleraceus. The sequence goes on along the minus strand of NC_066584.1, from coordinate 491,983,789 downwards.
AAAAGTTTTGGGGGATGATGATGTCCTGACCCCACCTCATTTAGTTTAATTTTTCAGAATTTTCTTGATTAATTTGCTATTTATTTGATATTTTTTAAGTTGACTTGAATTTTTAGTTGACTTCTTTATGATCGATGTTTGACTTAGGGATTGCTTATGGCAATTGAAGAGATCTCTTGATCCTCCCTTGTTCATCTCATATGCCATGTATTAGAGGCCTTTTATCATGATTTTCTTTGGTCCTTACCTCATTTCCTGATTAAATTATTCAGTGGACCTTTTGTGCATCCTTCCATCTGTCTGATTCACCTATCATTTGTCACATTTATTTCTCTCATCCATGCATACCATTGCTTGATTATTTAACATGTTCATACTTCTCATGCCTTATTTAATGCTCCATTATTTCATTATTTGATTCTTTGACTTGATCATACACTTGTTTACTCGTCTTATTGTTTGATTAACTGTTGCCTACTTGTATGATGTATGAGGCATATATTCTTATTGTTTGATTGCCATGAACCATCCCCATTCATAACAAATGTACCCCTCTCCCATGAAGTGTATAATATTTATTCTTTCATTCTTTATTCATCTGTTAATACAAGAATTAAAATGAACATCCGATAATCATTTCAAAACAAGATCAAAACCTCGATCCAACGTCGAGTAATCATTTTCAATACTTAACAGAACCAGCACGTATTCATCCATCCTTTTGTAAGTCGATTGCTTCATGCATCACCATTCCTCTTGTAAGTCGATTGCTTCATGGATCGCCATCTACCTGTAAGTCGATTGCCTCAGGCATCGCCATCTACCCTTATATGTGGTTCCTCTCCTTGCTCCATCCGTTGTCTCTTGTTCCGTTTAGGTAGCACCCATTAGGTAGAACCCTTTGTATGATAACATAGGTAGAATTCCCTTATTCTTTGCATGCTAACATTAGGTAGATGTTCCCCTATGTAAATCCTAACACATAGGTTCATTGCATGACAACTCTAGGGCAGCGCTTCCCCACTTTTAGACCTTTCGTGCGTCTCCGATCTTGTGGCATGTCAGTCCGTTCTGTTGCAAAGAGGTAACTGCCTAAGACTCGATTCAGCGAGCTGCGACACCTACTGCTAGGACGTTGAACACATTTCCCACTTTCCTTTGACACAGCTGGTGTCCTCTTCTGTAAGTCCATGTTCAGATGGCAATCCTCAACCCCTAGTTAGGCGAACTACGACAACTCTGATTCTCATGTTCAGATGAGATACGTAGGCACGAGATGCGATGTCTTGCCGAGTTTGACTAACGACTAACAACTAATCCTTGTCTGCTTTCGCCCTTGTTGCGATTCTTTTCTCTCGCCCTCGTTGCGATCGAGACCTTCCCTTTCTCTTGCTCTAGTTGCAATCGAGACCCTTGTTCCCGTAGTTAGCCGAACTACGTTTTGCTCTGATTCTCATTCCAGATGAGATACGTAGGCATAAGACGCGACGTCTTACCGAGCACACTTCTCTTTAACCCCTAGGTACCCGAGCTACGAAGACTCTGATTCTCATACTCAGACGAGGTACGTAGGCAGTGGATGCGATATCCTTGCGAGTCCTTTTCTTTTGACCTTACATTAGCAGATAGTACTTTAGATATACACACACCCTTTAAGCTAGAATAACAAGAGTGGATCTCGTAGAGTACTACAGATGCGTAGGGGTACAAATACCTTCCCTTCGCATAATCGACTCCCGAACCCTAGATTTGGTTGCGAGACCTTGTCTTTTCCTTTTTCTTCAGGTTTTCTTCGATCGTTTCCTTTCCCTCCTTTGGGATAAATAATGAACGGTGGCGACTCTTCTATTTTTTTTCTTTCGCTGGTTGTTTTTTCGCACCAGTTGCGACACTTACCCAGATCTCTGACATTTTTATTAGTTTTTGATTTGGTAAAACTTCTCGGTCTTTGTTCACTTTCTAACCTTTCCTTTGGATAAATAGAAGTGTGGTGGTGACTCGAATTGTATGATTTACTTTTGATTTAGTCAATAATCCTAAAGGTAACGAATACCCCTCTACAAAAAAGTGGCGACTCTGCTGGGGATGATTTGCCTAGTGGGTTTTGCCTACTTTTCACATTTTCTTGTATTGTATGTTTATATTGTTTGTGACATATTTTTGTGCAAATTTGGGATTACTGTATTGTTTGTAATGTATGAATTGCTTGATATATCAATTGCTTATGTGCTTGGTGATCTTTTGTGATATGAGTTCTATACCCGAACTCGAGTGCACTTATGATAGGAGAATGGCATAGTCTTGTCAACTTGTGTGGAGTTATTCCTTAGCAAGTTGACTTGCAAGCCCATTCACTTGGTAGAGGTCATGTTGGGATCAATAATGTCACACGAGTAGTCGTAGTTAGGAATTACTCTTTCCAATATAGACCTTAGAAGCTAAGGACCTTAGATTACCTAGCCCATCTTGGCCTATTTTTAGGACGATACTACACCCATAAGAGTCTCTCTTGAGAATATTTTTGGAATACGAGTAGTCGCTTATCCGATAATATCCGAAAGATGGGATGATGACTATGGGAACCTCTTGTGGAACATGATTGTCAGGTTTAACCATAGTACACTCCCTTTGGGTGGTTCTTAACCGAGATTTCATGCTCGTGACTTGCAACAAACCCTTGATTCATGGTTGATCCGTTCTTGTGTATCCTTAATATCAATGGAACTTGGATGTTGATAAGGCGTAAACCATAATCCACCAAAATGGATGATTGATATTAAGGATGATTTGATTCATCCCATGACCTTTGTATGGTGTGATTTGCTTGATACTTGAGTGTGATTGTTGCATCCATGCAATCATGCATTCATACACATCCATATCATCAACAATGAGAAAATATTCAAGGAACTTAAAAGGTCTATTTGCAAATTTTTAGACATGGATAAGCAAAGAAGGAATACGAAGAAGTAAAGTTTCAGACAACCCGACTTGAAAGAGTTAAGAAGTTTGACATCCTATGTATTAGATCCCTTGGAGTTCAAGGCTCGCCATGGGAAGCTTCTGTCTATTCTTGCTACTCAGGTGGATGCAGTTCTGATGAGTGTGTTGGTGCAGTTCTATGATCCCTTTTACCGTTGCTTCACATTTCCGGATTTCCAGCTTTTGCCTACGCTTGAGGAGTATGCCTATCTTGTGGGTATACCTATTCTAGATTAGTTGTCGTTCAGTGGCTTAGAGAGAGTTCCTAATTCTTAAGAGATTGCTGATCTGTTGCATATAGATGAATCTATTATTGGTGCTCATATGACTACCAAAGGTGGAATTCAAGGTCTCCCATCTGATTTCCTCATTGCTCAAGCTACTATGTATAGGAAGGCCATGAGTGAGAACGCCTTTGAGGCCATATTTGTACTTCTCATCTATGGGCTAGTGTTATTCCCCAACATCGACACGTGTGTGGATGTGAACGCCATTAGGATTTTCTCTACTCTTAATCCCATTCCGACTCTGTTGGGTGACACTTATTTCTCTTTGCATATGAGGAATGCAAAGGGTGGTGGTACCATTGTATGCTGTTTGCCTCTGTTGTACAAGTGGTTTATTTCGCACGTGCCACAGACGGTCGCCTTCAAGGAGAACAAAGGATGTCTACGATGGTCCACGAGGCTTATGTCTCTCACTAATGATGATATATTTTGGTACAACCGTGTGTATGATGGTGTGCAAATTATTGACTCTTGTGGTGAATTCTCCAATGTGCTTCTTATCTTCCTGTTTCGAGAGCTTTGGACGATTGCTTCTAGGGTTCCATAGGATGTTCATTTTCCTTCTCTCTTGTATTGTATTTGGTTACCAAGACTGTACTTCTTTGGTGAAAAAATATTTTCCAAATATTATTGATATGATTATTCCATATATGTCTAAATGATTAATATTTCCAAATATTTGCAAATAGAACTCTAAAAGTTCCTTTGATAAAAAATAAATCATATGCACAAGCATTACATGCATCATGTGCATAAGCAGGATTTGTTCCAGGGCTTCTTGTTCAGTGGTCTAACTCTGTGTTCTTCATTTATTTTGAAGACAAGATGACGCACCGGTACTACACCAGAGCCAACTCATCGAAGCTAATGGATCACCTAGAGCAAGAGAACAGAGAATTGAAGGAGGAAGTTGCAAGATTGACTTCCCTGATGGAGTCATTCTTGGCCTCCCAAAGCCAGTCTTCTCCAACGCCTTCAACTCCTCCCTAGAGGACAGTCATTTCCGAGATTGCCTCCTCAACTGCGCCTGCTGAAAGTGCCCATTTTGCACCTACTGCTATGCCAGCCGGGTTTCCCTGGGGGATGCCCGTGAACTTTGTTCTAGAGGATCTCGCCCCAACCTTTGCTTCTCTGCCGGCATCTAGCCCAGTCATTGTTGTGCCACCTTCAGTCGTGCATACTTTGCCGAGAGTAGATGACACCATTCATCACTCTGACCCATCTGAGGGCCCAGATGTGTATGAGAAAATGAATGCTATGAATGATCAATTCCTTGAGCTGCGCAAGGAACTCAAAACTCTTAGTGGGAAGGACCTCTTTGGCAAATCTGCTCCTGAACTTTTCCTTGTTCCTAATGTCAAGATTCCTGTCAAGTTCAAAGTGCCTGACTTTGAAAAGTACAAAGGAAACACTTGCCCTCTCAGCCATTTGGTTATGTATGCACGAAAAATGTCGACTCAGACCTACAATGATCAACTCCTGATCCACTATTTCCAGGACATCCTGTCCGGTGCCACCCTGAGATGGTACATAGGTTTGGACAGCGCGAACATCCGCTCCTTCAACGACCTTGGCGAAGCCATCGTCAAGCAATACAAATATAATGTTGATATGGCTCCCGATAGGGACCAATTGAGGGCCATGTCCCAGAAGGATAAGGAAACTTTTAAGGAGTACGCCCAGAGGTGGCGAGAATTGGCTGCACAAATCGTGCCTCCGCTAGAAGAGAAGGAAATAACCAAGATCTTTCTGAAGACCTTGAGTTCATTCTATTATGAGCGGATGATTGCGAGCGCTCCTTCTGACTTCACCGAGATGGTGAATATGGGGATGCATCTAGAAGAAGGAGTCAGGGAAGGGCGCCTGACCAGAGAAGAAGGCTCTTCTACCAAACGTTATGGGGCATTTGCAAAGAAGAAAGATGGTGAGGATAATGATGTGACCTCCCATGTCAAATCTAGAAGACCCTCTATAAAGAGGAAGACTGTGCGTCCCGCTAGTAACCAGCACCAGGTGGCTCATATAGCGCCTGTTTTCAAAGAGAATCAACAATATCAGCATCATAATCAGAACCAGCAACATCAACATCAACAGTATCAACAACAACAACACCGTCCTCAACAGCAGGCCTACCAACCTCGAAACAACAATCAGACCAGTATAAGCTATGATAGGAAAAGGGTCACTTTTGATCCTATTCCCATGACCTACGCAGAGCTATATCCTTCTTTAATTGAAAGGAAGCTGATCACTCCACGTGACCCACCTGCTATACCTACCAACCCTCAGTGGTGGTATAAGCCTGAGCTTCACTGTGTTTATCATTCTGGTGCTCCCGAACATGATATGGAAAATTTCTACCCATTAAAGACCAAGGTGCAAGACCTTGTGAGAAGCGGTATATTGTTTTTCGAGGACGTGGGTCCTAATGTGAAGAAGAACCCATTGCCCGAGCATGGGAAGTCTGTTGTCAACATGGTTCAGGGTTGCCCTGGCAAATACAAGGTCAGATATGTCAGCCATATCCGAAATCTTTGGTCGAGATGCATAGACTTTTGTGTGGATACAGTCACTACGAGCATGACCACGACAGCTACCGTGTTTGCACTGTGAATGAGAGGGGATGTCGTAAAGTCAGAAAAGACATCTAAGAAATGCTGGATCAGGGTGTAATTGAGATACTTCAGAATCGTCATGAGGATGATGAAGTTAATGTGATATCACCTGTATTCAGGATACCAGAGCATGTTGTCATCCGATATGATGGCAGCAAGCAGAAGGCTTCTCCCACTCTCATTATTAAGCCAGCTGGCCATGTGCCCTACTCTTCCGACAAAGTTGTTCCCTATCGTTATAATGCTGTTGCATTGGAAGATGGGAAGGAGGTGCCTCTACCCTCCACTTCTGTCGTGAGTATTACTGATGTCAGTGGTTTTACCTGTAGTTGTCGTGTTTTCTCGGTGTCGCCGAAACCCCGGGCTGACACCACAAGAACTGATACTGCTGATAGTGTCACCCATCCTGTTGGGAATTCCTCCAATTCTCCGAATCCGACACTTGCTGTTAATAGACCTGCTGATGCTATTAGAACTCTTGTCCCTGCTGGCCATAATGGGATGATTAGAAAGGACTGTGATGAGATGATGAGGCTCATCAAAAGGAGTGAGTACAATGTTATAGATCAGGTTCTACAAACGCCTTCAAAGATCTTAGTGCTATCTTTGTTAGTGAACTCTGAGCCACACCGTGAAGCTTTGCAAAAGGTGTTGGACGTGACGTCACAATAGAATAATCCGATAGCATTGTTGCAAAAATTACCGCTTGTAACAATTTGAGTTTCTGTGATGCTGATCTCCCCGAGGAGGGAAGAGACCATAATTTGGCGCTTCACATCTCCATGAATTGCAAGGATGATGCCATGTCTAATGTGCTGGTAGACACTGGATTATCATTGAATGTGTTGCCAAAATCCACTCTTGCCAGACTTTCATACCAGGGGCCTCCCAGGAGGTAGAGTGGAGTGGTCGTCAAAGCTTTTGATGGATCCCGCAAGACTGTGATTGGTGAGGTTAAGCTCCCAATCAAGATAGGACCTAATGATTTCCAGATCACTTTTCAGGTCATGGATATCCACCCATCATATAGTTGTTTGTTGGGCAGACCATGGATTCACGATGCAGGCGCCGTGACATCCACCCTACACCAAAAGTTGAAGTTCGTTAAGAACAAAAAGTTGGTGGTGGTAGGGGGAGAAAAGGCTCTCTTGGTAAGCCATTTGTCTTCCTTTTCTTATATTGATGCTGAGGACGAAGTTGGGACGCCGGTCTAAGCTTTGTCTATTGCTGAGCCTTCTAAGAAAGGAACTTCTTCATTTGCATCCTACAATGATGCGAAGTTGGCCATTGAGCATGGCGCAACTACTTGTTTAGGACAAATGATCAAGCTGGAAGAAAATAAATCCCGGGCTGGCATAGGACAAATGGTCAAATTCCCAAGGACCTAACTCACTCATTTTTCATGATTTTGAGGTGGGATCAAATGAATTGGAAATTTTAAGATGTATAATTCATTTTTTATGTTGAAAACATTTTCATAATCCTAAAATAAGTACATGTGATAATACAAAACATTATAGGTCACTTTGGACCAAAGTCATTGAAATGTCAAAGAGTCCAACTTCAAGTGCCCATAACTTTCTCATCAAAAATCCAAATGATTCAAAATATAAGTCCAAATTGTTTGTCTTGATATGATATACATCTTTGATGTTGAAGGTTTTGTCATTTGAGGCTTGCATCATTGGAACAGAAGGGCTTGAAGTTGGTCCATTTTGACAAAATTCTCATACACATGTTTTGCACCTTGAACTTTATGATCAGTTTTCATTAATTTCCCAACTCCAAATGGATTTTTGTTCAACATAACAATTGTTCCTCATGTCAAGACCTTTCCAACCATTACCCACAAGGCCATGTGTCATTTTTGCAAAGTGCATTTTCGAAGCGGTGAAAGTTTATGTGCATTTATGAAAACCATGTCAAATATTTGTGCACAAGCCAATTCCATTAAATTTGCACGTCAAATTCATCTTGCTTACATATGAACCCTCAATTGCCATTGCATTTGGGCCTCCCATGCGCCTGAATAGGCCCATGCATGGAGGCCCTCATTTCATGCACACATGAAGTTCACCTTGCTTGCGTCATGCTTCACTATAAATACATGTGCTCAGCTTCATTTATTTTCAACCTAAAGGCGCCTAATATGCTGCAGAACTGAATCCTCACACCTCACCTAAAGGAATTTCGCATTTCACTTTCATTTTTTGAGTTTCAATTTTCAACTTCCTTGATTGATTATTGAACTCTAATTCCTTAGCCTATCTCTATTTCCATCTCAAGAACACACTGCTATCAAGAATTGGGAAGGATCCTGCTTCATAGAGCTGCACTTCAAAGGTTGTTTTTCAAACTTTTTCAATTCGAAACTCATTGGATCTTGATCATTTCTTGTGTTTGTTGGCTCCTCTGAAGTCCTCTCAAAAGAGGCAATTGAATTGTGTATTTAATTTCATGAATCCATCAAGTTCAGTTTGAACTCCATGATTTTCTATCTCTGATTTCTCCTTCTATGAGAGTCTAGAGAAGAAACCAATGACACAGGGGTTATGTACATCACCCCAACTTTCCAATAATATGAGGATCGCGTGTTTTCATCCAGTTTTCATAACCTGCAACTTCCACCGGAGCTAACATGCTCGCCGAAGAAGACGGTGGTGTACACCACCGTCCCCATTGCCAGATTTTATTTGGACCGTCTGATTGCATTTCCAGTTTGAATCGTGGCCTTTAGATCTTATGACTTTAAATAATTCCCCGTGTTTCTCATTTAACTTGGGACCATCATACGCGCACGCCTCACAACCCTCTGGTCATCCACCTCATTTAATGATATTGATCCAACGCGCCAAGCTTTTTGCATTTTCTGACTTAATTCATTTTATTTTCTTAATTTCATTTTATTTCAAAAATTCATAACTCTTTCATTTTAAATCCAAAAAATATGGGACCAATTGCATTATTTTCCTTTTTACTTCTAGTTTCTGAAACTGACTTTTAATATTTTTTATTTTGTCATTTAATATTTTTTATGAATTTTCTCTTTTCTGGTTATTTTTAATTCATTTAAAATAGTTTTCAATATTTAAAAAATACAAAAATATTTTCTTAACATCTTTGAATGATGATGAATCTATGAAAAATATTCTCATCAATTTCTTAATTGATTTGAGATTTATTTGAGATTTTAGTTCAATTATGTTATTTTTTACTCATTTTTAATTGTTTAAAAATAGTTTCTGGTTTCCAAAAATGCTGAAATTTTTTGTCAAACTTAGTTTGACCATGTTGAACTTAGGTTGATCCATTTGGACTTTTCCAAGTTGATTTGAAATGGATTTGAAGTTTGACCTTTGTTTGATTATTTTAATTCAAGTATTATTTTAATTCTCAAAAATACCAAAAATATTTTATTTGTTTCTTGACTTATAAGCTTCATCTTGCTTCTGTTTACCATTGATTGACTTTGATTCTATTCATGTTTGATCAATGTGTGTTGGATATTTCATTTGAATTTCAATTCATGTACATTCTTATTCTTCTTCTTCTTCTTTTTCTTTTTGATCAATGAGTTAATGATTGGTGGTTAGCCTTGACATATGAGGGGTTTAACCTTCTTTGATTCAAATCTAATTCATCTTGATCAAAGATCAAGTGAATGGCTTTGCATTAGAGATAGGTTGCTTCTTTGTCAAGCAAAAAACCTAAATCCATACAAGATCATTCTTCTTTTCTTTTGGCATGGCAAGTTGTAGGAGCTTGGCTTACTAGTCATGGTCTCTAACTTGTGTTTGTTGCCTATAGTTTTATTGACCGACCTCATATAGGTGTGACTACTACATTAGTCCACTTACGATTGCTTAACATAGCGCTAAATTTCCTTATGGCACACTAACATTAACTATTAACACTAACTTTTAATTCAAGTCATTTAATTCTTGCAATTTACTTTTATGCAATTTAATTTCTTGCACATTATTTCATTTGCTTTTGCCCTTTCTCACTTGAGCTTATGTTTATGTTAATGCAATTTGCCTTTTGCTCACTTGAGCACATTATTGTGTATATACTATTGTGCTTGTTTTATTTTGATTGTGTGAACCCAATGCAAATGGACAAAGACTTAGATTTTAGGACCTTACCTATTCTAATGGAGTTTGAAGAGCAACTAGGCCTCATGCCTTTAGAATGCTATAAAAGAAGAAAAATGTCAAAGAGCAACTAGGCCTCATGCCTTTAGAATGCTTAATCTTGAAGAAGACTTGGAAAGGGCTTAATTCTAAACTCACTCTTGTCCATTCTTTCTATTGCATTGTGGAACTTTTTGATGTGTGTGTTCTTATGTGCTAGGGATCCCAAACTTGCCAAGTAGAAGGACAATTGTCATGGGCATCCAAAGTGAGAGATACAAAAGCCATTGGAAGATTCCTAGGAGCTTGACTGTTTGCTTGATTGCTTGAGTTATTTGATTATTGCTTGCTAATTCCAAAGGAAAGGGAACAACTTGGATCATCACTATGATCTCAAGAAGGGAACTCCATTGTGGTTTTATCTCTCTTCCTTCATCTTTGTATGTCTAGGATCTAGCCATTCTTCTTCTTCCTCCACTCTAACCCAAGCCAAACTTTTGTGCAAAAATTAACATTGTTTTCAAAATTAGAAACTTAAGCACTATGCTTTTGATTTTCCAAACTTCTTTTCATAACACTTATTTTGAATTGAATCCTAAGTAAACTTTTACCTTACTTTGTAAATACTTTTCATTGGTAAATACAACTGACTCAATTGTTTTTGTGGTTTCAATGGCCACTTCTTGCGAAAGCTTTTCATAAACATTAGTGTCGCAACCTGAAAAATACAGTGCGAAAAAAAATAACCGGCGAAAGAAAAAGACAGAAGAGTCGCCACCATGCGTTATTCATCCCAAAAGGAGGGAAAGGAAACGCTCGAAGTAAACCTGAAAAAGGAAAGGACAAGACGGGGTCTCGCAACCAAATCTTGGGTTCGGGAGTCGGTTATGCGAAGGGAAGGTATTAGCACCCCTACGCATCCGTAGTACTCTACGGGATCCACTTTTGTAGTTCTTGTCTAAAGGGTGTGGGTTTATCTTTTGCTGTTTACCAAAAAAAAAAGGTTAAATGAAAAAAATAACGAAAAAAAAAAAAATAACGAAAAAAAAAAATAACGAAAAAAAAAAATAATTTTTTACAAAAAAAATAAAAATAAAATAATAATAATAATAAAAAATTTTAATTAATTAATTAATTAATTAAATAAATAATTAAATAAATAAAAATATAATAAAATTTTTTGGACTTGGACCTTTCTCAAAAACCCACTAAGCTACCAATATTAGCCTATAAATACTAGAGTTTCATTGAAACAAAAGCCACACAGAAGAGGAGAAGAAGGAAGAGAAGCAAAATACTCTGAGGTTTCCTTGGAACAAAACCCTGAGGAAAAAGATAGTGAGAGAAGACCTAACGGAGTTCAGAGCAGCCTCCAAACCCCGAAGGGAACTCAACTACACAGAATCACCTCTGCCTCACATAAACCCTGAAGATTGTTTTGTAAACCTCACGGGTGCAACTCAATTTCAATCAAGCTCTCCAATCAGGTTTGCCTTTATTCCCATTACCTTTTGCTTTGAAGTTGAATACTCTGAATGTATGAGGTATGATGGATGAATTTCATTAGGTTTTTCGCCCATGGGTTTAATATGTATATGAATGTATAAACAATGCCTTGAATGTTTAACCGTTTAATTTTTGAGTGTATGCCACAGGGTTTGAGGTTTCTGAAACCATACTGTTATTCATGAGAAAAATGCTTATGGTGTTTCACTAACCGTTTTGTTGAGTTTTTGTGAGGGCTCACATGACTTTTGCAGGGATAACTTGCATGGTTTCCCACTTTATTTGTGGGATAACCCCTGGAGGTTCATTCCGATTACCTGTACTGACCCACTTTCTTTGATGATGTTAGCTTGGAAGGATCTCAGGGTTTCCTATTCCTCTAATTGCTGTTACTTCGGATCTTTATCCGCGTGGTACTTTTACATTTTTCCCGCATTTTACTGCTTTCCTAGCTGGAAGACCTCGATAGAAGGCAACGTTTGAGCCCCTTGGTGGCATTTTACTTTGAGATACATGTTTTGTGTTTTGTATTCATATCCCTGCAGGTAGCGCGGTTCCTTCGTCAAGGACTGCCTTTTTGCCCTCGAGCATCCCAAACCCTAAAACCCAAAGCAACACGTTAACTCCTTCTACTACAGGCGAGTAAGTCTCCAAAGGTCGAGCATCCGGTAGATTGCGTAGTGACGTCGTTCGCCCAAAACCCAATCCATAACCCCGTAGTTAGCCGAACTACGTTTTGCTCTGATTCTCAGGCCAGATGAGATACGTAGGCATAAAGGGCCAACAAAGTCAAATCAAACTTGACCAAGGGCCAACAAGTTAATATCATTGGATTTGACTTTTGAGAAAGGTCCAAGTCCAAAAAATTTTATTATATTTTATTTATTTTAATTATTTATTTAATTAATTAATTAATTAATTAATTAAAATTTTTTATTATTATTATTATTTTTTACTTTTTTTTTTTGTAAAAAATTATTTTTTTTTTATTTTTTTATTTTTTCATTTTTTTTTTATTTTTTTTTTTTGGATCTAATTCTGATTGACATGATGAAATGCAATATGAAATGCTAAACGAATGCATGAATGAGGAGGGCAAATTTTGGGGTGTTACAATTAGCTATTAGGTTTGAGTTATCTTAGTGGATGATATAATACTCACCTATATCCTTAGTGATGGACTATAAGTCTTCCATGTTTATTATAGGGTTAACCCTTCACTAGCATGTTGAAGCTCTCCTCACATGGTGGATTTGTGGTTTTAGGTTGAGTTTTCTCCCTTTGATAACAAAAGACCTTAAGGCTTTTGGCTAATCAATCCACCAATTTTCTTTTGAGATTTTTACCCCGAATTACGAGGTTTTGATCCTAATCTTTTTTAAGATGGTACGTAGGCAATGGGTTTATCCATTCAAACACAAAATTATAAATAACTTGTATATTCTTTTCTCATCCCCCCAATCATGTTTGCACAAATAATTTTCACAAATACCAACCTACCTTACAACATTAGTGAAAAGGGCTCCCTTAGAGTACTAAGGATGTTTTGGGTGCTTAAAACCTTCCCATTGCATAACCAACCCCCTTATCCAGATCTCTGACATTTTTATTAGTTTTTGATTTGATAAAATTTCTCGGTTTTTGTTAGCTTTCTAACCTTTCCTTTGGATAAATAGAAGTGTTGTGGCGACTCGAATTGTATGATTTACTTTTGATTTAGTCAGTAAATCTAAAGGTAACGAATACCCCACTACACAGATCAAGTGGTCACAAGCGCTCAATCCACAATACGCCCAAGTCAGGGCGCCACAGGAAAGGTAATTCAAACAAACGCATGAGATTATTCCATTTCAAAAGGATCATATGGCTCTGAACACGCCAACTCACCACCGAAGCTACAACTCTGATCTCATTCTCAGGCGAGCCTCGCCGGACCGGTTCAGTCATAACCATCACCAACATTAGAAAGAAAGACATGATTTCACAGTAAAAATGGCATTGAGCACGAATCTGACCTCAATTTATCCAAACTCCAAGTATATTAAGAGATACATGGAGTTGAAATTTGAGGTGCACGATCTGAGTTGGATTTGAAATGATCGAGTTATGCATTTTTGAAGTTTGGAAAAATCACTTGATCAATGATATAGGTCAAAAATGACCTATAATGTAACCTCATATCAGATGCTCATAAAAGTTGAATCAGCTCTCACTTCAAATATCAAAGTTGAAGTAGGCCTCTTTAATTTGATTGTGAAACTTGGAAATCTTTCATCTCATAAAAATTGAGCAAGTTATGGCCTTGGGAAGTTGACTTTCAAATTAGGGTTTAGACAAAATGACCTATAATGTTTCAACATAGAAAATGATTTTCCAAGAAAAAATAGCTCTAGGTCTCAACATGAAAGTTGTTTGGAATGTCATTTATAGTAAGTTTGCTCTTGGAATAATTTTCATATGGTGAAAATTGTAGGAGATAGGGTCTAGGGAGACCCAGTTTTGATCAGATGAATTCATCTGGCCAACCACCATCAACCAACTTGCTAACCCAATTATCTTGAATTTATAGGCTCATGGTAGATCATATACGCATAATATGATGAATTTTGAAGTGTCCCTTGAGAAACTTGATCAATTGATGAGATAGCTTGTTGGAGAAGTTACTCAAGATACCCAGTCAAACTAGGGTTTCCAATGTAAATCACCCTCAAACTCTTGAAGAATGCTTAATCAATATAACATGTAGAGATCATTGGGACTCATATATGATGTTTATGACCATCCTTGAATCAATCCATGGTTGTGCTCTTTGTTCATGAGGGTCTCAAACCCTAGATATGGACTTGATAGATCAATGGAGATCATGACCTACCTACAAAAGAGTTAAGAAAATGTAAAGACATATTTTTGGTATTTTGGTTAGTGAAATGATAAAATACAAGTATGATACAATCACATAATGCTTGGTAACTCTCCCAAAACAATCCCCATGAAAGAGGGGTAAGGAGGATGACAAGGTATGATCCCAATGTTAATTCTTATGATGAAATTGCATGAGGGATCTTAGGGTCAAAATTGGGGTCTTACACTAATTCCTTTGTATGTAAGGCATGATCCCTATTGATCTACCAAGTTCATATCTAGGGTTTGAGACCCTCATGACAAAAAGCACAACCATGAATTGATCCATGAATGGTTATGAGCATCATGTATGAGTTCCATTGATTCCTTCATGTTATATTGATCAAGTTATCTACAAGAGTTTGTGGGTGATTTGCCTTGGAAACCCTAGTTTGACTAGGTATCTTGAGTAACTTCTCCAACAACCTATCTCACCAATTGATCAAATATCTCAAGGGACATTTCAAAAAACTCATCATATTATGCATATATGATCTACCATGAGCCAAAAAATTCCAAAGAATTGAAGGTTAGCAAGTTGGTTGATGGTGGTTGGCCAGATGAATTCATTTGATCAAAACTGGGTCTCCCTAGACCATATCTCCTACAATTTTCACCACATGAAAATGATTCCAAGAGAAACATTACTCTAAATGACATTCCAAACAACTTTCATGTTGAGACCTAGAGCTATTTTTGCTTGGAAAATCATTTTCTATGTTGAAACAATACAGGTCATTTTGTCTAAACCCTAATTTGAAAGTCAACTTCCCAAGGCCATAAATTTCTCAATTTTTATTAGATGAAATATTTACAAGTTGCATAATCAAATTCAATATGTCTACTCCAAATTTTATATTTTGAGTGAGAGCTAATTCAACTTTTATGAGCATGTTATATAAGGTTACATTATAGGTCATTTTTGACCTATACCATTGAACAAGTGATTTTTCCAAACTTCAAAAATGCATAACTCTATCATTCCAACTCCAAATGACATGAAATTGGTGACCATTTTTATGGTCTTTGAGAGAGATACATTTTTGATGAAGACACTTTTCTCATTTTAAGCTCACATAAAAAGTTAAGCAAGGTGGAATATTGAGACATATGGCTTGACACTTAGAAAAAATTTCAACATGTTAAAATTTCCAAACTTCCACCTCAAAATTCTCCATGTTCCAAGCTCCAAATGAAAAAGTGTTGAACATCAAACTTGTAGCCCTTGATCCAAGCTTTCCAAATAACCCAAGTTCATGCATTTTGGATGAGGTTTTCTAGGTCTACGCATGGCTTTAACAGGGCTGCATAATTGGAAAGAATCAAGCTTCAAAACTTCAGTTCCCTTTGCCTTGCCAATGAAGCATCCATTCAGACTTCATTTGGAATGATTTTGGACCTTTTTGCCTTGCATCATGGGCCTGCACATGCCCATGCACTTGTGCCATCAACATTGCTAAAATTGGATAAAATTTGAAGTGTGCAAATATCATTCATTCATGCTATAAATACATGCTCTCTATGCTCATTTGAATCACACCTTGTGCGCCAGCTTTGCCCCCCATTGAAACCCTCACATTCTAAAGGAAAACCTGATAAATTTCAACTTACAATTTGAGTTTGAATCTCAACTATTGGAGATTCAAGAACTCCAGGATCCAAAGCCTTGCAACCTCTCTAATCACTTCTTACTAGCTTCTCAAGTGTGATCAGATCGTGTTTGGAGCAAGCAACATCAAGAACTACATTGCATTGAACATAATTTTCAGAAAACTTCATCTCTTTGATTCTCTCTCAATTCTCTTGGATCTTTGGTTGTCTGAAGTCCTACCAATGTAGGCCAGAAGATTGAGTTGCTTAGAGGTTAAATTGAAGCAACTCAGTTGACACACCTTAAAATTAAACTCCTTATATCTTTCTATATATGTGGAGTTAGTTAAAATTGAGGTCAGATTCGTGCTTTACGCCATTTTTTTCTTTCAGATCATGTCCTTTTTTTAATTTTAGTGATGGTTGAGGGTGGACCAGTCCGGTGAGGTCCACCGGAGAAGAAGACCGGAGCTTTAGCTCCGGCTGTGCGTTGGCACGTTTCCAAGCCACATGATCTTGCCAAATTTTTTTAATCTGAAGCGTTGGTTGTGATTACCACGCGTGTGGTGCGCTGACTAGGTTCCATCATGGAACGCGCGTTGTAGTCCACTTGATCTGCCACCTCAATTAATGAGGGAGATCAAGTGGCTCTCGTTTTTTGCTATTTTTTGATTTTCATTTTAATCCTTTTATTTTCATTATTTCATATTAATTTTAATATTGATTCAAAAAATATGAGAGTTTCACCCAAAAATTTCAAATAATTTCCTCTTTCATATTCTGAATTAAAATTATTTTTTGGATCATTATTAATATTTTTCATGATTTAATTGATTTTGTGATTATTTTTAATTGTTTAAAAATACTTTTAAGTCTTTAAAAATTCTGTAATTTTTTCTCCAAGGTCCTTTGACCTTGTTTGACCTATGATAAATATCATGGCCATTTATTTGGTGTTTTGATGAGGTTTTAGGAATTTGACAAACCATATTTAATTTAAATGCCTTATTTTAGTATTTTTAATTTGAATAAATGCCAAATAATTTTGTTGACCAATTGTGATGACTTGTTTGAGTTTGACTCTTGTTGTTGGCCCTTGGTCAAGTTTGATTTGACTTTGTCAAGTTAATATACATTTCATCTCCCAAAATGAATGGATGATATTAATTTGGTAAAAATCATCCTTTGACCAATTTGAGTTTTGATCCATTCCCCTCCCTCTTCATCTCATTCCCCTTCTTTATGCATTCATCTCATTTGGCCCATGATATCTCAAACTCCTAAGGCTAGTTGATTAAAAAATCAACAGAAGTATGGATGGGATTAGGCCACCTCTTTTGCATATTCTTTTTGTGTGTGGTATGTTTCATGAGCATGGTCCATTATACCATGTCTCAAACATGCATTAACACCAAAATTCTATAGCCCCTCCTCAAATAGTTGTGACTTCTACATAAGTCCAATTACGATTGCTTAACATAGCGCTAAACTTGTGACACAAAGGGCATAGCATTCTAGTTAGTGAGATTGTAAGTCTCCCCTCTTTCATGGTATTGTGTGGAAACTTGGCCTTTTTTCCTTCCTTTGGAAGATGTCTTGGCTCAAGGATCCATGCTTGTGATAAGTGGGTTGAGTGTTCTCCAAAGAATGACTAAAAAATGAAAAGCAAAAGCAAAACAATACTAACTTCTAACTCATTAACAACTAACTTTTAATTTCAAGCCATTTACTTTAATGTCATTTAATTCTAGCCTTTATTCATTTGCCATTGTTCCTATCAGTCTAATTATTTAGGTTAATGCAATTTTCACTTTGTCCACTTGGACCATATTGTGTGATATATCTTGTTTGTGTGGTCTTTGACCGTTAATGTACATAATAACAACAAAAACCCTAAAAAACTTTTGTGTGGACTGTTGGCTTGATCTTGGACAAATGGACTTAGAACTTAGGCAACATTCCTAGGCTAAAGGACTTGGCCAATGCCAACATATTGAGAAACCAATTGCTTGCAATTTGGAACTTCATCTGATACATCATTCAAAATCCTTTTTTTTAGTTCATCTGCAACATGATCATTGTGTAGCTTTTATTTTGAACCTGTAACTTGTGGAATTCATCTGTTACATGGGCTAATTTTGAAGAATATCATGGAATGATTAAAGCTTGGATGTGGCTATCTTTATTTGATGCCTTTTCTCTTCAAGATAATATAATGGAGCATCTAGAGAAAGAGAATAGGGACTTGAAGGAAGAGATTGCTAGACTGACTTTGATGATGGAGTTAGTCCTTGCTGCGCAGAGTCAAGCTTCACCAACTCCTTCAACTCCTCCCGCGAGGACTGCCATATCTAAGATAGAAACTTCAACAGTGCCTGTTGCAATAGCCCACTTCGCTCCGTCTATGCCAACTGGGTTCCCTTGGGGAATTCCATCTAATTTAATGCCAGAGGGCTTCACTCCTACTCTCGCTTCTATGCCGGCATCTAGACCGGTCCTGTCTGTGCCACCTCCCGTTGTGCACACCCTTCCCCGTGTTGAATACACCATTTATCATTCTGAGCCATCTGAAGGCCCGAATGTATATGAGAAAATGGATGAAATGAAAGATCAATTCCTTGAGCTGCACAAGGAACTGAAGATTTTGAGGGGTAAGGAGCTCTTTGGGAAAAGTGTTGCTGAGTTGTGCCTAGTGCCCAATGTGAAGATCCTTGTTAAATTCAAAGTGCCTGACTTTGAGAAGTACAAGGGAAATACATGCCCGCTCAGCCATCTTGTGATGTATGCTCCCAAGATGTCAACACAGACTAACAACGACCAACTGCTAATCCACTACTTTCAGGATAGCCTGACAGGTGCTGTGCTCCGGTGGTATATGGGCCTGGAAAGTGCCAGCATCCGCACTTTCAACGATCTAGGCGAGGCCTTTGTGAAGCAGTATAAATATAATGTGGACATGGCTCTAAATAGAGATCAGCTGAGGGCAATGTCCCAAAAACACAAGGAGACCTTCAAGGAATACACCCAGAGATGGCGAGAATTGGCAGCTCAGATAGTGCCACCCCTGGAAGAGAAGGAGATGACAAAGATCTTCTTGAAGACTTTGAGCTCTTTCTATTATGAAAGAATGATTGCCTGTGCTCCATCAGACTTCACCGAAATGGTGAATATGGGGATGAGATTGGAAGAGGGGGTCGGTGAAGGACGTTTATCTAGAGATGACAGTTCCTCAGCAAAGAAGTATGGAGGCTTTACTAGGAAGAAGGAGGGAGATACCCATGATGTGTCCTCTCATATTAAAAGAAGGCCCTCTGTAAGGAGGAAGGATGTGCGTCCAGCCGTCAACCAACACCTGGTGGCTCATATAGCACCTGCTTTTAGAGAAGTTCATCAACAACAACAACATCGTCAACAACAACAGGCCTACCAGCCTCGCAACAATAATAACACTAGCACCGGAAACTACAAAAGGAAGAGGGTAACTTTTGACCTGATTCCGATGACATATGCTGAGCTTTACCCTTCCTTGATATATAGGAAGCTGATAACTCCGTGAGATCCTCCTGCTGTACCGACCAATCCTCAGTGGTGGTATAAGACAGAGCTTCGATGTGTATATCATTCCGGTGCTCCCGGACATGACATGGAGAACTGTTACCCGTTGAAGACCAAGGTGCAAGACCTTGTGAGGAGTGGGATATTGTTTTTTGAGGATGTAGGTCCAAATGTGAAGAAGAACCCATTGCTCGAGCATGGGAAGGCAGTCGTTAATATGGTCCAGGGATGCCCTGGCAAATACAAAGTCCTTTATATGAATGACATAAGGCAATCTTTGGTCGAGATGCATAAGCTGTTGTGTGAACACAGCCACTACGAGCATGACCACGATAGGTGCCAGGTGTGCATTATCGATGAGAGAGGATGTCGTCAGGTAAGAAAGGACATCCAAGAAATGATAGATCAAGGGATGATTGAGATACTTCAAAATCGTAATGAGGATGAAGTTGATGTAATTACTCCTGTGTTTAAAATTCCTGAGCCTGTTGTCATCAAATATGACGGTAGAAAGAAGAAGGTATCTCCAGCTCTTGTGATAAAGCCAGCGGGCCCTGTCCCGTATGTATCAGACAAAGCTGTTCCTTACCAATATAACGCAGTTATGCTGGAGGATGGAAAGGAGGTGTCGTTGCCCTCAACTTCTCTGGTGAGCATTTCAGACGTCAGTGGTGTGACCCGTAGTGGTCGTGGTTTCTCGGCTCCGCCGAAATCCCATGAAGATGTCATGAAGAGAACTGTTGTTAATTCTGCTGGTCCCGTGGGGATTTCTTCTCAAAATAATTTTGTTCCTGTTTTTGACCCTTTTGCTGTTAAGAATAATAATACTCCTATCCTTGTTGGCCAGTCTGGCATTTTGAAAGAGGATGGTGATGAGATGTTAAGGCTCATCAAAAGGAGTGAATATAATGTTGTTGATCAGCTGCTACAAACTCCATCAAAGATATTTGTCTTATCTTTGTTGATGAATTCCGAGCCACAGCGCGAAGCTTTGCAGAGGGTGTTGGACGTGGCATACGTGGACCACGATGTCACAATAGAGTAGTTTGATAGCATTGTTGCAAATATAACCACTTGCAACAATTTGAGCTTCTGTGATGCTGATCTTCCCGAGGAGGGAAAAGACCACAATTTGGCTTTACACATATCTATGAACTGTAAGGATGATGCCTTATCCAATGTGTTGGTGGACACAGGATCATCACTTAATGTAATGCCAAAATCCACTCTTGCTAAACTTTCATATCAGGGGCCTTCCATGAGACAGGGTGGAGTGGTTGTGAAGGCGTTTGATGGATCGCGCAAAACTGTGATCGACGAATTAGAACTCTCGACCAAGATTGGACCTAGTGATTTTCATATCACTTTCCAAGTAATGGATATTCATCCGTCTTACAGCTGTTTGCTTGGCCGGCCATGGATTCACGAGGCAGGCGCCGTGACATCCACCCTACACCAAAAGTTGATGTTTGTGAAAAACAAGAAGTTGGTGGTGATAGGGGGAGAGAAGGCTCTCTTGGTCAGTCATTTATCTTCCTTCTCCTATATTGATGATCAAGGATAAGGTTGGAACTCCGTTCCAAGCCTTATCTATTGCTGAGCCTTCAAGGAAAGGACTTTCTTCATTTGTCTCCTATAATGATGCGAAGTTGGCCATTGAGCATGGTGCAACTACTGGTTTGGGTAAAATGATCAGGTTGGAAGATAACAAGTCTCGAGGTGGAATAGGGTATTCTTCAGGTGTTTCCAATGAGCGTGGGTTGTTCCAGAGTGGATGTTTCATCCACACTGTTGAAGATCAGGAAGTTGTTGCCGTTGTTGAAGATGATGAAGAGTAAGACCTTGGTAACTTTGTCATACCTAGAGGAATCTGCAATAATAGGGTCACTGTTGATGTTCCAACAGTTATCCATAAGTAAACGTAATGTGTTCATTTTGTTTAAAAAACCCTTCTGCCATGGCAAAAGGAGAAGTGAAGACATTGTTGGCACAATTTGATTAATACAATGATATTAATTCAATAATCACATGTTAAATGTTTGTTTTTCCAAAAAAAAATCCCTTTTTGCTTTTTGCATGAAATTGGTGATCACCATAAAATCCTAAGAAAGAGAATAAAATCAATTTTTCATCTGCATAATGATTTGCCTTGTTTGAATTCTGAAATCTTTTTATACTCAAAATCATTATGCAGGTTAACCAAACCTATTGAACATAGTGATCCAACACCATCTCAAAACTTTGAGTTCCCAGTATTTGAGGCAGAAGAAGATGATGTTTGTAAGACCCTAATTTTAACCCTAAGACCCCTCATGGCATCATATCATTGCACTTTGCATTTGCCTCAAGGATCATAGCATCTTGGCTCCTTAACCCTAGGGTTGGGACTTGTGTGAGTTGGTCTGAGACCACCAAGCATGCTTGAATTGTATATTATTGCTTTTTTATTTGTTTACTAACCAAAAGCACAAAAATATGTCACTAACATCTTTTGTTTTGTAGCTTGAGCAATCATAAGATCCAAGGCTCCTAGGAGGCCCCTATACTCATTGATATGGCCAGGTGAAGGTGAAGTAAGCATGACAATGGTTCACAAAGATCTCAATCATCATATATGCCTCCCAAGTATCTCAATTTGCCAATTTGATCAAGATAAACCAAAGGGTTTGAGGCTTGTTTCCCAAGGAAACCCTAATTCATTTGTGCATTGACTGTGCCTTGCTCATGAAGCAACCTCAACCCATGATCAAATACAATCAAGGGAAGTTCTTTCATTCAAAATTTCATGCATATTTGAACTTATTTGAGTGTCCTCAATCATCAATTCATTAAGATTGGAAGTTTGGACTTGAGAAGTTGATCAGTCAATTCATCTAACTATTTTGAGATCCACTGAGCCCTAACTTTTGATGTGTTTAGCAAATAAAGATGATCCTAAAAGAAACAATGTTCTTAAGAACCATATGAAAAACTTTCATGTTCATCAAAAATTGATTTGAAACTTGGAAGGTCATCATCCATTTCAAAACATTATAGGTCATTTTGACTGAAACCCTAATTTTGGGTCACCTTCCCAAGGACATAACTCACTCATTTTTCATGATCTTGAGGTGGGATCAAATGCATTAGAAATTTTAATATGTCTACTTAATTTTCTATGTTTGACGAATTTTCATAATCCTAAAAGAAACACATGTGATAATACAAAACATTATAGGTCACTTTGGACCAAAGTCATTGAAATGTGAAAAAGTCTAACTTCAAGTGCCAATAACATTCTCATAAAAATCCAAATGATTCAAAATTTAAGTCCAATTTTATTATATTGAATCTATCTACAACTTTGATGTTGAAGGTTTTGTCATTTGAGGCTTGCATCAACGAAACAGAAGGGCTTGAAGTTGGTCCATTTTGACAAAATTCTCATGCACATGTTTTGCACCTTGAACTTTATGATCAGTTTTCATTAATTTCCCAACTCCAAATGGATTTTTGTTCAAGATAACAATTGTTCCTCATGTCAATACCTTTCCAACCATTACCCACAAGGCCATGTTTTATTTTGGTAAGGTGCATTTTCGAAGAGGTAAAGATTTATGTGCATTTTTGGAAACAATGTTGAAACTTCATGCACACTCCAATTCAATTACATGTACATGTCCAATTCATCTCAATTACATCTGAACACTCAATTTCCGTTGCATTTGGGCCTCCCATGTGCCTGTACAGGCCCATGCATGGAGGCCCTCATCACACATGCACATGAATTTCCCATGCTTTGCATCAGCTTTCACTATAAATAAACATGCTCAGCTTCATTCATGATCAACCTTAAGGCGCCTTATATGCTGCAGAAGTGAATCCCCACACCTCACCAAAGGAATCTTGCACTTTCACTTTAATTTTTCAGATCCAATTTTCAACTTCCTTGGTTGATTATTGGACTCTAATTCCTTAGCCTAGCCCTATTTCCAACTCAAGAACAAGTTTCTATTAAGAATTGGAAAGGATCGTGCCTCATAGAGCTGCACTTCAAAGGTTGTTGTTCAAACTTTTTCAATTCGAAACTCACTGATTCTTGCTCATTTCTAGTGTTTGTTGGCTCCTCTAAAGTCCTCTCATAAGAGGCAATTGAATTGTGTACTTAATTTCATAAATCCATCAAGTTCAGTTTGAACTCCATAATTTTCCATCTCTGATTCCTCTTTCCATGAGAGTCTAGAGTGAAAACCAATGGCACAGGGGTGATGTACATCACCCCGGCTTTCCAATGATATGAGGATCGTCCATTTTGGTTGAGATTTTATGACCTGCAACTCTGGTCGGAGCTTGCCTGCTCGCTGGAGAAGACGGTGGTGTACACCACCGTCCACTTTGCCAGATCTCATGTGGACCGTTTGATTGAGTTTCCAGATCTAATCATAGCCCTCCAATCTTATGACTTTTAATAATTCATTATCTTTCTCAGTTGACTAAAGCCTATGATGCACGCGCGCCTGTGAGCCATTTGATGTGCCACATCATTTAATGGGATTGATCCAAGGCGCCAGGCTTTTTTGCATTTTCTGATTTTTCTATTTTATTTTCTTACTTTTATTTTATTTCAAAAATGCATATCTCTTTCATTTTAAATCCAAAAAATATGGGACCAATTGCATTATTTCCATTTTAAATTCTAGTTTCTGAAAATGATTTTTAATATTTTTTATTATGTCATTTGTTATTTTTTGTGAATTTTCTCTTTTCTGGTTATTTTTAATTCATTTTAATTAGTTTCCAATATTCAAAAAATGCAAAAATATTTTCTTAACCTCTTTGAATGATGATGAATCTATGAAAAATATTCTCATCAATTTATTAATTGATTGGAGATTTATTTGAGATTTTAGTTCAATTAGGTTATTTTTTATTCATTTCTAATTGTGTATATATTATTGTGCTTGTATTGTTTTTGTTTTTGTGAACCAAATGCAAATGGACAAAAGGACTTAGACTTTAGGACATGAAGAGAAACTAGGCCTCATGCCTTTAGAATGCTATAAAATGTCAAAGAGCAACTAGGCCTCATGCCTTTAGAATGCTTAAAGCTTGAAGATGAATTGAAAGGACCCAATTTCTAAACTCACTCTTGTCCATTCTTTCTATTGCATTGTGGAACTTTTTGATTTGTGTGTTCTTATGCTAGGGATCCCAAACTTGCCAAGTAGAAGAACCATTGTCATGAGAATCTAAAGTGAGAGAACCAAAAGCCATTGGAAGATTCCTAGGAGCTTGCTTGATTATGTGCTTGATTGCTTGAGTTATTTGCCTATTGCTTGCTAATTCCAAAGGAAAGGGAACAACTTGGATCATCACTATGATCTCAAGAAGGGAACTCCAATGTGGTTTTATTTCTCCTCCTTCATCTTTGTATGTTTAGGACTTAGCCATTCTTCTTCTTCCCTCCACTCTAACCCAAGCCAAAACTTTTGTGCAAACATTAACATTGTTTTCAAAAATTAGAAACCTAAGCACTATGCTTTTGATTTTCCAAACTTCTTTTCATAACACTTATTTTGAATTGAATTCTAAGTCAACATTGACCTTACTTTGTAAATACTTTTCATTGGTAAATACAACTCACTCAATTGTTTTTGTGGTTTCAATGGCCACTTCTTGCCAAAGCTTTTCATAAACATTAGCTATTAGGTTTGAGTTATCCTGGAGGTTGATATAATACTCACCTATATCCTTAGTGATGGACAATAAGTCTTCCATGCTTATTATAGGGTTAACCCCTCACTAGCATGTTGAAGCTCTCCTCACATGGTGGATTTGTGGTTTTAGGTTGAGTTTTCTCCCTTTGATAACAAAAGACCTTAAGGTTTTTGACCAATCAATTCACCAACTTGTCTCGAGATTTTTACCCCGAACTACGAGGTTTTGATCCTAATCTTTTTAAGATGGTACGTAGGCAATGGGTTTATCCATTCAAACACAAAATTGTAAATAATTTGTACATTCTTCTCTCATCTCCCCAATCATGTTTGCACAAATAAATTTTCACAAATACCAACCTACCTTACAACATTGTGAAAAGGGCTCCCTAGGAGTACCTAAGATGTTTTGGGTGCTTAAAACCTTCCCATTGCATAACCAACCCCCTTACCTAGATCTCGAACATTTTTATTAGTTTTTGATTCAATAAAACTTCTCGGTTTTTGTTTGCTTTCTAACCTTTCCTTTGGATAAATAGAAGTGCGGTGGCGACTCGACTTGTATGATTTACTTTTGATTTAGTCAATAAATCTAAAGGTAACGAATACCCCGCTACAATGTTGAAGAGATTCCTGATGAGATCACCCGTCTGCTTTAGCAAGAGGAGAAGATCACTCAGCCGCATCTTGAGAATATGGAAACAGTCAACTTGGGGTCTGAGGATTGCGTTCATGAAGTGAAGATTGGGGCACTCCTGGAAGAGTCTGTGAAGAAGGGGTTGATCAAGTTGCTACGAGAATATGTCGACGTCTTTGCCTGGTCGTATGAAGATATGCCTGGTCTAGATACTTATATTGTGAAACATTTCTTTCCATTAAGCCTGAGTGTGTGCCTGTGAAGCTGAAGCTCAAAAGAAATCATCCTGATATGGCAGTGAATATTAAAGAAGAGGTTCAGAAGCAAATTGATGCGGGGTTTCTGGTGACTTCTACATATCCTCAATGGGTGGCCAATACTGTTCCTGTACCTAAAAAAGATGGAAAAGTCTGAATGTGCATGGACTATCGTGACTTGAATAGAGCTAGTCCAAAAGATGATTTTCCCCTACCACACATTGATATGCTGGTAGACAATACAACTAAATTCAATGTCTTTTCATTCATGGACGGATTTTCCGGTTATAATCAGATTAAAATGGAACCCGAGGATATGGAGAAGACAACATTCATCACACCTTAGGGAACATTCTGTTATCGAGTGATGCCCTTCGGTTTGAAGAACGCCAGAGCCACGTATCAACGTGCTATGACTACCTTATTTCATGATATGATGCATAAGGAGATTGAGGTGTATGTTGATGATATGATTGCAAAGTCGAAAATGGAAGTTGAACACGTAGAACACTTGTTGAAGATTTTCTAGCGTTTGAGGAAGTACAAACTCCGCCTGAATTCGAACAAGTGTAAATTTGGAGTCCGTTCCGGCAAGTTATTGGGCTTTATTGTCAGTGAGAGAGGTATTGAAGTTGATCCTGCCAAGGTCAAAGGAATACAAGAGATGCCTGCACCCAAAACTGAGAAGCAAGTCCGAGGTTTTCTTGGCCGCTTGAATTACATTTCAAGATTTATATCCCACATGACTGCCACATGTGCTCCTATATTCAAGCTCCTCCAGAAAGATCAGCGTCATGATTGGACCGAGGATTGCCAAAAGGCCTTTGATAGTATCAAAGATTATTTGCCTGAGCCTCCGATTCTGTCTCTGCCTATTGAAGAGAGATCATTGATTATGTACTTGATCGTGCTTGATGATTCCATGGGATGTGTATTGGGTCAGCAAGATGAATCAGGGAAGAAAGGGAATGTAATATACTACTTGAGTAAGAAGTTTACTGACTGTGAGTCTCAGTATTCGATGCTTGAGAAGACATGTTGTGCTTTGGCATGGGCTGCTAAGCGTTTATGATAGTATATGTTGAATCATACAACTTGGTTAATATCCAAAAAGGATCCGATCAATTATATCTCTGAGAAGCATGCTTTAACTGGGAGAATTGCCTGTTAGTAGATGTTGTTATTTGAGTATGATATTGAGTATCGAGCTGAAAAAGCTATTAAAGGTAGTATCTTGGCTGACCATCTGGCACATCAACCAATTGAAGACTATCAATCTGTTCAGTACGACTTCCCAGATGAGGAGATTCTGTATTTGAAGATGAAAGATTCTGATTAGTCTACGCTCGATGAAGGGCTAGGGCCTGGTTCCCGATGGGGTATCGTGTTCGATGGTGCTGTTAATCAGTATGGAAATGGTATTGGGGAAGTGATTATTACTCCTCAAGGCACACATTTTCCTTTTACAGCAAGGCTAACTTTCAAATGCACGAATAATATGGCGGATATGAGGCTTGTATTATGGGTTTGGTAGAGTGTATTGATCTTAGGATCAAACATCTTGATGTTTATGGTGATTCGGCCCTTGTTATTAATCAGATTAAGGGTGAATGCGAGACGAATCAGCCTGGCCTCATCCCATATAGATATTATGCGAGGATGATTTCAACTTTCTTTACTGAGGTGGACTTCCATCATATTCCTCGAGATGAGATTCAGATCGTAGATGCTCTTGCTACGCTTGCTTCAATGATTGTAGTGAAGTATTGGAATGAAGATCCCAATATTACTGTGATGTGCTTGGATAGGCCGGCTCATGTATTTGCAATTGAGGAAGTGAAAGATGATAAGCCATGTTATTATGATATTAAGTGTTTTCTCCAAAGTCAGACGTACCTGCCTGGGGCATCTGTTAAAGATAAGAAGACTTTGAGGAGATTATCTGGCAATTTCTACCTTAAAGGTGGTGTGCTTTACAAGAGGAATTTTGACATGGTTCTGCTCAGATGTGTGGATAGACACGAAGCAGGCCTGTTGTTGGCTGAAGTCCATGAAGGTTTATTTGGTACCCATTCCAATGGACATGCTATGGCAAAGAAGATGTTGAGAGAAAACTATTATTGGCTGACAATGGAGTCTGACTGCCACAAATATGTGAAGAAATGCCACAAGTGTCAGATTTATGCGGATAAGATTCATATTCCCCCGACACTTTTTAATGTTATTTCTTCACCATGGCCTTTATCTAGGTGGGGAATTGACATGATTGGCATGATTGAGCCAAAGGAATCAAACAGTCACCATTTTATTCTCATAGCTATTGATTACTTCACCAAGTCGATTGAAGCGGCGTCGTATGCAAATGTGACCAGGTAGGTGGTTGTGAAGATTATCAAGGATCAATTCATATGCCGATATGGTGTGCCAGACAAGGTCATTACCGATAATGGATCTAATTTGAACAATAAGATGATGAAAGAGCTGTGTAGTGAGTTCAAGATTGCGCATCATAATTCTTCTCCCTTTAGACCCAAGATGAATGGGGATGTTGAAGCTGCTAACAAGAACATCAAGAAGATTATTCAGAAGATTATTGTTACGTACAAAGATTGGCATGAAATGCTGCCATTTGCTTTGCATGGTTATCGTACATCTATCCGCACTTCAATAGGGGCAACCCCTTTCTCCCTTGTATATGGCATGGAGGCTGTGCTCCCTGTGGAGGTTGAGATCCCATCAATGAGAGTCTTGATGGAAGCCAAGTTAACTGAGGCTGAGTGGGTTCAGAGTCAGTATGACCAGTTGAATTTGATTGAAGAGGAGAGATTAACTGCCATGTGTCATGGTCAGTTATATCAACAAAGGATGGAGAAAGCCTTTGATAAGAAGGTCAAGCCTCGTGTGTTCCGAGAAGGAGACCTTGTGCTCAAGAAAGTCTTGTCTTTCGTGCCCGATTCCAGAGGCAAGTGGACTCCAAACTATGAAGGTCCATACATTGTTAAAAGAACCTCTTCAGGCGGTGCTTTGTTTCTTACAACTATGGATGGGGAGGTTTTCACTCGTCCTGTGAATTCAGATGCAGTCAAGAAATACTTCGCCTAAAGATAAAAACAGAATAGCTCGCTAAGTTGAAAACCCGAAAGCGCAACTTAGGCAAAAATGAGCGGCTCGGTGGAT
Organism: Lathyrus oleraceus; assembly: GCF_024323335.1. NCBI lineage: Eukaryota > Viridiplantae > Streptophyta > Magnoliopsida > Fabales > Fabaceae > Lathyrus > Lathyrus oleraceus. Next base: position 491,954,453 of record NC_066584.1, on the reverse strand, counting down.
TGAAAACCCGAAAGGGAGGTCTAGGAAAAAGTTAGAGACATAAAAAAAATGAATATACATATCCTTCTAGATTGAGTACTTCACCCTGGGGCAATCTAGGCAAAAATTAGGGATTCGGCAAGTAACTGCATCCTGACAAGACCTTGTTCTACAACCGTCATCTATCAAAGATTCTCTTTCAGTCATCATCAACTGAAGCGTCAAATACAGTGAATTTAGAGTTGGTGGAGAAACGGTCATTATGTTCAATGTAGCCCTTTTTCCATGTATATCACCAATTTCAAATTTGTAAAGATCCATGGAGTCTCGCCATTTGCGAACTACCATTCCATTAAATAAATTTGAAGCCTTTATCCAATTCTTGGCACTCTTACTTGTTTCTGTTTAACAAATGTTTGCATGTTCTTAATTGATAAATATCATTGTTTTAAACAAATAGAGTTTTATAAACTGTTTTAAACAAAATGAACCTTCATAATGACTAAAAAGATAAATGAAATGTCCTCAGTGCTTTCCCAAGGATAGTACGATTTCCAAAGGATAAGACATTTGTTCACATTCCGGCATGTTTATATCCTCTTCATCAGCTTTCATGTTGTCTCCTCAGCAGGGAGTTGTCTAGAGCAGTTGGTGGAGGGTCTGTTTCTCTTTTCATCCCCAGCATGTCACAGTTTGACGGAGGATCCATTTCCGTTTCACTCAGCCAAGGCATGATTCCTTTGAGGGTTGCTTATAGTTTATCCCCGGCAGGTTGCCTGACCCGAGTTTGATAAATCCCTTCCGTGGTTGAAGATTTCTTCTAACTTTTGAGAGATGGTGAAGAAGATGTGTTGCCTCCCCCAGGGGAGAAAATTGTTCCTTCTCCCCTTAGCAGAGATGTCTCTCCAACAGTTAGAATGAAATGTTTTGATTGATGAGTATCTGTTTGGGCATTTGCTCCCCACAGAATTTTACATCTTTCCTTGATAAGTTCCCCAGTAGTGTTTCTTCTACGGCAGATCTTATCGATTCTCAGCCACTTGCTCCCGATAATGGACGAGAAGTCCCTGACAGTTGGCAGTTGTAACTTTGCCTATCCCCACAAGAACTGATTTCTACTGTAGGCTTTACCTTTCTTGCTGAGATGTTGTGACGAATGTCCGATCGTGATTCTTGGACCCGTTTATGTTACGTCTGTTTTGTCAGCATTAATCATACACAAATCATACATATACATGCATAATCATGGCGTTCTGATAATCATAATTTGCATTCTTTTCCATATATCTTTACTTATTATCTCCTACTATTGGTGAAATACTCTTCCCCAAGCAGATGTTTGTGTCTGATCTCTCCATTTAGAGTCAGCCTCATAAGCAGAAAGTGGCTATCTTTCCTTTTATTCCCCATCAAATTAAGTCCTTCTGGATGGTTGTTATTTCAGTTTCCTCCCCAATTGTGTATCGGGGTGGAATTACTCCCCTGAGCTATATCCTCATTGGGTCGAGTCTCGTTTGATTATGTCTGTCTAGTTTGTTCCTAGATTGACTCCTTTCCTGTTATCCCCTGCAGTTCCCTGTAGTTTAGTTGTTCAATTGCTCAGTAACCAGTAATTGTTCATCCTTTTCCCCAGCAAACTTTGTGGCCTTCTACCCAGTAACCGGTAGTCGTAAGTCCTATTTCTGTGGCCTTCTACCCAGTAACCGGTAGTCGTAAGTCCTATTTTCTGTGGTTTTCTACCCAGTAACCGGTAGATGTAATCCCCTCTTTTTTGGTTATCTTTACCCAATAACCGGTATTGATATTCCTTCACTTTTGAGTATACCACCCCGTAACCGGCGATATATCTCCTGGATGATTGCTTTTGTCAGGCAATTTATCCCTTGCGAGTCATCCTTCATTTACCCTTGTTTGGTAATGATTGTTTCTCCTTCTGATTCGTCATCATTTTGTACCCAGTAGCCATTATCTCAATGTCCTTTCTTTTCAGTCGATTTATCCTTCATTAACCAAGTAACCGGTTGTGGATAATCTTCCATGCGAGTATGTTATCTACGTTATGACAGTAATAGATAATATATCTCATCCGCTCTTCGGTCGAAGTCTTCTTCTTTCCCAGTTGAGTAAGATTCGTATTTCCTTGTGGGATCGAATTCCCATCCTGTAGGTCGAGTTTGCTTTTTTCAACCCTCCTTTTGGATGATGAGTGTCTTGGATATGTTCCCAATTCACGCTTGGTTGGTCACCTATTATATGCCCAGTAACCGGTATCCCTGGTGTTCCTTCCTTCTGCTCCCTATTATGACTTTTGTCCCCTGTGGAGTCTGATTTTTCTGAGTTGAGATGTGCCTTTTGGGTCCTCCTCAAATGTTTCGGACAATTGATATCTCTCACCCTTATACCGGTCTTAGATATTCTTTCTCCCTGAGCGTGTTATTCTCTCACCCAGTAACTGGTATTTTGATGACATGTCTCCCTTTGAGTTTATTACCCAGTAACCGGTAATATCTCGTTGTTTCTTCCTCAGCTGAGTCCTTTGCGGACATCCCCGTCCGAGTCTGGATTTTTATCTGAAGTATCCTTTATGGATAATTCTGCTGTATTGGCACATTCCCCGATACATGCATCCTTGCGTCAACCCGAGTCTTTCCACCGATTTATTTTCGTGGAATCCCTTTGTGTCTCCCAGCAAGTTCTCAAGTCGTGGCCTGCTCACGCATTTTTTACTTTTCCCTAGAGTCTATGTCTCCTTAGTGAGGGTGTTACCCCTATTGGATTTTTTAGTTTCTTCTGATTTCTTTTCCTTCGTGGCAATTATTCGCCATGAAGATTTTATTTTGCATGCATACATTTGCATCCTGAGGTCTCTTAGGGACCAAAATTCATCTCTTTGTTATTATTTAAGCCCATTCTACCTCGTCGAGACGAAGATTTTAACCTTCATATCTCCGGCTAGAATGACCTTAAATAGGGGCATCTGTAAGACTCTAATATTGATCCTAAGATCCCTCATGGCATCATATCATTGCTCATGGCATTGCCTCAAGGATCATAGTATGTCTGGCTCCTTAACCCTAGGGTTGGGACTTGTGTGAGTGTTTTGAGACCTCCAAGCATGCTTGTATTGTATATTATTTCTTTTCTTATTTTGATTACTAACCAAAAGCACAAAAATATGTCACTAACTCTTTTGGTTTTGAAGCTCAAGTGATCATGTGCTCTATTGCTCCTAGGAGGCTCCTAAGCTCAATGAAGTGGCTAGATGATGAGAATAAGAATGACAATGGTCCAAAAATATCTTAATTATCATATATGTCTCCCAAGTATCTCAATTTGCCAATGTGATCAAGATAACCCAAAGGCTTGAGGTTTGTTTCCCAAGGAAACCCTAATTCAACTGTGCTTTGACTATGCCTTGCTCATGAAGCAACCTTAACCTGTGATCAAATTTAATCAAGGGAAGTGCTTTTATTCATTATTTTATGCATATATGATCCTATGTGAGGCCCCTCAATCATTCATTCATCAAGATTTGAAGTTTGGCCTTGAGAAGTTGACTAGTCAAGTCATCTGACAAAACTGAGGATCACTGAGATACAACGTTTAATGTGTTTGTCAAATTAAGATAACCCCAAGAGAAAAAATGTTCTTAAGAACCATATGAACAACTTTAGTTTTCAACAAAATTTCATTTGAAACTTGGAAGGTCATCATTCATTTCAAAAAATTATAGGTCACTTTGACTGAAGCCCTAATTTTGGGTCAACTTCCCAAGGACCTAACTTCCTAAATTTTTATGTTTTTGAGGTGACACCAAATGCAAAGCCATTCACTTGATCAATTGATCAAGATGTATTAGATTTGGATCAAGGAAGATTAAGTCTCCCTAATCAATGCTAACTTATCAACCTTCAACTCATTGATCAAAAAGAAAATAAGAAGAAGAAGAAGGAGATGGAGAATGGATAATGAAAAAATGGAAAGATCAAAAGGCATAAAGTGAAATAAGATGTACCAATCCATATGTATTGACCAAATGACATTGAAAGTCAAAGTCAAATAATGATAAATCAGAAATGAGGTGAAGATTGGAAATCAAACAATAAGCAAAATATTTTTTTTGGCATTTTTAATATTAAAATAAACTTGAATTAAAAATAAAAGAAAGGTCAAACTTCAAAATCACTTCAAATCAACCTTGAAAGGTCCAACTGATTTATCCCAAGTTCAACAAGGTCAAACAAAGTTTGACAAAAAAAATTCAGTATTTTTAAAAGTCAGAAACTATTTTTAATCAATTAAAAATGAATAAAAATAACCTAATTGAACTAAAATCTCAAATAAATCTCAAATCAATTTAAAATTTATGAGAATATTTTTCATAGATCCATCATCATTCAAATAGGTTAGGAAAATATTTTTGTATTTTTTGAATATCAAAAACTATTTAAAATGAATTAAAAATAACCAGAAAAGAGAAAATTCACAAAAAATATCAAATGATGAAATAAAAAATATTAAAAATCAGAAATAGAAACTAGAATTTATTTAGAGACTAATGCAATTGGTCCCATATTTTTTGGATTAAAAATAAAGAAGATATGGATTTTTGAAATAAAAGGGAAATAAAGAAAATAAAATCAGAAATTAAAAATTGGAAAAATGGAGAAGCGTTGGATGATGGCTCATTAATTGAGCTGGCACATCACACGGTCCTGAAGCGCGCGCTAACGATGAACCTTAGTCAACCGCGTCACACAAAGAATTAAAAAAAGTCATAACAATCAAAGGCTGAGATTGAATTTGGAAATGAGATCCAACGGTCCAGATTCAAACTGGCAATTGGCGGCCACCGGAGCCACCTTCTTCTCCGGTGAGCTTCCAAATTCCGGCCAGATTTGTAGGTTTTCAAACCTCCACCGATTTGTACGATCCTTATACCAAAATGAAGCTGGGGTGATGTACATCACCCCTGTAACCTTGAATCACACTCAAGATTCCTATAAATTGAGAAATCTGAGGTGGAAGATTCAGGTATGGAAAATGAAGATCAAAGAAAAACAAAATTGAAGCTACCACTAGCTTGCCTCTCAAGTGAGGACTTTAAAAAACACTTTGGCTAGGCAAATAGATCAATATGTGATGAGTTTCGAAGAAAATGCTAGTTGAAGAATAAGCTTGAATTCTGGAAGCTTGAGATCGATTCCTTGCTTGCTTTGCCAAAACAGAAGATCAATGAACTAAATGATGAAGGTTTAGAAACTTTAGATCCCAAGATTCAACCAGATGTAGTTGAATTTTGGATCTGAAAAATTTGAGAAAAATGAAATTGCTTCTTGTCGCATTACACGAAAAACCGGCAGGAAAAGACACAGAGCCGCCACCGTGCGTTATTTATCCCAAATGAGGGAAAGGAAACGCTCGAAGTAAACCTGGAAAGGAAATAGTCTCGCGACCAGAGATTGATGGGGTCAGGAGTCGGTTATGCGAAGGGAAGGTATTAGCACCCCTACGCATCCGTCGTACTCGACGGTATCCACGTTCAAAAGAATAGAAGAAAGGTTGCTAAAGAAACTGCTCAAAACTGCACAAAACTGGAATGAAACACAGAAAAGACGGAGGAAGCGGACTCGGCAAGATATCGCATCCTGGGCGTACGTAATTTGTCAGGCGCAAACATCAGAGTCGATGTAGTTCGGGGAAATGGGAAACGTGCTCGCTAGGATATCGCATCCTATGCATACGTATCTTCTCTAACCAGAGAGAGAATCAGAGCACTCGTAGCTCGGCTAACGCACGCCAAACAAAACACAAACACAAACACGGGACACCGACTGCCAATCGCCGGACTTATGTCAGACTCCAACAAACAAACGCACACAGGAAACCAACTGCCAATCGCTGGACTTATGTCAGACTCCGAACACACAACCACACACAGGAAACCGACTGCCAATCGCTGGACTGACGTCAGACTCCAAACACACAAGAGGGTTGAAAAAGAAAAAGGGCGCCCGGAGAGATCAGCTCATCTCCTGCCTACGGACCTCATCTGGTATGAGGATCAGGGCAACGTAGTTCCCCTTAACAGGGAAAGAACTTCTAACCTAACAAGAGACTAGGGAGATAACAGACTACTAGGGAGACTACGACTCGAGCCTAGAAGTTGTCATGCATACGATCCCTATGTTGAGGTCTCTATCCTAACCTAACTTGCACAGGGAGCAAGCTACTCTAAACAGCACATGAGTAATCACAAGCACAAGTATCACACACTATATGCAAACAATGGGCTCACACAAGGCTGGGCTTTAGTCAAGGGGTCAAATCAACCTCGACAAACAAGCCAACTGGAATGACGTATTGTTAGCTCTTAACCCTAACATTGAGAGTTAGGGTGAAGCAGATGAAATGGGAAGTGAGGGTAAGACCTCACAGCTCTTATCCCTGGCCTGGGAGAGCTTGAAACAATGAAAGTGTGGGAGTCCAGAATGTGGGACTCTATTCCACCTGACTGACACAACAAGATCTTGGGTTTTTATTCAAAGTGCATCAACACGTAGTGTGAGCAGGATGAATGACACAACTGAATAGCAGGGGATGGATTGCACATCCCTTTTATCTGCCAATTGCCTCTTAAGAGGACTTAACCTGCTTGGCACAAAATCAAACAAACACAAGCATTGCCTCTTAAGGAGGGCTTCAGACAGGTGCCTGCCAAAGTAACATGACAGGTCTTCCAGACTACATGAAGATCAAGGAATTATACCTAAGTGGTATGCCAACCACAAGCAAAGCAAAGCAAAGTTCAAATGAACTTAAAGCAACTTAGGTACCTGTGTAAACAACTAAATAAATCAGTACAGTGTTCAAACCATCAGACAACAGTCAACAACAAACAGACAATCCAATATGCACAATGAGTAAGCCACAAGGCAAACACTCAAGTGAACTATCATCAAAGCCTACAAAACAAACAAATGTTAGCCAACAATAACAAATAACCAAGCTCAAATGAAGGAGCAACATCAATCATGGAGATGCATACTTGAACCTGAAATTCACAACTCAAAGGTAAGTCCAAACCACTAGGTCAAAGCCTAGGGTCAAAAGTGGATCAAAAAGCCAAAACAGAACCGGATATTCAACACAAAGCATGTTTATTCAATCAAGAGCATGTCCTAAAAGGACCAAATCAAAATCAATAAGCAAGTCCATTTCATGTGCAAAGGAAGTCAAAGACCAATTCAAGGCATACATTTGATCATTATGAATGAAAATTCCAAATCAAAACAGAAATGATTCAAATAATTCTGGAAACAATCATGAGCGTTCAACACATCCAATTCAATCATCATACAAAAAATCAGAAGCATCAAAGATCATTTGGCATGGAAATTAAATTGCACAAGTTGAACAACAAAATGTGTGACACAAATTGTCACACCATACAAACACATGCATAAAACAGAATTGGCAAATGAGAAAAATGCACAATCAAGCCTCAAAGGTCTAGCAACATGTCAATAAGCATCATGCAAAATTTCAAGCAATTTGGATCAATATCAAGCATTTCATGATAGAAAGAGCAAGGCAAGGTCATAAAAGCACCTATGTTCAAATAGTCTAACACCAACAGGAATCCAGCCATGCACAACTTCTGAAATCATCATCAAGAAAAACTAGACAAATAGAGGATCATTTTGCAAAAAATTGGGAATGATTTGAGCCATTTTTCAATTTGTTATGATTTTTAGAAGTTGGCAAAAAAAAATGAAAATCAAGATGAGCACATAGCCTGGCAAATGGAGGGAAAAGCAAAAAAAATGTTGAACATTTGAAAACTGGCGCATGTGGGATTCGAACACGGTAGGAATTCAAACTGCGTGCGCCAACACCAAAATGACACCGTTTTGGTCAAAACCCTAGCCAGGCAAAATTGGACGCTAATCCGTCACTAATCCGACGCTATTCTGGAAAACTTCATCTTCTTCATGAAGATGAAGATGAACAGTGAAGCTCAAGAACAAATTTCCCAGAAATCCAAAATCCTTACATCATTTTAAAGATCTTTTCATGGAGATAACAGATCAACAAACAACTAAGCCTAATTCATCATAACAAGAGAGAATCGAGCAAAAACAAATTGGAGCACAAAACATGAATCGCGCATAACTCACTCAATAATGCTCTATTTCATGTGATTTTTAGCTCAGAATCATCAGTGAAGAGAGATCTACAAGAATATACACATGAATTGGAGAATTGTGAAGGTCGAAAAACCTACCTCTTGAAGAGCAGGTTCTGATTATGCACGATCCAAAGCTCCAAATGATCCAAATCTCCTTCTGAATACTTGTAGTGATGATTGATGAAGAATTTGAGGCTTAGAAACGTCTAGATCCAGCTTAATTTGAAATTGCCATCAACACCTTCAAGCTTCAAGCATGCATGAATCTGGCACGAATTGGACAAAGTAGCACTTGATTCTTGCTCTAAACTTCACCAGGACCAACAATTTACCAAGAGGAATGGTGTTTATGCATGGAATTTTGAAGTTCTTTGTGAGAGAAATTTTGGATCCAAACTCCAATTCTAGATCTGAAACTGTGTGTTATGAGTAATGCAGTTATGATTAACCTTATATATGTCCTGCTAATTATCCTGAAATCATGATTAGGCCAAAGCTAAACGAGATTAGAAGGATATAAGGTGTATGCACCAATTTGCATTTTCACTTCATGCATGAAATGGCCACGTGAACAGTACACACCAAGGGTCCAAATTCACTCCAAATCAGCCCATGCACACATTGGAAATGGAATTACAGGCATGTGATCAACCAATTTTGATTTTGGCAATTTTACTTCAAAAACTTCGTGAATAAGCAAATGATCATATGTTCAAATTTCATGCCATGTGATGAGGTATTTGGAAAGTTCATGTCATGAGGAGAAATGTGCAAAAAGGAGCACTCAAATTGGAGTCTTGGTTCAAAAGATATGGCCATTTGAAGTTTCAAGCACACTTTTCCATGATTTGATCATAACTCCTTAACCATTCATCATAAATTCATGGTCTTGGACTTTTTGGAAATGGGAGAGAAAGATCTTCGACTTTCATGTTGGACAAAATTTCATTTGAAGCTTCTTTGATGTTGGAAAGTTGAGTTGAAGTTGGTCCAAAAACTTGCCATTTTTGGAAACTTGAAATTACAGGTCACTTTCCATTTTGGGAAACTTTTGATTTGGCTTCAAAACCTTCAAGGTAGATGTTTTTACATGATGAATGAACCTCTTTGGGACATGAATGAAGTGTCTCAAACCATTTCTCCACCTCCTAGCCCTCAGTTGACTTGCAGTTGACTTTTATGGGCCTCAGATGACTTGGACATGTACTGATGACTTTTGAGCCTCTAGCCTTTGGTCAAGTTGCTTCAAAATGATCCTTGAGTCATCTAAGCTCTCTAGGACAACCATAGGGCCTTTGTCTCATGGAAAAACCCTTGCTTTCTTGCACAGATGAATCCTCCTAACCAGTTTTGACTGATGAAATGCAATGTGATATGCAATGTGATATGCAATGTTAATGCAATGTTAATGACCTAAAAATGAAATGAATGTACAAATGGGAGGTGCAAATTTGAGGTGCTACACTTCTTTCGTGAGAGGTTGGGTTTTGATTTCTGCAGCAATTCAGGTTGAATCAGGTGTCTATTTTGAATGGAATAGGGTCTCTATTTATAAAGGAAATGGCAAGGAGAATGTGATCAAAGTCGTGTGCATGAATTTGGATAATCCTTGCATGGGCTTGCATGATCATGCATAAGGCCCAAAACCAAAGCCAAATGCAATCTGAAATCAAACTAAGATGAAATGGACGTGTAGTTTGAATGGTAAATGCTTGTGCATGGAATTTTGAAGTGTTATGCATAATTGAACCAAAAGCTTTTCCTCTTCGAAAATACCACTTGCCAAGCCCAAACATGATCATGTGACTAATGGTTGGAAAGGTTTTGATGTAAGGAACAATTGTTATGTTGGGCAAAAAACCAATTGAGGTGTGGAAATTAGTGAATTTTGAGTTTAAAGTGTAGTGTGCAAAACATGTCAAGGCAAAGTTTCTAAATTTGGCCAATGTTCAAGCCCTTCTATTTTGATGATGCAAGCCTCAAATGGAAAAACCTCCAACATAAAAGTTGTAGATCTTTTTAAGACAATCAAAATGGACTTATATTTTTCATCATTTGGATTTTTGATGAAAGGGTTATGGGCACTTAAAGTTTGACTTTTTTGCCTTTTAATGCATTTGGTCCAAAAGGACCTATAATGTCTTGCATTATCACATGTATTTACTTTGAGATTTTGAAATATTGTTCAACATAACATTTGAATTAGACATCTTAATCTTTCCAATACATTTGATCCCACCTCAAAATCATAAAAAATGAATGAGTTATGTCCTTGGGAAGTTGACCCAAAATTAGGGTTTCAGTCAAAATGACCTATAATGTCTTGGAAAGGGAGATGACATTCCATGCTTCAAATAAATTTTTGATAAACATGAAAGTTGTTAATATTGTCCTTAAGAACATTTTGTATTTTGGAATCATCTCCATTTGAAAAACACATAAAACGTTAGGTCTCAGTGCATTTCAAAATAGTTAGATGAATTGACTGATCAACTTCTCAAGTCCATGCCTCATATCTTGATGAATTGATGATTGAGGACACTCAAATAAGTTAAAATATGCATGAAATGATGAATTAAAGGACTTACCTTGATTGTATTTGATCATGGACTGAGGTTGCTTCAGGAGCAAGGCATTGTGGTGCACAGATGAATTAGGGTTTCTTTGGGGAACCAACCTCAAACCCTTTGACTTGCTTTGATCAAAATGATGAATTGAGATGCTAGGGGGCATAATTGATGGATGAGAGCTTTGGGAACCATTACCATGCTTGCTATCATCTCCTCTTGACCTTACCACTGCATAAGTGATCTCCTTGAAGCTCTTGACCTTGTGATTGCTCAAGCTACAAACAAAAGATGTTAGTGACATATTTTTGTGCTTTTGGTTAGTGAACAAAATAAGAAAAGCAATGATATACAATTCAAGAATTCTTGGTGATCTCAAACCACTCTCAAGAAGTCCCACCCAAAGGCAAAGGGAACCAAGATGCTAGGGATCCTTGGGGCAATGCGAATGCAATGTTATGATGCCATGAGGGATCTTAGGGACAAAATTAGGGTCTTACAGAAGGAAACACTTGATGTCATAGTACCTTGGCTTTTCATCTTTTACTTCATCTACTGCAAATACATGAGCTGGCCTGTCCAAGCGCATCACATTGATATTGGGAACTTCATTCCAGAGTCTAACCACAATCATCGAAGCAAGCGTAGCAAGAGCATCTGCCATCCGATTCTCATCTCGAGGAATATGATGGAAGTCAACCTCAGTAAAGAACGTTGAAATCCTCCTTGCATAATCCCTATACGGAATGAGGCCAGGCTGATTAGTTTCCCATTCACCCTTAATCTGATTAACAACGAGGGCCGAATCACCATAAACATCAAGATGCTTGAACCTTAGATCAATGCACTCCTCCAATCCCATAATACAAGCCTCATACTCAGCCATATTATTTGTGCATTTGAAAGTTAGCCTTGCTGTAAAAGGAAAATGTGTGCCCTGAGGAGTAATAATTACTGCCCCAATTCCATTTCCATATTGATTTACAGCGCCATCAAATACCATGCTCCAACGGGAACCAGGCTCTGGCCCTTCATCTAGCGTAGGCTCATCACAATCTTTCATTTTCAAATACAGAATCTCCTCATCCGGGAAGTCATATTGAACTGACTGATAATCCTCAATCGGCTGATGTGCCAAGTGGTCAGCCAAAATACTACCTTTAATTGCCTTCTGATGTCGATACTCAATATCATACTCAGATAACAACATCTGCCAACGGGCAATCCTCCCTGTTAAAGCAGGCTTCTCGAAGATATACTTGATTGGATCTATTCTGGATATTAACCAAGTCGTGTGATTCAACATGTACTGGCGTAAGCGCATAGCAGCCCAAGCCAAAACACAACATGTTTTCTCAAGCATTGAGTATCGAGACTCACAATCAGTGAACTTCTTGCTCAAATAGTAAATAACATACTCTTTCTTTCCTGATTCGTCTTGCTGACCAAGGACACAACCCATTGAGTCTTCAAGAACAGTCAGATACATAATCAATGGTCTTCCTTCCACGGGTGGAGACAAAATAGGAGGTTCAGATAGATACTCTTTATACTATCAAAAGCTTTTTGGAAATCCTCGGTCCAATCATGAGACTGATCTTTCCGGAATGAATTTAGCTGTATTATCTACCAACATATCAATGTGTGGTAGAGGGAAATCATTTTTCGGACTAGCTTTATTCAAGTCTCTATAGTCCACACACATTCGGACTTTTCCATCTTTCTTAGGCACGAACACAATATTGGCCACCCACTGAGGATACGTAGAAGTCACCAGAAACCCTGCATCAATTTGTTTCTGAACTTCCTCTTTGATCTTTACTGCCATATCAGGATGAGTTCTTCTGAGCTTCTGCTTCACAGGCACGCACTCAGGCTTTAAAGGTAGGAAATGTTGCACAATATCGGTGTCTAGACCAGGCATGTCTTCATATGACCAGGCAAAGGCGTCAACATATTCTCGTAGCAGCTCAATCCACCCCTTCTTAACAGACTCTTCCAGGAGTGCCCCTATCTTCACTTCTCGCACATAATCTTCAGACCCCAAGTTGACTGTTTCCAGATTCTCGAGATGCGGCTGAATGATCTTCTCTTCATGCTCAAGTAGACGGGTAATCTCGTCAGGAATCTCTTCAACATCATCTTCTTCTGCCTCAAATACAGGGAATTCAAAGTTGGGAGATGGTGTCGGATCATTATGTTCAATGGGTTTGATCAACCTGCATAATGTTTTTGGATATAAAGAGCTTTTAGAATTCAAACAAGGAAAATCATTATGCAGATGAAGAGATTGATTTTATTCTATTTTTAGGGTTTTATGTGATCACCAATTTCATGCAAAAGCGAAAAGGGAAAGCAATTGGAAAAACAAACGTTTAACATGAATCTATTGAATGAAAATATCATTGTATTTATGCGTCAACAATGTCATCACTTCTCCTTTTGGCATGGGAGAAGGGTTTTTAAACACAATGAACATTACTTTGACTTATGGATAACTGTTGGAATATCCACAGCGACCCAATTGTTGCAGATCCCCCTAGGGATGACGAAATTGCCAAAATCCTCTTCGTCCTCTTCCAAGATAGCAGCAGCCTCCTCGTTTTGACTGGTGTGGATGAAACCTCCACTCTTGAACAACCCTTGCATATTGGAAACCCCAGAAGAATAACCTATGCCAGCCCGGGACTTGTTGTCTTTTAACTCAATCATTTTCCCCAAACCAGCAGTTGCGCCATGCTTAATGGCCAACTTTGCATCTTTGTAGGAAGCAAATGAAGAAGTTCCCTTCTTAATAGGCTCAGCACAAGATAAAGCTTGGAACGGAGTTCCAACTTCATCCTCAGCCTCTATATAAGAGAAGGAAGACAAATGACTAACTAGGAGAGCCTTTTCTCCCCCTACCACCACCAACTTCTTATTCTTTACAAATTTCAATTTCTGGTGTAGAGTGGATGTCACGGCGCCCGCCTCGTGAATCCATGGTCTGCCCAAAAGACAGCTATACAATGGGCAAATATCCATAACCTGGAAGGTAATCTGGAAATCACTTGGTCTGATCTTGACTGGGAGATCAACCTCGCCAATCACAGTTTTGCGAGACCCATCGAAAGCCTTCACAACTACTCCACTCTGCCTCATGGGAGGCCCTTGATATGAAGTGTCTCAAACCATTTCTCCACCTCCTAGCCCTCAGTTGACTTGCAGTTGACTTTTATGGGCCTCAGATGACTTGGACATGTACTGATGACTTTTGAGCCTCTAGCCTTTGGTCAAGTTGCTTCAAAATGATCCTTGAGTCATCTAAGCTCTCTAGGACAACCATAGGGCCTTTGTCTCATGGAAAAACCCTTGTTTTCTTGCACAGATGAATCCTCCTAACCAGTTTTGACTGATGAAATGCAATGTGATATGCAATGTGATATGCTATGTGATATGCAATGTTAATGCAATGTTAATGACCTAAAAATGAAATGAATGTACAAATGGGAGGTGCAAATTTGAGGTGCTACACTTCTTTCGTGAGAGGTTGGGTTTTGATTTCTGCAGCAATTCAGGTTGAATCAGGTGTCTATTTTGAATGGAATAGGGTCTCTATTTATAAAGGAAATGGCAAGGAGAATGTGATCAAAGTCGTGTGCATGAATTTGGATAATCCTTGCATGGGCTTGCATGATCATGCATAAGGCCCAAAACCAAAGCCAAATGCAATCTGAAATCAAACTAAGATGAAATGGACATGTAGTTTGAATGGTAAATGCTTGTGCATGGAATTTTGAAGTGTTATGCATAATTGAACCAAAAGCTTTTCCTCTTCGAAAATACCACTTGCCAAGCCCAAACATGATCATGTGACTAATGGTTGGAAAGGTTTTGATGTAAGGAACAATTGTTATGTTGGGCAAAAAACCAATTGAGGTGTGGAAATTAGTGAATTTTGAGTTTAAAGTGTAGTGTGCAAAACATGTCAAGGCAAAGTTTCTAAATTTGGCCAATGTTCAAGCCCTTCTATTTTGATGATGCAAGCCTCAAATGGAAAAACCTCCAACATAAAAGTTGTAGATCTTTTTAAGACAATCAAAATGGACTTATATTTTTCATCATTTGGATTTTTGATGAAAGGGTTATGGGCACTTAAAGTTTGACTTTTTTGCCTTTTAATGCATTTGGTCCAAAAGGACCTATAATGTCTTGCATTATCACATGTATTTACTTTGAGATTTTGAAATATTGTTCAACATAACATTTGAATTAGACATCTTAATCTTTCCAATACATTTGATCCCACCTCAAAATCATAAAAAATGAATGAGTTATGTCCTTGGGAAGTTGACCCAAAATTAGGGTTTCAGTCAAAATGACCTATAATGTCTTGGAAAGGGAGATGACATTCCATGCTTCAAATAAATTTTTGATAAACATGAAAGTTGTTAATATTGTCCTTAAGAACATTTTGTATTTTGGAATCATCTCCATTTGAAAAACACATAAAACGTTAGGTCTCAGTGCATTTCAAAATAGTTAGATGAATTGACTGATCAACTTCTCAAGTCCATGCCTCATATCTTGATGAATTGATGATTGAGGACACTCAAATAAGTTAAAATATGCATGAAATGATGAATTAAAGGACTTACCTTGATTGTATTTGATCATGGACTGAGGTTGCTTCAGGAGCAAGGCATTGTGGTGCACAGATGAATTAGGGTTTCTTTGGGGAACCAACCTCAAACCCTTTGACTTGCTTTGATCAAAATGATGAATTGAGATGCTAGGGGGCATAATTGATGGATGAGAGCTTTGGGAACCATTACCATGCTTGCTATCATCTCCTCTTGACCTTACCACTGCATAAGTGATCTCCTTGAAGCTCTTGACCTTGTGATTGCTCAAGCTACAAACAAAAGATGTTAGTGACATATTTTTGTGCTTTTGGTTAGTGAACAAAATAAGAAAAGCAATGATATACAATTCAAGAATTCTTGGTGATCTCAAACCACTCTCAAGAAGTCCCACCCAAAGGCAAAGGGAACCAAGATGCTAGGGATCCTTGGGGCAATGCGAATGCAATGTTATGATGCCATGAGGGATCTTAGGGACAAAATTAGGGTCTTACAGAAGGAAACACTTGATGTCATAGTACCTTGGCTTTTCATCTTTTACTTCATCTACTGCAAATACATGAGCTGGCCTGTCCAAGCGCATCACATTGATATTGGGAACTTCATTCCAGAGTCTAACCACAATCATCGAAGCAAGCGTAGCAAGAGCATCTGCCATCCGATTCTCATCTCGAGGAATATGATGGAAGTCAACCTCAGTAAAGAACGTTGAAATCCTCCTTGCATAATCCCTATACGGAATGAGGCCAGGCTGATTAGTTTCCCATTCACCCTTAATCTGATTAACAACGAGGGCCGAATCACCATAAACATCAAGATGCTTGAACCTTAGATCAATGCACTCCTCCAATCCCATAATACAAGCCTCATACTCAGCCATATTATTTGTGCATTTGAAAGTTAGCCTTGCTGTAAAAGGAAAATGTGTGCCCTGAGGAGTAATAATTACTGCCCCAATTCCATTTCCATATTGATTTACAGCGCCATCAAATACCATGCTCCAACGGGAACCAGGCTCTGGCCCTTCATCTAGCGTAGGCTCATCACAATCTTTCATTTTCAAATACAAAATCTCCTCATCCGGGAAGTCATATTGAACTGACTGATAATCCTCAATCGGCTGATGTGCCAAGTGGTCAGCCAAAAAACTACCTTTAATTTCCTTCTGATGTCGATACTCAATATCATACTCAGATAACAACATCTGTCAACGGGCAATCCTCCCTGTTAAAGCAGGCTTCTCGAAGATATACTTGATTGGATCTATTCTGGATATTAACCAAGTCGTGTGATTCAACATGTACTGGCGTAAGCGCATAGCAGCCCAAGCCAAAACACAACATGTTTTCTCAAGCATTGAGTATCGAGACTCACAATCAGTGAACTTCTTGCTCAAATAGTAAATAACATACTCTTTCTTTCCTGATTCGTCTTGCTGACCAAGGACACAACCCATTGAGTCTTCAAGAACAGTCAGATACATAATCAATGGTCTTCCTTCCATGGGTGGAGACAAAATAGGAGGTTCAGATAGATACTCTTTATACTATCAAAAGCTTTTTGGAAATCCTCGGTCCAATCATGAGACTGATCTTTCCGGAATGAATTTAGCTGTATTATCTACCAACATATCAATGTGTGGTAGAGGGAAATCATTTTTCGGACTAGCTTTATTCAAGTCTCTATAGTCCACACACATTCGGACTTTTCCATCTTTCTTAGGCACGAACACAATATTGGCCACCCACTGAGGATACGTAGAAGTCACCAGAAACCCTGCATCAATTTGTTTCTGAACTTCCTCTTTGATCTTTACTGCCATATCAGGATGAGTTCTTCTGAGCTTCTGCTTCACAGGCACGCACTCAGGCTTTAAAGGTAGGAAATGTTGCATAATATCGGTGTCTAGACCAGGCATGTCTTCATATGACCAGGCAAAGGCGTCAACATATTCTCGTAGCAGCTCAATCCACCCCTTCTTAACAGACTCTTCCAGGAGTGCCCCAATCTTCACTTCTCGCACATAATCTTCAGACCCCAAGTTGACTGTTTCCAGATTCTCGAGATGCGGCTGAATGATCTTCTCTTCATGCTCAAGTAGACAGGTAATCTCGTCAGGAATCTCTTCAACATCATCTTCTTCTGCCTCAAATACAGGGAATTCAAAGTTGGGAGATGGTGTCGGATCATTATGTTCAATGGGTTTGATCAACCTGCATAATGTTTTTGGATATAAAGAGCTTTTAGAATTCAAACAAGGAAAATCATTATGCAGATGAAGAGATTGATTTTATTCTATTTTTAGGGTTTTATGTGATCACCAATTTCATGCAAAAGCGAAAAGGGAAAGCAATTGGAAAAACAAACGTTTAACATGAATCTATTGAATGAAAATATCATTGTATTTATGCGTCAACAATGTCATCACTTCTCCTTTTGGCATGGGAGAAGGGTTTTTAAACACAATGAACATTACTTTGACTTATGGATAACTGTTGGAATATCCACAGCGACCCAATTGTTGCAGATCCCCCTAGGGATGACGAAATTGCCAAAATCCTCTTCGTCCTCTTCCAAGATAGCAGCAGCCTCCTCGTTTTGACTGGTGTGGATGAAACCTCCACTCTTGAACAACCCTTGCATATTGGAAACCCCAGAAGAATAACCTATGCCAGCCCGGGACTTGTTGTCTTTTAACTCAATCATTTTCCCCAAACCAGCAGTTGCGCCATGCTTAATGGCCAACTTTGCATCTTTGTAGGAAGCAAATGAAGAAGTTCCCTTCTTAATAGGCTCAGCACAAGATAAAGCTTGGAACGGAGTTCCAACTTCATCCTCAGCCTCTATATAAGAGAAGGAAGACAAATGACTAACTAGGAGAGCCTTTTCTCCCCCTACCACCACCAACTTCTTATTCTTTACAAATTTCAATTTCTGGTGTAGAGTGGATGTCACGGCGCCCGCCTCGTGAATCCATGGTCTGCCCAAAAGACAGCTATACAATGGGCAAATATCCATAACCTGGAAGGTAATCTGGAAATCACTTGGTCTGATCTTGACTGGGAGATCAACCTCGCCAATCACAGTTTTGCGAGACCCATCGAAAGCCTTCACAACTACTCCACTCTGCCTCATGGGAGGCCCTTGATATGAAGTGTCTCAAACCATTTCTCCACCTCCTAGCCCTCAGTTGACTTGCAGTTGACTTTTATGGGCCTCAGATGACTTGGACATGTACTGATGACTTTTGAGCCTCTAGCCTTTGGTCAAGTTGCTTCAAAATGATCCTTGAGTCATCTAAGCTCTCTAGGACAACCATAGGGCCTTTGTCTCATGGAAAAACCCTTGTTTTCTTGCACAGATGAATCCTCCTAACCAGTTTTGACTGATGAAATGCAATGTGATATGCAATGTGATATGCTATGTGATATGCAATGTTAATGCAATGTTAATGACCTAAAAATGAAATGAATGTACAAATGGGAGGTGCAAATTTGAGGTGCTACACTTCTTTCGTGAGAGGTTGGGTTTTGATTTCTGCAGCAATTCAGGTTGAATCAGGTGTCTATTTTGAATGGAATAGGGTCTCTATTTATAAAGGAAATGGCAAGGAGAATGTGATCAAAGTCGTGTGCATGAATTTGGATAATCCTTGCATGGGCTTGCATGATCATGCATAAGGCCCAAAACCAAAGCCAAATGCAATCTGAAATCAAACTAAGATGAAATGGACATGTAGTTTGAATGGTAAATGCTTGTGCATGGAATTTTGAAGTGTTATGCATAATTGAACCAAAAGCTTTTCCTCTTCGAAAATACCACTTGCCAAGCCCAAACATGATCATGTGACTAATGGTTGGAAAGGTTTTGATGTAAGGAACAATTGTTATGTTGGGCAAAAAACCAATTGAGGTGTGGAAATTAGTGAATTTTGAGTTTAAAGTGTAGTGTGCAAAACATGTCAAGGCAAAGTTTCTAAATTTGGCCAATGTTCAAGCCCTTCTATTTTGATGATGCAAGCCTCAAATGGAAAAACCTCCAACATAAAAGTTGTAGATCTTTTTAAGACAATCAAAATGGACTTATATTTTTCATCATTTGGATTTTTGATGAAAGGGTTATGGGCACTTAAAGTTTGACTTTTTTGCCTTTTAATGCATTTGGTCCAAAAGGACCTATAATGTCTTGCATTATCACATGTATTTACTTTGAGATTTTGAAATATTGTTCAACATAACATTTGAATTAGACATCTTAATCTTTCCAATACATTTGATCCCACCTCAAAATCATAAAAAATGAATGAGTTATGTCCTTGGGAAGTTGACCCAAAATTAGGGTTTCAGTCAAAATGACCTATAATGTCTTGGAAAGGGAGATGACATTCCATGCTTCAAATAAATTTTTGATAAACATGAAAGTTGTTAATATTGTCCTTAAGAACATTTTGTATTTTGGAATCATCTCCATTTGAACAACACATAAAACGTTAGGTCTCAGTGCATTTCAAAATAGTCAGATGAATTGACTGATCAACTTCTCAAGTCCATGCCTCATATCTTGATGAATTGATGATTGAGGACACTCAAATAAGTTAAAATATGCATGAAATGATGAATTAAAGGACTTACCTTGATTGTATTTGATCATGGACTGAGGTTGCTTCAGGAGCAAGGCATTGTGGTGCACAGATGAATTAGGGTTTCTTTGGGGAACCAACCTCAAACCCTTCGACTTGCTTTGGTCAAAATGATGAATTGAGATGCTAGGGGGCATAATTGATGGATGAGAGCTTTGGGAACCATTACCATGCTTGCTATCATCTCCTCTTGACCTTACCACTGCATAAGTGATCTCCTTGAAGCTCTTGACCTTGTGATTGCTCAAGCTACAAACAAAAGATGTTAGTGACATATTTTTGTGCTTTTGGTTAGTGAACAAAATAAGAAAAGCAATGATATACAATTCAAGAATTCTTGGTGATCTCAAACCACTCTCAAGAAGTCCCACCCAAAGGCAAAGGGAACCAAGATGCTAGGGATCCTTGGGGCAATGCGAATGCAATGTTATGATGCCATGAGGGATCTTAGGGACAAAATTAGGGTCTTACAGAAGGAAACACTTGATGTCATAGTACCTTGGCTTTTCATCTTTTACTTCATCTACTGCAAATACATGAGCTGGCCTGTCCAAGCGCATCACATTGATATTAGGAACTTCATTCCAGAGTCTAACCACAATCATCGAAGCAAGCGTAGCAAGAGCATCTGCCATCCGATTCTCATCTCGAGGAATATGATGGAAGTCAACCTCAGTAAAGAACGTTGAAATCCTCCTTGCATAATCCCTATACGGAATGAGGCCAGGCTGATTAGTTTCCCATTCACCCTTAATCTGATTAACAACGAGGGCCGAATCACCATAAACATCAAGATGCTTGAACCTTAGATCAATGCACTCCTCCAATCCCATAATACAAGCCTCATACTCAGCCATATTATTTGTGCATTTGAAAGTTAGCCTTGCTGTAAAAGGAAAATGTGTGCCCTGAGGAGTAATAATTACTGCCCCAATTCCATTTCCATATTGATTTACAGCGCCATCAAATACCATGCTCCAACGGGAACCAGGCTCTGGCCCTTCATCTAGCGTAGGCTCATCACAATCTTTCATTTTCAAATACAAAATCTCCTCATCCGGGAAGTCATATTGAACTGACTGATAATCCTCAATCGGCTGATGTGCCAAGTGGTCAGCCAAAATACTACCTTTAATTGCCTTCTGATGTCGATACTCAATATCATACTCAGATAACAACATCTGCCAACGGGCAATCCTCCCTGTTAAAGCAGGCTTCTCGAAGATATACTTGATTGGATCTATTCTGGATATTAACCAAGTCGTGTGATTCAACATGTACTGGCGTAAGCGCATAGCAGCCCAAGCCAAAACACAACATGTTTTCTCAAGCATTGAGTATCGAGACTCACAATCAGTGAACTTCTTGCTCAAATAGTAAATAACATACTCTTTCTTTCCTGATTCGTCTTGCTGACCAAGGACACAACCCATTGAGTCTTCAAGAACAGTCAGATACATAATCAATGGTCTTCCTTCCACGGGTGGAGACAAAATAGGAGGTTCAGATAGATACTCTTTATACTATCAAAAGCTTTTTGGAAATCCTCGGTCCAATCATGAGACTGATCTTTCCGGAATGAATTTAGCTGTATTATCTACCAACATATCAATGTGTGGTAGAGGGAAATCATTTTTCGGACTAGCTTTATTCAAGTCTCTATAGTCCACACACATTCGGACTTTTCCATCTTTCTTAGGCACGAACACAATATTGGCCACCCACTGAGGATACGTAGAAGTCACCAGAAACCCTGCATCAATTTGTTTCTGAACTTCCTCTTTGATCTTTACTGCCATATCAGGATGAGTTCTTCTGAGCTTCTGCTTCACAGGCACGCACTCAGGCTTTAAAGGTAGGAAATGTTGCACAATATCGGTGTCTAGACCAGGCATGTCTTCATATGACCAGGCAAAGGCGTCAACATATTCTCGTAGCAGCTCAATCCACCCCTTCTTAACAGACTCTTCCAGGAGTGCCCCAATCTTCACTTCTCGCACATAATCTTCAGACCCCAAGTTGACTGTTTCCAGATTCTCGAGATGCGGCTGAATGATCTTCTCTTCATGCTCAAGTAGACGGGTAATCTCGTCAGGAATCTCTTCAACATCATCTTCTTCTGCCTCAAATACAGGGAATTCAAAGTTGGGAGATGGTGTCGGATCATTATGTTCAATGGGTTTGATCAACCTGCATAATGTTTTTGGATATAAAGAGCTTTTAGAATTCAAACAAGGAAAATCATTATGCAGATGAAGAGATTGATTTTATTCTATTTTTAGGGTTTTATGTGATCACCAATTTCATGCAAAAGCGAAAAGGGAAAGCAATTGGAAAAACAAACGTTTAACATGAATCTATTGAATGAAAATATCATTGTATTTATGCGTCAACAATGTCATCACTTCTCCTTTTGGCATGGGAGAAGGGTTTTTAAACACAATGAACATTACTTTGACTTATGGATAACTGTTGGAATATCCACAGCGACCCAATTGTTGCAGATCCCCCTAGGGATGACGAAATTGCCAAAATCCTCTTCGTCCTCTTCCAAGATAGCAGCAGCCTCCTCGTTTTGACTGGTGTGGATGAAACCTCCACTCTTGAACAACCCTTGCATATTGGAAACCCCAGAAGAATAACCTATGCCAGCCCGGGACTTGTTGTCTTTTAACTCAATCATTTTCCCCAAACCAGCAGTTGCGCCATGCTTAATGGCCAACTTTGCATCTTTGTAGGAAGCAAATGAAGAAGTTCCCTTCTTAATAGGCTCAGCACAAGATAAAGCTTGGAACGGAGTTCCAACTTCATCCTCAGCCTCTATATAAGAGAAGGAAGACAAATGACTAACTAGGAGAGCCTTTTCTCCCCCTACCACCACCAACTTCTTATTCTTTACAAATTTCAATTTCTGGTGTAGAGTGGATGTCACGGCGCCCGCCTCGTGAATCCATGGTCTGCCCAAAAGACAGCTATACAATGGGCAAATATCCATAACCTGGAAGGTAATCTGGAAATCACTTGGTCTGATCTTGACTGGGAGATCAACCTCGCCAATCACAGTTTTGCGAGACCCATCGAAAGCCTTCACAACTACTCCACTCTGCCTCATGGGAGGCCCTTGATATGAAGTGTCTCAAACCATTTCTCCACCTCCTAGCCCTCAGTTGACTTGCAGTTGACTTTTATGGGCCTCAGATGACTTGGACATGTACTGATGACTTTTGAGCCTCTAGCCTTTGGTCAAGTTGCTTCAAAATGATCCTTGAGTCATCTAAGCTCTCTAGGACAACCATAGGGCCTTTGTCTCATGGAAAAACCCTTGTTTTCTTGCACAGATGAATCCTCCTAACCAGTTTTGACTGATGAAATGCAATGTGATATGCAATGTGATATGCTATGTGATATGCAATGTTAATGCAATGTTAATGACCTAAAAATGAAATGAATGTACAAATGGGAGGTGCAAATTTGAGGTGCTACACTTCTTTCGTGAGAGGTTGGGTTTTGATTTCTGCAGCAATTCAGGTTGAATCAGGTGTCTATTTTGAATGGAATAGGGTCTCTATTTATAAAGGAAATGGCAAGGAGAATGTGATCAAAGTCGTGTGCATGAATTTGGATAATCCTTGCATGGGCTTGCATGATCATGCATAAGGCCCAAAACCAAAGCCAAATGCAATCTGAAATCAAACTAAGATGAAATGGACATGTAGTTTGAATGGTAAATGCTTGTGCATGGAATTTTGAAGTGTTATGCATAATTGAACCAAAAGCTTTTCCTCTTCGAAAATACCACTTGCCAAGCCCAAACATGATCATGTGACTAATGGTTGGAAAGGTTTTGATGTAAGGAACAATTGTTATGTTGGGCAAAAAACCAATTGAGGTGTGGAAATTAGTGAATTTTGAGTTTAAAGTGTAGTGTGCAAAACATGTCAAGGCAAAGTTTCTAAATTTGGCCAATGTTCAAGCCCTTCTATTTTGATGATGCAAGCCTCAAATGGAAAAACCTCCAACATAAAAGTTGTAGATCTTTTTAAGACAATCAAAATGGACTTATATTTTTCATCATTTGGATTTTTGATGAAAGGGTTATGGGCACTTAAAGTTTGACTTTTTTGCCTTTTAATGCATTTGGTCCAAAAGGACCTATAATGTCTTGCATTATCACATGTATTTACTTTGAGATTTTGAAATATTGTTCAACATAACATTTGAATTAGACATCTTAATCTTTCCAATACATTTGATCCCACCTCAAAATCATAAAAAATGAATGAGTTATGTCCTTGGGAAGTTGACCCAAAATTAGGGTTTCAGTCAAAATGACCTATAATGTCTTGGAAAGGGAGATGACATTCCATGCTTCAAATAAATTTTTGATAAACATGAAAGTTGTTAATATTGTCCTTAAGAACATTTTGTATTTTGGAATCATCTCCATTTGAACAACACATAAAACGTTAGGTCTCAGTGCATTTCAAAATAGTCAGATGAATTGACTGATCAACTTCTCAAGTCCATGCCTCATATCTTGATGAATTGATGATTGAGGACACTCAAATAAGTTAAAATATGCATGAAATGATGAATTAAAGGACTTACCTTGATTGTATTTGATCATGGACTGAGGTTGCTTCAGGAGCAAGGCATTGTGGTGCACAGATGAATTAGGGTTTCTTTGGGGAACCAACCTCAAACCCTTTGACTTGCTTTGGTCAAAATGATGAATTGAGATGCTAGGGGGCATAATTGATGGATGAGAGCTTTGGGAACCATTACCATGCTTGCTATCATCTCCTCTTGACCTTACCACTGCATAAGTGATCTCCTTGAAGCTCTTGACCTTGTGATTGCTCAAGCTACAAACAAAAGATGTTAGTGACATATTTTTGTGCTTTTGGTTAGTGAACAAAATAAGAAAAGCAATGATATACAATTCAAGAATTCTTGGTGATCTCAAACCACTCTCAAGAAGTCCCACCCAAAGGCAAAGGGAACCAAGATGCTAGGGATCCTTGGGGCAATGCGAATGCAATGTTATGATGCCATGAGGGATCTTAGGGACAAAATTAGGGTCTTACAGAAGGAAACACTTGATGTCATAGTACCATGGCTTTTCATCTTTTACTTCTTCTACTGCAAATACATGAGCTGGCCTGTCCAAGCGCATCACATTGATATTGGGAACTTTATTCTAGAGTCTAACCACAATCATCGAAGCAAGCGTAGCAAGAGCATCTGCCATCCGATTCTCATCTCGAGGAATATGATGGAAGTCAACCTCAGTAAAGAACGTTGAAATCCTCCTTGCATAATCCCTATACGGAATGAGGCCAGGCTGATTAGTTTCCCATTCACCCTTAATCTGATTAACAACGAGGGCCGAATCACCATAAACATCAAGATGCTTGAACCTTAGATCAATGCACTCCTCCAATCCCATAATACAAGCCTCATACTCAGCCATATTATTTGTGCATTTGAAAGTTAGCCTTGCTGTAAAAGGAAAATGTGTGCCCTGAGGAGTAATAATTACTGCCCCAATTCCATTTCCATATTGATTTACAGCGCCATCAAATACCATGCTCCAGCGGGAACCAGGCTCTGGCCCTTCATCTAGCGTAGGCTCATCACAATCTTTCATTTTCAAATACAGAATCTCCTCATCCGGGAAGTCATATTGAACTGACTGATAATCCTCAATCGGCTGATGTGCCAAGTGGTCAGCCAAAATACTACCTTTAATTGCCTTCTGATGTCGATACTCAATATCATACTCAGATAACAACATCTGCCAACGGGCAATCCTCCCTGTTAAAGCAGGCTTCTCGAAGATATACTTGATTGGATCTATTCTGGATATTAACCAAGTCGTGTGATTCAACATGTACTGGCGTAAGCGCATAGCAGCCCAAGCCAAAACACAACATGTTTTCTCAAGCATTGAGTATCGAGACTCACAATCAGTGAACTTCTTGCTCAAATAGTAAATAACATACTCTTTCTTTCCTGATTCGTCTTGCTGACCAAGGACACAACCCATTGAGTCTTCAAGAACAGTCAGATACATAATCAATGGTCTTCCTTCCACGGGTGGAGACAAAATAGGAGGTTCAGATAGATACTCTTTATACTATCAAAAGCTTTTTGGAAATCCTCGGTCCAATCATGAGACTGATCTTTCCGGAATGAATTTAGCTGTATTATCTACCAACATATCAATGTGTGGTAGAGGGAAATCATTTTTCGGACTAGCTTTATTCAAGTCTCTATAGTCCACACACATTCGGACTTTTCCATCTTTCTTAGGCACGAACACAATATTGGCCACCCACTGAGGATACGTAGAAGTCACCAGAAACCCTGCATCAATTTGTTTCTGAACTTCCTCTTTGATCTTTACTGCCATATCAGGATGAGTTCTTCTGAGCTTCTGCTTCACAGGCACGCACTCAGGCTTTAAAGGTAGGAAATGTTGCACAATATCGGTGTCTAGACCAGGCATGTCTTCATATGACCAGGCAAAGGCGTCAACATATTCTCGTAGCAGCTCAATCCACCCCTTCTTAACAGACTCTTCCAGGAGTGCCCCAATCTTCACTTCTCGCACATAATCTTCAGACCCCAAGTTGACTGTTTCCAGATTCTCGAGATGCGGCTGAATGATCTTCTCTTCATGCTCAAGTAGACGGGTAATCTCGTCAGGAATCTCTTCAACATCATCTTCTTCTGCCTCAAATACAGGGAATTCAAAGTTGGGAGATGGTGTCGGATCATTATGTTCAATGGGTTTGATCAACCTGCATAATGTTTTTGGATATAAAGAGCTTTTAGAATTCAAACAAGGAAAATCATTATGCAGATGAAGAGATTGATTTTATTCTATTTTTAGGGTTTTATGTGATCACCAATTTCATGCAAAAGTGAAAAGGGAAAGCAATTGGAAAAACAAACGTTTAACATGAATCTATTGAATGAAAATATCATTGTATTTATGCGTCAACAATGTCATCACTTCTCCTTTTGGCATGGGAGAAGGGTTTTTAAACACAATGAACATTACTTTGACTTATGGATAACTGTTGGAATATCCACAGCGACCCAATTGTTGCAGATCCCCCTAGGGATGACGAAATTGCCAAAATCCTCTTCGTCCTCTTCCAAGATAGCAGCAGCCTCCTCGTTTTGACTGGTGTGGATGAAACCTCCACTCTTGAACAACCCTTGCATATTGGAAACCCCAGAAGAATAACCTATGCCAGCCCGGGACTTGTTGTCTTTTAACTCAATCATTTTCCCCAAACCAGCAGTTGCGCCATGCTTAATGGCCAACTTTGCATCTTTGTAGGAAGCAAATGAAGAAGTTCCCTTCTTAATAGGCTCAGCACAAGATAAAGCTTGGAACGGAGTTCCAACTTCATCCTCAGCCTCTATATAAGAGAAGGAAGACAAATGACTAACTAGGAGAGCCTTTTCTCCCCCTACCACCACCAACTTCTTATTCTTTACAAATTTCAATTTCTGGTGTAGGGTGGATGTCACGGCGCCCGCCTCGTGAATCCATGGTCTGCCCAAAAGACAGCTATACAATGGGCAAATATCCATAACCTGGAAGGTAATCTGGAAATCACTTGGTCTGATCTTGACTGGGAGATCAACCTCGCCAATCACAGTTTTGCGAGACCCATCGAAAGCCTTCACAACTACTCCACTCTGCCTCATGGGAGGCCCTTGATATGACAGCTTTGCAAGAGTGGGTTTCGGCAATACATTTAATGATGACCCAGTGTTGTAGCACCTCAAATTTGCACCTACCTTTTGTACATACATTCTCATATTAGGTCATAGCATTAACATGGTCCACTGCATAACATTGCATTGTCCCTTTTGCCCAAGTGCAAGCCATTCAGAAGAATTAGGTCAAACTGGTCAGGAGATCAGTCAGTCAAGCAAGCAAGTGCATTTTCCAATGAGACAAGGCCCTAGGGTTGGTCCAACATGTTCACATGACCTAGGGGTCCTTTTGGAGTGTTTTGATCAAGGATTGGATGCTCAGAAGTCATCAGTCAATGTGCAGTCTACCAAAAACCCTAGAAAGTCAACTGTTGGTCAACTGTGCATTTAATCAGTGATTTGATGGTGGGAATTGGTTTGAGAGGGTTCCTTCATGTCCATATAGGCATCATATAACATGTCAAACACCATCATGGAAGAATTTGAAGCCAGACAAGAAATTCCTAAAAATAGAAAGTTGACCTATAATTGGAATTTGCCAAAAATGGAAAGTCTTGATCCTCAAAATTACATCATGATACAAGCTTCAAATGAATTTTTGCCCAACATGAAAGTTGAAGATCTTGTTCTCCCATTTCCAAAAAGTCCAAGAACACTCAATTCCCATGTATGGTTGGCAAGTTATGATGAATTCATTCTCAAAAATTTTTGAACTTCAGAAGGCCATATCTCTCAAACCATTTGGCCAAATTGGGTAGGGTTTTTTGCAACAAGTCACATTTGACGCCCTCTTTCCAAATATGTCATCATCATTCACCAAAACTTCACCAATCAAAATGGCATTTTTGAACTAGCTTGAATTATTTCAAGTGAGGTGAAAAAGTGATTTTCCAAAATAACCAATTCCAATTACTTTTACTACTTGCAAATGACCAGAAATGATATTTTGGATTTGTTTTAAGCCCAAATTCGCAGCTGTACACACATGCCTTTGTCACTTAAGTGAAATTCATCAAAATTGCCAAAAACACTTCATTTTCAAGTTAACCTTAATTACCACTCACTAACCAAAACACTTAGCAATAAACACAGTATATATTTCATTTCTTCTGCAGAGAAAAACCCTAGCTAGCAGCCAACATTCTAAACCAAAAAAAAACTCTTGTTCTCTCAATTTCTCATTTTTCATTTTTGAGACTTTACTGAAAATTGGCAAAGGTCTCGAGCTAGGGTTTGAATACTTCATCACATACCATCATTTTGAGCTCATTTCAAGGCTGGTTTCCCAACTGTAAAGCATTGCAACCTCTGTTTCACCAAAGAACACATCCATGGCAGATTTGGTTTGAGGTCGTTCCAAGCTTTGCTGAGCTGAACTACAAGGAGCATCTGTTTTGATCATTGGAGGCCAAACAACCATTGTAGCTCAACTGTTCTTCAATCTTGGTAAGACTTCGAACCTCTCATTTTTCCAAAGCATGCTATGCTTTAGCTAGGTCTTGTTGTGCTGGTCATGTTGAAACTTAAATCATTGAAAATGGTTGGCTATTCTGAAAGTTATGTTGATTTAAAGATTGATGTTGAAATATGTTTTGCATGATTCATGTTGATTAGCTCGATTCATTGGAAATTGTGGTTGGATTTGTGTTGTTCATGCTTAGATGTGTCGATTGGTATGTTTAATTTCATTTTCTGGGCAAGTTGAATTTGCACGAGTTGGATGATGAAGATGAATGTTGTACTGTACACAAGAACCCTAGCCATTTCCAGATTTTCGCGTTTTGTTTAGCTTTGCATGGGAAAGGCACTATTCCATTGCCTGGGCCAATCAGAATGCAGCTTTCTTTTGTCCCATACGCTGCGTTTCACTAATGTTTCCCAATATTTACTAAAGTGCCATTTCCGTGCCACATCACCTCATTAAGTCATGTTATTTCAATTGTTATTGCAATATTTATTTCATTTTGTTACACAACTTACAAAAATCATAAGTCAACCATTGTTAATCCAAAATTCATGAGACTTTTTGCATTTTGTTCATCTCAATCTCTACTTACTTATCATGATTTTTCCTGATTTTTGGCATGATTGGTTTTTAAATGGTGCTAGGGTTTGTGACATGTGCTCATATTTTGTACACCTTGCCAAAACATTTGTGAAATGATGATACTTTATCCAATGCCTTTGAAAGTTTTTGTGCTTAAACTAGACACATTCATGGTGATTTTGGTATAGAGTTTGTGAATTTATCATTTCTGGTTTGTGAGTTATGATTTTTTGAATTAGGGTGTGACAATTTGTGTCACCCCATTGATGTGCAACTTCATGATTTTCTTTACCATGCTTCTTGACCTCAAATTGCTTTGAATTTTTGCATGAATTCACTTATGTATGTCTAGTTTACATGTGATTTTTCTTGGAATTATTTGTGGCATTTCCTATTTGTTTGGGATTTTCTCCCCTGTTTAGTCATATGTTGACTTTTGGTGACACATGTTCTCATATTGTTTGTGAAATTCTCATACTTAATTGGATGGACATGAAATTTTACATGTGATTAGTAGACATCTTAAGATTTGTCATGGTGTTAGTCCCATTCATTTCTCATATGTTATCACTGATTTATGATTTATTCAAGTTGGTGTATGTTTGGTTGACTTCTTTGAGCATGCTTAAACTTGCCTTGCCTTTCTGATTTTCATTGACCAACTTCCACTTTTCCAAATGAGCTGAAATTTGATATGCATGTCATGTTATGGATTTTGATTGATCATGAATTATTTGATGATTTTCTGAAATGTTTATGATTGGTTTTGAGTTGAGTCTTGCTGTTGACTTCTATGAGCTTCCATATGCCATGCTTTGACTTCTTTTGCTTATAAAATGATGATGATGATTGATATGAATGTGAACCCAATTGAGTTTGTTTCTTGATTGTTTGAATATGATTTTGATTGGATTTCATTTGCTGTTTTGACTTTCTTATCCCCTTTTGACCCTAGGCTGGTCCTAGTGGTCCTGTTACTCATGTTTGAGCTCATTTTTTCAGGTTAAGCAACAATTACCCAATGAGACCAATACAAATTGATTGAGTGTGCTTGTTTATCATTACTAATCTATTTGTTTTGTAGGTTGCTTGGCTCACATGCCTTGAACCTTGTGCATTGCACATTTATCTGCTTGTGTTGACTGTTAACCTTTGTTTCATTCTGATTTAACTTTGACTTATATACTAACTATGCTTGACTGATTTCAGGTACTTTAGTTGCTTTTAGTTCCTTGTGAACTTTGCTTTGCTTTGCTTAATAGCAATTTGCATTGAGGTATAATTTCTCATCTTCATGTAGTCTGGAATACCTGGCCTGTTACTTGGCCAGGCAACTGTCTGAAGTCCTCCTTAAGAGGCAATGTTTGTGACTGATTACATTTGTCCTTGTATAGAGTCAAAGACCTCCTAAGTGAAGAGGCAATTGGCAGAACCCAAGGGATATGCAACCTATCCCCTGCTATTCTGTGTGTCATCTGCTTTGCTCACACCACTGTGTTGATGCATTACAGATACAAACCCAAGATCTTGTACAATAGTACAGTTGAGTCAGTTTCAAATGTGTAGAAGGGTTCCCACTTTCTGAACCCACACATTCTTGTCTTAAGCTCTCCCAGGCCAGGGATAAGAGCTGTGAAGTCTTATCTTCACTCACCTTTCATCTGCTTCACCTTAGCCCCTCAATGGCAAGGTTAAGAGCTAACACTACCCAGTTCCAGTGGTTTGTTTGTTGAGGTTGATATGACCCCTCGACTAAAACCTAACCTTGTTTGAGCCCATTGCTTGCATATAGTGTGTGTTACTTGTGCTTGTGTGTTTGTTTGACTTGCTTCCTGTGCAAGTTAGGTTTAGTTTAGACTTGCTTCCTGTGTAAGTTAGGTTTAGTTTAGGCTTGCTTCCTGTGCAAGTTCGGTGTGGCTTGCTTCCTGTGCAAGTCATGTTTAGGATAGGCTTGCTTCCTGTGCAAGTTAGCTAGAAACCTTAACTTAGGGATGATTTGCATGATAACATCTAGGCTCGAGTCGTAGTCTCCCTAGTTGTGTCTCCCTTTGTTATCTGGTTAGGCTAGTCCTTTTTCCCTTCGTAGGGGAACTACGTCACCCTGATCCTCATACCAGATGAGGTACGTAGGCAGGAGATGAGCTGACCTCTCCGGGCGCCCTTTTTGTTTTGTTTGTGTGAGTTTGTTTCTCCTTTTCTGGTTGGAGTCCGACGTAAGTCCAGCGATTGGCAGTTGGTTTCCTGTGTGCGTCTGTTGGTTCGGATGCTGATGTAAGTCCAGCGATTGGCATTCAGGCTCCACGTTTGCCTTTGCCTGTGTTTGTTTGTGTGCGCGTCAGCCGAGCTACGAATGCTCTGATTCTTCTTCGTCCAAGAAGATACGTATGCATAGGATGCGACATCCTAGCGAGCATGTGTTTTCCCCAGTCCGAACTACTTTGACTCTGATGTCTATGCCTGATAGACTAAGTAGGCCCAGGATGCGGTATCCTGCCGAGTCAGTCTTGTCTGTTTTCTGTGTCTCTTTCAGCCAGTGTGTGTGTGTGAGCAGCATTTTAGCAACCATTTTCCTTCCTATTGTGCCTGGATCCCGTCGAGTACGACGGATGCGTAGGGGTGCTAATACCTTCCCTTCGCATAACCGACTCCCGATCCCATTCTCTTTGGTCGCGAGACCATGCTTTTTCCAGGTTTACTCTGAGCGTTTCCTTTCCCTCTTTTGGGATAAATAACGCACGGTGGCGGCTCTGTGTTGTTTTTTGTTTCAACTCACCGGTTGTTTTTCGCGTGATGCGACAAGTGTCCACCATAACATTGGACATAGCGTCATCTTTGCAACCTATAGATATGTGTAAAGCCAAGTTGTGGTCTCTTCCCTCCTCGGGGAGATCAGCGTCACAAAAACTCAAGTTGTTACAAGCGGTAATGTTTGCAACAATGCTATCGAATTGTTCTATCGTGACATCGTGATCCACGTACGCCACATCCAAAACCTTCTGCAGAGCCTCTCGTTGTGGTTCTGAATTCAAAAGCAATGACAACATAGATATTTTGGATGGTGTTTGTAGGAGCTGGTCTACAACGTTGTACTCGCTCCTTTTGATAAGCTTCAGCATCTCATCACAGTCTTCTTTCGCATTGCCACTCGGGCCAGCAGAAGTAGGAGTTTTTAACAATGAGGAGGGCTTAACAACAAGTATCGGATTCGGAGTGTTTATGGCATTCCCAATCGGGCGCTCAACAAAATCAGCATCAACACTTCCTCGAACATCAGGTTGAGGCTTTGACGGTGCTGAAAACACACGACCGTTGCGGGTCAAACCACTGCCACAGCGTTGTAGCGATAGGGAACCGCTTTCTCAGAGGAGTATGGTACAGGTCCGACTGGTTTGATGACGAGTGCAGGAGGATCCTTCTGCTTGCTACCATCATACTTGATGACAACAGGCCCGGGTATCCGGAACACCGGGGAAATTACATTGACTTCAAGTTCATCTTTATCAACATTTCTATTTTGAAGGATCTCAATGACTCCTTCGTCCAACATCTCTTGCACATCTTTGCGCACCTGGCGACATCCTCTCTGATTGACGGAACAGACTCTACATCTGTCGTGATCATTCTCATAATGGCTATAGTCACACAGCAATCTATGCATCTCAACCAGCGATTGTCGGATATGACTGATATATTTCACCTTGTACTTGCCAGGGCTGCCCTGGACCATATTGATAGACTTCCCATGCTCGGGCAGTGGGTTCTTCTTTACGTTTGGACCGACATCCTCGAAAAATAAAATCCCACTTCTCACAAGGTCTTGCACCTTGGTCTTCAGGGGATAACAGTTCTCTACGTCGTGTCCGGGAGCACCGGAATGATACACGCAATGAAGTTCAGGCTTGTACCACCACTGGGGGTTAGCAGGTACAACGGGAGGGTCTCGCGGAGTGATCAACTTTCTATCGATCAGCGACGGGTATAGTTCAGCATAAGTCATCGGAATTGGATCAAAGGTGACCCTCTTCCTCTCATAGCTGGTGCCGGCACTGCTGTTATTATTTCGAGGCTGATATGCCTGTTGTTGTGGATGCTGTTGTTGTGGATGATATTGCTGAGTTTGCGGTTGCTGATAATTTTGAGCTTCCCTAAAAACGGGTGTTATATGAGCCACCTGATGCTGATTGCTGACTGGGCGAGCAACCTTCCTCTTCACAGAGGGTCTTCTTTTGGCATAGGAAGAAACGACATGTGCCTCTCCCTCCTTCTTCTTCACAAAGCTCCCATATCTCTTTGCCGAAGAGCCTTCGTCTCGGGTTAAGCGTCCTTCACGGACCCCTTCTTCCAATCTCATCCCCATATTCACCATCTCGGTGAAGTCTGAGGGAGCACTGACTATCAGCCTCTCGTAATAAAACGAGCTCAAGGTCTTCAAGAAGATCTTGGTCATCTCTTTTTCCTCTAGGGGAGGCACTATCTGAGCTACTTATTCACGCCATCTCTGAGCGTAGTCTTTGAAGGTCTCTTTCTCTTTCTAGGACATCACCCTCAACTGGTCCCTATCAGGAGCCATATCCACATTGTATTTATATTGCTTTATGAAGGCCTCGCCAAGATCGTTGAAAGATCGGATGTTCGAACTCTCCAAACCCATGTACCACCGGAGAGCAGCACCGAACAGACTGTCCTGGAAATAATGGATGAGCAGTTGGTCGTAGTCTGTCTGCGTTGACATCTTGCGGGCATACATCACAAGATGGCTGAGGGGGTATGTGTTTCCCTTATACTTCTCAAAGTCAGGCACTTTGAATTTAATAGGGATCTTCACGTTGGGCACAAGGCACAACTCAGCAGCACTTTTACCAAAGAGGTCTTTCCCCCTCAAAGTTTTTAGTTCCTTACAAAGCTCAAGGAATTGGTCCTTCATATCATCCATCTTTTCATAAACATCTAGGCCCTCAGATGGCTCAGAGTGGTAGATGGTATCTTCGACCCTGGGTAACGTGTGCACAACGGGTGGTGGCATTGAAAGGACCGGGCTAGATGCCGGCAGAGAAGCAAGAGTAGGGGCGAAACCCTCTGGTATAAAGTTGGGGGGCATTCCCCAAGGGAACCCAACTGGCATAGATGGCGCGAAATGAGTCGTTGCAGCAGGCACAGTAGAAGTCACAATCTCAAAAATGACCGTCCTCTGGGGAGGAGTTGATGGTGTTGGAGAAGATTGGCTCTGAGCGGCCAAGAATGACTCCATCAAGGTAGTCAACCTGGCTACTTCTTCCTTCAGTTCGCAGTTCTCTTGTTCTAGGTGATCCATCAGTCTTGAAATGTTGGCTCTGGTGTAGTAACGGTGAGTCAGCTTGTCTTCAAAATAAATGAAGAACACAGAGTTAGACCATAGGACAAGAAGCTGGGAACAAAACCTGCTTATGCACATGATGCATGCAATGCTTGTGCATATGATTTGTTTTTTATTTCAGAGGAATTTTAGAGTTCTATTTGCAAATATTTGAAAGTATTATCATATATGAATGTATCTTGTCACTAATATCTGAAAAGTTGTTTTATATCAAAGAAGTACAACATTGGTAACCATATACAAGAGAAAAGGGAAATAATCATCCTATGGATTCCTCATAGGCTGCCTCCATATATGCCTTCTCCTTGACGAGTCGATCGTACTT
The DNA here is from genome assembly GCF_024323335.1 of Lathyrus oleraceus. Taxonomy (NCBI): domain Eukaryota; kingdom Viridiplantae; phylum Streptophyta; class Magnoliopsida; order Fabales; family Fabaceae; genus Lathyrus; species Lathyrus oleraceus. Next base: position 491,918,990 of record NC_066584.1, on the reverse strand, counting down.
CCTCTTCCAGAACTTGGAAGACTGAGGAAGTAGAGAAGTCCATGCGTCATTAGGATCATCAATAACCTGATGCTCGAGGAACTCAATCAAAGCATCCTTTTCCTTGATCTGCTAAAGCAACTCTTCTCGTTCGCGGATCCAGGCACGTGAACGGTCTTCGTCTCTCAACTCCTCTATTCCTTGGTCAGGGAGGGTTGAAGGCCCAACCATAACCAAAGGTGTAGGTCTCGGATACTCGTAAGGTATGAGATACTCAAACGCTCTCTTCCTAACCCAAGCAGTGTAAGGCTCCAAAGCGACACAGTTCTTAGGACCCAACTCATTCCTTCATTTCCTATGAATCTTGCGCCAAGCGCGGACCATCCTAGCTTTCAAGCCTTAGGGATCTTTACCCTTCTGAAAGAATATACCCTCTAACAGAATGTTATTAGGTTTATCCTTTAGGGGGAACCCAAGTTGACGCCGTGCCAAGACAGGGTTGTAGCTAATCCCACCACATGTACCAAGAAGAGGTACATTGGAGAATTCACCACAAGAGTCAATAATCTACACACCATCATACACACGGTTGTACCAAGAGATATCATCATTAGTGAGAGACATTAGTCTCGTGGACCACCGCAGACATCCCTTGTTCTCTTTGAAGGCGATCGTCTGTGGTAAGTGAGAAATAAACCACTTATACAATAGAGGCAAACAACACACAATGGCACCACCACCCTTTGCATTCCTAATAGCGTTCACATCCACAAACTTGTCGATGTTGGGGAACAATACTAACCCATAGATGAGAAGTACAAATATGGCCTCAAAGGCGTCCTCACTCATGGCCTTCCCATACACGGTAGCTTGAGCAATGAGGAACTCAGAAGGGAGACCTTGAATTCCCCTTTGTTAGTCATATGAGCACCAACTAGAGATTCATCTATATGCAACATGTCAGCTATCTCTTGAGAAGTAGGAATACTCTCCAAACCACTAAACGGCAACTGGTCTAGAATTGGTATACCCATAAGATAGGCATATTCCTCGAGCGTGGGCAAAAGCTGAAAATCCGGAAATGTGAAGCAATGGTACAAAGGATCATAGAACAACACCAATACACTCATCAATCCTTCATCCACCTGAGTAGTCAGAAGAAGAAGAAGCTTGCCAAAACGAGCCTTGAGACCCAAGGGATCTAGTACATAGGATGTCAGATTCCTTAACTCTTTCAAGTCTGGTTGTCTGAAGCTGTACTTCTTTGTATTCCTTCTTTGTCTTTCCATGTCTGAAAATTTGCAAATAGATCTCTTAAATTCCTTGAAAAGTTTCCTTATTATTGATGATATGGATGCAAATGGGTGCATGAATGCATAAATGCAACAATCACACTCAAGGATCAAGCAAAGCACACCAAACAAAGGTCATGGAATGGATCATGTTATCCTTAATATCAATCATCCATTTTTGTGGATTATGATTTACACCTTATCAACACCCAAGTTCGATTGATATTAAGGACACATGAACGGATCAACCACGAATCAAGGGTTTGTTGCGAGTCACGAGCATGGAGTCTCGGTTAAGAACCACCCAAAGGGAGTGTACTAGGGTTTAAACCTGCCAAACATGTCTTACAAGAGGTTCCCATAGTCATCATCCCATCTTTCGGATATTATCGGAGAAACGACTACTCGTATTCCAAAAATATTCTCAAGAGAGACTCTTATGAGTGTAGTATCGCGTAACAATCGTATCAAATCTTACACTTGAACGACCTTCGCACTACATCCTAAGAATAGGCCAAGATGGGTTTGGTAAACTAAGGTCCTTGGCTTCTAAGGTCTATATTGGAAAGAGTAATGTCTAACCACAACTACTTGTGTGACATTATTGATCCCAACATGACCTCCACCAAGTGAATGGGCTTGCAAGTCAACTTGCTAAGGAATAACTCCACACAAGTTAACAAGACTACCATTCTCCTATCCTAAGTGCACTCGAGTTCGGGCATAGAACTCATCTCACAAGGATCACCAAGCATACAAGGAATTAATATTCAAGCAATTCAATCATTACATACAATACAGTAATCCCAAATTGAACAAAAATATGTCACAAAACAATATACACAACAATACAACAAAAATGAAAAGTAGGCAAAACCCACTAGGCAAATGGTCCCCAACACAGTCGCCACTTTTCTGTAGCGGGGTAGTCGTTACCATTAGAGATATTGACTAAATCCAAGGTAAATCATACAAGTCGAGTCGCCATCGCACTTCTATTTATCCAAAGGAATGGATAGAAAGCGAACAAAAACCTAAAAGTTTTATCGAATCAAAACTAGTAAAAGAGAGTCAGAGATCTGGGTAAGGGGGTTCGTTATGCAATGGGAAGGTGTTAGGCACCCAAAACATCCTAGGTACTCTTAGGGAGCCCTTTTCATACTTGTTGTAAGGTTGTTGTTTTCTTTTTTGTGAAAAATTTGTTTGTGCAAACGTGATTGAAGAGATGAGAAGAGAATATACAGGTAGGGGTGTTCAAAACCAAACCAACCCAATAGAAAACCGCAAACCAAACCAAACCAAACCAAAATCGCAAAAAACCGCATTTGGTTCGGATGCGTTTGGGTCATTCTCTAACAAAACCGCACGGTTTGGTTTGGTTTGCGGTTTGTATTTTTCAAACCGAACTAAACCAAACCAAACCGCATTATGTTACAACTCAAAATTCAATTATCCCACATCCAATCCAAAACTCAAACTTAGTATGCCTTAACCTTACAATTAAAAACGATTTTCTCTTACTCACACTTAGGGTTTCAATTTCAACCTTCTTAAATCTCTCATAGTAGTATCACACATTCTTCTCATCTTATTTACCGTGTACGTTCCGCCTTTTCTACTATAATATTTTCTCTCTTATGTTCTTTCTTTTTTATCTTTTATGTTACTATTTTCTCTTCCAATTACATTTTTATCGCACATTTTTTCTCAATCCCGCATCTCTTATGTTCTTTTTTTCATCTTCTCTAATCTCTCCTCTCATATGTTTTTTATGTTTTATTATAATGTCTTTGATATTATTTTATTTTACTATTATATATATGTTTTTTATTCCATTTTTGTCTAATCTAATTTTGTGTATATTGAATGCATAGTTTTTGTCTACATATGATAAGTTTTGATGTTATTTAGTAATGTATGAATGACTAAATACAAAGTTATGTTGTTCTCTATAGGTGTATGTATGGCTCAATAAAAATATTGTAAAAAACCGAATCAACCGAACCAATCCAAACCGCATTGGTTTGGTTTGGTTTTATTTCTAAAAGCCAACCGAACCAAACCGAACCGCATGCTTTTTTCTCTTGCGGTTCAAATGATTTTTATCGTCAAAACCGCCCAAACCGCACCGCGAACACCCCTATATACAGGTTTATTTACATTTGTGTTTGGATGGATAAACCCATTGCCTACGTACCATCTTAAAAAGGTAGGATCAAAACCTCGTAGTTCGGGGTAAAAATCTCAAAATGAATTGGTGAATTGATTGGTCCAAAAGCCTTAAGGTCTTTTGTTATCCAAGGGAGAAAACTCAACCTAAAACCACAAATCCACCATGTGAGGATAGCTTCCACAGGCTAGTGAGGGGTTAACCCTATAATAAGCATGGAAGACTCATTGTCCATCATTAAGGATATAGGTGAGTATTACATCTACCTCAAGGATAACTCAAACCTAATAGCTAAAGGTTATGAAATTTTTTGATTAAGGAAGTCGCCATTGAAACCACAAAAGACATTTGAATGGGTTGTTTTTACCAATGAAAAGTATGTACAAAATATGGTCAAAGTTGACTTAGAGATTCAATTCAAAATGAGTATTAAGAAAAGAAAGTTTGAAAATCAAAAGCATAAGTCTTAGGTTTCTAATGTTTGAAAACAAGTGTTAAATGTTTGCACAAAGGTTTTGGCTTGGGTTAGAGTGGAGGGAAGAAGAAGAATGGCTAAGATCCTAAGCAATGCAAAAGGTGAGAGATAAGAAACAAAACCACAAAAAAGGAGTTCCTCTCTTGAGATCATATGGATGATCCAAGTAGCTCCCATCCTTTGGAATAGGCAATCATATAAGCATAAACTCAAGCAATCAACAATCAAATGAACTCTTGGAAGGTTCCTCAATGTATCTTGAATCTCTCTCTCTTAGGAGCTCATGGTAATGGTTCCTCAATTTGGATCAAGTTGGAATCCCTAGCACCAAGAAACACACACATCAAAAGGTTCTATTTACAAATCAAAGAATGGACAAGAGGGAGTTTAGAATATGGTCCTTTCAATGTTCATCTTCAAGCTTTAAGCATTCTAAAGGCATGGGGCCTAGTTGCTCTTTGAAATTTAAGCATTCTAAAGGCATGAGGCCTAGTTGCTCTTCAAACTCCATTAGCTTGGGTAAAGTCCTAAGTTCTAAGTCCATTTTGTCCAATTCTTTGCATTTGGTTCACAACAAACAGACAAACACAAGCACCAAAAGATATATTCACAATTATGTGCTCAAGTGAGAAAAAGGCAAATGTCATTAACATAAATATGTGCTCAAGTCAGCAAAAGAAAAAGCAAATGGATAATATGTACAAGAATAATAAATTGCATAAAAGTAAAGTGCAAAAAGTAAGTGTTAATGGTTAATGATTAATGTTAGTAGTTAGTGTGCCATAAGGCAAATTTAGCGCTATGTTAAGCAATCGTAATTGGACTTATGTAGAAGTCACAACTATCTGAGGCCGGTCAATAATAATGTAGGCAACAACACAAGTTAGAAGTCTTGATTAGTGAACCAAGTTCCATCAACTTGCCATGCCAAAAAGAAGAAGAGAATTGATCTTGTATTGGTTTAATTCTTTTGCATGATTTAGGAAACAACCTATCCTTAATGCAAAGCCATTCACTTGATCAATTGATCAAGATGAATTAGATTTGAATCAAGAAAGATTAAGTCTCCCTAATCAATGCTAACTTATCAACCTTTAACTCATTGATCAAAAAGAAAGAAGAAGAAGAAGGAGATGAATAATGAAAAAGGAAATGGAAAGAATAAAGTGCAAAAGGTGAAATCAAATGTACCAATCCATGTGTGTTGACCAAATGACATTGAAAGTCAAAGTCAAACAATGAGGATCCAGAAATGAGATGAAGATTGGAGGTCAAATAATAATCAAAATATTTTTGGCATTTTTTATATTAAAATAAACTTGAATTAAAAGTAAAAGAAAGGTCAAACTTCAAAATCACTTCAAATCAACCTTGAAAGGTCCAAGTGATTTATCCTCAGTTCAACAAGGTCAAACAAAGTTTGATAAAAAATTTCAGCATTTTTAAAAGTCAGAAACTATTTTTAATCAATTAAAAATGAATAAAAATAACCTAATTGAACTAAAATCTCAAATAAATCTCAAATCAATTAAAAAATTAATGAGAATATTTTTCATAGATCCATCATCATTCAAATAGGTTAGGAAAATATTTTTGTATTTTTTGAATATCAAAAACTATTTAAAATGAATTAAAAATAACCAGAAAAGAGAAAATTCACAAAAAATATCAAATGACAAAATAAAAAATATTTAAAATCAAAATTAGAAACTATAAATTATTTGGAGAAGAATGCAATTGGTCCCATATTTTTTGGATAAAAAATAAAGAAGATATGAATTTTTGAAAATAATGGAAATAAAAGAAATTAAAACAGAAATTATAAAAAACAAAAAAACAAGGAGCGTCTGATCAAGCCTCATTAATTGATGTGGCTGATCAAACGCTCCAGAAGCGCGCGCTCATGGTAGGCTTCAGGTCAATGCGTCACACAAACATTAAAACAAAGTCATTACATTGGACAATGGAGATTAAATCTGGAAATTAGATCCAAGGGCTCAAGATGCATCTGGCAAATGGACGGTGACCGGAGCCACGGTCTTCTCCGGTGAGCATGAAGATTCCGGCCAAAATTGCAGGTTTCAAAAGCTTAACCAAAATACACGATCCATACATCATTGGAAAGCTGGGGTGATGTACATCACCCCTGTACCATTGGTTTCTCCTCTAGATCCTCATAGAGAGAGAAATCAGAGAGAGAAAATCATGGTGTTCATACTGAACTTCATGGATTTCAACAATTGAGCACTCAAAACAATTGCCTCTATGAAGAGGACTTCAGCCAACACAATATCCAAGCAAATAGATCAATAAATAGTGAGTTTCGAAAAAAAAACCAGTTGGAGAGAACCTTTGAATTGTGGTGATCTGAGCTTGCTTCCTTGCTTCCTTTGGCCAAACAAAAGTACAATGGACTATAGGATGAAGGTCTAGGAACTTTAGATCTAGAAATTCAACCAGATTTAGTTGAATTTCAGATCTGAGAAATTTGAGTGAAAATGAAATAGTTCCTTTGGTGAGAGGTTCGGTTTTCAGTTCAGCAGCATTTCAGGTTGATTCATGGATTGAAATTGAAGGGAATGATGCTTCTATTTATAGCCAAGCATGGTGCAAGCAATGAGAAATCCGTGTGTGCATGGCAAGTGGATACTCTTTGCATGGGCTTGCATGATCATGCACAAGGCCCAAATTCAATGCCAATTGCAATCTGCAGTATAATTGAGCTGAAATGGACGTGTAATTGGCAATGCACAAGCTTGTGTAATGAGTTTCAAGATGTTATGCACAATTATGCCTAAAACTTCTCCTCTTCGAAAATGCCATTTGTCAAATCCAAACATGAGCATGTGAGTAATGGTTGGAAAGGTATTGATGTAAGGAACAAATGTTATGTTGGGAAAAAATCCATTTGAAGTGTGGAAATTAGTTAATTTTGAGTTTAAAGTGCAAGGTGCAAAATATGCAAAGGCAGGGTTTCCAAATTTGGCCAATGTTCAAGCCCCTTTGTTTCGATGATGCAAGCCCCAAATGAAAAAACCTCCAACATCAAAGTTGTAGATCTTTTAAAGTCAATCAAAATGGACTTGCATTTTACATCATTAGGATTTTTTATGAAAGAGTTATGGGCACTTGAAGTTGGACTTTTTTGCCTTTCAATGCATTTGGTCCAAAGTGACCTATAATGTCTGGCATTATCACATGTATTTCCTTTGAGATTTTGAAATTTTGTTCAACATAACATTTGAAGTAGACATCTTAATCTTTCCAATTCATTTGATCCCACCTCAAAATCATAAAAAATGAATGAGTTATGTTCTTAGGAAGTTGACCTAAAATTAGGGTTTTAGTCAAAATGACCTATAATGTCTTGGAATGGATGATGACCTTCCAAGCTTCATATCAATTTTTGATGAACATTAAATTTGTTCATATTGTCCTTAAGAACATTTTTTATTTTGGGATCATCTCCATTTGACCAACACATAAAAAGTTAGGTCTCAGTACATTTCAAAATAATCAGATGAATTGACTGATCAACTTCTCAAGTCCATGACTCATATCTTGATGAATTGATGATTGAGGACACTTAAATAAGTTCAAATATGCATGAAATGATGAATTAAAGAACTTCCCTTGATTGTATCTGATCATGGGCTGAGGTTGCTTCAAGAGCAAGGCATTGTGGATGATCTGATGAACTGGGGTTTCCTTGGGGAACAAACCCCAAACCCTTTGACTTGATTTGATCAAAATGATGAATTGAGATGCTAGGGAGGCATATTTTATGGATGAGAGCTTTGGGAACCATTGCCATGTTTTCTATCATCTTCACTTGGCCATATCTCTACACAAAGGATCTCCTTGAAGCTCTTGGCTTTGTGATTGCTCAAGCTACAAACAAGAAATGTTAGTGACATATTTTTGTGCTTTTGGTTAGTAAACAAAGTAGGAAAAGCAATAATATACAATTCAAGCATGCTTTATGATCTAAAACCACTCACAAGAGGTCCCACCCAAAGGTAAAGGGAACCAAGATGCTTATGATCCTTGAGGCAATGCAAATGCAATGTTATGATGCCATGAGGGATCTTAGGGGAAAAATTAGGGTCTTACAGTCAGTTATATCAGAAAAGGATTAAGAAAGCCTTTGATAAGAAGGTCAAGCCTTGTGTGTTTCGAGAAGGCGACCTTGTGCTCAAGAAAGTCTTGTCTTTCGCGCCCGATTCTAGGTACAAGTGGACTCCAAACTATAAAGGTCCATACATTGTTAAAAGAGCCTTTTCTGGCGGTGCTTTGTTGCTTTCAAATATGGATGGGGAGGATTTGACTCATCCTGTGAATTCAGATGCAGTCAAGAAATAGTTCGCCTAAAAATAAAAACAGAATAGCTCGCTAAGTTGAAAACCCGAAAGGGAGACTTAGGCAAAAATGAGCGTCTCGGTGGATTGAAAACCCGAAAGGGAGGTCCAGTCAAAAGTTAGAGACATGAAAAAAATGAATATACATATCCTGCTAGATTGAGTACTTCACCCTGGGGCAATCTAGGCAAACATTAGGGATTCAGCAAGTAACTACATCCTGACAAGACCTTCTTCTACAACCGTCATCTATCAAAGACTCTCTTTCAGTCATTATCAACTGAAGCGTCAAATATAGTGAATTCAGAGTTGGTGGAGAAACGGTCATTATGTTCAATGTAGCCCTTTTTCCATGTACATCAAAAATTTCAAATTTGTAAAGATCCATGGAGTCTCGCCATTTGCGAACTACCATTCCATTAAATAAATTTGAAGCCTTTATCCAATTCTTGGCACTCTTACTTTTTTTTGTTTAACAAATCTTTGCATGTTCTTAATTGGTAAATATCATTGTGTTAAACAAATAAAGTTTTATAAACTGTTTTAAACAAAATGAACCTTCATAATGACTAAAAGGATAAACAAAATGTCCTCAGTGCTTTCCCAAGGAAAGTACTATTTCCAAAGGGTAAGACATTTGTTCATATTCCGACATGTTTATATCCTCTTCATCAGCTTTCATGTTGTCTCCTCAGCGGGGAGTTGTCTAGAGCAGTTGGTGGAGGGTCTGTTTCTCTTTTCATCCCCAGCATGTCACGGATTGACGGAGGATCCATTTCCGTTTCCCTCAACCAAGGCATGATTCCTTTGAGGGTTGCTTATAGTTTATCCCTGACAGGTTTCCTGACCCAAGTTTCATAAATCCCTTCCGTGGTTGAAGATTTCTTCTATGTTTTGAGAGATGGTGAAGAAGATGTGTTGCTTCCCCCTGCGGAGCAAATTGTTCCTTCTCCCCTTAGCAGAGATGTCTCTCCAACAGTTAGAAGGAAATGTTTTGATTGATGAGTATCTGTTTGGGCATTTGCTCCCCATGGAATTTTACATCTTTCCTTGATAAGTTCCCCAGTAGAGTTTCTTCTACGATGGATCTTATCGATTTTGAGCCACTTGCTCCCGAGAATGGACGAGAAGTCCCTGACAGTTGGCAGTTGTGACTTTGCCTATCCCCACCAGAACTGATTTCTCCTGTAGGCTTTTCCTTTCTTGCTGAGATGTTGTGTCGGATGCCCGATCGTGGTTCTTGGACCCGTTTGTGTTACGTCTGTTTTGTCAGCATTAATCATGAAATTCTAGTTAACAGACTTCCGATGTCACAAGGGTTGTTATGACATCCAATTCTGCGCAGACAAGAATTATGCAGAACTTAAAATGTAAGTGCAGTAAATAACACAAGTAATTGTTTACCCAGTTCGGTCCAACATGACCTACGTCTGGGGGCTACCAAGCCAGGGAGGAAATCCACTATTAGTGGTATTAATTCAGACCTTAAACCAACTGTTTAACCCTATCACTTAATACCTACCCAATGCAATTTCAATCTTACACTAAGATCAGAGTTCCTACTCACTCCCCCTCAATCACCTTAGTGATTACTACCTTTAATCAATATTAAAGACAATTATGAAGTCACACTTCAAACAACTCTTGATTGTGCTTAACAGCTTTAATCAAGATACACAGCACTCACGCTTAAAAGCTTAGAGTGACACAACACTTACAACTCAATGTACACCCTATACCAATGCAATCATCTACGTGATAATAGCTTGGCTTACAAGATACGTCTAATACAAGACACACAAAAATATAGCAGTGAAGTATGATGGACACACTAAATCTTCACGCCTAAAATACCCAGTTTTGAATGAAGGATTGCCATCCTTTTATATTGCAGCACTTGGGCCTTGTACTTGTATTTTCCTGAAATTAAGGTCACGCGAGTTCCCCTAAATTCCACATCTAGGTGACTAACAAATAGGCTATTTGTTAGGTTCATTAATTGTAGCTTGGTTGTTGGTTTCCTGGATTTTCTCTCAGCTGTTGAATCCCTGAAGAATAGCCTGAGAAAAATGCTGAAACAGAAAAACTAAACAACCTACAATATAGCATACGCTGTCAGGAATGAATGTCACAACATTCAGTTTGACATCCAAATCAAGGACCATATGCTAAGTCTGTTTTTCCTGAAAACAGACAGTACAAATTTGCTGAACTGTACAGGACCAATCTGTCCATACCTCAGTATCAGCGTACATTAATAAATGTCAAGACATCCAATTTGACATTTACACATTTAGCCTTATGTCAGGTCTGTTATCCTCCTGAAGAACAGACTAAGATACATACTAAAGTGTAGCAGAAAACCACTTTGCCTATTGTTCAGTATATGTTGTCAATGATGAATGTCATAACATCCAGTTTGACATTCAGGCAATAGGCCTTATGCCAGGTCTGGTATTTCCTTGATAACTAGACTGAAAATAAATACTGAGTTCTAACAGAACACCAACTGTTCTATTCCTCAGTATCTGCTGACAGGGATGAATGTCATAACATCCAGTTTGACAATTAATAAATCCTGTATTAGCTAATCCTGCATTATACTACTCAAGTATGTCATGACATCAGCCAAGACATCAGAGTACAGCTAGATATTCTAACATACAATGCAGTCAAACAAACACCTCCACAGCATGTCATGACATCAGTCAAGACATTAGAATCCAGCTAGTGTTTTACCATACAATGCAGCCAATTAAACACCTACAAACTGCCCCTTTGGCAAATTTTTGGCTAAAACAGTTTGGTCTCACAACAGAGTCCATAGCAGTGGAAAACACACATCCAGCAGGAAATTAACCTAGCTAATACACTCAGAGTAGCAGCACACTCACACATATGGAAGTTAAATAAAACTTCACATTGCAGCACACATACAGAAGTTAAATAAAAACTTCTAACTGCAGCATACATACACATACTCACTCTCATCGAAGTGGAACATCAGCTGCAGAGTAGAGGATCTTGAATCTGTCTTAAATATCTGTTTTAAAAAAACAATTTGTTGTCCTGGGGGCATCACAGGTGTTACTCCCCCTTTTTGTCAAAAATGTTGCCAAAGCAACACTTTAAATTACAGACCAACATAACATAAATAGAATTACACATAAATGACAAAATTACAGACTTGATTTATTCATCAGCCTCATCATTAGTGCCATCATCAGAACTGGCCTCCTCCTCACCCTCTGAGCTTTGCCTTGCAACTCCATCTGTATCCTCAGCAGACATCTCCAATTGAAAAATCAACTTTTCCAAGGCGAGCTTCCTAACCTCCAGCTCTTTGCAAGTCTCTATGAGCACAGCAATGACAACAGCTTTATCTGGTTGGTTGCCAACATTGGATGTTTCTCCAGATGTCATGACAATGTCAGGGACATGCTTACCCAGGAACAGTTTGTAGTTGAAGGCCAATGGACTCTCTCTTCTTTTCACAAAGTCATTGTCTGTCAAGATGTTTGTGAATTGATTCAGCACAATGCCACATATGAGAGAAGGAAAGGCTATAGGTCCCTTCACACTGTAACTCCCAACATGTTTCATGGTCTGATCAAAGATGTAGGTACCATAGTCAAACTTTGCCATGGTTCCAACAGCATAGATGAACTTTCCGAGCATCACAGACACAGTTGACTTGTGATTTGTGGGCACCCAGTTGGCAGCTCCAACTTTGTGTAGCATGGCATACTTCACACTGAGTTGGTTGGCCACCAGCTTCCCTTTAAGAGGCCACTTCCGGACTTGATTTGCAGTGATGACTTGACAGATTCTGTTGTCAGTCACTTCAAGCTCTGGTTGCGCTACATCAACTCTTCCCAAATACAGATTGATTACTGAGGGAGATAAGGTCACACATTTTCCACGCACATAGACCTTTCTGAATTCTCTAGACTTCCCATCTGCACATTCCTCAGACACATTGACAATGAACTCCTTCACCAAGGTCTCATATCACTTGGGGAGTTGAGTCACAGTTCTCATTAGCCCTGCCTCTTTAATAAGGTCCACAATCTCCTTACACTCCAAGGCATTCTGAGCCAGTTCCCTCTCCAAGACCAGCCTCTTGTGATAGATATACTTCCACATGTTCACACTAGAGGCAAAATGAAATGACACATTGTCAATAGGTACCTCTGGGACACTAGCAGCTAGCTTGCTAGTGGTTGGCTTCTTCTTAGATAGGGATGTTGTGACATCACAGGGGACATCTGAATCAGACTCCACCACAACAACCTTGGTCTTCATTTTCTTGGGCATCTCTTTGCTCCAAGCTTTTGCAGGTCCATGTCCTTTCCTTTTGAGGGGACTCTCTGTCACCTTTTGCTTGGGAGAGGTTGTCACATCAACCTCCCTAGTTGGGGACCTCTGCACCACAGTCTTTCTCTCCCTCCTAGTCCTAACCCTTTTTGCTATGCTAGGGACAATTGAGGTCAACAGTTCATTATCAGAGAACTCTTCCAGATTCACTGTGTTAGCATTAGGGTTGTCACTGACATCTTGAGTGACACGGACCTTCTCACCTCCACATTGTCTAAGGGTTTTTCAATCCTTGAACCCTCATGAGCATCAGGTTGCTCAGCATTGTCAGAAACATTCTTTCTTAAGACGACTGTGTTTTCTTAACATGCAACTCTATCAGGTATGATAGTGTTCAAGGGAACGGAAACCCCAGGAACATTCTGATCACCAGATAGTATCTTCGTGACAATAGTTGCAATGGCATTATGCACATACCTCGAGCCTTCCCTGGTTGGTTCTTCAAGAGCGATTGCTGAGGAGAATCCCGAGACCGTTTCTTTCAGTCTTCTTGCATGAGAAGAAGTTGCACCGTTAGCAGCAGAGTCCTCCCGGTTAGGGTTGCACGACTCAGTGCTGGGGGAATCAGACAGGGTCGTGTAGGAGGTGGAATCAGATTGGTCTGCCATGCTGAATATCTCGAAGGAGAGTTGAACAGTTTCTTTGGGAGAGGGTTTGCAAGACTGAAAGTTGAAGCGATGGAATAGGGAACGCTTGTTGCACGAGTAATATCTATTAATTTTTGACCACTCAGAGTGCACTCTTAATTGTTTAATAAGTTGAATTACTAAACAGTAGCTAACTAATATCATTAGTTGCTACAATTTCTCAGAAGAGCACATTCCCTCTTTGCCCCTACCATTGTCAAACTGAGTAGCATCCAATGTCATGACATTCTGAGTGACATTGTACTCAGTCTGCATCAGGTTCATCCATACTAGTGATGACCACCTGCTACCAGAAGCTAGGTACTTAGTTTCTGCAGACGACAATGTTATACACATCTGTTTATCCCCTGCTACCGCACCATTTGTATGATGACCAATAGGTGCCAATGACTCACAGCTTTCAATCAGACATTTTCCACAGTCTGTTCTTTTATCCGAAGGCAGATATGGGATTCCTCTAATTGCTTCCTTGGAAATGATCTTCTTCATTCCTTTTAAATGAAGTTGTCCAAGTCTTCCATGTTTCAGCTTCAAATCCTTCTCTCCCTTGGCTACGGGGCACTTGGGGGAGTCTAGTGAGTCTTTAGATTTCCATAGATAACAGTTATCTTTGGATCTGGCCCCTCTCATCACTTCCTGATTGCAACCATTCAACACCACACATCCTCCCCTAGTAAATTTCACATTGAATCCTTGGTCACATAGCTGGCTTATGCTAATGAGATTTGCAGTTAGGCCTTTTACTAACAGCATATTACTCAATTTTGGAACTTCAGGACAATCCAGCTTACCAACACCCTTGACTTCTCCTTTAGCTCCATCACCAAATGTCACATACCTGGTGGCATGGGGTTGAAGATCCACCAATAGGTTGCTCATCCCAATCATATGTCTTGAGCAGCCACTATCAAAGTACCAGTCTTGTTTGGTAGGTGCCCTTGGAGATGTCTGAGCTAGCTTAGCAACACATTGTTGATTCTCAAGGGAGAGATTAAGCTTAGATGCCTGCTGCTTAGGTCTGACTTGAGGTGTCTGATTATCAGCCCATTTTTGTTTTTTAATGGGGGCATTAAGCTTAGACGCCTTCTACTTAGGTCTGACTTGAGTAGTCTGGTTGGGATAACCATGCAGCATGTAGCAGAAGGGTTTTATGTGACCAAATCTACCACAGTAATGACATCTCCATCTCTGAAATTTCTTCTTCTGATGGTTACTCATTCTGGTTCTCTGATGTTGAGACATCGGTTGTGACTTCTGCTTGAATTTCTGAACTTCAGCCTTAGATCTTTTGAGTTCAGATGGAGATTTCTTAGCAAAACCTAAACCAGACATGGTTCCTGAATTCTGTCCTACCTTTAGAATCTCTTCCAAGGTGTCAGTTCCTTTGTTCAACATTCTGATGGATTTTGTCATTTGTTCTAGCTTAGCCGTCAGCAAAGAAATCTCACCATTCAGACCATCTATGACTTTCAGCTGCTTCTGTTTCTCAACTTCCAGCTCTTTGATAAGTTTCTTCTGCTTTTCTCCTTGGATACATACTTCTGCACTTTTAACACATAACTCTTTATATGAAGCAGCAAGTTCATCCAAGGTAAGCTCATCTCCGCTTGAGTTATCCTCTGAGGCACAGACACTGGTCAGAGCATTGACATGTTTAGCAGATTCTCCTTCAGATTCACTCTCAGAGTCTTCTTCAGACCAGGTGGCAGCTAGCCCTTTCTTTTGCATCTTGAGAAAGGTAGGGCATTCAACTTTAATATGACCATAACCTTCACATCCATGGCACTGGATTCCCTTGCCATGAGTGACCTTTTCTTCATATTTTGACTTTCTACTGATGTCATATGAAGAGTTCTTAACATTAGGTCTACCCTGTTGATCAACCTTCTTTATGAACTTGTTGAACTGTCTTCCAAGCATGGCTATGGCTTCTGAAATGCTTTCATTTCCCCCAATGTTTCCTTCTTCTGAATTCTCTTCAGTATTTGATACAAAAGCTATGCTTTTGTTCTTCTTTTCAACATTCTCACACAAGCCCATTTCAAAGGTTTGGAGAGAACCAATGAGCTCATCCACCTTCATCTTGCAGATCTCCTGAGCCTCTTCTATAGCAGTGACCTTCATTGCAAATCTCTTAGGTAAAGACCTGAGAATCTTTCTTACAAGTTTCTCTTCAGCCATTTTCTCACCTAAGCCACCAGAGGTGTTGGCAATTTCAAGAATATTCATGTGAAAGTCATGAATAGCCTCATCCTCTTTCATCCTCGGATTTTCAAACTTGGTGGTCAGCATCTGAAGTTTAGACATCTTCACCTTGGAGGTACCTTCATGAGCTACCTTGATGGTATCCCACACTTCCTTGGCCAGCTCACAGTGGTGCACCAATCTGAAGATGTTCTTACTTATTCAATTGAACAATGCATTCAAGGCCTTAGAATTTCCAAGGGCTAATGCCTCTTGCTCCTTGTCCCACTCTTCTTCAGGGATTTGCATACTAACTCCATGGTTACCTGTCTTCGTTGGATGTTCCCATCCTTTATTGACAGCTCTCCAGACTTTGCTATCTAGAGACCTTAAGAAGGCTATCATACGAGGCTTCCAGTCATCATAGTTAGAACCATCCAGCATGGGTGGTCTATTTGAGTGTCCTACATCCTTGTCCATGGTACTAGAAAGTAACTTCCCTAGATCTCACCCAGAAATTAACAGGCAGGTTGCCTTCTCTGATGCCAATTGAAATTCTAGTTAACAGACTTCCGATGTCACAAGGGATGTTATGACATCCAATTCTGCGCAGACAAGAATTATGCAGAACTTAAAATGTAAGTGCAGTAAATAACACAAGTAATTATTTACCAAGTTCGGTCCAACATGACCTACGTTTGGGGGCTACCAAGCCAGGGAGGAAATCCACTATTAGTAGTATTAATTCAGACCTTAAACCAACTGTTTAACCCTATCACTTAATAGCTACCCAATGCAATTTCAATCTTACACTAAGATCAGAGTTTATACTCACTCCCCCTCAATCACCTCAGTGATTACTACCTTTAATCAATATTAAAGACAATTATGAAGTCACACTTCAAACAACTCTTGATTGTGCTTAACAGCTTTAATCAAGATACACAACACTCACGCTTAAAAGCTTAGAGTGACACAACACTTATAACTCAATGAACACCCTATACCAATGCAATTATCTACGTGATAATAGCTTGGCTTACAAGATACGTCTAATACAAGACACACAAAAATACAGCAGTGAAGTATGATGGACACACTAAATCTTCACGCCTAAAATCCCCAGTTCTGAATGAAGGATTGCCATCCTTTTATATTGCAGCACTTGGGCCTTGTACTTGTATTTTCCTGAAATTAAGGTCACGCGAGTTCCCCTAAATTCCACATCTAGGTTACTAACAAATAGGCTATTTGTTAGGTTCATTAATTGTAGCTTGGTTGTTGGTTTCCTGGATTTTCTCTCAGCTGTTGAATCCCTGAAGAATAGCCTGAGAAAAATGCTGAAACAGAAAAACTAAACAACCTACAATATAGCATACGCTGTCAGGAATGAATGTCACAACATTCAGTTTGACATCCAAATCAAGGACCATATGCTAAGTCTGTTTTTCCTGAAAACAGACAGTACAAATTTGCTGAACTGTACAGGACCAATCTGTCCATACCTCAGTATCAGCGTACATTAATAAATGTCAAGACATCCAATTTGACATTTACACATTTAGCCTTATGTCAGGTCTGTTATCCTCCTGAAGAACAAACTGAGATACATACTGAAGTGTAGCAGAAAACCACTCTGCCTATTGTTCAGTATATGCTGTCAATGATTAATGTCATAACATCCAGTTTGACATTCAGACAGTAGGCCTTGTGCCAGGTCTGGTATTTCCTTGATAACCAGACTGAAAATAAATACTGAGTTCTAACAGAACACCAACTGTTCTATTCCTCAGTATCTGCTGACAGGGATGAATGTCATAACATCCAGTTTGACATTCAATAAATCCTGTATTAGCTAATCCTGCATTATACTACTCAAGTATGTCATGACATCAGCCAAGACATCAGAGTACAACTAGATATTCTAACATACAATGCAGTCAAACAAACACCTCCACGGCATGTCTTGACATCAGTCAAGACATTAGAATCCAGCTAGTGTTTTACCATACAATGCAGCCAATTAAACACCTACAAATCATACACAAATCATACATATACATGCATAATCATGGCATTTTGATATTCATAATTTGCATTCTTTGCCATATATCTTTGCTTATTATCTCCTACTATTGGTGAAATAGTCTTCCCCAACCAGATGTTTGCGTCTGATCTCTCCATTTAGAGTCAGCCTCGTAAGAAGAAAGTGTCCATCTTTCCTTCTTTATTCCCCACCAAGTTAAGTCCTTGTGGATGGTTGTTATTTCAGTTTCCTCCCAAGTTGTGTATCGGGATGGAATTACTCGCCTGAGCTATCTCCTTATTGGGTCGAGTCTTGTTTGATTGTGTCTTTCTAGTTTGTTCATAGATTGACTCCTTTCCTGTTATCCCCTGCAGTTCCCTGTGGTTTAGTTGGTCAATTGCTCAGTAACCAGTAATTGTTCTTCCTTTTCCACACCGAACTTTGTGGCCTTCTACCCAGTAACCGGTAGTTGTAAGTCCTTTTTTGGTGGCCTTCTACCCAGTAACCGGTAGTCGTAAGTCCTATTTTCTGTGGTTTTCTACCCAGTAATCGGTAGATGTAATCCCCTCTTTATTGGTTATCTTTACCTAGTAACCGGTATTGATATTCCTTCACTTTTGAGTATACCACCCAGTAACCGGCGATATATCTCCTGGATGATTGCTTTTTTCAGGCAATTTATCCCTTGCGAGTCATCCTTCATTTACCCTTGTTTGGTAATGATTGTTTCTCCTTTTGATTGGTCATCATTTTGTACCCAGTAACTGATTGTGGATAATCTTCCATGCGAGTATGTTATCTATGTTATGACGGTAATAGATAATATATCTCATGCGCTCTTCGGTCGAAGTCTTCTTCTTCCCTAGTTGAGTAAGATTCGTATTTCCTTGTGGGATCGAATGCCCATCCTCTAGGTCGAGTTTTCTTTTTTCAGCCCTCCTTTCGGATGATGAGTGTCTTGGATATGTTCCCAATTCACGCCTGGTTGGTCACCTATTATATGCCCAGTAACCGGTATCCATGGTGTCCCTTCCTTCTTCTCCCTATTATGACTTTTGTCCCCTGTGGAGTCAGATTTTCCTGAGTTGAGATGTGCCTTTTGGGTCCTCCTCAGATGTTTCGGATGATTGATATCTCTCACCCTTATACCGGTCTTAGATATTCTTTCTCCCTGAGCGTGTTGTTCTCTCACCCAGTAACCGATGTTTTGATGACATGTCTCCCTTTGAGTTTATTACCTAGTAACCGGTAATATCTCGTTGTTTCTTCCTCAACTGAGTCCTTTGCGGACATCCCTGTCTGAGTCCGGATTTTTATCCGAAGTATCCTTTGTGGATAATTTTGCTGTATTGGCACATTCCCCGATACATGCATCCTTGCGTCAGCCTGAGTCTTTCCACCGATTTATTTTCGTGGAATCCCTTCGTGTCTCCCAACATGTTCTCAAGTCGTGGCCTGCTCATGCATTTTTTACTTTTCCCCAGAGTCTTTGTCTCCTTAGTGAGTGTGTTACTCCTATTGGATTTTTCAGTTTCTTCTGATTTCTTTTCCTTCGTGGCAATTATTCGCCATGAAGATTTTATTTTGCATGCATACATTTGCATCGTGAGGTTTCTTCGGGACCAAAATTCATCTCTTTGTTATTATTTAAGCCCATTCTACCTCGTCGAGATGAAAATTTTAACCTTCATATCTCCGGCTAGAATGACCTTAAATAGGGGCATCTGTAAGACCCTAATTTTGACCCTAAGATCCCTCATGGCATCATATCATTGCTCATGGCATTGCCTCAAGGATCATAGTATGTCTGGCTCCTTAACCCTAGGGTTGGGACTTGTGTGAGTGTTTTGAGACCACCAAGCATGCTTGTATTGTATATTATTGCTTTTCTTATTTTCATTACTAACCAAAAGCACAAAAATATGCCACTAACTCTTTTTGTTTTGAAGCTAAAGTGATCATATGCTCCATTGCTCCTAGGAGGCTCCTAAGCTCAATGGAGCGACTAGATGAAGATGAGAATTAGCATTACAATGGTCCACAAAGATCTTAATTATCATATATGTCTCCCAAGTATCTGAATTTTCCAATGTGATCAAGATAACCCCAAGGAAACCCTAATTCAACTATGCTTTCACTGTGCCTTGCTCATGAAGCAACCTCAACCTATGATCAAATTTAATCAAGTGAAGTTCTTTCATTCATTATTTTATGCATATATGAGCCTATGTGAGGCCCCTCAATCATTCATTCATCAAGATTTGAAGTTTGGCCTTGAGAAGTTGACCAGTCAAGTCATCTGACTAAACTGAGGATCATTGAGATACAACTTTTAATTTATTTGTCAAATGAAGATGACCCCAGGAGAAACAATGTTCTTAGGAACCATATGAACAACTTTCATTTTCATAAAAACTCCATTTGAAACTTGGAAGGTCATCATTCATTTCAAAAAAGAATAGGTCACTTTGACTGAAACCCTAATTTTGGGTCAACTTCTCAAGGACCTAACTTCCTAAATTTTTATGTTTTTGAGGTGAGACCAAATGAATTGGAAAGCTTAAGATGTCTATTTCAAATGTTATGTTGGACAATATTTCATAATCCTAAAATAAATACATGTGATAATACAAAACATTATAGGTCACTTTGGACCTAAGTCATTGAATTTGAAAAAGTACCCAACTTCAAATGCCCATAACTTTTTCATGAAAAATCCAAATAGTGGAAATTTTAAGTCTAAATTGATCATATTGAAAAGATCTGCAACTTTGTTACTGGAGGGTTTTCCATTTGAAGCTTGCATCATTGAAATAGAAGGACTTGAAGAGGCTTGCTTTTGGTGAAAATTTTCAAAGAGGAACTTAAACATGTTTTGTGACCAAACTTTCACAGTAAGTTTTCATTAATTTCCAAATTCCAAATGAATTTTTGCCCAACATGAATTTTGTTACTTATTTCAAGATATTTCCAACCATTACTCACATTAATTTTTTGGACTTTCCATGTGGGAGTTTCGAAGAGCTTTCTTTTTATGACCATTTTGGCATTTCATGATATAACTTGATGTGCAAGCTTGTGTGGTTCATTATGCACGACCAATTCATTTCCAGTTGAGCTCATCAAGGATTTGCACCCATCATTGGGCCTTACACGCGCCTGTACAGGCCCATGCAAGGAGAATTCAAATCCCATGCACACGAGGGAACCATGCTTGCCAATCCATTTCAGCTATAAATAAGTGTGCATTCTCATTCAAGTGGAGATCTGAATTGCTGCTGAATTGAAATCCCAACCCTCACTAAAGGAATTTTCAGTTTTCTCTTTCTCTTTCAAGCTTGAAATTCAACATCATTAGTTGATTTTCAAAGCTCAATTCCTTAACCTATCATCTCCATCACACTTCCAGAGCAAAAGCAGATCAAGATCTTGAAGAATTCGTGCCATTTGAAGCTTTATTTCAGTAGTAGAACCTCAAACGTTTTTGATCTAGATCTTGCAATTCAATGTGATTTTCTTTGGTTTGTGTGGTTTTCTGAAGTCCTCTAACATGAGGCAGGCCAATGGTGGTGTTAATTGTTCAAATCGTGTCATTTCAGTTTACACACCATGATTGTCAAGCTCACGTTTCTCTCTAAATAGGAATGGTGAGGATGATCCATGGTTACAGTGGTGATGTACACCACCTCAGCTTCATTTTGATGTCTTCATTTTTCATTTTCATTGCAACTTATTTTCTTGCGCGTGGTGGCCAAATATGGTTAGATCACCAGAGAAGATGATGGTTTCCACCACCACCCCCACGTGTTTAAGTCCCAGCCATTAGATCGTACCTAAACGTTTCAATCTTGGCCATTCCATGTGTTAACTTGTTTTAATGCAAGGTGTTGCGCGCTTGACTCAAGTGTATCATGTATCCGCTCCCCTGAGCCCTTGATATCATGCCACGTCAATTAATGAAATGATCTGATGGCGATGGATTTTTCTATTTTTCTTAATTTCTTTTAATTTCAGTTGATTCCTTTTATTTTCAAAAATTCATAAATATTTTATTTGAAGTCACAAAAATATGAGACCAATGCCAAAAAAATTCTTGAAAAATCTAGTTTCATATTTTGATTTTTAATTATTTTTGTGATTTCATTTAATATTCTTTGATCCAAACCAAACTCAACTTGATCCAAGATTAAGTGAGTTGTTTTGTTTCCAAGATAGGTTGCTTCTTGGTCAAGCAAAAAACCTGAAGTCCATACAAGGCCCTTCCCCCTTTTGCTTTGGCATGGCATGTTTTTGGAGCTTGGCTTACTAGTCATGATCTCTAACTTGTGTTTATTTGCCTATAGTTTTATTGACCGGCCTCAGATAGGTGTGACTACTACTTTAGTCTACTTACAATTGCTTAACATAGCGCTACATTGTCTTATGACAAACTAACATAACCATACTAATTACTAACTTTAATTTGAGCATTTAATTTCTTTCCCTTTATTTTAATGCAATTTATTTCTTGCTCATTTATTCATATTGCTTTTCACTTTGCTCACTTGAGCACATACTTTATGCTTATGTCATTTTTCTTTTACTCATTTGAACTCATTATTGTATATAAATATATTGTTATCTTGTGTTTGTTTTGTTTTTGTTTGTGTGAACCCAATGCAAAAAGGAGAAAGGACTTAGAATTAGGACATACCTATGCTTAAAGGAGTTCAAGAGCAACTAGGCCTCATGCCTTTAGAATGCTAAACTTGTTGAAGAGCAACTAGGCATCATGCCTTTAGAATGCTAAATCTCAAAGTTGACTTTAAAGGACTTCTCACCTAAACTTATTCTTCGTCCATTCCTCTTATTGTGTTGTGAACTTTTTGATGTTTGCTCTTGTGTGATAGGGATTCCATCTTGAGATAGTAAACAGGACCATTGTCATGAGTAGCCAAGTTAAGAGAGACAATCCAAATGGAGATCCTAGGAGCTTGAATCCAATTTGTTTGATTACTTGATTGTGTGCTAAGTCCAAAGGAAAGGAGCATCTTGAATCATCTCTATGATTTCAAGAAAAGGAACTCCAAGGGTTTTATCTTCTCTCTTATCTTTGTATGCTTTAGGACTAGCCCTTCTCTTCTTCTCTCCACTCTAACCCAAGCCAAAAATCTTTTCTTCAAACTTTGACATTGTTTCAAATTAGAAATCTAGGCCTTATGCCTTTGATTTTTCAAAACTCTTTTCATCAATACTCATTGTGAATAAATTTTAATCCAACTTTGACTTCATTTTGTAAATAAACCTAACTTGTAAATATAACTCACTTCAAATTGTTTTTGTGGTTCCAATGGCCACCTTTGTTTAAACTTTTCATAAACATTAGTCATAGGTTTGAGTTATCATAGTGGTTGATGTAAATCTCACCTCATCCTAGTGATTGGATTATAAGTCTTCCATACTTATTATAGGGTTAACCCCTCACTAGTATGTTGAAGCCTTCCTCACATGGTGGATTGTTGGTTTAGGTTGAGTTTTCTCCCTTTGATTACAAAAGATCTTAAGGCTTTTGATCAAATCAATTCACCAATCTTTATGATTTTTACCCCGAACTACGAGGTTTTGATCCTACCTTTGTGATGGTACGTAGGTAATGGGTTCATCCATTCAAACAACAAACTTGTAAATATAAATTATTCTCTTCTCATCCCCGAATCTTTTGCACATATTTTCACAAATACCAACCTACAACACATATTTTCAAAAAGAGGTTCCCTTAGAGTACTAAGGATGTTTTAGGTGCGTAAAACCTTCCCATCTCATAACCAACCCCCTTACCTAGATCTCTGACATTTTTATTAATTTTTGATTTGATAAAACTTCTTACTTGGCTTTTGTTCGCTTTTTAGCCTTTCCTTTGGACAAATAAAAGTGCGGTGGCGACTCGAATTATATGTTTACTTTTGGTTTAGTCAATAAACCTAAAGGTAACGAAAACCCCGCTACAGAAAAGTAGCGACTCTGCTGGGGATAAACCTCTCTAGTGGGTTTAGCCTACTTTTTGCTTGTATGTGTTGTATGTTTATATTTGTTGGTGACATATTTTTGTGCAAATTTGGGATGACTGTATTTTTTTTAATGTATGAAGTGATTGATATATTAATTGCTTGTATGCTTCGTGGTTTCTTGTGATATGAGTTCTATACCCGAACTCGAGTGCACTTATGATAGGAGAATGGAATAGTCTTGTTGACTTATGTGGATTTATTCCTTAGCAAGTCAACTTGCAAGCCCATTCACTTGGTAGAGGTCTTGTTGGGATCAATAATGTCACACGTGTAGTCGTGGTTAGGCATTACTCTTTCCAATATAAACCTTAGAATCCAAGGACCTTAGATACCTAGCCCATCTTGGCCTATTTTAGGATGTAGTGCGAAGGTCGTTCAAGTGTAAGATTTGATACGATTATTATGCGTTACTACACTCATAAGACTCCCTCTTGAGAATATTTTTGGAGGACGAGTAGTCGTTTTATCTGATAATATCCAAAAGATGAGATGATGACTATGGGAACCTTTTAGAACATGATTGTTAGGTTTAACAATAGTACACTCCCGTTGGGTGGTTCTTAATCGAGACTCCATGCTCGTGACTTACAACAAGCCCGTGATTCGCGGTTGATCCGTTCTCGTATATCCTCAAAATCAATGGAACTTGGATGTTGATAAGGTGTAAACCATAATCCACCAAAATGGATGACTAATATTGAAGATGACTTGAGCCATCCTGTGACCTTTGTGTGGTGTGACTTGCTTGATCCCTGAGTGTGATTGTTGCATCCATGCATTCATGCATTCATTCGCATCCATATCATCGACAATGAAAATTTTCAAGGAACTTAAGAGGTCTATTTGCAAATTTTCAGACATGGATAAGCAAAGAAGGAATACGAAGAAGTAAAGTTTCAGACAACCCAACTTGAAAGAGTTAAGGTGTTTGACATCTTATGTATTAAAGCCCTTGGAGTTCAAAGCTCGTCATGGAAAGCTTCTGTCTATTCTTTCTACCAAGATGGATGAAGGTCTGATGAATGTGTTGGTGCAGTTCTACAATCCTCTGTATCGGTGCTTCACTTTTCTGGATTTCCAAATTTTGCCTACACTTGAGGAGTATGCCTATCATGTGGGTATACCTATTCTTGACCAGTTGTCGTTCTGTGGTTTAGAGAAAATCCCGTTTTCTCAAGAGATTGCTGATATGCTTCAAATAGATGTATCTAACATTCTTGCTCATATGACTACCAAAGGTGGAATTCAAGGTCTACCATCTAAATTTCTCTTTGCCCAAGCTACTTTGTTTGGGAAGGCCATGAGTGAGGACGCTTTTGAAGCCATATTTCTACTACTCATCTATGGGCTAGTGTTATTTCCCAACATCGACAATTTCATGGATGTGAACGCTATTAGGATTTTCTCTTCTCTTAATCCCGTTCCGACTCTGTTGGGTGACACTTATTTCTCTTTGCATATGAGGAATGCAAAGGGTTATGGTTCCATTGTGTGTTGTCTGCCTCTGTTGTACAAGTGGTTTATTTCGCACTTGCCTCAGACGCTTGCCTTCAAGGAGAACAAGGGATGTCTACGGTGGTTTGCGAGACTTATGTCTCTCACCAATGATGATATCTCTTGGTATAACCGTGTTCATGGTGGCGTTCAGATTATTGACTCTTATGGTGAATTCTCCAATGTGCCTCTTCTTGGTACATGTGGTGGAATTAACTACAATCCTACTTTGGCTCGCCGTCAGCTTGGGTTCCACTTAAAGGATAAACCTAACAACATTTTGTTGGAAGGATTATTCTTTCAAGAGGGTAAAGATCCCCAGAACTTGAAGGATAGGATGGTCCGCGCCAGGCGCAAGGTTCATAGCAAAGGGAGGAATGAGCTTGGTCTGAAGAATTGTATTACTTTGGAACCCTACACCTCTTGGGTGAGGAAGAGAGATCTTGAGTACCGCATGCCATACGATTATCCGAAGCGTACCCCTATGGTTGTGGTTGGGCCTTCAACCCTCCCTAACCAAGGAGTAGAGGAGTTGAGAGATGAAGACCGGTCGCGTGCATGGGTTCGTGAGCGTGAGGAACTTCTTCGGCAGCTCAAAGATAAGGATGCAATGATAGAATTTCTAGAGAATCAGGTTATTGATGAGCCTGATGATGTTGTTACTTCTCTTCTTCCTCACTCATCTATGTTTTGGAAGAGGAAGTATGATCAGCTTGCCAGGGAGAAGGCTGATATGGAAGCAGCTTATGAGAGAGAGGTGAAGAGGCTTCGTGCAACTTATCTTCCGATCTTGAAGGCTTTGGATGATTGCTTTTAGGGATCCATAGGATGTTCATTCTCCTTTTCCCTTGTATTGTATTTGGTTACCAAAACTGTACTATTTCCTTGGTGTAAAAAGTTTCCAAATATTATTGCTATGAGTATTCCATATATGTCTTAAAAGTTGAATATTTTCAAATATTTGCAAATAGATCTCTATAAAGTTCCTCTAATAAAAAAACCATATGCACAAACATTGCACGCATCATATGCATAAGTAGGTTTTGTTCCAAGCTCTTGGTCAGTGGTCTAACTCTTTGCTCTTCATTTATTTTGAAGACAAGTTGACGCACCGGTATAATACCAGGGCTAATCATCCAAAGATAATGGAGCATCTAGAGCAAGAGAACAGGGACTTGAAGGAAGAGATTGCTAGACTGACTTCCATGATGGAGTCAGTCCTTGTTGCGCAGAGTCAAGCTTCACCAACTCCTGCAACTCCTCCCGCGAGGACTGTCATATCTGACATAGCAACTTCAACAGTGCCTGCTGCAACAACCCACTTCGCTCCGTCTATGCCAGCTGGGTTCCCTTGGGGAATGCCATCTAATTTCATGCCAGAGGGCTTCACTCCTACTCTCTCTTCTATGCTGGCATCTAGCCCGGTCCTGTCTGTGCCACCTCCTATTGTGCACACCCTTCCCCGTGTTGAAGACACCATTTATCATTCCGAGCCATCTGAGGGCTCAGACGTATATGAGAAAATGGATGAAATGAAAGATCAATTCCTTGAGCTGCGCAAGGAACTGAAGACTTTGAGGGGTAAGGACCTCTTTGGGAAAAGTGCTGCTGAGTTGTGCCTAGTGCCCAATGTGAAGATCCCTGTTAAATTCAAAGTGCCTGACTTTGAGAAGAACAAGGGAAATACATGCCCGCTCAGCCATCTTGTGATGTATGCTCGCAAGATGTCAACACAAACTGACAATGACCAACTGCTGATCCACTACTTTCAGGATAGCTTGGCAAGTGTTGCGCTCTGGTGGTATATGGGGCTGGAGAGTGCCAGCATCCGCACTTTCAACGATCTAGGCGAGGCCTTTGTGAAGTAGTGTAAATATAATATGGACATGGCTCCAAACATCGATCAACTGAGGGCAATGTCCCAAAAAGACAAGGAGACCTTCAAGGAATATGCCCAGAGATGGCGAGAATTGGCAGCTCAGATAGTGCCACCCCTGGAAGAGAAGGAGATGACAAAGATCTTCTTGAAGAATTTGAGCTTTTTTTATTATGAAAGAATGATTTCCAGTTCTCCATCAGACTTCTTCGAAATGATGAATATGGGGATGAGATTGGAAGAGGGGGTCCGTGAAGGACGTTTATCTAGAGATGACAGTTCCTCAACAAAGCAGTATGGAGGCTTTGCTAGGAAGAAGGAGGGAGAGACCCATGATGTGTCCTCTCATATTAAAAGAAGGCCCTCTGTAAGGAGGAAGGATGTGCGTCCAGCCGTCAACCAACACTAGGTGGCTCATATAGCACCTGCTTTTAGAGAAGTTCATCAACAACAACAACAACGTCGTCAACAACAATAGGCCTTCCAGCCTCGCAATAATAATAACACTAGCACCAGCAACTACGAGAGGAAGAGGGTAACTTTTGACCCGATTCCGATGACATATGTTGAGCTTTACCCTTCCTTGATAGATAGGAAGCTGATAACTCTGTGAGATCCTCCTGCTGTACCGACCAATCCTCAGTGGTGGTATAAGCCAGAGCTTCATTGTGTATATCATTCTGGTGCTCCCGGACATGACATGGAGAATTGTTACCCATTGAAGACCAAGGTGCAAGACCTTGTGAGGAGTGGGATATTGTTTTTTGAGGACGTAGGTCCAAATGTGAAGAAGAACCCATTGCCCAAGCATGGGAAGGCAACTGTTAATATGGTCCAGGGATGCCCTGGAAAGTACAAAGTCCTTTATGTGAATGACATAAGGAAATCTTTGGTCGAGATGCATAAGTTGTTCTGTGAACACAGCCACTACGAGCATGACCACGATAGGTGCCAGGTGTTCACTATCAATGATAGAGGATGTCGTCAGGTAAGAAAGGACATCCAAGAAATGATAGATCATGGGATGATTGAGATACTTCAGAATCGTAATGAGGATGAAGTTGATGTAATTACTCCTGTGTTTAAAATTCTTGAGCATGTTGTCATCAAGTATGATGGCAGCAAGAAGAATGTATCTCCAGCTCTTGTGATAAAGCCAGCGGGCCCTCTCCCGTATGTATCAGACAAAGTTGTTCCTTACCGATATAACGCAGTTATGCTGGAGGATCGAAAGGAGGTGTCGTTGCCCTCAACTTCGGTGGTGAGCATTTCAGACGTCAATGGTGTGATTCGTAGTGGTCGTGTTTTCTCGGCTCCGCCGAAATCCCATGAAGATTTCATGAAGAGAACTGTTGTTAATTCTGCTGGTCCCGTGGGGATTTCTTCTCAAAATAATTTTGTTCCTGTAGTTGACCCTGTTGCTGTTAAGAATAATAACACTCCTATCCTGGTTGGCCAGGCTGGCATTTTGAAAGAAGATGGTGATGAGATGATGAGGCTCATCTAAAGGAGTGAATATAATATTGTTGATCAGATGCTACAAACTCCATCAAAGATATATGTCTTATCTTTATTGATGAATTCTGAGCCACACCGTGAAGCTTTGCAGAGGGTGTTGGACGTGGCATATGTGGACCACGATGTCACAATAGAGCAGTTTGATAGCATTGTTGCAAATATAATCGCTTGCAACAATTTGAGCTTCTGTGATGCTGATCTTCCAGTGGAGGGAAAAGACCACAATTTGGCTTTACACATATCTATGAACTGTAAGGATGATGCCTTGTCCAATGTGTTGATGGACACGGGATCATCACTTAATGTGTTGCCAAAATCCACTCTTGCTAAACTTTCATATCAGGGGCCTCCCATGAGGCAGGGTGGAGTGGTTGTGAAGGCGTTTGATGGATCACGCAAAACTGTGATCGGCGAATTAGAACTCCCGATCAAGATTGGACCTAGTGATTTTCATATCACTTTCCAGGTCATGGATATTCATCCGTCTTACAGCTGTTTGCTTGGCAGGCCATGGATTCACGAGGCAGGCACCGTGACATCCACCCTACACCAAAAGTTGAAGTTTGTGAAAAACAAGAAGTTAGTGGTGATAGGGGGAGAGAAGGCTCTCTTGGTCAGTCATTTATCTTCCTTCTCCTATATTGATGCTGAGGATGAGGTTGAAACTCCGTTCCAAGCCTTATCTATTGTCGAGCCTTCAAGGAAAGGACTTTCTTCATCTGTCTCCTATAATGATGCGAAGTTGGCCATTGAGCATGGTGCAACTACTGGTTTGGGGAAAATGATCAGGTTGGAAGATAACAAGTCCCAAGCTGGCATAGGGTATTCTTCAGGTGTTTCCAATGAGCGTGAAATGTTCCAGAGTGGAGGTTTCATGCATACCGTTGAAGATCAAGAAGCTGCTGCCATTGTTGAAGATGATGAAGAGGAAGACCTTAGCAACTTTGTCATACCTGGAGGAGTCTGCAATAATAGGGTTGTTGTTGATGTTCCAACAGTTATGCATAAGCCAACGTAATGTGTTCATTTTGTTTAAAAAAACCATTCTCCCATGCCAAAAGGAGAAGTGAAGACATTGTTGGCACAATTTGATTAATACAATGATATTCATTCAATAATCATATGTTAAATGTTTGTTTTTCCAAAATTATTTTCCCTTTTTGCTTTTTGCATGAAATTGGTGATCACCATAAAACCCTAAGAAAGAGAATAAAATCAATTTTTCATCTGCATAATGATTTGCCTTGTTTGAATTCTGAAATCTTTTTATACTCAAAATCATTATGCAGGTTAATCAAATCCATTGAACATAATGATCCAACACCATCTCCCAACTTTGAGTTCCCTGTATTTGAGGAAGAAGAAGATGATGTTGAAGAGATTCCTGATGAGATTATCCGTCTGCTTGAGCATGAGGAGAAGATCATTAAACCGCATCTTGAGAATCTGGAAACAATCAACTTGGGGTCTGAGGACTACGTTCGTGAAGTGAAGATTGGGGAACTCCTGGAAGAGTCTGTGAAAAAGGGGTTGATCGAGTTGCTACAAGAATATGTCGACGTCTTTGCCTGGTCGTATGATGATATGCCTGGTCTAGATAGTGATATTGTGCAACATTTATTTCCATTAAAGCCTGAGTGTGTGCCTGTGAAGCAGAAGCTCAGAAGAACTCATCCTGATATGGTAGTGAAGATTAAAGAAGAGGTTCAGAAGCAAATTGATGCGGGGTTTCTGGTGACTTCTACATATCCTCAATGGGTGGCCAATATTGTGCTTGTACCTAAAAAAGATGGAAAAGTCCGAATGTGTGTGGACTACCGTGACTTGAATAGAGCTAGTCCAAAAGATGATTTTCCACTACCACACATTGATATGCTGGTAGACAAGACATCTAAATTCAGTGTCTTTTCATTCATGGATGGATTTTCCGGTTATAATCAGATTAAAATGGCACCCGAGGATATGGAGAAGACAACATTCATCACACCTTGGGGAACATTCTGTTATCGAGTGATACCCTTCGGTTTGAAGAACGCCGGAGTCACGTATCAACGTAATATGACTACCTTGTTTCATGATATGATGCATAAGGAGATTGAGGTGTATGTTGATGATATGATTGCAAAGTCGAAAATGGAAGTTGAACACGTAGAACACTTGTTGAAGCTTTTTCAGCGTTTGAGGAAGTACAAACTCTGCCTGAATCCGAACAAGTGTACATTTGGAGTCCGTTCCGGCAAGTTATTGGGCTTTATTGTCAGTGAGAGAGGTATTGAAGTTGATCCTGCCAAGGTCAAAGCAATACAAGAGATGCTTGCGCCCAAAACTGAGAAGCAAGTCCAAGGTTTTCTTGGCCGCTTCAATTACATTTCAAGATTTATATCCCACGTGACTGCCACATGTGCGCCTATATTCAAGCTCCTCCGGAAAGATCAGCGTCATGATTGGACCGAGGATTGCCAAAAGGCCTTTGATAGTATCAAAGAGTATTTGTCTGAGCCTCCGATTCTGTCTCCGCCTGTTTAAGAGAGACCATTGATTGTATACTTGACCATGCTTGATGATTCCATAGGATGTGTATTGGGTTAGCAAGATGAATCAGGGAAGAAAGAGTATGCAATATACTACTTGAGTAAGAAGTTTACTGACTGTGAGTCTCGGTATTCTATGCTTGAGAAGACATGTTGTGCTTTAGCCTGGGCTGCTACGCGTTTACGACAGTATATGTTGAATCATACAACTTGGTTAATATCCAAAATGGATCCGATCAAGTATATCTTTGAGAAGCCTGCTTTAACTGGTAGAATTTCCCGTTGGCAAATGTTGTTATCTGAGTATGATATTGAGTATCGAGCTCAAAAAGCTATTAAAGGTAGTATCTTGGCTGACCATCTGGCACATCAACCAATTGAAAATTATCAATCTGTTCAGTACGACTTCCCTGATGAGGAGATTCTGTATTTGAAGATGAAAGATTGTGATGAGCCTACGCTCGATGAAGGGCCAGAGCCTGGTTCCTGATGGGGTATGCTATTTGATGGTGCTGTTAATTAGTATGGAAATGGTATTGGGGCAGTGATTATTACTCCTCAAGGCACACATTTTCCTTTTACAGCAAGGCTAACTTTCAAATGCACAAATAATATGGCGGAGTATGAGGCTTTTATTATGGGTTTGGAAGAGTGTATTGATCTTAGGATCAAACATCTTGATGTTTATGGTGATTCGGCCCTTGTTATTAATCAGATTAAGGGTGAATGGGAGACGAATCATCCTGGCCTCATCCCATATAGAGACTATGCGTGGAGGATTTCAACTTTCTTTACTGAGGTTGACTTCCATCATATTCCTCGAGATGAGAATCAGATGGCAGATGCTCTTGCTACGCTTGCTTCAATGATTGTAGTGAAGTATTGGAATGAAGTTCCCAATATTACTGTGATGTGCTTGGATAGAGTGGCTCATGTGTTTGCAGTTGAGGAAGTGAAAGATGATAAGCCATGGTATTATGATATTAAGTGTTTTCTCCAAAGTCGGACTTACCCGCCTGGGGCATCTATTAAAGATAAGAAGACTTTGAGTAGATTATCTGGCAGTTTCTACCTTAATGGTGATGTGCTTTACAAGAGGAATTTTGACATGGTTCTTCGTAGATGCATGGATAGACACGAAGCAGACATGTTGATGACTGAAGTCCATGAAGGTTCATTTGGTACCTATTCCATCGGACACGCTATGGCAAAGAAGATGTTGAGAGCAGGTTACTATTGGCTGACAATGGAGTCTGAATGCTGCAAATATGTGAAGAAATGCCACAAGTGTCAGATTTATGCGGATAAGATTCATATTCCCCTGACACTTTTGAATGTTATTTCTTCACCATGGCCTTTCTCCATGTGGGGAATTAACATGATTGGCATGATTGAGCCAAAGGCATCAAACGGTCACCGTTTTATTCTCGTAGCTATTGATTACTTCCCCAAGTGGGTTGAAGCGGCGTCGTATGCAAATGTGACCAGGCAGGTGGTTGCGAAGTTTATCAAAAATCAATTCATATGTCGATATGGTGTGCCAGACAAGATCATTACCGATAATAGATCTAACTTGAACAATAAGATGATGAAAGAGCTGTGAAGTGAGTTCAAGATTGCGCATCATAATTTTTCTCCCTATAGACCCAAGATGAATGGGGTTGTTGACGCTGCTTGTAATAACCCAATTTTAGTAATTATTTCTTATATTATTATTATTATATTTTATTTTATTTATTTGGAGTGTTAAGTAATTAATTGGTTGTTAGGTAGTATAATAATTGATTATATTAATTGATTTGGTGTGTTAATTAACTATTTAGTTTATATGAGATATAATTGAATAATTGATTATATTAATTAACTTGGTGTGTTAATTGTGTTGCTTTAATTTATTTGAATTAAATAGATATATTATAATACTACGTATTATTGGGCCTAATAATTAAATTAGAGGTATCATTCTTTAAGCCCAAATATAATACTAGGATATAAGAGGTGAGGAGAGTGAGAAGTAGGATTCATTTGATCATTTGACGGCAACAGAGAAAGGAAAGAGGAAAAGTAAGGAGAAGAGGGGAAGAACAAGAGAGAAGCTAAGGTTTCCAGAAAATTGAAGAGGTAAGGGGGAGAATCCTCATTATTATGGGTTAGTATGATTGGGTCAATGGGTAGAAATATGTTTACGTTGAAATTCCTAAATTTCATGGTTTTTGGAATTGTTAGGTTTTGATGAGTATTCTTGATTTGTGGTGATTTGATTGTGCTAAAATTGCAAATTAACGTTATATACTTAGAGTATTGTATGAGTTATAATTTTCTGAACGTTTGGCTTTTTACGGAATCGAAATCGGAGGTCCGAAAGTCCTCCAACGATGAAAACCGCAGAAAATTATGCATTCTGTTTTGTGTTAACCGGTTACCCTCCGAGCGTTAACCGGTTACTTCCTAAAAACCTGCCCAGAAGTTGATTCTGTTTTGTGTTAACCGGTTACCCTCCGAGCGTTAACCGATTACTTGCTAAAAACCTGCCCAGAAGTTGATTATGTTTTGTGTTAACCGGTTACCCTCCGAGCGTTAACCGGTTACCACTGTTGAAAAATGAAAAAATTGAGATTTTAAAAGTTGTATTCATTTTGAAATGCAGTCTAAGTGTGCGTAGTTGATAATTAGCCTATATTTGTGAATGATATATTGTTATGAATGTGTATATGTACCGTTGGTGGATAATTCATAGAGTTGAATTATGGTGATATATGGAATGTTAAGATGGTAGAGATGATCTTAATTGCATATGTGTTGGTATTTGTACATTCATTCATGGCATGGTCGGCTTCATGGTGGAAGCGGTGAAACGGTGGGTTCACATGGTATTAGGCGTTGATCCTTGAATGGAAATAGGCGTAGCAGACGTTGATCTTTAATTGGAAATAGACGTAGTGGCTTTGATCTTGTCCGGATCGGAAGCATGGCTTGGATTCTAGATATTGAATCGGAAAGCGGTGAAACGTTGGGTTCACATTGCGGTACCACATGCATAGAGTCACATGTCTTGCATTGAGTCACATTAGAGTTATGTGATAATTGAATGTATGCATTGATGTGGTTGTGAGGTGTGTATGAGATATGGTAATTGAATTTGGTGATGTTTGGATACATAATTTGGAAAAATATGTGATTATGTGATAATTGTAGTTATGTGTATAATTGGGAATATAGTATTGGATTGTAATATTATACTCCCTGAGTTTTGATGTGTGCTTGAAACATGTGAAATAAATGTTGGTTAATATTATTGACATGGTTATACAAGGTGTGATGAATTCCGTTCATTGTTGATTTAATCATTGTGCTTTATTATACTTCTTCATAATGATTTGAATTCTCACCCTTTTGTTTGAATGTTGCCTTTACATGGGCATCGTGCAGATACTCCAGAGTAGTATTGCTGAAGTAAGTAGACGGTAGCTCACTCGAGATTTAGCCGGAGAGTTTCTGAGTTTAGCCTAGAGACTAGGTAATGAGTCAATGCTCTAGTCATGTAACACGGGGTAGATTAGTAGTATTGAACTCATATCTGATTTAGATACGTATTATGTTATTACTTGTGAACATGTTTATTTGAAATTCGCTGTTTGGGAGGCCCTAATGCCAAATATCCTGGATATGGTTTTATCTTATCTTGAAGAGATTATTGAGAGATGATCATGGTATGGGACATGAATCATTTTATGAAATGCATGAGTATTCATTATTTTCCGCTGCGAACGTATATTCTTGAATATTCATGATAATTGAAATGTGTTATTTTAAATGACCAGGTGTATTGTATATTGATGATGAATGATGTTTGGTTTTTGAAAGCTTTTAGTTTTTGAAAACGTCGATGTGACGCCCTTTTGTTTATATGCGTGCTTATTTACTCTGATTATATGTTAAGTATTTTGGGGTAGAAAAAGGGGTGTTACATTAGTGGTATCAGAGCAGGTCGGTCCATCCGGCCAGGTTGTTTAATTATGTTTGTTCCCCAGTATGCGACATGTGTGTGAGAACACTATCGATGCTTATTTTATTTTCCATTGGCAGGTTGGGAATGGAATAAGTGGGGGAGAAGCGTTTGCTTATCTTGGATGTTCCAATTGTATCTGTAAGACCCCAATTTTGTCCCTAAGATCCTTCATGGCATCATATCATTTCATTACATAGCCTCAAGGATCTTTGAGCATCTTGCCTTCCTTTCCCTTTAGGTTGGGATCTCTTGTGAGTGGTTTGAGATCACCAGGCATGTTTGCATTGTATATCATTACTTTTCTTGTTTTAATCACTAACCAAAAGCACCAAAAATATGTCATCTAACATTTGTTTTGCAGTTTAAGCAGTCATCAATTCATGCAATTCAAGGTTTTCCTTTGTACAAGAGAGGATGGTATTTTCTTGGTATGAGGACCACATGGCATTATATTGAGCTTATATGAGCTAGAGGTTCATTTTGAAGCAAATTTCCCAAGTGGTTGAAGCTCAAATTCATCAGGCATTGTCAAGGTCATCTGAAGACCATATGATCAACTGTGCAGTCAATTGAAGGCTTTGAGGTGTGGGAAATGATTTGATACATCCCATTCATGTTCAAACAAGGCCTATTCATCATGTCAAACATTTATCTTGAAGATTTTGAAGTCAAATCAAAAGTTTCCCAAAATGGAAAGTGACCTGTAATTTCAAGTTTCCAAAAATGGCAAGTTTTTAGTCCACATTCAACTTAACTTTCCAACAACAAAGAAGCTTCAAATGGATTTTTGGTCAACATGAAAGTTGAAGATCTTTCTCTCCCCTTTTCAAAAAGTACAAGGTCATGTTCATCTGATAAATGGTTGAGGAGTTATGAACAAATGATTGCAAAGTATGCTTGGAACTTCAAAGTGCCATAACTTTTGATCCAAAACTCCAAATTGAACCACTCTTTTTGCAAAATGCTCCTTATGACCAAGAGATTACAAATCAATCATTGCCTTGCATGAAAAAAGTTCACATGACCACTTGTCCATTCAAGTGCATTTTGGAGGGAAAGTTGGTAATTCAAAATTGGTGAATCACATGGGCAAAATTCCAATTCCATCATGTTTGTTGAATGATTTTGAGTAAAAATGAAGCTTGCATGGCACTGTTCACGTGCACATTGCTCATGCCACCTCACACTTGCCAAGTTTGCATTTCACCTCATTTCTCCTTAATTCACAATTAACCAATGCCTAATCTTGATTTCAGCATGATTAAGGGACTATATATAAGCTAAATGCTAATCACAATTGGAAAAAAGATAACAGAATTTTGGATCAAAATTGCATTTCCCTCTCAATTTTCTCTCTCTTCAATTTTCAAATTTCTTCATCCAATTCATCAAAATTCTTGCATAAACATGTTTATCATGCATCATTGATGAAGATTGAACCATTGGATTGAAGAATTTGGTCAAGAATCGTGCATATCCAAAGCTTGAAGATGAACATGGAAGCTTCAAATTAAGCTAGATCTGGTGGATTTCAATTGCTATTTCGTGCATAAAGCTACAAATCAAGATTACTGGAGTGGATCTAGAAGTTATGGAGCCTTGAACACGCGTATTTGATCACTGCAAGTTCAAGTAAGCTGAAATTTGAATCTCTTGTTTTGCCTTTTCATGTATAGGATCTAGTAGAGCTTGCTTTGCTGATGATGCTGATATCTTTAGAATTTGATTTGGTTAAGTATTGCTCAAGATATGTGGAATTAAAGTTGGTATGCTCAAAATGTTTCTCTTTGATCCGGTTGAATCGTTCAGAATTAGGCTAAATAATTGTGATATTTGTGATCTACGTTGCAAGATGGTTCCAACGGTGTATAGCATGTTAAAATCTGGAAAAAATTATGAACCTTCGTCGGAGGTGCCACCGGAGAAGACGACCGGAAACACTATTTCGGCCGTCTGGTTCAACCTTAGGGTTTTGGCATTCACGCGCGCGTTAACCTTCGTGACCTCAGTTCGAACCTTGCCTTGCGTTTGTAATTCCATTTGTTTTCCATTTGAAACGCAGCGTTTCAATTATAGCGCGCCAATAACCATGCAAACTTGTGTTCGATTCTCGCGCTTGTATTTTTTCTGATTTTCAATTGTTTTCCTTGGAGCGCATTAACCCTGCCTTGCCTTGGTTCGATTCCTGCCTGGTGCATGTTGATGTTTTTCATTTCAAATATTATTTTCACATTATTTCATGTTAATTCATTTTTTTCTTCAAATTCCAAAAATCATAAAAAGTAGTATACATGTCCAAATTAATCCAATTTTTTTTCATATGCTTGTATTGGAGTCTTTTATTTTTTGATGTTAATTTCATGATTTTTGTGCTGCTGGATTTTTAATTGTGCTTGATTGTTTGAACATGATGCAAATTTTCTATGTTGTGCTAATTACTTTGTCAAATGCTCATGGTTTATCCAATTGCCTTGAAATTTAACATGCTTGATCATAACATGTGACATGATTTTTTGGCTTTTGTTTGGCATTTTTAGCATTTAGTATCACTGTTTTGGACACATGAACATATGTTGTGACATTTGGTGTAACATTTTGTACCTTGTACTTGTGCATTTTCATTCATACACCAATTGACCTCTTCTAGATTTCATTTTTGATATGATGCTTGTCCATAACATGTTTAGCACACATAAAAAATATCATGATCATTGGATACATTTCTGTTTTAATGTGGATTTTCTATGTTTGATGTCCAATTTTGATCACATTGTTTGCCTTTGCCTTATCTTGTTCATATGATGGCTTTGCCTTATGAATTAGCTTTGGTCCTTTTGAGGACTCTTTCTTGTTTGATTGAATGTGCTTCATGTGAAATATTGACTTCTGTTTTGGTCATTTGAATTGCCTTTGACCCTAGTCTTTGTACTAGTGGTTTGTACTCACCAGTTGTGTTTTGTGTTTCAGGTATTTAGCACTAATGATTGGTGTGGTCTGGACTCAACGAACTTCAAAGATATGAAATCGGTTTTGTGTTTCGGTGAATAATCGGGACGATTTTGGGTTACCGAAAATGAAGAACAAGTGAAATACGGTAATGCTTTTGGAAAAATATTTCTTTTCAATTCTCTGTTTCTCTCACCACAAGTTTTTTCCTTACTGATCCACCTCTTTTTCTTTTTTCTTACTAACCACATCTATATATATATATATATTTAGATTACTTAAACAATAAGAAACCTAAAAAATATCTAACATAAATTAATAATATATATTTAGATTACTTAAACAATAAGAAACCTAAAAAATATCTAACATAAATTAATAATATAATTTATATATTATATAATAATAATAATAATAATAATAATAAACTAATATAATATTAATCCTAATTAAATAAACTAATTAACAACTAAACACAATTAATATTAAGCACAAATAATATTAAACGGCACACGATTAAAATACGATAAAATCGAGCGACACGAACGCGATAAAAACGATGACAATTTGCACAGCAAAACAGACAAATTGATAAAACCAATAAACCAGTAAACCGGTAAACCAGTAAAATCAACAACACGACTCAAACAGACTCGATTAAATCACACGGCACAACACGTAATTAAATAAACAACCCTAGGCAATAATAAAATCAACACGACATCACAAAAACGCTGACAAACACAATCACAAATAATCGGACAATACGAAAACTCTAATATATTCGAAATACAGTCAAAATACCGACAAACAAACAATTAAATAGATAAAAACGCACAAAACCTAATCGAAGCGATGCCACGCACAACAGAGATAAGCGAGATAAATACGAGGCAACGATATCGGCCAGGTTTTGCTAAAACAACGAAATACAACACGGTAAGCAACGAAAACACACAAAACCTAATCAAACCAGTTGTCACGCGAAGTTTAAGAAATTGAGATGAATACGAGACAACGAGATTAATCAAGATGTGGTCAACAAAGCCAAAGTCAAATTTTGGGGTGCGACAGATGCCCCTATTTAATTAACTTAGGCCAGATAGTCGGAGGCTATCGAATGGCGTAAGGTAATTAAATATGACAAACGCCACAAAATTTAACCGCAAATGCATGTATGCATGATGCAAAAGACAGACAGACACAGAGACACAGGAGTGCAAACTCTACTGGGGAAGGACATACACCGACTCAATGCATGAAGGTAAACACTGAGAATACTCAGCTGGGGAAGATTCATTACCTATTCATAGATGGAAAATAGGAGGAAAAGAGATATCGACTCAATGTTGACGATACATCATTATCTCATAGATGAAAGTGGGAAAAGATCAATATAACAAGAGTACTGATGTGACAGTACATTACCAACTCAAAGATGGAGATAACAGAAAAGATGAATACCAACTCAAGGATGAAGGTATAACAAGGGCATAATAAGAATCGAACTGCGTTAACTCATGGTTGACAACTCACTACCCACTTATTGATGAGGTAAACAGGACATGCCAACTCAAAGTTGAAGGCAAGCTTCAAAAGATTGATAATAACACTGCTAGGGAAATCAAATTCCAACTCATTGATGATGGTGTAGATGAAGAATCAGATCTAAGGATCATTGTGCAGACTTACAGTTGAATGCACACTACCAACTCATTGATGAGGTAGACAGAGAAATGCCGACTCAAAGTTGAAGGCAACCACCGATTCATTGACAAAGGTGTTTAAAAGAATTTAGAACATATTCTCCTGGAGACGCTTATCATTACCGACTCAAAGATGACGGTGGAAGGACAAAATGTACCTAACTCATAGATGAAGGTACTCCATCAACTCAAAGACGAAGATGGAATCAGAAGTTATCTGTGCAGACTCAAAGATGAAAGCACACTATCAGTTCAACAAGGATCAAACATACCCTACTCATAGATGAAGGTACTCCATCAACTCAAAGACGAAGATGGAATCACAGGAAAATGTGCGAACTCAAAGATGAATGCATACTACCAGCTCATAGATGAGGGCTCACTATGTACCTAAATCATAGATGAAGGTACTCCATCAACTCAAAGACGGAGATGGAAACATAAGAAAATTGTGCTGACTCAAAGACGAAAGCACGTTACCAGCTCAAAGATGAAGGTAACAGGATAAAGTGTACCTAACTCATAGATGAAGGCATTCCATCAACTCAAAGACGAAGATGGAATCAAAAGAAACCTGTGCAAGCTCAAAGATGAATGCACACTACCAGCTCATAGATGACGGTACTTCACCAACTCAAAGACGAAGGTGGAATCAAAAGAAATCTTGCTAACTCAAAGATGAATGCATATTACCAGCTCAAAGTTGCAGGTACTTCACCAACTCAAAGACGAAGGTGGAATCAAAAGGAATCTGTGTTAAACTCAAAGACGAAAGAACGCTACAAGCTCAAAGTTGCAGGTAGAACCATGGAACTTTCTGTGAGGATGTTATCAACTCATAGATGGAGATAGTAATTAATTTATCCGAGGGATAACAAAGGTTACCACTCATGGATGTAGGTAACTCAAGTTTGTAACGGGTACCAACTCAAAGATGAAGGTATAAAGGACTTGGACACAATATCTGTCATGTCTGTTTTACTGAATGAGAGTCACAAAGACTATATTGTTGCCTTCTTTTACTGGCAATTTCTGAGCTTTATCTGGAGACACGAGGTTCAAACTAGGATAGAACTAGAATGAAACGGTCGAACAAGACTTCAACTGAAGAGGAATGAACTCATCAGGATTTACAACTGAAACAACCGTCTTCCACGAGGCATAGATCTCTGTGGGGAACATGACCAATAAAAGGTATTTTGCTGCTTATGAGGATACTCTATATGGAGAGATTGACTCAACCCACAATATAAACAAGGAAACAAGGTGCATATGAATGCAAGCATGATATGTCATAGATATGCATGAATGTTTAGTAATGAATGCATGATGGACAGACAAAACTAGGAATAACTAAAAATGTTAACAGCTGCATAAGGACTTGCTGGAGATTTGCACTGAGACTTGCTGGGGAGTAGTACAAAGACTTGCTGGGGAATTGGTACAAGAGCACCATATCCAGGTTTCTTTAAAAGTCTGTCTCTGCTGAGGATTCCGTAGAAGAATGGAGATGCCTTCTACTTCAAAAATGCAGGAGATTCCCTGTGGTTCTTGAATTTGTGAGGTATATGAGGATTGGACCTTTCTGAGGACTCCACTGGGGATACAAGGTGTTATCCTCTGGAAATAAGATGATATTGTAAGAGAAGTCCTGCAATTCTTGAATTTGCTGATAATGCAGAAGGGATTATTCTTCTGGAAGACTCCGCTGGGGATAGGTGGTATCTTTCCAGGGAATAAGAATATAGGGGAAATCTATCCTTGATTTTTTTGCTTTAATTATCATGGAGACTTTCTGTATCTGAAGACTCTGCAGGGGATTATGGTGTCCGATATCTGGTTACGAGATCTTTCCTCTAGGAGACTCTGCCGGGGAACAGTGATGTCTGACCTTTGAATATAAATGAGAATTCAGGAGAAATCCTGCAATTCTTGAATTTGCTTAAAATGCATAACACACTCTTCTTTTACTACAAAACATTACTGAGGCGGAGACATATCCTTCTATTAAATGGACAGAGAACAACAGGAGATTCCCTGTAGTTTCTGAATATCAACTTTCTTCACTCGCTGAGGGATGGAGACCTCTGTATTACTCCTGCTCAGGGAAATCAAATCTTCCTTCTCATCCTCTGATGGGGACATTGCTGATCCCGCCTTAATAAATTATTGGGGAAATACCTGTAGTAATCCCATAGGCCAAATCTGTAACTTAAAACCTGGATCAAAGTCTTCATGATCAATTAACCGGGGAGTCTTCATGATCAATTAAACTGGGGAGTCTTCATGATCAATTAACTGGGGAGTCTTCATGCCCCAAGTGAAGGGAAGAAACTTCTTGAAATATTTCTTGCATGATCTCTTGAGGAAAACTAGGAAGCATAGCTGGGGATATCCAGAATCACAACCTCTGCTGGAGAAATATTACTGCCAAGACACCTGTGGATATTTTTTTCATCATATACATATAAGGATAGTAATATGAACATGTCTAGTTGGAATCACATGATTTCAGAATTACTGGGACCACATGTCTCAATCCTTTTATTGATGTCCACAAATCAAAATAAATAATCTTTATATTTTTCAAAAACTGTTTTTAATTCAAAACTTTTGTTTCAAAACATATCTGTCAAAGTAAAAGAACTTTCGTAAATTGAAATGAAAATTAAGAGTGCCAAGAAATATAGAAAGGTTCAAATTAATTTGATAGGATGGTAATCAACCAACAACGTGATTCCATAGATCTTTACAAATTGGAAAATGGTAATTTCGTGGAAAAAGGGTACGTTGAACTACAATGACATCATTCTCTCTTCCGCTTTTGACCTGTATTGCAGCCTTGAGAAAGTTGGAGAACTGTTGAAAATATTCTGATACTTCAATGATCTTATCTCTGTTATGCAGTTACTTGCCTGAAATCCCTAACTTTAGCCTAGATTGCCCTTTCGGGTTTTCAATCTACCAGGATAATATTCTCTTTGTTTTTTTATGTCTCTAATTTCTGCTTGAACCGCCCTTTCAGGTTTTCAGTCCACCGAGACGCTCATTTTTGCCTAAGCCGCCCTTTCGGGTTTTCAACTTAGCGAGCTGTTCTTTTCATTTTTTAGGCGAAGTATTTCTTGACTGCATCTGTATTCACGGGACGTGGAAGCTCTTCACCATCCATGTTTGTAAGAATTAAAGCACCGCCTGAGAAGGCTTTCTTGACAACATAGGGTCCTTCATAGTTAGGAGTCCACTTGCCC
This sequence comes from Lathyrus oleraceus, assembly GCF_024323335.1. Classification (NCBI taxonomy): domain Eukaryota; kingdom Viridiplantae; phylum Streptophyta; class Magnoliopsida; order Fabales; family Fabaceae; genus Lathyrus; species Lathyrus oleraceus. The sequence continues at coordinate 491,876,107 of NC_066584.1, read as the reverse complement.
CTAGAATCATTGTGAAATAGTATCATCTTCTTGAGCACAAGGTCACCCTCTTTGAATTCTCTCGGCTTAACCTTCCTATCAAATGCCTGCTTCATTCTCTTTTGATATAACTGTCCATGGCACAAGGCAGTCATTCTTTTTTCCTCAATCAAATTCAACTGATCGTATCTGCTTTGACACCATTCAGCCTCTGACAACTGAGTTTCCATTAGTATCCTCATTGATGGAATTTCAACCTCTATCGGTAACACAGCTTCCATACCGTATACAAGTGAAAATGGGGTTGCCCCCAGTTGAAGTATGGACAGATGTTCTATATCCGTGTAGTGCAAAAGGCAGCATTTCATGCCAATCTTTGTAGGTAACAACCATCTTTTTGAATGATCTTCTTGATATTCTTATTTGCAACTTCAACTGCCCCATTCATCTTGGGACGGTAAGGAGAAGAGTTGTGATGCTCGATCCTGAAACTTTCACATAATTCATCCATCATTTTGTTGTTCAGATTGGAGCCATTGTCAGTGATGATCTTGTTTGGAATGCCATATCGGCAAATGAGATTTATTTTTGATGAATCTAACCACCACTTGCTTTGTCACCTTTGCATACGAAGCTGCTTCCACCCATTTGGTGAAGTAATCAATTGCCACGATAATGAAACGGTGTTCGTTGGAAGCTTTGGGTTCAATCATGCCGATCATGTCAATGCCCCACATTGAGAATGGCCAAGGAGCAGAAATCACATTCAAAAAGGTTGGTGGTACATGAACCTTATCAGCGTAGATCTGACATTTGTGACACTTCTTTACAAATTTGCAGCAATCTGATTCCATGGTCAACCAGTAGTAACTAGCTCTCAACATCTTTCTTGACATAGAGTGGCCGTTTGCATGAGTACCAAAGGACCCTTCGTGAACTTCTTTCATCAACATTTCTGCTTCCTTTTTGTCAACACATCTGAGTAAGACCATGTCATAATTCCTCTTATAGAGCACATTCTGATTAAGGAAGAAACTGCCTGACAATCTTCTCAAAGTCTTTTTATCTTTTTCTGTTGCTCCAAGAGGATACTCCCGAGTCTGAAGGAAATGCTTGATATCGTGGTACCATGGTTTATCATCAAAACTGGCCTCAGCTGTAAACACATGTGCTGGTCTATCAAGTCGCTTGATCACAATTCTGGGTACTTCGTTTGGAAAACCCACTTGATACATTGAAGACAACGTAGCTAGAGCATCCGCCATCTGATTCTCATCCCGAGGAATGTGATGCAACTCAACCTTGGTGAAGAAAGTCAACAATCTTCTTGCATAGTCTTTGTATGGGATCAAGCCAGGGTGGCGTGTTTCCCATTCTCCTTTGATCTGATTGATAACTAACGCTGAGTCACCATAAACAGTAAGATTTTTGATGCGGAGGTCAATGGCTTCTTCAAGACCCATGATACAGGCTTCATATTCAGCAATGTTGTTTGTACATTCAAAGCAAATTCTTGCCGTGAAAGGAATATGAGAACCTTCTGGAGTGATAATGACTGCACCTACTCCATGTCCATAAACGTTGGAAGCTCCATCAAATACTAAACCCCATTGAGAATCTGGTTCAGGTCCTTCTTCAGGAAGTGGCTCTTTACAATCTCTGGATTTTAGGAACATGACATCTTCATCAGGAAACTCATCCTCATTATCATCGTGATCTTCAACGGGTTGGTGAGCAAGGTACTCAGCCAACACACTGCTCTTGATAGCTTTCTGGGTATGATACTCAATGTCGTATTCTGATAACAGCATCTGCCATCTTGCAATCTTACCAGTGAGTGCAGGCTTCTCAAAAATGTACTTGATTGGATCCATTTTGGATATCAACCAAATGGTGTGACTTAACATATACTGCCTCAATCTCTTAGCAGCCCAAGCCAATGCACAACATGTCTTCTCGAGTAAGGAGTATCGTGATTCACAATCAGTAAATTTCTTGCTTAAGTAGTAAATGGCATGCTCTTTCTTTCCAGTTTCGTCTTGTTGACCCAGAATACAGCCCATAGAATTCTCAAGCACTGTCAAATACATAACCAACGGTCTTCCAGCAACAGGTGGTAACAAGGTAGGAGGCTCCATGAGGTACTCTTTGATACTGTCAAATGCTTTCTGACAATCCTCTGTCCAAACACAATTCTGACTCTTTCTCAGCAATTTGAAGATAGGTTCACAAGTGGCAGTCATGTGAGAAATAAACCGGGATATGTAATTCAATCGTCCTAGAAAACCTCTCACTTGCCTTTCTGTTTTTGGTGCGGGCATCTCTTGGATAGCTTTTACTTTATCTGGATCAAATTCAATGCCTTTTTGGCCGACAATGAAGCCCAAGAGTTTACCTGACCTGACGCCAAATATGCATTTGTTCGGATTGAGGCGAAGACGGAACTTCCTCAATCGTTGAAACAGCTTCAATAGATCTACTAAGTGACCTTCTTCTGAACGAGACTTCGCGATCATGTCATCCACATAAACCTCAATCTCTTTGTGCATCATGTCGTGAAAGAGCGTTGTCATGGCTCGCTGGTAAGTAGCACCTGCGTTCTTCAACCCAAACGGCATCACTTGATAACAGAATGTTCCCCATGGTGTTATGAATATAGTTTTTTCCATGTCTTCGGGAGCCATTTTGATCTGGTTATACCCGGAGAATCCGTCCATGAAGGAGAATATGTCAAACTTTGCTGTATTGTCTACCAACATGTCAATGTGAGGCAGGGGGAAATCATCCTTTGGGCTTGCTCTATTTAAGTCACGATAGTCGACACACATTCGTACCTTCCCGTCCTTCTTAGGAACTGGCACAATATTTGTTATCCACTCTGGATACACTGAAGTGGTAAGAAAACCAGCATCTATTTGCTTCAGAATTTCTTCTTTAATTTTGACGGCCATATCTGGATGTGTTCTTCTTAATTTCTGTTTGACCGGTGGACATTCTGGCTTCAAAGGTAGCTTGTGCTCTACGATGTCAGTGTCGAGACCAGGCATATCTTGATAAGACCAAGAAAACACATCTACATACTCTTTCAACAGGCTGATCAATTGCTCCCTGACCTGTGGGGATAACAATGCTCCAATTTTGACTTCTTTCACATTTTCTTCCGAACCCAAGTTGACTGTTTCCAAAGGCTCCTTGTATGGCTGAATAGTGTCTTCTTCATTTTCAAGCTGGCGGGCGACCTCTTCTGGAATCTCATCCCACTCTTCCTCTTCAGCTTCGAATACAGAATGTTCAAAGTTGGGAGAGGGCATGATGTCATTGTGTTCAACGGGTTTAAGTAACCTGTACAAACAATTGTTTTTAGAGGACTGACCATGACATGCAAAAATGTGTTCTTTTTAAGGTTTTTTGTGTTACCATTTTCCGAAAAAGCTGAAAAGATAAAAGGACATAAGTGTATAGGAACACAAAAGATCTTTTACATGGATAGTACGTTTTTGACAAAAGTGCCCATTTTACAAAATTAATGCTTCGCGCTTTGGGCTAAAGCGGAAGATTTTTGAAAACTGAAAAGCTTAATTACTTTGATATGTGGACACAATGTGGGATGTCAACTGCGGTCCAGTTCTTCATAACTACTCCAGTCGCCATTCTGTCTTTCCCTCGAAGAGCTTTTATCTCTTTTTGTAATTCCGCAAACTGATCCTGGAATTCATCCATTCTATCATTGAGACCAGGATCCTCACTTGGGGTAGGGCCGTGATAGACAGGTTCTCCTAGGTGAGGAGTATAGTGAACAACGGGAGGCACATTAGTGAAGACAGGAGCATTTGGTGGAACGAACTCTTGTTGATATCTATCTTGATTAAGATCCCTGGGTATTTCCCAAGGACGGGATGCTGTGATGGTAACAGAAGTGACTGGGACAGCGTTGATTTCTGAAGCGATGACTGTAGTGACGGGTGCTGCTGTTGTCTGATTCTGAATTTGAGGTTGATTCTGTGCCGAAGTCTGTCCTGAATTATGAACTTGAGCCCTAGCCTGGGCTTCCTCTGCTTGTAGACGGGTGGTTAACATTTGGTTGCGCATCTCTGCTGCCTGTGCTTGCGCCTGGATCTGTGCATCTTGTGCTTCGGCAACCTGAGCTTATGCTGTTTGAAGTTGAGCAGCTTGGGATGCTTGGTTTGCTATCAATGTCTCGACCATAGCAGAAAGGCGGTCAACCTGAGCTTTCAATTCTCGGTTCTCGTTATCTGTTATCTCCATTCTTTTTTTGTAGTTGGCTCTTGTGTTGTAATTATGCATCAGCTTGAAATGGATCTGCTGGCGGGAAGCAACTGTTAGAAGACTGGACCAAGACAGACAACCTGTATGCACGTGATGCATGGATATGCAAAATGAATGATTTTCCAAGGAACTCTAAGTGAAGGAAAAGATAGAATTGCAAACATTTTTGATAACAAAACAAAATTTTCATTTTAAGCATTTTTATCAAAATATACAAAGTTATCAACCCAAAATACAACCAAGAAAACCATTTAAGGACATGTGTCATCAGGACGAGCATAAACAAGTAGGAGTTGTCCTTCAAGTCTCTCAATTCTTTCTTCATAGGCCTTCTGCATAAAAGCTTTCTCCTTCACCAAACTGTCTACAAGACCTTTCCATGCACCTGAGGACTGTGGAATCTGGGAGTAATCTGTTGTGCCTGAGGAAAATAAATCCTCTTGCACCCTTGGACGTTTACCTGCACGATCTTCTCCACTCTGCTCCTTTAACTGTCTCTGAAGTTCTTCATTTTCCAATTCGAGCACCTGGGCCTTATCCTTCCAAGCGTCTCTCTCTTTCTTGACCCTCTCCAAGGTGGCTTGGAGTTCTTCTTTGTCATCTAGCAGAAGGTAGGGGGTCTTCAACGGAGCGGGTTTGATAGGATCATGATGTGGGTATGGCATTTTCAACTGTATAGCTCTGGCTCTGATCCACTGGAGGTAGGGCTCATAGGAGGTACAATCTTTCTTACCCAATTCAAGTCTCCCTTTGCGACAAACACGATGCCAAGCTCTTACTACTCTCTCTTTCATGGTAGGGTCCTCCTCGTTATCCCTCAAGAAAATACCTTCTAAAAGAATGTTAGGAGGCTTGTCCTTCATAGGGTAACTGAGTTGTCTCCTAGCAAGTACTGGATTATAAGAAATGATTCCCTTTGTGCCCATGAGGGGCACATTGGGGAACTCCCCGCAACTATCAATGATCTTCACATCGTCTAAAACTCTATTATACCATGCAATATCTGACTGGGTAAGAGACATAATCCTCTGTGACCACTGAAGTCCTGACTTGCGATCCCAAAAAGTAGCTGACTTAGGAAGATGAGAGACAAACCATTTGTAGAATAACAGTATACAGCAGACTATGGTTCTTCCTCCTTTCAAAGTACGGTAATGGATGGAATGATAGATGTCTCCGAGCAAAGTTGGAACAGGATTACCACTTAGGAAGATGCGTATAGCATATGAATCCACAAAACCTTCAATATTAGGAAATAGTAACAAACCGTAGATCAACAAGGCGAACAGATGCTCCACAATAATATCACAACCTTGACTGGCAAAATAAGAAACCTTCCCCATTAAGAACTTGGCAGTGAAACCTGGAAGTCCTCCTTTGGTGGTGAAGTTATTCTTGAATTCTGACTTCTTCATGTACAACATTTTTGCAAGAGAACTGTGCTCGGGTAACTTTTCTGAACCAGAGAAAGGTACTGTATCAGCAACTGGGATGTGAAGCAACTGGGCATACTCTTCCAATGTAGGCATGAGTTGATAGTCTGGGAACGTGAAACAGTGATAGACTGGATCATAGAACTGTACTAATGTCTGCAATAACCCTTCTTCCATCCTAAGCGTCAATAAAGATATAAGTGCCCCATATCTGTCTCTGAAACCAATAGGATCTGCGATCGAAGAAACCAGTTTCTTTAGTTCATCTATCTTTGGATTGATGAGATTGTACTTTTTCACACTTCTCCGTCCAAAATCCATGTTTCCTGCAATATTTGCAATCCTCACTTTAATTTCCTTGGAAAAAGGTTGAAATGATGGGAATGAATGCATGTCATGCATGAATGCAACAAACACAAACATGGTCAAACAATACAAGGCTCAAAGTTCATCACCAGCATGGAGTTTAGGACAAAGCCCCAAGATAAGTTCTAAGGTTCACCTGCCAAACGGGTTCTAAAAGTTCCCAAGGTTATGGATCCTTCTTCGGATAATACCGGGTTAAGCAACTGATCGCTTTCCAATATTATTTTCAAAAGAATCTCGCTCGAGTGTGATATCGCGTATCAACCAAACCAGACTTTTGGTCCGAAGTGGTCACCGCATCACATCCTAAGTAAGGCCAAGATGGGGTAAAGGTAAACTAAGGTCCTTGGCTTCACGGGCCCGTCGAAAGCAACAATGCCTCACAAATGACTTGTTTAGCACTATCACCCTCAAAGAGGCCTCCACCAAGCGGACAAAGGCTCAAGTCAACTCGGTAAGGATTGTCTCCTATCAAGTCAACCTGAATTATCATCCATCCTATCTCAAATGTGCCCCAAATCCGGGTATAGGATTTATCACAAGTATCCCCAAAAACCCAAAATAACAAACATTACAAACAATACAATTTAGCAAATATTCACAAAGCAAACATATAAACAAGCAAAGATAGGCTAAACCCTCAAATAAGTTTAATCATGTAAGTCCCCAGCAGAGTCGCCATTCTGTCGCGGCGGGATTTTTCACGAGATTAAGTATTGATTGAACTTAACCCGTTTGAAAAATATTTTAAATGCAAGAGTCGCCACCGTCTTTTATTTTATCCAAAAAGAGGAAGGGAAAAATAACGATAAATCCCTTTAGAGTTACGGGTTCGGGGGTTGGTTATGCAAAGGGAAGGTATTAGCACCCTCTACATCTGTGGTACTCCACAGGAACCTTTTTGCTTATGTTTATGTGAATGCTTTGCTTTTTTCGCTTTGATCGTTTGATTGGGGAGATGAGAAAAGAACTTGATTTTATTGCTTTTTGGACTCGATAAAGTCGTAGACTTCATGCCTACGTATCTCCAAGGCGCAATGGAGAAATCAGAATCCACGTAGTTCTCCCAAAAGAAAAGGGGAAAGTCTGTTTTGTTGATTTTAGATTGGCGCATCTTGCCATCTCTTGCTCGACCTAGGCAGGAGGCTTCGAGACTGACACGTCCTTTTGAAAATGTTTTTAAACTGAAAAGCCAAAGCTGGCAAAAGATTTGAATGAGCCTAAACCCTGAAACAATAAATAAATGGGCTCATTATAAGGAAGCCCAAGAGTAAGCCTGTGAGTGTGTGAAAAGGGTTTCTTAAACGGCGACCGTTGGAATCGCATCGGGTTTCTCTTTTTTGGATTTTTTGATTTTTTAACATAAAACGTGAACAATACGATTAAACACACAATACAGAACATAAAAAATGCGAGAAAGTAAATTATTACAACACAGTTAGCTATGAATAGTTAGTATTACGAATAGTTAGTGGAGTTAATCGAGCTGAAACTGAAACGAAACGGTTAGTAACAACATAAACAAATATAAAAAAACAATATAAACATTTACTTTAGACAAAATAAACATTTGATATAAATAAACATTTAATTAAAATAAACATTTAAACAAATAATTAATTTAACTAACATTTAAATAAAACATATATGCAAAATAATAATAAAAGATAAACAATATTTAGTAAACAAAAGTAATATATATATATTTAGATAAATAATATATTAAAACACATGTCGGCAAGCCGGAACTTTGCCGATTTTAGAGATAAGTGAAGAATATTACCTTGTGTGAAGAGGATGAACTTCTGATCGTCCAAATGATCGACCGAAAGCTGGAAACTGTCACCGACGCAGTGCTGGCTGCCTTCGTGAGTACCTGACTTCAACGTCGCTTTTGATCGGTGAAACGACGCCGGAATGAAATGAACCTTGGATATTTGTGATCTGGACTCAACGAACTTCAAAGATATGAAATCGGTTTTGTGTTTCGGTGAATAATCGGGACGATTTTGGGTTACCGAAAATGAAGAACAAGTGAAATACGGTAATGCTTTTGGAAAAATATTTCTTTTCAATTCTCTGTTTCTCTCACCACAAGTTTTTTCCTTACTGATCCACCTCTTTTTCTTTTTTCTTACTAACCACATCTATATATATATATTTAGATTACTTAAACAATAAGAAACCTAAAAAATATCTAACATAAATTAATAATATATATTTAGATTACTTAAACAATAAGAAACCTAAAAAATATCTAACATAAATTAATAATATATATTTAGATTACTTAAACAATAAGAAACCTAAAAAATATCTAACATAAATTAATAATATAATTTATATATTATATAATAATAATAATAATAAACTAATATAATATTAATCCTAATTAAATAAACTAATTAACAACTAAACACAATTAATATTAAGCACAAATAATATTAAACGGCACACGATTAAAATACGATAAAATCGAGCGACACGAACGCGATAAAAACGATGACAATTTGCACAGCAAAACAGACAAATTGATAAAACCAATAAACCAGTAAACCGGTAAACCAGTAAAATCAACAACACGACTCAAACAGAGTCGATTAAATCACACGGCACAACACGTAATTAAATAAACAACCCTAGGCAATAATAAAATCAACACGACATCACGAAAACGCTGACAAACACAATCACAAATAATCGGACAATACGAAAACTCTAATATATTCGAAATACAGTCAAAATACCGACAAACAAACAATTAAATAGATAAAAACGCACAAAACCTAATTGAAGCGATGCCACGCACAACAGAGATAAGCGAGATAAATACGAGGCAACGATATCGGCCAGGTTTTGCTAAAACAACGAAATACAACACGGTAAGCAACGAAAACACACAAAACCTAATCAAACCAGTTGTCACGCGAAGTTTAAGAAATTGAGATGAATACGAGACAACGAGATTAATCAATATGTGGTCAACAAAGCCAAAGTCAAATTTTGGGGTGCGACAGGTTGCTGCTAGCTTCTCAAACACATACCTGATCAGATCCATTTTGGACATCCACAAAGTAGTATGAATCAGCATACACTGTCTCAGTCGGCGAGCAGCCTATGCCAAAGTACATCAAGTTTTCTCGAGCAGTGAGTGTATTGTTTCACAGTCGATAAACTTTTTGCTTAGGTAAATTGCATACTCTTTTCGACCAGACTAGTCATGTTGACCCGATACGCACCTCATAGACCCCTCAAGGGCTGTCAAGTACCACGTCAACAGTCGTTTCTTCCACTGAAATATCAGAATCAGAGGTTCCTGCCACTTGTTATTTTTTCTTTCCAATGCCCCTTGGCAATCATTATTCTACCTGACCGTTTGATATCTTTCTTTTTTTGTTTGTTTTTGGTTCAGGCGTTTCTTTTTTTTTTTTTTTTTTTTTTTTTATTTTTTTTGCAGGATCGACCTCGATTCCTCTTTCATTCGTAACATGCCTCGGCAGCTTGATGGACAGCACTCCGTAAGTGCACTGATTCGGACTCAGCAGTGTGAGTAGTTTCGATCTGGTCAAACAATTTGCCCTAGATCCACCGGATGCCCCTCTTCGGCTTGGGACTTTGCCATCATGTCATCAACATAGCACGTGATACCACGGTGAATCATATCATGAAACAAAGTCGCTCCGACGCGTGGCACTGGTGTGCTGCTTCTCTAGAGGACAGTCTTCTCTCGATGGTAGCTTGTGTAACACCCCGGTAAAAATAAGATAATTATTTAATTTAAGTTAATATTATATTTATTAATTTAATTAAATAATTGGAATTATTGGATTATTATTATTATTATTATTAGAATAATAATTATTGGAAAATATACATAAGTTGGAAATAAGAAAAAGAGTCCCATTTGGAAAAGAAAGGGTTTCACGTGAAAAGCAGAGAAGCGGCTGAAAAGAGGAAAAGGGCAAAGAGACAGAGCAAGAGGAAGAAGGTTGGAGAAGAGAAAAGCTTGAAGCTTAAAGATTCGCCGGATTAACTCAGGTAAGGGGGGTTTATCGTCGTTTAATGGGTATTATGGGTTAACATGTAATGGGTAGTGATAAACCATTGATTTGACTCTGATTAGAATGATGTATGCTGAAATTTGTGAAATATTGGATGAACGAAATTTGGATTATAATTGAAGGAAATTCGTAGGAATTAGATGTAACAAAGTTAGAATTGCGAAATTGAATAGAGTATGATCTGTGTTAGACAATATGATTGAATGTTGTGTAAAAATTGGAATGTGGAAGGTTGGATATGAGAATCTCGTAGCAGAGAAAACCATAGCAGATTTGGAATTCTGGTTTCTGGTCATACGCGTATGGCACTAGGCAATACGCGTATGAGATGGTCTGGTACGCGTATGGCACTAGGCAATACGCGTATAAATGAGGAAGATAATGATTTGAACGTGGTTTTGTCTCTGTTGGTACGCGTATGAGGAAGTGGTACGCGTAGCATACGCGTATGAGGCAGATAATACGCGTATGGGATTGGCTGAGAAATGGGCCATACGCGTATGGGACTAGGCAATACGCGTATGGGCAGAATTATGATTTTTCTGTGCTGTTGTTGTGCAGTTTTTGGTTGTTCAGCTGAGTAATGTAATTTTAGCTGATGTATGATATAGTAGGGATCGTTTCCCGTTGTTTTGAGCAGTGTAGGTATTAGTAGAGTGTGCTAATACTGTGATTGATTATGTGGCATGACATAATATGATTCTGTGATAATTGTATTGATAATGTATGATGGTGTGCATAATGTTGTGAATATATCTATTATGTATGCTATTGTGAATGGACTGTTTATGGCTTAGAGTGTGAGCATATGTCCATTGTGGATTGTTGATGTTGCATTGCTAGGTGATTTAGCGTGCATAGTATGGCCTTTATGGTGGTAGCTAATTCCCATGGTGAGGAATTAGTGATGAGTTATTGTGGATTGTTGTTGATGTTTGCATGCTAGGTGATTTAGCGTGCATAGTATGGCCTTTATGGTGGTAGCTAATTCCCATGGTGAGGAATTAGTGATGAGTTATTGTGGATTGTTGTTGATGTTTGCATGCTAGGTGATTTAGCGTGCATAGCATGGCCCTTGGGGTGGTAGCTAATTCCCATGGTGAGGAATTAGTGATGTGAGTCACTAGGTCTCAAATGAGTGGGACTAGTGAGCTTGGTAGCCGTACCTGGATTTGGTCGGTGAAGTTGAACTATATGTTCACGAATAGTCGGTACCGCATGCATGGAGTCTCATTGCATAATGTATGTATGGCGTATAATATGAATGGATGTATTCCAATATTATACGTGTGTTTTGTGTTGGTGTTGAGTATGAATTGAGATTATACGTGTGCTTTATGTTGGTGTTGAGTATGATGTTTGAGTTGATATGCCGTTACTGAATGTGTGTTATGATTAGGGTGATGAAATGTGTTAAATTACTTAACATTGCATGATATTTTATAATGCTTATTATATCGATTGAGGAACTCACCCTTACAACTATTTTTCAGGTAACGAGCAGTAATTGAGTAGGAGCTAGTGCTTGAAGTCTAGTGTAGTTCCTTAGTGGGTCATGCTCTGGTAGATGTAACATCGGGATGGCATGTTTTAAATGTTTTATTGTTGGTTGTGAACCAGTTTACATGTAATATGCTACATGTTTTGCATGATTGATTTAATCTCTATCCGCTGCGTATTGTGCAAATGCTTTATGTTTTGAATTAATAAAAGAGCATGACAGTTATCATGGTGAATGGTGTGAAGTAATTGTGTGACACCCTTAATTGCATATTTACTCTGATTGATATATGTTGTTATTTTAATTAAACTTTTGGGGTATTTTAGAAGGGTGTTACAGCTTGCGCCCCACAACCTGGGTACTCCCCCCTGGTGTATCTTGATACAGCCATGTGAAGATATTACAACCTCTTCCCACAGGGCTACCATTCTGCTCTTGACTCGCCTCATACCTTGGCGGTACCTGGAATAACAATCTTGACTCGCTCCTCGTGCGGTTGAATCACCTTCTCCTCTTGTTTCGACAACCTGGCTAATCCCAGCAGATCACAATCTTCTGCGCCTTCTTCTTTGGCATGATAGACCGGATGGTCGAAGTCATACAGAGGTGTAACCAAATTGTTATCGGTGAGATCAGGAGGGTAATCACTTTTGAGGTTGGACCGAGACAAATTCAAAAGGAAATAGAACGGAAAACATTGCCATTTATTTGTTTTTAAAACTGCAAAATTAAATGAAAAACAGGGAACACCGCTTTTAACTACAAAAACATCCATTCATTACCGATGCAAAATGTTGCATAATGAAACACATGAGATGGCCCTTACAATGGACCATTACGTTTCGGGCAAAACGTATGGCTTTCATGCTAACAAAAATTGAAAAACAGAAATACTATTCTTCAGGATGAGTAACAGTGATGCTTTTGGAGTCCTTCCAGTTTCCTGGTACGCACGACTTTATCCACAACTCGAGTTCGCGGTGACTATCGATCTCTTCACTCACAGAACAAGCGTGATCAGGATCCAGCATTCCTGCACTGACAAAGGCGTACGGTGGACGACATCCTCTGTTGGGTCTAGACGACTCTTGATCCGGCTGATAACCGACCCCAAACATGTCTGCTTTTACCACTATGTCAATGATCCTTCCCCAGCCTCGGGCCTCTTTGTTCTTCACTACTTCCAGAGCTTGTTTATAAGAAGAAATGGACAGCTTCTTCTCTTTCTCAGCAACAAGGGCATTCTCCACCTGGACGGTTTCAACTGCCAGACTGGGTGTTTTACAACTAACATCGTCCATTTCTACTTTCTTCATCTTTTGGGTCATGTCTTTCATCAATACACACCCCTCTGTGGTGACGGCCGCACAGCAATTATCAATACTAGGGAAAGCTCCATCCTGCATCAGAGATTTTGGGACCACAGACATTGGAGCCTTTAACTGATCCTCCTCAGCCACTTCCATTCCTCTCTTGTTCTTTTTCACCATCTTTACCTTTACAAGCCCCTGCCTGGGTACGGGGTTGACATCCTCATTCATTATCTGGGCCAAGCTGATAGCCTTGGAGTCCACCATATCTTGGACGATATGCTTGAAAGCTCTACAACCCTCAATGTTGTGTCCGGGTGCCCCAGAGTGAAACTCGCACTTGGCACTCTCATCATAGTTTGCAGGCCTCCGCTGTTGTTCTATAGGAATCAAAATCCTCGGCCGGACTAACCCCAAATCCCTCAACCTCTTGAACAGAAGGGTATAAGCCACCGGTGGCTCCTCAAACTGACGATCCTCCTTCTTCTTCTTCACCTGGCTCTTAGCTCTCGGTGCCTCCTGTTGAGGTGGCAGTTGTTGCTGTTGAGCAGGTGGATTACTGACAGGGGTGGTTACAGTGGCAGCATAAGGGTGATAACGATCTTTACTACGTTCTTTCTTTGCTGGCACACCAACTGGCTCAACCTCTTTCTTGAATGGACCACTGTCGGAGAGTTTCTTTGCTACAGTACCAGAAGGTTTGTTTACTTCGGAGGACGGAGCCTTCCCCTGAACTTTCTCCACCATCAGCCACTTCTCAATCTTTTCCAATCTCTCAGCCATGGCTTTCTGTCCCAAGGCAAGCCCTTGCACAACACTGATTAAGTCCCTCATTATCTCTTTCAGTTCAAGGATGTCGGCGTTGGGAAGATCCATCAGCTTGGATTTGTTGACCCCCAGCAGGTTATCTGAACAGACGAGCTATGCGCACCGGTTGGATACTGAAACCTACAAAACAGCAAATGGGTTAGTATGACTCACACATGCAATGTCTGTCCGTACTAGGAAAATTCTGTCCTCTTTTTTTTTTTGGTTTCATCGAGACAAATAAAATTTCATCAACAATTTTCTAACATCTGGGTGTCTCTCAACCTGAATTTCAATCAAAAATAATGGACCCTGAGTACGGATAGACATGAGTCGAATGCGGATGTATGCGAAATGATATGATGCAAATGCATGAATGCAGGCCACTGTGCCACCAAGTCATTTGAAGACCCAATGTTACTCTGAACCAGTCACATCTGTGGGACCAAGCCACCATAAATCCAACTTGGGGAGTTCCGAAATAAACGGAACCAGAGATTACATCACTATCTTCACAGGAACATCCACTGAATGGATGACAATCAGATCCTCTGAATAGGTACTCTCAAATTCAACCCGGGGATCCGAAATAAACGGAACCCGCTGATACACCACGGACAGAACTCTGGCGTCCCAGAAATAAGTGTCCACAATTCATATTCACCATCAGTACCAAGAGTCACCAATAAGTCACCAACAAATCAGCAATTGTACCTGTAAAAATGATCAAACTCTTCCCCACTCACGGGTGTTGTCTAGGCCAGGGTAAAGTCGAGAGAAATGCAGCATAAATAACCTTTCGCAGAATATCATCATGTACACACCCGAAGTATGCGACGATAATATCCCACCAGGGTCTGAACTGCTCGTGATATCAATGTTCCGCTAAGTGGCGCAATACCACCCGCTTCCCATGAATCACTATATTCCTAGGTTTCCTAGATTTCACTCATAGCCTGGGTATTGGGCCTTTTACCTCGAGTAATCCCACCCCAAACAGAGAGACACAGCACAACCAGCGGATGAATATGAACGAATGCAAACATTAATGCAAACAATAAATGCAAACGATAAATGCACATATATACAAATGAATGCAATAAATAACAGCACAAAGCAACCAAAACCCTAACCTAGAGAGCGCTAGGAGAGACTCGCTTAGGGAAGATGGACCAACACAGGTCAACTTCTATGATCCCCAGCAGAGTCGCCAGCTGTCGCATTACGCGAAAAACCGGCGGGAAAACAAGAACAACAGAGCCGCCACCGTGCGTTATTTATCCCAAAAGAGGGAAAGGAAACGCTCGAAGTAAACCTAGAAAAGACATGGTCTCGCGACCAAAGAGAATGGGATCGGGAGTCGGTTATGCGAAGGGAAGGTATTAGCACCCCTACGCATCCGTCGTACTCGACGGGATCCACGCACAAAAGGAAGGAAAATGGTTGCTAAAACACTGCTCACACACACACACACACACTGGCTGAAAGAGACACAAGAAAACAGACTGAAACTGACTCGGCAGGATATCGCGTCCTGGGCCTACTTAGTCTATCAAGCATAGACATCAGAGTCAAAGTAGTTCGGACTGGGGAAACGACACATGCTCGCTAGGATATCGCATCCTATGCATACGTATCTCCTCGGACGAAGGAGAATCAGAGCATTCGTAGCTCGGCCAACACGCACACAAACAAACACAGGCAAAGGCAAACGTGGAGCCTGAATGCCAATCACTGGACTTACATCAGCATCCGAACCAAACAAAACCACACTGGAACCCGAACGCCACTCGATGGACTTACATCAGCTTCCAAGCACACAACAACACACACAGAGGGGTTGAAGACAAAAGGGTTGAAAAAGAAAAAGGGCGCCCGGAGAGATCAACTCATCTCCTGCCTACGTACCTCATCTGGTATGAGGATCAGGGCGACATAGTTCCCCTGCGGAGGGACACAGGACTAGCCTAACCAGATAACAGAGGGAGACACAACTAGGGAGACTACGACTCGAGCCTAGATGTTATCATGCAAATTCATCCCTAAGTTAAGGTTTCTAGCTAACTTGCACAGGAAGCAAGCCTATCCTAAACATGACTTGCACAGGAAGCAAGCCACACCTAACCTAACTTGCACAGGAAGCAAGCCAAACTAAACCTAACTTGCACAGGAAGCAAGCTAAAGCAAACACACAAGCACAAGTAGCACACACTATATGCAAGCAATGGGCTCAAACAAGGTTAGGTTTTAGTCGAGGGGTCATATCAACCTCAACAAACAAACCACTGGAACTGGGTAATGTTAGCTCTTAACCTTGCCATTGAGGGGCTAAGGTGAAGCAGATGAAAGGTGAGTGAAGATGAGACTTTACAGCTCTTATCCCTGGCCTGGGAGAGCTTAAGACAAGAATGTGTGGGTCCAGAAAGTGGGAACCCTTCTACACATATGACACTGACTCAATGTACAATGATCTTGGGTTAGTATCTGCAATGCATCAACACAGTGGTGTGAGCAAAGCAGATGACACACAGAATAGCAGGGGATGGATTGCACATCCCTTGTGTCTGCCAATGCCTCTTCACTTAGGAGGTCTTTGAATATATACAAGGATAAATGTAAACAGTCACAAACATTGCCTCTTAAGGAGGACTTCAGACAGTTGCCTGGCCAAGTAACAGGCCAGGTCTTCCAGACTACATGAAGATAAGAAATTATACCTCAATGCAAATTACTATTAAGCAAAGAAAAGCAAAGTTCTTAAAGAACTATAAGCAACTAAAGGTACCTGAAACCAGTCAGACAACATCAGTATACAGTTCAAAGTTAAATCAAAATGAGATAGAGATCAACAGTCAACACAATTAGTTAAATGTGCAATGCACAAGGCTCAAAGCATGTGAGCCAAGCAACCTACAAAACAAACAAGTTAGTCATGATAATCAATCAAGCTCAATCAATTTGTATTGATCTCTTTGGGTATTTGTTGCTTAACCTGAAACAACAAACTTAAACATGAGCAACATGACCACTAGGACAAGCCTAGGGTCAAAAAGAGATAAGAAAGTCAAAACAGCAAATGAAATCCATCCAAAATCAAGTTCAAGCAATTAAGAGACAAACTCAATTGGTTTCATGTTCATATCAATCATCATCATCATTTCATAAGCAAATTAGGTCATGGCATGGCATATAGAAGCTCAAAGAAGTCAACAGAATGATTTGGCTCAAATCCAATCACAAACAATTCAAAAATTTCTCAAATAATTCATGATCAAACATCATCCATAACATGATAAGCATACCAAATTTCAGCTCATTTGGATCAAGGGAAGTAGGTCAATGAAAATCAGAAAGGCAAGGCAAGTTCAATCATGCTCAAAGAAGTCAACCAAACATGCATCAACTTCAATAAATCATAAATCAGTGACAACATATGAGAAATGAATGGGATTAAAACCATGATAAACCTTAAGATGTCTACAAATCACATGTCAAATTTCATGTCCATCCAATAATGTATGAGAATTTCACAAATCATATGGCATCATGTGTCACAAAAGTCAACATTTTGGTCAAACAGGGGAGAAAATTCCAAACAATTAGGAAATGCCATTAATAATTCCATACAAATTCACATATAAACTAGACATCCATAAGTACATTCATGCAAAAATTCAAACGAAGTTGAGTTCATTACGCAATGGAATTAAAATCATGAAGTTGGACATGCATAGTGTGACACAAATTGTCACACTCCTATTCAAAAAATCATAACTCCACAACCAGCGATGAGAAAATTCCAAACTCTACACCAAAATCACCATGAATATGTCTAGTTTGAGCACCAAAAATTTGGGAAGCATCGGATAAAGTATCACCATTTCACAATCAATTTGGCAAAGCATACACAAAATGATCAACATGAACAAACCCTAGCACCTTTTAAAATCTACACGTGCAAAAAATCTGGAAAAAATACCATAAAAAACTAGAGGTCAGGAGGATCAATCCACAAAAAATCCCATGAAATTTGGATAAGAAATGATCAACTTATGAATTTTTGGAGATTGGCCATGCAAATGAAATAAAAATTGAAATAGAAAATGATTAAATGAATTAAATAAGGGACCGGTGGCAAATTGGTAATATTAGAGTCCCTTAAGTGAAACGCATTGTTTCACTTAAGGAGGTGTCACATGCTGATACGTGCATGGCAATGTAACAGTGTATTTCATGCAAAAAACAAAAGAACAACAGCCAAACACGATTGCAACGGATCAAAATGGATTCTGGGTTTCATCCCCCTAGGGTTTCAATGCTACAGTGCGTGTTCATCAAGATGAAGAACAATTTTCCCAGAAATTGGCAATGAGCATACCATTCGAGTCAGCAAACAAAGCACATCAACACTCTAACCTTAATTTTCACCAATTCTAACTAACAATTAAGAACAAAGCAAAAACATATTTGACAACATAACTTTGAATCCATGTATCTCTCTCAATATTCAATCATTTGCCACGATTCAAACTTCAAAATGACTAGCATGGAAAGACCTTTCTCAAGCATATCATAATTTTGGGAATGGTTAGGTTCGAGTTCTTACCAAATCTGAAGCTCAGTGGTGATTTGATGGTTTTCTGGCCGTGATTGGTTGAAACAGATGCACATGAAGGTCACAGATGATGAATGGACACGTATGGAAAGCCCAGATGCCTTGCTTCTAGCTTCAAATCTGAACCACCATGAATGAAGCTCAATGGAACAGTGTTGGAAAATGCCCCTACAGTCGTGTTTTTGTGCTTGCCAATGCTTCCAAGAGGTTTGTAGATGGTGAATCAAAGTTCAAGAACAAGAGTTCTATGAAGATTTTTAGAAAAAAGTTCCAAAGTGAGGAAATAAGAAATTGAGAGAAAATGGATTTGATCTGGTTTTGGTGTGTTGTGCTAGGGCTTTTCAGCAGAAAAATGTTGTATATGTACTCTGTTTAGCATTTGTAATCATGGTTAATGAAATGTTAATTGGAAATTTGGTTAATGAGGTGTTTTTACCATTTGCTAAAAATCAACCAAATTTGCATGGGGTGCATGTACATGCACGAATTTGGGCCTTGGACAAACTCTAAACATGATTTCTGAGCACTTTCAATTGGTGGAATATGTTGGAAATGATTAATTTGAAAACTCATTTTTACCTCACTCTTTTTAATTCATGCCACTTAAAAAATGCCATTTTGCTTGGAAGATTTTTGGTGAATTGTGATGAAAGATTTGGATAGAGCACATCAAATAGGACTTGTAGCAAAAAACCCCACCCAATTTGGCCAAATGGTTTGGAAGATATGCCACTTTGAAGTTCAAAAAAACTTGAGAATGATTTGATCATAACTTGCCAACCATGCATGAGAAATGCGTGTTCTTGGACTTTTTGGAAAGGTGAGAGCAAGATCTTCAAATTTCATGTTGGACAAAATTTCATTTGAAGCTTGTATGATGATGTAAATTTGAGGAGAAAAACTTTCTATTTTTGGCAGTTGAAAATTACAGGTCAACTTTCTATTTTTGGAAATTTCTTGTTTGACCTCAAATTCTTCCATGATGATGTTTGAAATGTCAAATGAGACTTGTATGGACATGAATGAACCCTTTCAAACCATCTCCCACCTTGAAATCCATAAAATCAGGCACAGTTGACCACAGTTGACCATAGTTGACTTTCTAGGGTTTCTGGTAGACTGAACACTGACTGATGACTTCTGAGCATCCAATACCTGACCAAATCACTTCCAAAGGACCCCTAGGTCATGTGAACATGTTGGACCAACCCTAGGGCCTTGTCTCAATGAAAACTGTACTTGCTTGCTTGATTGACTGATCTCCTGACCAGTTTGACCTAATTCTTCTGAATAGCTTGCACTTGGGCAAAGGGACAATGCAATGTTATGCAGTGGACTATGTTAATGTTATGACCTAGTATGAGAATGTATGTACAAAAGGTAGGTGCAAATTTGAGGTGCTACAGCTGCCCCTATTCAATCAGCTGGGAACCCGAACGAATGATAGCAACGGCTGTCAGACTTTCAGGGTAAACAGGAATTGAATACCAAGAACCGTAGAGTTTGCACAATACAGGGATCCACCACTGGAAACGTCCACTGGGATTTGATATTTATTACTGGGTATTTTTTTTGGTTTTTTCTTCTCAAAGGATACGGCCACATCCAGACATCACAACGACGATGAATGGGAATAGAAATCACAACTAGATGCCAACGGACAACTAGGAAAAACTCAACGTTTATCGGAACCAACGGAGAGGTAACCAGACATTAATGAATGACTGGAAGAGATACAACCATACGTCAACGGACGAAATGGGAAAAAGTCAACGTTTACCGAAACCAACAGAGAGGTAACCAACTGGGGACGACCAGGAAAAACTCGACGTTTACCAAAACCAACGGAGAGGTAACCAACTGGGGACGACCAGGAAAAACTCAACGTTTACCAAGACCAACGGAGAGGTAACCAACCATCAACGGATGAATGGGAAGACTCGACCAGATGTCAACGGACGAAAGGGAGAAGATTCGACGTTTACCGACATCGAAAGATGATGTTTACTGACACCAAAAAAGATCGACCAGACATTTACTGATGAATGGGAAGACTCGACGTTTACTGACATCGAAAGATGATGTTTACAGACACCAAAAAAGATCGACCAGACATTTACTGATGAATGGGAAGACTCGACGTTTACTGACATCGAAAGATGATGTTTACGGACACCAAAAAAAGGTCGACCAAACATTTACTGATGAATGGGAAAAAAGAGACATACAACCAGACGTCAACGGACGAATGGGAAAAACTCGACGTTTATCGACACCAACGGAGAGGAGAAAACTCTTCTGGGGAGAGCGAACACAACCGAATCATCAACAGATGATCGGGAAAAACTCGACGTTTATCGACACCAACGGAGAGGAGAAATCTTCACTGGGGAAGGGAGGACGACGTTACGAACATCGAAAGATGATGTTTACCGACATCAAAAGAAGACCAGACACTTACGCATGACTGGGAAGGCACCGAAAGATGGTGTTTACCGACACCAAAGAAAACCAGACACTTACGCATGACCGGAAATCACCGAAAGATGGTGTTTACCGACACCAAAGAAATAACACACGTGGGTGTTAACAGGATACTGATATTTACAAGATGACAGGGCAAGGCTTGAACACTTGCAGGGGGTCTCACTTGGGAGAAGTAGGCTTTCCTTTCACCAACGGATGAGGAAATAAACCTCTGTAGGGATTAATCCCGAACGCCGTCAGGAGCAACTGGAGCAAACGTGCCGTACAGGTTGAACAAAAATCCGCCTCTGCCGGGGATGCGGTCTGATGGTTTTGAACACATGAATGCATATGTTTGAATTTTTCTATGGCGTAATGCTCCATATAAAAATGGAAATGCTACGCATTTTTCTGAAGATGCAATGATTGCTATATGCCAAATGCAAATGAACCCTGGCTGGGGAGCCAAACTGATCAAATATTCCATCTCTGCGGGGAGACTCTGCTTGAAGAATACTCTGCGGGGAGAGCCTCATCCGGGAATGCTTTACGGGGAAAGCAACGACTTCTCACTCATGCTGAAGAAACACGACCGTTGCTGGGGATATCCTACACAGGACCCAATCCACTCGGTGACTCCGCTTGGGAAGCAATCAATACTCCGCTGGGGGAAGATAAATCAGGCAGCTCTTTGGGGATAATACTCGCTGAGGAGTAACAAGACAACCTTACTGGGGAATGATAAAGCGACTTCGCTGGGGAAGACTCAACCAAACTTCATGTAGAATAAAATCTGCCTTGGGGAATAACTGCCACTCCACTGGGGACGACCCAATCCACAGGTAGGATAAACCCAGCTGGGAATGCACATATCAATCTGCTACAGAAACTTGTCCAAACGATAAGCAGGATGAATTCTGTTGGAGAAATATTTCTTTAAAATCCGCTCCACTCGGGGAATTTGCTGAGGAAAAAACAACACCAATCTCTACTCAGGAGATCTGCTAGGGAAATCCACCCTGCTGGGGATAACACACCTCTCTGCTGAGGAAGAGCAAAACTCTGGTGTGGGAAACCACCAAACCAGACCCTGTGCTGGGGAGAAACATCCACAACCCTGCTGAGGATGAGCGTTCACAGCCACGCTGGGGATAATAGTATCACAAACCTGACTGCTGGGGAACATACAAACAGTCCACTGATAAACTCCGCTGGGAAACTCTCCTGGGGAAAACATCTACCAGGCACTCAACGGGGAATCTCAACTGGAGAAACATTCGCTGGGAATACACCCACTGGGAAATCTGCAAACACATGCCTGCTGGGGATAAGCAATCCTTAGATCTGCTGGGGAAAGAAGGTACTATCCACAAACATCTCTGCAGGGGAACATAGCTCTGACAGCTCTCAAACTGGTTTGGGCTGGGGAAACGTCCTCCACCCTGAGAAACATTCTGCCCCTGACACTCCCACTGGGGGACGTGACAAACTTCAGGCTTGCTGAGGAGACACCGATCTCGGATCTGTCGGGGAGATCACACTCTCAACCCACTGGGGGAGATACGACTTGTTTGGCATGGGATGCCAGTCGACTCGTCGAAAACTGGTATTCTTCATCCACCCACAGTGTCAACTTTCCACTTTTAATAATCTCCCAGACTCATCTGGACTTTTCTGCTCCATCATCTTGCGTTCCTGACTCGCCCGTACTTCACGGAGATCGAACTCCTGGAATTCCTACGTTCTCTCCAATCATCAGACTTTGAAGAGTCTTCTTGATTAACTTTCCAGGATCGTCGTAGTAATCCTTCACCGTCTTTTCACCGTTCATCTATCCCTTGCCCCTGATCAGGTTCTGCGGGATTTCTTGTCAAAAGGGTTCACATTACCACCGGCAAGTGAATGAAGATATCTGACAGTACCTGCACAAAAGATCGTCAGATAAAGGCGTGCCCCAGGCGTGCCCCATATTTCAGCACCTAGGTCACCCAAACTTCCGAATAAGATTTCCAAATTTCAATCTCATAAGCAAGCCTCGGAAGGGACCTCTATGTTTAAAAATGCAAATATTCTTCTCAAAATAAACGAATGTTTTCGTAATCAAAGCGGTAATGACACAAAAACGAAATTTATTTGACTGAACGCACACTTTATTGACTGAAACAAAAGGGGGCTCGAAGCCGAGCAACACACATGAAGCAAACCCTGGAAAGAGGTGATTGCGTACCAAAGGAAAAAACCCTATCCTAATGGCAATGTGAAACCATGATCTCATCGGGTTCCAACTCAGTTACACCTCATATGTCCTCAAGACTTTCCGTACTTTCTGTCTTCTGAACAAGACGCTTCCGATCGGTCTCTTGCAGAGATTATCCACGTTATCATGAGCACAGACGATCATGCCAGACGCAGTTGTTCGTTTCATTCCCTCTGTTGCCTGGACCGCCCTTTCGGGTTTTTGATCCACCGGGATACCCTTTTTTGCCCAAGTCGCCCTTGTGGGGTTTTCGACTTGCCGGGTGTACAGTTTTTCTTTTTCTTATCCCTAACTTTTGCCCGAACCTTTCTTCTTCTTTTTTTTTTGGTTCGCCGGGATGCCCTTTTTTGCCTGGACTCTTTTATTCTTTTTGTCCAGCGGGTCTCTCTTTTTTCACGAAGTATCTTTTAACTGCGTCCGCATTCACAGGGAGTGGAAAATCTTCTTCATTCGTGGTCATCAATCACAAGGTTCTGTCAGAGGAGACCTTTTTGACCACGAATGGACCTTTATAACTGTTTATCCATTTGCCCCACGATCGTTGAGGAGGAAGGATCCTTTTCAAAACCACATCTCTTCCATGCTACCCACGAGTTCGCACTTCTCGGTTAACAACATGCTTCATTTACTGGGTATAACTGCCCCATGACAAGTAACTGTCAGCCTCTTCTCCTCGGTCAGGCTCAACGTGTCATACTGAGTCCTTATCCACTCACCCTTTTTCAAGTCTATGCCCGACGGGACTCCATGACGAAACCTGGGTCTCAAATGGTAGTACAATCTTCATTCCAAACTCGAGTGAGAAAGGCGCTGCCCCAGTAGATGCACGTACCGAAGTACGACACTCAGTATACCAAATTCGTACTCAGCCACCCTCGTTGGTGCATTCAAATATTATCGGGGAAGCACTAGCTCATTCACTTTAAACTCTCCCCATCAGACATCAAAATTCGTTCGGATTCAGGGTCAGGCCCCTCCTCCGGGATCGATCACTCTCAATCTTTCGATTTGAGTACCTCGAGATGTCCTCATCAGGGATCTCAAACTTCCTTGGTCGATAACCTTCCATGGGTTGCTGCTAGCTTCTCAAACACATACCTGATCAGATCCATTTTGGACATCCACAAAGTAGTATGAATCAGCATACACTGTCTCAGTCGGCGAGCAGCCTATGCCAAAGTACATCAAGTTTTCTCGAGCAGTGAGTGTATTGTTTCACAGTCGATAAACTTTTTGCTTAGGTAAATTGCATACTCTTTTCGACCAGACTAGTCATGCTGACCCGATACGCACCTCATAGACCCCTCAAGGGCTGTCAAGTACCACGTCAACAGTCGTTTCTTCCACTGAAATATCAGAATCAGAGGTTCCTGCCACTTGTTATTTTTTCTTTCCAATGCCCGTTGGCAATCATTATTCTACCTGACCGTTTGATATCTTTCTTTTTTTGTTTGTTTTTGGTTCAGGCGTTTTTTTTTTTTTTTTGCAGGATCGACCTCGATTCCTCTTTCATTCGTAACATGCCTCGGCAGCTTGATGGACAACACTCCGTAAGTGCACTGATTCGGACTCAGCAGTGTGAGTAGTTTCGATCTGGTCAAACAATTTGCCCTAGATCCACCGGATGCCCCTCTTCGGCTTGGGACTTTGCCATCATGTCATCAACATAGCACGTGATACCACGGTGAATCATATCATGAAACAAAGTCGCTCCGACGCATGGCACTGGTGTGCTGCTTCTCTAGAGGACAGTCTTCTCTCGATGGTAGCTTACGCCCCACAACCTAGGTACTCCCCCCTGGTGTATCTTGATACAGCCATGTGAAGATATTACAACCTCTTCCCACAGGGCTACCATTCTGCTCTTGACTCGCCTCATACCTTGGCGGTACCTGGAATAACAATCTTGACTCACTCCTCGTGCGGTTGAATCACCTTCTCCTCTTGTTTCGACAACCTGGCTAATCCCAGCAGATCACAATCTTCTGCGCCTTCTTCTTTGGCATGATAGACCGGATGGTCGAAGTCATACAGAGGTGTAACCAAATTGTTATCGGTGAGATCAGGAGGGTAATCACTTTTGAGGTTGGACCGAGACAAATTCAAAAGGAAATAGAACGAAAAACATTGCCATTTATTTGTTTTTAAAACTGCAAAATTAAATGAAAAACAGGGAACACCGCTTTTAACTACAAAAACATCCATTCATTACCGATGCAAAATGTTGCATAATGAAACACATGAGATGGCCCTTACAATGGACCATTACGTTTCGGGCAAAACGTATGGCTTTCATGCTAACAAAAATTGAAAAACAGAAATACTATTCTTCAGGATGAGTAACAGTGATGCTTTTGGAGTCCTTCCAATTTCCTGGTACGCACGACTTTATCCATAACTCGAGTTCGCGGTGACTGTCGATCTCTTCACTCACAGAACAAGCATGATCAGGATCCAGCATTCCTGCACTGACAAAGGCGTACGGTGGACGACATCCTCTGTTGGGTCTAGACGACTCTTGATCCGGCTGATAACCGACCCCAAACATGTCTGCTTTTACCACTATGTCAATGATCCTTCCCCAGCCTCGGGCCTCTTTGTTCTTCACTACTTCCAGAGCCTGTTTATAAGAAGAAATGGACAGCTTCTTCTCTTTCTCAGCAACAAGGGCATTCTCCACCTGGACGGTTTCAACTGCCAGACTGGGTGCTTTACATCTAACATCGTCCATTTCTACTTTCTTCATCTTTTGGGTCATGTCTTTCATCAATACACACCCCTCTGTGGTGACGGCCGCACAACAATTATCAATACTAGGGAAAGCTCCATCCTGCATCAGAGATTTTGGGACCACAGACATTGGAGCCTTTAACTGATCCTCCTCAGCCACTTCCATTCCTCTCTTGTTCTTTTTCACCATCTTCACCTTTACAAGCCCCTGCCTGGGTACGGGGTTGACATCCTCATTCATTATCTGGGCCAAGCTGATAGCCTTGGAGTCCACCATATCTTGGACGATATGCTTGAAAGCTCTACAACCCTCAATGTTGTGTCCGGGTGCCCCAGAGTGAAACTCGCACTTGGCACTCTCATCATAGTTTGCAGGCCTCCGCTGTTGTTCTATAGGAATCAAAATCCTCGGCCGGACTAACCCCAAATCCCTCAACCTCTTGAACAGAAGGGTATAAGCCACCGGTGGCTCCTCAAACTGACGATCCTCCTTCTTCTTCTTCACCTGGCTCTTAGCTCTCGGTGCCTCCTGTTGAGGTGGCAGTTGTTGCTGTTGAGCAGGTGGATTACTGACAGGGGTGGTTACAGTGGCAGCATAAGGGTGATAACGATCTTTACTACGTTCTTTCTTTGATGGCACACCAATTTGCTCAACCTCTTTCTTGAATGGACCACTGTCGGAGAGTTTCTTTGCTACAGTACCAGAAGGTTTGTTTACTTCGGAGGACGGAGCCTTCCCCTGAACTTTCTCCACCATCAGCCACTTCTCAATCTTTTCCAATCTCTCAGCCATGGCTTTCTGTCCCAAGGCAAGCCCTTGCACAACACTGATCAAGTCCCTCATCATCTCTTTCAGTTCAAGGATGTCGGCGTTGGGAAGATCCATCAGCTTGGATTTGTTGACCCCCAGCAGGTTATCTGAACAGACGAGCTATGCGCACCAGTTGAATACTGAAACCTACAAAACAACAAATGGGTTAGTATGACTCACACATGCAATGTCTGTCCGTACTAGGAAAATTCTGTCCTCTTTTTTTTTTGGTTTCATCGGGACAAATAAAATTTCATCAACAATTTTCTGACATCTGGGTGTCTCTCAACCTGAATTTCAATCAAAAATAATGGACCCTGAGTACGGATAGACATGAGTCGAATGCGGATGTATGCGAAATGATATGATGCAAATGCATGAATGCAGGCCACTGTGCCACCAAGTCATTTGAAGACCAAATGTTACTCTGAACCAGTCACATCTATGGGACCAAGTCACCATAAATCCAACTTGGGGAGTTCCGAAATAAATGGAACCGGAGATTACATCACTATCTTCACAGGAACGTCCAGTGAACGGATGACAATCAGATCCTCTGAACAGGTACTCTCAAATTCAACTCGGGGATCCGAAATAAACGGAACCCGCTGATACACCACGGACAGAACTCTGGCATCCCAGAAATAAGTGTCCACAATTCATATTCACCATCAGTACCAAGAGTCACCAATAAGTCACCAACAAATCAGCAACTGTACCTGTAAAAATGATCAAACCCTTCCCCACTCACGGGTGTTGTCTAGGCCAGGGTAAAGTCGAGAGAAACGCAGCATAAATAACCTTTCGCAGAATATCATCATGTACACACCCGAAGTATGCGACGATAATATCCCACCAGGGTCTGAACTGCTCATGATATCAATGTTCCGCTAAGTGGCGCAATACCACCCGCTTCCCATGAATCACTCTATTCCTAGGTTTCCTAGATTTCACTCATAGCCTGGGTATTGGGCCTTTTACCTCGAGTAATCCCACCCCAAACAGAGAGACACAGCACAACCAGCGGATGAATATGAACGAATGCAAACATTAATGCAAACAATAAATGCAAACGATAAATGCACATATATACAAATGAATGCAATAAATAACAGCACAAAGCAACCAAAACCCTAACCTAGAGAGCGCTAGGAGAGACTCGCTTAGGGAAGATGGACCAACACAGGTCAACTTCTATGATCCCCAACAGAGTCGCCAGCTGTCGCATTACGCGAAAAACCGGCGGGAAAACAAGAACAACAGAGCCGCCACCGTGCGTTATTTATCCCAAAAGAGGGAAAGGAAACGCTCGAAGTAAACCTGGAAAAGACATGGTCTCGCGACCAAAGAGAATGGGATCGGGAGTCGGTTATGCGAAGGGAAGGTATTAGCACCCCTACGCATCCGTCGTACTCGACGGGATCCACGCACAAAAGGAAGGAAAATGGTTGCTAAAACACTACTCACACACATACACACACTGGCTGAAAGAGACACAAGAAAACAGACTGAAACTGACTCGGCAGGATATCGCGTCCTGGGCCTACTTAGTCTATCAAGCATAGACATCAGAGTCAAAGTAGTTCGGACTGGGGAAACGACACATGCTCGCTAGGATATCGCATCCTATGCATACGTATCTCCTCGGACGAAGGAGAATCAGAGCATTCGTAGCTCGGCCAAAACGCACACAAACAAACACAGGCAAAGGCAAACGTGGAGCCTGAATGCCAATCACTGGACTTACATCAGCATCTGAACCAAACAAAACCACACTGGAACCCGAACGCCACTCGATGGACTTACATCAGCTTCCAAGCACACAACAACACACACAGAGGGGTTGAAGACAAAAGGGTTGAAAAAGAAAAAGGGCGCCCGGAGAGATCAACTCATCTCCTGCCTACGTACCTCATCTGGTATGAGGATCAGGGCGACGTAGTTCCCCTGCGGAGGGACACAGGACTAGCCTAACCAGATAACAGAGGGAGACACAACTAGGGAGACTACGACTCGAGCCTAGATGTTATCATTCAAATTCATCCCTAAGTTAAGGTTTCTAGCTAACTTGCACAGGAAGCAAGCCTATCCTAAACATGACTTGCACAGGAAGCAAGCCACACCTAACCTAACTTGCACAGGAAGCAAGCCAAACTAAACCTAACTTGCACAGGAAGCAAGCTAAAGCAAACACACAAGCACAAGTAGCACACACTATATGCAAGCAATGGGCTCAAACAAGGTTAGGTTTTAGTCGAGGGGTCATATCAACCTCAACAAACAAACCACTGGAACTGGGTAATGTTAGCTCTTAACCTTGCCATTGAGGGGCTAAGGTGAAGCAGATGAAAGGTGAGTGAAGATGAGACTTCACAGCTCTTATCCCTGGCCTGGGAGAGCTTAAGACAAGAATGTGTGGGTCCAGAAAGTGGGAACCCTTCTACACATATGACACTGACTCAATGTACAATGATCTTGGGTTAGTATCTGCAATGCATCAACACAGTGGTGTGAGCAAAGCAGATGACACACAGAATAGCAGGGGATGGATTGCACATCCCTTGTGTCTGCCAATGCCTCTTCACTTAGGAGGTCTTTGAATATATACAAGGACAAATGTAAACAATCACAAACATTGCCTCTTAAGGAGGACTTCAGACAGTTGCCTGGCCAAGTAACAGGCCAAGTCTTCCAGACTACATGAAGATAAGAAATTATACCTCAATGCAAATTGCTATTAAGCAAAGCAAAGCAAAGTTCTTAAAGAACTATAAGCAACTAAAGGTACCTGAAACCAGTCAGACAACATCAGTATACAATTCAAAGTTAAATCAAAATGAGATAGAGATCAACAGTCAACACAATTAGTTAAATGTGCAATGCACAAGGCTCAAAGCATGTGAGCCAAGCAACCTACAAAACAAACAAGTTAGTCATGATAATCAATCAAGCTCAATCAATTTGTATTGATCTCTTTGGGTATTTGTTGCTTAACCTGAAACAACAAACTTAAACATGAGCAACATGACCACTAGGACAAGCCTAGGGTCAAAAAGAGATAAGAAAGTCAAAACAGCAAATGAAATCCATCCAAAATCAAGTTCAAGCAATTGAGAGACAAACTCAATTGGTTTCATGTTCATATCAATCATCATCATCATTTCATAAGCAAATTAGGTCATGGCATGGCATATAGAAGCTCAAAGAAGTCAACAGAATGATTTGGCTCAAATCCAATCACAAACAATTCAAAAATTTCTCAAATAATTCATGATCAAACATCATCCATAACATGATAAGCATACCAAATTTCAGCTCATTTGGATCAAGGGAAGTAGGTCAATGAAAATCAGAAAGGCAAGGCAAGTTCAATCATGCTCAAAGAAGTCAACCAAACATGCATCAACTTCAATAAATCATAAATCAGTGACAATATATGAGAAATGAATGGGATTAAAACCATGATAAACCTTAAGATGTCTACTAATCACATGTCAAATTTCATGTCCATCCAATAATGTATGAGAATTTCACAAATCATATGGCATCATGTGTCACAAAAGTCAACATTTTGGTCAAACAGGGGAGAAAATTCCAAACAATTAGGAAATGCCATCAATAATTCCATAAAAATTCACATATAAACTAGACATCCATAAGTACCTTCATGCAAAAATTCAAACCAAATTGAGTTCATTAAGCAATGGAATTAAAATCATGAAGTTGGACATGCATAGTGTGACACAAATTGTCACACTCCTATTCAAAAAATCATAACTCCACAACCATCGATGAGAAAATTCCAAACTCTACACCAAAATCACCATGAATATGTCTAGTTTGAGCACAAAAAATTTGGGAAGCATCGGATAAAGTATCACCATTTCACAATCAATTTGGCAAAGCATACACAAAATGATCAACATGAACAAACCCTAGCACCTTTTAAAATCTACACGTGCAAAAAATCTGGAAAAAATACCATAAAAAACTAGAGGTCCGGAGGATCAATCCACAAAAAATCCCATGAAATTTGGATAAGAAATGATCAACTTATGAATTTTTGGAGATTGGCCATGCAAATGAAATAAAAATTGAAATAGAAAATGATTAAATGAATTAAATAAGGGACCGGTGGCAAATTGGTAATATTAGAGTCCCTTAAGTGAAACGCATCGTTTCACTTAAGGAGGTGTCACATGCTGATACGTGCATGGCAATGTAACAGTGTATTTCATGCAAAAAACAAAAGAACAACAGCCAAACACGATTGCAACGGATCAAAATGGATTCTGGGTTTCATCCCCCTAGGGTTTCAATGCTACAGTGCGTGTTCATCATGATGAAGAACAATTTTCCCAGAAATTGGCAATGAGCATACCATTCGAGTCAGCAAACAAAGCACATCAACACTCTAACCTTAATTTTCACCAATTTTAACTAACAATTAAGAACAAAGCAAAAACATATTTGACAACATAACTTTGAATCCATGTATCTCTCTCAATATTCAATCATTTGCCACGATTCAAACTTCAAAATGACTAGCATGGAAACACCTTTCTCAAGCATATCATAATTTTGGGAATGGTTAGGTTCGAGTTCTTACCAAATCTGAAGCTCAGTGGTGATTTGATGGTTTTCTGGCCGTGATTGGTTGAAACAGATGCACATGAAGGTCACAGATGATGAATGGACACGTATGGAAAGCCCAGATGCCTTGCTTCTAGCTTCAAATCTGAACCACCATGAATGAAGCTCAATGGAACAGTGTTGGAAAATGCCCCTACAGTCGTGTTTTTGTGCTTGCCAATGCTTCCAAGAGGTTTGTAGATGGTGAATCAAAGTTCAAGAACAAGAGTTCTATGAAGATTTTTAGAAAAAAGTTCCAAAGTGAGGAAATAAGAAATTGAGAGAAAATGGATTTGATCTGGTTTTGGTGTGTTGTGCTAGGGCTTTTCAGCAGAAAAATGTTGTATATGTACTCTGTTTAGCATTTGTAATCATGGTTAATGAAATGTTAATTGGAAATTTGGTTAATGAGGTGTTTTTACCATTTGCTAAAAATCAACCAAATTTGCATGGGGTGCATGTACATGCACGAATTTGGGCCTTGGACAAACTCTAAACATGATTTCTGAGCACTTTCAATTGGTGGAATATGTTGGAAATGATTAATTTGAAAACTCATTTTTACCTCACTCTTTTTAATTCATGCCACTTAAAAAATGCCATTTTGCTTGGAAGATTTTTGGTGAATTGTGATGAAAGATTTGGATAGAGAACATCAAATAGGACTTGTAGCAAAAAACCCCACCCAATTTGGCCAAATGGTTTGGAAGATATGCCACTTTGAAGTTCAAAAAAACGTGAGAATGATTTGATCATAACTTGCCAACCATGCATGAGAAATGAGTGTTCCTGGACTTTTTGGAAAGGTGAGAGCAAGATCTTCAACTTTCATGTTGGACAAAATTTCATTTGAAGCTTGTATGATGATGTAAATTTGAGGAGAAAAACTTTCTATTTTTGGCAGTTGAAAATTACAGGTCAACTTTCTATTTTTGGAAATTTCTTGTTTGACCTCAAATTCTTCCATGATGATGTTTGAAATGTCAAATGAGACTTGTATGGACATGAATGAACCCTTTCAAACCATCTCCCACCTTGAAATCCATAAAATCAGTCACAGTTGACCACAGTTGACCATAGTTGACTTTCTAGGGTTTCTGGTAGACTGAACACTGACTGATGACTTCTGAGCATCCAATACTTGACCAAATCACTTCCAAAGGACCCCTAGGTCATGTGAACATGTTGGACCAACCCTAGGGCCTTGTCTCAATGAAAACTGTACTTGCTTGCTTGATTGACTGATCTCCTGACCAGTTTGACCTAATTCTTCTGAATGGCTTGCACTTGGGCAAAGGGACAATGCAATGTTATGCAGTGGACTATGTTAATGTTATGACCTAGTATGAGAATGTATGTACAAAAGGTAGGTGCAAATTTGAGGTGCTACACCCTCCTCTTGGGATAAAAGTACATAGCTGTCGACTCTACTCATTTTCCGCGCCACTCTTTTCGCATTTGTACTTGGATTCGGGAAATCCGGGGAGCGACAGCTGGCGACTCTGCTGGGGATTTATTTTCCCTAGTGGGCCTTTCCTAGCGTTTGTTTGTTTATTGTCTATTGTGTGTTATTTATTTATTGCTTTGCATACTTATCTGCTTGCATTGCATCCTATGTGCGCTTTACTGTTTCATGCATACTGTGCTGGCTGTGTATCTGTTTCGCTATTGGGTGGGAGTCACAAGACGTAAAAGGCCCAATACACAGGCTATGAGTGAACTTTAGGACACCTAGGAATAGAGTGATTCATGGGAAGCGGGTGGTATGGCGCCACTTAGCGGAACATGGTATCACGAGCAGTTCAGATTCTGATGGGGTATTATCGTTGCATACACCTGGTGTGCATATGATGATATTCTTGAAAGGATTGTTTATCCTGCGTTTCTCTTGACCTTACCCTGGCCTAGATTACACCCGTGAGTGGGGCGGGAATGAATCATTTACAGGTACTGATGGTGACTTGTTCTGATGGTGACTTGTTCTGTTGGTGACCGTGTCCTGTTGGTGACTTTTGTTTGGTTCTTGTTGGTGACCGTTGGTTCTGAAGTATGGGTTCTAAGTTGATGACTGTGTTCTATGGTTCCCGGTTCCGAATTCATGCTGAAGTTCTGATCCTGTGCCTTGTGATACACAGCCAACCAGCCATTGTTTCATCATTTTGCATCATAGCATGTTTATTTTCAAAAAAAAAATAATGCATAAAAAAAGAAAAAAAGTTAACCCGCATATGCATATCATTTTTCAGGTTTATTCAGGAGTCTGTTCACACCGAGAGATGGCTGCCATTCCAGAGTTGAAGAGGAAGACTTGCACCTACAACTTTTACCGTGAGCCTTTGACATCTTTGGAAGAATTGGGTAATCTCGTGACTGACCGTAATCAGAAAGTTTTTGATGATCAGTATGGGGATATCTTGGCATTGTTGAAGATGGTGGTTGATCCGGTACCTCTGCAGACT
This sequence comes from Lathyrus oleraceus, assembly GCF_024323335.1. Lineage (NCBI taxonomy): Eukaryota > Viridiplantae > Streptophyta > Magnoliopsida > Fabales > Fabaceae > Lathyrus > Lathyrus oleraceus. Next base: position 491,842,393 of record NC_066584.1, on the reverse strand, counting down.
CTCTTACAGTTCTATGATCTAGAGCTTCGTTGCTTTACTTTTCAGGACTACCAGGTAGCTCCCACTCTTGAAGAGTATTCCATCCTTATGAATGTCCGAATCAAAAATCGAGTACCTTTCCTGGATGTGCCAAAGGAGGTGGATTTCAAAGTTATCGCTAAGGCTCTTTACTTGAGCATCAAGGAAGTGAGCGATAATTGGAAACCAAGCGGTGATGTTGTGGGCTTATTCTTGAAGTTCTTGGTAAGGATGGCTAAGGAAGAAGCAAAGAAAGGAAATTGGGTAGCTTTGAACGCTCAATTGGCTATCATTATTTATGGAGTTACTTTGTTCCCTAGTATGCCTAGTTTCGTGGACCTGGCAGCAATCACTATTTTCATTGGAGGAAACCCGGTGCCTACATTGTTAGCTGACACCTATTATGCGATATACAACAGGCATGGTAAGTGTGGAGCTATCAGGTGTTGTCTCCCGTTGCTACTCAAGTGGTTCTTGTCTTTTCTACCAACCAATGGACCGTTTGTTGATACTCAGAATACTCACAAATGGACTCAGAGGATCATGTCGCTCACATCTTATGATATCAAGTGGCAAGCTTATAGGATTAATGTGCTCAACGTCATTATGAGTTATGGAGAGTTTCACAATGTTCCACTCATAGGAGCTAGGGGTTGCATCAACTACAACTCTGTTCTTTCTCTCCGTCAGTTGGGTTTTGTCATGAATTAAAGGCCACAAGATGTCGAGATAGCTGAAAATGTGTACTTTGAGAAACGGAGCGATCCAGCAAGATTGGAGCAAGTGGGAAAAGCTTGGGAGAATATTGGTATAAAAGATGGATCTGTTTTAGGGAGGAAGTTTGCAATTGCTATGCCTGCTTACACTGAGTGGGTCAAGGAAAGAGTCGGGACTTTGTTGCTACCATATGACCCGATGGAACCATTACAGGAGCAACCGCCTTTGATCCTTTCTGAGAGTGTGCCTGCTGAGTATTACAAACAAGCCTTAATGGAGAATCTCCAGTTGAAAGAAAATGAACAAGAGATCCAAATGGAGTTTTACAAAGCAAAAGCTGATAGGCTGAATTTGGCTCATAAACTCAAAGGAGTGCAAGGTGAAAGTTCTAGTAGATGAAGAAACAAAAAGAGGTCCTATGATGAGATAGAAACAATGTTGGATGAAGAACACCATGAACGCTTGAGATTACAAAAAGCGGAAGCCAATTACAAAAAGAAGATACGAGACTTGGAAAGACAGCTTAAGGACAAAAATACTCAGTTGAAGAAAGAGGTAGATCTGAGGCATGCAGCAGAGAGCCAGCTCAGAGGAAGTGACATCCGTGCATCTCATTTTCGAGAGGAAGTTGTTGAACTCAGGGTGCAACTGAAAGAGAAGCTCACCCCTCTACCTGAGTGTTCAGAGTGTGACCGATTGATGGATCAGTGCTAGTATTTGAAGACTCTCATTCCTGAAGGACGACTTCCCTAGTTTGTCTTGTTGTTTATTTTGAGAATCACCTCCAGGATTGTTGGATGGGATTCCTTGTTCTACACTGATGAACTAAATCTTTGCTTGAAATATGTTTGTATGAAGCTTATTTCTTATGTCTATGGATGAGATTATTGATGTTTCACTTTTGCTTGCCGTCCAGTTTATGATGCTTCTTTGTTGTTTATGTTCCGCTTACGGGTGTAGGTTGCCATTTTTCAAAGGTGGACGAGACTCTTGAATACCTGAGAAATGATAAAACATAGCATACGTATCATACACATATCATTCTTGCATCATTACAGGTGTTCTTGAAGGGGATTTCTCATTCTTGTTCCCGTTTCAGGCAGGATTGTTGTGTATCGTCCGCACCGTTACGCATCAAGGCAGAATCAACAGAAGATCATGGATCAAGTTCAAGCAGATCTAGCAGGGATGAGGATCAACATGGCCCAGTTAATGAGTATGATGCAAGGGGTAGTGCAAGGGCAAGAGGAACTCCGAGCCTTGGACCAGAGACAAGAAACTGTGATTACCCCTGTCGGTCAAAATCCGCCAGAAGGAACCCCTATCAACAACTATGCTATTGGTGACGAATTGCGTGGTATTAGAATCAATGGACAACCCATCATTACAGAGGCTGCTAATGCTCGAGTGACACGTGCTCCAGTTCACCATCCTTCTAATTTGGTTGACAAGCAAGAAGATATGTTCACTATTCTCAGTGATGATGATGAATTTGGAAAGGCGGAAGAGAGAGATAGAAAGGTTGACGCCCTTGGTGAAAAGATTCGTGCCATGGAGTGCCAGAATTCTTTGGGCTTTGATGTTACTAACATGGGTTTAGTTGATGGGTTGAGGATCCCGTACAAGTTCAAAGCACCATCTTTCGACAAGTACAATGGCACTTCTTGTCCCCGAACTCATGTGCAAGCTTACTACCAGAAGATATCCGCTTATACTGATGATGAAAAAATGTGGATGTACTTTTTCCAAGACAGCTGTCTGGAGCCTCTTTGGATTGGTACATGGACTTGAAAAAAGAATTTGTCAGAAGCTGGAGAGAGTTAGGTGAAGCTTTTCTGAGGCAGTACAAGCATAACATGGACATGGCTCCGAGCAAAACCCGGTTGCAGAGTTTGTTTCAAAAGACCGGTGAGAGTTTCAAGGAATACGCCCAGAGGTGGCATGAACTAGCTGCGAGAGTACAACCTCCGATGTTGGAGAGAGAATTGACTGATATGTTCATTGGAACCCTGCAAGGTGTATTAATGGATCGTATGGGAAGTTGCCCATTTGGTAGTTTTTTGGATGTTATGATTTGCGGAGAAAGAACTGAAAGTTTTATCAAAGCGGGAAAAATCCAAGACCCTGGTTCTTCAAGTTCTTCAAGTGCTAAGAAACCATTTTCAGGGGCACCCAGAAGGAGAGAGGGTGAGACAAATGCTATATATAATCAGACAAATGGAAACAGAGGACAACAATACCGTCAAGTTGCTGCTGTGACTATTCCAGCAACCCAACCTCAACAACAACAAAGAGGACAACCACAACAACAACAACAACGCCAATTCCAACTAAGACAATGATATACAGATCGTCATTTTGATCCGTTGCCAATGACTTATGCTGAATTACTCCCTGAACTGCTCAAGTTAAAGTTTGTTGAACTTCACACTATGGCTCCATTAACAAGGATTCCCGCTGGTTATGATGCTAATGTCTGTTGTGATTTTCATTCTGGTGCGCCAGGGCACCACATCGAGAATTGTCGGGCTTTTCACCATAAAGCTCAAGATTTGATTGATGCCAAGACGATTAACTTTGCTCCTACTCCGAATGTGGTGAATAATCTTATGCCTCAGCATGGAGGGCCCATAGTAAATGGTGTGGAAGATGGGGAAAATTTGAACTTGGTAGTCAATATTAATGATGTTCAGACTTCGTTGTTTGTAGTGAAGGAACGTCTGCTTAGAGAGGGAGTATTCCCGGGATGTGACAAGAATTGTTCAGATTATGGTAATCATGAAAACGACTGTGTGAAATTGAAGGAAGGTATCCAGGAATTGATGAATGAAGGTTGTTTACAGTTTGATCGAGTAGTGAAAGACCGTGAAGAGGTATTGATTGTTACCATTTACTTTACACCGTCAGAAGGTCCTGTACGTGCTCCAAGAACTATTAGTGCGCCTGTGACTATTGGTACTCCTGTGACCGTAGCTGCGCCCGTGACCATATCTGCTCCGGTGACTGTTGGTGTTCCCGTGATTATTAATGCTCCAGTAACTATCAATACTCCTACCACCATTGCTGCTTCTAGTGGAATACTTTTTGAGAATAGTAGAGCAATTCCGTGGCAATATGACAATACTTTTTGTAGAAATAGAATACCAGAGAATCAGACCAGATCAGTAAATCATACTCCAATGACGATTGGTTCGTCAAGTAAGACTCCAGTAACAGTTGGTTCGGCTGTGGGTAATGTGGGAGGACCCGGAGGATTTACGAGAAGTGGTTGTTTGTTTGCACCACAGGTTCCGAAGGATAACAATGTTGAGGCTCTTGCTAGAACAAAAGGAAAACAAGTTGTAGTTGAAGACGAACCAGTGCGAAAGGAAGTGCCCGAGAGTTCATTTGAGAAGGACGTGGAGGAGTTTATGAGAATTATCAAGAAGAGTGATTACAAGATCGTGGATCAGTTGAACCAGACACCGTCAAAAATCTCTATTCTCTCTCTGTTGATATGTTCCGAGGCACATCGTAACGCCCTATTGAAAATGTTGAATATGGCTTATGTGCCTCAAGAGATTTCTGTTAACCAGCTTAAAGGTGTTATTGCAAATGTTAACACGAGACATGGTTTGGGATTCACGGATTTAGACTTGACACCTGAGGGTCGCAATCACAATAGAGCTCTGCATATCATGATGGAATGCAAAGGCGCGGTTTTGTCGCATGTTTTGGTTGATACCGGTTCTTCTTTGAATGTGCTACCCAAAAAGGCTCTGAGTAAGCTTGATGTCGAAGGGGTTGTTCTCACACCAAGTGATCTTGTTGTCCGTGCTTTTGATGAATCCAAGCGATCAGTTTTTGGTGAAGTCACGTTGCCTAAGAAGATCGGCCCGGAAGTGTTTAATATTGTCTTCTATGTGATGGATATTCAACCAGCATATAGTTGTCTGTTGGGGCGTCCCTGGATACATGAAGCCGGAGCAGTTTCTTCGACTCTCCACCAAAAGCTAAAATATGTGTGGGATGGTCAAGTTGTGACCGTGTGTGGCGAAGAGGACATCTTTGTGAGCCATTTATCCTTCTTCAAATATGTGGAGATGGATGGCGAAATTCATGAAACTCTATGTCAAGCTTTTGAGACTGTCAGTATTGAGAAGGTGGCTTTTGTTGAACAGAAGAAACCAGGTACCTCGATTGCGTCCTATAAACAAGCTCTGGAGGTCATTCATTCAGGTAACGCGGAAGGCTGGGGCAAGGTGATTGATGTGCCCGTGAAAGAAGACATGTTTGGCATTGGTTATCAGCCTTTTCAATCATCAGAGCAGGGTGTCCAGAATCAGAAAGGGCCGTGTACTTTCACTAGTGTTGGATTGATGAATCACGGGGAAGTCTTTGCAACAGGCAATGAAGATGGTGACAGTGATTGTCATATGGGTGTGCCCGTGTGCTCCAGGGGAGAAGATCAACAACTGGACTGCTGAAGAAATAGTCCAAGTTACTCTTCAGACAGAGTAATTTTCTTCTGTTTTTCATTTTGCATGAAAGCCCTCAGCTCTGCCCAAGGCGTAGTGGTTCATTGTAGGGCCACATCATGTTTTAAATTTTCAATGATTATCATCAATAAAGGACGTTTTGCAATCAAATTTGCGTTCACTGTCTTTCTGTTTTTATTACTTTCATTTTCAAAACAATAAAAATGGCAATGTTTTTTTTTTGTGACTTTCTTGAACTCTTTTCTAAAATAAAGCATGAAACAGTTCTGTTATGGCTCAGTATGACTTCGATAATCCCATTTACCAAGCCGAAGAGGAGAGTGAAGAAGATTGTGAACTCCCCACAGAATTGGCCAAACTATTGAAACAGGAGGAAAGGGTCATTCAACCTCATCAGGAAGAGTTGGAAGTCATTAACCTTGGTACTGAGGACGCAAAGAAAGAGATCAAGATAGAGGCTGCTTTAGAGGAAAAGGTCAAGAGAGGGCTGATCTAAATGCTGCAAGAATGTGTGGACGTATTCGCATGGTCGTATCAAGATATGCCTGGTTTGGATACAGATATTATGGTGCACAGGCTACCTCTCAGAGAAGATTGTCCTTCGGTAAAGCAGAAGCTTCGCAGAACTAGTCCTGATATGGCTGTCAAGATCAAAGAGGAGGTTCATAAACAGTTGGATGCAGGTTTTCTAGTAGTTACCAACTATCCCCCTTAGGTGGCCAACATCGTACCCGTGCCGAAGAAGGATGGTAAAGTCAGGATGTGTGTCGATTACCGAGATTTAAACAGAGCCAGTCCGAAAGATGACTTCCCATTATCTCACATTGATGTATTGGTCGATAACACTGCTCAGTTCTCGGTTTTCTCTTTCATGGATGGATTTTCTGGCTATAATCAGATCAAGATGGCGCCAGAAGACATGGAGAAGACGACATTCATTACACCTTGGGACACGTTCTATTATAAGGTGATGCCATTTGGGCTGAATCCAAACAAGTGTACATTTGGAGTGAGATCTGGAAAGCTATTAGGTTTCATTGTCAGTGAGAAATGGATTGAGGTTGATCCAGCGAAAGTAAAAGCTATTCAAGAAATGCCTGAACCAAGAACGGAGAAGCAGGTTCGTGGGTTTTTAGGGAGGCTGAACTACATTGCACGGTTCATATCTCACCGAACAGCTACGTGCGAACCGAAATTTAAATTGCTAAGAAAAGATGAAGCAATCAGGTGGAACAATGATTGTCAAAAAGCATTGGTAAGATAAAAGAATATTTGCAGAAACCTCCAATTCTTATACCTCCAGTTCCTAGGAGGCCTCTGATAATGTACCTTTCAGTAACAGAGAATTCGATGGGGTGTGTATTGGGACAGCATGACGAGTCTGGTCGAAAAGAGCATGCAATATACTACCTTAGCAAAAAGTTTACCGACTATGAAACAAGATATTCGCTTCTCGAGAAAACTTGCTGCACTTTGGCATGGGCTGCTCGCCGACTAAGACAGTATATGTTGAACCATACTACCTTCTTGATTTCTAAGATGGACCCAATAAAGTATATCTTTGAAAAGCCGGCTCTTACCGGACGAGTGGCTCGTTGGCAGATGGTTTTGACAGAGTATGATATCCAGTACACGTCGCAAAAGGCCATCAAGGGTAGTATTCTGTCTGATTACCTTGCCGAGCAACCAATTGATGACTATCAGCCGATGATGTTTGAATTCCCCGATGAAGATATCATGTACTTAAAGATGAAAGATTGTGAAGATCCTCTTATCGAGGAAGGACCGGATCCCGATGACAAGTGGACACTGATGTTTGATGGGGCGGTAAATGTGAATGGAAATGGTGTTGGGGCAGTACTCATTAATCCTAAAGGTGCACATACCTTTTTCTGCCAGATTGACTTTTGAAGTAACCAACAACGAAGCTGAGTACGAGGCTTGTATCATGGGGATTGAGGAAGCCATCGATCTAAGGATCAAAACTATGGACATTTATGGAGATTCTACTCTAGTGATTAACCAAGTCAATGGAGACTGGAATACTCATCAGCTGCATTTGATTCCTTATAGAGATTACACCAGAAGGATCCTAACTTTCTTCAAGACAGTAAAGTTGTATCATGTACCCCGAGATGAAAATCAAATGGCTGATGCCTTAGCCATATTGTCTTCCATGATTAAAGTTCATTGGCAGAATCATGTGCCACATGTTGCTGTGAATCGACTTGAGAGGCCTGCGTATGTGTTTGCAGCCGAGTTTGTTATTGATGAGAAGCCGTGGTTTTATGATATTAAGAATTTTCTCAAAAGCCAAGAGTATCATGAAGGAGCGTCAAAGAATGACAAGAAGACACTGAGAAGGCTAGCTGGAAGCTTTTACTTGAACAAGGATGATGTGTTGTACAAGAGGAACTTTGACATGGTTCTGCTCAGATGCGTGGTTAGACACGAAGCAAACATGTTAATGCAGGAAGTACACGAGGGATCTTTCAGTACCCATGTTGGTGGTCATGCAATGGCCAAGAAGTTGTTAAGAGCCAGTTATTACTGGATAACCATGGAATCTGATTGTTTCAAATACGCTCGGAAGTTCCACAAATGTCAGATCTATGCAGATAAAGTGCATGTACCACCAAACCCTCTGAATATTATGAATTCTCCTTGGCCATTCGCGATGTGGGGCATCGATATGATTGGAAAGATTGAACCTACTTCTTCTAATGGACATCGCTTCATCCTAGTCGTGATTGATTACTTTACCAAGTGGGTGGAAGCGGCTTCCTATGCCAATGTTACCAGACAAGTGGTTGCTCGATTCATTAAGAAAGAAATTATCTGTCGTTATGGGGTTCCTGAGAGAATCATCACTGATAATGGTTCGAATCTCAATAACAAGATGATGAAAGAGCTTTGCAAAGACTTTAAGATCGAACACCATAATTCTTCTCCTTACAGACCAAAGATGAATGGTGTTGTAGAGACGGAAAACAAGAACATTAAGAAGATTGTGCAAAAGATGGTTGTGACATACAAGGATTGGCATGAGATGTTGCCTTTCGCTTTGCATGGGTATCGTACCTCAGTGTGTATCGTTCCTCCCGGTACATATAACAGGGGCAAGTGGACTCCGAATTATGAAGGTCCATATATTTTTAAAAAGGTCTTTTCTAGTGGAGCCTTGATGCTTACAACTATGGATGGTGAAGATTTTTCGTCTCCTGTGAATTCGGATGTAGTCAAAAAATACTTCGCATAAACTGACCCGCTGGACAAAGAAAGAATGTCCAGGAAAAAAAAGGGCATCCCGGCGAACCAAGAGAAAAAGAAAAGAAAAAGGTTCGGGCAAAAGTTAGGGATAAAGAATAAAAAATAATATGTACACCCGGTAAGTCGAAAACCTGCAAAGGCGGCTTAGGCAAAAATAGGTATCCCGGTGGATTGAAAACCTGAAAAGGCGGTCCAGGCAAAAGAGGGATTAAAGCGAAGACTACAGTCTGAGTTATCTGTACTTCATCGCGTTTCAGTGTCTACCATCTTGAAGGATATGATCGGTCCAATCACTCTTCTCAGAAAGCAAAGAATTTGGGGAAATTGAAGATCTATGAGTCATAATAGAATTGGAAAATAGTGGAATGCCGTGTTCACATTGCCAATAGGATAGTTTATTTGCTCTTTTGGCGCAATTACCTCTTCCTGGGAAGTGCTTCCTGATGTATTTGCCTTTATAGGCCATTTTCAATCAATAAAAGTCGTTATTCAGTCAAATTGCTCTCTTGTTTTTTTTTATTTCTACTGTTTTGTTTGCAAAAAACGTCCGAATTTTTGATAAACATTGCATCTAAAAACATGAAGGCTAGACAGTGACGTGCGGAAAGATAAAACATCTGAAAATCATTTTGAATGTTGAGTACACTTGAGTATATTTTGTCCATACGATCCCCTGGGGCATGTATGTCTTGCCGTTTTGCAGGTTACTATCTTTGATTGATGGCTAAAGCAGATGAGCCAAAGTTTGTTCGAAGGAAGACCCTGTTGTTTCAACACTGTCCAGTCGTGTAAGAAGTTGGGTCGTCTAAGTCGAGTTCAGAATTTGATTCCCCAGCATGGTCGAGAGGTTGGTGTTTTCCCAACAAGTGACTCCCCAGTTGAGTTGGTTTCTCCACCGTTCCGAGAATGTCAGACCAGTAAGTATCCTCAGCAAAATTGTTGTATGTCCCCACAGAATTGGAAGATTGAATCAGAAATTGTGTGCTCAGTAAAGTGATCATTCGCTTTCCCAGCAGGAGTTTTCCTCCCTTTGCATCTTGCATGTGGTAATCATCATTTGCATTCGCATTCTCAAATCGCATAGCATTTCCACTCAGTATGGAGGATTACGCCATGGAAAACTCAAACATATGCATACATGTATTAAACCAGATTGGATCATATCTCCGGAAGAGACGAATCATTTTTCAACATCAGTGTAACACATTTGCAGCAGTTGCTCTTGGCAACATTCAGAATAGATGATCCCAGTGATATTTATTTTCTCACCAGTCCATGAAAGGAAAGCTTGATTCTCTTCCGATTTAGTCACCAGTAAGTGTCTGCCTTATTTTGACATATGTAAATATCATCCTTGCGATACCGGTAAGTGTCGTGTGGATCCCCGTAAATGTCTGTGCTTCTCTTTGATGTCGGCGAACATCATCTTTCGATGTCGATAAACATCGAATTCCAATCGTTTGCCATCAATAAATGGCATGTCTCTCATGATGTCTACAAAAAAATCGTTCTGTCAACACCCGTGTGTGTCCTTTCCTTTTTTTGGTGTCGGTAAACATCATTGTTCGATGTCGGTAAACATCAGCCGCTTGTTAACCATCGGTAAATGGTTTTGTCATTTAAATAACTGTGTGTTTTCGCTATCCGTAAATATCGAGTATTTCGTTTTCGCCATCGGTAAATGGTTTCGTTTCATAAATGTATTCTTTCCTTGGTGTCTGTAAACATCTTTGTTCGATGTCGGTAAACATCGAGTTCCTTCCCAGTCATCGGTAAATGTCTGGTCTTGTTTCACTTATAAACATCATTGTTCGATGTCGGTAAACATCGAGTTCCTTCCCAGTCATCGGTAAATGTCTGGTCTTGTAGCGCTTTCCTTGATATCGGTAAATATCAAATTTGTTTTGACGCCGCCATCAGTAAATGGCCTCGCTTTCTTTGATATCGTTAAATATCAAATTTATTTTGAAGCCGCCATCGGTAAATGGCCTCGCTTTCTTTGATATCGGTAAATATCAATTTTGTTTTGAAGCCGCCATCGGTAAATGGCCCCGCTTTCCTTGATTCGTCACCTACAAAGTGAAAATTCTCTAGTTTTTTTGGTATTCAATCCCTATTTACCTTGAAAGTATGATAGCCGCTGCTTTCATCCGTTCAGGTTCACAGTTGATTGAATAGGGGCAGCTGTAGCACCTCAAATTTGCCCTCCTCATTCATGCATTCATTTTAGTCAACACAAGGGAAATTATTCATCAACTAGGGTTTTTCTCAACACTGAAGGAAGTTTGTATTCATCTGGGTATCAAGGGTGCATCACCATCTTCATGATCTTTCTTTCCGCAAATTTTCATTTTTTATCAGCAAAGTTCATCTGAATTAGGGTTTGACCTCTGGTCAACTTTGGTCTACTAAAGCAGTCAAAGTAGGGTTCCTCAAGGATTGAGATAAATTCTTGGTATGAGGGTCTTATGGATATTGTGTAGAGCTCTTGGGAGCTAGGGTTTCATTTTCAGAGGTTTTCTTCAAAGGATTAAGCTTAATGGGCTCAGTATAGTTCAAAATTCAACTATGAAGTCAAAAGTCAACTGTTGGTCAACTGGGGGTCAAATGACTAGGGAATAACTTGAGATACTTCCAACATGTTCAAATAGGGTCTATTCATCATTCAAAACGTTAATCTTGAAGGAACAAAGGTCCAGTGCACAGGTTACCAAATTTGGAAAGATGACCTGTATTGTGAAGTTTCCAAATTTGGAAGGATTTTGACCTAGATTCAACTTGATTTTTCATCACCAAGGAAGCTCCAAATGAATTTTTTCTCAGACATGAAAGTTGTAGATCTTTGTCTCCCCTTTCCAAAAAGTCCTATTTCAAGTCCATATGATGAATGGTTGAAGAGTTATGGTTCTTGAATGACGAAGTGTGCATGAAGGCTTTAAAAAGGCATAACTTGAGGTTGACAAGTCCAATTGGTGTGGCTCTTTTTGCTATGGTTTTGTTTTGAGAAGTACTTGAAAATGGCATGCAAAATGACCTATAATTTTGCATGATTCATTAATGGTGCAAGTCAGTTTTCAAGCTTTCTTTCATGAAAAGTCAAAAGGACACAGGATGACATCATGGAATATTCTCACGTGCCAATCATTGGGAATTTATTCAGCATTGTTTTTTGGGCCAAATCCACCTTGGAATTTGAGCCCATGCATTCCTACATGTGAGGAAAAGTCATACATGCACAAAAATTACACCTTTGTAAAATTGTCATTACACATCATTTTGTGTTATTTCTTTCATATAACCATGATTAATCAAGTCTCAAGAGAGGATTAATGCATTAAACAAGGTTGTTCATGTGCAAATAAGGGGGCATATCCAAAAATAACCAAAATAATCATGGACTTGAAACTCCTTCATTTGAGCCCACCAAGCCACAAAAATCAGAGTATAAACTCTAAAAATATCATTGAGCAAAACCCTAATTCGTGCAACCTCTATACACACTAAAAATCTCACTTTCCAAAACCCTTTCTTTCTGTTTTAACAACCTGGCAAGTTCTTCCGGGAGTTCACAGTCTTCATCACCCTCTTCTTCAGCTTGAAAGATTGGATTTTCAAAGTCGAAGCGATCCATAGCAGAACTGTTATTAATAGGATCCAGTGACGTGCATCTGCATGAGTGATGGTATGTGCTTATGAGTGTGAACAAGAAGTGGAAACTAAACAAAACATTGCCAAATGTATATTTTTTTTTACAATTTTTGATTTTTGAAAACTGCAAAAATAGAAAGACAGTGAACAAAATATTTGAATGCAAAAAGACGTCCTTTATTTATGATAAAAAATGCAGGTATCCATATAGATGAGCCCTACAATGAGTCATCACGCCCTGGGCGGAACGTAAGACTTGGATATGCATGAATAAACAAAGAAAATTACTCTTTAAGAGGAGTGACTTGGATAATCTCTTCAGAAGACCAGTTGCGGAGAACGTCACCCGGGACCCTTGGACGCACCTAGTTGTCAATGTTGCAATCACTATCCCCATCTTCTTTGTTGATTGCAGAGACCTGGCCGTACTGAATGATGTCAGCACTGGAGAAAGTAATCGGCCCCTGACGAGTCTGAGGCGTTGAAGTTGTAGAAGTCAATGCTGGCTGATACCCAATCCCAAACTTGTCTTCCTTTATAGGTAAATCCACCAGACGTCCCCAACCGGGAGCAACACCTGAATTTACTAAGGCCTGTGCCTGATTGAAGGACGACAAAGATGCACCTGCTTCAACCTCTTCCACTTAAGCTGCATCCTTGACTTGAACTGCCTCAAAGGCCTGACACAGGGTCTCATGAATCTCACCTTCTACCTCTACATACTTGAATGTAGACAGGTTACTGACCAGAATATCCTCCTCACCACAGACAGTGATAATTCTTCCGTTGACTGGGAACTTGATCTTCTGATGCAAGGTCGAGGAGACTGTCCCAGCATTGTGGATCCAAGGACGACCCAGCAAGCAGCTATACGAAGGACTGATATCCATCACATAGAATACGGTGTTAAAGGTTTGAGATCCAATATGAATTGGCAATTCTACCTCTCCGAACACCGACCTCTTAGAACCATCGAAGGCTCCTACCACAAGATCGGAAGGCTTCAACATTAAACCTTCTACATCTAACCTTGACAGAGCTCTCTTGGGTAGCACATTAAGAGAGGAACTTGTATCCACCAGAACATGGGATAACACAGTGTCCTTACACTCCATCGAGATGTGCAAAGCCTTGTTATGATCGTGTCCAGCTGGCGTCAGTCAGAATCAGTAAAACCCAACCCGTTGCTTGTATGAACATTTGCAACGATCCCTTCTAGTTGGTTCACTGAGATCTCCTGAGGCACATATGCAACATTAAGGACCTTCAAGAGTGCCTTCCTGTGTGCCTCCGAACACAGCAGGAGTGAGAGAATAGATATCTTGGATGGCGTCTGAATCAACTGATCGACTACCTTGTAATCGCTTTTCTTTATAATTCTCAAAAGTTCGTCCACATCCTTCGCAAAAGCAGGCTCAAAGCCAACCTGTTGTGCAGAGGTACCCTCATTCACAACTTGCTTGCCTTTGGCCTTCGCCGCGGCGTCAGCACTATCAGGTTGGGTAACCGGTGGTGAGAACAGTCTACCACTTCTGGTGAATCGCCCGATTCCACCAACATTGTCCACTGCGGGATCTTTTATCTTAATTCCAAGTTCAGACTTCTGATCCTGCACCTCTTCTACTTTCAGTGGCTGCTCCACTCCATGATCATGAGTGTACACGCTCCCCCCGTAATGCCAAGAAATGGCCCTTTCGCTGGTGAAAGGTAAAGGACCAGGGGTCATGATGGTCATAGTGGATTGATGCGGTCGCACTGGTGGTACCGGTTGCGCTACTGGCGCACTGATCTGAGCAGTCGGGTAGAAAATTATTTTAGTGGCAATGTCACAGTCATACTCAGAAATCCTATTTATTGAAGTACAAGTACATCAGAATCAAACACCATGTTTGGAATATCAGCAACAGCATCAGAAAAATTAATCACATCATTGGGAATTACAAAATCAGCAGGAACCACATTTGTAAATTCTTCGGCATCTTTAGGAAAGAGAGGATCAACATCTGCATTCTCAACAACCCCTTCAACAACCCCTTCAACAGACCTTTGGGCAGATAAGTCTTCAGCTTAGAGGATACCATCGTCAAGTAAGGCCTGGATACCTTGTTGCAGCTTCACACAACCCCCACTCTGTGCAACACATTCCAAACAACCGCTCCCACAGCTAGGGAAAACATCTGCCTTTAGCAAGTATTCTTTGATTTCTAACAGCGGAGTCTTCAGCTTCAACACCTCCTTGACTAATTTGACTTCTCCTTCAACCATGTTAACATTTGCTCTACCATGCTGCGGCATAGGATTGTTGACAACATTAAGAGCCGGCGAAAAGTCAATGGCCTTTGAATCAATAAGGTCCTGAACTACGTGCTTAAAAGCTTTGCAGTTCTCAATAGTGTGGCTAGGTGCCCCAGAGTGGAAATTACACCTGGCATTGGCGTCATAACCCACGGGATGCCTGCCAACGGGAGGAGCCAAAGTGTGTAACTGCACAAGTTGCAAATGTTGAAGGTTAGGAAGCAACTGGGCATACGATATCGGAAGAGTGTCGAAACGCCTATCCATCATCCTCTGTCTCTGTTGATAAGCAGGTCTGTTACCTTATTGTTGTTGGTATTGATTTTGTTGACGTTGAGGTTATTGTTGTTGCACTGGTGCTGCAGCCGGAATGGTCACTGCTGCAACATAAGGTTGTTGATGGTAATTCTGAAAGTTATTCCTCCGGTTACCCCTGTTCTGATAAGAAGATATGGCAATGCATCCCCTTCTCTCCTCTTCTGTCCTCCTAAGAACGGCTTCTTTGACCCCGAAGATGATCCAACCCCATTTTGGATCTTACATGTCTTCAAGTAGTTCTCCACCCTCTCACCGGTAGAGACCACATCAGCAAAATTCGAGGCGTTGCAACCCACCAGACGCTCCAAATAAGACCCAGGCAGTGTGTTCATAAACATGTTGGCCATCTCTTTTTCCAACATCGGAGGCTGAACACAGGAAGCCAACTCTCTCCAGCGTTGAGCATACTCTTTGAAGCACTCGTTACTCTTGAGAGACAGATTCTGGAGTTGAGTCCTGTCAGGTGCCATATCCGTATTGTACTGATATTGCTTCACAAAGGCCTCAGCCAAGTCTCTCCAGTAGCGAATATGGGCTCTGTCCAGCCTCATATACCACTCCAAGGATGCCCTAGCTAGGCTGTCCTGGAAGAAGTACATGAGCAGCTTCTCATCATCAGAATACGCGATCATCTTGCGGAAGTAAGCTTGTACATGAGTCTTCGGGCAAGAGTTGCCATTGTACTTATCAAACACGGGGACTTTGAATTTTGGCGGAACTCTCACGCCTGGGACCATCCCCAAGTCAACAACATCCACACCAAGAGCATTCTGCCCTTCCACAGCTTTCAACCTCTCTTCCAGTCTCCGAAACATAGGGTCCATACCATGGCCCATGCCAAAGTCCTCCTGAAGCAGGGGGAATTGATCCTCCTGATCATCATGGATGGGTTGTTGACCAAGGTTTCCATGTGGGATTGGAATAGGCCCCGGTCCATTGGGTCCATTAGCCTCTCCAGCGGGAGGATCAGCCACAACCTTCGGTTGAGTAGTAGGGGGATTCCCTTGTACCAACAATCTAATCTCCTGCTGTCCCTGAGCCACTCCTTGGACCACTTCCATGAACTGATTCATGCAAATCCTCATCTCAGCGAGCTCTGCTTGTAAACCTTCCATTGCTCTCTGTTGATTCTTTCGGGTACCGTATCGGTGAATGCCTGAGTCAGCTATCCTAATAATGGAATACCAAACAAGATGAGAACACTGCGGCGGTACCTGTTATGCAAGACATGCTAATGAATATGCAAATGCAATGACATGTTTATCAATTTCAAAGGGTATTCTACCCCTTGATTCCAGTCTCACATTAGATAAATAGTGTAAGAAAACCCCGACTAGAATCAAGAAGAAGATATAAACCCCTAGGAATAGATAAACATGATGCAGGAAATGCTTATGATCTAATTTTTATATCAGAGGAACTTTAGACTCTTATTTGCAAATTTTGGAAATATTAAACGTTTATCACATACGGAAATATCACGTCAATTAATATTTGGAAATGTTTTTACGCCAAAGAAGTACAGTCTTGGTAACCAAATACAATACAAGAGAGAAGGAAAATGAACATCCTATGGATCCCTAGAAGCAATCGTCCAAAGCCCTCAAGATTGGAAGATAAGCTGCACGAAGCCTCTTCACCTCCCTCTCATAGGCTGCCTCCATATCTGCCTTCTCTTTGGCGAGTCGATCATACTTCCTCTTCCAAAACTTGGAAGACTGAGGAAGTAGAGAAGTCAATGCGTCATCAGGATCATCAATAACCTGGTGCTCAAGGAACTCTATCAAAGCATCCTTCTCTCTGATCTGCTGAAGTAACTCCTCTCGTTCACGAATCCAAGCACGCGAACGGTCTTCGTCTCTCAACTCCTCTACTCCTTGGCTAGGGAGGGTTGAAGGCCCAGCCACAACCAAAGGTGTGGGTCTTGGATACTCATAAGGTATGAGGTACTCGGAAGCTCTCCTCCTAACCCAAGAGGTATAGGGTTCCAAAGTGATACAGTTCTTCGGACCTAGCTTCTTCCTTCCTTTCTTATGGATGTTGCGCCAAGCGCGGACCATCCTGCCCTTCAAGCCTTGGGGATCTTTACCCTCCTGAAAGAACACACCCTCTAACAGAATGTTATTGGGTTTATCCTTTAGGGGGAACCCAAGCTGACGACGTGCCAAAATAGGGTTGTAGTTAACTCCACCGCATGTACCAAGAAGAGGTACATTGGAGAATTCACCACAAGAGTCGATAATCTTCACACCATCATATACACGGTTGTACCAAAATATATCATCATTAGTGAGAGACATAAGTCTCGTGGACCACCGTAGACATCCTTTGTTCTCCTTGAAGGCGAGCGTCTGAGGCAAGTGCAAAATAAACCACTTGTACAACAGAGGCAAATAGTATAAAATGGTACCACCGCCCTTTGCATTCCTCATATGCAAAGAGAAATAAGTGTCACCCAACAGAGTAGGAACGAGATTAAGAGTAGAGAAAATCCTAATGGCGTTCACATCCACAAACTTGTCGATGTTGGGGAATAATACTAGCCCATAGATGAGAAGTACAAATATGGCCTCAAAGGTGTCCTCACTCATGGCCTTCCCAAACATAGTAGCTTGATCAATGAGGAAATCAGACGGGAGACCTTGAATTCCACCTTTGGTAGTCATATGAGCACCAATAAGAGATTCATCTATATGCAATAGATCAGCAATCTCTTGAGAAGAAGGAACTCTCTCGAAGCCACTAAAAGACAACTGGTCTGGAATAGGTATACCCACAAGGTAGGCATACTCCTCAAGCGTGGGCAAAAGCTGAAAATCCAGAAATGTGAAGCAACGGTACAAGGGATCATAGAACTGCACCAACACACTCATTAGACCTTCATCCACTTGAGTAGCCAGAATAGACAGAAGCATCCCATGACGAGCCTTGAATTCCAAGGGATCTAATACATAGGATGTCAAACTCCTTAACTCTTTCAAGTCGGGTTGTCTAAAACTGTACTTCTTCGTATTCCTTCTTTGCTTATCCATGTCTGAAAATTTGCAAATAGACCTCTTAAGTTCCTTGAAAGTTTTCTCATTGTTGATGATATGGATGTGTATGAATGCATGAGTGCATGGATGCAACAATCACACTCAAGGATCAAGCAAATAACAAAAATATTATCGGATAAACGACTACTTGTATTCCAAAAATATTCTCAAGAGAGACTCTTATGAGTGTAGTATCGCATAACAATCGTATCAAATCTTACACTTGAACGATCTTCGCACTACGTCCTAAAAATAGGCCAAGATGGGCGTGGTAAACTAAGGTCCTCGGCTTCTAAGGCATATATTGGAAAGAGTAATGCCTAACCACGACTACTCGTGTGACATTATTGATCCCAACATAACCTCCACCAAGTGAATGGGCTTGCAAGTCAACTTGCTAAGGAATAACTCCACACAAGTCAACAAGACTATGCCATTCTCCTATCCTAAGTGCACTCGAGTTCGGGTATAGAACTCATCTCACGAAGATCACCAAGCATACAAGGAATTAATATCCAAACAATTCAATCATTACACACAATACAGTAATCCCAAATTGCACAAAAATATGTCACAAAGCAAAATACCATACAATACAACAAATATGAAAAATAGGCAAAACCCACTAGGCAAATGATAGTCCCCAGCAGAGTCGCCACTTTTCTGTAGCGGGGTATTCGTTACCATTAGAGATATTGACTAAATCCAAGGTAAACCATACAAGTCGAGTTGCCACCGCACTTCTATTTATCCAAAGGAAGGGTTAGAAAGCGAACAAAAACCTAAAAGTTTTATCGAATCAAAAACTAGTAAAAATGTCAGAGATCTGGGTAAGGGGGTTGGTTATGCAATGGGATGGTTTTAAGCACCCAAAACATCCTAGGTACTCCTAGGGAGCCCTTTTCATAAGTGTTGTTCTAGTCTAAAGGGTGTAGGTATATCTAAAGTACTATTTACTAAAAGGAAGGTTAAAAGAAAATGACTCGCAAGGATGTCGCATCCACTGCCTACGTATCTCATCTGAGTATGAGAATCAGATTCTTCGTAGCTCGGCTACCTATGGGTTAAAGAGAAGTGTGCTCGGTAAGATGTCGCGTCTTATGCCTATGTATCTCATCTGGAATGAGAATCAGAGTAAAACGTAGTTCGGCTAACTAGGGGTTAAGGATTGCCATCTGAACATGGACTTACAAAAGAGGACACCAGCTGTGTTAAAGGAGGGTGGGCGGTGTGTTCAACGTCCTAGCAGTAGGTGTTGCAGCTCGCTGAATCGATTCTTAGGTGTCGTATTACGCGAAAAAACCGGAGGGAAAACGAAACAACAGAGCCGCCACCGTGCGTTATTTATCCCAAAAGAGGGAAAGGAAACGCTCGAAGTAAACCTGGGAAAGACATGGTCTCGCGACCAAAGAGATGGCATCGGGAGTCGGTTATGCGAAGGGAAGGTATTAGCACCCCTACGCATCCGTCGTACTCGACGGGATCCACGCACAAAAGGAAGGAATATGGTTGCTAAAACACTGCTCACAAACAAACACACTGGGTGAAAGAAACACAGAAAAGACAAAAGAAACTAACTCGGCAGGATATCGCATCCTGGGCCTACGTAGTCTATCAGGCATAGACATCAGAGTCGACGTAGTTCAGACTAGGGGAAAACGTGCTCGCTAGGATGTCGCATCCTATGCATACGTATCTTCTCGGACTAAAGAAGAATCAGAGCACTCGTAGCTCGGCTAACGCACGCCAAACAAGACAACACAGGAAATCGACTGCCAATCGCTAGGCTTACGTCAAACTCCACACAAAAAACAGGCACACATGGAAACCGAATGCCAATCACTGGACTTACATCAGACTCCGAACCAAACACACGCACACTGGAAACCAAATGCCAATTGCTGGACTTACATCGGACTCCAAGCACACAACAAGAGGATACGGAATGCCAATCGTTGGGCTTACATCCATCTCCTAACACACACAAGACAAAACAAAAAGGGCGCCCGGAGAGATCAGCTCATCTCCTGCCTACGTACCTCATCTGGTTTGAGGATCAGGGCGACGTAGTTCCCCTACGCAGGGACAAAGGACTCGCCTAGCCAGAGACTGGGAAATGACATACTAGAAGGGAGACTAACTCGAGCCTAATAGTTATCATGCAAATTCACCATGGTCCTAGGTCAAGGTTTCTAGCTAACTTGCACAGGGAGCAAGCTAAACCTAAGCAGCATAAGCAAAGCAATCAATCACACAAATAGCACACACTATATACAAACAAAGTGGGCTCACACAAGGGTTAGGCTGTGAAACACAAGCCAACTGGCATCGGGTGATGTTAGCTCTTAACCCTAACATTGAGAGTTAGGGTGAAGCAGATGAAAAGGGAAGTGAGGGTTGTGCCTCACAGCTCTTATCCCTGGCCTGGGAGAGCTTTTAGACAGATGAAAGTGTGGGTTCAGAAAGTTGGAACCCTTCTACACTTATGACTGACTCAACAAGGATCTTGGGTTAATATCCGCAATGCATCAACATGTAATGTGAGCAAAGGGATGACACACTAACTAGCAGGAGATGGACTACAAAACTCTTTTATCTTCCAATTGCCTTATCAAAGGTCTTTTCCTGCTTGGGGACAAAAATAAACAATCACAAGCATTGCCTCTTAAGGAGGACTTCAGACAGGTGCCTGACCAAATAACAGGCCAGGTCTTCCAGACTACATGGAGTCAGAGACATTATACCTCAAATTGGTTAAGCAACCAAGCAACAGCAAAAGCAAGTTCACAATGAACTATAGCAACTAATGTACCTGAAAACAATCTAACTCAGTCAATATACAATCCAGAAGTCAAACAGTTAATGGTCAACAGTCAACAGACAACTCAGACAAACAAGCAAAGCAACATTGCACAATGCACAAGCTCAACTCAAATGAGATAAAAGCCACCTACAAAACAAATCAACATTAGTCAAGATAAACCAAATAGACCAACTCAAGCAATGTGAATCAATCCACCTAAGGCAATGCACTTCCTTAACCTGAAACCAAAACTCAACCATAAGCACAAACCACTAGGACAAGGCCTAGGGTCAAAGTGGGAGAAATAATCCAAAACAGAACATGAAAATTGACATGAATCAAATTAAACCAATCAAGAACACAATCCAAGTGGTCCCATGTCAATAGCATCAATCAATTTCATTTCACAAAGCAATCATGGCAAGGCATGTAAGTTGAGAGCTCATTGAAGCAAACAAAATGAACCAATCCACATTAATTCAAAAATGGCTCAATAAATCCCAAGAAAAATCATGACTAAACAGAACTCATAACATGATCAACACACCAAAAATCAAGGCATTTGGACAAGTGGAAGCATAGCAAATAAATTCCATAAGGCAAGGTAAGCATAAACAAGCTCAATTAGGCACAATTAGATGCATCAAGTTAGCACAAGCCTAAAACAGAATCCAAACATGATAAATGTCTCAAACCAACGCCATAATAAACTTCAAAGTGTCTAGAAAACATGTGCAAAATTTCAGGTTCATATGATAAACATCAAGCATTTCACAAATCATCTAAGTTCATGACTATCAAAAAGTGCACAAATGACCAATCAGCAAAGAAAATCTCAAACAAATTGGAAATCCATTCAAAAATTGCACAAAAATTCACAAGCAATCCTAACATCCAGAAGTATCATCATGCAAAAAAATCAGATTATTTGGCATTGAATTGGCATGGTAATGAAAATCAGAAAGTCAAGCAAGCAATGGTGTGACACAAATTGTCACACCTACATTAAACAGATCATAACTCATCAACCAGAAATGGCAAAAATGCAAACTCTATACCAAAATGTTCATTAGGATGTCTATTTCAAGCATGCAAAATTTCAACATCATTGGAGCAAAACTCATCATTTCACAATCAAAATGGTAACCAAGGTGCAAGATAGCACATGTATGAACATTCCCCAAGCAAAATAAAAATCCATGCGTGCATAATTTCTGGAAAAATCATCAAAAAAAAGTAGACATCACGAGGAACATCATGCAAAAAATCCCAGGCCAATTGGATTAATATTCATGAAGTTATGCATTTTTGAATGAAGGAAAAAATTAAAAAAAACATGTGAAAGCATGGATGAACATGGATAGCACAATGAAACAAAATGCCAAAGCCTTATTTGAAAATGCCTGGGCGGGGAATCGAAGTATGTTGGAGTTCAAACTGAGCGCGCTTTCAATGAAACACAGCGTTTCATTAATTCTTACATGGCAGCGGGAAGCAATCACGACCAATCATTTTGCCACGTTGTATACAAGTGGACCAATACATGGCTTCAAAGAGATGCAGAACTGCAATCCGTGTTTTCAAGCTTTGGAAAGCAAAAACAGATGATCCTATGCTCTTGAATAAGTGAATGGAAGAAGGATTTGATGTTAATCTTGCACGATTTTGCTGGAATCTTCACTTGCCATTAATGATGCAACCTTCAACAGTCCTTGATTCAACTTGAAATCCTTGAATCTTTGCTTCCAAAATCTTCAATTACACTTGTGGATGATGAATCGAGCAAGAACAATGCAAGGTTTTAGAAGAATTTTGCAGAAAAATTGAGAGGAAAAAAATGTGAAGCTTGGTGAATTTGATCTAGATCTGAGCAAAATGAAATGTTAACCAGGTTTTCTGTTATGATTATCCTTTTATATGATGGACTAATGAAGCTCTTAATCATAATTAACCAATGCAACTGGAATTAAGTGAAATGCAAGTGTTATGCAAATTGTCCAATTCACCCTTATGTGCATGCATGGATTGCTACAGTACACGAAAAATGTGCCAAATCACTTGCAAAACCTCTCTTGGACCAAATGCAAATGCTAGCAAGTGAGAACAATGCCTATTTTTCAAATTAGATTTTTCCCTCCAAAATTCAAATGCAAAAATGCCAAAATTTTGTAATGGAAATGCATGATATGTGATGCATGTTTTGGATAGCTCATGTCAAAATAGGAATGTTACAAAAAATCCCACTCCATTTGGCCTTGTGGTGTGAAAGTTATCCCCTTTTGAACTTCAAATTTGCTTGACCAAGATTGATCCATAACTTTTCAACCATGCATGAGAAATTCATGTTCTTGGACTTTTTGGAAATGGGAGAACACGATCTTCAACTTTCATGTTGGACAAAATTTCATTTGAAGCTTGCTTGATGATGTAAACTTGAGGAGAAAACCTTTCCATTTTTGGCAATTTCCAATTACAGGTCACTTACTATTTTTGGAAACTTTTCATCTGACCTCAAATCCTTCATTGTTGATGTTTGAAATGTCAAATGAGACTTGTATGGACATGAATGAGGCCTCTCTAACCATCTCCCACCTTCAAATCCATGGCTTCATGCACAGTTGAGTTTGGTTGACTTTCTAGGGTTTCAGATGAATTGTGCAATGACTGAAGAGCTTTGAACATCCAACCTTTGGCCAAACCACTTCAAAATGATCCCTAGGTCATATGAACTCAATGAACCAACCCTAGGGCTTTGCTTCAATAGGAAATGCACTTGCTTGCTTGCACAACTGGATCTCCTGACCAGTCTTGACTGATGACTTGCACTAGGGCAATGGACAATGCAATGCTATGCAGTGGATAATGAAATGCTAATGACCTAAAATGAAAATGTATATACAAAATGGGAGGTGCAAATTTGAGGTGCTACATTAGGCAGTTACCCCTTTGCAATAGAACAGACTGACATGCCACAAGATCAGAGACGCACGGAAGGTCTAAAAGTGGGGAAGCTCTGCTCTAGAGTTGTCATGCAATATGGACCTATGTGTTAAGATTTACAAAGGGGAACATTTACCTAATGTTAGCATGCAAAGAATAAGGGAATTCTACCTAATGGGTGCTACCTAAACGGAACAAGAGTCGACAGATGGGGCGCGGAGAGGAGTTACGGATAAGGGTAGATGGCGATGCCAGAGGCAATTGACTTACAGGTAGATGGCGATGCCTGAGGCAATTGACTTACAAGAGGATGGATGAATGCGTGCTGGTTCTGTTAAGTTTTGAAAATGATTACTCAACGTTGGATCGAGCTTTTGATCTTATTTTGAAATGGTTATCGGATGTTCGTTTTAATTCTTGTATTAATAGGTGACTAAAGAAATAAAGAAATAAATATTATACACTTTATGGGAGAGGGGTACATTTGTTATGAATGGGGATTGTTCATGGCAAACAAACAATAAGAATATATGCCTCATACATCATACAAGTAGGCAACAGTTATCAATCAGATCGGATAAATAAACAATATATAATCAAACCAAAGAATCAAATAATGGAACATTTAAACAATGCATGGGAGTATGAACATGTTAAATAATCAAGCAATAGAAAGCATGAATGAGAGAAACAAGTATAAAAGATAACAGATGAATCAAACAGATGAAAATATACACACGAAGGGTCCACTGCATAATTCAATCAGGAAATGAGGTAAGGACCAAATAAAATCAAGGTAAAAGGCCTTTAATACATGGCATATGAGATGAACAAGGGAGGATCAAAAGATCTCTTCAATTGCCATAAGCAATCCCTAAGTCAAACATCGATCATAAAGAAGTCAACTGAAAATTTAAGTCAACTTAAAAAATAACAAATAAATAGCGAATTAATCAAGAAAATTATGAAAATTAAACTAAATAAGGTGGGGTCATGACATCATCATAAGCCAAAAAGATTTTTAAAATAACGAAAATTGGTACATAAATTAATTAAAATAAAACAGAGGTTAAACCAAAAGTCAATTAATGAGACTAGGTTAAAATAAATCAAGAATAAATAGGAAATTAATCAAGAAAATCATGAAAAATTTAAATAAATAAGGTGGGGTCCGGACATCATCATCCCCCAAAACGATTTTGAAAATAATGAAAATTGGTACGTGAATTAATTAAAATAAAACAGAAGTCAAATTAAAAGTCCACCAACCAAACTAGGTCAAAAATAAATCCAAAATAAATTTAAAATGTGAAATAAAATTCCAAGAAAAGGTCGGGTTGACCATGAGACAGTGGTCAACCTTCATCCCAAAATTCAAATGCTAACAATAATTTTAAGTCATAAAAATAAAATCAATAAAAAAAGTGTGTTAAAATGGACCATTTAGAATAAATAATTAAAATAAAATATTAATATAAAAAAATACGAAAATAAAAATTATATAAAATTAAATAAAACGTTAAGAAAAGTGAAAAATATTTTTGGATAATTTTATGGACGAAGAAAATATTTTAAATAAGAAAAAGAAATATGAAAATGGAAGGATTAATGGTGATGAACACGGTAAGCAAGCGTAGATATATCAAAACATAACCATGGAAGAGATGATTACCTAATGGAAAATAGAAGTGGAATAGAATCTGATATGTGATGAAGCTTTTCCTCCTTGCCACGAAATTCCAATGCTCCTTTAGGGTTAGGGTTTCAGCTTCTTAAATAGGGTGGATTAGGTGTTCTCATGGGCTTTTTAATAAGTGATAAATCCATAAGAATAAAAGTGTGAAGTGAGGTGTAAAATGTTCTTATTTTGGGCCAAACTTAAGTGAATGGATGTTCAATGCATGGCCAAAAGAGGTAAAAAAACGGGACTGATTTGTGCAGCATGCTTAGAAAATCTGATTGGGCCAGCCAGGCCCAAAATCTGCCTAGAAAATCTAGTCATGGTGCCCACTTTAAATGAATGTATCTCTCAAACCATGGATCCAAATGAGATGATTCCAAAATGACGTGAAAGAGGACATGGCAAGATACAATTATTGTGAAGAAAGTATTTTCAAATAATGCCTTGAAGTGTAAGAAAACTGGCCAAGAAGACTTGACATATTTTGAAGATTTTGGACTTAGAAATTTTTCTAAGTGTCCTAAAAAAATGTCTGACTTTGACTAAGCATAGCTTTCTCAATTCTAATCCAAATGGAGCAAACTTTATATCTCTAGAAATCTTGGAACAAGAGGAATAACTTTCATGTTGGAGAAAGTTTCAAATGGAGATTTTATCTTGATGCACAATGGGCTTAAAGTGAGTGCAACGATCATGAATACTTGCCCTAAATGGAAAGTCAACCATTTCCAAATTAAGTAACTTTTCCAATTCTTGATTAAATGATGAATCCATGATCCAACCTTGATCAAATTTCACATGTAGGATCCCCTAGGCGTGGATTTTCAGAATCCACTCTCAAAATGTCAGGAGTTGACTTTTCTGGCCCCATAGTTGACTTTTCCCAAACTGTCTGATTCCCGATTCCATTGATCAATTGAAGCACTTCTAGCTCAAATAAAGAGCTGATTTTTTGTATGTAGACCCTTGTGGACATATGATGGGCCATGGAAAAGAGTTTCACCCAAAGAATCAGAAATAAACTGATTTTATACCAAACCCTAGTTTTAGGCCAAAATGATCAGGAACTGATTGCACTGATTGCCAATGGATCTTTCTGAGATAATTGTGAATCTTCCTAGGCCAAGATGCCTCTCTAATCATGACATGGATGAGCTCCTCTACTTCCAACCAAACATTTCCTGTTGCAGGTAGCCATGAAATCCTAATTTCTGATTAAATCCAGATGAACACTCTGATAGCTTTGAATCCTTCACTGATGAACTGAGGACCATAATAAGATACTTGGACCCCCCTGAGACCCTTGAGACTTGTATACTTAGAAAATGAAGTCCAATTTTCAATCTTGCTTTGTGTGGGCTCCTTCTGTTAAGGAGTGATCAATCAAAACCTGATTTCCATGTCACTAATGCAGTATGCAATGAGTATAACCTAGTATGATGTCAATGAAATGTGAAACATAATCCCATGCTTCTAGAAAAATGTAGGGTAAATTTTGGGGTATTACACTATTATATGCCCAGTAACCGGTATCCCTGGTGTTCCTTCCTTCTGCTCCCTATTATGACTTTTGTCCCCTGTAGAGTCAGATTTTCCTGAGTTGAGATGTGCCTTTTGGGTCCTCCTCAGATGTTTCAGATGATTGATATCTCACACCCTTATACCGGTCTTAGATATTCTTTCTCCCTGAGCGTGTTGTTCTCTCACCCAGTAACCGATGTTTTGATGACATGTCTCCCTTTGAGTTTATTACCCAGTAACCGATAATATGTCGTTATTTCTTCCTCAACTGAGTCCTTTGCGGACATCCCCATCTTAGTCCGGATTTTTATCCGAAGTATCCTTTGTGGATAATTTTGCTGTATTGGCACATTCCCCGATACATGCATCCTTGCGTCAGCTCGAGTCTTTCCACCGATTTATTTTCGTGGAATCCCTTCGTGTCTCCCAGCAAGTTCTCAAGTCGTGGCCTGCTCACGCATTTTTTACTTTTCCCCAGAGTCTCTGTCTTCTTAGTGAGTGTGTTACCCCTATTGGATTTTTCAGTTTCTTCTGATTTCTTTTCCTTCTTGGCAATTATTCTCCATGACGATTTTATTTTGCATGCATACATTTGCATCATGAGGTCTCTTAGGGACCAAAATTCGTCTCTTTGTTATTATTTAAGCCCATTCTACCTCGTCGAGATGAAGATTTTAACCTTCATATCTCCGGCTAGAATGACCTTAAATAGGGGCATCAGTAAGACCCTAATTTTGACCCTAATATCCCTCATGGCATCATATCATTGCTCAAGGCATTGCCTCAAGGATCATAGTATGTCTGGCTCCTTAACCCTAGGGTTGGGACTTGTGTGAGTGTTTTGAGACCACCAAGCATGCTTGTATTGTATATTATTTCTTTTCTTATTTTCATTACTAACCAAAAGCATAAAAATATGTCACTAACTCTTTTTGTTTTGAAGCTCAAGTGATCATGTGCTCCATTGCTCCTAGGAGGCTCATAAGCTCAATGAAGTGGCTAGATGAAGATGAGAATAAGCATGACAATGGTCCACAAAGCTCTTAATTATCATATATGTCTCCCAAGTATCTCAATTTGCCAATGTTATCAAGATAACCCAAAGGGCTTGAGGTTTGTTTCCCAAGGAAACCCTAATTCAATTGTGCTTTGATTGTGCCTTGCTCATGAAGCAACCTCAACCTATGATCAAGTTTATTCTATGGAACTTATTTCATTCATTATTATATGCATATATGAGCTTATGTGAGGCCCCTCAATCATTCATTCATCAAGATTTGAAGTTTGGCCTTGTGAAGTTGACTAGTCAAGTCATCTGACTAAACTGAGGATCACTGAGATACAACTTTTGATGTGTTTGTCAAATGAAGATGACCCCAAGAGAATGTTTTTCTTAAGAACCATATGAACAACTTTAGTTTTTATCAAAACTCCATTTGAAACTTGGAAGGTCATCATTCATTTCAAAACATTATAGGTCACGTTGACTGAAACCCTAATTTTGGGTCAACTTCCCAAGGACCTAACTTCCTAAATTTTTATGTTTTTGAGGTTAAAACAAATGAATTGGAAAGCTTAATATGTCTAATTCAAATTTTATGTTGGACAAAATTTCATAATCCTAAAAGAAATACATGTGATAAATCCAAATGATGAAAAATTTGGACCTAAGTCATTGAATTTGAAAAAGTACCCAACTTCAAATGCCCATAACTTTTTCATGAAAAATCCAAATGATGAAAAATTTATATCTAAATTGATCATCATGAAAAGATTTACAACTTTGATTCGGGAGGGTTTTCCATTTGAAGCTTGCATCATTGAAACAGAAGGACTTGAAGAGGCTTGCTTTTGGTGAAAATTTTCAAAGAGGAACTTAAACATGTTTTGTGACCAAACTTTCACAACCAGTTTTCATTAATTTCAATAGCTTTCAAACCATTACTCACATTAATTTTTTGGACTTTCCATGTGGGAGTTTCGAAGAGCTTTCTTTTTATGACCATTTTGGCATTTCATGATATAACTTGATGTGCAAGCTTGTGTAGTTCATTATGCCCGACCAATTCATTTCTAGTTGAGCTCAACAAGGATTTGCACCCATCATTGGGCCTTACATGCGCCTGTACAGGCCCATGCAAGGAGAATTCAAATCTCATGTGTAGCGGGGTATTCGTTACCATTAGAGATATGGACTAAATCCAAGGTAAACCATACAAGTCGAGTCGCCACCGCACTTCTATTTATCCAAAGGAATGGTTAGAAATCGAACAAAAACTTAAAAGTTTTATCGAATCAAAAACTAGTAAAAATGTCAGAGATCGGGGTAAGGGGGTTGGTTATGCAATGGGAAGGTTTTAAGCACCCAAAACATCCTAGGTACTCCTAAGGAGCCCTTTTCACACTTGTTGTAAGGTTGGTATTTTGTGAAAATTTGTTTGTGCAAACATGATTCAAGAGATGAGAAAAGAATATACAAGTTATTTACATTTTTGTGTTTGGATGGATAACCCCATTGCCTACGTACCATCTTGAAAAAGATTAGGATCAAAACCTCGTAGTTCGGGGTAAAAATATCAAAATGAGTTGGTGAATTGATTGGTCCAAAAGCCTTAAGGTCTTTTCTTATCCAAGGGAGAAAACTTAACCTAAAACCACAAATCCCCCATGTGAGGATAGCTTCAACATGCTAGTGAGGGGTTAACCCTATAATAAGCATGGAAGACTCATTGTCCATCACTAAGGATATAGGTGAGTATTACATCTACCTCAAGGATAACTCAAACCTAATAGCTAAAGGTTATGAAAAAGTTTTGATTAAGAAAGTGGCCATTGAAACCACAAAAGTATTTGAATGAGTTATATTTACCAATGAGAAAGTTTGAAAAGAAAGTTTGAAAATCAAAAGCATAAGGTTTAGGTTTCTAATGTTTGAAAAGAAGTGTTAAATGTTTGCACAAAAAGTTTTGGCTTGGGTTAGAGTGGAGGGAAGAAGAAGAAGGGCTAAAGTCCTAATCACACAAGAGATGAAGGATAAGAAACTAGACCGCAAATGGAGTTCCTCTCTTGAGATCATATTGATGATCCAAGTAGCTCTCATCCTTTGGAATATGCAAGCAAAATAAGTGTAAGCTCAAGCAATCAACATAATCAAACAACCTCTTAGAAGATCCCCAATGGCTCTTGTATCTTTCACTTTGGATGAACATGGCAATGGTTCTTCAATTTTAGCTCAAATAGGATTCACCTAGCACAAAAGCACACACATCAAAGAGTTCTATGAAGTAAATCAAGAATGGACAAGAGTGAGTTTAGTGGTTTGGTCCTTCTAATCCACCATCAACATTAAGGTCCTTTTACTCTAATTTAGCATAGGGAATGTGTAGCACCTCAAATTTGCACCTCCCATTTTGTACATACATTTTCATTTAGGTCATTAACATTAACATTGTCCACTGCATAGCATTGCATTGTCCTTTGCCCAAGTGCAAAATCATCAGTCAAGATTGGTCAGGAGATCCAGTCAAGCAAGCAAGCAAGTGAATTTCCTATTGAAGCAAAGCCCTAGGGTTGATTCAACAAGTTCATATGACCTAGGGATCATTTTGAAGTGGTTTGGCCAAAGATTGGATGATCAAAGCTCAACAGTCAAGCTGAATTTCATTTGAAACCCTAGAAAGTCAATTGTGGTTAACTGTGCCTGAAATCATGGATTTGAAGGTGGGAGATGGTTGGAGAGGCCTCATTCATGTCCATACAAGTCTCATTTGACATGTCAAAGATCAACATTGAAGAATTTGAGGTCAGATGAAAAGTTTCCAAAAATAGTAAGTGACCTGTAATTTCAAACTGCCAAAAATGGAAAGGGCTTCTCCTCAAATTTACATGTCCAAAGAAGCTTCAAATGGAATTTTGTCCAACATGAAAGTTGAAGATCTTGCTCTCACCTTTCGAAAAAGTCCAAGAACATGAATTTCTCATGTGTGGTTGAAGAATTATGATCAAATTATTGTCAAGCAAATTTGAAGTTCAAGAAGGCATAACTTTTGAACCAAATGGCAAATCATGTGGTTCTTTTTGGAACATTTCACTCTTGATCTCTTATATCTAAATCATGCATTACCCTTCATCAAATCTCATCACAAAAATTTGGATTTTCCACTTGATTTGAATTTGAAATTTGGAGGGAAAAAGTCCAATTCCAAAATATGCATTTTCCACACTTCCAATCACTTGCACTTGGTCTTAAACAACATTTGGAGTGTGTTTAGCTCAAATTTCGTGCACTGTAGCAACAGGTTTCATGCATGCAAGGTGGCTTGACCAATTTAGCATAAACACTCATTTCACTAATTACCAATGCATTTGGCTAATTGTGATTAGCATCTTCATTAATCCATCATATATATAGACTAATCCTAACAAAAAAACAGATTAACATTTCATTCATCTCAGATCTAGATCAAAATTGCATTTTCTTCACAAACTTTTTCTCTCATTTTTCTGCAAATTCTTCATAGACCTTGTCAAGTTCTTGATTCATCCTTGATCTACAAGCATTATTGGATCTTCTGCAAGCAAGATATCACCATTTTCGAGCAGAATCTTGGACTGTTAAAGCAAGCACCATCAATGGCAGTTGGAGATTTCATCAAGATTAGGCGCGATTGAGCTGTTGTTCATCATCCATTCATCCAGTTAGAAGTTGAAGAAGATCTGTTTCAACCTCACAAGTCCTGAAAACCTCAAATCCAACTCTGCACTTCAAACAAGGTCAGGAATCGAATTCTATAATTCATGCAATGACTATAGGCGTTTTGTAGATCTTTGATCCATGAGCATGCTGAACTTTGTAGTGTTAAATTTCATCGAGAATTAAGAAAGATATGCTGATTTTAAGTTTGATGTTCAGAACTACTTTTGCTCAATCCAAGCTTGTTAGTGAAAATTAGGTTTAATTGATGTTAGCATGTTGTTAGGCTTGGAAAGATGAAGCTAATGATGTATCGTTCGTGGATTTCTGTGACATTTGTTCATGATCTGGAAGTTGGATGAAGAACACGATGAAGTTCTTGAGTTTTCATTTCCAGAAAGTTATTTGATCCGTTTGCGCGCAATTTGCATGTTGGTTGGTGTTTAAGCTCATGCATTGGCTGCATGTGGTCCAACGTGGCCTTTTCATTGGTCCGAAACGATTGGCCTTGCCACATAGCCTTAAGTGAAACGGTGCGTTTCACTTAAGGGCGCGCCGAGTTTAAATTGTAGCATGGATCGATCCTTGGCTCGGTCATTTCCAATATTTGCCATGCCATTTTATTTCCATTTATGCTTCATGTTCATACTATGCCTTTCCATGCTTTTTTTTATTTTTTCTCCATTTGAAAAATTCATAACTTCATGATGGATTGTCCAATTAACATGAGATTTTTTCCATTGTTTTCCTCAAGATCTCTACTATTTTATGGTGATTTTTCCAGAAATTGTGCACGTGTGGTTTTTAATGTGGCCTAGGGTTTGTTCATACATGTGTTTTGTTGCACCTTGCTTTCCATTTTGAGTGTGAAATGATGATGCTTAATCCAATGGAGCTGAAAATTTACATGCTTAATCTAGACACCTTTAGGGATTTTTTGGTATAGAGTTTGTGATTTTATCATTTCTGGTTGTGGAGATATGCTATGATGAATGAACGTGTGACAATGTGTGTCACACCTTGGGTTGCTTGACTTTCTGATTTTATTTGCCATGCCAATTCTATGCCAATTAACCTGAATTTTTGCATGATGATACTTCTGGATGTTAGGTTTGAGTATGAAATTTTGTAGAATTTTTAAGTGCATTTCCAATTTGTTTGAGAATTTCTCTTCTGTTTGACCATTTGTGGACTTTTTGTGAGTCATGATATTATATGATTTGTGAAATTCTTGATGTTTATTGGATGGACCTGAAATTTTACACATGTATTCCAGACACCTTGAAGTTTGTCTTGGCTTTGGTTTGATGTCCATATCATGTTTGAATTCTGTTTTATGCTTGCTTGAAGTTGATGTATGGTTTTGTGCCTTGTTTGAGCTTGTTTGAGCATGCTCTGACTTAGGGAATTTATTTGACATGCTTCCACTTATCCAAATGACTTGAATTTTGGTATGATGATCAATTGATGGATTCTGTTTAGACATGATTTTTCTTGGGATTTAATGAATTGTTTTTGAGTTGATGTGGATTGAATCATTCTGTTTGCTTCTATGAGCTTCAAGTTGCATGCTTTGTACTAAATGCTTTATGAAATGAAATTGGTTGATGATATGAATGTGAGACCACTTGGATTTTGTTCTTATTTGATTGATCTTGATTCTTACCAATTTTCATGTTCTGTTTTGAATTATTTCTCCCCCTTTGACCCTAGGCCATGTCCTAGTGGTTAGTGCTTATGTTTGAGTTGTGTTTTCAGGACAAGAAGCATATGGCATTGAGGAGTTTGATTCAATTGCTCATTTGGATTGATATTTGATTGATGTTGATTAACATTAAGTTGTTTTGTAGGTGGATTAGCTCCTTTGAGTTGAGCTTGTGCTTTGCTTGATGCATTGATGCTTGTTTGTCTGTTTGTGTACAGTTAACTGTTGACCTTTGTCTGTTGATTTTTGTTTGAGTTGTGTACTGATTATGTTGGATTGTTTTCAGGTACCTTAGTTGCTATAGTTCCTTTGTGAACTTGCTTTTTCTTTGCTTGATAGCTTGAGCATTGAGGTATAATGACACTAACTCCATGTAGTCTGGAAGACCTGGCTTGTTATTTGGTCAGGCACCTGTCTGAAGTCCTCCTTAAGAGGCAATGCTTGTGTTTGTTTATCTTTGTCCCTGTACATGTCAAAGACCTTTGATAAGGCAATTGGCAGATACAAGAGATGTGCAATCCATCTCCTGCTATTCAGTTGAGTCATCCCTTTGCTCACACAACTGGTGTTGATGCATTGTGGGTATTAACCCAAGATCCTTGTACAGTTGTACAGTTGAGTCAGTCATATGTGTAGGAGGGTTCCCACTTTCTGAACCCACACATTCATTTGTCTAAAGCTCTCCCAGGCCAGGGATAAGAGCTGTGAGGCACACCCCTCACTTCCCATTTCATCTGCTTCACCCTAACTCTCAATGTTAGGGTTAAGAGCTAACTTCACCCTGATACAGTGGCTTGTTTGTCGAGGTTGACATGACCCCTTGACTAAAGCCTAACCCCTGTGTGAGCCCACTTTGTTTGTATATAGTGTGTGCTATTTGTGATTGTTTGCTTTGATTGCCTGTGCTGATTAGGATAGCTTGCTCCCTGCGTAAGTTAGATAGCAACCTTAACTTAGGGATGATTTGCATGATAACATCTAGGCTCGAGTCGTAGTCTCCCTAGTTGTGTCTCCCTTTGTTATCTGGTTAGGCTAGTCCTTTGTCCCTGCGTAGGGGAACTACGTCGCCCTGATCCTCATACCAGATGAGGCACGTAGGCAGGAGATGAGCTGATCTCTCCGGGCGCCCTTTTGTTTTGTCTTTGTGTGAGTAGGAGATGGATGTAAGACCAGCGATTGGCATTCCAAATCCTCTTGTTGTGTGCTTGGAGTCCGATGTAAGTCCAGCAATTGGCATTTGGTTTCCAGTGTGCGTGTGTTTGGTTCGGAGTCTGATGTAAGTCCAGCGATTGGCATTCGGTTTCCATGTTTGCCTGTTTTGTGTAGGAGTTTGACGTAAGCCCAGCGATTGGCAGTCGATTTCCTGTGTTGTTTTGTTTGGCGTGCGTTAGCCGAGCTACGAGTGCTCTGATTCTTCTTTAGTCCGAGAAGATACGTATGCATAGGATGCGACATCCTAGCGAGCACGTTTTCCCCTAGTCCGAACTACGTCGACTTTGATGTCTATGCCTGATAGACTACGTAGGCCCAGGATGCGATATCCTGCCGAGTCAGTTTCTTTTGTTTTCCTGTGTCTCTTTAAGCCAGTGTGTGTTTATTTGAGCAGCATTTAGCAACCATATTCCTTCCTTTTGTGCGTGGATCCCGTCGAGTACGACGGATGCGTAGGGGTGCTAATACCTTCCCTTCGCATAACCGACTCCCGATCCCATTCTCTTTGGTCGCGAGACCATGTCTTTTCCAGGTTTACTTCGAGCGTTTCCTTTCCCTCTTTCGGGATAAATAACGCACGGTGGCGACTCTGTTGTTTTCGTTTCCCGCCGGTTTTTCGCGTAATGCGACAGAATGTCCTAGAAACTAAGTCCATTTTTCCATTCTTGCATTTGGTCCACAACAATCAAAACAAAACACAAGCACAATAATATATACACAATTATGTGCTCAAGTGAGCAAAAGTCAAATTGCATTAACATAAACATGTGATCAAGTGAGTAAAGAGAAAAGCAAATGAATAATATGTACAAGAATAGTAAATTGCATAAATGTAAAGAGCAAGAATTAAATGTTAATGGTTAATGGTTAGTGTTAGAGTTAGTGTGCCATAAGGAAATTTAGCGCTAAGTTAAGCAATCGTAATTGGACTTATGTAGAAGTCACAACTATCTGAGACCGGTCAATATAAATGTAGGCAACAACACAAGTTAGAGATTTTGATTAGTGAATCAAACTCCAACAACTTGCCATGCCAAAAAGAAGATTAGAAATGATCTTGTATTGATTTAGGTTCTTTGCATGATTTAGGAAGCAACCTATCCTTAATGCAAAGCCATTCACTTGATCCATGATCAAGATGAATTAGATTTGAATCAAGGAAGATTAAACCTCCATGTATCAATGTTAACCACCAATCTTTAACTCATTGAACAAAAAGAAAAGAAGAAGAAGAAGAAGAAGATGGAGAATTAAAGTGCATTAATGGAAATGGAATAGGATAATATACAAGCATTGACCAAAGATAAAGAAGATCAAGGTCAAACAATAGAAAACAGAAGCAAAATGAAGATCAGAAGTCAAGAAACAAATAAAATATTTTTGGTATTTTTTTAATATTAAAATAAAACTTGAATTAAAATAATAAAGAAAGGTCAAACTTCAAACTCACTTCAAATCAACTTTGAAAAGTCCAAGTGAATTATCCTTAGTTCAATAAGGTCAAACAAAGTTTGACAATTTTTTTTAGCATTTTTAGAAGTCAGAAACTATTTTAAATCAATTAAAAATGCATAAAAACAACCTAATTGAACTAAAATCTCAAATAAATCTCAAATCACTTAATAAATTGATGAGAATATTTTTCATAGGCCTATCATCATTCAAAGAGGTTGGAAAAGTATTTTTGTATTTTTTGAATATCAAAAACTATTTTAAATGAATTAAAAATAACCTTAAAAGAGAAAATTACTAAAAAATATAAAATGATAAGATAAAAAATATTAAAAATCATTTTTAGAAAGTAGAAATTAAAAGCAGAAAAATGAAATTGGTCTCATATTTTTTGGACCAATAATGAAGGAGATATGAATTTTTAAAAAGAAATTGAATTAAAAGAAATAAAAGAATTAAAATCAGAAATTAGAAAATACGAAAATGCGTGGAGCGTTGAATCTGAGCTCATTAATTGAGCTGGCAAATCATGCGGCGAAGAAGCGCGCGCCTACCATGTGCCTTGGTCAACTGAAACACACCATGCCATTAAATAAGTCATAACATTGGACGCATGGGATTAAATCCGGAAAATGAAGTGGACGGTTCTGATTAAATCTGGAGACCAGCCGGTGACCAGCGCCACCGTCTTCTCCGGCCAAGTCCAAAATTGCAGAAATTAAAATGGTAACTAAAAGACACGATCCAGGCATCAATCGAGAGCTGGGGTGATGTACATCACCCCCTGTACCACTCAAATCCATTCTAGATCTCTATATTGAGAGAAATCAGAAGTGGAAGATCTGTGGTGTTCATATGAACTTCATGATTTTTGAAAATTGAAAGCACAATAATGTTGCCTCTATGCAGAGGACTTCAAATCACACAACAACAATGAGAATTAAGCACTATGCAAGCTGATTCGAAGAAAATAACAGTTGAGGTAAACCTTTGATTTGCAAGGCTTTGAGTCATTATTCTTGGATGCTATTGCTTACAGTTCACACTATAGATCAAGGAGAAGAAGGTTTAGGAACTTTAAGATCTGAAAATTGATCAATGAAACCAAAGTTTAGATTTGAAAATTTTGAAGAAAAAGTGAGCTAGTTCCTTTAGTGATGGTTGTGGTTTCATTTTAGCAGCAATTGGGGCGCCTTTAGGTTGAAGAATTATGAAGCTATGGCATGGTATTTATAGGCAATGCAATGCTGAATGCATGATCAAAAGCTTGCATGAATGGAAAGGGCCTCCATGCATGGGCCTGTACAGGCGCATGGAGGGCCCAATTCCAATTGGAATTGAAAGCTGATGCATGATGAAAGCAAAATGGACGTGCAGGTTGGATGGTAGTAGCTCATGCAAGACAAATTAAATGATTTTCCATAATTGCACTATTATATTCAAGCCTTCGAAAATGCTATGCCAAAAATGGAAACACCACCTTATGAGTAATGGTTGGAAATCTTATTGCATAAGGATCATTTTTTATGCTGATCAAAACTCCATTTGGGCCTTGGAAATTGATGAAAATTGGCCATGAAGTGTAGGGTGCAAAACATGCATATCTGAGATTTTCAAAATTGGCCAAAGTTCAAGCCCTTCTGTCTCAATGATGCAAGCTCCAAATGACAAAATCTTCAACATAAACGTTTTAGATCTTTTCAATACAATCAATTTGGACCTAAATTTTGCATCATTTGGATTTTTGATGAAAAATTTATGGGCACTTGAAGTTGGACATTTTCACATTTCAATGCATTTGGTCCAAAGTGACCTATAATGTTTTGCATTATCACATGTATTTCTTTTGAGATTTTTGAAATTTTTCTCAACATAAAATTTTTAGTCGACATCTTAAGCTTTCCAATGCATTTGATCCCATCTCAAAATCATGAAAAATGAAAGAGTTATGTCCTTGGGAAGTCGACCCAAAATTAGGGTTTAAGTCAAAATGACCTATAATGTCTTAGAATGGATGATGACCTTCCCTACTTCAAATAAATTTTTGATGAACATTAAAGTTGTTCATATGGTTATTAAGAACATTTTTTCTCTTGGGGTCATCTCCATTTGACAAACACATAAAAAGTTAGGTCTCAGTGTTTTTCAAAATAGTCAGATGAATTGACTGATCAACTTCTCAAGCCCAAACCTCACATCTTGATGAATTAATGATTGAGGACACTCAATTAAGTTCAAATAGGCATGAAATGATGAGTTAAAGAACTTCCATTGATTTCATTTGACCATGGGTTGAGGTTGCTTCATGAGCAAGACACAGTTGATGAATAGATGAATTAGGGTTTCCTTGAGAAACAAGCCTCAAATCCCTTGATTTGCCTTGATCAAAATGATGAACTGAGATACTTGGGAGACATATTTTATGGATGAGAGCTTTGGGAACCATTTCCATGCTTGCTTTCCTCTTCTCTTAGCCATATCAATGCACATAGGATCTCCTAGAAGCTTTAGACCTTGTGACTGCTCAAGCTACAAACAAAAGATGTTAGTGACATATTTTCGTGCTTTTGGTTAGTAAATAAAATGAGAAAATTAATAATATACAATTCAAGCATGCTTGGTGATCTCAAACTAACTCACAAGAGATCCCACCCCAAAGGTAAGGATCCAAGATGCTTATGATCCTTGAGGCCATGCAAATGCAATGTTATGATGCCATGAGGGATCTTAGGGTCAAAATTGGGGTCTTACATATGCCCCTATTTAAGGTCATTCTAGCCAGAGAAGTGAAGGTTAAAATCTTCGTCTCGACGAGGTAGAAATGGCTTAAATAATAACAAAGAGACGAATTTTGGTCCCTAAGAGACCTCATAATGCAAATGTATGTATGCAAAAGGTAATACTCTGTGGAGATATATGTCCACAAAGAGAAAAGAAATCAGGAGAAACTGACAATCCATATGAGTAGTACACTCCATGGGACAGAGACTCTGGGGACTCTAATGGGGATAAGAAAGGGAGTAAACTGCGTGAGTAGGTCACGACTTGAGACTTGTTGAGAGACACGAGAGGAATTCCATGAAGAAAAACCAATGGAAGGACTCGAGCTGACTCAAAGGTGCATGTATCAGGGAATATGCCAATACAGCAAAAATATCCATGGAGGACACTTCAGACAAAAATCCGGGCTCAGATGGGGAGAATCCACTAAGGGACTTCACTGGGGAATGTCCAAACAGGACTCATCTGAGGAAACAACAGGATGAGGTATTACCGGTTACTGGGTAATAAGCTCAAGGAGACATGCGATCGAAACACCGGTATAAGGGTGAGAGAATAACACGCTCAGGGAGAATGAATATCTAAGACCGGTATGAGGGTGAGAGATATCAAACATCCAAAACATCTGAGGAAGACCTGAAAAGGTATATTTCAACTCAGGAAATCTGACTCCATAGGGGACAAAAGTCATAGTAGGGAGCAGAAAGGAAGGAACACCAGGGATACCGGTTACTAGGCATATAATAGGTGACCAACCAAGCGTGAATTGGGGAATATTTCCAAGACACCTATCATCCAAAAGGAGGGCTAAAAAGCAAACTCAATTATAGGATGGGCATTCGACTCCGCAAAAGGGGATACGAATCTTACTCGACTGGGGAAGAGCAAAAGACTTCGACCAAAGAACACATGAGATATATTATCTATTACCGTCAGAATGTAGATAACATACTCACATGGAAGATTATCCACAACCGATTACTGGGTTAATAAAGGATAAATCGACCGAAAAGAAAGGACATCGGGATACCCAATACTAGGTATAAAATTATGACCCACCAAAGGGAGAAACGATCATTACCAACCAAAGGTAAATGAAAGATGACCCACCGGGGATACATTGTCAAAAGCAATGATCCGGGAGATATATCACTGGTTACTGGGAGATATACTCAAAAGGTGAAGGAATATCAATATCGAATATTGGATAAAGATAACCGTCAAAGAGGGGATTACATCTAGCAATACTAGGTGGAAAACCACGGAAGAGTAACCGTCATCGGTTAGGATGAACAAAATAAGGTTAACTCTGCAAAGGGGGGAAAATGGGGTTTTTAACTACCAGTATAAGGGTAGAGGGCCAACTTCGCCGGGGAAAAGGTGGACAATTACTGATTACTGAGCGATCGTTCATCTAGACTACGGGGAAGTGCAAGGAAAATCACAAGGAGTCAATCCAGGAACAAACTAGAGAAACACAATGAAGCAAGACTGAAAATCCCCATGAGGATATAACTCAGGGGGGACTCCATCCCAATATATGTGTTGGGAGGAAACAGAAACAACAATCATCCACGAGGACATAACTCAGTGGGGAATGTGGAGGAGAGGATAAACACTTTCTGCTTATGGGGTTGACTCTACATCGGGAGATCAGACATAAATATCTGCTTGGAGAAATATGTATCACCAAATAGCAGGAGACACCAAACAAAGATATATGGAAAAGAATGCAACATGAATATCTAGATGTCAAACTTATGCATGTATATGCGTGGTTTATGTATGATGAATACTGACAAACAGGCATATCTAACACAAACAGGTCCAAAAATCAATGAACAAACATCCGGTACTACATCTCAAGAGAGAAAGCCAAGCCCACTGGAGAATGTAGCGGGGTATTCGTTACCATTAGAGATATTGACTAAATCCAAGGTAAACCATACAAGTCGAGTCGCCACCGCACTTCTATTTATCCAAAGGAATGGTTAGAAAGCGAACAAAAACCAAATAGTTTTAACAAAAACTAGTAAAAGAAATAGAGATCTGGGTAAGGGGGTTGGTTATGCAATGGGAAGGTGTTAGGCACCCAAAACATCCTAGGTACTCCTAGGGAGCCCTTTTCATACTTGTTGTAAAGGTTGTTGTTTTTGTGAAAATTTTGTTTGTGCAAACATGATTGAAGAGATGAGAAGAGAATGTACAAGTTATTTACATTTTTTGTGTTTGGATGGATAAACCCATTGCCTACGTACCATCTTATAAAAAGATTAGGATCAAAACCTCGTAGTTAGGGGTAAAAATCTCAAAAGAATTGGTGAATTGAGTTATCAAAGGGAGAAAACTCAAACAAACCACAAATCCACCATGTGAGGATAGCTTCAACATGCTAGTGAGGGGTTAACCCTATAATAAACATGGAAGACTCATTGTCCATCACTAAGGATATAGGTGAGTATTACATCTACCTCAAGGATAACTCAAACCTAATAGCTAAAGGTTATGAAAAGTTTTGATTAAGAAAGTGGCCATTGAAACCACAAAAGTATTTGAATGAGTTATTTTTTACCAATGAGAAGTATTTACAAAATATGGTCAAAGTGGATTTAAAGATTCAATTCAAAATAAGTATTATGAAAAGAAAGTTTGAAAATCAAAAGCATAAGGCTTAGGTTTCTAATGTTGAAAAACAAGTGTTAAATGTTTGCACAAAAGTTTTGGCTTGGGTTAGAGTGGAGAGAAGAAGAAGAATAGCTAAAGTCCTAATCATACAAGAGATAAGGGAAAAGAAGACAAGACCACAAATGGAGTTCCTCTCTTGAGATCATATTGATGATCCAAGTAGCTCCCATCCTTTGGAATAAGCAAGCATAAAGCATAAGCAATCAAACAAGTCTCATAAGAGATCCTCAATGTATCTTGTATCTTCCATTTTGGATGAACATGGCAATGGTCCTCCAATCAAGCTCAAATGGAAATTTCTAGCACAAAATCACACACATCAAAAGTTCCATGACGCAAAAACAAGAATGGATAAGAGTGAGTTTAGAGATTTAGTCCTTCTAATCCATCTTCATCATTAAGATCCTTTTACTCCAATTTTGCATAAGGAAGGTCCTAGAATCTAAGTCCAATTCTCCATTTTTGCATAGGGGAAGTCCTAGAAACTAAGTCCATTCTTTGCATTTGGTCCACAACCATCAAAACAAAAACACAAGCACAATAATATATATACAATTATGTGCTCAAGTGAGCAAAAGGCAAATGGCATTAACATAAACATGTGCTCAAGTGAGCAAAGAGAAAAGCAAATGGATAATATGTGCAAGAATAATAAATTGCATAAAAAGTAAATTGCATAAAGTAAATGTTAATTGTCAATAGTTAGTGTTAGTAGTTAGAGTGCCATAAGGCAAATTTAGCGCTATGTTAAGCAATCGTAATTGGACTTATGTAGAAGTCACAACTATCTGAGGCCGGTCAATAATAATGTAGGCAACAAACACAAGTTAGGAGTCTTGATTAGTGGACCAAGTCCCAACAACCTGCCATGCCAAAAAAGAAAATGAGAAAGGATCTTGTATTGGTTTAAGCCTTTTGCATGATTTAGAAGACAACCTATCCTTAATGCAAAGCCATTCACTTGATCAATTGATTAAGATGAATTAGATTTGAATCAAGGAAGGTTAAGTCTCCCTAATCAATGCCAACTTATCAACCTTCAACTCATTGATCAAAAAGAAAAGAAGTAGAAGAAGAAGAAGGAGAAGATGGATAAGAGAAATGGAAATGACAAAATTAAAGTGCATTAAATGAAACACAATGTACCAACCCTCATATGTTAACCAATAACATTGAGAGTCAAGGTCAAACAATCAAAAACAGAAGTGAGATGAAGATTGAGAGTCAAGAAATCAATAAACTATTTTTGGCATTTTTTATTGTTAAAAAATAAACTTGAATTAAAGTAAAAGAAAAGGTCAAACTTCAAAATTACTTCAAATCAACCTTGGAAGGTCCAAGTAATTTATCCCAAGCTCAACAACGTCAAACAAAGTTTGACATAAAATTTCAGCATTTTTAAAAGTCAGAAACTATTTTTAATCATTTAAAAATGAATAAAAATAACCTAACTGAACTAAAATCTCAAATAAATCTCAAATCAATTCAAAAATTAATGAGAATATTTTTCACAGATCCATCATCATTCATATAGGTTAGGAAAATATTTTTGCATTTTTTGAATATCAAAAACTATTTAAAATGAATTAAAAATAACCAGAAAAGAGAAAATTCACAAAAAATATCAAATGACAAAATAAAAAAATATTAAAAATCAGAAATAGAAACTAGAATTTATTTGGGAAATAATGCAATTGGTCCCATAATTTTTGGATAAAAAATGAAAGAGATATGATTTTTTGAAATAAAAGGAATTTAAGAAAATAAAAATAGAAATTATAAATTGCAAAAAAAGGAGGAGCGTTGGATCTGAGCTCATTAATTGAGCTGGCAGATCACACGCTCCTAAGGCGCGCGCCTATGGTGATCCACGGTCAATGCATGCACATGTGAAACAATAGAAAGTCATAACAAGCGATGGCTAAGATTCAATCTGGGAAATAGATCCAATGGTCAGGATTCAAACTGGAGATGATGAAGTCACCGGAGCCACCGTCTTCTCCGGTGAGCTTCAGGATTCCGGCCAAATTGCAGAAACTCAAAAGGAAACTAAATCGAAGAAAATACCAGTTGGAATGTAAGCTTGAGTTCTAGTGATTTCAACATGATGCCTTGCTTGCATTATCAAAACAGAAGTTCAATGAAGTGTATAATGAAGGTCTAGAAGCATTAGATCTAAGAATACAACTAGATGAAGCTGAATTCGAGATCTGAAATTTTTTGAGAAAAATGCAATTGCTTCTTTAGTGATGGTTAGGGAG
This sequence comes from Lathyrus oleraceus, assembly GCF_024323335.1. Taxonomy (NCBI): domain Eukaryota; kingdom Viridiplantae; phylum Streptophyta; class Magnoliopsida; order Fabales; family Fabaceae; genus Lathyrus; species Lathyrus oleraceus. Next base: position 491,798,880 of record NC_066584.1, on the reverse strand, counting down.
AAAATCCTGCAGCATTTCAGGTTGAATTGGGTGTGTGAAATGGAGGGAATGAGGCCTCTATTTATAGAGAAATTGGCAAGGAAAGTGTGAAAGGATCCGTGTGCATGGCATGTGTGTAACACCTCAAAATTTGACCTCCTCTTCTTGGGGACTAGTTTAGCATATTGCATTTCATTTTAGGACATTAGGCATTTGCATAGTGCATATCATGTGAAAACAAGAAAGTCATCCTCCAAAGTCTTTTCAGAGATGGAGAAGTGACATGATTCAAGCTTGAGGGTTTCTATGGATTGATTGTCAACCATCTTAGGGTTTGTGCTTCAGTCATGGCTTCTTGATTCCTCAAAGAGCTTGAACATTATCTTGTGTGCAAGGGTATATCACCATCATCATGGTTATGTCTTCATCCAGGGTTTCATTGTTCATGCTCAGGTTCCTTTAGATTAGGGTTTTGACCTCTGGTCAACCCTAATCAATGCATTCTTTCAATCAGGGTTTCTCAAGGAGATGAGGTCATTTCTTGGGTTGAGGATCATATGGTTATCTCAAGGAGCTTACATGAGCTGGGGTTTCATTTCTGAGCCATTTCCTCAAGTGGTGGAGGCTTAAGCTGATCAGAGCATTTCTAGGTCATCTGTGAACCAGAAAGTCAATTTTAAAGTCAACTGAGGGCTATGAGGTGGGGAAATAAGTTTCAACATCTCAATCATGTTCAAAAGAGGTTCATTTTTCATTTCAAACATCTATCTTGAAGATTTTGAAGTCAGGACAGAAGTTTCCAAAAATGGAAAGTGACCTGTAATTGAATGTTTCCACATTCAACTTGACTTTGCAACATCAAAGAAGCTTCAAATGGATTTTTGGTGAACATGAAAGATGAAGATCTTTCTCTTCTCTTTTCAAAAAGTCCAAGATCATGTCCATCTAATGAATGGTTGAGAAGTTATGGCCAAATGATCACAAAGTATACATGGAAGTTCAATTTGGCATAACTTTTGATCCAAAACACCAAATTGGTCCACTCTTTTTGCAAAATGCTTGTCTTGATCAATAATTTCTAAATCAACCATTGCATTGCATGAAAAAAGTTCATATGATCATGTGTTCATTCATGTGCATTTTGGAGGGAAATTGGAGAATTTAAATTTGGTGAATCACATGAACAAAATACCACTTGCACTATGTTTATTGGTTGGTTTTACGTGAATCTAAGCTTTTGCATGAGAAAACTCACGTGTTGCATGGGCATAATGGAGCATTGTTCATTTTTTGCAAAACACCTCTTATCTCCTTAATTTTCAATTAACCAAGCTTAAGTGGGATTAGGAAAGTGATTAGTACATGGTATAAATAGATAATCATAACAGAATTTGCTCATAATCACAATTCTAGATCTAGAATTCATCTTTCCCTCCATTTTTTCTCTCTCCTTGGATTTCAAATTTTCATCACACAACCACAAGATTTCTTCATAGATCCATCATCCTCATGGAATTTTGAGCAGGAATCATCCATAATTCGTGGCATTTGAGCTGATTTTCAAGGAGATTGGATGCATGAACATATTAATGGAAAGTTGAAATTAAGCAAGATCTAAGAGGATTCAATCATTAATTCTTACTCAAAGCTTCAAGGCAAGGTTATTGGAGCTGGTTTGGATCATTTAGAGGCTTGAACACGTGCAATTCCATCACTGCCATTCCAAGTAGGTGGATTTTCGATCTTCACTCTTTGCTATTTCATGTACATAATCTTGTAGATCTTGTGATGCTGATCATTCTGATATAGTTAGAATTAATTTTGGTTAAGAATTGAAGAAGATATATGGACTTAAAGTTTTGCACATAGAAATGTTTCTGTTCGATCCAGAAAATACATGAGGAATTAGGCTTAGATTTTAGGATATTCATGATCCTCGTCGAAAGAGCTTTCCAACGGTACCAATTTTGTAGGTTTCTGGAAAAACTTTGTTGCGTGTCCGCCCGAGCTAGCCGGGGAAGACGACCGGAACTACTGTTCTGGCGTCTCTGCGTATAACCTAGGGTTTGTCCACATGTGTGTCCACGTATGCGCCTACTTGGCGCTTCCATTGGCCTGCATCCATTTGACCTTGCCTTGTGTACTTTGACCACGCTGATGTAGCGTGCCACCTCATTAATGATACGCAGCGTTTAACGCTTGTTATCCCTTGCTTCCTGAGTTCGATCCTTGGCCATGTTGCTTTTCTAAATGTTATTTTTGAGCGCTTCATTTTCCTTGCAAACCGGTGTTCGATTCTGGAATTATGCATGTTTGTGGATTTTAATTTCAAGCGCTTCTTTGACCTTTGTTTCCTGTGTTCGAATCCTGGCCAGGCACATTTTCTCATTTCATTTTTGAGCGCTATTTTCAACCTAGCACACCTGTGTTCAAGTCCTGGTTGTGGCATTTTGTTGAATTTCATTTTGAATATTATTTTCCCTCCTATTTTCCATATCATTTCCATTTATTTTCTTAAACTTTCAAAATTCATAAAAAATGGTAGATTAATCCAAATTAATTCCAACTTTTTTCCACATTTGTGTTAATGTCTATTTTTTTATAGCATTTATCTCATGATTTTTGTGCTTCTGGATTTTTATTTGTTGATTTTTGTTTGAACATGATGCCGTATTGACATGTTGTGATCAATTGCTTGTGAAATGCTCATTCTTGATCTAATTGACTTGAAATTTGGTGTGCTTAATCTCCTCTCATGATATGATTTTTGAGCTTTGATTTGAGATTTTTATCATGTTCTACCACTGTTTTGGACACATGGACATTTGGTGTCACAATTTGTGTCACAATTTGGATGTAGCATTTGTGCATTTTCATTGGCTTATCATATGAAATCTTTTGGAGTTAATTTTTTGCATGATGTATGTTCATGATATGTTGAGCTCACATAAAAAATTTCATGATCATTGGATTCATTTATGTTTTAATGTGGATTTTCTATTCTTGATGTCCAATTTTGATCACATTGTTTGCCTTTTCCTTATCTTGATTAATTGATGGCTTTGCCTTATGATTTGGTTCTGGTCCTTTTGAGGCCTCTTTCTTGCTTGAATGATTGTGCTTCATGTGAAGTTTTGACTTCTGTTTTGACTATTTGACTTGCCTTTGACCCTAGTCTTTGCACTAGTGGTTTGTACTTACCAATTGTGTTTTGTGTTTCAGGTATTTAGCACTAATGGTTAGTTTGCTCATTATTTGAGATGCAAGTTGCTTTGATTACTAACCATTGCTGTGTTGTAGGTCCATTGATGTGATGAACTCACTTGAGTACTTGCATTTGAGACTTGCATTGTGTATTATTGTTGGATGATTCCACTGTTGTCTATTTGGTTTTCTGAATACAATATTAACTGTCTGGCTTTTACATAGGTAAATTAGTCGCTTCTAGCTTGCTTTGCTTTTGCTTTGGAGTGTGGTTGGTACACCACTGAAGTAGTTTAGCCTTCTCACTCCATGTAGTCTGGAAGCCCTGTCACTTTTTTGGCAGGCATTTGGCTGAAGTCCTCCTTAAGAGGCAATGTTTGTGTTTGTTTATATTTGTGCCAAAGACCTCCAAGTGAGGCATGTTACTTGTTAAGTCCTCCTAAGTGAAGAGGCAATTGACAAATAGAAGGGACTAGTAACTAGTCCCCTGTTATTCGTTGAGTCGTTCATTATGCTCGCACTACGTGCTGATGCTCTTGGACACGTACCCAAGATCTTGTATAGAGTCAGTCAAGTGGAATAGGGTCCCTCTTTCTGGATCCCCATGCTTTCTTTGAGTTGAGCTCACCCAGGCCAGGGTTAAGAGCATGAGGTCTAATCCTCATTTCCATATTTGATCAGCTTCACCCTAACTCTCAATGTTAGTGGTTAAGAGCTTCAGCATACCCCTACAGTTTTGGCTTGTTTGTCGAGGTTGATATGACCCCTTGACTAAAGCCCAACCATTTGTCTGAGCCTCTTGTTTGTATATAGAGTGTGTTGATTGCTTTGGACATGTTTATTTACTGTTTGAATTGACTTGCTTCCTGTGCGAGTTAGGTTCTGTTTAGATACCTCAACCAAGGGCTATTGTGGATTGCATGACAACTATTAGGCTCGAGTCAGTCTCCCTTTTAGTTTGTTATTCCCCGGTATCTGGTTAGGAGAGAGTTTCTCCCCTGTTAAGGGGAACTACGTCGCCCTGATTCTCATACCAGATGAGATACGTAGGCAGGAGATCGTGCGAGATCTCTCCGGGCAACCTTTTTCTTTTTTGTGTGTGTTGGTGGGGCAACTATTAGGCTCGAGTTCCAGACTCCCTTTGAGTTTGTTTGTCTCAACCTCCCTTCTTTGAGTTTGTGTGACAGCTATTAAGCTCGAGTTCCAGACTCCTTATTAGCTTGTCAGTCTGATAACCTTTTGCTTTGGTGTTCGCTGGTTAGCGTGTGCTTGTTTGGAGTCGGATGTAAGCCCAGGTTTGGCATTCTGTTTCCTTGTGTGTGTGTTTGGAGTCGGAAGTAAGTCCATGTATTGGCATTCTGTTTCCTGTTTGTTTTGAGGAGTTAGATGTAAGTCCAGCTATTGGCATTCTGTTTCCTTGTTGAGTTTTTCTTTTGACGTCTCAGCGTCTCTTTTCGGTGTTTTGTTTCGGCATGCGTTAGCCGAACTACGAGTATTCTGATTCTTTCTCTGGATAGAGAAGATACGTAGGCATGGGATGCGATATCCTAGCGAGCATGTTCCCGTTTCCCCGAACTACGTCGACTCTGATGTTTGTTTCTGACAAACTATGTAGGCCCTGGATGCGGCATCCTGCCGAGTCCCCTTCCTCCGTCTTCTTTCACCTGTTTATTATCCCAGTGTGTGTGCATTCTCTTTGAGCAGTTATTCAGCAACCATTTTTCTATTCTTTTGAGCGTGGATCCCGTCGAGTACGACGGACGTGAGGGGTGCTAATACCTTCCCCTTGCGTAACCGACTCCCGTGCCTTGCAATCTCTGGTCGTAAGACCATTCCTTTCCCATTTCTTAGGTTAGTCCTGCGCTTCCTTTCCGTCATAGGATGAATAGCATCGGTGGCGGCTCTGTAAACATGTTTTTTTCCGCCGGTTGTTTTTCGCGTTACGACAGCTGGCGACTCCACTGGGGACATAAAGTTGACCTCTTGCTGGTCCATCTTCCCTAAGCGAGTCAATCCTAGCGCTCTCTAGGATAGTTTGGGTTGCTTGTGCTGCTTATTTATTGCATTTATGATTATTATGATGTGTATATATTTGGATATATGTTTGCATGCATCATATTATCACTGTGCTGGATTCGGGACAGGTTTGGTTCCTTTGATTTGGGGTGGGTGTTCTGAGTGGGGCTAAAACCCAGGCCCGAGTATACACCTAGGATTAGCGTGGTCTCATGTTGCCTCTCATGTTAGGTCAATTTTTTTTTGGCAATGTGACATACCACAGCCGGACGAGGTTCTTTTGAGATAGCTTTTCCATTGTGGAGTATCCACTTTGGTTGGGTTACCTCTTCTGAGCTGTTGACTTCGGTGACCGTTCTTTCCCGGATCTTTGGTTTAGATGATCTTATGAGAGTTGCAAGGGCACACCCGAAAGGGAAAACCCGTTGAGTATCTTGTCCGATTGTCGAGACCATTATCCGCCTTAGGATGACCTTATTAGAATTCACCTGTGAGGGGAGGGTTTGATTCTTACAGATGCATATTCTGTTGGTGACTCTCTGATGGTGACTTTGGTTCAGTTGGATTATGGATATTTATTCCTGAGACGCCAGTGTTCTGTCCGTGGTATTTATCAGTGGGGATCCGTTTATTTCAGGATTCCCTGGGTTGGTACAGATGATCATGTTGTTACCAGATCAGTGGTTTTCCAGTGATGATGGTGGTATATCCTCAGGTTCCGTTTATTTCGGAACCCCAAGTTGGATTTATGGTTGCTCAGTACCTCAGATGGTTGTGATCAGTTCAGAGACCGGGGTTCCAGTACAGTTGATGTTCAAATGACTTGGAGGATGGCACAGTGCATTGCATTCATGCATCAACATCATTTCCACTTTGCATTTATCTGCATCTAACTCATGTTTATCCATATGCAGGGACATTCTTGATTGAGATCCTGGTTGAGAGACTTCTTTGTTCCAGATATGAGGACTGGCCAAAAAGACGATGTTGTCTACAATTTCTTCGACCCAGAGATTGGTGTGCTGAAAGATATGATAGCATTGATTACACCTGACCGTGTGGGGATGTTCCGTGAGACTTATGGGGGTATTCTGAAGATGGTTTTCAGGCTCACAGATACAGATAGGAGTGCCATCCATACTCTTCTCCGGTTTTATGACCCGGGTTTGAGATGCTTTGTCTTCCAGGATTACTTGTTGGGACCTTTGATGGAGGACTATGCCAGTATCCTGGGTATTCAGATCAGAAACCAGGTTCCTTTCTATGTCATTAAGGAAGAACCCGATGTTGGTGAGATCTCTCATGCTCTTTATTTGAGCCCAGAAGTGACTAAGGGAGGTTTGAAGGAGAAGGGAAAGGTGCCCGGTTTTCATCTGAGTTTCTTGGAAGCTAAAGCCAAGGAACATGTTGTTTTGGGTGATTGGAAGGCTGTCTGTGCTTTTCTTGCTGTCAGCATTTATGGAATCATCCAGTTCCCTAATCAAAAGAACTTTGTGGATATTAATGCCATTCGGTTGTTTGTGCAGAGGAATCCTATTCCTACGTTGGTTGGGGATGTCTATTACTCGGTCCATAATCGGAACGAGAAGCGGCGTGGGGGATTGATCAGATGTTGTGCTCAACTGTTGTACAAATGGTTCATGGGGTATTTGCCTTCTAGAGGTGCCTTTGTCTTTCTTGATCCTACTGCCAAATGGTCAATCAAGTTGATGGGTTTGCGAGCCAAGGACATAGCTTGGACTCACAATGGTGTGGCTGGACGAGATTTCATTTGCAGTTATGGGAGTCTTCCCAATGTGCCTCTTATAGGAGTTCAAGGTTGCATTAATTACAACCCGGTGCTGCTTAGGAGACAAATGGGATTTGCTGTGGAGGGTCCTCCCCTCGGGCGAGAGATTCAGGAGTCTTTCTACTTCCCGATTGAGGGTAATCAACCATTGTTGAGGCAAGTGTCTGGTGAATGGCGCGACATTCAAAGGAAGGGCAAGGTTCCTTTTGGTAAGGTTAATAGCAGGTGTTTTCCTCCTTTTGATGATTGGCTCAGAAAGAGGATTAGGCTCACGCATCTACCATTTCCTAGGGGTGATCCTTGGTATCCGATGATTGAGGGGCCACGTTCTTCTGTCAGTATGGAAGAGTTCCTTGAGATGAAAATGGAGAGGGATCAGCTGCATGCAGAGAAGACTGAGTTGGAGATGAGTGTTGCTAGAATCCAAATGGCTAATCAGGAAGTCAAGGGGAAAGCAGAAGACCAGGCTAAGAGACATGCCCTGGATGCGAAGCGCTTTGAGATAGACACCGCCTATTATCGCAAGATCAGCCAAGCGTTAGAGTCATCTACGAAGGAGCACGACATTACCAAGGAGAAGTTGTCTAGAGCTTTGAAGGTCATTGAAGATGAGAAGAGGAGACAAATACTTGTGAAGACTCAAAGGGAAGCTAGAGCCAAAGTCCTTACTGCCGAGTGGGAAGCGAAGCTGAAGGTTAAGGAAGGAGAGAAAGCGAAGATTGTAGCTGAGAGAGATCATTATCTGGCTGAGAGGGACCATTATTTCCGACAGATGAAGATTCATCAGAAAGAGGTGGGAAGACTTCAGCAGGAGAATACTGAGCTCAGGTTTGCTACGAAGTTTACCAAGATGGTTGATGATGCAGAGCCGTCTGTGGGACCTTCTTCAGTGTAGACTTTTGTTGTTATGTGTGGATTACCGTCAAGCATGTTGACGGAATTCACTTGCTTGTATTTTCTTTCTAATTCTGGAGGATTGTACTTGATTTGTATCAAGCCCGATGTATGACTCTTGCACGTGTTGTGCACTTTTGATATACAATGGTTATTATCATTCAATGATTGATCTTCAAGCTTTATTTGCTTTTCTGTGCACTCACATAACACACACATGGTCGGGTGATATCTTTGCTAAGTCATAACTCTCTGATTTGTATGGTGAAACCAAATGATTGATGTCAGAATTGTTGCTGGCAAATTATTATTTGTCTCGATGAAACCAGGATCGAAAAACAAAATGTTCCTCATATGGATAGACATTGCATTCATGCATGAATCATAATAACTTGTCTTCTATTTTGCAGGTGTCGGTTTCTAATGTGTTTATTGTTTCAGGAATCATTGCTCGCGCACGTAGAATCATTCCTTTGCACGTAGCACGTCCACACAGATACTCTACCAGGCGCAACAAATCCAAACTGATGGATACATCCAACACAGATATTCTCGAGCTGAAAGAGAAGATGGGAGAGCTGATCAATGTTATGCAAGGGTTCGCCTTGGGGCAGAAGGCACTCGTTGAGAAGGTGGAGAAGCTTGAGCGGGCTTCTGCTGCCAACAGTGGTAATAATCTAGAGGGTGTCTCCAATAACGGTCTTGGTGGTTCTAGAGATGGTGGTGATCCCAGAAAGAAGACAACTACTGCTGGTGTGGTAATCAATAACGGTGGAGGTTTTGGTTTTGCTGAAGGCGGTGGACCGGGTCCTATGGGAAATAATGTGAAAGATAATCAGCTTCTTCCTTTCTTTGGGGCCGTGGAGGATAAAGAGGAAGATCAGTTCTCTGTGCTGAACGAACAGTTTGGCCAGTATGGTGTTCAGCCACCAAACAAAGAGATTCAGGTGCTGGCAGAGAAGATCAGGGCTCTGGAAAGCCATGCTACTCCTGGGGCTATTAACATGATAAACATGGGGCTGGTTGAGGGGATTGTAATCCCACAAAAATTCAAAGTGCCCACGTTTGATAAGTATAATGAGAGTTCTTGCCCAGAAACTCATCTCCAGGCTTTTGTCCAAAAAAATTCTGCCTATACTATGGATCAGAAGCTTTGGATGTACTTCTTCCAGGACAACTTGTCTAGTGGGTCTCTGGAATGGTATACCAAGCTGAGATCATCGGATATCAAAAGCTGGCAGGATCTTGGAGATGCGTTCTTTAAACAGTACCAATTCAATGCTGACATGGCTCCTAGCCGTACCCAGTTGCAGGGAATGAAGGGTTTAAAGAATATGCGCAGAGGTGGAGGGAGTTGGCTTCCAGAGTTCAACCTCCTTTGGTAGATCGCGAGATGTCCGATCAGTTTATGGGTACCCTGCAGGGGACTTTTGCCGAGAGAATGGTGGGTTGTCCCGTCACGGGTTTTACAGACATTGTGGTGGCAGGTGAAAGAATCGAAAGCTGGCTGAAGATGGGGAAGATATAGGGTAATGCTTCGTCTTCGGGGTCGAAGAAGCCATTCGGTAACGGTCAGCGGAAGAAGGAGGGTGACACGAGTGCTGTGTATGCCTAGAGAGGACACGGTAGGGATCGTTACTACCAGCACACTACTGCAGTAACAATTCCTAGTGATAAACCACCTGCACAACAACATCAACATCAACATCAACAACCGCAACAGCAACGACAGCCGTTTCAACAGAGAACACAACGGGCCGAGTATCAAGTGAGAGGACGAATGACTGATCGTCAGTTCGATAGACCGCCTGTGACATATTCTTTCCTGTTGAAGAAGTTGAAAGATCTGGGGTTAGTTCAGTTGAGGACATTGGCTCCGTTGAGACCTGATCAGAGGCCTGCTAATTATGATGAGAACGCCAAGTGCGAATTTCACTCTGGTGCCCCCGGGCACAATATTGAAGGATGCAAAGCTTTTAAGCATGTCGTCCAAGATCTGGTGGATTCCAAAGCTATCAATTTCGCACCATCTCCGAATGTGAATGCTAATCCCATGCCGGCGCATGGTCAGATGGGGGTGAATGCAATTTCTGAGGATATGAGGACAATTGGGCTAATGAGTGTAGATCAGTTGAAGACTCCATTGGCTGAGGTCAAGAGACAACTGTTGAAGAGTGGGGTCTTTCCGGGTTGTAATGATTGCTGTGCTGCGTGCACTGTTGCCCCTAATGGGTGTGTTTTATTGAGGGAGCCTGTCCAGAGGATGATGGATGAGGGAAGCCTCAGATTTGAGAAGGTTGATTTGGAGAAGGATGATTTCTCCACCATAACCATCTACTTTGATCCGATCGACTTGTCAGCGCTGGCAGATGCGGCTCCAGTTACCATCACGGTACCTGGGCCTATTCCATATGACAACGATGATGCGGTGTCGTGGCCCTATGATGGAGAGGTATATTGTAATGGGGAGAAGCAGGAAGATTAGGCTGCAGGTGAAACCACCGTTTCAAAGGTGGATAATGCCGGATCCAGTGGTTTCACTCGTAGTGGAAGGTTGTTTACACCGGACACATTGAGGAGCGGAGAGGTAGAAAAAGAAAAGAGAGATAAGGCCGAGGCTTTAGCCAGGGCAAGAGGGAAGAAGGTGGTAAGTGAGGGTACTCCTGTAGTGACACCGACGCCCATGGGGTCGGAAAAAGAACTTCATGATGAAGCTGACGAATTTCTCTGGATCATCAAGAAGTCAGAGTATAAGCTTGTTGACCATCTGCAGCAGACCCCGTCTAAGATCTCAATCCTATCATTGTTGTTAAGCTCAGAGGGGCATAGAGAGGCTTTGTTGAAAATATTGAAGAGAGCCTATGTCCCACAAGAGATAACGATCAATCAGCTGGAGACAGTGGTGTCTAATGTTAATGCCAGCCATGGGCTGGGTTTCACTGATTTGGATCTTACTGTAGACGGGCGTAATCATAATAGGGCATTACACATTGCAATGGAGTGTAAAGGAGCGGTTCTTTCGCACGTTTTGGTGGATACATGCTCGTCACTCAATGTGTTGCCGAAGAAGGCCCTAGCAAAGCTGGATTGTGAAGGAGTGGTATTGAGGCCCACTGACCTGGTGGTTAGAGCCTTTGATGGTTCTAAAAGGGTTGTGTTTGGGGAAGTGGAGCTCCATGTGAAGATCGGGCCCGAGGTGTTTAAGTTTGTGTTTTATGTCATGGATATTCAGCCGACATATAATTGCCTGTTGGGCCGACCATGGATACACGTTGTTGGGGCAGTGACTTCGACTTTGCACCAGAAATTGAAGTATATCTGGGACGGGCAGGTCGTAACAGTTTGTAGGGAGGAGGACATCTTTGTCAGCCACCTGTCCTCGTTCAAGTATGTAGAAATGGACGGTGAAATATTTGAAACGCCAAGTCAAGCATTCGAAACCGTCAAGGTGGAGAATGCCATCTTTGCTAAAGAGGAGAAGAAGTCGTCCATTTCTTCGTATAAGCAAGCCGCCGAGGTGGTGAAGAGCGGAGAAGCCCCGGGTTGGGGAAGGATGATAGACATCGCCGCCAAGGAAGACAGGTTTGGGGTTGTTTATCAGCCGGGCCGAGGTTCGTGTGGGCAGAACAGAGAACGTCGTCAGCCGTTCACGTTCACCAGTGCTGGAATGCTAGATCCAGATCACATCTGTGCGGTGGGTGAGGAGATCGACAGTGACTGCGAGCTGGACTCATGGTTAAAACCATGCGTACCAGGGATGGAGATCCAGAACTGGAAGGCCGAAAAGATCATCACGGTCACTCTAAGTGAAGAGTAATATTTCTGTTTTTCAATTCTGTCTACATGAAAACCATGCGTTTTTCCCGAAACGTAATGGTTCATTGTAAGGGCCACCTCATGTGTTTCATTTTGGCAATGATTGTATCATCAATAAAAGGATGTTTTTCATTAAAAGCGGTGTTCCCTGTTTTTAATTTATTTTTGCAGTTTAATAAAAATAAATGAAAATGGCAATGTTTGTTTTCATTTTTCTTTTAATTTTCTTCGTTCCGGCTCTAAAGCAATGAATCAACATTCATGCACATGCGATCATTCTCCGGATCTCATTGATAACAATCCTGTTACACCCTCATATGACTTCGACAATCCGATCTATCATGCCGAAGAAGAAGGCGAAGAAGATTGTGAACTGCCGGAGGAATTAGCCAGGTTGTTGAAACAAGAGGAGAAGGTGATTCAACTGCACGAAGAGCAAGTTGAGGTTGTGAATCTGGGAACCGAGGAGGTCAGGAAAGAAGTGAAAGTCGGGGCCGCTTTGGAGGTGAGTGTGAAGAGCAGAATGGTAGCCTTGTTGAAAGAGTATGTTGATATCTTCGCTTGGTCGTATCAAGATATGCCAGGGTTGGATACCGATATCGTTGTACACAAGTTACCATTGAGAGCAGATTATCCTCCAGTGAAGCGGAAGTTGCGCAGAACTCGACCTGAGATTATCCTCCTAGCTGTTACTAATTATCCGCCTTGGATCGCGAACATCGTGCCGGTGCCGAAGAAGGATGGAAAGGTGAGGATGTGTGTGGACTACCGGGATCTGAACAGAGCTAGCCCGAAGGATGATTTCCCATTACCTCACATTGATGTGTTGGTAGATAATACAACTCAATTCTCGGTGTTTTCCTTCATGGATGGCTTTTCTGGCTATAATCAAATCAAAATGTCGCCAGATGATATGGAGAAAACAACGTTCATCACATCGTGGGGTACTTTCTGCTATAAGGTGATGCCATTCGGTCTCAAGAACGCCGGTGCCACGTATCAGAGGGCTATGGTGACTTTGTTTCATGATATGATTCATCATGAAATTGAATGATATGTTGATGACATAATAGCAAAGTCCCAAACAGAAGAGGGGCATCTGGTAGATCTGGCCAAGTTGTTTGACCGATTGAGACAATTCAGACTGAGGTTGAATCCGAATAAGTGCACTTTCGGAGTGTGGTCCGGTAAGTTGTTGGGGTTTATTGTGAGCGAAAGAGGAATCGAGGTTGATCCTGCTAAAGTAAAAGCAATACGAGAAATGCCTGAACCGAGAACAGAGTAGGAGGTTCGTGGTTTCTTAGGTAGATTGAACTACATTTCACGGTTCATATCTCATCTAACAGCCACGTGTGAACCCATATTCAAGTTGTTGAGAAAAGATCAAACGGTCAGGTGGAATAATGATTGCCAAGCGGCATTTGAAAAGATAAAAGAATATTTGTAGGAGCCTCCGATTCTGATGCCTCCTGTGGAGGGACGACCGTTAATTCTGTACTTGACGGTCCTCGAGGGGTCTATGGGGTGTGTACTGGGGCAGCATGACGAGTCTGGTCGAAAAGAGCATGCAATTTACTACCTTAGCAAAAAGTTTACCGACTGTGAAACAAGATATTCACTGCTCGAGAAAATTTGTTATGCTTTGGTATGGGCTGCTCGCCGTCTGAGACAGTATATGCTGGTTCATACCACTTTGTTGATTTCCAAGATGGATCCGATCAAGTATATATTTGAGAAGCCAGCATTGACCGGATGGGTTGCGAGATGGCAGATGATTTTGACTGAATATGATATCCAGTATACCTCTCAGAAAGCAATTAAGGGGAGTGTATTGTCTGATTACCTCGCCCAGCAACCCATTGAGGATTATCAACCGATGAAGTTTGAGTTCCCTGATGAGGACATCATGTTTCTCAAATCGAAAGATTGTGAGGAACCGATCCCGGAGGAGGGGCCTGACCCTGAATCCGAATGGATTCTGATGTTTGATGGGGCCGTTAACGTGAATGGTAGTAGAGTTGGTGCTGTTTTGGTTACGCCGAAAGGATCCCATATTCCTTTTGCTGCCCGGCTAACGTTTGAATGCACCAACAATGTGGCTGAATACGAAGCTTGTATCTTGGGGATTGAGGAGGCGATTGATTTGCGGATCAAGAACCTTATTATCTATGGAGATTCAGCTTTGGTCGTGAACCAGGTTAACGGGAAATGGTATACACATCAATCTCATTTAATTCCATATCGAGACTATACGAGGAGATTGTTGACGTTCTTCACCAAGGTGGAATTACACCATGTGCCGAGAGAAGAGAATCCTTTGGCAGATGCTTTGGCTACTCTGGCTGCTTTGATTAAAGTGCAGTGGTGGAATCAGTTCCCCAGTGTTGAGGTGGGACGTCTGGATAGACCAACTTATGTGTTTGCTGTCGACACAGCGCCTGATGATGAAAAGCCGTGGTATTTTGATATCAAGCGCTATCTGGAAACCCAAGAATATCCTGAGGGAGCATCGAAGAAGGACCGAAAGACTCTGAGGAGGTTGGCCATGGTGTTCTATCTGAACAAGGATGGGGTTTTGTACAAGCGGAATTTCGATTGGGTTTTGCTTAGATGTGTCGACGACGAAGAAGCAAGCTAATTGATGAAAGAGGTGCATGAGGGGTCGTTTGGTACCCATGCCAGTGGGAATGCGATGGTGAAAAAGTTGTTAAGGGCTGGATATTATTGGATGACGATGGAGGCCCAGTGTTTCAACTTCGTGCGGAAATGTCATAAATGCCAGATTTATGCTGACAAGGTGCACGTGCCTCCAAACCCGTTGAGTTTGATGTCATCTCCATGGCCGTTTGCTATGTGGGGCATTAATATGATTGGGAAGATTAAGCCTACGGCTTCGAATGGGCACCGGTTCATATTAGTGGCTATTGATTACTTCACCAAGTGGGTGGAAGCGGTGTCTTATGCTAATGTGACAAAACAGGTTGTTTCCAGGTTCCTCAAGAGAGACATCATTTGCAGATATGGGGTTCCCGAGAGAATCATTACTGATAATGGTTCTAATCTCAATAACAAGATGATGGCAGAATTGTGCCGGGAATTCAAGATCGAGCATCACAATTCTTCTCCTTATCGTCCGAAGATGAATGGGGCGGTCGAGGCGGCCAATAAGAATATTAAGAAGATTGTGCAGAAGATGGTCGTGACCTATAAGGATTGGCACGAGATGTTTCCGTTTGCATTGCATGGGTATCGAACCTCGGTGCGTACATCTACTGGGGCAACGCCTTTTTTGCTGGTATATGGAATGGAAGTTGTGCTACCGGTTGAGGTTCAGATTCCGTCGTTGAGAGTCCTGATGGACATGAAATTGGAAGAGGCTGAATGGGTAAGGACTCGGTACGAAGAGTTGAGCCTGATTGAGAAAAAGAGGCTGGCAGCCATTTGTCATGGGTAGTTGTACCAACAGAGAATGAAACGTGCTTTTGAACGGAAGGTGCGACCTCGTGTGTATCACGTAGGAGATATGGTGTTGAAAAGGATCCTTCCTCCTCAGAACGATCGTCGGGGCAAGTGGACACCCAATTATGAGGGTCCATTCGTGGTCAAGAAGGTTTTCTCTGGTGGAGCCTTGTTGTTGACGACCATGGATGGCGAGGATTTTCCATCCCCTGTGAATGCGGACGCAGTCAAAAAATACTTCGTGTAAGAGACCCGCTGGACGAAAAGAATAAAATAGTCCAGGCAAAAATGGGCATCCCGGCGAACCGGAAAAAATGAAAAAGGTTCGGGCAAAAATTAGGGATAAAAAGGAAAAAAAAACAGTACACCCGGCAAGTCGAAAACCCCACAAGGGCGGCTTGGGCAAGAAAGGGTATCCCGGTGGACTGAAAACCCGAAAGGCGGTCCAGGCAAAAGAGGGAATGAAACGAACAACTGCGTCTAGCATGATCGTTTGTACTTTGGTTAAGACACGTGGATAATCCCCGGCAGGGATTGGTTGGAAGCGTCTTGTTCAGAAGGCAGAAAGCACGGAGAGTCTTGAGGACATATGGGGTGTAACCGAATTGGAACTCGATGAGATCACGAGTTCACATTGCCATTAGCATAGATTTTCCTTTTGTGCGCAATTACCTCTTTTCAGGGATTGCTTCCTGTGTATCGCTCAGTTAAGAGCCACCTTTTCAATCAATAAAATGCATATTCAGTCAAATAATTTTGTTTTTGTTTTCATTACCGCTTTGATTGCAAAAACATCCGTTTATTTTGATAAGAATCTTTGCATTTTGAGATATGGAGATCCCTTCCAATGCATGTTCATAAGATTGAAAGCCTGAAATCTTATTCGGAAGGTTGAGTGACCTAGGTGTTGAAATCTTGGCACGCCTGAGGCACGTTTTTATCTAACGATCTCTTTTGTAGGTGCTGTTAGATATTTTCACTCACTTGCAGGTTGTGATGTGAAGCTTTTTGATGAAAGATCCCTTTGAGTCCAATCAGGGATAAGGGATTGAAGAACAGTGAAAAGACGGCGAAGGGATGGCGACGATCCTTGAGGATTAATCAAGAAGACTCTTCAAAGTCTGAAATGGAAAGTTGACACCATAGTTAGATGGTGAACACCAGTGCTCGATGAGTCGACGGGCGTTCTGTGTCAAATACTCCATACCTCCCCAGCGGATTCGAGATCGGTGTTTCCTCGGCAGCCAGGCCTGAAGGTTGTTTCCCCTAGCAGGGTGGAGCTTGTTATTTCCCCAGCAAGTCGAAGATTGTTGTTTCCCCAGCAGAGGTGTGCGTTGGTGGTTTCTTCCCCAGCGAAGTCCCCAAGCAGATCAAGTTCAATGGAGTTCATCCCTGGTGAGGGTTGTGCTTTCCCCAACAGCGGTGCTATTCCCCAGCAGGGTGGAGATTGGAGTGGTATCAAGCTCCTCAGCAAAGTGCCTCGAGCTCCCCAATAGAGTCCCTTGAGGGGGATACTTTTTATGCATTCATCATTTAGGAGAGCATAGCATATTGCACAGTTAATGGCGTAGCATTTCCATGGTTATGGAGCATTACGCTAAAAAAAATCATCATGCATCAGCATTGCAAGCATAAGCTAGTCTCAAGCAGTGGTTACCGTTTGAGAATTGGTTTTGCTGATGGGTGAAGATGTTACTCAAGCCGTGGTTACCGTTTGAGAGTGGGTTTAACCGGTTGGTGGAGATGTTACTCCGAGGAGTTCGACATCGTGATTCTGGATCAACGGTATTCCCCAGTAGCGCGATATTGGAGGAAGAGTTTCCGTCGGGCAGAGATGGAAATGAAGTTCGGAGAATGTTACGCGATCAGCGTGACTCAAGCCGTGGTTACCGTTTGAGAATTGGTTTAGCTGGTTGGAGGATGTTACTCTGAGGAGCTTAGCATCATGACGCTGAATCAACGGTATTCCCCAGTAGTGCGATACTGGAAGAGATTTTTGTCGTGCGAGATGGAAGTTGGAAGGTGTTACTATGAGGAGTTTAGCATCGTGAAGTTGGAGCAACAATATTCCCCAGTAGTGCGATATTGGAGGAAAATTTTCCGTCGGGCAGAGATGGGAGTGAAGATCGAAGAGCGTTACGCGATCAGCGCGAAAATCGGGGTTCAAATGGAGAAAAGGAAGTGTTGTGGCATTTTCTGGAGAACGGGGTTCAAATGGAGAATGGGGTTCATTGTTTGGTAGTATCATCAAGAAGTTTTGGGGTCCAAGAAAAATAAAAATAATAATAATCCCCAGCGGATGTGGCGTTTAGGCCAAAGTTTCCGGTATTCACACCGAAGTGGCATTCAGGCCAATTTTCCGACGTTCAGGTCGAAGAAGTTTCCGACGTTCAGGTCGATGCAACTTGTGGCCTTTAGGCCAGTGTTCCCGATGTTCAGATCGAAGAAGTTTCCGACATTCAGGTCGAAGTACTTGTGGCATTCAGGCCAATTTTCCGATGTTCAGATCGAAGAGGTGTTCCGACGTTCCGGTCGATGCAACTTATGGCGTTCAGGCCAGTCCCTCGGTGTTCAGACCGATATCAGTAATCTCATATTGTTCGATGCTCAGATCGAAGTCAATTCCAATGTTCAGACTGATAAGCGGCATTCAGGCCATGGTTATTCCTGTGTTACCATTTATTTTGGTATCCAGGTCAACACTCTTTTCGGTATTCAAGCCGACTTTCTCCGTACCAGACAAATTTTTCTTTAAGATCACCTCTTTGCCGATTCTGACAGGCATTGTTAATTATTTCCCAGCAGAGCGCATATTGTTCGTCTGTTCTTGGTATTCAACAACTCTTCACCCTGATCATCTGAAAGCCGAGGTTGTTCATATCGACACGTTCATAGTGGATTGAATAGGGGCAGCTGTAACACCTCAAAATTTGCCCTCCTCTTCTTGGGGACTAGTTTAGCATATTGCATTTCATTTTAGGACATTAGGCATTTGCATAGTGCATATCATGTGAAAACAAGAAAGTCATCCTCCAAAGTCTTTTCAGAGATGGAGAAGTGACATGATTCAAGCTTGAGGGTTTCTATGGATTGATTGTCAACCATCTGAGGGTTTGTGCTTCAGTCAGGGCTTCTTGATTCCTCAAAGAGCTTGAACATTATCTTGTGTGCAGGGGTATATCACCATCATCATGGTTATATCTTCATCCAGGGTTTCATTGTTCATGCTCAGGTTCCTTTAGATTAGGGTTTTGACCTCTAGTCAACCCTAATCAATGCATTCTTTCAATCAGGGTTTCTCAAGGAGATGAGGTCATTTCTTGGGTTGAGGATCATATGGTTATCTCAAGGAGCTTACATGAGCTAGGGTTTCATTTCTGAGTCATTTCCTCAAGTGGTGGAGGCTCAAGCTGATCAGAGCATTTCTAGGTCATCTGTGAACCAGAAAGTCAATTGTAAAGTCAACTGAGGGCTATGAGGTGGGGAAATAAGTTTCAACATCTCAATCATGTTCAAAAGAGGTTCATTTTTCATTTCAAACATCTATCTTGAAGATTTTGAAGTCAGGACAAAAGTTTCCAAAAATGGAAAGTGACCTGTAATTGAAAGTTTCCAAAAATGGCAAGTTTTTGGTCCACATTCAACTTGACTTTGCAACATCAGAGAAGCTTCAAATGGATATTTGGTGAACATGAAAGTTGAAGATCTTTCTCTCCTCTTTTCAAAAAGTCCAAGATCATGTCCATATGATGAATGGTCGAGAAGTTATGGCCAAATGATCACAAAGTATACATGGAAGTTCAACTTGGCATAACTTTTGATCCAAAACACCAAATTGGTCCACTCTTTTTGCAAAATGCTTGTCTTGACCAATACTTTCTAAATCAACCATTGCATTGCATGAAAAAAGTTCATATGATCATGTGTTCATTCATGTGCATTTTGGAGGGAAATTGGAGAATTTAAATTTGGTGAATTACATGAACAAAATACCACTTGCACTATGTTTATTGGTTGGTTTTAGGTGAATCCAAGCTTTTGCATGAGAAAACTCACGTGTTGCATGGGCATAATGGAGCATTATTCATTTTTTGCAAAACACCTCTTATCTCCTTAATTTTCAATTAACCAAGCTTAAGTGGGATTATCAAAGTGATTAGTACATGGTATAAATAGATAATCATAACAGAATTTGCTCATAATCACAATTCTAGATCTAGAATTCATCTTTCCCTCCATTTTTTCTCTCTCCTTAGATTTCAAATTTTCTTCACACAACCACAAGATTTCTTCATAGATCCATCATCCTCATGGAATTTTGAGCAGGAATCATCCATAATTCGTGGCATTTGAGTTGGTTTTCAAGGAGATTGGATGCATGAACATGTTAATGGAAAGTTGAAATTAAGCAAGATCTAAGAGGATTCAACCATTAATTCTTACTCAAAGCTTCAGGGCAAGGTTATTGGAGCTGGTTTGGATCATTTAGAGGCTTGAACACGTGCAATTCCATCATTGCCATTCCAAGTAGGTGGATTTTCGACCTTCACTATTTGCTATTTCATGTACATAATCTTGTAGATCTTGTGATGCTGATCATTCTGATATAGTTAGAATTAATTTTGGTTAAGAATTGAAGAAGATATATGGACTTAAAGTTTTGCACATAGAAATGTTTCTGTTCGATCCAGAAAATACATGAGGAATTAGGCTTAGATTTTAGGATATTCAGGATCCTCGTCGAAAGAGCTTTCCAACGGTACTAATTTTAAAGGTTTCTGGAAAAAAAATTGACGCGTGTCCGCCGGAGCTAGCCGGGGAAGACGACCGGAACTACTGTTCTGGCGTCCCTGCGTGTAACCTAGGGTTTGTCCACATGTGTGTCCACGTATGCGCCTACTTGGCGCTTCCATTGGCCTGCATCCATTTGACCTTGCCTTGTGTACTTTGACCACGCTGATGTAGCGTGCCACCTCATTAATGATACGCAGCGTTTAACGCTTGTTATCCCTTGCTTCCTGAGTTCGATCCTTGGCCATGTTGCTTTTCTAAATGTTATTTTTGAGCGCTTCATTTTCCTTGCAAACCGGTGTTCGATTCTAGAATTATGCATGTTTGTGGATTTTAATTTCAAGCGCTTCTTTGACCTTTGTTTCCTGTGTTCGAATCCTGGCCAGGCACATTTTCTCATTTCATTTTTAAGCTCTATTTTCAACCTAGCACACCTGTGTTCAAGTCCTGGTTGTGGCATTTTGTTGAATTTCATTTTGAATATTATTTTCCCTCCTATTTTCCATATCATTTCCATTTATTTTCTTAAACTTTCAAAATTCATAAAAAATTGTAGATTAATCCAAATTAATTCCAACTTTTTTCCACATGCTTGTGTTAATGTCTGTTTTTTATAGCATTTATCCCATGATATTTGTGCTTTTGGATTTTTATTTGTTGATTTTTGTTTGAACATGATGCCGTATTGACATCTTGTGATCAATTGCTTGTGAAATGTTCATTCTTGATCCAATTGACTTGAAATTTGGTGTGCTTAATCTCTTTTCATGATATGATTTTCGAGCTCTGATTTGAGATTTTTATCATGTTCTACCCCTGTTTTGGACACATGGACATTTGGTGTGACAATTTGTGTCACAATATGGATGTAGCATTTGTGCATTTTCATTGGCTTAACATATGAACTCTTCTTGAGTTAATTTTTTGCATGATGTATGTTCATGATATGTTGAGCTCACATAAAAAATTTCATGATCATTGGATTCATTTCTATTTTAATGTGGATTTTCTATTCTTGATGTCCAATTTTGATCACATTGTTTGCCTTTGCCTTATCTTGATTAATTGATGGCTTTGCCCTATGATTTGGTTCTGGTCCTTTCGAGGCCTCTTTCTTGCTTGAATGATTGTGCTTCATGTGAAGTTTTGACTTCTATTCTGACTATTTGACTTGCCTTTGACCCTAGTATTTGCACTAGTGGTTTGTACTTACCAATTGTGTTTTGTGTTTCAAGTATTTAGCACTAATGGTTGGTTTGCTCATTATTTGAGATGCAAGTTGCTTTGATTACTAACCTTTGTTGTGTTGTAGGTCCATTGATGTGATGAACTCACTTGAGTGCTAGCATTTGAGACTTGCATTGTGTATTATTGTTGGATGATCCCACTGTTGTCTATTTGGTTTTCTGAATACAATATTAACTGTCTGGCTTTTACACAGGTACATTAGTCGCTTCTAGCTTGCTTGGCTTTTGCTTTGGAGTGTGGTTGGTACACCACTGAGGTAGTTTAGCCTTCTCACTCCATGTAGTCTGGAAGCCCTGTCACTTTTTTGGCAGGCATTTGGTTGAAGTCCTCCTTAAGAGGCAATGTTTGTGTTTGTTTATATTTGTGCCAAAGACCTCCAAGTGAGGCATGTTACTTGTTAAGTCCTCCTAAGTGAAGAGGCAATTGACAAATAGAAGGGACTAGTAGTCAGTCCCCTGTTATTCGTTGAGTCGTTCATTATGCTCGCACTACGTGCTGATGCTCTTGGACACGTACCCAAGATCTTGTATAGAGTCAGTCAAGTGGAATAGGGTCCCTCTTTCTGGATCCCCGCGCTTTCTTTGAGTTGAGCTCACCCAAGCCAGGGTTAAGAGCATGAGGTCTAATCCTCATTTCCATATTTGATCAGCTTCACCCTAACTCTCAATGTTAGTGGTTAAGAGCTTCAGCATACCCCTACAGTTTTGGCTTGTTTGTCGAGGTTGATATGACCCCTTGACTAAAGCCCAACCATTTGTCTGAGCCTCTTGTTTGTATATAGAGTGTGTTGATTGCTTTGGACATGTTTATTTACTGTTTGAATTGACTTGCTTCCTGTGCGAGTTAGGTTCTGTTTAGATACCTCAACCAAGGGCTATTGTGGATTGCATGACAACTATTAGGCTCGAGTCAGTCTCCCTTTTAGTTTGTTATTCCCCGGTATCTGGTTAGGAGAGAGTTTCTCCCCTGTTAAGGGGAACTACGTCGCCCTGATTCTCATACCAGATGAGATACGTAGGCAGGAGATCGTGCGAGATCTCTCCGGGCAACCTTTTTCTTTTTTGTGTGTGTTGGTGGGGCAACTATTAGGCTCGAGTTCCAGACTCCCTTTGAGTTTGTTTGTCTCAACCTCCCTTCTTTGAGTTTGTGTGACAGCTATTAAGCTCGAGTTCCAGACTCCTTATTAGCTTGTCAGTCTGATAACCTTTTGCTTTGGTGTTCGCTGGTTAGCGTGTGCTTGTTTGGAGTCGGATGTAAGCCCAGGTTTGGCATTCTGTTTCCTTGTGTGTGTGTTTGGAGTCGGAAGTAAGTCCATGTATTGGCATTCTGTTTCCTGTTTGTTTTGAGGAGTTAGATGTAAGTCCAGCTATTGGCATTCTATTTCCTTGTTGAGTTTTTATTTTGACGTCTCAGCGTCTCTTTTCGGTGTTTTGTTTCAGCGTGCGTTAGCCGAACTACGAGTGTTCTGATTCTTTCTTTGGATAGAGAAGATACGTAGGCTAGGGATGCGATATCGTAGTGAGCATGTTCCCATTTCCCCGAACTACGTCAACTCTGATGTTTATTTCTGACAAACTACGTAGGCCCAGGATGCGACATCCTGCCGAGTCCCCTTCATCCGTCTTCTTTCACCTATTTATTATCCCAGTGTGTGTGCATTCTTTTTGAGCAGTTATTCAACAACCCTTTTTCTATTCTTTTGAGCGTGGATCCCGTCGAGTACGACGGACGTGAGGGGTGCTAATACTTTCCCCTTGCATAACCGACTCCCGTGCCTTGCAATCTCTGGTCATAAGACCATTCCTTTCCTATTTCTTAGGTTAGTCCTGCGCTTCCTTTCCATCATAGGATGAATAGCATCGGTGGCAGCTCTGTAAACATGTTTTTTTCCGCCGGTTGTTTTTCGCGTTGCGACAATGTGTAGTTTCATTGCATGGGCTTGCATGATCATGCACAAGGCCCAAAAACAATGCCAAATGAGTTCTGAATACCAGCCAGATGGAAATGGACGTGTGAAATGCAAAGGCAATTGGTCATGTAGCAAAATTTCAAGTGAATTCTCCATTTGTACCTAAACAATCATCTCTTCGAAAGTACCATTTAGAAAATCCAAGCATGGGCATATGGGTAATGGTTGGAAAGGTATTTGTATGAGGAACAAATGTTATGTTGGACAAAAACTCATTTGGAGTGTGAAAATTTATGAAATTTGAGTTTAAAGTGTGACGTGCAACACATGTCAAGGCAAGGTTTCTAAAATTAGCAAACCTTCAAGCCCTTCTGTTTTGAAGATTCAAGCTTCAAATGGAAACCCCTTCAACATCAAAGTTGTAGATCTATTCAAGACAATCAAAATGGACTTAAATTTTGCATCATTTGGATTTTTGATGAAAGAGTTATGGGCACTTGAAGTTGGACTTTTTTGACTTTTAATGCCTTTGACCCAAAAGGACCTATAATGTCTTGCATTATCACATGTATGTATTTTAGGATTTTGAAATTTTGTTCAACATAACATTTTAAGTAGACATCTCAAGCTTTACAATTCATTTGATCCCATCTCAAAATCATAAAAAATTAAAGAGTTATGTCCTTGGGAAGTTGACCCAAAATTAGGGTTTTAGTCAAAATGACCTATAATGTATGGGAATGGCAGATGGTTTTCCAAGTTTCAAATAAAATTTTGATGAACATGAAAGTTGTTCATATTGTCCTTAAGAAATTTTTTGATTTTGGAACCATCCCCATTTGACCAACACATAAAAAGTTAGGTCTCAGTGCATTTCAAAATAGTCAGATGAATTGACTGATCAACTTCTCAAGTCCATGACTCATACCTTGATGAATTGATGATTGAGGATATTAAAATTTCAAATATGCATTAAATGATGAATTAAAGAACTTCCCTTGATTGTATTTGACCATGGGCTGAGGTTGCTTCATGAGCAAGGCATTGTGGTGCACAAATGAATTAGGGTTTCTCTGGGGAACAAACCTCAAATCCTTTGACTTGCTTTGATAAAAAATGATGAATTGAGATACTAGGGAGGCATATTTGATGGATGAGAGCTTTGGGGACCATTACCGTGCTTGCTATCATCTCCTCTTGACCTTACCATTGCATAAGTGATCTCTTTGAAGCTCTTGGCCTTGTGATTGCTCAAGCTACAAACACAAGATGTTAGTGACATATTTTTATGCTTTTGGTTAGTAAGTAAAATGAGAAAAGCAATGATATACAATTCAAGCATGCTTGGTGATCTCAAACCACTCACAAGAGATCCCACCCAAAGGCAAAGGGAATCAAGATGCTAATGATCCTTGAGGCTATGCAAATGAAATGTTATGATGCCATGAGGGATCTTAGGGACAAAATTGGGGTCTTACAGATGCCCCTATTTAAGGTCATTCTAGCCGGAGAAGTGAAGGTTAAAATCTTCGTCTCGACGGGGTAAAATGGGCTTAAATAAAAACAAAGAGACAAATTTTGGTCCCTAAGAGACCTCATGATGCAAATGTATGTATGTAAAAGGATAATACTTGGTGGGGACATGTATCCACAAATGAGTAAAGACAAACAGAAGACACTGACAATCCGTACGAGTGAATACATTCCATGGGACAAAGTCCTGGGGACTCTTATGGAGATAAGAAAGAAATGCGTGAGCAGGGCACGACTCGAAGTTTGGAGAGCAGAATTCCAAAGGGAATAAACCAATGGAAAGACTCGAGCTGACTCGAGTACGCCCGTATTGGGGAATATACCAATACAACAAAAACGATCCACAACAGACCTCACTGGGGATGTCTGAAAAGACTCTCTTGGGGAAGCAGCGAGATGAGGTGTTACCGGTTACTGGGTAACAAGCTCAATGAGACATGTGATCTGAACATCGACATAAGGGTGAGAGATATCAAGACTCCAAAATCATCTGAGGAAGACCTAAAACGGTATATTTCAACTCAGGGAAATCTGACTCCACAGGGGACAAAAGTCATAATAGGGAGTAGAAGGAGGGCACACCAGGGATACCGGTTACTGGGCATATAATAGGTGACCAACCAAGGCATGAATTGGGGAATATTCCCAAGACACTCATCATCCGAAAGAGGGCTAAAAGAAAACTCGATTATAGGATGGACATTCGACTCTGCAAAGGAGAAACGAATCTTACTCAAATGGGGAAGAACAAAAGGCTTCGACCGAAGAGTACATGAGATATACTATCTATTACCCTCAGAACGTAGATAATACACTCGCATGGAAGATAATCCACAACCGGTTACTGGGTTAATAAAGGATAAATCGACCGACAAAGAAAAAAGGCATCGGGATACCAAAACTAGGTATATGATGATGACCAATCAAAGGGAGCAACCAACATTACCGGCAACCGATAAATGATGACTTGCTGGGGATAAATTGTCTAATCAGAGCAATTATCCAAAAGAAGGAGGGAATATCAATACCGAAAATTGGATAATGATAACCATCAAGAAGGGGATTACATCTACCGGGTACTAGGTAGAAAACCACGGAAAAGCAACTGTCATCAACTAGGATGAGAAACAAGGTTAACTCTGTAACGGGGAGAAAATAGGATTTACAACTACCGGTATAAGGGTAGTAAACCACAGGCTCTGCCGGGGATAAGATGAATGATTACTGATTACTGAGCAATTATTCATTTATACCACGGGGAAGCACAAGAAACAGTCATAGGAGGCCAATTTAGGATCAAACCAAAGAGGCAAACTGAATCAAGACTCGTCCTAATGAGGATATAACTCAATATGGGAACCCATCCCAATATATGTGTTCGGAGGAAGCAAAAACAACCGTCGTCCATGAGGATATAACTCAGTGGAGAATGCGGAAGGAAAGATAAACACTTTCTGCTTAAGGAGGCCGACTCTCTATATTGAGGGATCAGACACCGACATCTTGCTTGGAAATTTATTACCAACTAGCAGAGGATAACAAACAAAAGATATATGGCAAAAATGCAATATGAATATCCAAATGTTTGGAAATATGTGCACATATGCGTGGTTTATGTATGATGAATCCTGACAAACAGACATTTCTAACACAAACAGCTCCAAAGGAAAAGGCACATAGTCGTCCGGTACTACATCTCAAGAGAGAAAGCCCAAAATCACCAAAGAGCAAACGATCTGCCGGAGATCAAAGATACCAGGAAACAACAAAATCTCTGCAGGGGAGGAATCAATAGTCAATTCGGCTGGGGAAAAGAGTTTATTGCACAGGTAGAATCTGCCACATAAGCAACTCTACTAGGGAATCTATCAGAGGGATAAAGGGATTCTGGGGATCAACCATTAAGAAGATCACATCCGCTGAGGAGGAAAGATCGCTACTCCGCTAAAGGGGAGAGTGATGGACATCTCAACAAGCATACCACTCAAGGATAAACCATAAAAGGGGGCTCCGGAGGAAGAAGATACAATCATGCCAGGAATATGAACAAATGTCTTACCCTGTTGGGGATCATACCATCCTTGGGAGAGCACTGAGGATCTCCTAAGTATCCTTTTCATCATTGTGGAAGTTCACCTTGTTAAAAAAAAGTTATGAAAAATTCATTTTCTCAAAACAATGATTTTTTCTCAATTAAAAGCATGCAAAACATTTGTTGAAATAGAAACAAATAAGAGTGCAAATAATTGGATAAAGGCTCGAATTTATTTGATGGAATAGTAGACCCCATAGATCTTTACAATGTTTGAAATTGGTGATATATATTGGAAAAGGGCTACATTGAACACAATGACCATTTCTCCACCAATGCTGAATTCGATGTATTCGGAGCTTTGGTTGATGATGAATGAACAAGAATCTCTGACGGATGATAGATGTAGAACAAAGTCTTGTCAGAATGCAGTTACTTGCCAAATCGCTAAATTTTTCCTAGATTTCCCCAGGATGAGGTACTCAATCTAGCGGGATACATATTCATTTTTTATGTCTCTAACTTTTGCCTGGATCACCCTTTCGGGTTTTCAATCCACCGAGACACTCATTTTTGCCTAAGCCACCCTTTCGGGTTTTCATTTTAGCGAGCTATTTTTTTTAGGCGAAGTATTTCTTGACTGCATCTGAATTCACAGGACGAGTGAAATCCTCCCCATCCATAGTTGTAAGTGTCAACGCACCGCCTGAAAAGGCTCTCTTAACAACATATGGACCTTCATAGTTTGGAGTCCACTTGCCCCTGGAATCGGGCGCGAAAGACAAGACTTTCTTGAGCACAAGGTCACCTTCTCGAAACACACGAGGTTTGACCTTCTTATCAAAAGCTTTCTTCATTCTCTGCTGATACAACTGACCATGGCACATGGTAGTCAATCTCTTCTCTTCAATCAAATTTAGTTGGTCATAACGACTCTGAACCCATTCAGCCTCAGTCAACTTGGCCTCCATCAAGACTCTCATTGATGGGATCTCCACCTCTACTGGGAGTACAACCTCCATGCCATACATAAGAGAGAAAGGGGTTTCCCCTGTTGAAGTGCGGACAGATATACGATATCCATGTAAAGAAAATGGCAGCATCTCATGCCAATCTTTATACGTAACAACCATCTTCTGAATAATCTCCTTGATGTTCTTATTAGCAGCTTCAACAACCCCATTCATCTTGGGTCTATAAGGAGAGGAATTATGGTGTGCAATCTTAAACTCACTACACAGCTCTTTCATCATTTTGTTGTTTAAGTTAGATCCATTATCAGTAATAATCTTATCTAGCACACCATAGCGGCATATGAGTTGATTCTTGATAAACTTCACGACCACCTGCCTGGTCACATTTGCATATGATGCCACTTCAACCCATTTGGTGAAGTAATCAATTGCTACGAGAATAAATCTGTGTCCGTTGGATGCTTTCGGCTCTATCATGCCAATCATGTTGATTCCCCACATGGAGAAAGGCCAAGGTGATGAAATCACATTTAGAAGTGTCGGAGGAATATGAATCTTATCCGCGTAAATCTGACACTTGTGGCATTTCTTCACATATTTGCAGCAGTCAGACTCCATTGTCAGCCAATAGTAGCCTGCTCTCAACATCTTTCTAGCCATGGCATGTCCATTGGAATGAGTACCAAATGAACCCTCATGGACTTCAGTCATTAATAGGCCTGCTTCGTGTCTATCCACGCATCTGAGTGTAGCACCTCAAATTTGCACCTCCCATTTTGTATATACATTTTCATGTTTAGGTCATTAACATTGCATTGTTCATTGCATAGTCCATCAAGTCATCATTCAAGACTGGTCAGGAGATTCAGTTGTGCAAGCAACCAAGTGCATTTTCCATGAGACCAAAGCCCTAGGGTTGTTTCAATGAGTTCATGTGACCCAAGGATCATTTTGAAGTGGTTTGGTCAAGCATTGGATGTTCAAAGCTCATCAGTCAATGATCAGTTCATCTGAAACCCTAGAAAGTCAACAGAAGTCAACTGTCAGCTCAACCATGGATTTGGAGGTGGGAGATGGTTAGAGATGCCTCATTCATGTGTAAACAAGTCTCATTTGACATTTCAAACATCAACATTGAAGAATTTGAGGTCAGATCAAAACTTTCCAGAAATAGTAAGTGACCTGTAATTTGAATTTGCCCAAAATGGAAAGGTTTTCTCCTCAAGATGACATCATCAAGAAGGCTTCAAATGAAATTTTGTCCAACATGAAAGTTGAAGATCTTGCTCTCCCATTTCCAAAAAGTCCAAGATCATGAATTTCTCATGTGTGGTTGAAGAGATATGGATCAATCATGGCCAAGTGAACTTTGAACTTCAAAAGTGCATAACTTTCAAACCATAAGTCCAATTCAAGTGGTTCTTTTTGCATTGTTCATGTCTTGACATATACTTTCCAAAACATACATCACATGCCATGCATTCTCATCACATAATTTTTTGGAAAATCACTTGATTTTGGAGGGAAAAATTCAAGTTTGAATTTGGTTCATTATTTGATCATTCCAACACTTGCATTGGCTTCCAAATGACATTTTGAGTGAATCCAAGCCCTAACTCGTGTACTGTTCCATTCAAATTCCATGCATAGAGGTGAAGTGGTAATTTTGCATTACACTCTCATTTTCCCTAATCCAATTACCAATGGCTTAAGTGTGATTAAGAACATGATTAGGAGGGAGTATAAAGGACAAATCATAATTATTTCTGCATAATGACAATCAGAATTTTCAGCTCTAGAAAAAAATCACAAAGTTTTCTCTCACTTTTTTCTCTCGATTTCTTCACATACATTGCACTTTTCTTGATCAATTCTTCACTTGGAAGCATATTTGAGCATTTTTGAAGCAAGATCTAGAAGAAATCGTGCAGTTGGAAGCAGTTTAAAGCTTGAAGTTCATCCATGGCAGTTACAAATTCTGGAAGAATCGTGTACATCTAAGCCTCAAGTCTTCATCCATTCATCCATACAAGTGATTTGGAGGATCTGTTTAAGCATTACAAGGCCTGGATCTGCTGAATTCCAAAGCTGCTTCTCCAAGAGGTTAGAAATCGAATGTCTCAATTCTTGAAATGATTAGGATGTTGTTATAGATCTTTGAACGCTGGTGAAACTGAGCTTTGAATCACAAAATTCCATGTAGAATTGAATTAGTTATAGTGATTTAAAGTTTCATGTATGATTATTCTTCTCTTCGATTCATGCGTTTATGTTGATTTCTGGATGAAATATTGGTTGATTATTGATGTATGTTGAAAGACCTTCATGTTGATATGCTTATTTTGGAAATCTGAGAAAATTGTTCTTGCATGCGTACTGTTCATGATGAATTTGTTTGAAGATGATGAAGAACCTTTCCAGAACGTGTTTTGATCCTCCAAAACCCTTGCCCTGCGCTTTGCATGTGTTTATGAAATGTTGGCTTCTGATTGGTTGCATGGAGCGCGCATGCAAGCGCCTGATTGGCTCGCCTTGCCAGCGCATAAATGAAACGGCTGCGTTTCATGCAGCCTGGTGCGCTCCAATTCAAAATTGGCTTGGCTTCGATTCTGGCTCACAGCAAATAATTCAAATGCATTTCCTATTTTCCACTTCCCTCCATTATTTCCATGTACCATGTTTCATGCATTTTTTTATTTTTCTTCACCTTCCGAAATTCATAAATAATTGAAAAATGCTCCAAAAATGATGAGAATTTTTGCATTAGATCAAATTTTCTTTCTAGTTTTTTTTATTATTTTTCCATAAATTGTGCTTGGCTGGAAAATTATTTTGCCTAGGGTTTGTGTACATGTGTCCATTCTTGACCATACCTTACCATATCTTTTGTGAAATGATGGTTGTTTATCCAATGCTCATGAAATTTTACATGCTTAAACTAGACTTCATGCTGGACATTTTGGTGTTGAGTTTGCATTTTTATCATGTGCCATTGCTGAGATATGATCATGTGAATGTAGGTGAGACAATGTGTGTCACACCTTTGCTTGTCCAACTTGATTAATTGATTTTCCATGCCAAATGAATTCCAAATGCCTTGATTTTTTGTATGATGCTCGTTATGGATGTTATGATTGATCATGAATTTTTTTGGAATTTTTGGATTGATTTCTGATTTGATTGAGATTTTTCTTTCTGGATGGTCATGTTTGAGCTTTTGAAGTGCATTGAATTTCAATTGTTTGTGAAATGCTTGTGCTTTATCCTATGAATGTGAAACTTTGCATACTCTTTCTAGACAGGTTAGAGATTGTTTTGGCTTTGATTTGAGGTCTTTAACATGTTTCATTTCTGTTTTAGGCTTGTGCTAAGTTGATGTGCCAAGTTGTGTCCCATATGTGCTTGTTTATGCTTACCTTGCCTTATGCAATTTGATTACTATGCCTAATGTTGCCCAATTGCCTTGATTTTTTGTGTGTTGATCATGTTGTATGTTCTGTTTAGCCATGATTTTTGTTGAGATTAATTGAATCATTTTTGAATTAATGTGCATTTGTTCATTCTGTTGTCACAATGTGCTTTCAACTTGCATACCTTGCCATCTTTGGTTCATGAAATGATATTGTTGAATGTTATTGATATGGGACCTTTTGGATTGTGTTCTTAATTGATTGAGGCTGAGTCATGTTGAATTTCATGTTCTGTTTTGGATTTTTTCTCCCTCTTTGACCCTAGGCCTTGTCCTAGTGGTTTGTGCTTATATTTGAGTTTTGATTTCAGGTTAAGAAGCACATGGCCATAATGGGATTGATTCACTTGCTTGAGTTGACTAATTGGTTGATGTTGACTAATTTTGAGTTGTTTTGTAGGTTGATGCCTAGTCATTTGTATTGTGCACATTGGCTTGTGGCTTGTATTGCTTGCTTGTCTGTCTGATTGACTGTTGGTTGTCTGTTGTTTTTTTTTTACTGGTATACTGATTGAGTTAGATTTTTTTCAGGTACATAAGTTGCTTAAGTTCTTTTGAACTTGCTTTTGCTTTGCTTGGTTGCTTAACCATTTGAGGTATAACTCTCTGACTTCATGTAGTCTGGAAGACCTGTCCTGTTACTCGGCAGGCACCTGTCTGAAGTCCTCCTTAAGAGGCAATGCTTGTGTTTGTTTATCTTTGTGCCAAGCAGGAAAAGTCCTCTTATGAGGCAATTGGCAGATAAAAGAGATGTGTAGTCCATCTCCTGCTATTCAGTGTGTCATCCACTTTGCTCACACCTTGTGTTGATGCATTGTGGATATTAACCCAAGATCTATGTTGTGTCAGTCATATGTGGATAGAAGAGTTCCCACTTTCTGAACTCCCACACCTTCTATCTGAGTCAAGCTCTCCCAGGCCAGGGATAAGAGCTGTGAGGTCTTACCCTCACTTCCCATTTCATCTGCTTCACCCTAACTCTCAATGTTAGGGTTAAGAGCTAACTACACCCGATTCCAGTTGGCTTGTGTTTCACAGCCTAACCTTGTGTGAGCCCACTTTGTTTGTATATAGTGTGTGCTATTTGTGTGTATGTTTGCTTTGCTTGTGCTGTTTAGGATAGCTTGCTCCCTGTGCAAGTTAGATAGAAACTTCAACCTAGGACCATGGTGAATTTACATGATAACTATTAGGCTCGAGTCAGTCTCCCTTCTAGTTTGTCATTTCCCAATCTCTGGTTAGGTTAGAAGTTCTTTCCCTGCGTAGGGGAACTACGTCGCCCTGATCCTCATACCAGATGAGGTACGTAGGCAGGAGATGAGTTGATCTCTCCGGGCGCCCGTTTTCTTTTTTTTCAACTCTTTGTGTGTGTTTGGAGTCTGACGTAAGTCCAGCGATTGGCAGTCGGTTTCCTGTGTCTTGTTTCTTTTTTGGAGTCTGACATAAGTCCAGCGATTGGCAGTTGGTTTCCTGTGTGTGTTTGTTGGTTCGGAGTCTGATGTAAGTCCAGCGATTGGCATTCGGTTTCCATGTTTGCCTATTTGCGTGGAGTCTGACATAAGTCCAGCGATTGGCAGTCGGTTTCCTGTGTGGTTTTGTTTGGCGTGCGTTAGCCGAGCTACGAGTGCTCTGATTCTTCTCCGGTCAGAGAAGATACGTATGCATAGGATGTGACATCCTAGCGAGCACGTTTCCCCTATCCCCCGAACTACGTCGACTCTGATGTCTGTGCCTGACAGACTACGTAGGCCCAGAATGCGATATCCTGCCGAGTTAGTTTCTTTTGTGTTTCTGTGTCTCATTTCAGCCTGTGTGTGCAGTTTGTTTGAGCAGTGTTTAGAAACCTTTATCCTTTCTTTTGTGCATGGATCCCGTCGAGTACGACGAATGCGTAGGGGTGCTAATACCTTCCCTTCGCATAACCGACTCCCGATCCCATCTCTCTCTGGTCGCGAGACCATGTCTTTTCCAGATTTACTTCGAGCGTTTCCTTTCCCTCCTTTGGGATAAATAACGCACGGTGGCGGCTCTGTTGTTTCGTTTTCTCGCCGGTTTTTCGCGTAATGCGACAGCTGGCGACTCTGCTGTGGACATAGAGAAGTTGACGTCTTGCTGGTCCATCTTCCCTAAGCGAGTCTCTCCTAGCGCTCTCTAGGATAGGGTTGGTTGCTTTTTGCTGTTTCATTTATTGCATTTATGATTATGTTGTGTATATATTTGCATAAATGTTTGCATGCATCATACTATCATTTTGCTGTCCTCTGTACAGGTGGTTTCTCTGATTTGGGGTGGGTGTTCTGAGTGGGGCTAAAACCCAGGCCCGAGTATACACCTAGGATTAGTGTGGTCTCACGTTTCCTCACTTGCTTTATCAGCATGTTGTTGCGACGTGACATACCACAGCCGGACGAGGTTCATTTGAGAGAGTCCTTCCGTTTGGAGTTATTCCACTCAGGTTGGGTTATCTCATCTGAGCTATTGACTTCGGTGACCGTTCTTTCCCGGATCTTTGGTTTAGATGATCTCAAGAGAGCTACAACGGCACACCCGAAAGGGCAAACCCGTTGAGTATCTTTGCCCGATTGTCGAGACCATTGTCCGTGTTAGGATGACCTTGTTAGAATTCACCTGTGAGGGGAGGGTTTGATTCTTGCAAGTACAGGTTTCCGCCAGTGATGCTGTGTTGGTGACCTTGAGCCGGATTTATGGATCTTTATTTCTGGACGCCGGAGGTTTGACCCTGGTATTGATCAGAGGGTTCCGTTTATTTCGGATCCCTGGGTTGAATTTGAGGGTACTTGCTCAGGTGGTGATTTGGTTCCGAAGTATGGGTTCAGATGATTTTGGGTCTCAGATGACTTTGCGGTTCCGAATTCAGGCCGAAGCTTTGATCCCGTGCCGCGTGATACTCAGCCAACCAGTCATGGCTCCATCATTTGCATCATAGCATGTTTATTTTCAAAAAATAAAAATAAAAAAACAAATAATAATAATAATGCATAGAAAAAGAAAAGTTAACCTGCATACGCATCACATGCATCATACACATATCATTTTGCATAACAGGTGTTCTTGTTCGTGACTTCTGACTCTGGTTCCTGTGTCAGGCATGATAGCTGATCAACGACCGCATCGCTACTCAACCAGACTGAATCATCAGAGGAACATGGACCAAGTTCAAGCAGAATTGGCTGAGATGAGGGCAAACATGGCCCAGTTTATGACAATGATGCAAGGGGTTGTTCAGGGGCAAGAGGAGCTGCGTGCCTTAGCCCAGAGACAGGAAGCCGTGATTCCGCCGTCCAACCGTGCGTCACCAGTGGGTGTACCCGTTCATGAGAATGTTGTTACTGCTCCCGCCAATGACTATGCTGTGGGTGATGAGTTAAGGGGGATCAGAATTAACGGACAACCTCTTGCTGCAGAGACTGTTAATGCCAGAGCTGGCCGGGCTCCGATTCGTCATCCTGCTCCGCTTGTTGACAGACAAGAGGACATGTTCACTCTGCTCAGTGAAGATGATGGTGATATGGTGAGAGTTGAAGAATGGGACCGTAAAGTTGATGCCCTTGCTGAGAAAATCAGAGTTATAGAATGTCAGAACTCCCTTGGGTTTGATGTGACTAATATGGGTTTGGTGGAAGGGTTGAGGATCCCTTATAAATTCAAAGCACCCTCATTCGATAAATACAATTGTACTTCTTGCCCTCGCACCCACGTGCAGGCCTATTATCGGAAAATCTCTGCTTACACCGATGATGAGAAGATGTGGATGTATTTTTTCCAGGACAACTTGTCTGGGGCTTCCTTGGATTGGTACGTGGAGCTTAAGAGAGATTCTATCTAATGCTGGAGAGATCTGGGTGTAGCGGTGTATTCGTCGCTATATGATCTATCGATTAAACCATAAGCACGAGATACATTGAAATTTCGAGTCGCCACCGCACTTTTATTTATCCAAAGGACTGGCTAAAAAGCGAACAAAAGCCTAAGAAGTTTTACACGTAGAAAACTAATAAAAAGATCAGAGAGTCTGGGTAAGGGGTAAATTACGCAATGGGAAGGTGTTAGGCACCCACTACGTCCTAGGTACTCCTAGGGAGCCCTTTTCACACTTGTTGTAAAAATTATTATTTGTTATGACATAAAGATTGTGCAAACATGATTGGGATGATGAGAAAAGAATATACAATTTATTATTGGGTTTGAACGGATGAACCCGTTGCCTACGTACCTTCCATCAAAGGTAAGGATCAAAACGCCGTAGTTCGGCTAAAAGATTTCCAAAAGTTGGTGGATTCAATTTTAAACACAAGCACTGAGGCTTTTCATTATCAACGGGAGAAAACTCGACCAAGACCAACATTCACCATGTGAGGATAGCTTCGACGCACTAAAGGGGTTAACCCTGTTTTCAGTACGGAAGGCTTATAGTCGACTTACTAAAGATAAGGTGAGGTTTACATCAACCACAATGATAATTGAAACCTATGGCTAATGCATGAAAAGATTAACAATGGACAAAGCCAAAACAAGTGAATGGGTGAAGTTAATTGATTGTGATTATGAAAGTGGAGTCAAAGTATGATTAAGATTGATTCAAAAGAAGTATTATGAAATGGAGTTTGAAAAAAAAAAAAAGTCAAGGACTTGGGGTCCAGGTTTTTAGTTTGAAAAAGCATGAAGATGTTTGCACAATATCTATGTTAAGTTTGAAATCAAAGTGTGAAAAGGTTCAGGACACAATGAGAGATGAATGGATGAAGATGGAAAGTAAAACTTCTCAGGAGGTTCACTTCTTGAAATCATATGGAGGATGATTCAAGTGTGTCCTTTGGAATGGGCAATTAAGTAATGATAAAATAAGCAAACAAATGATGCCGGATGCCACTCAATGGTCTTACTCCAATCTCACAAACAAAAGCGGATATCGGATACCAATAGCTGGATTTACACCAATCTCCTAAAACAGAAATGGATATCAGAGGCCACTCGATGGTCTTACACTAATCTCCTCAAAAGGAAAAAACAAGAATGAAATATGGAAATCAACTGCCAATCTATCTGGGCTTAGGTTAACTCCACACATGATCATAGGAAAGCAAATGCCAACTTGTGGGACTTACAATTGCATCCTCTCATAAACAAAGAAAGCAAAACAAGGATGTCAGATGCCAATCTGTCTGGGCTTACTCTAACATACACAGTATGATCCTAGGAAAACAAATGCCAACTTGTGGGACTTACAATTGCATCCTCATATACAAACAATGCAACAAGCAAAGATAAGATGAGTGGCCAATGTGATGGTCTTATACTCACTTCCATATCATAGGAACAATGGCCAAAGCAATGGACTTACAATTGTCCTCAATGGGTAAACAACAGTGACAATGTCACACAGACAAAAGAGATGATCATGCATTAATGGCAATTGATGATGATAAATTCATAACATACAAGCAAACAGGTGCATATGAAGCAATCAATCAATCAATGAGAATCAAACAGCACACTCTATAGCCAAACAAGGGGGCCCACACAAGAGGGTTTGACTATGAAAGTCCACTGTAATAGGTAAATGTCGCTCTTAACCTTGCCATTGAGAGGCTAAGGTGAAGCAGATGAAAGGAGATGAGGGGTGTGCCTCATTGCTTCTATCCCTAATCAGGGAGAGCATGTAAATATAAGAATGTGGGGGAGTTCAGAAAGATGGAACTCTCTCCCCATTATTGACTCGATAGATCTTGGGTTTTTATCTCAATGCTTCAACCATGTAATGGGAGCAAGGAGAAGACTCACTGAATAGTGGGGGATAGGCTACTTATCCCTTATATCCACCAATTGCCTTACTTGAAGGACTTTTCCTGCTTGGGACAATTTTAAACACACACAAGCATGGCCTCTTAAGGAGGACTTCAGACAGTTTGCCCGGCCAAATAACAGGCCGGGTCTCCAGACTACATGAAGAGAGAGTAATTATACCTCAAAAGCAAATTGCTAAATAGCAAAGCAAGCAAATAAAGCAACTAAAAAGTACCTGAAAAAGTCAAACTTATCAGTAAACAGTTCAACAGTTTAAATCAGAAAGAAAGGGATCAAACAGTTAGATCAATAAACAGAAGTGCAAAAGCACAAGACCCAACTATATGAATCATACCACCTACAAAATAAAGGTTAGCACATGATATATAATCAAACTCAACCAAATTTGTATGGTTTCTTTGAAGCATTGATGCTTAACCTGAAACAATGAACTCAACATAAGTCCAAAAGACCACTAGGGCAAGCCTAGGGTCAAAAACAAAAGGGAAAGTCAAAACAGCAAACAAATAGTCAACCAAAGTCAAGTTCAAGCATTTAAGAAGCAAGCACAATTGGATTCAAACTCATATCATGCATCATTATCATCTTATAGACCAAAGAAGTCAAAACATGGCAAAAGGAAGCATACAAAAGGTCAACAGCAAGACCAAGCTCAAAAGCAAACATAATCAATTCCAAAAATTATGAAATAATTCATGCTCAATCACAATCCATAACATAGCATGCATATGAAATTTCAGCTCAATTGGATCATGGGAAGATAGTCAATTAAAATCAGGAAGTCAACACAATTTCAAGTGTGCACAAAGAAGTCAACAAATCATGTGTCATCTTCAAAAAATCATAACAAAATGAAAACAGATGAGAAATGGATGGGATCAACACTAATGCAAAGCTCAAGATGTCTAGTATGCACATACGAAATTTCATGATCATACAACAAGGCATGAGGATTTCCCAAATGAAATCGCAAGAGGTGTCACATAAAGTCAACAATTGACCAGGCAGGGAAGAAAATTCACAAACAAATGGGAAATTGCACAATTAAATCCAGGAAAAATCACACATCAACTAGACATACAAGAGATGGCTCAAGCAAAATTTCACATTAATTGGAGGTCAGGAAGCATGTCAACAAAAATCATGAACTTGCATATCATTGGTGTGACACAAATTGTCACACCCTACTTCAAAAATTTATATCTAACAAACCACAAATGATAAATGCACAAACTCTACATCAAAACAAAGGTGAATGAGTGTAGATAGCCACAAAAAATTTCAGAATCATTGGATACATCCTCATTATTTCACAAAAGAAATGGCAAAAGGTACAAAATGTGCATACATGTCAAGAAACCTAATACCATTTAAAATCCAGCCAACCAAAAATTCAGCAAAAATCATGATAAAATAATAGACATTCATGTGATCATGATGGAAAAAATTTCATGAATTTTGGAGTTAAATTGAGTGAGAAATGAATTTTGGAAGTGGAGTGATCAAATGGGAATAATCATGAATACATAGCATGGTATGATGGTCAAACAAGTTGACTGAATGGCATTTAAGTAAATATCGTCCTCATTAAACCAAACGCACCGTTTTGAGCATGCAGAGGAAATGTTATGATTGGTTAATGGCTTGAGGGAACAGTGACAGCACGCAGCAAATACATGAAACCAATTTTCTGGAAGTTCACTTAGGGTTTATTAATGGAACAGTGTTCTTCATCATCTCCAACAATCGTGGAGAACCAACATGCCTAGAAACAGCAAATAATCATGACAATCGAAACAACAAACATCCAGCATCATATATCCAGCAAGCATAATCATTAAAACACACCAACATCCAAGAATCGAGCAAAAATTATCATGAACAAGAAATTTCAGATCCAGATATCTCATGCATTTCTTAATCATTTCATGTGATTCAAGTTGTAATGGACTCAGCTAAGCAAGCTCTATCTAACACATGGCATGGATTAGAGAAAAAGGATAGTCGAAATCTTACTTGGCTGTGAAGAAAATCGAGGAACAGTGGTTGTTTGGATGATGCAGCTTGAAATAGGTGCAGATTATGGTTAGTGTTGAAGGATTCTTGAAGAACTTTAGCTCAAACTTGCTTGAAACAAACTGGTTCGAAATCTGCCATTGGAGGGTGTTGATGTAGCAGCTGCCTTTCCTTTGTTTACAGTCACCAAAAGAGGATTGAGAATGCTTCAAAAATGTTGGCAACTGATGAAAATACCAAGGGTGCTCGTGGTTCTTTGAGAGTTTAGCAGAAAAAATGCAAAGTGAGCAAAATGGAAAAATGAGAGAGTGAGAGTTTCTGTTCGAAATGGAGGCTGCAACTAGGGTTGTTTGTGCAGAAAATAACTTTATATATGTCTGTTTATCCTTGCTAATGGAAGTGTTAAGCTTGATTAACACAAATGAAGCCAAATGCCAAAATTGCTAAGTTTGACACAAGTTGCACATGGAGGTGTGGTCTGCACGATTTGGGCCTTTGGACAAGTTACAAATACCATTTAAAACAGATCCCAAATGGCCAAATGTGTTAAAACTTGCTAAATTAAAAAGTCAACTTTTGGTCCACTTGAATTTAATAAAGCCAAGCTCAAAAATGGCATTTTGATTGGCAAGGTTTTGGTTCATGATGAATGCATTTTTGGAAATAGGGGAACAAATGGAGCTTGTAGGAAAAAACCCCATCAAATTTGGCCAAGTGGTTCATGAGATATGGCTTGTTGAAGTTCACAAATTTTTGAAATTAAATTGATCATATCTTGACAACCATACATGGGATTTGAAAGTTCTTGGACTTTTTGAAAATGGGAGAACAAGATCTTCAACTTTCATGTTGGGCAAAAATTCATTTGAAGCTTGTATCATGATGTAGGTTGAGGATCAAGAAGTTTCCATTTTTGGCAGTTGAAATTACAGGTCCAGTTTCTATTTTTGGAAATTTTCTGTTTGGCTTCAAATTCTTCAATGATGTTGATTGCCATGATATATGAGGCCTATTGGGACATGAATAAACTCTCTCAAACCATTTCCATCCATCAAAACCATACAATCAACCACAGTTGACCAACTTTGACTTTCTAGGGTTTCTGACTGTCTGTGCATGAACTGATGGCTTCTGAACATCCAACCCTTGACTTAAACACTTCAAATGGACCCTCTAGTCATGTGAACTTGTTGGACAAACCCTAGGGCCTTGGCTCCTTGAGAAACACCCTTGCTTGCTTGGTTGATTGATCTCCTGATCAGTTTGACCTAATTCTTGACTTGCTTGCTCTTGAGGCAACTGGGGACAATGCAATGCTATGCAATGGATCATGATATGCTATGACCTAATATGAGATGGTATGTATAATGATAGGTGCAAATTTGAGGTGCTACAGCTGCCCCTATTCAATCAGCTGGGAACCCGAACGGATGATAGCGGTGGCTGTCAGACTTTCAGGGTAAATAGGGATTGAATACAAAAGAACCGTAGAAATTTGCACCGACTGGATGTAATACAAGAAGAACCACGTCATTTACCGATGACAACTGTATGACAACTTCAAAACAGCAAAACCATTTACCGATGGTTGGAAAACTGGAAACTTGATATTTACCGATATCAACTTCAGCACGACCATTTACCGATGGCGGCTGGGGAAAACAAATTTCTGAAAAACCAAAACCATTTACCGATGGTTAAAACTTGATATTTACCGATATCAACTTCAGCCAGACCATTTACCGATGGCTGCTGGGAAACAGATTGATGTAGAGAGGAAGCAAGACCCTTTACCGATGGTGGCTTCAAAGAAACTTGACATTTACCGATGTCAACTTAGCAAGACCATTTACCGATGGCTGCTGCAACTGGGAATTCGATATTTACCGATATCGAAGAAAGCTGGGCCATTTACCGATGGCATCTCCGCTTGGGGAGGAGCAAAATCTTTGTGGTGATACCAGACAAGACGTTTACCGACGACTTCTGGGGATTCTGATTTTATTAACGAGAGAACAAAGAATAACCAGACATTTACCGATGACTGGGTGAGACTCGATGTTTACCGACATCGAAAGATGATGTTTACCGACATCAAAAAGAATGACCAGACATTTACCGATGACTGGGATGAGAAATTTATTGGGGAAAGACAAACAAATATTTGCAACTGAAAACCGGGTAGGACATTTACAGATGACTCTACTGGGGATTTCTAGCTGGGGATTTATCAGACATTTACCGATGACTGAAGGAACTCGATGTTTACCGACACCGAAACAATGGCGTTTACCGACACAAAAAAAGACCAGACATTTACCGATGACTGGATGAGACTCGATGTTTACCGACACCGAAGCAATGGCGTTTACCGACACCCAAAAAAAATGACCAGACATTTACCGATGACTGGGATGAGACATGATGTTTACCGACACCGAAACAATGGCGTTTACCGACACCAAAAAACGACCAGACATTTACCGATGACTGGGTGAAACTCGATGTTTACCGACACCGAAACAATGGCGTTTACCGACACCAAAAGAAACACACGTGGGTACTGACATGACACTTACTGGTATCACATGAACAGTATCTGGGACATGTTGAGGCAAGGCTGAACACTTGCTGGGGGTCTCACTGGGGAGAAACAAGCTTTCTGTCACCATCGGGTGAGGAAATAAACCTCTATCACCATCGGGTGAGGAAATAAACCTCTGTGGGGATAATCAATTCTGAATACTGTCGAAACAACTGTAGCAGACCTGGTGCTGACGTTGAATAAAGATGATCCGCCTCTGCCGGGGATACAGCCTGATGTGGTTTCGAACGCATGAATGCATATGTTTGAATTTTTCTATGGCGTAATGCTCCATATGGGATGGAAATGCTACGCAGTTTGAGGATGCAATGATCACTATATGCAATGCAATATGATAAGAACTCTGCGGGAGAAATGCACAGGACGACTGTGTTGAGGAATCTTCAATACAAATCCGCTGGGGGAGTAGGACAAGGCAATTGCTTGGGAACCAACCATACGAATCCATTAGGGGAAGACAAGGCAACTCGCTGGGGAGTAAAAGCAACTCTGCTAGGGGAAAGCAACGGTAAACTGCTGGGGAATAGCCCAATCAATCCACAAAAATTCCGCTTGGGGAATGAAAGCTCCGCTGGGGGAAACTAAACCAGGCAACCCTCTGGGGG
This sequence comes from Lathyrus oleraceus, assembly GCF_024323335.1. NCBI lineage: Eukaryota > Viridiplantae > Streptophyta > Magnoliopsida > Fabales > Fabaceae > Lathyrus > Lathyrus oleraceus. The sequence goes on along the minus strand of NC_066584.1, from coordinate 491,756,715 downwards.
TAAGGCTCATACAAACCTCAGATAAAATAGGCCCTGCTTTTTGGGGAATAACTGCTACTCCGCCGGGGACGATCCATAATGTTTACAAGTAGAAACGACTCAGCTGGGGATGTAGGTATCCGTCTGCCATGGACACCCGTCCAATCCACTGGTAGGATAAACTTTGCTGGAGAGATAACTGCTTCGCTGGGGAAGGCTCAAACAAACCATAGCTAGGAGAATGATTCCGTCTGGGGAAAGCACTGCTGGGGAATGCTCACAGGTGACGACCTTACCGGGGAAAATATTCACAGGTGACGACCTGCAAATCGGAACAAACAGATGCCCCAGGGGGTATATATGGACAAGATACGCTCAAGTGTCCTCATCATTCAAAATGATTTTCAAATGTTTTAATCTTTCTGCACGTCATTGTTTAGCCTTCATGCTTGTTATATGCAATGTTTATCAAAAATTCGGACGTTTTTGCAAACAAAACAGTAAAAGTAAAAAAACAAGAGAGCAATTATCTGAATAACGACTTTTATTGATTGAAAATGGGCCTGAAAAGGCAAATACATTGGGAAGCAATTCCTAGAAAGAGGTAATCGCACACAAAAGGAAAATAAACTATCCTAATGGCAATGTGAACACGGCATCCACTGTTTCCCAACTCTGTTATAACTCATAGATCATCAGTTTCCTCCTAATTCCTTGCTTTCTGAGAAGACTGACTGGACCGATCACATCTTTCGAGATGGCAGCTGACGAAGCATGATGAAGCACAGATGACTTAGATTGTAGTCTTCGCTTTAATCCCTCTTTTAGCTGGATCGCCCTTTCGGGTTTTCAATCCACCGGGATACCCATTTTTGCCTAAGCCGCCCTTACGGGTTTTCGACTTACCGGGTGTACAGTTTTCATTTTTATCCCTAACTTTTGCCCGAACCTTTTCTTTCTGTTTTTTGGTTCGCCGGGATGCCCATTTTTGCCTGGACTCTTTTGTTCTTTTTGTCCAGCGGGTCAATTTATGCGAAGTATTTTTTGACTACATCTGAGTTGACAGGGGAAGGAAAATCTTCACCATCCATAGTTGTAAGCATCAAGGCTCCACCGGAGAAAACCTTCTTCACAACATATGGACCTTCGTAATTAGGAGTCCACTTGCCCCTGTTATCTGTACCGGGAGGAAGGATTCTCTTCAAAACCAGATCGCCAGTTTGAAATGTCCGAGGACGCACTTTCTGATCAAAGGCTCGCTTCATCCTTCTCTGATATAACTGCCCATGGCACACAGCTGCTAACCGTCTTTCTTCGATAAGGCTCAACTCATTAAACCTTGTACGAATCCACTCGGCTTCGTCCAGCTTGACATCCAATAATACCCTCAGAGAAGGGATCTCTACTTCAACAGGCAGGACTGCTTCCATACCATACACAAGGGAGTAGGGGGTTGCCCCGGTCGACGTACGTACTGAGGTACGGTACCCATGCAAAGCGAAAGGCAACATCTCATGCCAATCTTTATACGTTATGACCATCTTCTGCACAATCTTCTTGATATTCTTGTTAGCTGCCTCTACAGCACCATTCATCTTTGGTCTGTAAGGAGAAGAATTGTGATGTTCGATCTTGAAATCTCTGCACAAGTCTTTCATCATTTTGTTGTTGAGATTCGAACCATTGTCAGTGATGATTCTCTCAGGGACTCCATAACGACAGATGATTTCTTTCTTGATGAACCGGGCAACCACTTGTTTGGTGACATTGGCATAAGAAGCTGCTTCTACCCATTTGGTGAAGTAATCGATTGCAACCAAAATGAAGTGATGTCCATTAGAAGCAGTAGGCTCTATCTTCCCAATCATATCAATGCCCCACATGGCGAACGGACAAGGTGAGTTCATGACATTCAACGGGCTTGGTGGTACATGCACCTTATCAGCATAGATTTGACACTTGTGGCATTTCCGAGCATATTTGAAGCAATCGGATTCCATAGTCATCCAGTAATATCCGGCTCTCAGCAATTTCTTCGACATTGCATGACCACCAGCGTGGGTACCAAACGAACCCTCGTGCACTTCTTGCATTAACATGTCTGCTTCGTGCCTATCCACGCATCTGAGCAGAACCATGTCAAAGTTCCCCTTGTATAGCACATCATCCTGATTCAAGTAAAAGCTTCCAGCCAGCCTTCTCAGGGTCTTCTTATCATTCTTTGACGCACCCTCAGGATACTCTTGAGTCTTGAGGAAGTTCTTGATGTCATAATACCACGGCTTATCATCAATAGCATTAACAGACTTGGCTGCAAACACATACGCAGGCCTCTCGAGTCGATTCACAGCAACATGTGGCACATGATTCCACCAGTGAACTTTTATCATGGAAGATAAAGTAGCCAATGCATCAGCCATTTGATTCTCGTCCCGGGGGACATGATACAACTTCACCTTCTTGAAGAACGTCAGTATTCTTCTAGTATAATCTCTATACCGAATCAAATGTGGCTGGTTTGTATTCCAATCTCCATTGACCTGATTGATCACTAGAGCTGAATCTCCAAATATGTCAAGTGTTTTGATCCTCAGATCAAGGGCTTCTTCTATCCCCATGATACAAGCCTCATACTCAGCTTCATTGTTGGTGACGTCAAAAGTCAATCTAGCAGAAAAAGGTATATGGGCACCTTTGGGATTGATCAACACTGCCCCAACACCATTACCGTTCATATTCACAGCCCCATCGAACATCAGTGTCCACTTGTCATCAGGATCCGGTCCTTCCTCGACAGGTGGCTCTTCACAATCTTTCGTCTTCAGGTACATGATGTCTTCATCAGGGAATTCAAACATCATTGGCTGATAATCATCGATTGGTTGTTCGGCAAGATAGTCTGACAGAATACTACCTTTGATGGCCTTCTGCGACGTGTACTGAATGTCATACTCGGTTAAAATCATCTGCCAACGGGCAACACGTCCGGTGAGAGCTGGCTTCTCAAAGATGTATTTCACAGGATCCATCCTAGAAATCAACAGAGTAGTATGGTTCAACATATACTGCCTTAGTCGGCGAGCAGCCCAGGCCAAAGCACAGCAAGTTTTCTCGAGCAGTGAATATCTTGTTTCACAGTCGGTAAACTTTTTGCTTAGGTAGTATATGGCATGCTCTTTTCGACCAGACTCGTCATGCTGACCCAATACACACCCCATCGAAGTCTCGGTGACTGAAAGGTACATGATCAGTGGTCTCCCTGGAACTTGAGGGATAAGGATTGGAGGTTTCTGTAGATATTCCTTGATTTTGTCAAATGCCTTCTGACAGTCATCATTCCATTTGATCGCCTGGTTTTTTCTGAGCAGTTTGAAAATTGGTTCACATGTGGCAGTTAGATGAGATATGAACCTTGCAATGTAGTTCAACCTCCCTAAAAACCCACGGACTTGCTTTTCCGTCTTTGGTTCAGGCATCTCTTGAATAGCTTTGACTTTTGCTGGATCTACCTCAATCCCTTTCTCACTGACAATGAAGCCTAAGAGCTTCCCGGATCTCACCCCAAACGTACACTTGTTCGGATTCAGCCTCAGCTTGAATTTGACCAGTCTGTCAAACAACTTCTGCAAATTTACCAAGTGCTCCTCTTCTGTCTGCGACTTCGCAATCATATCATCCACGTACACTTCGATTTCATTGTGCATCATGTCATGAAAGAGAGTCGTCATTGCCCTCTGATAGGTAGCACCGGCATTCTTCAGCCCAAATGGCATCACTTTGTAGCAGAACGTGCCCCAAGGTGTAATGAATGTCGTCTTTTCCATGTCCTCTGGCGCCATCTTGATCTGGTTATAGCCTGAGAAACCGTCCATGAAAGAGAATACCGAGGATTGAGCCGTATTATCAACCAATACATCAATGTGAGGTAATGGGAAATCATCTTTCGGACTCGCCCTGTTCAAATCCCGGTAGTCGACACACATTCTAACTTTGCCATCCTTCTTTGGCACGGGAACAATGTTGGCAATCCATGGCGGGTAACTTGTTACAGCCAGAAAACCTGCATCCCACTGCTTCTGAACCTCTTCCTTGATCTTGACAGCCATATCAGGACTTGTTCTGCGAAGCTTCTGCTTGACCGACGAACACTCTTCTCTAAGAGGTAACCGATGCATCACAATGTCTGTATCCAGCCCGGGCATGTCTTGATATGTCCAGGCAAATATTTCCACGTATTCTCTTAGCATCTCGATTAGCCTCCTTTTGACAGAGTCTTCTAAAGCAGCCCCAATCTTGATCTCTCTTCTGGCGTCCTCAGTACCCAGATTAACGACTTCCAACTCCTCCTGATGAGGTTGGATGACCCTTTCCTCTTGCTTCAGTAGTCTGACCAATTCTGCAGGGAGTTCACAGTCTTCCTCACTCTCCTCTTCAGCTTGGTAGATGGGATTGTCAAAATCATACTGAGCCATAACAGAGTCGTTCACAGTGGATGCCAAAATATCATTTCTGCATGTTTAATGTTTTGTTTTTAGAAAAGATTTCAATAAAGTCACAGAAAACAAAAACATTGCCATTTTTATTGTTTTGAAAAAGTGAAAAACAAAAAATAGAAAGACAAAGATCTCAAAATTTGATTGAAAAAACGTCCTTTATTTATAAACATTGTGAACATGATGTGGCCCTACAATGAACCACTACGCCTTGGGCAGAACATAGGGTTCTCATGCAAAATGAAAAACAAAAGAAAATTACTCTGTCAGTAGAGTAACTTGGACCACATCTTCTGCTGTCCAGTTGTTGATAACCTCGCCTGGTGCACAAGGGCGGACCCAGACGTTCAGATCACAGACACTGTCTTCACCGTCAGTAGCGAATACATCCCCATGGTTCATCAGCCCAGCGCTGGTGAAGGTACTCGGACCTGCTTGTACATGCTGCTCTGCTTGGAGAGGCTCGTACCCGATGCCGAATTTGTCTTCTTTGATTGGCAAGTCAACCATCTTGCCCCAGCCCTCAGCTTTTCCGGAGTCCACAACCTCTCTGGCTTGCTTGTACGATGAAATCGAAGCACCGGGCTTCCTCTGCTCAGCACAAGCTACCCCTTCCAAAGCTACAGTCTCAAATGCCTGGCACAGGGTTTCGTGGATCTCGCCATCCACCTCAACATATTTGAATGAGGAGAGATGACTCACCAAAATCTCCTCTTCGCTGCACACGGTCACAATCTGACCGTTCCAGACATATTTGAGCTTTTGGTGGAGAGTCGACGAGACTGCTCCAGCGGCGTGAATCCACGGACGCCCCAACAAACAGCTATAAGCAGGCTGAATGTCCATCACATAGAAGACTATGTCGAAAACTTCCGGACCTATCTTCACCGGCAGTGTGACTTCACCAAAAACAGAACGCTTGGATCCATCAAATGCACGAACTATAAGGTCACTGGGAGTGAGCACGACTCCCTCAACATCTATCTTCTTCAAGATTTGTTGGGTAGGACATTCAGGGACGACCCGGTGTCTACCAGCACGTGAGATAGAACAACACCCTTGCACTCCATAGTGATGTGCAAGGCTTTGTTATGATTACGACCCTCAGGCGTTAGGTCTAGGTCAGTGAAACCTACACCGTGCCTGGTACTCACGTTGGCTAGTACACCCTCCAACTGGTTGACGGATATCTCTTGCGGGACGTACGCCATGTTTAGCATTTTCAGCAAAGCGTCCCGATGTGCCTCAGAACACATCAGCAAAGAGAGTATCGAAATCTTTGACGGAGTCTGATTGAGCTGATCCACAATCTTGTAGTCGCTTTTTTTAATTATCTTCATGAACTCCTCAACATCTTTTTGAAAAGAACCCTCAGCCTCCTTCTGAGCCGGTTCTTCGTCAACCACTGCTTGTTTGCCTTTAGCTCTGGCGGATGTCTCGGCAGCAGCATCCCTCAAAGGCTGAGGAGCAAACAATCGTCCACTCCTAGTGAAACCTCCTGGCCCTCCAACATTGTCCACTACCGGACTTGTAACCGCAGGAGTCCTCACTGGAGCACTGATTGTTACAGGCGCTTGCACAGCTGGTCTTGTCTGGTTACCAGCCCTTCTATCACGGCGATAGGCGTTGTCATATCTCCACGGCACAGCATTACTGTTCTCAACTCGTCCTCTGCCGGACGCCACAATAGTAGTAGGTGCACGGATGGTTACCGGAACTGGGATGGTAACCGGAGTATTGCTCGTGGTAGGTGCACTGACAGCCCCTCTTCCTCGTCCCTCAGACGGCTTGTAAAATATGGTGACAGTAGACACTGCCCCATTACCTTTAACAGCCCGGCTGAACTGGAGACAGCCCTCATCAATTAATCTTTGAATACCAGCCTTCAGCTGGTCACAACCATTGTCAACTTCTGAACAACCCACACAGCCCTCTGCACAGCCCGGGTCAACACCCCCCTTCAGCAAACGGCCCTTGATTACCAACAAAGAAGTTTGAATGTCTTCAACACTGACAACCAAGTCTTCAGCTTCTCCATCTTCAACATTGTTAACCCTATGCCCACCATGCTGAGGCATAGGATTGTTCACGACATTTGGGACTGGAGAAAAATTAATTGCCTTGGCATCAATCAGATCTTGAACCTTATGTTGCAAAGCCCGACATCTTTCAATATGGTGGCCTGGTGCCCCAGAATGAAAATCACATCGGACATTTGCGTCATAACCCGGCGGCAGCACTGTAGGAGTAGCCATCGTACGCAATTCCACAAACCCTAACCGGAGTAGTTCGGGCAATAATTCGGCGTACGTCATAGGCAACGGGTCAAATCTTCTATCAGGATTCAACCTCTGTCTTTGCTGGAAAGGACGTTGCTGTTGTTGCGGTTGTTGCGGTTGTTGCGGTTGTTGTTGAACTCTCTGTTGTTGTGGACGAGGTTGAGGTGCAGGAATGGTCACTGCAGCCACTGGACGATACTGGTCCCTGTTTGCACTTGCTCTGTACACACCCCCTCTGTGTTGTACATCATTGGTCTCTCCTTCTCTACGGCGAGGTGCCCCAGAGAAGGGTTTCTTCGAGGACGACGAAGAACCTGCGTCATGAATCCTCCCAGCTTTGATCAAACTTTCTGTTCTCTCGCCACAGATGACGACGTCAGAAAAACTTCCGAATGGGCAGCTTCCCATCCGGTCCATATATACACCTTGCAGAGTACTGATGAACATGTCAGTCAACTCCCTTTCCAGCATAGGGGGTTGAACTCTCGCATCTAGTTCGCGCCATCTCTGGGCGTACTCTTTGAAGCTCTCGTTGTTCTTCTGACATAGACTCTGCAGCTGAGTCCTGGTCGGAGCCATGTCCATATTATGCTTGTACTGTCTGAGGAACGCCTCACCCAGATCTCTCCAGCATCTGATGGAATCCCGCTTCAACTCCATATACCAATCCAAAGACGCCCCAGATAGGCTGTCTTGGAAGAAATACATCCACATCTTCTCATCATCAGTGTATGCGGATATCTTTCTGTAGTATGCCTGCACGTGGGTGCGAGGGCAGGAGGTACCGTTGTATTTATCAAATGACGGCGCCTTGAATTTGTGCGGGATTCTTAAGCCTTCAACCAATCCCATGTTTGTAACATCAAAACCGAGGGAGTTTTGACATTCTATTGCCCTGATCTTCTCAGCAAGGGCCTCAACTTTGCGATCTCTCGCATCATTTCTACCCAAGATGTCGTCGTCTTCGCTGAGCATAGTGAACAAATCCTCTTGTCTGTCAACAATCGGAATTCTATTACGAGTTGGAACATGAATGACTCTGGCACTAGCAACATCTGGAGCAATCGGTTGACCGTCGACTCGGATACCCCTCAACTCTTCACCCACAGCATAGTTGTTGACGGGAATAGCAGCAGCGGGAACATCAGGAACCGGGTTTCCTTCTTGCAGAGGCTGGTTGGGCGGCGGCAATGTAGCTTCTTGCCTCTGGACCAGTGCTCGGAGTTCTTCTTGACCTTGTGCAACCCCTTGCATCATGTGAATAAACTGGGCCATGCTTGCCCTCATCTCAGCTAACTCGGCTTGTACTTGATCCATGTTGCGTTGATGGTTGAGCCTCGTTGAGTAGCGGTGCGGCCTTTGATCAGCTATCCTGTCTGGACACAGGAATCAGGGTGAGATGACGGCCTGAGAACACCTGTTTATGCAAAGATGATGCATGCAATGCTTGTGCAAATGCTTTGTTTTCAAGGAACCCTTAGGGTATTATTTGCAATATTTTGAATATTTAAACATTTTAACTGCTCATGGAAATATTTCATTCAATATATTGAGACAAAGAAATACAGCATTTTCGATTCATTACAAAGAGAAAAGGTAAATGACATCCTATGGATCCCTAGAAGCTCGGGATGCTGGAAGACGAGAAGTGCACAACTTCTTGATCTCTCTCTCAAAGGCAGCCTCCATGTCAGCTTTCTCTTTTGCAAGTCGATCATACTTCCTCTTCCAGAATTTGGATGACTGAGGAAGCAGAGAAGTCCAGGTGTCGTTCGGATCGTCGATCACTCGGTGCTCGAGAAATTCAATCATAGCGTCCTTCTCCTTGAGCTGCTGCAGCAATTCCTCTCTTTCACGGATCCAGGCACGCGAAAGGTCCTCCTCTCTCAACTCCTCTACACGTTGGATAGGGAGGGTTGAAGGCCCAGCCAAATCCAACGGTGTAGGTCTTGGATAATCATACGGCATCAGGTAGGTAGCAGCTCTCTGTCTGACCCAAGAGGTGTAGGGCTCCAAAGCAATGCAGTTCTTTGGACCCAATTCATTCCTACTCTTCTTGTGAATATTGCGCCAAGCACGGACAAATCTGGCTTTCAGGCCTTGGGGATCTTTACCCTCCTGAAAGAACACACCTTCTAACAGAATGTTATTAGGTTTATCCTTCAGGGGGAACCCAAGCTGACGACGTGCAAGAATAGGATTGTAGGTAATCCCACCACATGTGCCAAGAAGAGGCACATTCGGGAATTCCCCACAATAGTCGATGATCTGAACGGTATCATACACGCGATCATACCAGGTGATATCATCATTGGTGAGAGACATGAGTCTCTGAGACCACCGTAGACATCCCTTGTTCTCCTTGAAAGCAACTGTCTGCGGCAAGTGCGAAATAAACCACTTGTACAGCAGGGGTAGACAGCAGACAATGACTCCTCCATTCTTCATATTCCTTAGGTGCATGGAGACATATGCATCACCCAACAAGGTCGGAACTGGATTAAGGACTGCAAAGATCCTAATGGCGTTCATGTCCACGAACTTGTCGAAGTTGGGGAATAGCACCAATCCATAGATGAGTAACACAAATAGAGCCTCAAAGGCATCCTCACTCATGGCCTTCCCATAGAAAGTGGCTTGGGCAATGAGGAACTCGGAAGGAAAACCCTGAATTCCGCCTTTGGTAGTCAGATTAGCTCTAATCAGATCTTCATCTATGTGCAACAAGCTTGCAATCTCTCGAGCAGATGGAATACTCTCCAAGCCACTGAACGGCACTTGATCCAGAATTGGAATCCCAATGAGGTGAGAATATTCCTCCAAAGTCGGCAATAGCTGGAAGTCCGGAAATAAGAAGCAATGATGCAAGGGATCATAGAATTGAGCCAAGGTACTCATCAATCCTTCGTCAACCTGGGTGGTGAGCAGAGGCAGAAGCTTCCCATAACGAGCTTTGAAACCCAAGGGATCTAATACATACGATGTCAGATTCCTTAACTCTTTTACATCGGGCTGCCTGAAGCTGTACTTCTTTGTATGCCTCTTTGGTCTTTCCATGTCTGAAAATTTTGCAAAATAACCCTTTAAGTTCCTTGAAAATTTCTTTTTCTGATGATGACATGTATGCGGATGAATGCGTGAATGCATGAATGCAACAAGCACACTCAAGGATCAAGCAAGGCACACCAAACAAAGGTCGTGGGAAAGCTCTATGTATCCCTAATATCAATCATCCATTTTGGTGGATTTAGGTTTTCACCTTATCGACACCCAAGTTCCATTGATATTAACGGTACATGAACCGGTTCAGACATTCTTAATATCAACCAGCCGCTTTGATGGATTTTAGGTTTTACACCGGATCCGGGATCCATTGATATTAACAATGTTTGAACGACTCAACCACGAATCATGGGTTTGTTGAGAGTCACGAGCATGGAGTCTCGGTTAAGAACCACCCAAAAGGAGTGTACTAGGGTTTAAACCTGCCAGACATGTTCTATCAGAGGTTCCCATAATCATCGTTCCATCTTTCGAATATTATCGGAGGAACGAATACTCATTCCAAGAATATTCTCAAGAGAAACTCTTATGAGTGTAGTATCGCGTGACAATCGTATCAGAACTGACATCTGAACGACTTCCGCACTACGATCCTAAAAATAGGCCAAGATGGGTTTGGTAAACTAAGGTCCTTGGCTTCTGCGGCACATGATTGAAAGAATAATGCCTAACCACAAATAACTTGTGTGACATTATTAGTTCAACATGACCTCCACCAAGTGAATGGACTCGCAAGTCAACTGGCTAAGGAATACTCCACACCAGTCAACAAGACTATGCCATTCTCCTATCCTAGAGTGCACTCGAGTTCGGGTACAGAACTCATCTCACAGATCACCAAAGCAAACAGCAATTGTATATCAAGCAATTCACACATTACAATCAATACAGTGATCCCAAATTGTACAAGAATATGTCGAATAACAAATAACAATATAGCACAACAAAGGTGAAAAGTAGGCACTACCGCCAAGGATGTGTTAGTCCCCAGCAGAGTCGCCACTTTTCTGTAGCGGTGTATTCGTCGCTATATGATCTATCGATTAAACCATAAGCAAGAGATACATTGAAATTTCGAGTCGCCACCGCACTTTTATTTATCCAAAGGACTGGCTAAAAAGCGAACAAAAGCCTAAGAAGTTTTACACGTAGAAAACTAATAAAAAGATCAGAGAGTCTGGGTAAGGGGTAAATTACGCAATGGGAAGGTGTTAGGCACCCACTACGTCCTAGGTACTCCTAGGGAGCCCTTTTCACACTTGTTGTAAAAATTATTATTTGTTATGACATAAAGATTGTGCAAACATGATTGGGATGATGAGAAAAGAATATACAATTTATTATTGGGTTTGAATGGATGAACCCGTTGCCTACGTACCTTCCATCAAAGGTAAGGATCAAAACGCCGTAGTTCGGATAAAAGATTTCCAAAAGTTGGTGGATTCAATTTTAAACACAAGCACTGAGGCTTTTCATTATCAACGGGAGAAAACTCGACCAAGACCAACATTCACCATGTGAGGATAGCTTCGACGCACTAAAGGGGTTAACCCTGTTTTCAGTACGGAAGGCTTATAGTCGACTCACTAAAGATAAGGTGAGGTTTACATCAACCACAATGATAATTGAAACCTATGGCTAATGCATGAAAAGATTAACAATGGACAAAGCCAAAACAAGTGAATGGGTGAAGTTAATTGATTGTGATTATGAAAGTGGAGTCAAAGTATGATTAAGATTGATTCAAAAGAAGTATTATGAAATGGAGTTTGAAAAAAAAAAGTCAAGGACTTGGGGTCCAGGTTTTTAGTTTGAAAAAGCATGAAGATGTTTGCACAATATCTATGTTAAGTTTGAAATCAAAGTGTGAAAAGGTTCAGGACACAATGAGAGATGAATGGATGAAGATGGAAAGTAAAACTTCTCAGGAGGTTCACTTCTTGAAATCATATGGAGGATGATTCAAGTGTGTCCTTTGGAATGGGCAATTAAGTAATGATAAAATAAGCAAACAAATGATACCGGATGCCACTCAATGGTCTTACTCCAATCTCACAAACAAAAGCGGATATCGGATACCAATAGCTGGATTTACACCAATCTCCTAAAACAGAAATGGATATCAGAGGCCACTCGATGGTCTTACACTAATCTCCTCAAAAGGAAAAAACAAGAATGAAATATGGAAATCAACTGCCAATCTATCTGGGCTTAGGTTAACTCCACACATGATCATAGGAAAGCAAATGCCAACTTGTGGGACTTACAATTGCATCCTCTCATAAACAAAGAAAGCAAAACAAGGATGTCAGATGCCAATCTGTCTGGGCTTACTCTAACATACACAGTATGATCCTAGGAAAACAAATGCCAACTTGTGGGACTTACAATTGCATCCTCATATACAAACAATGCAACAAGCAAAGATAAGATGAGTGGCCAATGTGATGGTCTTATACTCACTTCCATATCATAGGAACAATGGCCAAAGCAATGGACTTACAATTGTCCTCAATGGGTAAACAACAGTGACAATGTCACACAGACAAAAGAGATGATCATGCATTAATGGCAATTGATGATGATAAATTCATAACATACAAGCAAACAGGTGCATATGAAGCAATCAATCAATCAATGAGAATCAAACAGCACACTCTATAGCCAAACAAGGGGGCCCACACAAGAGGGTTTGACTATGAAAGTCCACTGTAATAGGTAAATGTCGCTCTTAACCTTGCCATTGAGAGGCTAAGGTGAAGCAGATGAAAGGAGATGAGGGGTGTGCCTCATTGCTTCTATCCCTAATCAGGGAGAGCATGTAAATATAAGAATGTGGGGGAGTTCAGAAAGATGGAACTCTCTCCCCATTATTGACTCGATAGATCTTGGGTTTTTATCTCAATGCTTCAACCATGTAATGGGAGCAAGGAGAAGACTCACTGAATAGTGGGGGATAGGCTACTTATCCCTTATATCCACCAATTGCCTTACTTGAAGGACTTTTCCTGCTTGGGACAATTTTAAACACACACAAGCATGGCCTCTTAAGGAGGACTTCAGACAGTTTGCCCGGCCAAATAACAGGCCGGGTCTCCAGACTACATGAAGAGAGAGTAATTATACCTCAAAAGCAAATTGCTAAATAGCAAAGCAAGCAAATAAAGCAACTAAAAAGTACCTGAAAAAGTCAAACTTATCAGTAAACAGTTCAACAGTTTAAATCAGAAAGAAAGGGATCAAACAGTTAGATCAATAAACAGAAGTGCAAAAGCACAAGACCCAACTATATGAATCATACCACCTACAAAATAAAGGTTAGCACATGATATATAATCAAACTCAACCAAATTTGTATGGTTTCTTTGAAGCATTGATGCTTAACCTGAAACAATGAACTCAACATAAGTCCAAAAGACCACTAGGGCAAGCCTAGGGTCAAAAACAAAAGGGAAAGTCAAAACAGCAAACAAATAGTCAACCAAAGTCAAGTTCAAGCATTTAAGAAGCAAGCACAATTGGATTCAAACTCATATCATGCATCATTATCATCTTATAGACCAAAGAAGTCAAAACATGGCAAAAGGAAGCATACAAAAGGTCAACAGCAAGACCAAGCTCAAAAGCAAACATAATCAATTCCAAAAATTATGAAATAATTCATGCTCAATCACAATCCATAACATAGCATGCATATGAAATTTCAGCTCAATTGGATCATGGGAAGATAGTCAATTAAAATCAGGAAGTCAACACAATTTCAAGTGTGCACAAAGAAGTCAACAAAACATGTGTCATCTTCAAAAAATCATAACAAAATGAAAACAGATGAGAAATGGATGGGATCAACACCAATGCAAAGCTCAAGATGTCTAGTATGGACATATGAAATGTCATGATCATACAACAAGGCATGAGGATTTCCCAAATGAAATGGCAAGAGGTGTCACATAAAGTCAACAATTGACCAGGCAGGGAAGAAAATTCACAAACAAATGGGAAATTCCACAATTAAATCCAGGGAAAATCACACATCAACTAGACATATAAGAGATGGCTCATGCAAAATTTCACATTAATTGGAGGTCAGGAAGCATGTCAACAAAAATCATGAACTTGCATATCATTGGTGTGACACAAATTGTCACACCCTACTTCAAAAATTTATATCTAACAAACCACAAATGATAAATGCACAAACTCTACATCAAAACAAAGGTGAATGAGTGTAGATAGCCACAAAAAATTTCAGAATCATTGGATACATCCTCATTATTTCACAAAAGAAATGGCAAAAGGTACAAAATGTGCATACATGTCAAGAAACCTAATACCATTTAAAATCCAGCCAACCAAAAATTCAGCAAAAATCATGATAAAATAATAGACATTCATGTGATCATGATGGAAAAAATTTCATGAATTTTGGAGTTAAATTGAGTGAGAAATGAATTTTGGAAGTGGAGTGATCAAATGGGAATAATCATGAATACATAGCATGGTATGATGGTCAAACAAGTTGACTGAATGGCATTTAAGTAAATATCGTCCTCATTAAACCAAACGCACCGTTTTGAGCACGCAGAGGAAATGTTATGATTGGTTAATGGCTTGAGGGAACAGTGACAGCACGCAGCAAATACATGAAACCAATTTTCTGGAAGTTCACTTAGGGTTTATTAATGGAACAGTGTTCTTCATCATCTCCAACAATCGTGGAGAACCAACATGCCCAGAAACAGCAAATAATCATGACAATCGAAACAACAAACATCCAGCATCATATATCCAGCAAGCATAATCATTAAAACACACCAACATCCAAGAATCGAGCAAAAATTATCATGAACAAGAAATTTCAGATCCAGATATCTCATGCATTTCTTAATCATTTCATGTGATTCAAGTTGTAATGGACTCAGCTAAGCAAGCTCTATCTAACACATGGCATGGATTAGAGAAAAAGGATAGTCGAAATCTTACTTGGCTGTGAAGAAAATCGAGGAACAGTGGTTGTTTGGATGATGCAGCTTGAAATAGGTGCAGATTATGGTTAGTGTTGAAGGATTCTTGAAGAACTTTAGCTCAAACTTGCTTGAAACAAACTGGTTCGAAATCTGCCATTGGAGGGTGTTGATGTAGCAGCTGCCTTTCCTTTGTTTACAGTCACCAAAAGAGGATTGAGAATGCTTCAAAAATGTTGGCAACTGATGAAAATACCAAGGGTGCTCGTGGTTCTTTGAGAGTTTAGCAGAAAAAATGCAAAGTGAGCAAAATGGAAAAATGAGAGAGTGAGAGTTTCTGTTCGAAATGGAGGCTGCAACTAGGGTTGTTTGTGCAGAAAATAACTTTATATATGTCTGTTTATCCTTGCTAATGGAAGTGTTAAGCTTGATTAACACAAATGAAGCCAAATGCCAAAATTGCTAAGTTTGACACAAGTTGCACATGGAGGTGTGGTCTGCACGATTTGGGCCTTTGGACAAGTTACAAATACCATTTAAAACAGATCCCAAATGGCCAAATGTGTTAAAACTTGCTAAATTAAAAAGTCAACTTTTGGTCCACTTGAATTTAATAAAGCCAAGCTCAAAAATGGCATTTTGATTGGCAAGGTTTTGGTTCATGATGAATGCATTTTTGGAAATAGGGGAACAAATGGAGCTTGTAGGAAAAAACCCCATCAAATTTGGCCAAGTGGTTCATGAGATATGGCTTGTTGAAGTTCACAAATTTTTGAAATTAAATTGATCATATCTTGACAACCATACATGGGATTTGAAAGTTCTTGGACTTTTTGAAAATGGGAGAACAAGATCTTCAACTTTCATGTTGGGCAAAAATTCATTTGAAGCTTGTATCATGATGTAGGTTGAGGATCAAGAAGTTTCCATTTTTGGCAGTTGAAATTACAGGTCCAGTTTCTATTTTTGGAAATTTTCTGTTTGGCTTCAAATTCTTCAATGATGTTGATTGCCATGATATATGAGGCCTATTGGGACATGAATAAACTCTCTCAAACCATTTCCATCCATCAAAACCATACAATCAACCACAGTTGACCAACTTTGACTTTCTAGGGTTTCTGACTGTCTGTGCATGAACTGATGGCTTCTGAACATCCAACCCTTGACTTAAACACTTCAAATGGACCCTCTAGTCATGTGAACTTGTTGGACAAACCCTAGGGCCTTGGCTCCTTGAGAAACACCCTTGCTTGCTTGGTTGACTGATCTCCTGATCAGTTTGACCTAATTCTTGACTTGCTTGCTCTTGAGGCAACTGGGGACAATGCAATGCTATGCAATGGATCATGATATGCTATGACCTAATATGAGATGGTATGTATAATGATAGGTGCAAATTTGAGGTGCTACACTGGGTGAGGCCTTCTTGAGGCAGTATAAACACAACATGGACATGGCGCCGAGCCGGACTCAACTGCAGAGTCTTTGCCAAAAATCTGGAGAGAGCTTCAAGGAGTACGCCCAGAGGTGGCGTGAATTGGCTGCGAGAGTACAACCCCCTATGCTGGAGAGGGAACTTATTGATATGTTCATTGGGACACTGCAGGGTGTTTTCATGGACCGGATGGGAAGTTGCCCATTCGGTAGTTTTTCAGATGTCGTAATTTGCGGAGAGAGGACAGAGAGCCTGATCAAAGCTGGTAAGATTCAGGATGTAGGTTCCTCATCGTCCAAGAAACCATTTGCTGGGGCACCTCGCCGGAGAGAGGGGGAAACCAATGTTGTGCAACATCGAAGGAGTACAAACAGAAATCAGTATCGCCAGGTTGCTGCTGTAACCATTCCGGCGCCTCAACCTCGTCAACAACAGCAACAACAAAGAGTTCAACCACCGCCACAACAACAACAACATCAGCAACGTCCGTATCAGCCGAGACAGAGGATGCCTGATCGGCGTTTTGATCCCTTACCGATGACCTATGCTGAGTTGCTACCTGAGTTGCTCAGATTGGGATTCGTGGAGTTGAGAACCATGGCACCGTTGACAAAAATACCACCTGGGTATGATGCCAACGTACGTTGTGATTTCCATTCTGGTGCACCGGGGCACCACATTGAGAACTGTAGGGCTTTTCATCATAAGGTCCAGGACCTAATTGACGCTAAAACTATCAATTTTACTCCTGTGCCGAATGTTGTAAATAACCCTATGCCTCCGTATGGTGCGCACAAAGTGAACAATCTGGAAGGGGGAGAAGCTGAAGATTTGGTTGTCAGTGTTGAGGATGTTCAAACTTCATTGCTGGTGGTGAAAGACCGTTTGTTGAATGGGGGAGTATACCCGGGCTGTTGTGAGGGTTGTATAGATTGTGTTGAGTCAGAGAATGGTTGTGATCAGTTGAGGGCTGGTATACAGAATCTGATTGACGAGGGCTGTTTGCGATTCAGTCGGGCCGTCAGAGATCGTGGGATGGTGTCAACTGTCACCATCTATTTCAAACCGTCCGAGGGACGTAGTCAGAGGGCTGTTAGTGCGCCTGTAGTTAGTGGTACTCCTGTTACTATTTCCGCTCCTGTAACCGTCAGTACTCCGACTACTATTGTTGCTCCGGGAAGAAGGGCTGGTGATAGTAGGGTTGTGCCATGGAGATATGACAACGCTTATCGCAGCAACCGAAGGGCTGAGAATCAGACAAGGCCGGTAAATCAGGCTCCTATGACTATTGGTGTGCCAGCTAGAACTCCTGTGGTTGTGAGTCCAGTTGTGGACAATGTTGGAGGACCAGGAGGGTTTACCAGAAGTGGACGTCTGTTTGCCCTGCAACCTTTGAGAGACAACAATGCCGAGGCTCTTGCCAAAGCTAAAGGTAAACAGGCTGTGGTCGATGAAGAACCGGCTCAGAAGGAGGCGCCTGAGGGTTCATTTGAGAAGGACGTGGAGGAGTTTATGAAAATAATCAAGAAGAGTGACTACAAGATTGTAGATCAGCTGAATCAGACTCCGTCCAAAATTTCTATTCTCTCATTGCTTCTGTGCTCTGAGGCTCATCGTAACGCCCAGTTGAAGATGCTGAATCTGGCTTACGTGCCTCAGGAGATATCTGTCAACCAACTGGAGGGTGTGATTGCCAATGTGAGTACCAGGCACGGTTTGGGGTTCACTGATCTGGACTTGACGCCTGAGGGTCGTAACCATAACAAGGCCTTGCATATCACCATGGAGTGCAAGGGGGCAGTGTTGTCACATGTGCTGGTAGACACTGGCTCGTCTCTGAATGTGCTGCATAAGAAGACTTTAGGCAAGATTGATGTGGAAGGAGTCATCCTCACTCTCATTGATCTGATTGTGCGTGCATTTGATGGATCCAAACGGTCTGTTTTTGGGGAAGTCACCTTGCCAGTGAAGATCGGTCCGGAGGTTTTCGACATTGTCTTCTATGTGATGGACATCCAGCCAGCATACAGTTGTTTGTTAGGGCGTCCGTGGATTCATGCAGCTGGGGCAGTTTCGTCAACTCTCCATCAGAAGTTGAATTATGTCTGGAATGGCCAGATTGTGACCGTGTGCGGTGAAGAAGATATTCTGGTGAGTCACCTATCCTCTTTCAAGTATGTAGAGGTGGATGGCGAGATCCATGAAACTTTATGCCAGGCGTTTGAGACTGTTGCTCTTGAGAGGGTGGCTTTTGCTGAGCAAAAGAAGCCAAGTGCCTCAATTGCATCGTATAAGCAGGCGGTAGAGGTTGTCAACTCTGGTAAAGCTAAAGGCTGGGGTAAAATGGTGGATTTGCCTATCAAAGAAGATAAGTTTGGAATTGGTTATCAACCTCTGCAGGCGGAGCAGGGTGTGCAGACGGGTCCGAGTACCTTTACTAGCGCTGGGCTGATGAATCACGGTGATGTCTTTGCAACCGATGCTGAAGATGGTGACAGTGATTGTGATCTGGACAACTGGGTTCGCCCGCGTGCACCAGGGGAGTTGATCAACAATTGGACAGCAGAAGATGTGGTCCAAGTTACTCTTCAAACAGAGTAATTTTCTTTTGTTTTTCATTTTGCACAAAACCCTACGTTCTGCCCAAGGCGTAGTGGTTCATTGTAGGGCCTCATCATGTTTTTCAATGATATCATTAATAAAGGACGTTTTGCAAACAATTTTGTGATCCCTGTCTTTCTATTTTTGTTTTCATTTTTCAAAAAAATAAAAATGGCAATGTTTTTGTTTTTGTGACTTTCTTGAACTCTTTTTCTAAAACAAAGCATTAAACATGCAGAAGTGATCTCACGGAATCCACTATGAACAGTTCTGTTATGGCTCAGTATGATTTCAATAATCCCATTTACCAAGCTGAAGAGGAGAGTGAGGAAGACTGTGAACTCCCTAAAGAATTGGTCAGATTGTTGAAGCAGGAGGAAAGGGTCATCCAACCTCATCAGGAGGAGTTGGAGATTATTAATCTTGGTACTGAGGATGCCAGAAGAGATATTAAGATCGGGGCTGCTTTGAAGGCAGATGTCAAGAGAAGGTTGATTGAGATGTTGAGAGAGTATGTGGAGATATTCGCCTGGTCGTATCAAGACATGCCTGGGCTGGATACAGATATTGTGGTGCATAGGCTACCTCTCAGAGAAGATTGTCCTTCGGTCAAGCAGAAGCTTGGGAGAACGAGTCCTGATATGGCTGTTAAGATCAAGGAAGAGGTTCAGAAGCAGTTTGATGCGGGTTTCTTGTCAGTGATTACTTACCCCCCGTGGGTTGCCAACATTGTTCCCGTGCCGAAGAAGGATGGCAAAGTCAGAATGTGTGTCGATTACCGGGATTTGAATAGAGCGAGTCCGAAAGATGATTTCCCATTACCTCACATTGATGTATTGGTGGATAATACGGCTCAATCCTCGGTTTTCTCTTTCATGGATGGTTTTTCTGGTTATAATCAGATTAAGATGGCGCCAGAAGACATGGAAAAGACGACATTCATTACGCCTTGGGGCACGTTTTGCTATAAGGTGATGCCATTTGGGCTGAAGAATGTCGGTGCTACCTATCAGAGGGCTATGACGACTCTCTTTCATGCCATGATGCACAAAGAGATTGAAGTGTACGTGGATGATATGATTGCGAAGTCGCAGACAGAAGAGGAGCACCTGGTTAATTTGCAGAAGTTGTTTGACCAGCTGAGAACGTTCAAACTGAGGCTGAATCCGAACAAGTGTACGTTTGGTGTAAGATCCGGGAAGCTGTTGGGCTTCATTGTCAGTGAGAAAGGTATTGAGGTTGATCCAGCAAAAGTCAAAGCTATTCGAGAAATGCCTGAACCGAAAACAGAAAAGCAGGTTCGTGGGTTATTAGGGAGATTGAACTACATTGCAAGGTTTGTATCTCACCTAACTGCCACGTGTGAACCAATATTCAAGTTGCTAAGAAAGAATCAAGCAATCAGGTGGAATGATGACTGTCAGAAAGCTTTTGACAAGATAAAAGAATATTTACAGAAACCTCCAATCCTTATTCCTCCTGTTCCGGGGAGACCTCTAATAATGTACCTTTCAGTAACTGAGAACTCGATGGGGTGTGTATTGGGACAGCATGACGAGTCTGGTCGAAAAGAGCATGCCATATACTACCTTAGCAAAAAGTTTACCGACTGTGAAATCAAATATTCACAGCTTGAGAAAACATGCTGTGCTTTGGCCTGGGCTGCTCGCCGACTGAGGCAGTATATGTTGAACCATACTACCTTATTGATTTCTAAGATGGATCCAGTAAAGTACATCTTTGAGAAGCCGGCTCTCACTGGACGTGTTGCCCGTTGGCAGATGATTTTAACTGAGTATGATATCCAGTACACGTCACAGAAGGCCATTAAAGGTAGTATTCTGTCAGACTACCTTGCCGAGCAATCGATCGAGGATTATCAGCCTATGATGTTTGAATTCCCTGATGAAGACATCATGTATCTTAAGATGAAAGATTGCGAAGAGCCGCTTGTCGAGGAAGGACCGGATCTTGATGACAAGTGGACATTGATGTTTGATGGGGCTGTGAATGTGAATGGCAACGGTGTTAGTGCAGTGCTTATCAATCCTAAAGGTGGTCATATACCTTTTTCTGCCAGGCTGATTTTTGACGCCACCAACAATGAGGCTGAGTATGAGGCTTGTATCATGGGGATAGAAGAAGCCATCGATCTGAGGATCAAAACGCGTGACACATATGGAGATTCCGCTCTAGTGGTCAATGGTTATTTTTTACCAATGACAAGTATTTACAAAATATGGTCAAAGTGGATTTAAAGATTCAATTCAAAATAAGTATTATGAAAAGAAAGTTTGAAAATCAAAAGCATAAGGCTTAGGTTTCTAATGTTGAAAAACAAGTGTTAAATGTTTGCACAAAAGTTTTGGCTTGGGTTAGAGTGGAAAGAAGAAGAAGAATGGCTAAAGTCCTAATCATACAAGAGATGAGGGAAAAGAAGACAAGACCACAAATGGAGTTCCTCTCTTGAGATCATATTGATGATCCAAGTAGCTCCCATCCTTTGGAATAAGCAAGTGTCGCATTACGCGAAAAACCGGCGGGAAACGAAGAACAACAGAGCCGCCACCGTGCGTTATTTATCCCAAAAGAGGGAAAGGAAACGCTCAGAGTAAACCTGGAAAAAGCATGGTCTCGCGACCAAAGAGAATGGGATCGGGAGTCGGTTATGCGAAGGGAAGGTATTAGCACCCCTACGCATCCGTCATACTCGACGGGATCCACGCACAATAGAAAGGGAAAATGGTTGCTAAAACACTGCTCAAATAGACATCTATACAGGCTGAAAGAGACCCAAGAAAACAAACAAGACTGACTCGGCAGGATATCGCATCCTGGGCCTACTTAGTCTATCAGGCATAGACATCAGAGTCAAAGTAGTTCGGACTGGGGGAAAACATGCTCGCTAGGATGTCGCATCCTATGCATACGTATCTCCTTTGGACGAAGGAGAATCAGAGCATTCGTAGCTCGGCTCACGCACGCCAAACAAAACAACACAGGAAATCGACTGCCAATCGCTGGGCTTACGTCGAACTCCACACAAAATTGGGCAAACATGGAACCCGAATGCCAATCGATGGACTTACATCAGCTTCCGAACCAAACACACCCACACTGGAAAACGTGGAGCCCGAATGCCAATCACTGGACTTACATCAGCATCCGAACCGACAAACCCACACTAGAACCCGAATGCCACTCGATGGACTTACATCAGCTTCCAAGCACACAACAACACAAAACAAAGACACAAGCGCCCGGAGAGATCTGCTCATCTCCTGCCTACGTACCTCATCTGGTATGAGGATCAGGGCGACGTAGTTCCCCTACGAAGGGACACAGGACTAGCCTAACCAGATAACAGAGGGAGACACAACTAGGGAGACTACGACTTGAGCCTAGATGTTATCATGCAAAATCATCCTTAAGTCAAGGTTTCTAGCTAACTTGCACATGGAGCAAGCCTATCTTAATCAGCACAAACAATAGCAAACGATCACAAACCACACACACTATATGCACACAAGTGAGGCTCAAACAAGGGTGGGGCTGCAAGAGCAAGCCAACTGTACAGGGTGAGTTTTGCTCTTAACCTTGACATTGAGAGCCAAGGTGAAGCAGATGAAGGGTGAGTGAAGATAAGACTTCACAGCTCTTATCCCTGGCCAGGGAGAGCTTTAGACAAAGAAGTGTGGGTCCAGAAAGTGGGAACCCTTCTACACTTAAGACACTGACACAACTGTACATTGTACAAGATCTTGGGTTTGTATCCCAATGCATCAACACAGTGGTGTGAGCAGAGGGATGACTCAACAGAAGAGCGGGAGATAGATTGCATATCTCTCTTATCCACCAATTGCCTCATAGAGGTCTTTACCTGCTTGGGGACAAAAGTAAACAATCACAAACATTGCCTCTTAAGGAGGACTTCAGACAGGTGCCTGGCCAAGTAACAGGCCAGGTCTTCTAGACTACATGGAGACAAGAATGTTATACCTCAATGCAAATTGCTTATCAAGCAAAGCAAAGCAATCTTAGCAACTAATGTACCTGAAATCAATCAAATACAATCAGTATACCAATCACAGAACTAAACAGCAAATGGTTCACAGTTAACTACACACAGACAAACACAAGCCAATGCACCAAGGTGCAAACCATTAAGGCTCAAACTCAAATATCAATCCCTGCAAAACGAAGTCAAACTTAGCTATACACAAGTCACAAATCAAGTCCAATGGAAGCACACCATCAAGCAAAGGCCATTTGTGCTATTAACCTGAAACACAACTCAAAAGTGAGATCACAAACCACTAGTCCAAGACCAGGGTCAAAAGGAGATGAAAAATCCAAAACAGCAAGTGAAAAATGATCAAAACCAAGATAAATCAATTAAGAAGAGAATCCAATTGACCTCACACCAAAACTATGCACCAAATTCATTTCATGCACAATTTAAGTCAAACTAGGCAAGTGTGAACCACATGTGAGCAAACAGAATGATCACACTTAAACATATATCAAAACAGCTCAATAAATTCCACAAAAATTCAAGTCTAAACAGAACACACTCAATGAGCATCATGTCAAATTTCATGTTATTTGGACAAGAGGAAGTAGGGAAATTAAATTCAACAAGTCAGGACATGCAAAAATCAATCCAAACTACGTCACAAAGTGTACACCAACTTCAATCAATTGTAAAACAGTGACAACAAATAAGAAATGAATGGGACCAAAGCCAAAGTGAATTTCAACATGTTAAGAATCACTCCATCAAATTTCATCTTCATATGGTAAGGTATGAGAATTTCACAAGGCATGGAAGTTAATCACTCAAGAAAACCCTAAAAATGTCTAAACAGAAAACAAAAATCCCAATCAAATAGGAAATGTATCAACAATTCCTACAAAAAATCATGGTGAAACTAGATATACAGATGGTATCTCATGCAAAAAATCAGAGCCATAGGCATAGCATAGGCAGGGAAACAAAATTCATGAAGTTGACAGAACATAGTGTGACACACATTGTCACACTCAACTTGCACACATCATATCTTGCAAACCATAACTCCAAAATTAGCAAACTATACATCAAAATCACCAGGAAAGAGTCAAGAACATGCCTATAAAATTTCATGCATTTTGGCTAAGGCATCATCACTTCATGATCAATATGGTGAAACATACATCAAATGCATACATGAACAAGATCACTAGGCAAAGTCAAAAATTCACCAGGCACAACTTGGACTTCCATGCCTAAAAAAACTAGAGACAATCTGGAGATGGATGCAAAAATTCCCATTCAAATTGGATGAAAATTGGATTTATTATGATTTTTTGAAGTTTTGTGAAATAATGAAATATTTATTTAAGTTTTTTAATTGAATTAATTAAGTCTGATGGCAAACTTGTAATATTCATCTGCCAGGGCCAAAACGCAGCGTAGCATTTATTTGGTGGCGCCCTGTGATTGGTCCGTTTTGGTGGGAAACATGATTCAAACGCGAGGCATGGTTCAGCAAGATCAAACACACTATTTGGAGTGTTCTTGAGGTGTTCTTCAGCGAAAATTCCAGAAAATCTCACACGAACAAAACTCAACCAAAATTAACAAACAAGGTACCGTTGGAACCGTCTAAGCACATACATTCACAATATACAAACGAAATTTCCTAATTCCTACTGTGCTGGACGAATCGAGCGAAAAAAGATTTTGCATCAAAGCTTTGATTCACAATTTCTCTCTCAAATCCTAATGATTTTCAATTCTATCACTTGCACTATACTCTATGATCTTCATTCTACCAAAGCCACATCATGATTTGGAGAATGATGGAAATCGAATTCTAACCTTGGATGATGACAGCTGTGGAATTCGGTGAAATTAAGCTCCCTAACGCCAAAACAGATCCAGTACACTGCTATGGCAATTGATTGGAGTGATTTGCTCAGCTCGAAACAGCTCCAGATGCTTGAATCTTCAATTCGCCATGGTTGAGCAAGCTTGGACAGTTATGGTTTAGGCACGATTTTGGCTCCAATTGCTCCAAACAGTTCTTGCAAATTACCTGCAAGTGAAGATTCAACCAAGATCTTGCAAAAACAATGGTGAATTATTGATGAATTGATGAAAAAAAAGCTTAAGAAAAATGGAGAAAAAGTGAGAGATTTCTTGTGATTTTCTGTTTGGATCTGAGAATATGATTTGTGATTATGAAAAACAGTTATAATTATCTCTTTATACCAATGCTTAATCCACTTTGTTAATCACAATTAGCAAAATTGAATCAATTAGCAAAAAATGCAATTTCAAGTGTAATGGCCAATATGCCCTTTTCCAAACCAGTCAATGTATCAGTCCAAATTTGGTTCAAGCAAGTTCCAAATGCTATTTGTGAAGTGTTGCAACTGGTCCCATGTGCATAGGCCATGTATTTCTCAAAATCACTATGTCATGCCAAAAATGCAAATGAATTCACTTGAAGAATGCCATTTTGCTATGAGAGTTTTTGATGAAATGTGATTATGCACCATGAAAGATCATATGAAATGTGGTTTGCTCAAATAAAAATCAACCAAATTGGCCTTTCCATGTGAAAGTTATGGCACTTTGAATTTGGGCATTTTCTGAAAATGATTGGACCATCTCTTGCCAACCACACATGGGAAATTCAAGTTCTTGGACTTTTTGGAATGGTGAGATCAAGATCTTCAACTTTCATGTTGGACAAAATTCCATTTGAAGCTTGTATGATGAAGCAATTTTGAGGAGCAAAACTTTCCCTTTTGGGCAGTTAAAATTACAGGTCACCTGCCATTTTAGGAAACTTCTTGTCTGACTTTATTTTCTTCAACCTTGATCTTTGGTATGTCAAATGAGACTTGTATGGACATGAATGAAGCCTTTCAAACCATCTCACACCTTCCAATCCATAAAATCAGGCACAGTTGACCACAGTTGACTTTTCATGGTTTCAGCTGAAATTCAGCTTGACTGATGACTTCTGAGCATCCAATCTTTGGCCAAATCACTTCAAAGTGATCCTTAGACCATATGAACTTGGTAAACCAACATCAGGGCCTTGTCTCAATGGAAAGGGCACATGCTTGCTTGTGTGACCTGATCTCCTGACCAGTTTGACCTAATTTGTCAGCTGGACTTGTACTTGGGCAAATGGCTATGCAATGCTATGCAATGGACTTTGTTATGTTAATGACCTAATGATGAAAATCTATGTACACAAGGTAGGTGCAAATTTGAGGTGCTACAGCTGCCCCTATTCAATCAACTGGGAACCCGAATGGATGAGAGCAACAACTGTCAGACTTTCAGGGTAAACAGAGATTGAATACCAAGAACCGTAGAATTTGCACACTGCTGGGAATCACCAACGGAAACGTCCACTGGGATCTGATATTTATTACTGGGATCCCCCTTTTTTTTTTCTCCTCAAAGGATAAAGTCACCCCCAGACATCTCAACGACGATGAATGGGAACAGAAATCAACAACTAGATGCCAACGGACAACTAGGAAAAACTCGACGTTTACCAAGACCAACGGAGAGGTAACTCTACTGGAGGACGACCAGGAAAAACTCGACGTTTACCAAGACCAACGGAGAGGTAACCAGACATCAACGGATGAATGGGAAGACTCGACCAGACGTCATAGGACGAAAGGGAGAAGCTCGACGTTTATCGACACCAACGGAGAAGGAGAAAGCCACTTCACGAGGGAAAGGCACCACAATCAGAAACCGAATAGGACGTCTACTGGGGATTCTGGCTGGGAATCAACCAGACATGACTGGAGAATAGGGTATACCATCAAACGTCAACGGACGAATGAGAAAAACTCGACGTTTATCGAAACCAACGGAGAGGTAAATCCGCATGAGGAGGGGTATAACTAGACGTCGTCGGACGACCAGGAAAAACTCGACGTTTATCGACACCAACGGAGAGGAGGAAACTCTAAGGGGAACCATATGGTATTACCAAATGATCTGCGGGGAATAAGCAACTAGATGTCATCGGACGACTAGGAAAAACTCGACGTTTATCGACACCAACGGAGAGGAGGTTCAACTGGGGATGACCCTGTGGGGAAAGATATCAACTATACGCCAACAGACGCATAGGAAAAACTCGACGTTTATCGACACCAACGGAGAGGAGGACTCTTCTGGGGAGAGTGAACACAACCAAATCATCAACGAATGATCGGGAAAAACTCGACGTTTATCGACACCAACGGAGAGGAGGATATCTTCACTAGGAAAGAAAAACGACGTTATGAACATCGAAGGATGATGTTTACCGACACCAAAAAAGACCAGACACTTACGCATGACTAGGAAAGCACCGAAAGATGGTGTTTACCGACACCAAGGAAACAACACACGCGGGTGCTGACAGGATGCTGACATCTACATGTGTCAAGGCAAGGCTACACACTTGCAGGGGATCTCATTAGGGATCAAAGTCACGACAGCGAGCAAACAGGAAGGAGCACCAAGGATACCGGGTTGTAGGTATGAAACGGGTGACCGACCAAACTTGAATTGGTTTGTGTTCTAAAACACTCATCATCCTGGAGAGGGCTAGAAAAGCGATCTTGTTAAAGGATGGACATCCGATTCCATAGGGAATACGAATCTTACTCTGCTGGAGAAAACAATCAAAAGATTGACCAAAGAGTGCATGAGATATATCATCTATAGCCGTCAAAACGTAGACAATACACTCGCATGGAAGATTATCCATAACCAGATTGGTTGTTAAATGGATAAATCAACCGACATCATCCTGAAGAGTGCAAAGGCAAACTTTTTAAAGGATGGATATTCAATTCCGAACAAAGGAATACGAATCTTACTCAACTGGGGAGGATGACTTCGACCCAAGAGCGCATGAGATATATTATCTATAGCCGTCAAGACGTAGATAACATACTCGCATGGAAGATTATCCATAACCGGGTTGTAGGTTGTTAGATGGATAAGCGACCGACATCATCCTGAAGAGAGCGAAAGCAAACTTGTTAAAGGATGGACATTCGATTTCACAAGGAATACGAATCTTACTCAGCTGGAGAAAACAATCAAAAGACTGACCAACGAGTGCATGAGATATATTATCTATAGCCGTCAAAACGTAGATAATATACTCGCACGGAAGATTATCCATAACCGGATTGCAGGTTGTTAAATGGATAAATCCGAAAAGAAAGGCATCAGGGTACCAGCCTAGGTATGCAAAAGATGACCAATCAAAAAGGGATAAAGTTGCTAACTCAGAGCAAATACCCAAAGGGAAGGGGAAGACCCACTGGAGACAATATTGCTTGATCAAGGCCAGTATCCAGGGGGGAAAAGAATATCAATACCGCAAACGGGATACTGATAACTGCAAAGAGGGGATTACATCTACCGGTTTGTAGGTAGAAAACCACGGAAAAGTAACCAGTCATCAATAGGATGAGCACAAAGGGTTAACTCTGCTAGGGGGTGAAAGTGGGATTTTACAACTACCAGTAGTAGGTAGAAAACCACAACAATAGGACTTACAACTACCGGTTCGTAGGTAGAAGCCAACAAACAACCTGGTTATGGACAGAGTGAGAACAAAGGATTTACAACTACCGGGTAGTAGGTAGAGAACAGCAAATTCCGCTGAGGATAAGATGAATGAGTGTCGGTTAGTGAGCAACTATTCATTTATGCCCCAGGGAGGCACAAGAGACAGTCACAAGGAAGCCAGTTTAGGATCGATCCAAAAAAGGCAAACTGAATCAAGACTCATCCTAATGAGGAAAGAACTCAATAGGGAAAAACCATCCCGTTATGTGTAGGGAGGAAACGGAAACAACCGTCATCCACGAGGATGTATCTCAGTGGGGAATGGCAGGAAAGGATAGACACTTTCTGCTTAAGGGGTAGACTCTACATGGAGAGATTAGACATACCCACATCTGCTAGGAGACCACTGGGTAGAACCAGGTTTTTCTTTCACCGACGAATGAGGAAATAAACCTCTGTGGGGGTACCAATCCTGAATGCCGTCAGGAGCAACTGTAGCGAGAGTGCTGTACCGATGTTGAACCACATAATCCGCCTCTGCCGGGGATACGGTTTGGTTGGGTTAACACGTGAATGCATATGTTTGAGCTTTTCTATGGCGTAATGCTCCATATCGAATGGAAATGCTACGCAATTTTGAGGATGCAATGATCACTATATGCAAAATGCAAAAAGATGAAAACTCCGCTGGGGAGCCCAAAGATCAAATACTCCAACTTTGTGGGGAGACTCTGCTTGAAGAAGACTCTGCGGGGAGAGTACCGACTTCTCACTCATGCTGGGGAACGGAGGTACCAGGAATCAACCAGACCTCTGGTGAGGATAGATAGGCATTGATAAAGTTCACCATGTCAACAACTCTGCTGAGGATCTATCTGAGAAAATGACAGAGTATTGGGATGTCAATCCATCAAATACTGAATCTTATCAGAAACACACCCGTGCCGGGGTGAGGAGAAGACTGCTCTGCTGGAGAGGCGAAAGTTGAAGTCTTCAATACATCTTCTGCCAGGGGAGCTGCCCCACAATAATGTTCAAATAGCAAACATGCTAAGGATGCCCCACGATAGGGCTCAAAAAGCACTCTACTGGGGAAGCCCCCCCATAGGTGCTAACAGGGACCTGGAAGAAGAATGCTGCACTGCCGGGAACATGAAGATGAACAACTTCAACCAACACTGCACTGAGCAACCTTGCTGAGGAGGGACCATAAGAGGTTCTACAGGAAAAGCATAGTTATGCTCGAGATACGAACAAATGTCTTACCTGTTGGTAATCAAACCACCCTTGGGAGAGCACTGCAGGTCTCCTAGGTATCCTTCCATCATTGTGAATGTTCACTTTATTTAAGAACAATTTTGAAAAATTTGTTTATTTTGAAAACAATGATACTTTATCAATTAAAACATGTAAAACATTTGTTGAATTGAAACAAATAAGAGTGCAAATAATTGGATAAAAGCTCAAATTGATGTGATGGAATGGTAGTCTGCAAAGGGCGAGACTCCATAGATCTGTACAAGTTTGAAACCGGTGATATATATTGGAGAGGGCTACATTGAACATAATGACCTTTCCTCTACCATTCCGAATTTTCGATGTATTCGGAGCTTCAGTCGACGACGAATCGAGAATCCCTGACGGATGACAGATATAGAGCACAGTCTTGTCAAGATGCAGTTACCTGCCAAATCCCTAATTTTTGCCTAGATTGCCCCAGTGTGAGGTGGTCAATCTAGTGGGATGCAAAATATATATTTTTTTCAATGTCTCTAACTTTTGCCTGGATCGCCCTTTCGGGTTCTCAATCCACCAAGACGCTCCTTTTTGCCTAAGTCGCCCTTTGGGGTGTTCGACTTAACGAGCTGTTCTGCTTTTTTTTCCTTGTTTTAGGCGAAGTATTTCTTGACTGCATCTGGATTCACAGGACGAGTGAACTTCTTCATCCATTGTTGTAAGTGTCAAAGCACTGCCTGGAAAGGCTCTCTTGACAACATATGGACATTCACAATTTGGGGTTCACTTGCCCCTGGAATCGGGCCCGAAAGACAAGACTTTCTTGAGCACAAGGTCCCTCGGAACACACGAGGCTTGACCTTCTTGTCGAATGCTTTCATCACTCTCTGCTGATATAACTGACCATGACACATGGCAGTCAATCTCTTCTTTTCGATTCAGCATCAGTCAACTTGGGACTTTGAGGGTGCTATTTCTCTTTTGTTTCTTCCTTCTTTTCTTTCTTTTGATTTCTTTTGATTTTGCCCCCTCTCTTTCCTTGTCTTTTTTTTTTATTGATTTTTTTTGATGCCCCAGTTGGCTGTTCTGCTGATTCTCGAGATGCAACTGAGTGATCTTCTTTTCTTGCTCGAGAAGTCGGGAAATCTCGTCAGGAATCCCTTCAACATCATCTTCTTCCGCTTCGAATACAGGGAATTCAAAATTGGGAGATGACGTCGGATCACTATGTTCAATGGGTTTAAGAAACAACCTGCATAATGATTTTGATATGAAAAGCTTTTTGGAAAACAACCAAGACAATCGTTATGAAGATGAAAAGATTGCTTTTATTCTTGTTTTTAGGGTTTTTTGTGATCACCAATTTCATGTAAAAAGCAAAAAGGGAAAACAAATGGAAAAACAAATGTTTAACGTGCATTTATTTGAATGAAAATATCATTGCACAAAATGTTGCCAACAATGTCATCACTTCTCCTTTTGGCATGGGAGAAGGGTTTTTAAACAAAGTGACTATTACTCTGACTTGAACAACTGTAGGAACGCCCACAGTGACCCAATTGTGATAGATTCCGCCAGGGATGACAACTGTCAGTATTCTTTGCATCAGCAGCCTCTGCTTTTGAACAACCCTCTTTGTCGAAGACCTCGGAAGACAAGTCAGCGCCAGCCTGGGACTTGTTATCTTCAAGCTTGATTAACATGGGGGCCCAAGTCTTCAAAATTCAGAACACCTGACTTTACGAGGTCTTGAACCTTCATTTTCAACTGAAAGCAACTATCCACATCATGACCAGGAGCACCCAAATGATACTCACAATACTGCTCAGGCCTATACCACCACCGAGGGTTGACGGGTATAGCCGGCGGGTCACTGGGAGTAATCAAGTTCCGCTCTATCAAAGAGGGATACAACTCTGAGTATGACATAGGGATCGGGTCAAAAATGATCCTCTTCCTCTCATTACCCGTATTGGCTTGATTATCATTGGGAGGCTAGTAAGCCTGCTGTTGAGGACGATGTTGCTGATGTTGATACTGCTGAGTTGGTCTTCTCTGTTGCTGTGGAGTTTGAGTTGCTGGGATAGTCACAGCAGCGACCTGACGATATTGTCCTCTATTCGCACTCCTTCGACGGTGCACAGCATTTGTTTCATTCTCTCCCCTTTTAGGTGCCCTAGAGTATGTCTTCTTAGAATTCGAAGAACTTGAAAAGTCGGGATCTTGAATCTTTCCTGCTTTGATGAGACTCTCAGTTCTCTCTCCACAGACAACAACATCAGAAAAGCTACTGAACGGGCAACTCCCCATGCGGTCCATGAACACACCTTGTAAGGTTCCAATGACCATGTCAGTCAGCTCTCTCTCCAACATCGGAGGTTGCACCCTTGCGGCTAGCTCGCGCCATCTCTGAGCATATTCTTTGAAGCTCTCACCGGTCTTCTAACACAGGCTCTGCAGTTGGGTTCGGCTCGGAGCCATGTCCATGTTGTGCTTGTATTGCCTCAGAAAATCTTCTCCCAAATCTTTCCAGCTTCTAGCTGATTCTTTCTTCAGATCCATGTACCAGTCCAAAGACGCTCCAAACAAACTGTCTTGGAAAAAGTACATCCACATCTTCTCGTCGTCAGTGTAAGCAGAGATCTTCCTAAAGTAAGCCTGCACATGGGTGCGAGGACAGGAGGTACCGTTGTACTTTTCGAATGCGGGCGCTTTGAACTTGTACGGGATCCTCAAACCCTCTACTAGCCCCATATTTGTAACATCGAACCCCAGAGAGTTCTGACATTCCATCGCACGGATCTTCTCAGCCAGGGCATTGACCTTACGATCCCTCTCTTCGGTTCTCACAACGTCATCGTCCTCACTGAGGAGAGTAAACATGTCCTCTTGTCTGTCAACAATCGGAGTAGAATGACGAACTGGAGCCCGGGTAGCTCTGGCATTGACTTCTGCAGCAAGAGGCTGTCCGTTGATCCTTATTCCTCTCAACTCCTCCCCGACGGCATAGTCGTTAGTGGGAGCAGCAACATTGACATTCTCATAAGCAGGTGCAACAACAGGCGAAGCACGGTTGGACGTCTGGATCACAGTCTCCTGTCTCTGAACCAGGGCTCTAAGTTCCTCTTGACCCTGAGCAACCCCCTGCATCATTGACATGAACTGGGCCATGTTCGCCCTCATCTCAGCCAACGCAGTCTGAACCTGATCCATATTCCTCTGATGGTTGAGTCTGGTTGAATACCGATGCGGTCGCTGATCAGCTATCCTGTCTGACACAGGAACCAGAGTGAGAAGTACGAACTAGAACACCTGTTATGCAAATGTTATGAGTATGATGCTAATGCATATGATGCACATGGAATGATCATTTCTCAGGCATTCAGAGAGCCTGATTCATCTTCAGAAGATAGCAATCTGCAGCAACGACACAGTATACAAGAGCAATGAGTACCGAGTGAAACCAACAATTTCATCTGTAAATGAGCACCCGGATCTATCAGTGAACAGACTCTGGAATGTACCTGAGAAATGATATGCATGCAGGGATTAGTTTTTTTCTTTTTTCTCTTTTTTTTTTGCATTTCTTTTGAAAAATAAACATGCTATGGTGCACATGATGCAGACGCGACTGGCAAGCTGTGCATCTCTGAACATAGTATCGAAGCTTCGGCTCGAACTCTGATCACAATCATCTGAAACCCAAAGTCAACTGATCAACTGTCATCTGAACCCAATCTGAGAAACTGAGTCACTAACAGAACCCTGAGTCACCATCAAGTCACCTACCGGTCACCATCTGTACCTGTTAAAGTGATCATTCCCTCCCCACTCACGGGTGTCATCTAGGCCAGGGTAAGGTCGAGAGAAACGCAGGATAAACAACCCTTTCAAGAATATCATCCTGTGCACACCAGATGTATGCACCGATAATACCCCATCAGAGTCTGAACTGCTCGTGATATCAATGTTCCGCTAAGTGGCGTACACCACCCGCTTCCCATGAATCACTCTATTCCTAGGTTTCCTAGATTGCACTCATAGCCTGGGTATTGGGCCTTTTACCTCGAGTAACTCCCACCCCAAACAGAGAGACACAGCCAGCACAACAAATGAATATGAATAAATGCAAACATTAATGCAAACAATAAATGCAAACAATAAATGAAATGAATGCAATAAATAACAGCACAAAGCAACCAAAGCCCTAACCTAGAGAGCGCTAGGAGAGACTCGCTTAGGGAAGATGGACCAGCAAGAGGTCAACTTCTCTTTGTCCCCAGCAGAGTCGCCAGCTGTCGCATTACGCGAAAAACCGGCGGGAAACGAAGAACAACAGAGCCGCCACCGTGCGTTATTTATCCCAAAAGAGGGAAAGGAAATGCTCAGAGTAAACTTGGAAAAAGCATGGTCTCGCGACCAAAGAGAATGGGATCGGGAGTCGGTTATGCGAAGGGAAGGTATTAGCACCCCTACGCATCCGTCGTACTCGACGGGATCCACGCACAATAGAAAGGGAAAATGGTTGCTAAAACACTGCTCAAATAGACATCTATACAGGCTGAAAGAGACACAAGAAAGCAAACAAGACTGACTCGGCTGGATATCGCATCCTGGGCCTACTTAGTCTATCAAGCATAGACATCAGAGTCAAAGTAGTTCGGACTGGGGGAAAACATGCTCGCTAGGATGTCGCATCCTATGCATACGTATCTCCTTTGGACGAAGGAGAATCAGAGCATTCGTAGCTCGGCTCACGCACGCCAAACAAAACAACACAGGAAATCGACTGCCAATCGCTGGGCTTACGTCGAACTCCACACAAAATTGGGCAAACATGGAACCCGAATGCCAATCGATGGACTTACATCAGCTTCCGAACCAAACACACCCACACTGGAAAACATGGAGCCCGAATGCCAATCACTGGACTTACATCAGCATCCGAACCGACAAACCCACACTAGAACCCGAATGCCACTCGATGGACTTACATCAGCTTCCAAGCACACAACAACACAAAACAAAGACACAAGCGCCCGGAGAGATCTGCTCATCTCCTGCCTACGTACCTCATCTGGTATGAGGATCAGGGCGACGTAGTTCCCCTACGAAGGGACACAGGACTAGCCTAACCAGATAACAGAGGGAGACACAACTAGGGAGACTACGACTCGAGCCTAGATGTTATCATGCAAAATCATCCCTAAGTCAAGGTTTCTAGCTAACTTGCACATGGAGCAAGCCTATCTTAATTAGCACAAACAATAGCAAACGATCACAAACCACACACACTATATGCACACAAGTGAGTCTCAAACAAGGGTGGGGCTGCAAGAGCAAGCCAACTGTACAGGGTGAGTTTTGCTCTTAACCTTGACATTGAGAGCCAAGGTGAAGCAGATGAAGGGTGAGTGAAGATAAGACTTCACAGCTCTTATCCCTGGCCAGGGAGAGCTTTAGACAAAGAAGTGTGGGTCCAGAAAGTGGGAACCCTTCTACACTTAAGACACTGACACAACTGTACATTGTACAAGATCTTGGGTTTGTATCCCAATGCATCAACACAGTGGTGTGAGCAGAGGGATGACTCAACAGAAGAGCGGGAGATAGATTGCATATCTCTCTTATCCACCAATTGCCTCATAGAGGTCTTTACCTGCTTGGGGACAAAAGTAAACAATCACAAACATTGCCTCTTAAGGAGGACTTCAGACAGGTGCCTGGCCAAGTAACAGGCCAAGTCTTCTAGACTACATGGAGACAAGAATGTTATACCTCAATGCAAATTGCTTATCAAGCAAATCAAAGCAATCTTAGCAACTAATGTACCTGAAATCAATCAAATACAATCAGTATACCAATCACAGAACTAAACAGCAAATGGTTCACAGTTAACTACACACAGACAAACACAAGCCAATGAACCAAGGTGCAAACCATTAAGGCTCAAACTCAAATATCAATCCCTGCAAAACAAAGTCAAACTTAGCTATACACAAGTCACAAATCAAGTCCAATGGAAGCACACCATCAAGCAAAGGCCATTTGTGCTATTAACCTGAAACACAACTCAAAAGTGAGATCACAAACCACTAGTCCAAGACTAGGGTCAAAAGGAGATGAAAAATCCAAAACAGCAAGTGAAAAATGATCAAAACCAAGATAAATCAATTAAGAAGAGAATCCAATTGACCTCACACCAAAACTATGCACCAAATTCATTTCATGCACAATTTAAGTCAAACTAGGCAAGTGTGAACCACATGTGAGCAAACAGAATGATCACACTTAAACAAATATCAAAACAGCTCAATAAATTCCACAAAAATTCAAGTCTAAATAGAACACACTCAATGATCATCATGTTAAATTTCATGTTATTTGGACAAGAGGAAGTAGGGAAATTAAATTCAACAAGTCAGGACATGCAAAAATCAATCCAAACTACGTCACAAAGTGTACACCAACTTCAATCAATTGTAAAACAGTGACAACAAATAAGAAATGAATGGGACCAAAGCCAAAGTGAAGTTCAACATGTTAAGAATCACTCCATCAAATTTCATCTTCATATGGTAAGGTATGAGAATTTCACAAGGCATGGAAGTTAATCACTCAAGAAAACTCTAAAAATGTCTAAACAGCAAACAAAAATCCCAATCAAATAGGAAATGTATCAACAATTCCTACAAAAAATCATGGTGAAACTAGACATACAGATGGTATCTCATGCAAAAAATCAGAGCCATAGGCATAGCATAGGCAGGGAAACAAAATTCATGAAGTTGACAGAACATAGTGTGACACACATTGTCACACTCAACTTGCACACATCATATCTTGCAAACCATAACTCCAAAATTAGCAAACTATACATCAAAATCACCAGGAAAGAGTCAAGAACATGCCTATAAAATTTCATGCATTTTGGCTAAGGCATCATCACTTCATGATCAATATGGTGAAACATACATCAAATGCATACATGAACAAGATCACTAGGCAAAGTCAAAAATTCACCAGGCACAACTTGGACTTCCATGCCTAAAAAAACTAGAGACAATCTGGAGATGGATGCAAAAATTCCCATTCAAATTGGATGAAAATTGGATTTATTATGATTTTTTGAAGTTTTGTGAAATAATGAAATATTTATTTAAGTTTTTTAATTGAATTAATTAAGTCTGATGGCAAACTTGTAATATTCATCTGCCAGGGCCAAAACGCAGCGTAGCATTTATTTGGTGGCGCCCTGTGATTGGTCCGTTTTGGTGGGAAACATGATTCAAACGCGAGGCATGGTTCAGCAAGATCAAACACACTATTTGGAGTGTTCTTGAGGTGTTCTTCATCGAAAATTCCAGAAAATCTCACACGAACAAAACTCAACCAAAATTAACAAACAAGGTACCGTTGGAACCGTCTAAGCACATACATTCACAATATACAAACGAAATTTCCTAATTCCTACTGTGCTGGACGAATCGAGCGAAAAAGGATTTTGCATCAAAGCTTCGATTCCCAATTTCTCTCTCAAATCCTAATGATTTTCAATTCTATCACTTGCACTATACTCTATGATCTTCATTCTACCAAAGCCACATCATGATTTGGAGATTGATGGAAATCGAATTCTAACCTTGGATGATGACAGCTGTGGAATTCGGTGAAGTTAAGCTCCCTAACGCCAAAATAGATCCAGTACACTGCTATGGCAATTGATTGGAGTGATTTGCTTAGCTCGAAACAACTCCAGATGCTTGAATCTTCAATTCTCCATGGTTGAGCAAGCTTGGACAGTTATGGTTTAGGCA
Source organism: Lathyrus oleraceus (assembly GCF_024323335.1). NCBI lineage: Eukaryota > Viridiplantae > Streptophyta > Magnoliopsida > Fabales > Fabaceae > Lathyrus > Lathyrus oleraceus. Next base: position 491,719,250 of record NC_066584.1, on the reverse strand, counting down.
CGATTTTGGCTCCAATTGCTCCAAACAGTTCTTGCAAATTACCTGCAAGTGAAGATTCAACCAAGATCTTGCAAAAACAATGGTGAATTATTGATGAATTGATGAAAAAAAGCTTAAGAAAAATGGAGAAAAAGTGAGAGATTTCTTGTGATTTTCTGTTTGGATCTGAGAATATGATTTGTGATTATGAAAAACAGTTATAATTATCTCTTTATACCAATGCTTAATCCACTTTGTTAATCACAATTAGCAAAATTGAATCAATTAGCAAAAAATGCAATTTCAAGTGTAATGGCCAATATGCCCTTTTCCAAACCAGTCAATGTATCAGTCCAAATTTGGTTCAAGCAAGTTCCAAATGCTATTTGTGAAGTGTTGCAACTGGTCCCATGTGCATAGGCCATGTATTTCTCAAAATCACTATGTCATGCCAAAAATGCAAATGAATTCACTTGAAGAATGCCATTTTGCTATGAGAGTTTTTGATGAAATGTGATTATGCACCATGAAAGATCATATGAAATGTGGTTTGCTCAAAGAAAAATCAACCAAATTGGCCTTTCCATGTGAAAGTTATGGCACTTTGAATTTGGACATTTTCTGAAAATGATTGGACCATATCTTGCCAACCACACATGGGAAATTCAAGTTCTTGGACTTTTTGGAATGGTGAGATCAAGATCTTCAACTTTCATGTTGGTTAAAATTCCATTTGAAGCTTGTATGATGAAGCAATTTTGAGGAGCAAAACTTTCCCTTTTGGGCAGTTAAAATTACAGGTCACTTGCCATTTTAGGAAACCTCTTGTCTGACTTTATTTTCTTCAACCTTGATCTTTGGTATGTCAAATGAGACTTGTATGGACATGAATGAAGCCTTTCAAACCATCTCACACCTTCCAATCCATAAAATCAGGTACAGTTGACCACAGTTGACTTTTCATGGTTTCAGCTGAAATTCAGCTTGACTGATGACTTCTGAGCATCCATTCTTTGGCCAAATCACTTCAAAGTGATGCTTAGACCATATGAACTTGGTAAACCAACATCAGGGCCTTGTCTCAATGGAAAGGGCACATGCTTGCTTGTGTGACCTGATCTCCTGACCAGTTTGACCTAATTTGTCAGCTGGACTTGTACTAGGGCAAATGGCTATGCAATGCTATGCAATGGACTTTGTTATGTTAATGACCTAATGATGAAAATGTATGTACACAAGGTAGGTGCAAATTTGAGGTGCTACAGCAAGCACAAAGCATAAGCAATCAAACAAGTCTCATAAGAGATCCTCAATGTATCTTGTATCTTCCATTTTGGATGAACATGGCAATGGTCCTCCAATCAAGCTCAAATGCAAATTCCTAGCACAAAAGCACACACATCAAAAGTTCCATGAAGCAAAAACAAGAATGGATAAGAGTGAGTTTAGAGATTTGGTCCTTCTAATCCATCTTCATGATTAAGATCCTTTTACTCCAATTTTGCATAAGGAAGGTCCTAGAATCTAAGTCCAATTCTCCATTTTTGCATAGGGGAAGTCCTAGAAACTAAGTCCATTCTTTGCATTTGGTCCACAACCATCAAAACAAAAACACAAGCACAATAATATATACACAATTATGTGCTCAAGTGAGCAAAAGGCAAATGGCATTAACATAAACATGTGCTCAAGTGAGCAAAGAGAAAAGCAAATGGATAATATGTGCAAGAATAATAAATTGCATAAAGCAAAATGTTAATTGTCAATAGTTAGTGTTAGTAGTTAGAGTGCCATAAGGCAAATTTAGCGCTATGTTAAGCAATCGTAATTGGACTTATGTAGAAGTCATAACTATCTGAGGCCGGTCAATAATAATGTAGGCAACAAACACAAGTTAGGAGTCTTGATTAGTGAACCAAGTCCCAACAACTTGCCATGCCAAAAAAGAAAATGAGAAATGATCTTGTATTGGTTTAAGCCTTTTGCATGATTTAGAAGACAACCTATCCTTAATGCAAAGCCATTCACCTGATCAATTGATTAAGATGAATTAGATTTGAATCAAGGAAGGTTAAGTCTCCCTAATCAATGCCAACTTATCAACCTTCAACTCATTGATCAAAAAGAAAAGAAGTAGAAGAAGAAGAAGGAGAAGATGGATAAGAGAAATGGAAATGACAAAATTAAAGTGCATTAAATGAAACACAATGTACCAATCCTCATATGTTGACCAATAACATTGAGAGTCAAGGTCAAACAATCAAAAACAGAAGTGAGATGAAGATTGAGAGTCAAGAAATGAATAAACTATTTTTGCATTTTTTAATGTTAAAAAATAAACTTGAAATAAAGTAAAAGAAAACGTCAAACTTCAAAATTACTTCAAATCAACCTTGGAAGGTCCAAGTACTTTATCCCAAGCTCAACAAGGTCAAACAAAGTTTGACAAATTTTTTTAGCATTTTTAAAAGTCAGAAATTATTTTTAATCAATTAAAAATGAATAAAAATAACCTAACTGAACTAAAATCTCAAATAAATCTCAAATCAATTCAAAAATTGATTAGAATATTTTTCATAGATCCATCATCATTCAAATAGGTTAGGAAAATATTTTTGCATTTTTTGAATATCAAAAACTATTTAAAATGAATTAAAAATAACCAGAAAAGAGAAAATTCACAAAAAATATCAAATCACAAAATAAAAAATATTAAAAATCAGAAATAGAAACTAGAATTTATTTGGGAAATAATGTAATTGGTCCCATAATTTTTGGATAAAAAATGAAAGAGATATGATTTTTTGAAATAAAAGGAATTTAAGAAAATAAAAACAGAAATTATAAAATGCAAAAAAAGGAGGAGCGTTGGATCTGAGCTCATTAATTGAGCTGGCAGATCACACGCTCCTAAGGCGCGCGCCTATGGTGATCCACGGTCAATGCGTGCACATGTGAAACAATAGAAAGTCATAACAAGCGATGGCTAAGATTCAATCTAGGAAATATATCCAATGGCCAGGATTAAAACTGGAGATGATGAAGCCACCGGAGCCACCGTCTTCTCCGGTGAGCTTTAGGATTCCGGCCAAATTGCAGAAACTCAAAAGGAAACTAAAGTGTGTGATCTATACATCATTAGAAAGCTGGGATGATGTACATCATCCCTATACCATCCATTTTCCTTCTAGATCTCTATAGTGTGAGAAATCAGAGATGGAAAAATCTGGTGTTCATTATGAACTCAATGAATTTCAAAAATTAAAAGCATAAACATGATGCCTCCATTGAGATGACTTCAGCCAACACAAAATCTAAGCCAATAGGTCAATGGATTAAGAGAATCGAAGAAAATACCAGTTGGAATGTAAGCTTGAGTTCTGGTGATTTCAACATGATGCCTTGCTTGCTTTATCAAAACAAAAGTTTAATGAAGTGTATAATGAAGGTCTAGAAGCATTATATCTAAGAATACAACCAGATGAAGCTGAATTCGAGATCTGAAATTTTTTGAGAAAAATGCAATTGCTTCTTTAGTGATGGTTAGGGAGAAAATCCTGTAGCATTTCAGGTTGAATTGGGTGTGTGAAATGGAGGGAATGAGGCCTCTATTTATAGAGAAATTGGCAAGGAAAGTGTGAAAGGATCCGTGTGCATGGCATGTGAAGTTTCATTGCATGGGCTTGCATGATCATGCACAAGGCCCAAAAACAATGCCAAATGAGTTCTGAATACCAGCCAGATGGAAATGGACGTGTGAAATGCAAAGGCAATTGCTCATGTAGCAAAATTTCAAGTGAATTCTCCATTTGTACCTAAACAATCATCTCTTCGAAAGTACCATTTAGAAAATCCAAGCATAGGCAGATGGGTAATGGTTGGAAAGGTCTTTGTATGAGTAACAAATGTTATGTTGGACAAAAACTCATTTGGAGTGTGGAAATTTATGAAATTTGAGTTTAAAGTGTGATGTGCAACACATGTCAAGGCAAGGTTTCTAAAATTGGCCAACCTTCAAGCCCTTCTGTTTTGATGATGCAAGCTTCAAATGGAAATACCTCCAACATAAAAGTTGTATATCTTTTCAAGACAATCAAAATGGACTTAAATTTTGCATAATTTGGATTTTTGATGAAAGAGTTATGGGCACTTGAAGTTGGACTTTTTTGACTTTTAATGCCTTTGACCCAAAAGGACCTATAATGTCTTGCATTATCAAATGTATTTCTTTTAGGATTTTGAAAATTTGTTCAACATAACATTTGAAGTAGACATCTCAAGCTTTCCAATGCATTTGATTCCATCTCAAAATCATAAAAAATAAAAGAGTTGTGTCCTTGGGAAGTTGACCTAATATTAGGGTTTTAGTCAAAATGACGTATAATGTATGGGAATGGAAGATGGTTTTCCAAGCTTCAAATCAAATTTGGATGAACATGAAAGTTGTTCATATTGTCCTTAAGAACAATTTTTCTTTTGGAACCATCCCCATTTGACCAACACATAAAAAGTTAGGTCTCAGTGCATTTCAAAATAGTCAGGTGAATTGACTGATCAACTTCTCAAGTCCATGACTCATACCTTGATGAATTGATGATTGAGGATATTCAAATAAGTTCAAATATGCATTAAATTATGAATTAAAGAACTTCCCTTGATTGTATTTGACCATGGGCTGAGGTTGCTTCATGAGCAGGGCATTGTGGTGCACAGATGAATTAGGGTTTCTCTGGGGAACAAACCTCAAATCCTTTGACTTACTTTGATCAAAAATGATGAATTGAGATACTAGGGAGGAATATTTGATGGATGAGAGCTTTGGGGACCATTACCATGCTTGCTATCATCTCCTCTTGACCTTACCATTGCATAAGTGATCTCTTTGAAACTCTTGGCCTTGTGATTGCTCAAGCTACAAACACAAGATGTTAGTGACATATTTTTATGCTTTTGGTTAGTAAACAAAATGAGAAAAGCAATGATATACAATTCAAGCATGCTTGGTGATCTCAAACCACTCACAAGAGACCCCACCCAAGGGCAAAGGGAACCAAGATGCTAATGATCCTTAAGGCTATGCAAATGAAATGTTATGATGCCATGAGGGATCTTAGGGACAAAATTGGGGTCTTACAGAGAACATCCGATCTGATGGGGCAAAAGATACCAGGAACCAAAGACTTTTGCAGGGACTTAAGCATCAGTCACTCCAGCTGGGGATAGGATAAACATACAGATAAAGTCCGTCGTAGAAGCAACTCTACTGGGGAAAATGTCAGAGGGGAAGATGGAACTTTATGGGGAACAACCACCAACCAGAAGGTTCCAAAGTCACCATATATATTGCACTAATGAAGAAAACCAACTCTACTGAGGAGGGCAGGATACCATTCCGCTGAGGAAGGAAAGGTAAACATCTTCATCAACCACTCGGCTCGGGAAGAAAATGCAAACGGGCTCTGATCAGGCCATCCTCCAAAGGGAGTGCTGCTAATGACCGAACCGGGGATGATCCGTAGGCAACTGCTGGAGATACCCTGATGGTAACCATACTGGGGAGTAGAAGTGGGATCAACCCTGTTGAGGATGGTCAAGGAGCAAACTTGCTGGAGATCAAAAGTAAACAAATTCACAGAGGAAAAGCTACAAACCAAGTTTGGTGAAAACTCCACTTATGTCAGGGATTTCCTGCTCATCCTGAGGGGAATTTCACACTTGAAGTGAGGAAATACCAACTCCTTCGGAAAGATTAGAATATTCAATTTATCAATCTATAAGGGATTTTAGGTCAATCCACATAAGGGATGACAACCATATAATTGATAACACAAATTCTAAATCCAGACTTAACGGGGATCTAGAAGATTGAGATCACACCCAGAACTCCCAAACCTCCTGGGATTTGGTGGGGGTACAGCTTTCTTCTGTGCCAACTGAGGAAATAACCTGAAAGGCAAATGAAGAGGATACAAGTATGCTGGGAATATGAACAAATATCTTACCCTTTTGGGAATCATACCATCGTTGGGAGAGCACTGAAGACATTCCAAGTATCCATCGTTGTGAATGTTCACTTTGTTTAAAAACAATTTATGAGAATTTTATTTATTTAAAATAATGATATTTCTCAATTAAAAAACATGCAAAACATTTGTTGAATAGAAACAAATAAGAGTGTAAAGATTTGGATAAAGGCTCAAATTTATTTGATGGAATGGTAGTCCGCAAATGGCAAGACTCCATAGATCTTTACAAATTTGAAATTGGTGATATATATTGGAAAAGGGCTACATTGAACATAATGACCATTTCTCCACCAACTCTGAATCTGATGTACTTGAAGCTTCAGTTGACGATGACTGAGCGAGAATCTTTGACAGATGACAGCTTGTAGAACAAAGTCTTGTCAGGATGCAGTTACTTGCCAAATCCCTAATTTTTGCCTAGATTGCCCCAGGACGAGGTACTCAATCTAGCGGGATACATATTAATTTTATGTCTCTAAATTTTGCCCGGATCGCCCTTTCGGGTTTTCAATCCACCGAGACGCTCATTTTTGCCTAAGCCTCCCTTTCGGGTTTTCAACTTAGCGAGCTATTCTTTTTTTATTTAGGCGAAGTATTTCTTGACTGCATCCGAATTCACAGGACGAGTGAAATCCTCCCCATCCATAGTTGTAAGTATCAAAGCACCGCCTGAAAAGGCTCTCTTAACAAGATATGGACCTTCATAGTTTGGAGTCCACTTGCCCTTGGAATCGGGCGCGAAAGACAAAACTTTCTTGAGCACAAGGTCACCTTCTCGAAATACACGAGGCTTGACCTTCTTATCAAAGGCTTTCTTCATCCTTTGTTGATACAACTGACCATGGCACATGGTAGTCAATCTCTTCTCTTCTATCAAATTCAGTTGGTCATAACGACTCTGAACCCATTCAGCATCAGTCAACTTGGCTTCCATCAAGACTCTCATGGATGGGATCTCCACCTCTACCGAGAGCACAACCTCCATGCCATAAAAAAGAGAGAAAGGGGTTGCCCCTATTGAAGTGCGGACAGATGTATGATAACCATGCAAAGTAAATGGCAGTATCTCATGCCAATCTTTGTACGTAACAACCATCTTCTGGACAATCTTCTTGATATTCTTATTAGCAGCTTCAACATCTCCATTCATCTTGGGTCTATAAGGAGAAGAATTATGATGTGATATCTTAAACTCGCTACACAACTCTTTCATCATTTTGTTGTTCAAGTTAGATCCATTATCAGTAATGATCTTATCTGGCACACCATAACGACATATAAGTTGATTCTTGATAAACTTCACAACCACCTGCCTGGTCACATTTGCATATGACGCCGGTTCAACCCACTTAGTGAAGTAATCAATTGCTACGAGAATAAATCTGTGACCGTTGGATGCTTTCGACTCTATCATGCCAATCATGTCAATTCCCCACATGGAGAAAGGCCATGGTGAGGAAATAAGATTCAGAAGTGTCGTGGGAATATGAATCTTATCCGCATAAATCTGACACTTATGGCATTTCTTCAGATATTTGCAGCAGTCAGACTCCATTGTCAGCCAATAGTAGCCTGCTCTCAACATCTTTCTAGCCATGGCATGTCCATTGGAATGAGTACCAAAGGAACCCTCATGGACCTCAGTCATTAAAAGGTCTGCTTCGTGCCTATCCACGCATCTAAGTAGAACCATGTCAAAGTTCCTCTCGTAAAGCACATCACCATCGAGGTAGAAACTGCCTGATAATCTTCTCAAAGTCTTTCTATCTTTCACAGATGCCCTAGGCGGGTAAATCTGGCTTTGAAGAAAACACTTGATATCATAATACCATGGCTTATCGTCTTGCACCTCCTCTACTGCAAATACATGAGCTGGTCTATCCAAGCGCATCATAGTGATATTGGGAACCTCATTCCAGAGTCTAACCATAATCGTAGAAGCAAGCTTAGCAAGTGCATCTGCCATCCGATTCTCATCTCGAGGGATATGATGGAAGTCAACCTCAGTAAAGAAAGTTGAAATCCTCCTCACATAATCTCTATATGGGATGAGACCAGGCTGATTTGTCACCCATTCACCCTTAATCTGATTAACAACAAGGGCCGAATCACCATAGACATCAAGATGCTTGATCCTAAGATCAATACATTCCTCCAAACCCATAATACATGCCTCGTACTCAGCCATATTATTCGGGCATTTGAAAGTTAGCCTTGCTGTAAAAGGAAAATGTGTGCCCTGAGGAGTAATAATCACTGCCCCAATACCATTTCCATATTGATTTACAACGCCATCAAACACCATGCTTCATCGAGAACCAGGCTCTGGCCCTTCATCGAGCGTAGGCTTATCGTAATCTTTCATTTTCAAATACAAAATCTCCTCATCTGGGAAGTCATACTGAACTGACTGATAATCCTCAATCTGTTGATGTGCCAAGTGGTTAGCCAAGATACTACCTTTAATAGCTTTCTGAGCTCGATACTCAATATCATACTCAGACAACAACATCTGCCAATGGGCAATCCTCCCAGTTAAAGCAGGCTTCTCAAAGATATACTTGATTGGATCCATTTTGGATATCAACCAAGTCGTATGATTTAACATATACTGGCATAAGCGCTTAGCAGCCCAAGCTAAAGCACAGCATGTTTTCTCAAGCATCGAGTATCGAGACTCACAATCAGTGAACTTCTTACTCAGGTAGTATATAGCATATTCTTTCTTCCCTGATTCGTCTTGCTGACCAAGGACACAACCCATTGAGTCTTCAAGAATTGTCAGATACATAATCAATGGTCTCCCTTCCACAGGTGGAGACAGAATCGAAGGCTCAGACAAATACTCTTTAATACTGCCAAAGGCCTTTTGGTAATCCTCGGTCCAATCATGAGGGATATAAATCTGGAAATATAATTCAAGCGGCCAAGAAAACCTCGGACTTGCATCTCAGTTTTGGGCGCAGGCATCTCTTGTATTGCTTTGACCTTGGCAAGATCAACCTCAATACCTCTCTCGCTGACGATAAAGCCCAATAACCTGCCGGAACGGACCCCAAATGTACACTTGTTAGGATTCAGACGAAGCTTATACTTCCTCAAACGCTAAAAAAGTTTCAACAAGTGCTCAACATGCTCAACTTCCGTTCTTGACTTTGCAATCATATGATCAACATACACCTCGATCTCCTTATGCATCATATCATGAAACAAGGTAGTCATAGCTCGTTGACACGTGGCTCCGGTGTTCTTCAAACCGAAGGGCATCACTCAATAACATAATGTTCCCAAAGGCTTGATGAATATTGTCTTCTCCATATCCTCGGGTGCCATCTTAATCGGATTATATCCGGAAAATCCGTCCATAAACGAGAAGACATTGAATTTAGATGTATTATCTACCAATATATCGATATGTGGTAGAGGGAAATCATCTTTCGGACTAGCTTTATTCAAATCTTTATAGTCCACACACATTCGTACTTTTCCATCTTTCTTAGGCACAGGCACAATATTGGCCACCCATTGAGGATATGTAGAAGTCACCAGAAACCCCGTATCAATTTGCTTCTGAACTTCCTCTTTGATCTTCACTGCCATGTCAGGATGAGTTCTTTTGAGCTTCTGTTTCACAGGCACACACTCGGGCATCAAAGTCAGGAAATGTTGCACGATATCAGTATCCAGACCAGGCATGTCTTCATATGACCAGGCAAAGACATCGACGTATTCTCGCAGCAACTCAATCAACCCCTTCTTAACAGATTCTTCTAGGAGTTCCCCAATCTTCACTTCTCGCACACAATCTTCAAACCCCAAGTTAACTGTTTCTAGATTCTCAAGATGCGGATGAATGATCTTCTCTTCATGCTCAAGTAGACGGGTAATCTCGTTAGGAATCTCTTCAATATCATCTTCTTCCGCCTCAAATACAGGGAACTCAAAGTTGGGAGACGGTGTTGGATCATTATGTTCAATGGGTTTGATCAACCTGCATAATGATTTTGGATATAAAGAGATTTTAGAATTCAAACAAAGCAAATCATTATGCAGATGAAAAGATTGATTTTATTCTATTTTTAAGGTTTTATGTGATCACCAATTTCATGCAAAAAAGCGAAAAATGAAAATAATTGGAAAAACAAACATTTAACATGCATTTATTGAATGAAAATATCATTGTGTTTATGAGCCAACAATGTCATCACTCCTCCTTTTGGCATGGGAGAAGGGTTTTTAAAAAAAATGCACATTACTTTGACTTATGGATAACTGTTGGAACATCAACAGCGACCCAATTATTGCAGACCCCTCCAGGGATGACAAAGTTTCCAGAATCTTCCTCTGCATCCTCTTCCATAATAGCAGCAGCTTCCTCGTTTTGTACAGTGTGGATGAATCCACCACTCTTGAACAACCCATGCTTGTTGAAAATGCCAGAAGAATATCCTATGCCAGCCCGGGATTTGTTGTCTTCCAGCTTGATCATTTGCCCCAATCCAGTAGTTGTACCATGCTCAATGGCCAACTTAGCATCATTATAGTATGCAAATGAAGAAGTTCCTTTCTTAATAGGCTCAGCAATAGATAAAGCTTGGAACGGCGTTCTAACTTCATCCTCAGCATCTATGAAAGAAAAGGAAGACAAATGACTAACCAGGAGAGCCTTCTCTCCCCCTACCACCACCAGCTTCTTGTTTTTGACAAACTTCAATTTCTGGTGTAGGGTGGATGTCACGGCGCATGCCTCGTGAATCCATGGTTTGCCCAACAGATAGCTATATGATGGGTGAATATCCATGACCTGGAAGGTGATATGGAAATCACTTGGTCCAATCTTGACTGGGAGCTCAACCTCTCCAATCACAGTTTTACGGGACCCATCGAAAAGCTTTAACCACTACTCCACTCTGCCTCATGGGAGGCCCCTGATATGACAATTTAGCAAGAGTGGACTTTGGCAACACATTCAGCGAAAATCCAGTGTCCACCAGCACATTGGACATGGCATCATCCTTACAGCTCATGGAGATGTGTAGTGCCAAATTATGGTCTCTTCCCTCCTCAGGGAGATCGGCATCACAAAAACTCAAATTGTTACAAGCGGTGATGTTTGCAATAATACTGTCAAATTGTTCTATTGTGACGTCATGATCTACATACGCCACATCCAACACCTTCTGCAGAGCTTCTCGGTGTGGTTCTGAATTCATCAATAAAAACAATACAAAGATCTTTGATGGCGTCTGCAGAGGCTGATCTACAACGTTGTACTCACTCCTTTTGATGAGCCTCAGCATCTCATCACAGTCTTCCTTCGCATTGCCATTCTAGCCAACAGAGACAGGAGCTCTCACAACAGAGGCAGGTTTATTGGCAACAAGTGCTGGATTCGGAGCATTCATAGCAATCCCAACTGGGCGTTCAGCATAGTCAGCAACATCGGCCCTTCTGACATCAGTTTGGGGTTTCGGTGGAGCCGAGAAAACACGACCGCTACGGGTCAGGCCGTTGACGTCGGCAATATTAACAACACAGGTAGAGGGCAGGGGCACCTCCTTTCCATCCTCTAATGCCACAACATTGTAGCGATAGGGAACCGCCTTATCGGAAGACTATGGCACAGGGCCAGTTGGTTTAATAATCAAAGAAGCAGAAGCCTTCTGCTTGCTACTGTAATACCCCAAAATTTACCCTTCATTTTTCCTGGAAGCATGTGATTATGTTTTACACTTCATTAGCATCATATTAGGTCATACTCATTGCATACTGCATTAGTGACATGGAGATCAGGTTTTGATCGATCACTCCTTAACAGAAGGAGCCCACACAAAGCAAGATTGAGAATTGGACTTCATTTTCTAAGTATACAAGTCTCAAGGGTCTCAGGAGGTCCAGGTGTCCTTTTATGTTCCTCAGTTCATCAGTGAAGGATTCAAAGCTATCAGAGTGTTCATCTGGATTTAATCAGAAATTAGGGTTTCATGGCTACCTACAACAGGCAATGTTTGGTTGGAAGTAGAGGAGCACATCCATGTCATGATTAGAGAGGCATCTTGGCCTAGGAAGATTCACAATTATCTCAGAATGATCCATTGGCAATGAGTGCAATCAGTTCCTGGCCCTCCATATGTCCACAAGGGTCTACATACAAAAAATCAGTTGTTTATTTGAGCAAGAAGTGCTTCAATTGATCAATGGAATCGGGAATTAGACAGTTTGGGAAAAGTCAACTGTGGGGCCAGAAAAGTCAATTCCTCACATTTTGAGAGTGGAATCTCAAAATCCATGCCTAGGGGATCCTACATGTGAACTTTGATCAAGGTTGGATCATGGATTCATCATTTAATCAGGAATTGAAAAAGTTACTTAATTTGGAAATGGTTGACTTTCCATTTAGGGCAAGTTTTCATGATCGTTGCATTCACTTTAAGCCCATTTTGCATCGAGATAAAAGCTCCATTTGAAAAGTTTTCCAGCATGAAATTTGTTCCTCTTGTTCTAAGCTTTCTATAGATATAAAGTTTGCTCCATTTGAATTAGAATTGAGAAAGTTATGCTTAGTCAAAGTGAGACGTTTTTTTTAGGACACTTAGAAAAATTTCTAAGTAAAAAATCTTCAAAATTTGTCAAGACTTCTTGGCCAGTTTTCTTGCACTTCAAGGCATTATTTTGAAAATACTTTCTTTACAACAATTGTACCTTGCCATGTCCTCTTTCACATCCATTTGGAATCATCTCATTTGGATCCATGGTTTGAGAGATACATTCATTTAAAGTGGGCACCATGACTTGATTTTCTAGGCAGATTTTGGGTCTGGCTGGCCCAATCAGATTTTCTAAGCATGCTGCACAAACCAGTCACGTTTTTTTACCTCTTTTGGCCATGCATTGGACATCCATTCACTTAAGTTTGGCCCAAAATAACAACATTTTACACCTCACTTCACACTTTTATTCTTATGGATAAATCACTTATTAAAAAGCCCATGAGAACACATAATCCACCCTATTTAAGAAGCTGAAACCCTAAGCCTAAAGGAGCATTGGAATTTCGTGGCAAGGAGTCAAAGCTTCATCACATATCAGATTCCATTCCACTTCTATTTTCCATTAGGTAATAATCTCTTCCATGACCATGTTTTGATATATCTACGCTTGCTTACCATGTTCATCACCATTAATCCTTCCATTTTCATATTTATTTTTCTTATTTAAAATATTTTCTTCGTCCATAAAATTAGCCAAAAATATTTTTCACTTTTCTTAACGTTTTATTTAATTTTATTTAATTTTTATTTTTTTATTTTTTTAATATTAATATTTTATTTTAATTATTTATTCTAAATGGTCCATTTTAACACACTTTTTTTATTGATTTTATTTTCATGACTTAAAATTGTTGTTAGCATTTGATTTTCAGGAAGAAGGTTGAACACTGTCTCATGGTCGACCTGACCTTTTCTTGGAATTTTATTTCACATTTTCAATTTATTTTGGATTTATTTTTGACCGAGTTTGGTTGGTGGACTTTTAATTTGACTTCTGTTTCATTTTAATTAATTCACATACCAATTTTATTTATTTTTAAAATCTTTTTGGGGGATGATAATGTCGTTACCCCACCTTATTTAGTTTAGTTTTTCATAATTTTCTTGATTAATTTACTATTTATTCTTAATTTATTTCTAACCTAGTCTCATTAATTGACTTTTGGTTTGACCTCTGTTTTATTTTAATCAATTTATGTACCAATTTTCGTTATTTTAAAAATCTTTTTGGGGGATGATGATGTCCTGACCCCAACTTATTTATTTTAATTTTTCATAATTTTCTTGATTAATTTACTATTTATTTGTTATTTTTTAAGTTGACTTGAATTTTCAGTTGACTTCTTTATGATCGATCTTTGACCTAGGGATTGCTTATGGAAATTGAAGAGATCTTTTGATCCTCCCTTGTTCATCTCATATGCCATGTATTAGAGGCCTTTTACCTTGATTTTATTTGGTCCTTACCCATTTCCTGATTAAATTATTCAGTGGATCCTTCGTGTGTATATTTTCATCTGTTTGATTCATCTGTTATCTTTTATACTTGTTTCTCTCATTCATGCTTTCTATTGCTTGATTATTTAACATGTTCATACTCCCATGTATTGTTTAAATGCTCCATTATTTTATTCTTTGGTTTTATTATATATTTTTTATTTATCCGATCTGATTGATAACTGTTGCCTACTTGTATGATGTATGAGGCATATATTCTTATTGTTTGTTTGCCATGAACAATCCCCATTCATAACAAATGTACCCCTCTCCCATAAAGTGTATAATATTTATTTCTTTATTTCTTTAGTCACCTGTTAATACAAGAATTAAAACGAGCATTCGATAACCATTTCAAAATAAGATCAAAAGCTCGATCCAATGTCGAGTAATCATTTTCAAAACATAACAGAACCAGCACGCATTCATCCATCCTCTTGTAAGTCGATTGCCTCAGGCATCACCATCTACCTGTAAGTCGATTGCCTCCGGCATCGCCATCTACCCTTATCCGTAACTCCTCTCCGCGCTCCATCCATCGACTCTTGTTCCGTTTAGGTAGCACCCATTAGGTAGAACCCTTTGTATGATAACATAGGTAGAATTCCCCTATTCTTTGCATGCTAACATTAGGTAGATGTTCCCCTTTGTAAATCCTAACACATAGGTCCATATTGCATGACAACTCTAGAGATGAGCTTCCCCACTTTTAGACCTTTCGAGCGTCTCCGATCTTGTGGTATGTCAGTCCGTTCTATTGCAAAGAGGTAACTGCCTAAGACTCGATTCAGCAAGCTGCGACACCTACTGCTAGGACATTGAACACACTGCCCACCCTCCTTTGACACAGCTGGTGTCCTCTTTTGTAAGTTCATGTTCAGATGGCAATCCTTAACCCCTAGTTAGCCGAACTACATTTTTCTTTGATTCTCATTCCAGATGAGATACGTAGGCATAAGACGCAACGTCTTACCGAGCACACTTCTCTTTAACCCATAGGTAGCCGAGCTACGAAGACTCTGATTCTCATACTCAGATGAGATACGTAGGCAGTGGATGCGACATCCTTGCAAGTCATTTTCTTTTAACCTTCCTTTTAGTAAATAGTACTTTAGATATACCTACACCCTTTAGACTAGAACAACACTTATAAAAAGGGCTCCCTAGGAGTACCTAGGATGTTTTGGGTGCTTAAAACCTTCCCATTGCATAACCAACCCCCTTACCCAGATCTCTGACATTTTTATAATTCGATAATTCTTTTAGGTTTTTGTTCACTTTTTAACCATTCCTTTGGATAAATAGAAGTGCGGTGGGGACTCGACTTGTATGGTTTACCTTGGATTTAGTCAATATCTCTAATGGTAACGAATACCCCGCTACAAAAAAATGGCGACTCTGCTGGGGAGTGTATTATTTGCCTAGTGGGTTTTGCCTACTTTTCATATTTGTTGTATTGTATGGTATATTGCTTTGTGACATATTTTTGTGGAATTTGGGATTACTGTATTGTATATAATGATTGAATTGTTTTAATATTAATTCCTTGTATGCTTGGTGATCTTCGTGAGATGAGTTCTATACCCGAACTCGAGTGCACTTAGGATAAGAGAATGGCATAGTCTTGTTGACTTGTGTGGAGTTATTCCTTAGCAAGTTGACTTGCAAGCCCGTTCACTTGGTGGAGGTTATGTTGGGATCAATAATGTCTCACGAGTAGTCGTGGTCAAGGACCTTAGTTTATCACGCCCATCTTGGCCTATTTTTAGGACGTTGTGCGAAGATCGTTCAAGTGTAAGATTTAATACGATTGTTACGCGATACTACACTCATAAGAGTCTCTCTTGAGAATATTTTTGGAATACAAGTAGTCGTTTATCCGATAATATCCGAAAGATGGGATGATGACTATGGGATCCTCTTGTAGAACATGATTGTCAGGTTTAACCATAGTACACTCCCCTTGGGTGGTTCTTAAGCAAGACTCCATGCTCGCGACTCGCAACAAACCCTTGATTTGTGGTTGATCCCTTCTTGTGTATCCTTAATATCAATGGAACTTGGGTGTTGATAAGGTGTAAACCATAATCCACCAAAATGGGTGATTGATATTAAGGATGACTTGATCCATCCCATGACCTTTCTGTGGTGTGATTTGCTTGATCCTTGAGTGTGATTGTTGCATCCATGCATTCATGCATTCATACACATCCATATCATCAACAATGAGAAAATTTTCAAGGAACTTAAGAGGTCTATTTGCAAATTTTCAGACATGGATAAGCAAAGAAGGAATACGAAGAAGTACAGTTTCAGACAACCCGACTTGAAAGAGTTAAGGAGTTTGACATCCTATGTATTAGATCCCTTGGAATTCAAGGCTCGTCATGGGAAGCTTCTGTCTATTCTGGCTACTCAAGTGGATGAAGGTCTAATGAGTGTGTTGGTGCAGTTCTATGATCCCTTGTACCGTTGCTTCACTTTTCTGGATTTCCAGCTTTTGTCCATGCTTGAGGAGTATGCCTATCTTGTCGGCATACCTATCCTAGACCAGTTGTCATTCAGTGGC
Source organism: Lathyrus oleraceus (assembly GCF_024323335.1). Lineage (NCBI taxonomy): Eukaryota > Viridiplantae > Streptophyta > Magnoliopsida > Fabales > Fabaceae > Lathyrus > Lathyrus oleraceus. Next base: position 491,702,628 of record NC_066584.1, on the reverse strand, counting down.
TTGGAGAGAGTTCATTCTTCTCAAGAGATTGCTGATCTGTTGCGTATAGATGAATCTATTGTTGGTGCTCGTATGACTACCAAAGGTGGAATTCAAGGTCTCCCGTCTGATTTCCTCATTGATGAAGCTACTATGTTTGGGAAGGCCATGAGTGAGGATACCTTTGAGGCCATATTTGTACTTCTCATCTATGGGCTAGTGTTATTCCCCAACATCGACAAGTTTGTGGATATGAACGCCATTAGGATTTTCTCTACTCTTAATCTCGTTCCTACTCTGTTGGGTGACACTTATTTCTCTTTGCATATGAGGAATGCAAAGGGCGGTGGTACCATTGTGTGCTGTTTGCCTCTGTTGTACAAGTGGTTTATTTCGCACTTGCCTCAGACGCTCGCCTTCAAGGAGAACAAAGGATGTCTACGGTGGTCCACGAGACTTATGTCTCTCACTAATGATGATATCTTTTGAAACAACCGTGTATATGATGGTGTGTAGATTATCGACTCTTGTGGTGAATTCTCCAATGTACCTCTTCTTGGTACATGCGGTGGAATTATCTAAAACCCTATTTTGGCACCAGGTTATTGATGATCCTGATGACGCATTGACTTCTCTACTTCCTCAGTCTTCCAAGTTTTGGAAGAGAAAGTATGATCGACTCGCCAAAGAGAAGGCAGATATGGAGGCAGCCTATGAGAGGGAGGTGAAGAGGCTTCGTGCAGCTTATCTTCCGGTCTCGAGGGCTTTGGACGATTGCTTTTAGGGATCCATAGGATGTTCATTTTCCTTCTCTCTTGTATTGTATTTGGTTACCAAGACTGTACTTCTTTGGCGTAAAAACATTTCCAAATATTAATTGACTTGATATTTCCGTATGTGATAAACGTTTAATATTTCCAAAATTTGCAAATAAGACTCTAAAGTTCCTCTGATATAAAAATTAAATATAAGCATTGCATGCATCATGTTATCTATTCCTAGGGGTTTATATCTTCCTCTTGATTCTAGTCGGGGTTTTCTTACACTGTTTATCTAATGTGAGACTGGAATCAACGGGTAGAATACCCTTTGAAATTGATAAACATGTCATTGCATTTGCATATTCATTAGCATGTCTTGCATAACAGGTATCGCCGCAGTGTTCTCATCTTGTTTGGTATTCCATTAGCAGGATAGCTGACTTAGGCATTCACCGATACGGTACCTGAAGGAATCAACAGAGAGCAATGGAAGGTTTACAAGCAGAGCTCGTTGAGATGAGGATTCGCATGAATCAGTTCATGGAAGTGGTCCAAGGAGTGGCTCAGGGACAGCAGGAGATTAGATTGTTGGTACAGGGGAATCCCCCTACTACTCAACCGGAGGGTGTGGCTGATCCTCCCGCTGGAGGGGCTAATGGACCCAATGGACCGGGGCCTATCCCAATCCCACATGGCAACCTTGGTCAACAACCCATCCATGATGATCAGGAGGATCAATTCCCCCTACTTCAGGAGGACTTTGGCATGGGCCATGGTATGGACCCTATGTTTCGGAGACTGAAAGAGAGGTTGAAAGCTGTGGAAGGGCAGAATGCTCTTGGTGTGGATGTTGCTGACTTGGGGCTGGTCCCAGGCGTGAGAGTTCCGCCAAAATTCAAAGTCCCCGTGTTTGATAAGTACAATGGCAACTCTTGCCCGAAGACTCATGTACAAGCTTACTTCCGCAAGATGATCGCGTATTCTGATGATGAGAAGTTACTCATGTACTTCTTCCAGGACAGCCTAGCTGGGGCATCCTTGGAATGGTATATGAGGCTGGACAGAGCGCATATTCGCTGCTGGAGAGACTTGGCTGAGGCCTTTTGTCGCATTACGCGAAAAACCGGCGGGAAACAAGAACAACAGAGCCGCCACCGTGCGTTATTTATCCCAAAAGAGGGAAAGGAAACGCTCAGAGTAAACCTGGAAAAGACATGGTCTCGCGACCAAAGAGAATGGGATCGGGAGTCGGTTATGCGAAGGGAAGGTATTAGCACCCCTACGCATCCGTCGTACTCGACGGGATCCACGCACAATAGGAAGGAAAATGGTTGCTGAAAACGCTGCTCACAAACACACTAACTGGCTGAAAGAGATGCAAGAAAACAGACTGAAACTGACTCGGCAGGATACCGCATCCTGGGCCTACTTAGTCTATCAGGCATAGACATCAGAGTCGAAGTAGTTCGGACTGGGGAAACGACACATGCTCGCTAGGATATCGCATCCTATGCATACGTATCTCCTTGGACGAAGGAGAATCAGAGCATTCGTAGCTCGACTAACACGCACACAAACAAACAGACAAAGGCAAACGTGGAGCCTGAATACCAACCACTGGACTTACATCAGCATCCGAACCAGAACACACACAAGAAGGCAAACATGGAGCCTGAATGCCAATCACTGGGCTTACATCAGCATCCGAACCAACAAACACACACAGGAAACCAACTGCCAATCGCTGGACTTACGTCAGACTCCAACCAGAAAAGGAGAAACAACTCACACAAATAAAACAAAAGGGCGAACGTGGAGCCCGAATGCCAATCACTGGACTTACATCAGCATCCGAACCAAAACACACACAAAGAGTGTGGAGACACAAAGGTTGAAAAAGAAAAAGGGCGCCCGGAGAGATCAGCTCATCTCCTGCCTACGTACCTCATCTGGTATGAGGATCAGGGCGACGTAGTTCCCCTACGCAGGGAAAAAGGACTAGCCTAACCAGATAACAGAGGGAGACACAACACTAGGGAGACTACGACTCGAGCCTAGACGTTGTCATGCAAATTCGTCCCTAAGTTAAGGTTTCTAGCTAACTTGCACGGGAAGCAAGCCTATCCTAAACATGACTTGCACAGGAAGAAGAAGGGTCTCGATTGCAACTAGGGCAAGAGAAAGGGGAGGTCTCAATCGGCTAAACTATTCCCGTTGGTTTGTGTTTTTTAAGTGGACAACGTCACTGCGCAATCTACCTGATGCTCGACCTTTGGAGACTTACTCACCTGTAGTAGAAGGAGTTAACGTATCCTTAAGAGGGGATAATGTTTGTTTGTGTTTTAGGAAAGCCCAAGCAAGAAAGGAAGTCCTATACGAAGGAACCGTGCTACCTTAATTGACATGCAAACGAGACTACGCGGAGTCTAGCAAACCTAGGGGATACAATCACACCACACAAGCACATACAGCATGAAATAAACACACCAACAAGGGGCTCAAACATCAAGGCTAGGTTTTAGTCGAGGGGTCATATCAACCTCAACAAACAAACCACTGGAACTGGGTAGTCTTAGCTCTTAACCTTGCCATTGAGGGGCTAAGGTGAAGCAGATGAAAGGTGAGTGAAGATAAGACTTCACAGCTCTTATCCCTGGCCTGGGAGAGCTTAAGACAAGAATGTGTGGGTTCAGAAAGTGGGAACCCTTCTACACATTTGATACTGACTCAACTGTACAATTGTACAAGATCTTGGGTTTGTATCTGCAATGCATCAACACAGTGGTGTGAGCAAAGCATATGACACACAGAATAGCAGGGGATAGGTTGCATATCCCTTGGGTTCTGCCAATTGCCTCTTCACTTAGGAGGTCTTTGACTCTATACAAGGACAAATGTAAACAGTCACAAACATTGCCTCTTAAGGAGGACTTCAGACAGTTGCCTAGCCAAGTAACAGGCCAGGTCTTCCAAACTACATGAAGATTAGAAGTATACCTCAATGCAAATTGCTTATTCAAGCAAAGCAAAGCAAAAGTTCACAAGGAACTAGGCAACTAAAAGTACCTGAAATAGTCAAACAGACATTAGTATACAACTTCAAAATTAAGGCAAAAGGAAACAGATGTCAACCAGTCAACACAAACAAGCTAAGTGTGCAATGCACAAGGCTCAAGGCATGTGAGCCAAGCAACCTACAAAACAAATGGATTAGTCATGATAAACAAGCTAACACAACCAATTTGTATTGGTCTCATTGGATAATTGTTGGTCAACCTGAAAACATGAACTCAAATGTGAGTGTCAGGACCACTAGGACAAGCCTAGGGTCAAAAGGGGATGAAAATGTTAAAACAGCAAATGGCAAGTGTCCAAAATCATGTTCAAACAAACAAGAAACAAACCCAATTGGTTTCACATTCATATCAATCATCATCATCATTTCATGAACAAGTTAAGTCAAGGCATGGCATTTAGAAGCTCATAGAAGTCATCAGCAAGACTTGAATCAAAACCAATCTCAAACATTTCCAAAAATCATCAAATAAATCATGATCAATCACAACCCACAGCATGGTAAGCATGTCAAATTTCATCTTATTTGGACAAGTAGAAGATAGTCAATGAAAATCAGAAAGGCAAGGTAATTTTGAACATGCTCAAAGAAGTCAACCAAACATACATCAACTTGAAAAAATCATAAATCAGGAATGGCATATGAGAAATGAATGGGACTAAAACCATGGCAAAGCTTAAGATGTCTAGTAATCACATGTAAAATTTCATGTCTATTTAATAAAGTATGAGCATTTCACAAAACAAATGGGAACATGTGTCACAGAAAGTCAACATAAGACCAAACAGGGTACAAAAATCGCAATTAATTGGAAAATGCCATAAACAAATCCACAAAAAATCATATGTAAACTAGACATACACAAGCTCAATCATGCAAAAATTCAATCCATTTTGAGGTCAATAAGCAAGGCTATGAAAAACATCAAGTTGCACATCAATGGTATGACACAAATTGTCACACCCTACTTCAAAAAATCATAACTCAATGACCAGAGAAGATAAATTCATAAACTTTATACCAAAATCACCATGGATGTGTCTAGTTTGTGCACAAAAAATTTCAAGAGCAAAAGATAAAACATGACTATTTCACAAAGGATTTGGTAAAAGGTACAAAAAATGGATACATGTCACAATCCCTAATACCAATTAAAAACCAACCATCCAAAAATTCTGGAAAAAATATGACAAAATAATAGAGATCATGATGAATCAAATGCAAAAAATCCCATTCAAATTGGATTAAAAATGATGGAGTTATGATTTTTGCAAGATGAGCATACAAAGATGAAATAATTATTGAAAACCAACATATTTTAATGGGACATGTGCCACGCTGATGGCATTTTTGAAATTACCAGGACAACTAAACAAAACTCCGCGTTTTGGACACAGAAACGAAATAAGCTGATTGGCTAATGGATGAACAGGACCATGCACACGTGAAAGAGGGAAAATCTGGGAAAACTCATGAACATCCTAGGGTTTCACATGAACAGTACAAAGCTTCATCCCTTCCAAAATCGTGGAAAATTTTTGAACCCAGAAACACAAATTGACTGCATCAAACGATTCAGCAAGCATCAAACAACATGAATCCATCACTCATTTTCATTAAAACAGGCCAAGCATTATGAATCGAGTAAAAACATATTTCAACATCCAACTTAAAACCTAGATTTCTCCTAAACTACTCAACCATTTTCAACCATTCAAAGCTCAATGTGACCAGGGAAAGGAGATGTACACATGGTATAGCATGATTTAGAGAAAAAAGGAAGTCGAGTTCTTACTTGATTCTGAAGCAGATGATGAAACAGTTGTTGTTTGGTGATGTCTTGCTGAAACAGCTACTCTACAGACCTCCCAATGATGAATGATGAAGAGGGTTTGGCTCAAGAAAGCTTGGAATGGCACCAATCTCAATCTGCCATTAATGGAGCTTGAAGAAAACAGTTGCGAAATGGTCTTTACAGTCAGTGAATGAAGGTTGGAATGTGCTCAAGATGAAGAGAAGTGATGTAGCAAGCAAGGATAGCTCAAGTTCTCTTTGAATTTTTCAGCAAAAGTTCAAGAATGAAAATGAGATTTTTTGAGAGAGAGAGTTTTCTATTGGAATACTGTGGCTGCTAGGGCTTCAAATGAGCAGAAAATGAGAATATATACTTCTGTTTATGATTGCTAAGCATGGTTAAGTGGTATGGTAATCCAAATTTGTGAAATGATAAGTTTTGCTAATTTGCATTTTTACTTAAGTGGTGAGGTGTATGATGGCTGCAGCTCGAATTGGGCCTTCCAACATGTTTCAAATGCAATTTCTGAACTATTCCAAATGGCCAAAATGATTAAAAATGGTTATTTCAAAAAGTCAAATTTCACCCTCACTTGAAATTAATTCATGTAAGTTCAAAAATGCCATTTTGATCTATGATGTTTTGATGAATTATGGTTACATTTTTGGAAAGAGGAGGTCAAATGTGACTTGTTGCAAAAAACCCCACCCAATTTGGCCAAATGGTTTGAGAGATATGGCCTTTTGAAGTTCAAGAATTTTTGAAAATGATTTGATCATAACTTGCCAACCATACATGGGAATTGAGTGTTGTTGGACTTTTTGGAAATGGGAGAACAAGATCTTCAACTTTCATGTTGGGAAAAAATTCATTTGAAGCTTGTATCATGATGTAAGTTTAGGATCAAGAAGTTTCCATTTTTTGCAAGTTCTAATTACAGGTTAAGTTTCTATTTTTGGAAATTTCTTGTCTGGCTTCAAATTCTTCCATGATGATGTTTGACATGTTATATGAGGCCTATATGGACATGAATGAGCCCTCTCAAACAAAATCCCACCTTGAAATCCATAAAATCAAACTCAGTTGACCAAGATTGACTTTTTAGGGTTTCTGATGGACTGTGCATTGACTGATGACTTCTGAACATCCAATCCTTGACCAAAACACTTCAAATGGATCCCCAAGTCATGTGATCATGTTGGACCAACCCTAGGGCCTTAGCTCAATGAAAATTGTACTTGCTTGATTGATTGACTGATCTCCTAACCAGTTTGACCTAATTCTTCTGACTGGCTTGCACTTGAGGCAAAGGGACAATGCAATGCTATGCAGTGGACCATGTTATGTTATGACCTAATATGAGAATGTATGTACAAAAGGTAGGTGCAAATTTGAGGTGCTACAGCTGCCCCTATTCAATCAGCTGGGAACCCGAACGGATGATAGCAATGGCTGTCAGACTTTCAGGGTAAACAGGGATTGAATACCAAAGAACCGTAGAAATTTACACCGACTGGATATAATACAAAAAGAACCACGTCATTTACCGATGATGACTGCATGACAACTTTAGAAAAACAAAACCATTTACCGATGGTTAAAAACTGGGAACTTGATATTTACCGATATCAACTTCAACAAGACCATTTACCGATGGCTGCTGGGAAAAATAACTTCTGAAAAGCGAAACCATTTACCGATGGTTAAAACTTGAAACTTGATATTTACCGATATCAACTTCAGCGAGACCATTTACCGATGGCTGCTGGGAAAAACAACTTCTGAAAAGTGAAACCATTTACCGATGGTTAAAAACTGGGAACTTGATATTTACCGATATCAACTTCAGCGAGACCATTTACCGATGGCTGCTGGGAAATAATTTGATGTAGAAAGGAAGCAAGACCATTTACCGATGGTGGCTTCAAAGCAATTTGATATTTACCGATATCAACTTTAACAAGGCCATTTACCGATGGCTGCTGCAACTGGGAATTCGATATTTACCGATATCGAAGAAAATTGGGCCATTTACCGATGGCATCTCTGCTTGGAGAGGAACAAAATCTTTGTGGTGGAACCAGACAAGACGTTTACCGACGACTTCTGGGGATCTCTAGCTGGGGAATTATCAGACATTTACCGATGACTGAGGGAAAGACTCGATGTTTACCGACATCGAAAGATGATGTTTACCGACATCAAAAAAATGACCAGACATTTACCGATGACTGGGGTGAGACTCGATATTTACCGACACCGAAACAATGGTGTTTACCGACACCAAAAATGACCAGACATTTACCGATGACTGGGGGAAAGACTCGATGTTTACCGACATCGAAAGATGATGTTTACCGACATCAAAAAACGACCAGACATTTACCGATGACTGGGTGAGACTCGATGTTTACCGACATCGAAACAATGGTGTTTACCGACACCAAAAATGACCAGACATTTACCGATGACTGGGATGAGACTCGATGTTTACCGACACCGAAACAATGGTGTTTACCGACACCAAACAAAGAACACACGCGGGTGTTGACATGACACTTACTGGTATTATAGGAACGACATCTTAGATATGTCAAGGCAAGGCTGATCACTTGCTGGGGAGTCTCACTGAGGAGAAACAATCTTTCTGTCACCAACGGGGGAGGAAATAAACCTCTGTGGGGGTACCAATTCTGAATGCTATCGAAGCGGCTGTAGCAGACTTGCTGTGCTGATGTTGAACAAAATAATCCTCCTCTGCCGGGGACACAGTCTGATGGGGTTTCGAACACATGAATGCATATGTTTGAATTTTTCTATGGCGTAATGCTCCATATGGAATGGAAATGCTACGCAGTTTTGAGGATGCAATGATTACTATATGCAAAATGCAATATGATGAGAACTCCACCGGGGAATGCACAGGACAACTGTGCTAAGAAACCTTCAATACAAATCCGCTGGGGGAAAACAATGTAACTGCCGGGGAACCAACAATACAACTCCGCTAGGGGAAGGCAAGACAACTCGCTGGGGAGTAAGCAAACAACTTGCTATGGACCAAAAGTAACCGGCTGGGGATATCCCAAACAGTCCATAAGTAGGATAAACTCCGCTTGGGGAAATAAATGCTCCACTGGGGAAGATAAACCAGGAAACTCTCTGGGGATAAGGCTCATACAAACCTCAGATACGATAAACTCTGCTTTGGGACATAACTGTTACTCTGCCGGGGATGACCCATGCAATCCACAGGTAGAATCAACTCAGCTGGGGGTGCACACACTGATCTGATACTGAAACCTGTCCACCCCACTGGTAGGATGAACTCTGCTGGAGAGATAACTGCTCCACTGGGGATGACTTAACCGATACACAGCTAGGAGAGAAGCTCTGCTCTGGGAAATAGCTGCTGGAGAATGCTCACAGGTGACGACCTGCAAAAAGGAACAACAGATGCCCCAGGGGGGTACGTGGACAAGATACGCTCAAGTGTCCTCAACATTCAAAATGATTTTCAAATGTTTTAGTCTTTCTGCACGTTATTGTTTAGCCTTCATGTTTTTATATGCAATGTTTATCAAAAATTCGAACGTTTTTGCAAACAAAACAGTAAAAGTAAAAACAAGAGAGCAAGTTATCTGAATAACGACTTTTATTGATTGAAAATGTGCCTGAAAAGGCAAATACATTGGGAAGCAATTCCTAGGAAGAGGTAATTGCGTACAAAAGGAAAATAAACTATCCTAATGGCAATGTGAACACGGCATCCACTGTTTCCCAACTCTGTTATAACACATAGATCATCAGTTTCCTCCCAACTCCTTGCTTTCTGAGAAGACTGACTGGACCGATCACATCTTTCGAGATGGCAGCTGACAAAGCATGATGAAGTACAGATAACTCAGACTGTAGTCTTCGCTTTAATCCCTCTTTTTGGCTGGATCGCCCTTTCGGGTTTTCAATCCACCGGGATACCCATTTTTGCCTAAGCCGCCCTTGCGGGTTTTCGACTTACCGGGTGTACAATTTTTTATTTTTATCCCTAATTTTTGCCCGAACCTTTTCTTTCTGTTTTTTGGTTCGCCGGGATGCCCATTTTTGCCTGGACTATTTTATTCTTTTTGTCCAGCGGGTCAATTTATGCGAAGTATTTTTTGACTACATCTGAGTTAACAGGGGATGGAAAATCTTCACCATCCATTGTTGTAAGCATCAAGGCTCCACCAGAGAAGACCTTCTTCACAACATATGGACCTTCGTAATTAGGAGTCCACTTGCCCCTGTTATCTGTACCGGGAGGAAGGATCCTCTTCAAAACCAGATCACCAATTTGAAATGTCCGAGGACGCACTTTCTGATCAAAGGCTCGCTTCATCCTTCTCTGATATAACTGCCCATGGCACACAACTGCTAACCGTCTTTCTTCGATAAGGCTTAACTCATTAAACCTTGTACGAACCCACTCGGCTTCGTCCAGCTTAACATCCAATAATACCCTCAGAGAAGGGATCTCCACTTCAACTGGTAGGACTGCTTCCATACCATACACAAGGGAGTAAGGGGTTGCCCCGGTCGACGTACGTACTGAGGTACGGTACCCATGCAAAGCGAAAGGCAACATCTCATGCCAATCCTTGTACATAACGACCATCTTCTGCACAATCTTCTTGATATTCTTGTTAGCTGCCTCTACAGCACCGTTCATCTTTGGTCTGTAAGGAGAAGAATTGTGATGTTCAATCTTGAAATCTTTGCAAAGCTCCTTCATCATCTTGTTATTGAGATTCGAACCATTGTCAGTGATGATTCTCTCAGGGACTCCATAACGACAGATGATTCCCTTCTTGATGAACCGGGCAACCACTTGTTTGGTAACACTAGCAAAAGAAGCTGCTTCTACCCATTTGGTGAAGTAATCAATCGCAACCAAGATGAAGCGATGTCCATTCGAAGCAGTAGGCTCAATCTTCCCAATCATGTCAATGCCCCACATGGCGAACGGCCAAGGCGAGTTCATGACATTCAGCGGGCTTGGTGGTACATGCACCTTATCAGCATAGATTTGACACTTATGGCACTTCCGAGCATATTTGAAGCAATCGGATTCCATAGTCATCCAGTAATAACCGGCTCTCAGCAATTTCTTCGACATTGCATGACCACCAGCATGGGTACCAAACGAACCCTCGTGCACTTCTTGCATCAACATGTCTGCTTCGTGTCTATCCACGCATCTGAGCAAAACCATGTCGAAGTTCCTCTTGTACAACACATCATCCTGATTCAAATAAAAGCTTCCAGCTAGCCTTCTCAGGGTCTTCTTATCATTCTTCGACGCACCTTCAGGATACTCTTGAGTCTTGAGGAAGTTCTTGATGTCATAGTACCACGGTTTTTCATCAATCGCAACAACAGACTCGGTTGCAAATACATATGCAGGCCTCTCGAGTCAATTTACCGCAACATGTGGCACATGATTCCACCAATGCACTTTTATCATGGACGATAAAGTAGCCAAGGCATCCGCCATCTGATTCTCATCCCTGGGGACATGATACAACTTCACCTTCTTGAAGAACGTCAGTATTCTTCTGGTGTAATCTCTATACGGAATCAAATGCGGCTGGTTCGTATTCCAATCTCCATTGACCTGATGGATCACTAGAGCTGAATCTCCAAATATGTCAAGTGTTTTGATCCTCAGATCAATGGCTTCTTCTATCCCCATGATACAAGCCTCATACTCAGCTTCATTGTTGGTGACGTCAAAAGTCAATCTGGCAGAGAAAGGTATATGAGCACCTTTGGGATTGATCAACACTGCCCCAACACCGTTACCGTTCATATTCACAGCCCCATCAAATATCAATGTCCACTTGTCATCAGGATCTGGTCCTTCCTCGACAAGCGGCTCTTCACAGTCTTTTATCTTCAGATACATGATGTCTTCATCAGGGAATTCAAACATCATAGGCTGATAATCGTCAATTGGTTGCTCGGCAAGGTAGTCTGACAGGATACTACCCTTGATGGCCTTCTGTGACGTGTACTGAATGTCATATTCTGTTAAAATCATCTGCCATCTAGCAACGCGCCCGGTGAGAGCCGGCTTCTCAAAGATGTACTTTACTGGATCCATCTTAGAAATCAACAGAGTAGTATGGTTCAACATATACTGTCTTAGTCGGCGAGCAGCCCAGGCCAAAGCAGAGCAAGTTTTCTCGAGCAGTGAATATCTTGTTTCACAGTCGGTAAACTTTTTGCTAAGGTAGTATATGGCATGCTCTTTTCGACCAGACTCGTCATGCTGCCCCAATACACACCCCATTGAAGTCTCGGTAACTGACAGGTACATTATCAATGGTCTCCCTGGAACTGGAGGAATCAGGTTTGGAGGGTTCTGTAAATACTCTTTAATCTTGTCAAAAGCTTTCTGACAATCATCATTCCACTTGATCGCCTGATTCTTTCTGAGTAGCTTGAAAATTGGTTCACATGTGGCAGTTAGATGAGATATGAACCTTGCAATGTAGTTCAACCTCCCTAAAAACCCACGGACTTGCTTTTCCGTCTTTGGTTCAGGCATCTCTTGAATAGCTTTGACTTTTGCTGGATCAACCTCAATCCCTTTTTCGCTGACAATGAAGCCTAACAGCTTCCCTGATCTCACCCCAAACGTACACTTGTTCGGATTCAGCCTCAGCTTGAACTTGACCAATCTATCAAACAACTTCTGCAAATTTACCAAGTGCTCCTCTTCTGTCTGCGACTTCGCAATCATATCATCCACGTACACTTCAATTTCTTTGTGCATCATGTCATGAAAGAGAGTCGTCATTGCCCTCTGATAGGTAGCACCGGCATTCTTCAGCCCAAATGGCATCACTTTGTAGCAGAACGTGCCCCAAGGTGTAATGAATGTCGTCTTTTCCATGTCCTCTGGCGCCATCTTGATCTGATTATAGCCTGAGAAACCGTCCATGAAAGAGAATACCGAGGATTGAGCCGTATTATCCACCAATACGTCAATGTGAGGTAATGGGAAATCATCTTTCGGACTCGCTCTGTTCAGATCCCGGTAATCGACACACATTCTGACTTTGCCATCCTTCTTTGACACGGGAACAATGTTGGCAACCCACGGTGGATAACTGGTAACAGCCAGAAAACCTGCATCCCACTGCTTCTGAACCTCTTCCTTGATCTTGACAGCCATATCAGGACTTGTTCTGCGAAGCTTCTGCTTGACCGAAGGACACTCTTCCCTGAGAGGTAATCGATGCACAACAATGTCTGTATCCAACCCAGGCATGTCTTGATATGTCCAGGCGAATATTTCCACATATTCTCTTAGCATCTCAATTAGCCTCCTCTTGACAGAGTCTTCTAAAGAAGCCCCAATCTTGATCTCTCTTCTGGCGTCCTCAGTACCCAGATTAACAATCTCTAACTCCTCCTGATGAGGTTGGATGACCCTTTCCTCTTGCTTCAGCAATCTGACCAATTCTGCAGGGAGTTCACAGTCTTCCTCACTCTCCTCTTCAGCTTGGTAGATGGGATTATCAAAATCATACTGAGCCATAACAGGATTGTTCACAGTGGATGCCAAAATATCACTTCTGCATGTTTAATGTTTTATTTTAGAAAAAGAGTTTGAAAAAAAAGTCACAGAAAAACAAAAACATTGCCAGTTTTATTATTTTGAAAAAGTGAAAACAAAAATAGAAAGACAAAGATCTCAAAATTTGATTGCAAAACGTCCTTTATTTATGATAATCATTAAAACATGATGAGGCCCTACAATGAACCATTACGTCTTGGGCAGAACGTAGGGTTTTCATGCAAAATGAAAAAACAAAGGAAAATTACTCTGTCAGAAGGGTAACTTGAACCACTTCTTCAGCCGTCCAATTATTGATAGACTCCCCTGGTGCACATGGGCGAACCCAGACGTCTAGATCACAGTCACTGTCACAGTTTTCACCACCGGTTGCAAAGACGTCTCCATGATTCATCAGCCCAGCGCTGGTAAAGGTGCTCGGACCCACACTCTGCTCTGCTTGGAGAGGCTCATAACCAATACCGAACTTGTCTTCCTTAACAGGCAAGTCTACCATTTTGCCCCAGCCTTCAGCCCTACCGGAGTCAACCACCTCCTTGGCTTGCTTGTAAGAAGCAATCGAAGCACCCGACTTCCTCTGATCAGCATAAGCTACCTTCTCAAGCGCCACAGTCTCAAATGCCTGGCATAATGTTTCGTGGATCTCGCCATCTACCTCGACATACTTGAACGAGGATAGGTGACTCACCAGAATCTCTTCTTCGCCACACACGGTCACAATCTGACCGTTCCAGACATACTTGAGTTTTTGATGGAGAGTCGACGAGACTGCCCCTGCTGCGTGTATCCACGGACGCCCCAACAAACAGCTATAGGCGGGCTGAATGTCCATAACATAGAAGATTATATCAAAAACTTCCAGACCTATCTTCACCGGCAATGTAACTTCACCAAACACAGAACGTTTGGATCCGTCAAATGCGCGCACAATAAGGTCACTGGGAGTGAGCACAACTCCCTCAACATCAATCTTCTTCAGAATCAGCTTCGGCAGGACATTCAAGGACGACCCGGTGTCTACCAATACGTGAGACAGAACAGCACCCTTGCACTCCATAGTGATGTGCAAGGCTTTGTTATGATTACGGCCCTCAGGCGTTAAGTCTAGGTCAGTGAAACCTACACCATGCCTGGTGCTCACGTTGGCCAACACACCCTCTAGTTGGTTGACGGAGATCTCTTGCGGGACGTATGCCATGTTCAACATCTTTAACAAAGCATCACGGTGTGCCTCAGAGCATAACAGCAAAGAGAGAATTGAAATTTTGGATGGAGTTTGATTGAGCTGATCTACAATCTTGTAGTCACTCTTCTTTATGATTTTCATGAATTCTTCCACATCCTTTTCAAATGAACCCTCAGTCTCCTTCTGAGCCGGTTCCTCGTCAACGGCAACTTGTTTACCCTTCGCCCTAGCAGATGCCTCAGCATTAGCATCTCTCAACGGCTGAGGAGCAAACAGTCGTCCACTCCGGGTAAAACCTCCTGGTCCCCCAACATTGTCCACCACAGGACTTGCAACCACAGGAGTTTTTACCGGTGCACTGATTGTCACGGGCGCTTGACTTACTGGCCTCATCTGATTATCAGCCCTCCGATTGCTGCGATAGGCATTGTCATACCTCCAAGGCACAGCCCTACTATTCTCAACCGGTCTTCTGCCAGACGCAACGATAGTAGTTGGAGCATTGATAGTTACAGGAGCGGGAATGGTAACTGGAGCACTGCTTACTGCTGGTGTACCAACAACCCTTTGTTCTCGTCCTTCAGATGGCTTGAAGTAAATGGTGACAGTAGACACCGACCCATTATCTCTAGCAACCCGACTGAACTGGAGACAACCTTCATCAATCAACTTTTGAATACCAGTCCTCAACTGGTCACAACCATTGACAGCTTCAACACAGCCCGAACAAACCTCATCACAGCCCGGGTAGACACCCCCTTTCAACAGACGGCCCTTTACTACCAGCAGAGAAGTCTGAACATCTTCAACACTATCAACCAGGTTTTCAGCTTCTCCTTCTTCAACATTGTTCACCCTATGCCCACCATGTTGAGGCATAGGATTGTTCACTACATTAGGTACTGGAGCGAAGTTGATTGCCTTGGCATCGATCAAGTCTTGCACCTTGTGCTGGAGAGCCCGACATCTCTCAGTATGGTGGCCTGGTGCCCCAGAATGAAAGTCACAGCGGACGTTCGCATCATACCCAGGAGGCAACACTGTTGGAGGAGCCATGGTACGCAACTCCACGAAACCCAATCTGAGCAACTCGGGCAGAAGCTCAGCATATGTCATGGGCAACGGGTCAAATCTTCTATCAGGCTGCAACCTCTGCCTCGGCTGATAGGGACGTTGCTGTTGTTGTTGTTGTTGTTGCGGTTGTTGAACCCTTTGTTGTTGTTGTTGACGAGGTTGAGGTGCAGGAATGGTTACTGCAGCAACCGGACGATACTGATCTCTGTTTACATTCCCTCTGTACACATTCCCTCTGTGTTGTACATCATTGGTCTCTCCTTCTCTACGGCGAGGTGCCCCAGAGAAGGGTTTCTTCGATGAAGAAGAACCCATATCTTGAATCCTACCGGCCTTGATCAGACTTTCGGTTCTCTCGCCACAGATGACGACATCAGAAAAACTTCCGAATGGGCAGCTTCCCATCCGGTCCATATACACACCTTGAAGAGTGCTGATAAACATGTCAGTCAACTCCCTTTCCAGCATAGGGGGTTGAACTCTCGCAGCAAGCTCGCGCCATCTCTGGGCGTACTCTTTAAAGCTTTCAGTATTTTTCTGACACAAACTCTGCAACTGAGTCCGGGTCGGTGCCATATCCATGTTATGTTTGTACTGTCTGAGGAATGCTTCACCCAAATCCCTCCAGCATCTGATCGAATCCCTTTTCAACTCCATGTACCAGTCCAAAGACGCCCCAGATAGGCTGTCTTGGAAAAAATACATCCACATCTTCTCGTCGTCAGTATACGCCGAGATCTTTCGATAGTATGCTTGCACGTGAGTGCGAGGACAGGAGGTGCCGTTGTACTTATCAAAGGACGGTGCTTTAAACTTGTGTGGGATTCTCAGTCCTTCCACTAATCCCATATTGGTAACATCAAAACCGAGGGAGTTTTGACATTCCATAGCACAGATCTTCTCGGCAAGGGCCTCAACTTTACGATCTCTCGCATCGTTTCTTCCCAAAATGTCTTCATCTTCGTTGAGCAAAGTAAACATATCCTCTTGTCTGTCAACAATCGGAATTCTGTTACGGGCCGGAGCATGGATGACTCTGGCATTAGCAGCATCTGGAGCAATTGGTTGACCGTCAACTCGGATACCCCTCAACTCTTCACCTACAGCATAGTTGTTGACGGGAATAGCAGCAGCAGGAGTGTCATTAATCGGGCCTCCCTTTGGCAGAGCCTGGTTGGGCGGTGGAATTACAACTTCTGGCCTCTGAACTAGAGCTCGGAGTTCTTCTTGTCCTTGTGCAACCCCTTGCATCATGTGAATAAATTGGGCCATGTTAGCTCTCATCTCAGCTAACTCAGCTTGTACTTGATCCATATTCCTTTGATGGTTGAGTCTCGTTGAGTAGCGGTGCGGTCTTTGATCAGCTATCCTGCCTGAACACAGGAACCAGAGTGAGAAGTCGGGCACTAGAACACCTGTAATGCAAAAATGACATGAATATGATGCGTGTGATGCGTATGCAGGTTAACTTTTCTTCTCTTTTTTTTTTATGCATTTTTTTTGAAAAATAAACATGCTATGATGCAAATGATGGAGCCATGACTGGTCGGCTGAGTATCACACGACACAGGATCAGAACTTCGGCTTGAACTCTGGCGTCACAACTTCATCTGAAACCCAAAGTCATCTAAACCAGGTCAACTGAACCAGAGCAACATATGAGCAGGTACCCTCAAAATCAGCCCAGGGATCCGAAATAAACGGAACCCTCCCATCAATACTAGGATCAAACCTCCGGCGTCCCGAAATAACGATCCATAAATCCGACTCAAGATCATCAACACAGCATCACTGGCAGAAACTGTACTTGCAGGAATCAAACCCTCCCCTCACAGGTGAATTCTAACAAGGTCATCCTAAGGCGGACAATGGTCTCGACAATCGGGCAAAGATGCTCAACGGGTTTGCCCTTTCGGGTGTGCCGTTGTAGCTCCCTTAAGATCGTCTAAACCAAAGATCCGGGAAACGATCGGTCACCAGAGTCAACAGTTCAGATGAAGTAACTCGACCAAAGTGGAGTACCCCACAGAGGAAAGCACTATCAAATGAACCTCGTCCGGCTTGTGGTACATCACGTTGCCAGGCACATGTTGACCTAACATGAAGGAGGCAACATGAGATCACACTAATCCTAGGTGTATACTCGGGCCTGGGTTTTAGCCCCACTCAGAACACCCACCCCACAAAGAGGAACCACCTGCACAGAGAACAGCTCAATGACAGTATGATGCATGCAAACATAAATGCAAACAATAACTACAAACAATAGATAAATGAATGCAATAAATCAAACAGCAAACAGCAACCAAAACCCTATCCTAGAGAGCGCTAGGAGAGACTCGCTTAGGGAAGATGGACCAGCACAGGTCAACTTCTTTTTGTCCCCAGCAGAGTCGCCAGCTGTCGCATTACGCAAAAAACCGGCGGGAAACAAGAACAACAGAGCCGCCACCGTGCGTTATTTATCCCAAAAGAGGGAAAGGAAACGCTCAGAGTAAACCTGGAAAAGACATGGTCTCGCGACCAAAGAGAATGGGATCGGGAGTCGGTTATGCGAAGGGAAGGTATTAGCACCCCTACGCATCCGTCGTACTCGACGAGATCCACGCACAATAGGAAGGAAAATGGTTGCTGAAAACGCTGCTCACAAACACACTAACTGGCTGAAAGAGACGCAAGAAAACAGACTGAAACTGACTCGGCAGGATACCGCATCCTGGGCCTACTTAGTCTATCAGGCATAGACATCAGAGTCGAAGTAGTTCGGACTGGGGAAACGACACATGCTCGCTAGGATATCGCATCCTATGCATACGTATCTCCTTGGACGAAGGAGAATCAGAGCATTCGTAGCTCGGCTAACACGCACACAAACAAACAGACAAAGGCAAACGTGGAGCCTGAATACCAATCACTGGACTTACATCAGCATCCGAACCAGAACACACACAAGAAGGCAAACATGGAGCTTGAATGCCAATCACTGGGCTTACATCAGCATCCGAACCAACAAACACACATAGGAAACCATTTGCCAATCGCTGGACTTACGTCAGACTCCAACCAGAAAAGGAGAAACAACTCACACAAATAAAACAAAAGGGCGAACGTGGAGCCCGAATGCCAATCACTGGACTTACATCAGCATCCGAACCAAAACACACACAAAGAGTGTGGAGACACAAAGGTTGAAAAAGAAAAAGGGCGCCCGGAGAGATCAGCTCATCTCCTGCCTACGTACCTCATCTGGTATGAGGATCAGGGCGACGTAGTTCCCCTACGCAGGGAAAAAGGACTAGCCTAACCAGATAACAGAGGGAGACACAACACTAGGGAGACTACGACTCGAGCCTAGACGTTGTCATGCAAAGTCGTCCCTAAGTTAAGGTTTCTAGCTAACTTGCACGGGAAGCAAGCCTATCCTAAACATGACTTGCACAGGAAGAAGAAGGGTCTCGATTGCAACTAGGGCAAGAGAAAGGGGAGGTCTCAATCGCAACGAGGGCGAGAGAAAAGAATTAGTGTTAGTTGTTAGTCAAACTCGACAAGACATCGCATCTCGTGCCTACGTATCTCATCTGGACATGAGAATCAGAGTTGCCGTAGTTCGGCTAAACTATTCCCGTTGGTTTGTGTTTTTTAAGTGGACAACGTCACTGCGCAATCTACCTGATGCTCGACCTTTGGAGACTTACTCACCTGTAGTAGAAGGAGTTAACGTATCCTTAAGAGGGGATAATGTTTGTTTGTGTTTTAGGAAAGCCCAAGCAAGAAAGGAAGTCCTATACGAAGGAACCGTGCTACCTTAATTGACATGCAAACGAGACTACGCGGAGTCTAGCAAACCTAGGGGATACAATCACACCACACAAGCACATACAGCATGAAATAAACACACCAACAAGGGGCTCAAACATCAAGGCTAGGTTTTAGTCGAGGGGTCATATCAACCTCAACAAACAAACCACTGGAACTGGGTAGTCTTAGCTCTTAACCTTGCCATTGAGGGGCTAAGGTGAAGCAGATGAAAGGTGAGTGAAGATAAGACTTCACAGCTCTTATCCCTGGCCTGGGAGAGCTTAAGACAAGAATGTGTGGGTTCAGAAAGTGGGAACCCTTCTACACATTTGATACTGACTCAACTGTACAATTGTACAAGATCTTGGGTTTGTATCTGCAATGCATCAACACAGTGGTGTGAGCAAAGCATATGACACACAGAATAGCAGGGGATAGGTTGCATATCCCTTGGGTTCTGCCAATTGCCTCTTCACTTAGGAGGTCTTTGACTCTATACAAGGACAAATGTAAACAGTCACAAACATTGCCTCTTAAGGAGGACTTCAGACAGTTGCCTAGCCAAGTAACAGGCCAGGTCTTCCAGACTACATGAAGATTAGAAGTATACCTCAATGCAAATTGCTTATTCAAGCAAAGCAAAGCAAAAGTTCACAAGGAACTGGGCAACTAAAAGTACCTGAAATAGTCAAACAGACATTAGTATACAACTTCAAAATTAAGGCAAAAGGAAACAGATGTCAACCAGTCAACACAAACAAGCTAAGTGTGCAATGCACAAGGCTCAAGGCATGTGAGCCAAGCAACCTACAAAACAAATGGATTAGTCATGATAAACAAGCTAACACAACCAATTTGTATTGGTCTCATTGGATAATTGTTGGTCAACCTGAAAACATGAACTCAAATGTGAGTGTCAGGACCACTAGGACAAGCCTAGGGTCAAAAGGGGATGAAAATGTTAAAACAGAAAATGGCATTTAGAAGAAGTTAAGTCATGTTCAAACAAACAAGAAACAAACCCAATTGGTTTCACATTCATATCAATCATCATCATCATTTCATGAACAAGTTAAGTCAAGGCATGGCATTTAGAAGCTCATAGAAGTCAACAGCAAGACTTGAATCAAAACCAATCTCAAACATTTCCAAAAATCATCAAATAAATCATGATCAATCACAACCCACAGCATGGTAAGCATGTCAAATTTCATCTTATTTGGACAAGTAGAAGATAGTCAATGAAAATCAGAAAGGCAAGGTAATTTTGAACATGCTCAAAGAAGTCAACCAAACATACATCAACTTGAAAAAATCATAAATCAGGAATGGCATATGAGAAATGAATGGGACTAAAACCATGGCAAAGCTTAAGATGTCTAGTAATCACATGTAAAATTTCATGTCTATTTAATAAAGTATGAGCATTTCACAAAACAAATGGGAACATGTGTCACAGAAAGTCAACATAAGACCAAACAGGGGACAAAAATCTCAATCAATTGGAAAATGCCATAAACAAATCCACAAAAAATCATATGTAAACTAGACAAACACAATCTCAATCATGCAAAAATTCAATCCATTTTGAGGTCAATAAGCAAGGCTATGAAAAACATCAAGTTGCACATCAATGGTATGACACAAATTGTCACACCCTACCTCAAAAAATCATAACTCAATGACCAGAGAAGATAAATTCATAAACTTTATACCAAAATCACCATGGATGTGTCTAGTTTGTGCACAAAAAATTTCCAGAGCAAAAGATAAAACATGACTATTTCACAAAGGATTTGGTAAAAGGTACTAAAAATGGATACATGTCACAATCCCTAATACCAATTAAAAACCAACCATCCAAAAATTCTGGAAAAAATATGACAAAATAATAGAGATCATTGAAAACCAACATATTATTGAAATAATTATTGAAAACCAACATATTTTAATGGGACATGTGCCACACTGATGGCATTTTTGAAATTACCAGGACAACTAAACAAAACTCCGCGTTTTGGACACAGAAACAAAATAAGCTGATTGGCTA
Organism: Lathyrus oleraceus; assembly: GCF_024323335.1. Taxonomy (NCBI): domain Eukaryota; kingdom Viridiplantae; phylum Streptophyta; class Magnoliopsida; order Fabales; family Fabaceae; genus Lathyrus; species Lathyrus oleraceus. The sequence goes on along the minus strand of NC_066584.1, from coordinate 491,681,285 downwards.
ATGGATGAACAGGACCATGCACACGTGAAAGAGGGAAAATCTGGGAAAACTCATGAACATCCTAGGGTTTCACATGAACAGTACAAAGCTTCATCCCTTCCAAAATCGTGGAAAATTTTTGAACCCAGAAACACAAATTGACTGCATCAAACGATTCAGCAAGCATCAAACAACATGAATCCATCACTCATTTTCATTAAAACAGGCCAAGCATTATGAATCGAGTAAAAACATATTTCAACATCCAACTTAAAACCTAGATTTCTCCTAAACTACTCAACCATTTTCAACCATTCAAAGCTCAATGTGACCAGGGCAAGGAGATGTACACATGGTATAGCATGATTTAGAGAAAAAAGGAAGTCGAGTTCTTACTTGATTCTGAAGCAGATGATGAAACAGTTGTTGTTTGGTGATGTCTTGCTGAAACAGCTACTCTACAGACCTCCCAATGATGAATGATGAAGAGGGTTTGGCTCAAGAAAGCTTGGAATGACACCAATCTCAATCTGCCATTAATGGAGCTTGAAGAAAACAGTTGCGAAATGGTCTTTACAGTCAGTGAATGAAGGTTGGAATGTGCTCAAGATGAAGAGAAGTGATGTAGCAAGCAAGCATAGCTCAAGTTCTCTTTGAATTTTTCAGCAAAAGTTCAAGAATGAAAATGAGATTTTTTGAGAGAGAGAGTTTTCTGTTGGAATACTGTGGCTGCTAAGGCTTCAAATGAGCAGAAAATGACAATATATACTTCTGTTTATGATTGCTAAGCATGGTTAAGTGGTATGGTAATCCAAATTTGTGAAATGATAAGTTTTGCTAATTTGCATTTTTACTTAAGTGGTGAGGTGTATGATGGCTGCAGCTCGAATTGGGCCTTCCAACATGTTTCAAATGCAATTTCTGAACTATTCCAAATGGCCAAAATGATTAAAAATGGTTATTTCAAAAAGTCAAATTTCACCCTCACTTGAAATTAATTCATGTAAGTTCAAAAATGCCATTTTGATCTATGATGTTTTGATGAATGATGGTTACATTTTTGGAAAGAGGAGGTCAAATGTGACTTGTTGCAAAAAACCCCACCCAATTTGGCCAAATGGTTTGAGAGATATGGCCTTTTGAAGTTCAAGAATTTTTGAAAATGATTTGATCATAACTTGCCAACCATACATGGGAATTGAGTGTTCTTGGACTTTTTGGAAATGGGAGAACAAGATCTTCAACTTTCATGTTGGGAAAAAATTCATTTGAAGCTTGTATCATGATGTAAGTTTAGGATCAAGAAGTTTCCATTTTTGGCAAGTTCCAATTACAGGTCAAGTTTCTATTTTTGGAAATTTCTGGTCTGGCTTCAAATTTTTCCATGATGATGTTTGACATGTTATATGAGGCCTATATGGACATGAATGAGCCCTCTCAAACCAAATCCCACCTTGAAATCCATAAAATCAAACTCAGTTGACCAAGGTTGACTTTTTAGGGTTTCTGATGGACTGTGCATTGACTGATGACTTCTGAACATCCAATCCTTGACCAAAACACTTCAAATGGATCCCCAAGTCATGTGATCATGTTGGACCAACCCTAGGGCCTTAGCTCAATGAAAATTGTACTTGCTTGATTGATTGACTGATCTCCTGACCAGTTTGACCTAATTCTTCTGACTGGCTTGCACTTGAGGCAAAGGGACAATGCAATGCTATGAAGTGGACCATGTTATGTTATGACCTAATATGAGAATGTATGTACAAAAGGTAGGTGCAAATTTGAGGTGCTACACCTTTGTGAAGCAATATCAGTACAATACGGATATGGCACCTGACAGGACTCAGCTCTAGAATTTGTCTCTCAAGAGCAACGAGTGCTTCAAAGAGTATGCTCAACGCTGGAGATAGTTGGCTTCCCGTGTTCAGCCTCCGATGTTGGAAAAAGAGATGGCCAACATGTTTATGAACACACTGCTTGGATCTTACTTGGAGCGTCTGGTGGGTTGCAACGCCTCCAATTTTGCTGATGTGGTCTCTACCGGTGAGAGAGTGGAGTATTACTTGAAGACGTGTAAGATTCAAGGTGGAGTTGGATCATTCTCAGGGACAAAGAAGTCGTTCTTAGGAGGATAAAAGTGGAGAGAAGGGGATGCAAATGCCATATCTTCTTATCAGAACAGGGGTAACCGGAGGAATAAATTTCAGAATTACCATCAATAACCTTGTGTTGCAGCAGTGACTGTAAGACCCCAATTTTGACCCTAAGATCCCTCATGGCATCATAACATTGCATTTGCAAAGCCGAAGGATCATAAGCATCTTGGTTCCCCTTGCCTTTGGATGTGACTTCTTGTGAGTGGTTTGAGATCACCAAGCATGCTTGAATTGTATATCATTGCTTTTCTCATTTTTATTTACTAACCAAAATCACAAAAATATGTCACTAAAATCTTTTGTTTGTAGCTTGAGTAATCACAAGGTCCAAAGCTTCTAGGAGATCATGGGTGCAAAGATATGGCCAAGAGAAGATGAAGGCAAGCATGGCAATGGTTCCCAAAGCTCTCATCCATCAAATATGCCTTCCTAGTATCTCAATTCATCATTTTGATCAAAGCAAGTCAAAGGGTTTGAGGTTTGTTCCTCAAGGAAACCCTAATTCATCTGATCACCCACAATGCCTTGCTAATGAAGCAACCTCAGCCCATGGTCAAATACAATCAAGGGAAGTTCTCTAATTCATCATTTCATGCATATTTTAGCTTATTTGAGTGTCCTCAATCATCAATTCATCAAGATATGAGTTATGGACTTGAGAAGTTGATCAGTCAATTCATCTGACTATTTTGAAATGCACTGAGACCTAACTTTTTATGTGTTGGTCAAATGGAGATGATCCCAAAATCAGAAATGTTCTTAAGGAAAATATGAGCAACTTTCATGTTCATCAAAAATTCATTTGAAGCTTGGAAGGTCATCTCCCATTCCAAGACATTATAGGTCATTTTGACTGAAACCCTAATTTTGGGTCAACTTCCTAAGAACTCATTCATTGTTTATGATTTTGAGGTGGGATCAAATGCATTGGAAATTGTATTCTGTCTACTTCAAATGTTATGTTGAACAAAATTTCAAAATCTCAAAAGAAATACATGTGATAATGCAAAACATTATAGGTCACTTTAGACCAAATGCATTGAAAGGCAAAAAAGTCTAACTTCAAGTGCCCATAACATCTTCATCAAAACTCCAAATGATGCAAAATTTAAGTCCATCTTGATTGTCTTGAAAATATCTAGAACTTTGATGTTAGAGGTGTTTCAATTTGAGGCTTGCATCATCAAAACAAAAGGGCTTGAACATTGGCCAAATTTGGAAACTTCACTTATGCATGTTTTGCACCTTACACATTAAACTCAAAATTCACTAATTTCCAAGGCCCAATTGAAATTTTGGTCAACATATCATTTGTTCCTTATGCAACAAGCTTTCTAACCATTACTCATGAGGTAGCATTTGGAGTTTGGAAGCACCATTTTTGAAGGCATGAAGATTTAATGCATTTTGTGAAATTCAACTCAAATTGCCATGCATGAGCTGTTTATACTCAATGTACACGTTCATTTGCAATCCACATGAGCTCAGCAGGTCATTCCAATACTCATTGGGCCTTCCACATTATCACACAAGCCCATGCAAGGAAAATCCATTTGCCATGCACACGAGTAAACTCACTTGTTCAGCCAATTCCAACTATAAATACATGTCCTATGCTTCATAATAAACCAACCTAAGGGCGCCTGAAATGCTGCAAGTGTGAATTCCCAACAATTCCAAAGGAACTAAATCCATTTTCTTCAAAAAATTCAGATCTGAAATTCAATTGAATTTGGTTGAATCTTCAGATCTAAAGTTCCTAAACCTTCATCATTTGATCCATAGAAGTTCTGTTTTGCCAAAGGAACCAAGGAAAGGGACTCAAAGCTTCATAATCCAAAGGTGTGGATCAACTGGTTTTTGCTTCGAATCTCTTAGTTCTTTGATCTATTAGCCTTGATATTGTGTTGTCTGAAGTCCTATCTATAGAGGCATCATTGCTGTGTGTTTAATTTTTGAAATCGAGCAAGTTCATGATGAACACCATCAAGCTTCCATCTCTGATTTCTCTCTTGATAGGGATCTAGAGTGGAAGTGGATGGTATATGAGAGATGTACATCACTTCCTCTTTCGAACGGTGCCTAGATCGTCCATTTTAATGAGCATTTGCATCTCTGCATTTTTTGAGCTTCGTCGGAGCTCACTGGAGAAGACGGTGGCGTTGGCCACCGTCTCATTGCCAGATGCAATGTGGATCGTTGATCTCAACTCCCAGATCTAATCTCCACCCTCCAATGTTATGACTTATTTTAATTCAGTGTGTGGTTGCATTGACTGAGGACTTTGGTGCGCGCGCATGCCATGACCATTAGATCATCCATGTCAATTAATGAAATCCCATCCAAGCGCTGTGGTTTTTTCTGATATTTCATAATTTCCATTTATTTCTTTTATTTCATTTAACTTCAAAAATTCATAACTCTTTCATTTTAATTCCAAAAAATATTGGACCAATTGCATTATTTCTCTTTTAATTCTAGTTTCTAAAAACTATTTTTAATATTTTTTATTTCATCATTTGATATTTTTTGTGATTTTTTTCTTTTTTGGTCATTTTTAATAGTTTTTGATATTCAAAAAATACACAAATATTTTCCCAACCTATTTGAATGATGATGGATCTATGAAAAATATTCTCATCAATTTATTAATTGATTTGAGATTTATTTGAGATTTTAGTTCAATTAGGTTATTTTTATTCATTTTTAATTGATTAAAAGTAGTTTCTGACTTTTAAAAATGCTGAAATTTTTTGTCAAACTTTGTTTGACCTTGTTGGACTTGGGATAAATCACTTGGACTTTTCAAAGTTGATTTGAAGTGATTTTGAAGTTTGACTACTCTTTAATATTTTAATTCAAGTTTATTTTCAAATATTAAAAATGCCAAAAATATTTTGTTCATTTCTTAACTTCCAATCTTCATCCCACTTCTGTTTTTGATAGTTTGACCATGATCCTCAATGTCATTTGTCAACACTTGTTGATTGGTATATTCCATTTCATTTAATGCACTTTATTCTTTTCATTTCCATTATCCATCTCCTCCATCTTCTTATTCTTCTCTTCTTTTGGATCAATGAGTTAAAGGTTGATAAGTTAGCATTGATTAGGGAGGTTTAATCTTCCTTAGTTCAAATCTAATTCATCTTGATCAAATGATCAAGTGAATGGATTTGCATTAAGGATAGGTTGCTTTCTAAATCATGCAAAGGACTTAAACCAATACAAGATCAATTCTCTTGTTCTTTTTGGCATGGCAAGTTGTTGGAACTTGGTTCACTAATCAAGACTTCTAACTTGTGTTGTTGCCTACATTATTATTGACCGGCCTCAGATAGTTGTGACTTCTACATAAGTCCAATTACGATTTCTTAACATAGCGCTAAATTTGCCTTATGGTACACTAACTACTAACACTAACCATTAACAATTAACATTTACTTTTTGCTCTTTACTTTTATGCAATTTACTATTCTTGTACATATTATTCATTTGCTTTTCCCTTTGCTCACTTGAGCACATGTTTATGTTAATGTAATTTGCCTTTTGCTCACTTGAGTCCATAATTGTGTATATATTATTGTGCTTGTGTTTTGTTTTGATGGTTGTGGACCCAAATGCAAAGAAATAGACAAATGGACTTAGTTTCTAGGACTTTCCCTATGCAAATTAGAGTAAAAGGACTTTAAATGTTGAAGATGGATTGGAAGAACCAAATCTCTAAACTCACTCTTGTCCATTCTTAATTTATTTCATGGAACTTTTGATGTGTGTGCTCTTGTGCTAGGGAATTCTATGAGAGCTCAAATTGAAGATCTCCTAAGGAGCTTGTTTTGATTGTGTTGATTGCTTGAGCTTACTACTATTTTGCTTGCATATTCCAAGGATGGGAGCTACTTGGATCATCAATATGATCTCAAGAGAGGAACTCCATTTGTGGTTTTACTTCTTATTCCTTACCTCTTGTATGTTTAGGACTTTAGCCATTCTTCTTCTTCTCTCCACTCTAACCCAAGCCAAAACTTTTTGTGCAAAAATTTAACACTTGTTTTCAACATTAGAAACCTAAGCCTTATGCTTTTGATTTTCAAAATTTTCCTTTCATAACACTTATTTTGAATTGAACTTCTAAGTCAACTTTGACCATTTTGTACATACTTTTCATTGGTAAATATAACCCATTCGAATGTCCTTTTTGTGGTTTCAATGGCCACTTTCTTAATCAAATTTTTTATAACCTTTAGCTATTAGGTTTGAGTTATCCTTGAGGTAGATGTAATGCTCATCTATATCCTTAGTGATGAACAATGAGTCTTCCATGCTTATTATAGGGTTAACCCCTCACTAGCATGTTGAAGCTATCCTCACATGGTGGATTTGTGGTTTTAGGTTGAGTTTTCTCCCTTGGATAACAAAAGACCTTAAGGCTTTTGGACCAATTAATTCACCAACACACTTTGAGATTTTTACCCCGAACTACGAGGTTTTGATCCTAATCTTTTTAAAGATGGTACGTAGGCAATGGGTTTATCCATCCAAACACAAAATGTAAATAAACTGGTATATTCTCTTCCCATCTCTTCAATCATGTTTGCACAAATAAATTTCCACAAAATACCAACCTTACAACAAGTATGAAAAGGGATCCCTAGGAGTACCTAGGATGTTTTGGGTGCTTAAAACCTTCCCATTGCATAACCAACCCCCTTACCCAGATCTCTGACATTTTTACTAGTTTTTGATTCGATAAAACTTTTAGGTTTTTGTTCGCTTTCTAACCATTCCTTTGGATAAATAGAAGTGCGGTGGCGACTCGACTTGTATGGTTTACCTTGGATTTAGTCATAATATCTAATGGTAACGAATACCCCGCTACAGTGACCATTCCGGCTGCAGCACTAGTGCAACAACAACAACCTCAACGTCAATAAAATTAATACCAACAACAACAGGGTAACAGACCTGCTTATCAACAGAGACAGAGGATGATGGATAGGCGTTTTGACACTCTTCCGATGTCGTATGCCTAGTTGCTTCCCAACCTTCAACATTTGCAACTTGTGCAGTTACGCACTTTGGCTCCTCCCGTTGGCAGGCTTCCAGTGGGTTATGAAGCCAATGCTAGGTGTAATTTCCACTCTAGGGCACCTGCCCACACTATTGAGAACTTCAAAGCTTTTAAGCACGTAGTTCAGGTCCTTATTGATTCAAAGGCCATTAACTTTGCGTCGGCTCCTAATGTTGTTAACAATCCTATGCCGCAGCATGGTGAAGCGAATGTTAACATGGTCGAAGGAGAAGTCAAATTAGTCAAGGAGGTGTTAAAGCTGAAGACTCCGCTGTTATAAATCAAAGTATACTTGCTAAAGGCAGATGTTTTCCCTGGCTGTGGGAGCGGTTGTTTGGGTTGTGTTGCACAGAGTGGGGGTTGTGTGAAGCTGCAGCAGGGTATCCAGACCTTGCTTGACGATGGTATCCTCCAAGCTGAAGACTTATCTGCCCAAAGGTCTGTTGAAGGGGTTGTTGAAGGGGTTGTTGAGAATGCAGATGTTGATCCTCTCTTTCTTGAAGATGCTGAAGAATTTACAAATGTTGTTCCTGCTGATTTTGTAATTCCCAATGATGTAATTAATTTTTCTGATGCTGTTGCTGATATTCCAAACATGGGGTTTGATTCTGATGTACTTGCTGAACTTGATTCCGATGTTTCAGATGTTTGTACTTCAATAAATAAGATTTTTGATTATGACTGTGACGTTGCCACTATCACAATTTTCTACCCGACCGCTCAGATCAGTGCGCCAGTAGCACAACCGGTACCACCAGTACGACCACATCAAGCCACTATGACCATCACGACCCCTGGTCCTTTACCTTTCACCAGCGAAAGGGCCATTCCTTGGCATTACGGGGGGAGTGTGTACATGCATGGTCATGGAGTGGAGCAGCCACTGAAAGTAGAAAAGGTGCAGGAGTCTGAACCTGAGGTTGAGGTAAAAGATCCCGCAGTGGGCAATGTTGGTGGAATCAGGCGATTCACCAGAAGTGGTAGACTGTTCTCACCACCGGTTACCCAACCTGATAGTGCTGACGCCGCGGCGAAGGCCAAAGGCAAGCAAGTTATGAATGAGGGTACCTCTGCACCACAGGCTGGCTCTGAGCCTGCTTTTGCAAAGGATGTGGACGAACTTTTGAGAATTATAAAGAAAAGCGATTACAAGGTAGTCGATCAGTTGATTCAGACGCCATCCAAGATATCTATTCTCTCACTCCTACTGTGTTCGGAGGCACACAGGGAGGCACTCCTGAAGGTCCTTAATGCTGCATATGTGCCTCAGGAGATCTCAGTGAACCAACTAGAAGGGATCATTGCAAATGTTCATACAAGAAACGGGTTGGGTTTTATTGATTCTGACTTGACGCCAGTTGGACGCGATCATAACAAGGCTTTGCACATCCCGATGGAGTGTAAAGACACTATGCTATCCCATGTTCTGGTGGATACAGGTTCCTCTCTCAATGTGCTACCCAAGAGAGCCTTGTCAAGGTTAGATGTAGAAGGTTTGATCTTGAAGCCTTCTGATCTTGTGGTAAGAGCCTTCGATGGTTCTAAGAGGTCGGTGTTCGGAGAGGTAGAATTGCCAATTTAGATTGGATCACAAACCTTTAACACCGTATTCTATGTGATGGATATCAGTCCTTCGTATAGCTGCTTGTTAGGTCGTCCTTGGATCCGCAATGTTAGGGCAGTCTCCTCGACCTTGCATCAGAAGATCAAGTTCCCGGTCAACGGAAGAATTATCATTGTCTATAGTGAGGAGAATATTCTGGTCAGTAACCTGTCTACATTCAAGTATGAAGAGGTAGAAGGTGAGATTCATGAGACCCTGTGTCAGGCCTTTGAGGCAGTTCAAGTCAAGGATGCAACTCTAGTGGAAGAGGTTGAAGCAGGTGCCTCTTTGTCGTCCTTCAAGAAGGCACAAGCCTTGGTAAATTCAGGTGTTGTTCCCGGTTGGGGACGTCTGGTGGATTTACCTGTAAAGGAAGACAAGATTGGGATTGGGTATCAGCCGGCATTGACTTCTATAACTTCAACGCCTCAGACTCGTCAGGGGCCGATTACTTTCTCCAGTGCTAGCATCATTCAGTACGGCCAGGTCTCTGCAATCAACAAAGAAGATGGGGATAGTGATTGCGACATTGACAATTGGGTGCGTCCAAGGGTCCCGGGTGAAGTTCTCCGCAACTGGTCTTCTGAAGAGATTATCCAAGTCACTCTTCTTAAAGAGTAATTTTCTTTGTTTATTCATGCATATCCAAGTCTTACGTTCCGCCCAGGGCGTGATGACTCATTGTAGGGCTCATCTATGTGGATACCTGCATTTTTATCATAAATAAAGGACGTCTTTTTGCATTCAAATATTTTGTTCACTGTCTTTCTATTTTTGCAGTTTTCAAAAATAAAAAAATAATATATATATATATATATATATATATATATATATATATATATATATATATATATATATATATATATATATACATTTGGCAATGTTTTGTTTAGTTTCCACTTCTTGTTCACACTCATAAGCACATACCATCACTCATGCAGATGCACGTCACCGGATCCTATTGATAACAGTTTTGCTATAGCTCACTTCGACTTTGAAAATCCAATCTTTCAAGCTGAAGAAGAGGGTGATGAAGACTGTGAACTCCCTGAAGAACTTGCCAGGTTATTAAAACAGGAGGAAAGGGTCATTCAACCGCATCAAGAGTCTGTTGAAGTGATTAATCTCGACACCGAGGACGTCAAGAGAGAGATCAAGATATGGGTTGCTTTGGAAGATAATGTGAATAAGGGGCTGATTGAATTTCTTCAAGAGTATGTTGACATCTTCGCTTGGTCTTATCAGGACATGCCAGGGCTTGACACAGACATTGTGGTACACCGTTTGCCTCTCAAAGAGGATTGTCCTCCGGTCAAGCAGAAGCTCAGAAGTACAAGACCAAAGATGGCTGTCAAGATAAAGGAAGAAGTGCAAAAACAGTTGGATGCAGGGTTTCTAGCGGTTACAAATTATCCGCCATGGGTTGCAAATATCGTTCCAGTACCTAAAAAGGATGGAAAGGTACAGATGTGTGTTGACTACCGGGATCTGAACAGAGCTAGTCCTGAAGATGATTTCCCATTACCTCACATCGATGTTTTGGTGGATAACACTGCTCAGTTCTCGGTATTCTCCTTCATGGATGGCTTTTCTGGCTATAATCAAATTAAGATGGCACCAGAAGACATGGAGAAGACAACTTTCATAACCCCATGGGGCACCTTCTGCTACAAGGTGATCCTGTTTGGTCTAAAAAATGCTGGGGCAACATATCAACGAGCTATGGTAACTCTTTTCCATGATATGATTCATCATGAAATTCAGGTTTATGTTGATGATATGATTGCCAAATCTCAAACGGAAGAAGAACATCTGGTGTATTTGCAGAAACTGTTTGAGCGTTTGAGGAAATTCAAGTTGAGGCTTAATCCGAACAAGTGTACTTTCGGGGTGAGATCTGGAAAACTGCTGGGTTTTATTGTTAGTGAAAAAGGGATTGACGTGGATCCGGCCAAAGTGAAAGCGATACAAGAAATGCCTGAGCCAAGAATAGAAAAACAAGTTTGTGGTTTCTTAGGAAGGTTGAACTACATTGCAAGGTTCATCTCTCACCTAAAAGCCACGTGTGAGCCAATATTCAAATTGTTGAGAAAAGATCAGGCCATCAGGTGGAATGATGATTGCCAAAGGGCTTTCGAGAAGATAAAAGAGTATTTGCAGAATCCTCTAATCCTTATGCCTCCAGTCCCAGGGAGACCGCTGATTATGTATTTGACAGTACTTGATAATTCCATGGGTTGTGTTCTCGGTCAACACGACGAGACAGGTAGGAAAGAGCATGCCATCTACTACCTGAGTAAAAAATTCACAGATTGCGAGTCGAAATACTCAATGCTTGAAAATACATGTTGTGCACTTGCATGGGCTGCTAAGCGATTGAGACAATACATGCTGACTCACACGACCTTACTGATCTCCAAAATGGATCCAGTCAAGTATATATTTGAGAATCCAGCTCTCACCGGAAGGGTTGCTCGTTGGCAAATGCTACTGATAGAGTATGACATCCAGTATACATCCCAGAAAGCCATCAAAGGGAGTATTCTGTCAGACTATCTTGCTCAACAGCCAATTGATGATTATGAGCCGATGAAGTTTGATTTTCCGGATGAAGACATCATGTTCCTCAAGATGAAAGACTGTGAAGAGCCAGTTGTTGAGGAGGGACCTGATCCAGATGAAAAGTGGACTTTAATGTTTGATGGGGCCGTCAATGCCAAAGGAAGTGGAATTGGTGTTGTCATTACCACTCCGAAAGGTGCCCACATGCCTTTCACCGCTCGTCTGACTTTTGAGTGCACCAATAATAAAGCTGAGTATGAGGCTTGTATCTTGGGTATTGAGCAAGCCCTTGATTTGAGAATCAAGACTCTGGACATCTTAGGAGATTCAGCTCTAGTGATCAATCAAGTGAATGGTGATTGAATACTCTCCAGCCTAATCTGGTCCCCTACAGAGATTACACGAGAAGACTGTTGAGTTTCTTCACAACAGTAAGGTTGTATCATATACCTCGTGATGAGAACCAGATGGAAGATGCTCTTGCTACCCTGTCCTCCATGATCAAGGTGATTCGGTGGAACTATGGTCCCAGGATCGATGTTATGCGTCTTGATAAGTCCGCGTATGTGTTTGCTGCTGAACTGATAGTTGATGACAAGCCCTGGTACCACGACATCAAGTGCTTTCTGAAGAATAAAGAGTACCCTGCAGGGGCATCCAACAATGATAGAAAGACTTTGAGAAGATTGGCAGGCAGTTTCTTCTTGAACAAAGATGATGTGTTGTATAAGAGGAACTTCGACATGGTTTTGCTCAGATGCGTGGATAGACACGAAGCAGACATGTTAATGCAGGAAGTTCATGAAGGCTCCTTCAGTACTCATGTCGGCGGACATGAAATGGCTAAGAAATTGTTGAGAGCGGGTTATTATTGGATGACCATGGAATCTGATTGTTTCAAATATGCTTGGAAGTGTCATAAATGCCAGATTTATGCTGATAAGGTGCATGTGCCGCCAAATCCTCTGAATGTGATGTCTTCGCCGTGGCGGTTTGCTATGTGGGGCATTGATATGATTGGAAAGATTGAGCTGACTGCTTCCAATGGGCATCGCTTCATCCTTGTTGTCATCGACTATTTCACCAAGTGGGTCGAAGCAGCGCCATTTGCGAAGGTCACCAGACATGTGGTTGCCCGATTCATCAAGAAAGAAATCATTTGTCATTATGGGATTCCCGAAAGAATCATTACTTATAATGGTTCTAATCTCAATAACAAAATGATGAAAGAGTTGTGCAAGAACTTCAACATTCAACGTCAAAACTCTTCCCCTTATCGTCCTAAGATGAACGGTGTTGTTGAGGCAGCAAATAAGAACATAAAGAAGATTGTGCAGAAGATGGTCGTTACGTGCTGAAATTGGCATGAGATGCAACCCTTCGCCTTGCATGGGTACCATACTTCAGTATGTACATCGACCGGGGCAACCCCGTATTCCCTTGTGTATGGTATGGAAGAAGTCCTACCTGTTCAAGTGGAGATTCCTTCTCTAAGAGTCATGTTGGATGTCAAGTTAGACGAAGCTGAATGGATTCAGACAAGGTTCAATGAGTTGAGTGTAATCGAAGAGAAGTGGATGGCAGCCATTTGTCATGGGCAGTTGTATCAGAGTCGGATGAAGAGAGCCTTTGATCAGAAAGTGCGTCCTCGATGCTTCCAAGTCGGAGATTTGGTGTTGAAAAGGATCCTTCCTCCTCAGACAGATCACAGGAGCAAGTGGACTCCTAACTATGATGGAACGTATATTGTCACCAAGGTTTTTGATGGTGGAGCCTTAATGCTTGCAACTATGGATGGTGAAAACTTCACTTCCCCTGTGAACTCAGACGCAGTTAAAAAATACTTCGCATAAAATAGACCCGCTGGACGATAAAAAGAATAGTCCAGGCAAAACAATGGGCATCCCGGCGAAGCAAGAAAATGAAAAAGGTTCGGGCAAAAGTTAGGGATTAAGAAATGAAAAGATTGTACACCCGGTAAGTTGAAAACCTGAAAGGGCAACTTAGGCAAAAATGGGTATCCCGGTGGATTGAAAACCCGAAAGGGCGATCCAGGCAAAAGTTAGGGATTAAGCGAATGGCTGCGTTCTAAGTTGTTCTGAATATCATCTTGTGTCGATAACCGGAAACTTCCAAAGGATAGGAAACAATCCAATCACCTTTTTCGGAAAGCTGATCATCTGGAGGATCTTGAAGACGAGCGAATCATAGCAGAATTGGAACCCGATAGAAATCCATTTCACATTGCCATTAGATTAATTTCTGTTTTTTATCTGTTGTGCAATTACCTCTTTCCAGGGATTGCTTCCTGATGTAAATACCTATTCGGAGGCCACTCAATCAATAAAATCATGTTATTTAGTACATCCTTGTGTTCATTTTCATTTTACTGTTTTGTTCGCAAAAATGACGTCCAAATTTTTGATAAACATTACATCATGAAACATAAGAGCTTTACAGGTACGTGCTTAATAAACATTGAAAATTGCTGTAAATTTTAAGTGTTTTGGATCATCTATTCAGAACAGGTACACTCGGGGAATTTCCTTAAGGTCCCCATCAAATGATCGCGGATGTTTTTCCTCAACAGTTGGAATTTTGTATCTTATCCCTGGAGAGCTGGTCCGAGCGTTGGATTCTTCAATCCCCAGCAGGCTCTCACTGTTGTACTTCCCCAAGCATTTGTTTCAGATTATACGTTCACCAGTAGAGTCGACAGTGTCTGACTGTATATCCCCAGTGGAGTTGACAGTGCCAGACTATATATTCCCAGCAGAAGCGACTGCTCCTCAGAGTTTGATGCCAGATCGATGATCTCGACCCTAAACCCATGGTCTCTTTCCTTGAAGCAGAATCTCGGTACCGTATCGGTGTTTGCTTCCCCTGCTGAGTCGTCTCTCTCGTTGATTATGGTTGCCAGAACCACTATCGCTTTCCTCAGCAGCAAGTTTTCAGTACCATTCTCTCCCTAGTCAGAGTCTCGGTATTTTTGTTATTGCCAGAACACCGTGTGGCGGGCCATTTCCCCACAGAGTTCTTTGTGTTGTGCATCTTGAACAGCCTTGCCAGGGTCCAGAAGATGGTGATCATTTCCCCAGCAGAATTCCTTGCCTCAGCTTGGCGTTCTCTCTAATCAAGCATTTCGCATCCCTGCATGTAGAATCATATTGCATTGCATCCTCCCAAGTTGCGTAGCATTTCCATTTTCATGGAGCATTACACCATTGAAAAATTCAAACATACGCATGTAAAGCATAAGGAATTCTCAGTATCCCAAGTGATAAGCCAGAAGTTGTTTCCAGTACTCAGACTGAAGATTGTTCATGACTTATCTTTATTATTCCCAGCAGGGGTCGTTGGCCCACGCGCCGCCTTAATTATCATTTTCCCTATTTCTTCCGATGCTGACAGGCATGAAAGTTTCCGGTATTCAGACCGAAGTGGCATTCAGGCCAAGTTTCCGGTATTCAGACCGAAGTGGCATTCAGGCCAGTCTTCCGATGTTCAGATCGAAGAAGTTTCCGACATTCAGGTCGATGCAACTTGTGGCATTCAGGCCAATTTTCCGGTATTCAGACCGAAGTGACATTCAGGCCAATTTTCCGATGTTCAAATCGAAGAAGTTTCCGACGTTCAGGTCGACGCAACTTGTGGCATTCAGGCCAGTTTCCGGTATTCAGACCGAAGTGGCACTCAGCCCAGTTTCCCGGTGTTCAGACCGATGTTTGATAATCAAGTATCGTCCGATGCTCAGATCGAAGTCATTTCCAGTATTCAGATTGATGAGCGGCATTCAGGCCATGGTTATTTCTGTGTTACCATTTATTTTGGTATTCAGGCTAACATTCCTTATTTCGGTGTTCAGACCGACTCTCACCATACCAGACGGATTCTTTTTCAAGACCACCTCTTAGCCGATTTTGACACACATTGTTACTCCTTTTTTTCACTTCAGTGTAAATTTTCGGGCTTTTATCGTATTCAATCACTTGATACCTCGAAAGTGCGAAAGCCATTGCTATCTTCCTTCCGGTTTCTAGTTGATTGAATAGGGGCAGCTGTAATACCCCCAAAATTTACCCTTCATTTTTTCTGGAAGCATGGGATTATGTTTTACACTTCATTAGCATCATATTAGGTCATAATCATTGCATACTGCATTAGAGACATGGAGATCAGGTTTTGATCGATCACTCCTTAACAGAAGGAGCCCACACAAAGCAAGATTGAGAATTGGACTTCACTTTCTAAGTATACAAGTCTCAAGGGTCTCAGGAGGTCCAGGTGTCCTATTATGTTCCTCAGTTCATCAGTGAACGATTCAAAGCTATCAGAGTGTTCATCTGGATTTAATCAGAAATTAGGGTTTCATGGCTACCTGCAACAGGCAATGTTTGGTTGGAAGTAGAGGAGATCATCCATGTCATGATTAGAGAGGCATCTTGGCCTAGGAAGATTCACAATTATCTCAAAAAGATCAATTGGCAATCAGTGCAATCAGTTCCTGATCATTTTTCCTTAAAACTAGGGTTTGGTATAAAATCAGTTTATTTCTGATTCTTTGGGTGAAACTCTTTTCCATGGCCCTCCATATGTCCACAAGGGTCTACATACAAAAAAATAGCTCTTTATTTGAGCTAGAAGTGCTTCAATTGATCAATGGAATCGTAAATCAGACAGTTTGGGAAAAGTCAACTATGGGGCCAGAAAAGTCAACTCCTGACATTTTTAGAGTGGAATCTCAAAATCCATGCCTAGGGGATCCTACATGTGAAATTTGATCAAGGTTGGATCATGGATTCATCATTTAATCAGGAATTGGAAAAGTTACTTAATTTGGAAATGGTTGACTTTCCATTTAGGGCAAGTTTTGATGATCGTTGCACTCACTTTAAGCCCATTTTGCATCAAGATAAAAGCTCCATTTGAAAATTTCTCCAAAATGAAAGTTGTTCCTCTTATTCCAGGATTTCTAGATATATAAAGTTTGCTCCATTTGGATTAGAATTGAGAAAGTTATGCTTAGTCAAAATGAGACGTTTTTTTAGAACACTTAGAAAAATTTCTATGTCCAAAATCTTCAAAATTTGTCAAGACTTCTTGCCCAGTTTTCTTGCACTTCAAGGCATTATTTGAAAATACTTTCTTCATAACAATTGTACCTTGCCATGTCCTATTTCACACCCATTTGGAATCATATCATTTGGATCCATGGTTTGAGAGATACATTCATTTAAAATGGGCACTATGACTTGATTTTCTAGGCAGATTTTGGGCCAGGCTGGCCCAATCAGATTTTCTAAGCATGCTGCACAAACCAGTCACGTTTTTTTTAACTCTTTTGGCCATGCATTGGACATCCATTCACTTAAGTTTTTCCCAAAATAACAACATTTTA
Source organism: Lathyrus oleraceus (assembly GCF_024323335.1). Classification (NCBI taxonomy): domain Eukaryota; kingdom Viridiplantae; phylum Streptophyta; class Magnoliopsida; order Fabales; family Fabaceae; genus Lathyrus; species Lathyrus oleraceus. The sequence goes on along the minus strand of NC_066584.1, from coordinate 491,664,510 downwards.
CACCTTACTTCACACATTTATTCTTATGGATAAATCACTTATTAAAAAGCCCATGAGAACACCTAATCCACCCTATTTAAGAAGCTGAAACCCTAACTCTAAAGGAGCATTGGAATTTCGTGGCAAGGAGGCAAAGCTTCATCACATATAAGATTCCATTCCAATTCTATTTTCCATTAGGTAATCATCTCTTCCATGGCCATGTTTTGATATATCTACGCTTGCTTACCATGTTCATCACCATTAATCCTTCCATTTTCATATTTCGTTTTCTTATTTAAAATATTTTCTTCGTCCATAAAATTACCCAAAAATATTTTTCACTTTTCTTAACGTTTTATTTAATTTTATATAATTTTTATTTTCGTATTTTTTTAATATTAATATTTTATTTTAATTATTTATTCTAAATGGTCCATTTTAACACACTTTTTTTTATTGAGTTTATTTTCATGACATAAAACTATTGTTAGCATTTGATTTTTGGGATGAAGGTTGGCCAATGTCTCATGCTCGACCTGACATTTTCTTGGAATTTTATTTCACATTTTCAATTTATTTTGGATTTATTTTTGGCCGAGTTTGTTTGGTGGACTTTTAATTTGACTTCTGTTTCATTTTAATTAATTCGCGTACCAATTTTCACTATTTTGAAATTTTTTTTGGGGGATGATGATGTCCTGACCCCACCTTATTTATTTTAATTTTTCATAATTTTCTTGATTAATTTACTATTTATTTGTTATTTTTTCTGTTGACTTGAATTTTCAGTTGACTTCTTTATGATCGATCTTTGACCTAGGGATTGCTTATGGAAATTGAAGAGATCTTTTGATCCTCCGTTGTTCATCTCGTATGCCATGTATTAGAGGCCTTTTACCTTGATTTTATTTGGTCCTTACCTCATTTCCTGATTAAATTATTCAGTGGACCCTTCGTTTGTATATTTTCATCTGTTTGATTCATCTGTTATCTTTTATACTTGTTTCTCTCATTCATGCTTTCTATTGCTTGATTATTTAACATGTTCATACTCCCATGCATTGTTTAAATGCTCCATTATTTGATTCTTTGGTTTGATTATATATTATTTATTTATCCGATTTGATTGATAATTGTTGCCTACTTGTATGATGTATGAGGCATATATTTTTATTGTTTGTTTGCTATGAACAATCCCCATTCATAACAAATGTACCCCTCTCCCATAAAGTGTATAATATTTATTTATTTATTTCTTTAGTCACCTGTTAATACAAGAATTAAAACGAGCATCCGATAACCATTTCAAAATAAGATCAAAAGCTCGATCCAACGTCAAGTAATCATTTTCGAAACTTCACAGAACCAGCATGCATTCATCCATCCTCTTGTAAGTCGATTTCCTCAGGCATCGCCATCTACCTGTAAGTCGATTGCCTCCGGCATCGCCATCTACCCTTATTCGTAACTCCTCTCCGGGCTCCATCCGTCGACTCTTGTTCCGTTTAGGTAGCACCCATTAGGTAGAACCCTTTGTATGATAACATAGGTAGAATTCCCCTATTCTTTGCATGCTAACATTAGGTAGATGTTCCCCTTTGTAAATCCTAACACATAGGTCCATATTACATGACAACTCTAGAGCAGAGCTTCCCCACTTTTAGACCTTCCGTGCGTCTCCGATCTTGTGGCATGTCAGTCCATTCTATTGCAAAGAGGTAACTGCCTAAGACTCGATTCAGCGAGCTGCGACACCTACAGCAAGGACGTTGAACACACTGCCCACCCTCCTTTGACACAACTGGTGTCCTCTTTTGTAAGTCCATATTCATATGGCAATCCTTAACCCCTAGTTAGCCGAACTACGTTTTTCTCTGATTCTCATTCGAGATGAGATACGTAGGCATAAGACGCGACGTCTTAGCGAGCATACTTCTCTTTAACCCATAGGTAGCCGAGCTACGAAGACTCTGATTCTCATACTCAGATGAGATACGTAGGCAGTGGGTGCGACAGCCTTGCGAGTCATTTTCTTTTAACCTTCCTTTTAGTAAATAGTACTTTAGATATACCTACACCTTTTAGACTAGAACAACACTTATGAAAAGGGCTCCCTAGGAGTACCTAAGATGTTTTGGGTGCTTAAAACCTTCCCATTGCATAACCAACCCCCTTACCCAGATCTCTGACATTTTTACTAGTTTTTGATTCGATAAAACTTTTAGGTTGTTGTTCGCTTTCTAACCATTCCTTTGGATAAATAGAAGTGCGGTGGCGACTCGACTTGTATGGTTTACCTTGGATTTAGTCAATATCTCTAATGGTAACGAATACCCCGCTACAACTACCATCATACTTGATGACAACAGGCTCAGGGATCCGAAATACTGGAGATATTACATTGACTTCATCGTCATCCTCATCAACATTTTGATTCTGAAGCATCTCAATGACTCCTTCATCCAACATTTCTTGAATGTCTTTGTGGACTTGGAGACATCCTCTTTGATTGACAGTGCAAACTCGACATCTGTCGTGGTCATGCTCGTAATGAGTGTACTCACACAGCAGTCTGTGCATCTCGACCAGAGATTGTCGAATATGGCTGACATATTTGACTTTATATTTACTAGGGCAGCCCTGGACCATGTTGACAGAGGATTTCTCATGCTCGGGCAATGGGCTCTTCTTCACATTAGGACCTACGTCATCGAAACACAAGATACCACATCGCACAAGGTCTTGAAATTTGGTCTTCAGTGGGTAATAATTTTCCACGTCATATCCGGGAGCACCGGAATGATAAACACAGTGTAACTCGGGCTTATACCACCACTGAGGGTTGGTAGGTATAGCCGGGGGATCTCGTGGAGTAATCAATTTCCTCTCTATCAAAGAGGGATACAATTTGACATAGGTCATAGGAATAGGATCGAAGGTGATCCTTTTCCTCTCATAGCTTGTACTGGCTTGAATGTTGTTTCGAGGCTGGTAGGCGTGCTGTTGAGGACAGTGTTGTTGTTGTTGATATTCCGGATGTTGTTGTTGCTGATTATTATTGTGATGCTAATATTGTGATTATCTCTGAAAACAGGTGCTATGTGAGCCACCTGATGCTGGTTACCGGCAGGACGCACGGTCTTCCTCCTGACTGAGGGTCTTCTAGGTTTAGCATGGGAGGTCACAGCATGTGCCTCACCATCTTTCTTCTTCCCAAACGTCCCATACCGTTTGGCAGAAGAGCCTTCTTCTCTGGTCAGGTGCCCTTCCCTGACTCCTTCTTCCAGACGCATCCCAATGTTCACCATCTCAGTGAAATCAGAAGGAGCGCTGGCAATCATCCGCTCATAATAAAAAGAACTCAAGGTCTTCAGAAATATCTTGGTCATTTCCTTCTCCTCCAACGGGGGCACAATCTGTGTTGCTAACTCTCGCCACCTCTGGGCGTACTCTTTGAATGTTTCCTTGTCCTTCTGGGACATGGCTCTCAATTGATCCCTATCGGGAGTCATATCCACGTTATATTTGTATTGCTTGATGAAGGGCTCGCCAAGGTCATTGAAGGGTCGGATGTTCGCGCTGTCCAAGTCCATATACCATCTTAGGGCAGCACCGGACAAACTGTCCTGGAAGTATTGAATGAGAAGTTGATCGTTGTCGGTCTGAGTTGACATCTTCCTGGCATACATAACCAGGTGGCTGAGAGGGCAAGTATTTCCCTTGTACTTTTCAAAGTCAGGTACTTTGAACTTTATAGGGATTTTGACGTTTGGGACCAAGCAGAGTTCGATAACAGACTTGCCGAAGAGGTCTTTTCCTCGGAGAGTTTTCAATTTCTTGTGGAGCTCAAGAAACTGATCATTCATAGCATCCATCTTTTCATAGACATCTGGGCCTTCAAACGGCTCAGAATGGTAGATGGTGTCGTCTACTCTAGGCATAGTATGCACGACAGGAGGTGGAACGGCAAGGACCGGGCTAGATGCCGGCAGAGAAGCAAAGATGGATGCAGGACCCTCAGGCATGAAGTTGGGAGGCATCCCCCATGGAAACCCGGTTGGCATAGTTGTTGGTGCAAAGTGGGCGCTGGCCACAAGCACGGTCGATGAGGCAATATCAGAGATGACTCTCCTCTGGGGAGGAGTTGAAGGTGTCGGAGACGACTGGCTCTAGGCAGCCATGAATGACTCCATCAGGGCAGTCAATCTGGCCACTTCCTCCTTGAGTTTGCGGTTCTCTTGCTCCAAATGATCCATTAGTCTTGATGCGTTTGCTCGGGTGTAGTACCGGTGAGTTAACTTGTCTTCAAAATAAATGAAGAACACAGAGTTAGACCATAGAACAAGAAGCCTGGAGCAAAACCTGCTTATGCACATGATTCATGGAATGCTTATGCATATGATTTAATTTTTATATCAGAGGAACTTTAGAGTCCTATTTGCAAATATTGGAAATATTAAACATTTATCACATATGAAAATATCGCGTCAATAATATTTGGAAATATTTTTACACCAAAAAAGTACAGTCTTGGTAACCAAATACAATACAAGAGAGAAGGAAAATGAACATCCTACAGAACCCTAGAAACAATCATCTAAAGCTCTGGAGATTGGAAGATAAGCTGCACGAAGCCTCTTCACTTCCCTCTCATAGGCTACCTCCATATTTTCCTTCTCTTTGGCGAGTCAATCATACTTCCTCTTCCAAAACTTGGAAGACTGAGGAAGCAGAGAAGTCAATGCATCATCAGGCTCATCAATAACCTGGTGCTCAAGGAACTCTATCAAAGCATCCTTCTCCCTAATCTGCTGAAGCAACTCTTCTCGTTCACGGATCCAGGCACGCGAATGGTCTTCGTCTCTCAACTCCTATACTCCTTGGTCAGGGAGGGTTGAAGGCCCAACCACAACCAAAGGTGTAGGTCTTGGATACTCATAAGGCATGTGGTACTTGGAAGCTCTCCTCCTAACCCAAGAGGTATAGGGTTCCAAAGCGATACAGTTCTTCGGACCCAGCTCCTTCCTTCCCTTCCTATGAATCTTGCGCCAAGCGCGGACCATCCTGCCCTTCAAGCCTTGGGGATATATACCCTCCTGAAAGAACACACCCTCTAACAGAATGTTATTAGGTTTATCCTTTAGGGGGAACCCAAGATGACGACGTGCCAAAATAGGGTTGTAGTTAATCCCACCACATGTACCAAGAAGAGGCACATTGGAGAATTCACCACAAGAGTCGATAATCTGCACACCATCATATACACGGTTGTACCAAATGATATCATCATTAGTGAGAGACATAAGTCTCGTGGACCACTGTATACATCCTTTGTTCTCCCTGAAGGCGACCGTCTGTGGCAAGTGTGAAATAAACCACTTGTACAACAGAGGAAAACAGCATACAATGGTACCACCACCCTTTGCATTCCTCATATGCAAAGAAAGTAAGTGTCACCCAACAGAGTCGGAACGGGATTAAGAGTAGAGAAAATACTAATAACGTTCACATCCACAAACTTGTCGATGTTGGGGAATAACACTAGCCCATAGATGAGAAGTACAAATATGGCCTCAAAGGCGTCCTCACTCATGGCCTTCCCATACATAATAGCTTGAGTGATGAGGAACTCAGAAGGGAGACCTTGAATTCCACATTTGGTAGACATATGAGCACCAACCAGAGATTCATCTATATGCAACATATGATCTATCTCTTGAGAAGTAAGAACACTCTCTAAGCCACTGAATGACAACTGGTCTAAAATAGGTATACCCACAAGGTAGGCATACTCCTCAAGCGTGGGCAAAAGTTGAAAATCCGGAAATGTGAAGCAACGGTACAAGGGATCATAGAACTGCACCAACAACTCATCAATCCTTTGTCCACTTGAGTAGTCATAATAGATAGAAGCTTCCCATAACGAGTCTTGAAACCCAAGGGATCTAATACATAGGATGTCAAATTCCTTAGCTCTTTCAAGTCGGGTTGTGTAAAACTGCACTTCTTTGTATTCCTTCTTTGTCTTTCCATGTCTGAAAATTTGCAAATAGACCTCTTAAGTTCCTTGAAAAATTTCTCATTGTTGATGATATGGATGCAAATGGGTGCAAGAATGCATGAAGACAAACAAAGGTCATGGGATGGATCATGTCATTCTTAATATCAATCATCCATTTTGGTGGATTATGGTTTACACCTTATCAACACCCAAGTTCTGTTGATATTAAGGATACAGGAACGGATCAACCACGAATCAAGGGTTTGTTGCAAGTCACGAGCATGGAGTCTCGGTTAAGAACCACCCAAAGGGAGTGTACTAGGGTTTAAACCTGCCAAACATGTTCTACAAGAGGTTGCCATAGTCATCATCCCATCTTTCGGATATTATCGGATAAACGACTACTCGTATTCCAAAAATATTCTCAAGAGAGACTCTTATGAGTGTAGTATCGCGTAACAATCGTATCAAATCTTACACTTGAACGACTTTCGCACTACATCCTAAGGATATGCCAAGATGGGCTTGGTAAACTAAGGTCCTTGGCTTCTAAGGTCTATATTGGAAAGAGTAATGTCTAACCACAACTACTTGTGTGACATTATTTATCCCAACATGACCTCTACCAAGTGAATGGGCTTGCAAGTCAACTTGCTAAGAAATAACTCCGCATAAGTCAACAAGACTATGTCATTCTCCTATCCTAAGTGCACTCGAGTTCGAGTATATAACTCATATCACAAAGATCACCAAACATGCAAGGATTAATATTCAAGCAATTCAATCATTACATACAATACAGTAATCCTAAATTGCTCAAAAATATGTCATAAAATAATATACAATACAATACAACACAAAATGTGAAAAGTAGGCAAAACCTACTAGGCAAATCTCCCCAGCAGAGTCGCCACTTTTCTATAGCGGGGTATTCGTTACCATTAGAGGTATAGACTAAATCCAAGGTAAACAATACAAGTCGAGTCGCCACCGCACTTCTATTTATCCAAAGGAATGGTTAGAAAGCGAACAAAAACCTAAAAGTTTTATTGAATCAAAAACTAGTAAAAATGTCAGAGATCGGGGTAAGGGGGTTGGTTATGCAATGGGAAGGTTTTAATCACCCAAAACATCCTAGGTACTCCTAGGAAGCCCTTTTCACACTTGTTGTAAGGTTGGTATTTTTTGAAAATTTGTTTGTGCAGACATGATTGAAGACATGAGAAGAGAATATACAAGTTATTTACATTTTTGTGTTTGTATGGATAAACCCATTGCCTACGTACCATCTTGAAAAAGATTAGGATCAAAACCTCGTAGTTCGGGGTAAAAATATCAAAATGAGTTGGTGAATTGATTGGTCAAAAAGCCTTAAGGTCTTTTGTTATCCAAGGGAGAAAACTCAACCTAAAACCACAAATCCCCCATGTGAGGATAGCTTCAACATGCTAGTGAGGGTTAACCCTATAATAAGCATGGAAGACTCATTGTCCATCACTAAGGATATAGGTGAGTATTACATCTACCTCAAGGATAACTCAAACCTAATAGCTAAAGGTTATGAGAAATTTTTGATTAAGAAAGTGGCCATTGAAACCACAAAAGTATTTGAATGAGTTATATTTACCAATGAGAAGTATTTACAAAATATGGTCAAAGTTGACTTAAAGATTCAATTCAAAATGAGTGTTATGAAAAGAAAGTTTGAAAATCAAAAGCATAAGGCTTAGGTTTCTAATGTTTGAAAAGAAGTGTTAAATGTTTGCACAAAAAGTTTTGGCTTGGGTTAGAGTGGAGGGAAGAAGAAGAAGGGCTAAAGTCCTAATCACACAAGAGATGAAGGATAAAAAACAAGACCACAAATGGAGTTCCTCTCTTGAGATCATATTGATGATCCAAGTAGCTCCCATCCTTTGGAATATGCAAGCAAAATGAGTGTAAGCTCAGGCAATCAACATAATCAAACAAGCTCTTAGAAGATCCCCAATGGCTCTTGTATCTTTCACTTTGGATGAACATGGCAATGGTTTGATAACACTAAAATTTACCGTATTTTCGACTCCGATTTCACATGCATTCTAGTTGTTTTATTGTTATTTTGTTGTGTTATTTCTATGTTTTCCTTTTTTTCAGGTTTTTACTTTAATCGGAGCCCCGATCGAGAAAAGGAGTGAAAAAGAGCGAAAAACCCTAAAATTCAGCATTTTGTACTTGTGGCCTACCCCATGGCTAGCGCCATAGACCCTGCCATGACGTGTCCAAGCTCAACTTCCCTCAACTTCCACGTTCCCCACTACTTCCACTAAGGCGCCTCAGATTGGCCTTGTGGCGGAGGCCATGGCCTTGTGGCGGGCGCCATGGCCTTGTTGGGGGCGCCACAAGAGGAAAAGTTTTCCCTCCCATTTTCAAGTTGAAGGGCATCCTTGTCATTTCCATCTTTTCACTTGCTTATAAATAGAAACTCGAAATCACTTTTACAATGATCCAAACATAGAACAGAGGCAAACTCAGAGCAACTTTGTTTCATTTAGGCATATATTCAGTATTTTAAAGTGGTAATCGCTTCGCATTGGAGTGTTACCACAATTGTGTAATCAAGTCTGTGATAGAGTCTGTAATCGAGTTTGGAGCACTTTGGAAGGAAGTTAATCATGCCGCCATTTTCATTTCTGTTTTGCAATTTATTCAACCCTCCGATTGGAGCAGGTTTTTATTACTTGTCTTTATCTTATTTATTTTCCCGCACTCGCTTTACTTTTATTTATTTTCCCGTACTCGCTTTAAATTATTTATTTCCTCGCACTCGCTTTACTTTTATTTATTTCCTCGCACTCGCTTTAAATTATTTATTTCCTCACACTCGCTTTAAATTATTTATTTCCTCGCACTCGCTTTAAATTATTTATTTTCCGCACTCGCACTACTTTTATTTACTTTCCGCACTCGCACTACTTTTATTTATTTTAATGCACTTTTACTTTACCATGTCTAACTAAATTTATAAGGTTAGAATGTAAGGATCGTAATTGAACCGATAATCCGTACAATTGTTCGTAGAAACACTTAAGGGCTATTTTAACTTTCAACTTAAGTTTTCCCGCACTTCAATTTCGTTGGGTAAGATCGAAAGTCGTCAAACGTCCTTTTAAACTTAATTGTTTTTAACTATTTCAAAAACAGCGAAAGCGCTTTGTTAGTTCATTAGGAGATTTTAACATTAAGAAGAAAATAGATTTTAAAACTATTTTCGGACGCGTTTATAAGTTTAGAGTCTGGTTTGTGAGAACCTCTTTTGGTTAAGAAATCCAGGTTATAACACTTTTCAACTTAGTCAAGATACTATATTTCTTAAAAATAGGTTTACTACTCTAACGCAATGCGCGCCTTTTTATAAGTGACAATAAGAGGGTTTGATTAGGGAGTACAAGTCGGTTCTGAATATGCGAAAGCGACAGTTCCTGTTAAATTAATTCTTTTCAAAGTAGGAAACATTGCCCATAAGTAGTTCTATTAGCAAGTACTTGGATTATTAATTGATTACGTGAATTACATTCGACCCTGTCTTTATTAATTAATCTTTATTCAACACTTTACTTTTCATTGCACACTCCAAAAACACCTATTTTGATTGCCTTTGATAAACACCATAACAATAGATAACAATAGATTGACACTTGGTCTTTGTGGATTCGACAATCTTTTATATTACTCTGACGCGTTCGTATACTTGCGAAAAACACCGCATCAAGTTTTTGGCACCGTTGCCGGGGACCAATTTCGTCAAATTTCATTTTCCTGTTGTTATATCGTTTAGACTTGGGCTATTTCCCGCCGGTCAATACGAAGAACTCGCAGCACCGGAAGTTTAAGCTTAGTATACCCTCTGGCGGAACCTGAATGTTACGCTCGCGTACGTTTATTCTTTCATAGAACTAAGAGAGCTATGGCCGAAGATCAAAACCAAAGACCTCTTAAAAATTTCGCTCAACCATCTAATGAAGAACCTAGTTCTAGTATAGTAAACCCAACCATCCCAGCTAATAATTTTGAACTTAAACCATCCCTGTTGCAACTAGTGCAACAGAGACAATTCGTGGGTCTCGCTACTGAGAAACCAAACCAACTTTTAAAAATATTTCTTCAATTAGCAGACACTTTTAAAACCAATGGAGCTTCTCCTGAGGCAATACGTTTAAGATTATTCCCTTTTTCCCTCAAAGATAAAGCCCTATCATGGTTAGATTCCCTTCCACCCAATTCCATTACGACTTGGGATAACCTTAGAAGAGTTTTTCTTCCTAGATATTTTCCCCCGAGTAAGACCGTCGTTCTTCGAAACCATATAACTAGATTTACCCAAAACCAAGGAGAATCGATGTTCGAAGCTTGAGAGAGATATAAAGAGTTGTTACGAGCATGCCCACCTCATGGTTTAGAAAATTGGTTAATCATTCAAACCTTCTATAATGCACTTTACTATAACACAAAGATGACCATCGACGTTGCCGCAGGCGGTGCTCTGATGAACAAACCTTACCCTGAAGCTAGTGCCCTCATGAAGATATGGCTCAAAACCATCAATCATGGGGAGTCGAACGAGCGACAGTTGAGAAGAAGGAAGCCCAAGGAGGAGTGCATGAACTAAGCTCTATAGACATGATGCAAGCTAAAATGGACGCATTAGCCCTTAAGGTCGAGAATATGTGCATAAACCCGAATACTGTAGCAGCAGTTTCATCGGATTGTGAGATATGTGGAACCAAAGGACACCAATCCGCAGAATGCAGTCTATTAAACGAAACCCACTATGAGCAAGTGAACTACACCCAAGGGAACCCATACTCGAATACCTACAACCCTGGATGGAGGAATCACCCGAACTTCTCCTATAAAAACAATACCCCTATCCAAAATAATACACCTCCGAGACCTAGTTATCAAGCCCCTAGATCAAATCAACCTATGCAATCTGTGCCACCAAAGCCGAGCCTTGAGAAAATTATGGAAAATTTTATCACCGCTCAAACCCAACAAAATAAGGAGTTCATGAACCAAAACATTCATGTTAACGAATTGATTACTCAGTTAGGAACCAAGGTTGACCAAATAGTTACTCATACCAAGATGCTTGAAACTCAGATCTCCCAGGTAGCTTTAAACCAAGCCCCTCAGACTACACCTGGGGGACAATTCCCTGGACAACCTCAACAAAATCCGAGAGGACAGGCCAATGCCATTACCCTACGAAGTGGGAACGCTTATGATGAGCCACCAAACCCTAGATTGAATGAACCCGAAACATCTAAGGAATGTACCAAACCCACGGACGAAGTAAAGGAACCAGAGGAATCTGAAAACCAAGAAGGTCGAGAAAAAGGAGAAGAACCTAAAGACAAAACTTACGTACCACCCCCGCCATATAAACCACCTATACCATATTCGCAAAGACTCAAACAAACCCAGATCAATAAACAGTATCAAAAATTTATTAAAGTTATAGAAAAACTTCATGTAGAAATCCCTTTCACAGAAGCCATCACCCAAATACCTTCTTATGCAAAGTTTCTCAAAGACATCCTTACCAACAAACGTAGACTTGACGATCCGAAGCCTTTGGAATGTAATGCTATTTCCGAGGACAAATTAGCAAAAAAAGATAAAGACCCTGGAAATTTCTCCATTCCTTGCCTTTTGGGTAATCATGTCATCGAAAAAGCTTTTCTAGACTTAGGAGCTAGTGTGAGCCTAATGCCTTTAGCAGTTTGTGAGAGGTTAAACTTAGGAGAATTACAACCCACTAAGATGTCACTTCAGTTAGTCGATAGATCTGTTAAGTATCCGATAGGCATTTTAGAAGATGTCCCTGTTAGGATAGGTCAATTATTTATCCCTACTGATTTTGTTGTCATGGACATCAAAGAGGACAATGATATACCAATCCTTCTAGGTAGACCATTCTTATCGACTGCAGGAGCCATAATAGATGTCAAGAAAGGAAAGTTGACATTTGAGGTAGGTGACGAGAAAATAGAATTTATACTTTTGAAATTTCTTATGGCACCTGTGATGGGAGACTCGTGTTATGCCTTAGATATCATTGATGAATGTGTTAGAGAATTAGAACAAAAAGAAATTATAAAAACAATTAAGTTACCATCAACTCTCATAAGGGAAGATGATGACTTTAAGAAACCCTACATCGATGATAACCTTTACGAATGTTTATCCCTTACTCCAGATCCTATGCCATGCCTTAAGAAACCAACCTTAGAACTTAAGGAACTGCCTAAGAACCTGAGATATGAGTTCCTCGATGAAAAGATGAACCGTCCAGTTATAGTTAGTGCTACCTTGAGCCAAGAGGAAACGAACCAACTTTTAGACATTTTACGAAGATATCCCTCATCCTTAGGATATAATATCTTTGACCTGAAAGGTATAAGCTCATCCCTTTGCATGCATCGGATTTCGCTCGAAGAAGATTCAAAACCTTCCAGAGAACATCAGAGAAGAATAAACCCTATAATGAGTGATGTTGTTAAAAAGGAAGTTCTTAAGTTACTTGAGGCAGGTATAATCTATCAGATCTCGGACAGTAAGTGGGTGAGTCTTGTGCATGTAGTACCTAAAAAGGGAGGCATCACAGTCGTGCAAAATGATAAAGGCGAACATGTAGCAAAACGTTTAGAATGAGGATGGCAGATGTGTATAGATTATAGAAAATTAAATAAAGCAACTAGGAAGGATCATTTCCCTTTACCATTTATAGACCAAATGTTGGAGCGTCTAGCCAGACACTCTTACTTTTGTTATCTAGATGGATACTCTAGATTCTTCCAAATACCTATCCACCCCGAAGATCAAGAAAAAACTACCTTTACATGCCCTTATGGAACGTTTGCCTACAGACGAATGTCGTTCGGCCTCTGTAATGCCCAACCACTTTCCAACTTTGCATGATGTCAATCTTCGCAGATTACCTAGATGGTATCATGGAAGTGTTTATGGATGATTTCTCGGTTTGCGGATTTGATTTCCACAATTGTCTTGCTATCCTTGAGAAAATCTTGGAGAGATGCGTGGAGGTGAACCTCATGCTAAACTAGGAAAAATGTCATTTCATGGTAACCGAAGAAATAGTTTTAGGACATATAGTTTTCGAAAAAGGTATAGAGGTAGATAAAGCTAAAATAGAAGTTATAGAAAACCTAAAACCACCAAAAACTATCAGAGAAGTCCGAAGCTTTCTTGGACACGCTGGAGTCTACCGGCGTTTTATTAAGGACTTCTCCAAAATAACCAAACCTTTAACTGGACTTTTAATGAAAGATGCTGAATTCATTTTTGATGAAAAATGTAATGACGCATTTAATCTTTTAAAGCAAGCATTAGTATCTGCACCCATTATGAAACCACCTGATTGGTCGGAACCTTTTGAGATAATGTGCGATGCTAGTGATTATGCAGTTGAAGCCGTTCTAGGACAAAGGAAAGATAAAAAATTACATGCCATTTATTATTCCAGTAGAACCCTAGATACTGCCCAACTTAACTACGCAACAACTGAAAAAGAATTACTCGCTATAGTTTTCGCTATAGACAAATTTAGATCTTATCTAGTAGGAGCAAAAATTATAGTTTACACCGATCATGCTGCCATCCGTTGCCTATTAAGTAAAAAAGATGCCAGGCCCAGGTTACTCCGATGGATTCTATTACTACAAGAGTTTGATTTAGACATAAGAGATAAAAAAGGCATTGAAAATGTAGTAGCCGATCACCTTTCTAGGCTAGAACATCTAAAACCTGAACTATTACCCATAAATGATGATTTCGCCTATGATAGACTGATAGCTAGAGTAGAAACCATTGAAGATAATAACCTAAACCCTCATGAGCACCCCCAAAATTCCTTAGCAATAAGTATCGTACCCTGGTATGCAGACTTCGTTAATTACCTAGTTGCTGATATTGTACCTGTAAGACCCCAATTTTGTCCCTAAGATCCCTCATGGCATCACAACATTGCACTTGCATTGCCTCAAGGACCACTAGCATCTTGGTTCCCTTTACCTTTAGGTAGGATTTCTTGTGAGTGGGTTGAGATCACCAAGCATGTTTGAATTGTATATCATTGCTTTTCTCATTTTTGTTTACTAACCAAAAGCACAAAAATATGTCACTAACATCTTTTATTTGTAGCTTAAGCAATCACTAGGTCAAAAGCTTCAAGGAGATCATTGGTACAAGGATATTGCCAAGAGGAGATGAAAGCAAGCATGGTAATGGCTCCCAAAGCTCTCATCCATCAAATATGCCTCCCTAGCATCTCAATTTATCATTTTGATCAAAGCAAGTCAAAGGGTTTGAGGTTTGTTCCCTAGATAAACCGTAATTCATCTATGCACCAAAATGCCTTGCTCTTGAAGCAACCTCAGCCCATGGTCAAATACAATCAAGGGAAGTTATTTAATTCATCATTTCATACATATTTGAAGTTATTTGAGTGTCCTAAATCATCAATTCATCAAGATATGAGTCATGGACTTGAGAAGTTGATCAGTCAATTCATCTGACTATTCTGAAATGCACTGAGTCCTAACTTTTTATGTGTTGGTCAAATGGAGATGGTTCCAAAAGCAAAAATGTTCTTAAGGAAAATATGAACAACTTTCATGTTCATAAAGAATTTATTTGAAGCTTGGAAGGCCATCTCCCATTCCAATACATTACAGGTCATTTTGATTGAAACCCTAATTTTGGGTCAACTTCCCAAGGAAATAACTCATTCATTTTTTATGATTTTGAGGTGGTATCAAATGCATTGGAAATCTTAAGATGTCTACTTCAAATGTTATGTTGGACAAAATTTCAAAATCTCAAAGGAAATACATGTGATAATGCAAGACATTATAGGTCATTTTGGGCCAAATGCATTGAAAGGCAAAAAAGTCCAACTTCAAGTGCCCATAACTCTTTCATCAAAAGTCCAAATGATGCAAAATGTAAGTCCATTTTGATTATATTGAAAAGATATACAACTTTGATGTAGGAGGCTTTTCCATTTGAGGCTTGCATCATCAAAACAGAAGGGCTTGAACATTGGCCAAATTTAGAAACTTTTCCTTTACATGTTTTACACCTTGCACTTTAAACTCCAATTTCACCAATTTCCACACTTCAAAGGGATTTTTTTCCCAACATAACAATTGTTCCTTGCATCAAAACCTTTCCAACCATTACTCGCATGATCATGTTTGGATTTAGCAAATGGCATTTTCGAAGAGGAGAAGTTTTAGGCATGATTATGCATAACATGTTGAAATTCATCACACAAGCCAATTCACTCCAAGCTACACGTCGAAACCACCTCACATTCATTTCATCTTGCATTTGCTCCAAGTTTTGGGCCTCACATGCACCTGTACAGGCCCATGCATGGAGGACCCAATTCACATGCACACGAGTTTGATCATGTATTACATCAGCTCTTGCTATAAATACACTTGCTTGCTTCACTTGAAAACCAACCTAATGGCGCCTGAGATGCTGCACAACTGAATTCATAACCATTACCAAAGAAGCTATTTCACTTTTCTTCAAATTTTTCAGATCCAAAATTCAACTACATCTGGTTGAATCCTTGGATCTAAAACTTCTAAACCTTCATCCTTCAACTCATTGATCTTCTGTTTTGGCAAAGAAATCAAGGAATCAAGCTCAAATCTCCAGAATTCAAGTTTGTTCTTCAACTGGTATTTTCTTCATGATGAACACCACAGAACTTCCATCTCTGATTTCTCTCAATAAAGAGATCTAGAGTGGAATTGAGTGGCACAGGGATGATGTACATCATCCCAGCTTTCCAAAGATGTATAGATCGTGTATTTTGGTTAAGATTTGGTTGTCTGCAATTTTGGCCGGAAAACACAAGCTCACCAGAGAAGAAGGTGGCTCCAGTGGCCGTCCCATTGCCAGTTTGAATGTGGATCGTTGGATTGAGTTTTCCACATCTAATCCTGGCCCTCGCTTGTTATGACTCATTTTAATTCATTGTGTGGCGCATTGACTTTGGTCTATGGTGGAAGCGCGCATCTGGAGCGCATGATCTGCCAGCTCAATTAATGAGCTCAGATCTAACGCTCCTGGTTTTTTTTTTAATTTCCAATTTTCTGATTTAATTTCTTTTATTCCAATAATTTTCAAAAATCAATATCTTCTTCATTTTTAATTCAAAAAATATGGGACCAATTGCATTAGTCTCCAAATAATTTCTAGTTTCTATTTCTGATTTTTAATTTTTTTTATTTTATCATTTGATATTTTTTTGTGAATTTTCTCTTTTTTGGTTATTTTTAATTCATTTTAAATAGTTTTTAATATTCAACAAATACAAAAGTATTTTCCTAGCCTATTTGAATGATGATGGATCAATGAAAAATATTCTCGTCAATTTTTTAATTGATTTGAGATTTATTTGAGATTTTAGTTCAATTAGGTTATTTTTATTCATTTTTAATTGATTAAAAATAGTTTCTGACTTTTAAAAATGCTGAAATTTTTTGTCAAACTTTGTTTGACCTTGTTGAACTTGGGATAAATCACTTGGACCTTTCAAGGGTGATTTGAAGTGATTTTGAAGTTTGACCTTTCTTTTATTTTTAATTCAAGTTTATTTTAATATTAAAAAATGTCAAAAATATTTTGCTTATTGTTTGACCATCCAATCTCCATCTCATTTCTGATCTCTTATTGTTTGACTTTGACTTTCAATGTCATTTGGTCAATACATATGGATTGGTACATCTTATTTCATCTTATGCATTTTGATCTTTCCATTTCCTTATCCATTCTTCATCTCCTTCTTCTTCTTCTTCTTCTTTCTCTTTGATCAATGAGTTGAAGGTTGATAAGTTAGCATTGATTAGGGAGACTTAAATTTCCTTGATTCAAATCTAATTCACCTTGATCAATTGATCAAGTGAATGGCTTTGCATGAAGGATAGGTTGTTTTCTAAATCATGCAAAAGGCTTAAACCAATACAAGATCAATTCTCTTTTCCTTTTTTGGCATGGCAAGTTATTATTGATCGGCCTCAGATAGTTGTGACTTCTACATAAGTCAAATTACGATTGCTTAATATAGCGCTAAATTTTCCTTATGGCACACTAACGACTAACACTAACCATTAACAATTAACATTTACTTTTTGCTCTTTACCTTTATGCAATTTACTATTCTTGCACATATTATCCATTTGCTTTTCCCTTTGCTCAATGTCGCAACCTGAAAAATACAGTGTGCGAAAAAACAACCGGCGAAAGAAAATGACAGAAGAGTCGCCACCGTGCGTTATTCATCCCGAAGGAGGGAAAGGAAACGCTCGAAGTAAACCTGAAAAAGGAAAGGACCAGACGGGGTCTCGCAACCAAATCTTGGGTTCGGGAGTCAGTTATGCAAAGGGAAGGTATTAGCACCCCTACGCATCCGTAGTACTCTACGGGATCCACTTTTGTAGTTCTTGTCTAAAGGGTGTTAGTTTATCTTGTGCTGTTTACCAAAATAAAAAGGGTTAAATGAAAATGACTCGCGCGGATGTCGCATCCACTGCATACGTATCTCATCTGAATATGAGAATCAGAGTCTTCATAGCTCGGTTCACCTATGGGTTGGGGGGATGTGTGCTCGCTAAGACATCGCGTCTTATGCCTACGTATCTCATATGGAATGAGAATCAGAGCAAGCCGTAGTTCGGCTAACTACGGGGTTATGGATTGGGTTTTGGACGAACGACGTCACTACGCAATCTACCGGATGCTCGACCTTTGGAGACTTACTCGCCTGTAGTAGAAGGAGTTAACGTGTTGCTTTGGGTTTTAGGGTTTGGGATGCTCAAGGGCAAAAAGGCAGTCCTTGACGAAGGAACCGCGCTACCTGCAGGGATACGAACACATACAAAACAAACATGTATAAAGTAAATGTGCCAACAAGGGGCTCAGAAGTAAATAAACAAAAGAAAACAAATGCCTCCTATCGAGGTCTTCCAGCTAAGAAAGAGATAAAATGCGGAAAAGAGGTAAAAGTACCACACGGATAAAGATCCGAAGTAACAGCAATTAAAGGAGTAAGAAACCCAGGGATCTCCCAAGCTAATGCCATCAAAGAAAGGTGAGTCAGTACAGGTAATTGGAATGAAACTCCAGGGGGTATCCCACAAATAAAGTGGGAAAACCACGCAAACCATCTCTGCAAGAGTCTGTGAGCCCTCACAAAAACTCAACAAAAGGGTTAGTGAAACACGATAAGCATTTTTTTCATGGATAATAGTATGGTTTCAGAAACCTCAAACCCTGTGGCATACATTTCAGAAATCATGTGATTAAACATTCAAGGCATAGGTTTCACCCATTCATGCATAATTAAACCCGTGGGCAAAAACGTAATGAAATTCATCCATCATACCTCATACATTCAGATGATCCAAATTAAGAGCATAAAATTATGGGAATGAGGCAAACCTGATGGGAGAGACCGGTTGAAATGTTAGGGTTTGCGTGAGATGGGGGTTGCTCTGAGTTCTCTGTCAGGTTCCTCTCCAGGTTTTGTCCAGGGTTTTGTTTCAAGGAAACCTCAGAGTATTTTGCTTCTCTTCCTTTTTCTGTCTGATCTCCCTCTTTTATAACCTGATTTTCATGGCTTTGTGGGCTCAAATGAGAGAGGTCCAAGTCTAAGTTTTTCTATTATATTTTTTTTTTTATTATTATTTTTTTTTTTATTTTTTTATTTTTTTGTAAAATTTTTTTATTTTTTTTTAAAAAAAAAAGTTTCTTGGATCTAATTCTGATTGACATGATGAAATGCAATATCAAATACTAAATGAATGCATGAATGAGGAGGGCAAATTTTGGGGTGTTACACTCAATTGAGCACATGTTTATGTTAATGTCATTTGTCTTTTGCTCACTTGAGCACATAATTGTGTATATATTATTGTGCTTGTGTTTTTGTTTTGATTGTTGTGGACCAAATGCAAAGAAGTGGACTTAGACCTTAGGACTTTCCCTATGCAAAAATGGAGAAATGGACTTAGTTTCTAGGACATTCCCTATGCAAAATTGGAGCAAAAAGGATCTTAATGATGAATAAAGACCATATTCTAAACTCCCTCTTGTCCATTCTTTGATTGTATTATAGAACCTTTTGATGTGTGTTTTCTTGTGCTAGGAGTGCTAACTTGAGCTCATTTGGGGGAACCATTACCATGAACTTCTAAGAGAGAAAGATCCAAGATGCATTGAGGAGTCTTTCCAAAAATTCACTTTCATTGATGATTGCTTGAACTTATGCTTTGTGTGATTGCTTATTCCAAAGGATGGGAGCTACTTGGATCATCAAATGATCTCAAGAGAGGAACTCCATTGTGGTTTTGTTTCTTTATCCCTCACTTTTTTGCTTTGCTTAGGACTTAGCCATTCTTCTTCTTCCATCCACTCTAACCTGTCGCAACCTGAAAAATCACAGAAAGCGAAAAAACAACCGGCGAAAAGGACATGACAGAAGAGTCGCCACCGTGCGTTATTTATCCCAAAGGAGGGAAAGGAAACGCTCGAAGTAAACCTGGGAAAAGGAAAGGAAAAGACAAGGTCTCGCAACCAAATCTTGGGTTCGGGAGTCGATTATGCGAAGGGAAGGTATTAGCACCCCTACGCATCCGTAGGACTCTATGGGATCCACTCTTGTAGTTCTTGTCTAAAGGGTGTGGGTTTATCTAATGTACTATTTACTAAAAAGGGGTCAAATGAAAATGACTCGCACGGATGTCGCATCCACTGCATATGTACCTCATCTGAATATGAGAATCAGAGTCTTCGTAGCTCGGCTACCTTGGGGTTAATGGGAAGTGTGCTCCCTAAGACATCGCGTCTTATGCCTACGTATCTCATCTGGAATGAGAATCAGAGCAAGCCGTAGTTCGGCTAACTACGGGGTAAGGGTTGTGTTTTGGGGTGAACGACGCTACTACGCAATCTACCGGATGCTCGACCTTTGGAGACTTACTTGCCTGTAGTAGAAGGAGTTAACGTGTTCTTAGGAGAAGAAAAATCAATGGGTTTGTTTGCGTTGTAGGAATGCTCATGCAAAAAGGAAGTCCTAGACGAAGGAACAATGCTTCCTTAAAATTCATGCAAACGGGAGACTGTACGAAGCCTGGCATTCCTATGGGGAAGACGATCACACCATACAAAAGTAAATGAACACAAGAAAACATTGCCTCCTATCGAGGTCTTCCAGCTAAGAAAACGGTAAAATGCGGGAAAGAGGTAAAAGTACCACACGGATAAAGATCCGAAGTAACAACAGTTAACGAAGCAAGAAACCCGGAGATATCTCAAGCTAACACCATCAAAGAAAACAGGTCAGTACAGGCAATCGGAATAGACCTCTAGGTGGTATCCCACAAATAAAGTGGAACACCAAGCCATCTCTGCAGGAGTCATGTGAGCCCTCACAAAAACTCAACAAACAGTTTAGAATAATAGGAGAAACAGGAGAAAGCAATGCCATGACAAACACAAAACAGATTAGAGCCAACAGGAAAAACAAATGTTGTAGCGATCGCTACTGCATCGCCTATCGAAAGCTTAGCGAAGCTTCGCTGCAGGCTCGCCTAGCGAAGCGGCTAGCGAAGGCCTGCGGGTTTTGGGTTCTTCATTGATAACGGTACGATCTCGGTAACCCAAACCCTATGGTATCCATCGGAAACAAAACGATTAAACATTCAAGGTATTGTTTTTATACATTCATGCATATCTGAACCCGTAGGCAAAAACCTAACGATACCTCATACCTTCAGATGATTCTAATTAAGAGCATAAAATTATAGGGATAAGGCAAACCTGATTGGAGAGACCAATTAAACTCGAATGGCACGGCTGGGTTTGCAATGCACTCCCAGGGTTTGCGTGAGATGGCGGTGGCAAAGTGTGCGAGTCAGAATGAACCTTTCAGAGCTGTCTGGAGGCTGCTGCAGAGTAGTTCCTAGGTCTCCCTTTCTTTTCCTCTCCCACTATTTTTTTTCAAGTTTTGTTCTACTGAAACTCCAGTATTTATATACTGAATTTCGTGACTTTGTGGGCTCAAAAGAGGGCAGCTCAAGCCCAAAATCCTTTCTGTTACATTCTGAAACGTGTGCTCTTCGCCTAGCGAAGGATCTGCTCGCTTAGCGAGCATGACAGTGAAGTTCGCCTAGCGAACCATGCTGCTCGCCTAGCGAGCATGACAGTTCAGGCTCTTCTTTTTGCTCCTTCAAGATTGGCATTTGGAACGATGAATAAACCCCATGTTAGAAGTATCTCAAGCCATTCCCTTGTGTTGACTGATCACCTGGATAGGACCCACAGAGTGTCTTGGATGATGTTCAAGCTTCTAGGATCTGATTCTGATTGACATGATGCAATGCAGTATGAAATGTTAAATGACCTAAAAATGAATGCATAAATGAGGGGGGCAAATTTGAGGTGCTACATAACCCAAGTCAAAACATTTTGTGCAAACATTTAATAATTGTTTTCAAACATTAGAAACCTAAGCCTTATGCTTTTGATTTTTAAACTTTCTTTTCATAACACTTATCTTGAATTGAATCTTTAAGTCAACTTTGACCATTTTTGTATATACTTTTAATTGGTAAATATAACCCATTCAAATGTCTTTTTGTGGTTCTAATGGCCACTTTCTTAATCAAATTTTCCATAACCTTTAGCTATTAGGTTTGAGTTATCCTTGAGGTAGATGTAATACTCACCTATATCCTTAGTGATGGACAATGAGTCTTCCATGCTTATTATAGGGTTAACCCCTCACTAGCATGTTGAAGCTATCCTCACATGGTGGATTTGTGGTTTTAGGTTGAGTTTTCTCCCTTTGATAACAAAAGACCTTAAGGCTTTTTGACCAATCAATTCACCAACTCATTTTGAGATTTTGACCCCGAACTACGAGGTTTTGATCCTAATCTTTTTCAAGATGGTACGTAGGCAATGGGTTTATCCATACAAACACAAAAATGTAAATAACTTGTATATTCTCTTCTCATCTCTTCAATCATGTTTGCACAAATAAACTTTCACAAAACAACAACCTTGCAACAAGTATGAAAAGGGCTCCCTAGGAGTACCTAGGATGTTTTGGGTGCCTAACACCTTCCCATTACATAACCAACTCCCTTACCCAGATCTCTGATTCTCTTTTACTAGTTTTTGTTAAAACTATTAGGTTTTTGTTCGCTTTCTAACCATTCCTTTGGATAAATAGAAGTGCGGTGGCGACTCGACTTGTATGATTTACCTTGGATTTAGTCAATATCTCTAATGGTAACGAATACCCCGCTACAGTACCCCCTGATCTTGACTACCACCGCAAAAAGAAATTCTTCCATGATGTGAGAAACTTCTATTGGGACGAACCGCTCCTTTTCAAAAGGGGTAAAGATGGCATTTTTCGCCGTTGCGTTCCAGAAGAAGAGGTAAATAATATTATCAAGCACTGCCATTCTGCACCTTATGGTGGACATGCGAGCACCTCTAAGACATACACCAAGATTCTTCAAGATGGCCTATTCTGGCCTACCATGTGGCGTGATGTCTATGCTTTCATTGTCGAATGTGATAGATGCCAACGCACTGGAAACATTTCAAGGCGTGATGAAATGCCTCTAAGAAACATTCAGAAAGTAGAGCTCTTTGACGTATGGGGTATAGATTTCATGGGACCTTTTCCACCATCCTTAGGAAACAGGTATATCTTAGTAGCCGTAGACTATGTGTCTAAGTGGATTGAAGCTATAGCTGCACCCACAAACGACACTAGGGTAGTAATCAAACTATTTAAAATCTATATATTCCCTAGATTTGGAACACCACGTTTAGTCATAAGCGATGGAGGATCACACTTTATATCGGGAATATTTGATAAACTTTTAAGAAAATATGGAGTTAGGCATAGAGTAGCAACACCATACCACCCACAGACTAGTGGCCAAGTAGAAGTGTCTAATAGGGAGATAAAACAAATCCTAGAGAAAACTGTTTCTATTTCTAGGAGAGACTGGTCTCAGAAGCTTCAAGAAGCATTATGGGCCTATAGAACCGCTTTCAAAACCCCTATAGGAACTACTCCTTATCAATTAGTTTATGGAAAATCCTTTCACTTACCTTTCGAATTAGAGCATAAGGCCTATTGGGCCATTAAGACTTTGAATTTAGACTACCTAGCCACTGGAGAAAAGTGTACCCTAGACATTTATAAATTAGAAGAACTTAGGCAATCTGCCTACGAGAATGCAAAAATATATAAAGAGAGGACAAAAGCCTATCACGACAAAAGAATAGTAAATAAAAACTTCAATGTAGGCGATCATGTTCTCCTTTTCAACTCTAGGTTACGACTCTTCCCTGGAAAGCTACGTTCAAGATGGACTGGTCCTTTCGAAGTATCCAAGATTCTGAGATCCGGAGCCGTGGAAATCATACCTGTAGTCCATTCGTTGTAAATGGACAAAGACTGAAGCTCTACGAAGGAGGAGACATTCTAGCATACTACTCAAGCCACACTCTGATTGATCCACCGATTCCTACTACTACAGGTGTATAAATTCTAATCGTCAAGCTAATGACGTTAAACAAGCGCTGTGTGGGAGGCAACCCATGGTTTTTCTTTCATTTTACTTTTCCGCATTTATTTATTTTTATTTTTATTTTTTATTTTATCATATTTTGCATTGAGACTAAAATTTGAATGGTTTGCATTTTCAGGATCACTTTCTTAACTTTTACAGGATGCAGGATTTCGATGACATGCACGTGGCCTATAGAGATAATTCTCAGAGAGAGCGCTACATCGCTCTGTATCAGCACCCTATGGCACCCACACGTTATCCTGATCAGCACTGTATGGAGGCACTGGGTATCGAGCCGAGTATCCGATTCCTTAGCCACCAGCTTCATTGGGACGAGTTTGCTGATGACTTGAGTAACACCTACAGGAACCTGACACTGGAGTTCCTCAGTTCATTCGACTATGACCCATACTCTGGACCAGATGGGTATGCTGCTTTCAGGCTTTTTGGAGTTGAGTACTCTTTCAGCCAGAAAGAGTTCGGCGACCTATTGAGCTTCCAGACCACTCCTGATGCTATCCCGGAGACACCTATGGGATATTTTCTGGGTAAGGAGGTTGAAAAGTTTTGGAGTGATATATCAGGTGGCGGAAGCCAGGATCCATCTACACAGTTGTCTCATGTTATACATAACCCCGCCTTCAGATAGTTTCAAATGATATTAGCACATTCCTTCTTGGGAAGGCCGGATGCAGAGACACTACTGAGTGAAGAGGAGATCTTCCTATTATTTTGTGCATCCCAGTCTCGCCAAGTAGCATGTGGGAACTTTTTGTTATATAGTCTCAGCGGTATCTCCAGATCTACCGAAGGAGTCATCCATGTGAGCAGAATCATCACGCAGATTGCTGTCGCTTTAGGTCTGTCTCGCAAGCTGTCACATCTCTGGATCTACTATGGATACACTACCATGGACATCGACTTCTGTTTGACCAGAGGGTTGATGAGGAGAGCCTCTTTCCACCCATGTCAGTTCCGACTGCTAGTTGACAGCGAGGCTATCCACTATTTCACACTGCCAGATCCTATGATGACCAGTGTGCATGATCCAGCGAATTGGAGTTATGCTCTGGAGGGCCAGGGAGAGACCGTCGAGAAGCCGAGATCACCACCCGTTGCTGAATACACGCCTACACCACCATCTCCCAGAATGACTGTTTTCTCTAATAATCTTTCATTGCAGACCCGCGACATCCGCACTCAGATTGCTGTGTGTCGTAGAGAGATCGCAGAGCTTAGACAGGAGGTGGTTGACCTCACTTTACAGATGGGAGTGTCTGATCTCACCCATGCTACTGAAGCCGACTATCTATACTAGGAGATCGCAGAGCTCAAGCAGGAGGTAGCCATGCTCCGTGGATCCTCTCAGGAAGACGACATCCCTACTATATGATCTCACCATTTCATCTTATTTTATCTCTTTTTTTATATTTTTCTCATATTTACATAACTCATCTTATATTATCGCATTTGAAATATTATATAAACTACATTTATACATCAATATTTATATTTTTATCTATATAAGTCTTATTTTTCGTTTTATTTGCATTTTTATTTTTCAGTTATTTATTCATTTATTAGTCTAATATTTAATTGTTTTAGTTTTATTTTTATTTTTTGTTTTTACTTTTATAAAATTATGCAAGTCAATGATGCTAGGAAAATCACAAAACAAATGCTATCCGGACCCCTCAAATCCAAAAGACAAGAGAAGCCCAAGCCAAAGGACCAAAATCTGGCCCAGCCAGATTTTGCCTTATGGCGCCCGCCATAGACCCTGTGGCGCCCGCCACAGCGTCTGTAAAAGGTCGGGGCAGAACCCCTTTCTTCACCATTTTTACACCTTACAACCTTCCAAACCCATTTTTTCACCTTGGAAAAACATCCTTGAACCCACAAAAAGCTCATACTTTTCTAACCACCACATCGTACAAATCATTTTTCCGATTTCCATTTTCATTTTCATCCGTCGGATTTCGTAAAAATCCAACCTTTTCACAAACCACTTCATCTTCTTCATCACTTTTCAAGAGCTTTCAAATGGAGTTTAACGGATTCATTCTTCGAGGAGGGAAACCCGGGGATAGACAAAGAAAAATCATCGAACGATTGCAAAATCGGGAAATCCTCCCGACAAGGTATGTTGATGAAAACTGTCTCTATACTTTAGGTATCTATCATAGCATATTTTATTTATTAGATAATTTAGGTTTGCATAATTTCTTTTCCAAAAAAGAACCTACCTATGAGCGGTTGACAATTGAGTTTTTTAGTTCCTTAATTTATATTGTCAACCCTAACACTGCTAGCACAGTTGGTACGGTCAGATTTAGAATATTTGCTGTTGAATAAGAATTCAGTACCGGCGAACTAGCCAGCTTGTTAGGAATCCCTCATGGGGACGGTGCTATTTGTGAGGCTCCTTTGGATTCCGAATGGTTTGTGGAGGTATTTTCCTTCTGGGAGCGTTTATCAAACACTTCCATAAACTCTTTTGAAGGAGTTCTTGCCTCAACTATCCATAACCCGACCATCAGAGTTTTTAGATATCTGTTGGCATGCACTATTTTTGGCCGGGAGAATACAAATAAGGTTAATGCTAGAGAGCTTCTATTTTTACAAGGAAGCCTCACAAATAGACGTATTAATTCGGTCCCGTTCATGCTTGCTCATACGACTTTAACTTTGAATAAAGCGGGACCGATTTCTTTTGGTGGATTGATTACATCTATTGCTCGGGCACTTAACCTGAACAATGAGATGGCTACCCTAGACCCCTTACCTCCTTGCACAATTAACCTAAAATTTCTAAGAGACATGAAATTGTGCCGTTCGAGGAGAGAAGGAGGCTATATGCTTATGGTTCATGGTGTAGCCATCCCATCTGTTGTTTTACCATGCACTAGACGTACAAACGTACAAGATGAAAGGAATTGGACCTACGCTTTAGATGCCTCACCTGTTTTGGGTCCTCTTCCTCCTAACATTCCTGATGAAGCGGGACATGACACTGATGATGAATATGATCGGAGAGAGAGATCTCTCGTACCCCATGTGTCCCCCCATCATCTTTCACCACCACACACCGCACCATCTTCCTCTTCTGCAGGTACCACTCCTGGCTTCTATATTACAGAGGAGATGCGGCGTGACCACATGGATAGAGAGCAAAGGCGTGACGACCTACTCTCTACCATCCAGCAACAAATGGCGGATAACATGAGCTTCATGCCAGAGTCGCAGCGGAGGACAGACAGGTCCTATGACACTGTTCTACAATCCCTGCAGACAATCACAAATACACAAGGCCGTCAGCAACACCACCACTGTCAGCATAATGCTCTCATAGAAAACACTCAGGATACTATTTTGGGTAACCTTCGAGAGGTGAGGACCGCTCAGGATGCCCTGCAGGCGAGGATGGATCAGAGAGACCGTTATCGTACCCGATCCCGTCGTCCACCTCAGGATAGCGAGGGCACTAGTGGTCAGCAATAGGTTGTTAGGTAACTCTTCCCTTATCTTATTTCGAAACATTGGGGACAATGTTCGATTTAAGTGGGGGAGGAGACTCTATCGTCTTTTCTTTATTACCGTCTTTTCTTTATTACCTTTCTCGTTTTTTCCTTTATCGCTTTTTCTTTGCTGTTTTTAGATAGTTTATTTATTGTTATTTCCTTTTAGTTATTTATTTTGCTTTTAAGTATAATGCATGAATCTGACGAGTCACCAAATATAGTAGATCTTTAGTACAATCCTACCTCCCCATACCTTTAACCCCACCAAAAAAAATTTTTGCAAAAGAAAATAGTGTTATTCCAAAAGTTTTCAGTTTTTAAAGACATGTTTTGAGTAAGGATGCGGTGACTTGGGAGAACTTTATGAAACATCAGTATTATTTTAGCACCATAGACTTCGTAAATATAGGAACTACTCCCGAAACCCCATATACCATGGCCCTAATCATCATTTCCGTATAAGTCCTCAGTAGTTTATCTCAGCAGTCAGCTCCGGCCTACGCATCCTCTACGTAGGGGACCGATGCAAATAAGTGAATGATCCAGAAAAACAAAAAAATAAAAGAAAGCAAAAAGGCAACTCCGGTATAGGTGACCCTCACAAAGTCATTTAAACCAAAGAATTGTAAAAAATTGCTACAAAAAGAAAAAGAAAAAGAAAAAGAAAAAGAAAAACTTACCCACTGTTAGTTGGTTCAGAGGTATCTAACACTGAACTCGGTAGGGCAGATTATGATCTGATCCCCCACAACTACAGTTGGGTCCAATAAAAGGGTTTACACATATTTATGTGCCAGAAACCCCATGCTCAAATCATAATCACTAACAGGACACTCTACTATGAAGCATGTACTGATAAT
Source organism: Lathyrus oleraceus (assembly GCF_024323335.1). Lineage (NCBI taxonomy): Eukaryota > Viridiplantae > Streptophyta > Magnoliopsida > Fabales > Fabaceae > Lathyrus > Lathyrus oleraceus. The sequence continues at coordinate 491,636,468 of NC_066584.1, read as the reverse complement.
GGGCTTAATGTGATTGCGCCTGAATGAAAAGGACACAAAAAGAGATGAAGAGGCAGGCCTAGGTATTGTGGGATAATATGGGTTGGTTAATATAGGAATGAAGTTTATGTCCGTATTTGCGGATTAGTGTCATCATGATACCCTTAGTTCACTCAGTTAGTACCTATCACTGCATCCCGACTTGAACTTAGAATTTTTACCTGAAGCACTCGTTTACACCAGTTTTTCTTTTATGAGCTTTTTAATGTTTTGCTTGAGGACAAGCAAAGGTTTAAGTGTGGGAGAGTTTGATAACACTGAAATTTACCGTATTTTCGACTCCGATTTCACATGCATTCTAGTTGTTTTATTGTTATTTTGTTGTGTTATTGCTATGTTTTCCTTTGTTTTCAGGTTTTTACTTTAATCGGAGCCCCGATCGAGAAAAGGAGTGAAAAAGAGCTAAAAACCCTAAAATTCATCATTTTGTACTTGTGGCCTACCCCATGGCTGGCGCCATAGACCCTGCCATGACGTGTCCAAGCTCAACTTCCCTCAACTGCCACGTTCCCCACTACTTCCACTAAGGCGCCTCAGATTGGCCTTGTGGCGGGCGCCACAAGAGGAAAAGTTTTCCCTCCCATTTTCAAGTTGAAGGGCATCCTTGTCATTTCCATCTTTTTACTTGCTTATAAATAGAAACTCAAAATCACTTTTACAATGATCCAAACTTAGAACAGAGGCAAACTCATAGCAACTTTGTTTCACTTAGGCATATATTTAGTATTTTAAAGTGGTAATCGCTTCGCCTTGGAGTGTTACCACAATTGTGTAATCAAGTCTGTGATAGAGTCTGTAATCGAGTTTGGAGCACTTTGGAAGGAAGTTAATCCTGCCACCATTTTCATTTCCGTTTTGCAATTTATTCAACCCTCCGATTGGAGCAGGTTTTTATTACTTGTCTTTATCTTATTTATTTTCCCGCACTCGCTTTACTTTTATTTATTTTCCCGCACTCGCTTTAAATTATTTATTTCCTCGCACTCGCTTTACTTTCATTTATTTTCTCGCACTCGCTTTAAATTATTTATTTCCTCGCACTCGCTTTAAATTATTTATTTCCTTGCACTCGCTTTAAATTATTTATTTTCCGCACTCGCACTACTTTTATTTACTTTCCGCACTTGCACTACTTTTATTTATTTTAATGCACTTTTACTTTACCATGTCTAACTAAATTTATAAGGTTAGAATATAAGGATCGTAATTGAACCGATAATCCGTACAATTGTTCGTAGAAACACTTAAGGGCTATTTTAACTTTCAGCTTAAGTTTTCCCGCACTTCAATTCCGTTGGGTAAGATCGAAAGCCGTCCAACGTCCTTTTAAACTTAATTGTTTTTAACTATTTCAAAAACAGCGAAAGCGCTTTGTTTAGTTCATTAGGGGATTTTAACATTAAGAAGAAAAGAGATTTTAAAACTATTTTCGGACGCGTTTATAAGTTTAGAGGCTGGTTCGTGAGAACCTCTTTTGGTTAAGAAATCCAGGTTATAATACTTTTCAACTTAGTCAAGATAATATATTTCTTAAAAATAGGTTTACTACTCTAACGCAATGCGCGCCTTTTCATAAGTGACAATAAGAGGGTTTGATTAGGGAGTACAACTCGGTTCTGAATACGCGAAAGCGACAGTTCCTGTTAAATTAGTTCTTTTCAAAGTAGGAAACATTGCCCATAAGTAGTTCTATTAGCAAGTACTTGGATTATTAATTGATTACGTGAATTACATTCGACCCTGTCTTTATTAATTAATCTTTATTCAACACTTTACTTTTCATTTCACACTCCAAAAACACCTATTTTGATTGCCTTTGATATACACCAAAACAATAGATAACGATAGATTGACACTTGGTCTCTTTGGATTCGACAACCTTTTATATTACTCTGACGCGTTCGTATACTTGCGAAAAACACCGCATCATGGTTCTTCAATTTTAGCTCATATAGGATTCACCTAGCACAAAAGAACACACATCAAAGAGTTCTATGAAGTAAATCAAGAATGGACAAGAGTGAGTTTAGAGGTTTGGTCCTTCTAATCCATCTTCAACATTAAGGTCCTTTTACTCCAATTTAGCATAGGGAATGTCCTAGAAACTAAGTCCATTTGTCCATTCTTGCATTTGGTCCACAACAATCAAAACAAAACACAAGCACAATAATATATACACAATTATGTGCTCAAGTGAGCAAAAAGAAAAGCAAATGAATAATATGTACAAGAATAGTAAATTGCATAAATGTAAAGAGCAAGAATTAAATGTTAATGGTTAATGGTTAGTGTTAGAGTTAGTGTGCCATAAGGCAATTTAGCGATATGTTAAGCAATCGTAATTGGACTTATGTAGAAGTCACAACTATCTGAGGCCGGTCAATAATAATGTAGGCATTAACACAAGTTAGAGATTTTGATTAGCGAATCAAACTCCAACAACTTGCCATGCCAAAAAGAAGATGAGAAATGATCTTATATTGATTTAAGTTCTTTGCATGATTTAAGAATCAACCTATCCTTAATGCAAAGCCATTCACTTGATCCATGATCAAGATGAATTAGATTTGAATCAAGGAATATTAAACCTCCATGTATCAATGCTAACCACCAATCTTTAACTCATTGATCAAAAAGAAAAGAAGAAGAAGAAGAAGAAGAAGAAGAAGAAGAAGATGGAGAATTAATGTGCATTAATGGAAATGGAATAGGATAATCAACAAGCATTGACCAAAGATAAAGAAGATCAAGGTCAAACAATAGAAAACAGAAGCAAAATGAAGATTAGAAGTCAAGAAACAAATAAAATATTTTTGGTATTTTTTAATATTAAAATAAAACTTGAATTAAAATAATAAAGAAAGGTCAAACTTCAAACTCACTTCAAATCAACTTTGAAAAGTTCAAGTGAATTATCCCAAGTTCAACAAGGTCAAACAAAGTTTGACAAAAAATTTCAGCATTTTTAGAAGTCAGAAACTATTTTAAATCAATTAAAAATGCATAAAAACAACTTAATTGAACTAAAATCTCAAATAAATCTCAAATCACCTCATAAATTGATGAGAATATTTTTCATAGATCTATCATCATTCAAAGAGGTTGGAAAACTATTTTTGTATTTTTTTAATATCAAAAACGATTTTAAATAAATTAAAAATAACCAGAAAAGAGAAAATTACTAAAAAATATCAAATGATTAAATAAAAAATATTAAAAATCATTTTTAGAAAGTAGAAATTAAAAGGAGAAAAATGAAATTGGTCTCATATTTTTTGGACCAACAATGAAGGAGATATGAATTTTTAAAAAGAAATGGAATTAAAAGAAATAAAAGAATTAAAATCAGAAATTAGAAAATAGGAAATTGCGTGGACCGTTTGATCTGAGCTCATTAATTGAGCTGGCAAATCATGAGGCCAAGAAGCGTGCACCTACCATGTGCCTTGGTCAACTGAAACGCAACATGCCATTAAATAAGTCATAACATTGGACGCTGTCGCATCTCGAAAAATATGATTCCTCGCGATGGTCGCGGAAAAAATTTATGTTCGAACAGAGTCGCCATCGAACTTTATTTATCCCAATGAAGGGATAAGAAAATATCGATAAAACCTTTAGGAAATTGAATAATGGTCATCACAACCATATTCGGGTTCGGGAGTGGATTACGTAAGGGGAAGGTATTAGCACCCCTTACGTCCATCGTACTCAACGGGAACCTTTTAGTTCTAATGTGTGTTTCGTGTGTTAATTTATGTTTGTTTGTTATCTTTGGGTTATAAAATGTTGAAAATAGAAAAGGATGAGAACCTCAGAAAGGAGAAAGGGGAGGTTTTTTATTAGTGTGCTCGCGAAGATACATCAATCTCCTGCCTACGTATCCTTATGGTATAATAAGGAAATCAGAGCATTCGTAGTTTGGGGAACTACGATTGGTTATGTTTTTTAATGAACAATTGTTTAGATCGCATCCTAAAGGCTAAACGTTGGCTTGTCTACTCTCGGCGGAGGCTTAAGCATTAGTTTGTTGTGCGCATCAGAAAGGATTAAATAGTGTTCTTTCTGAAAAGAGATTTTTGGTCACACGGAGGCGACAAGTTGGATTAATATGTTGGATATTTTTTTTATTGGTTGTGTTGAGATATTTTGGTTGAATGACGATTACTCGGATATTCGAGTAAGACAACTCGTATCCCTACAGTCGGGAAAGGGAGTAGAAGACTCTAGACCACTTTCTTTTTCATCCTTAATTATAGAAAGGATTTGATAATAATTAAGGTGTTTTGAATGGATGACGAATACTCGGATAATCAAGTAAGACAACTCGTATCCTAATAATCGGAAAAGGGAATAGAAGACTCTAGACCACTTTCTTTTTCATCGTTTAATTATAAAAATGATTTTAAGTATGGTTGATATATTTTAGAATAAATGACAAGTGCTCGAATGGCTGAGTAAGACAACTCATATCCAAGCACTTGAGAAGAGGAGTTGAAAGCTCAAAACCATCTCCCTTTTCGTGCAGTTTATTATGAAAGTGATTTGACTTACAATATGAGTTAGCAAATAAATGACAATGGTTTGACTGATCGAGTAAGAGAACTCGTATTCGAACAATTGAGGGGAGAAGTTGAAAACTCAAAGTCATCTCCTTTTTCATTTAGCTTATTATGAAAATAATTTGATTTAATCGGGTTTGAAGGTTTATGGAGGAACGACAATTATTTGACTAACCAAGTAAGAGAACTTGTATTCAAATAGTCGAGGAGAAAAATTGAAGACTCAAAGTTATCTCCCTATTCATCTAGCTTATTATGAGAGTGTTTTGATTTAATCGGGTTTATAAATTTGTAAATAAATGACGAGTGTCTAACTGACCGAGTAAGGAAACTCGTATTCAAACAATCGAGGAGAGGAGTTAAAGGCTTAAAACCATCTCTCTTTTCATTTCATTATTATGAAAATGATTTGACTTGATTAGGCTTAGGCGGCTTAGAAATGACAATTATTTGACTAACTGAGTAAGAGAACTCGTATTCAAATAATCGAGGAGAGGAGTTGAAAACTCAAAACCACCCCCCTTTTCACTTCATTATTATGAAATGGTATTTAATTGTGATTAGGTATTTTAATTTAATTTGAATAGAAATACTTGATATTGGATCGATATTTGAATTGGTGTTTGTAAATAGATTGGATTAATTTGGTGTATCAATCATCTAATCGATTAATTAATAACCGAATAGGTCTCATTGTAAGAAAGCCCAAGAGTAAGCTATGTGAGATTGATGGCGATGCTTTAAAAGCGATCGACTTACAAAGGTGTCTGAAAATAGGCTCGACATTAAATCGAGAGTCGTGTGACTTTTATCATGGTTTTGGACTGATGATGAGATGATTATCAATTTGATATCGTTATAGAACAATGAAGCGCAATGCATGGTTTACATGAAACAAGAGCTTACACAAGTACATAAATCGATTAACCACACGATAATAACTCAAGCAAGTCCTTAAAAACAATTGGATATTTTACTAAATTAAATTGATAAAAAGAAATAATTAAAATAATAATCAAGTAAATAAACTATTAATTAATTAGATAAAATATTTATTAATTAGGTGAAATATTGATTGGTTAAATGACATATAAATTATTTAGTTACATCAAATGAAACCATCCTATGTCTTGTAAGAACAAAAATGATCAAGAAAATGGGCCTTTCCAAACACCTAAAGCCCATATGGGGCCCACAACACATAGAGGAACTTTGGGCCAAATAAGGGGATTCGGCCCGACCGAAAAAGCTAGTCTGAAATCAAACACCCTTTCCAGAATTTGTAGTGAACGGAAGAGGGAAGAAAAACCTTCCCCATTCCAACGGTTACAAGGGGCGGCGGGTTTTCCAAGGAGAAAAAAACATCAATATCCACATGTCCCTTCCACTGACCCAATTCTCTATCTCTCTCTCTCTCTCTCTCTCTCTCTCTCTCTCTCTCTCTATTAAACACTCCTTTTAAATAAGAATTGGAATAATAAAACATTAAATAGGAATTAAAATGTTGTCATCCCAAACCAAATACATACAAGCCTCATTATTAACGACTTCTCCACTCTCTCACGACCTTCTCTCTCCGTCGTTTCACTCTCTCTCTTAACTCTGTTTCATGAACCACTTCCCTCTTTCTCCTTCTCATAATTTCGAGACACACAACATTAAAACATGCAAAAACAAACTCAACCAAAAAACGATTCTCAAACACGCACACAGCAAAATCACATAAAATTTCAAAGGAAACTAGCTATCAACTACCACGGATTCAGTTCAACACGGAAGGATGACAGTTGCAGTAAAGTGTGATGGAAAACATCTACAAAAAGGGAAACCCATGGAAAAAGATAGGTGTGAATCATTTACCAAATCGAAAGTTCTGAAAATCTCCGAGTTCGGTGAGATCCTCCGGATGCCGGCAACGGTTCTCTTCGGTAAGCGATTCTTCAGTGAGGTAAGCTACCTTCCCTTTGCTTTTACTACTACTCTTTGTGTATTTGGTTTCTCGGGAGAGTGATGAGGTTGTCGTTTGAGCTCACTTGTTTCATAAATTTCGATTCAGGAAACTTTGAACAAGTTTTGCTCTTGGAGCTTTACTAAGGTTTTTTGGATCTTTTTTCTGCAGAGTGACGGTGTTCTTGACGAAACTACTTTAGATTTTCTCTCTGGGATTTCCAGAAATTTTTCCTGTTCGTTTTTTGGGTTTTCAGAAATATATTGCTGTGTTTTTCTCGTATTCTCTCCTTCTCTTTTTCTTGCTGTTAACTTCCCAGATCAATTGCTTAAATGACGAATTTTAAAGCCTTGAAGAAAACTCATTTTTTCAATTTGTCCCATCCCAGATTATGTGGGATTCGATTTCTGTTGATTTGTTCTTTTTTTAGACCAATTTTGACATGCTTTTTGTATGTTCAAGTTAGCCTTCTGGATAAAGTATTAAACTGAGTAATTTATTTAGTTATTTTTCAGTTCTTTAAGCGCTTTTGGAAAGTGCTTTTTAATTAAGCTGTTTTTTTTTGCAGGTTACAACTTGAAATGACCTTGATGGAATGGAAAGGTGGGTTGTGTAAAGTTCCAAGATAACAATTTTGAGGCGCGCCCAAGTCCAAGGAGGGTTCAATGGTCACCTGGTTTTGGTCCTTAGGATTTCGTTTCCACCAGCAGCAATTTACCATTTAATTAAAATGTAATTACTTAGGTTTTTTAAGACAAATGTGTATTTGGACTATTTGTAACTCATTGGATTAAATTTTAACTATGTAATTACCTTTTAAGCTTTCAAAACTTATCTCAATATTTTTATTTATGCTAATCAATTAAATCATTTTGAATTTTGTCCTCTTATTTTAATTGGCAACCTACTTGGGCCACCATGTACATTCAACCAAAAATTTCCTCTAGCATGCTATTATTTAACAACTATGACCAAAAAATTTAAAATGAGGCACGTCAATGCAATTTCAACTTTTAAAAATAACACACTTTCAACTTAGGTACCAAGAAACCAAATGTAGTGACTTAATTTAAAAACCACACAATTCTAACTTCAACTCATGAATCTAAATATAGTGACTTAATTTAAGAAACTACACAATTCTAATTTCAACACATGAATCTAAATATAGTGACTTAATTTAAAAAAAACCACACAATTCTAACTTCAACACATAAATCTAAATATGGTGCTTTAATTTAAAAACAACACAATTCTAACTTTAAAAAAATGCAAATTTAATTTAGGAACCTATGAAAGACTTAGCACTTGGCATAAATATTTGGGATGTATAAATGGACTAATAAATAGTGATCATAGAAATAATAACATGGCTCTTAATACTTACTAATAAGAAAATAGATTTTGGATTGGTAATATAAAAAGATTCAAACCATATTTTAGATTATGAACACGCTTATGCAAATGGGCCTTTGAAACAAAGAGATCTCATGGGTAAACCACAAATGGCCGGACAAAATTAGGGTATGACAATTGCCCCTATTTAATTACCTCAAACCGGTAAGTGATAATGACAATAGTCTTTACGCATTCACGGTGGAAGATAATTAAATACAAGAAGACCCAAATTTTATCCTAGGAAATGAAAGGAAGAAAATACAGGAAGAAAATGCGGTGAGAAATGGCAAAAGACATTATCCCACAGTAAAATGGAACAGTCAATACTTTCTGGATATGTTAGTAATGGAATGACGTCCCTAGATAAATCTCAAGACTTTTTAGGATGCTAGAGCAGTATAAAGAAAATCTGGCATGAGACTCTTCATATCGATGAAGCAACATCTCAATAGTAAAAGTGAGATTCTCTGTATCGAGTCAAAGCAGCATCTTATATGATAGAATTAAAATATTCCAGCAAGGGAAAAATACTTTAATTGAATCTAAGACTCTCCGAGGACATTAGAGCAGTATCTCTAAAAGAAATCTGAAATGAGACTCTTCATATTGATGAAGCAACGTCTCAAACAGTAAAAATGAGATTCTCTATATCGGATCGAAACATCATCTTATATGATAGAATTAAGATATTCCAGCAAGGGAAAACTACTTTAATTGAATCTAAGACTCTCCGAGGATATTAGAGCCGTATATCTAAAAAATCTGGAATGAGACTCTTCATATTGATGAAGCAGCATCTCAAACAGTAAAAATGAGATTCTCTATATCGGGTCGAAACAACATCTTATATGATAGAATTAAGATATTTCGAACAAGGGAATGACACCTTAATTGAATCTAAGACTTTCTGAGGATACTTAGAGCAGTATCTCTAAAAGAAATCTGAAATGAGGTAGATTGATAGCCCGAGCACTTTGCTATGATCCTTATGTCTTTGATAGCCCGAGCACTTTGCTTTTGAAAAGTGAGGTAGATTGATTCTTTGTCTTCGAGGGTATGTCAGAATTAGAGCGCCTCCGGAAAAGGCTCTAACCACCACAAATGGACCTTCATAATTTGGTGTCCATTTCCCCCTAGAGTCTTTGTGAATAGGCAAGATTTTCTTCAGCACTAAATCTCCCTCTTGAAACACCCTGGGATGAACTTTCTTGTCGAATGCCTTTTTAAGACGCCTCTGATAGAGTTGACCGTGACCTAACGCTTTCAAGCGTTTCTCCTCAATAAGGTTGAGCTCGTCATACCTTGATTGAACCCATTCCACCTCGTCTAGCTTAGCCTCCATCAGGACTCTCATCGAGGGGATCTCTACTTCTATAGGGAGAACTGCTTCCATACCGTATACCAAGGAATAAGGAGTTGCCCCTGTTGAAGTTCGTATCGACGTGCGATAGCCATGTAACGCAAAAGGTAACATCTCGTGTCAATCCTTGTATGTAACAACCATCTTTTGGATGATTTTCTTGATATTTTTATTTGCAGCCTCAATAGCCCCATTCATCTTAGGTCGATAGGGTGATGAGTTGTGGTGCTCGATCTTGAATGTTGCGCATAACTCATCCATGGTCATGTTGTTGAGATTGGACCCATTATCAGTGATGATTTTGTTTGGAATACCATATCGACATATGATGTTATTTTTCAAGAAATGGGCGACTACGTGCTTTGTGACATTCGCATAAGACTCGGCTTCCACCCATTTGGTAAAATAATCTATGGCCACCAAGATAAATCTGTGTCCATTTGATGCTTTGGGTTCTATCATTCCAATCATGTTGATGCCCCACATAGAGAAAGGCCAAGGTGATGCTATGAAATTTAGCGGAGTAGGTGGTACATGTATTTTGTCACCATAGATTTGGCATTTATGGCATGTTCTGGTGTAATGATAACAGTCGGTTTCCATCGTCAACCAGTAGTAACATGCCCTTAAGATTTTCTTTGCCATGGCATGCCCATTAGCGTGCTACCAAAAGAACCTTCGTGTATGTCCTTCATAAGCTGATCTGCTTCATGTTTGTCCACACACCTCAACAAAACCATGTCGTAGTTTTGCTTGTACAATACCTCCCCATTCAAGAGGAATTTTGATGCCAATCTCCGGAGGGTCCTTTTGTCAAGGCTGGAAGCCTCTGCCGGATACTCCCTCTTCTCTAGATATTGTTTGATATCAACGAACCAGGGTTTACCATCTGGCTCTTCTGCTGTTGTCAGGCAATGATCAGGTTCGTCAAAATGCCTAATCTCAATATGAGGCTGATGGTTGGGCCATATTAATTTGTACATGGAAGCCAGAGTTGCTAAGGCATCTGCCATCTGATTCTCTTCTCAAGGAATGTGAGAGAAAGTGATTTCGTCGAACATTGGGAGTAACTTTAGCACATAATCCCGGTATGGAATTAGGTTAGCATGTCTTGTTTCCCAAACGCCTCTGATCTGATGTATGACTAAAGCGGAGTCACCAAATACTTCTAATATCTTGATCTTCAACTCAATAGCTTCTTCCAACCCTAGTATGCAAGCTTCATACTCGGCCATGTTATTTGTGAAGGTAAAGCAGAGCTTTGCGGTGAATGGTAGATGGAAATTCTTGGGAGACATCAGCACTGCCCCAATTCCATGGCCTATTGCATTTAAGGCACCATCAAACATGAGCGTCCAGCCTGCTCTTGGCTCGAGGCTTTCCTCTAGTTCAGAGTCTTCAACATCCTTAACAGCCACGATGTCCTCATATGGAAAGTCAAATTTCAAAGATTGGTAATCCTCCAGTGGTTGGTGAGCAAGATGGTCTGCTAGTATGCTTCCCTTGATCGCTTTTTGTGCAACATATTGGATATCATATTTTGACAAAAACATCTTCCATCGAGCAATCCTACCATTGAGAGCTGGTTTCTCGAATATGTACTTGATGGGATGCATTTTAGATACCAGCCAAGTTGTGTGAGTTAGTATGTACTGCCTGAGACGCTTAGCAGCCCATGCGAGTGCACAACAAGTCTTCTCGAGTAATGAATATCTGGTCTCACAATCATTAAATTTCTTGCTCAGATAGTAGATGGCATGATCTTTTCTACCAGTCTCATCTTGTTGTCCCAATACACAACCCATGGATTCATCGAGCACGGTTAGATACATGATGAGAGGTCTTCCTTCGGCAAGGGGCATTAGAATCGGTCGCTCTTGCAAGTATTCTTTGATTTTATCAAAGGCTATCTGACAATCCTCATTCCACTCCACGCCTTGATTCTTCCTCAAAAGCTTGAATATTGGTTTGCACGTTGCAGTAAGGTGAGAGATAAACCTGGCGATGTAATTTAGTCTCCCCAAAAAACCACGAACCTCCTTCTCAGTCTTTGGTGCAGGCATGTTCTGAATGGCTTGAACCTTGTCAGGATCTACTTCAATTCCCTTTTGGCTTACAATAAAGCCTAAAAGCTTCCCAGATCGAACCCCAAATGTGCATTTATTAGGATTAAGTCTCAACCTAAACTTCCTCAAACGAGTGAATAGTTTCTCCAGGTTGGTGATGTGCTCTTCTTCTGTCTGGGATTTGGCAATCATGTCATCGACATACACCTCAATCTCTTCATGAATCATGTCATGAAAGAGGGTCACCATGGCACGTTGATATGTTGCCCCAGCGTTTTTTAAACCAAACGACATTAATTTGTAATAAAAGATGCCCCAAGGAGTAATGAACGTGGTCTTCTCCATGTCTTCGGGATCCATTTTAATTTGGTTGTATCCTGAGAAACCATCCATGAAGGAAAACATGGAGAACTGAGCTGTGTTATCCACCAGTACATCAATGTGAGGTAATGGGAAATCGTCTTTGGGACTAGCTCTGTTTAAGTCTCGGTAGTCTACGCACATGCGGACTTTTCCATCTTTCTTCGGCACCGGTACAATGTTAGCAACCCATTATGGGTATTTAGCGACTTCCAGGAAACCAGCGTCAAACTGCTTTCTCACCTCTTCTCTGATCTTGAAAGCCATATCAGGTCGCGTCCTTCTTAGCTTTTGTTTGACAGCAGAGCATTCTTCTTTAAGGAGAAGCTTGTGGGTCACGATGTTAGTGTCTAATCTGGGCATGTCTTGGTATGACCAAGCAAACACATCGTCATATTCGTGGAGGAGATCTATCAGTCTTGTCTTCACTGTATCTTGAAACGCTGCGTCTACCCTTACTTCTCTCTTATCTTCTTTTGTTCCCAGATTGATAACTTCAACGTCTTCCTGGTGTGGTTGAATAACCTTTTCTTCTTGTCTGAGTAATCTAGCCAACTCTTCAGGGAGTTCGCAATCTTCCCCCACTTCGTCTTCAGTTTGGTAGATTGGACAATCAAAGTCATATTGGACCATAGCAGTGTTGTTATCAACGATCTCGATGGTGTTTCTGCATGTTATGATTATGCAGTTTATTTAGAAAGTGCATGCATAAAAATTGATTTCCATTTTCATAAATAGATCAAAACGAAAGAAAAGGAACAAAAATTTGAATGCAAAACGTCATTTCATTAATGATAAAAACTCTTGAAAAAGATAAAGGAGGCCCTACAACATGCCACTGTGCCTTGGGCAGAGCACATGGTTTTGTCTAAAAATGATAAAATTACTTTTGAAATATTTTGGGAACTTCCACAGCCTTCCAGTTTGTTAGTTCTTCATTAGGTGTGGCTTGACGCATCCAGGTGGACACCCCCTCCTTGCGGTCTTCTTCACTGATCATTGCCACTTGCTTGACAAAGATGTGGCCAGCGCTGGTGAATGTTTTCTCCACAAAAGGAATCTTCTCTTTGTCAAATTGGTTACCAGCTCTGTGTGATGATGGGTCATACCCCAAGCCAAACTTGTCTCGTTTGTCTTTCAATTCCACCACTTTGCCCCAATCTTGAGCATCTTCAATTTCCATAACAGCTTTAGCTCCTTGCCACGAGGCCATGGATGGTCCGAATTTCGGGACCTCCAAGGTCTGTTGGATGGTCATCATGTTTACCACTTCCAGGGATTGGAATGGTATCTCAATGATTTCACCATCCACCTCGATGTATCGAAAATATGTTAAGTGACTGACCAAGATATCTTCTTCTCCTCCAACCACAATCATCTTATCATTTGTGATGAATTTTAGTTTTTGATGCAGAGTGGAGGTGACAGCACGTGCGGAGTGAATCCAGGGTCTCCCGTGTAAGCAACTGTAACCAGGATGTATATACCTGACCTGGAACGTGATATTGAAAATAGTTATACCTATCTTGGTTGGTAAGTCAACCTCTCCTATCACTGCTCGCCTTGAGCCATCAAATGCCTTTACGATTGGGGTGTTGGGCTTCATACTTATCCCTTCTACTGGCAGTTTTATCAAAGTCGTCTTTGGCATGACATTTAGTGAGGAACCTGTGTCTACCAACACCCTTGACAGTATAATATCCATGCACTTCAAGGAGATGTGGAGAGCCTTGTTATGGTTCTTTCCTTCAATCGGTAGTTCGTCATCATTAAAACCCAAGAAATTTCCAGTAGTCACACAAGCTATCACGTCATCAAACTGTTCTATTGTTATGTCCTTTGTGATATGAGCGGCGCTCAATACTTTCAACAGCGAATTCCTGTACGCTTCTGAGTTGAGTAGTAGAGATAACATGGAAAATTTCGAAGGTGTCTGGTTTAGCTGGTCCACCACCTTATAATCGCTCTTCTTGATTATTCCCAAAAACTCTTCAACCTCCTCACGAGTGACAGCAGCTTTAGGAGACAGGTGCATGTCTTGCATCCCCTGATTAGGGATGGGGATCTGGACAACAACCTCCTTCCCTTTAGCTCTCTCAGAAGTATCAGCAGTTCTTGGTGCGAATACCCGACCACTACGCGTCATTCCTGCTGGCCCCATAATTGAAGTGACATTTGGTTCGTTAATCATGAAAGGTTTATCTTTCTGCCCCTGCTTAAAAGCTCTGGGCTGATATATCCATGGGACTGCCTTCTCATCTTTATATTCAAATGGTGCTCGGAACTCTATCACCAACGAGTTTATAGGTATTTCTACCTTGCCCTCATCATAGGGGATATCTACCACAGCTATCTCTTCCTGGCGCTTGCTCTTGACACGGTAAGTTATCTGTAGCTCGCCTCGATCCAGCATTTGTTGTATAGAACTCCTCAACTCTTCATTGTTCTCTTCCTCAACCAGCTCTTCCGGGATCAGACCACTCTTCAGCAATTGTGCTCCTATCATGGTGATAGGGGTTTGAATCTCTTCAACCTTACGGATTAATTTGCCTTGATCACTCTCCTAAATGTCACTGACGGAAGCATCCTTATGCGTCGGCAAAGGGTTGGTGTTCACGTTCGGGCGTCTTGGAGTGAAAGAAACGGGCTTGGCTTCGATCAAGTCTTGTACTCAATTCTGAATTGCGAAACAGTTTTCCAAGGTATGACCAGGTGCTCCCATGTGAAATTCACAATGGGCATTAGCGTCGTATCCAGGTGGATATGGAAAAATAGTTGGTTTTAACTCCCTCAATGTTAGAAGGCCCTCCTTCTGCAAATATGGGAATATCTGACTATAAGGTATTGGTAGAGGATCAAGTTGTCTTCTTGGAGGTCTTGGCTTTAAACTGTCTTCTTAGTGCGGTATTTTGCTGATGATGATGTTGTTGATGTTGTGGCTGATACATATGTTGTTGTTGTATTGGCTGTTGATAGGGTCTGGGTACCACAACGATGACTTGGCCATATGAAGCCTGTTGCTTCCCTTTATAGTTTATGGATATGGCGTTTGTTTTTCCTTCTCTTTTCTTCGGGAAACCTCCGGAATATTTCTCTGGTGCGCTAGGTGTTGTCACTGCTCCTGGGATCTTTCCATCCCTCAACCCCTTCTCTATGCGGTCTCCAATCATAACTAGATGTGCGAAGTCAAATGCGGCACTGCTCACTAATCGATCAAAGAATGGGTCCTTCAAGGTGTCCACAAATATCCCGGTCATTTCCTTCTCAGAAAATGGTGGCTCTACCTGAGCAGCCAACTCTCTCCACCGCTGAGCGTATTCTTTGAATGACTCACTCTCCTTCATAGCCATCCCTTGCAATTGCATTCGGTCGGGTGCCATATCTAAGTTGTATTTGTACTGACGGAGAAATGCGTCAGCCAAATCCTCCCAACTTTGAATTCGCCCCTGTTCTAAACTCATATACCATCTCAGAGATGCTCCACTCAAACTGTCTTGGAAATAGTGTACAAGTAGTTTGTCATTTTCGGTATGAGCAACCATTTTCCTGAAGTACATCACCAAATGACTTCTTGGACAAGTCTGTCCTTTGTATTTCTCGAAATTAAGGGTTTTAAATTTAGCCGGGATGACTAAATTCGATACCAAACGCATGTTCATGGCAGAAGCACCGAAGATATTGTTTCCTTCTATGGCTTTGATTTTCTTTTCCAGGGCACGGAGCCTATCTGCAGCAGGATCTGAAAGTATCTTAGGCTTTGGTTGATCAGGCACATTGAATGCATCATACTGGTCATCTCCAATTTCGTATCCATGATGAGTAGATATATCAGAAGGTTCTGCACGGTCTCCATCTCCTTTGCCTCCTACTGGTATCTGAACCAATCTCTTCTTGGTGGGGACGTAACTCTTGTCTTGGGGATTCTGGCCTGGTGCGCCATCATTCCTTCTTGCCCTAGCTTCTTCCTTCTCGCTCCTCTCTCTCTGAGCGATCGCAAGCATTGTCTCCAACAGCTGATCCATCTTCTCTTGGATCGTATTGATGTATGTCCTCATGGTAACCTGGTTGGCCTCAACTTTCTCTAATGTCATCTTGTATTTGCTTCGCGTCTCGTACCGGTGTTGATTAGTCAGTGTGGCTAGATAAAGGGTAAAAAGGTTGGGTAAGTTTTTTGATTTTCATGAAGTGTGATGCATAATGAAGATGCAAATGTTATGCATATTTTATTTCCAGGGAGTCATTCGAGTTTCATTAGTTGTTAGTAATTCGAAGAAACAAAAAAATACTTAGAATAGGAATAATGGAGTAATTTTTAAACGTCATTCATTCCAATACATAACATAGAGGTCCAAAAAGGTCATAGTTCAAAAGTACATTTGTTAAAGGAACAAAATACAAGACATAGGCAAATTAAATAGCTGGCTTTCTGGCCTGACGCTCTTCTAGTTCCTC
Source organism: Lathyrus oleraceus (assembly GCF_024323335.1). Lineage (NCBI taxonomy): Eukaryota > Viridiplantae > Streptophyta > Magnoliopsida > Fabales > Fabaceae > Lathyrus > Lathyrus oleraceus. The sequence continues at coordinate 491,620,283 of NC_066584.1, read as the reverse complement.
ATTGAATCTCTTCAACAACCCTTTGCAGAGCAGAACGAAATTGATTATGGCTGGTGGAGTGTTATCTTCTTTCAACTCTTCGACTACGTCTCTCAACCTCCATGGCAATTCTTTAGCTGCCCAATTACATAATCCTACTAGCCCATCGAGTTTTGCACGAAACTTATCCCTATCTCCTTGTAAGAAGTCTATGGTCTTCTTAAAGGATTCATAATCTTCAATCATACAGTCTCGCTCTTTCAACCATATAGAGTTGTCTTGGCGTAATGACTATAGTTGGTTCTTCCAATTGCTGACAAACTCCCTGGCATCTCTTACTTCTCGACACTTCTCCTCCCATACCATTGGTGACACCCTAAAAGCTTCAATGGCTATTTTCTTGAGTCGGCGCTCCTGATCTACTTCAGCTTTTGCATGACAGACAGAATTGGTGAGTTCTTTTATTTGAGCCCCAAGTTTATCCCTTATCGTCTTGTTTTCCTTTGTGGCTAGATGCCACCAACGCTCATTGTCTTGACATTCTTTATGAGCTTGTCGTAGTTGACCTTTAAGAGTATCCAAACAATGATCAGCTTGTTCTAATCCCACTTTGATCTTCTTTCTCTTATGCTCCTCCTTGTTGAACTTTTCCACGTGGGCTTGAAGTTGTGCCTCCTTTCTCTCGAGCTCCCACTTTATATTGTTTTTCTCATTGATGGTTTGTTGGAGTTTTATCTGCAGCTCTTCATTCTCTTTTTCTAAGTTTGCCATGGTGGTCTTGAGTTCCTCCATTTCTTCAATAGGGACATGGGTGAGCTTAGGTTCAGGAAGAGGTATTGGTGTCCGAATGACAAATGGCATTTTAATCATCTGCACCCTTTCCTTTACCCACGGAAAATATGGTTCTTTTGTAATCCCATTTGCTCTCCCTAACTCAGCTTTCCCTCTTCGATTGACATTCTTCCAAGCTTCTTTGATTCGCTGGAATAAGCTAGGATTCTCAACCCCAAAGTCAAGTAACATGAAAGCTTCCAAAGAATTTGCCTCTGGAGGGCCTTCCATTGGGTAGCCAAGTTGTCTGAGTGATAGAATTGGATTAGCATTTACACATCCTTGAGTTCCAATAAGCGGTAGGTTTGGGAAATCTACACAACTGAATATGATGTCTACGTTGATGTATTCTTTGGAGTACCAAGAGAGATCTTCAGATCAGAGTGATCCCAATCTCTGAGGCCAACTAACATCTGTCTGTTTAACCCAAGCACCTGTCTTCGGAAGATGTTCTAGAAACCACTGATACAAAAAAGGAGCACAACAAGCAATCAACACCTTCATCTTAGTATACCTATGACTTATGTGATAATAGACATCGGTTAACAAAGTGGGTATTGGGTTCCCAGTAAAGAAGACACAAATGGCAGTCATGTCTACGAAACCATCCATATTCGGGAACAGGACGATGCCATAGATGGCCAATGCAATAGCAGAGTAACAAGCATCCCAACTTTCTGCCTTCAATAGGGTATGAGCTCTTTCCAAAAGAAAACTTAGTGAAAATCCTTTGGTATCTAAGTTATCTTTTGCTTCCTTTTCATCCATGTGAAGCGCACTAGCAATGACCTCGAGGGGCAAAGATTCATCTGTCCCTTCAAATAGTGACTTGTCCTTCATAGGAATCCTAACAAGATGCTCGAATTCTTCCAACGTTGGTGCTAGTTGGAAGTCTTGGAATGTGAAGCATCTTAAAGGTAAGTCATAAAATTGGGCTAAAGTGATCAAGGCTGTATGGTCCACTTGTTGATTGAGGATGTTGAGCAAATTGCCATAATTCTTTCCAAAGTTTATTCTGTATACATGGTGCATCTGAGAGACCAGGTTACGTAAGTTCTTCAGATCGGGATCCTTGAATTTGAAAGAGTAAATGTTTCTTTTCCTTGATTCCATGCTTCTTGAATTCTTGCAACTCATGATACTCAGATTCCTTGGAAATAAAATAATATGAATGCTATGCTATGAATGATATTATGCGTTTCACATGTAGGTTGATATACAGGTCATGCAAGTGGGTCTTCTTGGTTACTAAACAAAACCCTTTTGGTAGAATGCTAAAGGTAAGAAGTTCCCAAAGTCATCAATCAATATTTAAGAAAGTTATTGTCATGATGAAAACTCATCTGCTAATAACATCACTAAACAGAGTCTTGTTTGGGTGAGGCCTTCATATGATCCCAAAGAGGAAAACTCCTAGTGGGTCCATACTACACAACTCTCGAGTCAAAGGTGCTAAGAAGGTTCTCAGAGTCATAGATCGAGGTTGGGAATACCACTGTAAGGTAGTAATATGCCTAAGGGATCTCATCTGATTGGGGCTTTCGTATTAACCCAATAAGTCTGGGACTTTTCAGGTAGATACTACATAACCACCGGATATATAATGGGTTAAAAGGTCCCTAGAGTCATTGATCCAACTTGAGAATATTATCATCGTGACGAAAACTCATCGGGCAATAATATTTCAAGAGAATCTCCTCTAGGCGGGGTCTTCGTTTCTTCCCAATAAGGAAGACTCCTTGTGGGTGCCCACTATGCAACCACCAACTTAATCTTATGGTTTTTCTCAGACTCGGGTAGAGAGCCTATCTCACAAAGTATCACCTACTAGAGAACCCCAAATAAGACATATTCAATAAATCACAATACAATCATCATGACAGCATAATAATAACAGAAAAAATGACAAACAGATAAAATTAACACACAATACATCAACTGAACTAAGTTAGGCTTCACACTCTTTTGCTTGGAGCTAGTCCCCAGCAGAGTCGCCATCTGTCGCGTCTCGAAAAATATGATTCCTCGCGATGGTTGCGGAAAAAATTTATGTTCGAATAGAGTCGCCATCGAACTTTAGTTATCCCAATGAAGGGATAGGAAAATATCGATAAAACCTTTAGGCAATTGAATAATGGTCATCGCAACAATATTCGGGTTCGAGAGTGGATTACGTAATGGGAAGGCATTAACACCCCTTACGTCCGGCGTACTCAACTGGAACCTTTTAGTTCTAATGTGTGTTTCGTGTGTTAATTTATGTTTGCTTGTTATCTCTGGGTTATAAAATGTTGAAAATAGAAAAGGATGAGAACCTCAGAAATTAGAAAGGGGAGGTTTTTTATTAGTGTGCTCGCGAAGATAGAGCAATCTCCTGCCTACGTATCCTTATGGTAAAATAAGTAAATTAGAGCATTCGTAGTTCGGGGAACTACGGTTGGTTGTGTTTTTTAATGAACAACTGTTTTGATCGCATCCTAAAGGCTAAACATTGGCTTGTCTACTCTCGGTGGAGGCTTAAGCATTAGTTTGTTGTGCGCATCAGAAAGGATTAAATAGTGTTCTTTCTGAAAAGAGTTTTTGGTCACATGGGGGCGACAAGTTGGATTAATATGTTGGATATTTTGTTTGACTTGTTGTGTTGAGATATTTTGGTTGGATGACGATTACTCGGATATTCGAGTAAGACAACTCGTATCCTAACAGTCGGGAAAGGGAGTAGCAGACTCTAGACCACTTTCTTTTTCATCCTTAATTACAGAAAGGATTTGATTATAATTAAGGTGTTTTGAATGGATGACGAATACTCGGATAATCAAGTAAGACCACTCGTATCCTAATAATCGAAAAAGGGAATAGAAGACTCTAGACCACTTTCTTTTTCATCGTTTAATTATAAAAATGATTTTAAGTATGGTTGATGTATTTTAGAATAAATGACAAGTGCTCGAATGGCTGAGTAAGACAACTCATATCCAAGCACTCGAGAAGAGGAGTTGAAAGCTCAAAACCATCTCCCTTTTCGTACAGTTTATTATGAAAGTGATTTAACTTACAATATGAGTTAGAAAGTAAATGACAATGGTTTGACTGACCGAGTAAGAGAACTCGTATTCAAACAATTGAGGGGAGAAGTTGAAAACTCAAAGTTATCTTTTTTTTCATTTAGCTTATTATGAAAATAATTTGATTTAATAGGGTTTAAAGGTTTGTGGAGGAACGACAATTATTTGACTAACCAAGTAAGAGAACTTGTATTCAAATAGTCGAGGAGAAAAATTGAAGACTCAAAGTGATCTCCCTTTTCATCTAGCTTATTATGAGAGTGTTTTAATTTAATCGGGTTTATAAATTTGTAAAAAAATGACGAATGTCTAACTGACCGAGTAAGGAAACTCGTATTCAAACAATCGAGGAGAGGAGTTAAAGGCTTAAAGCCATCTCTCTTTTCATTTCATTATTATGAAAATGATTTGACTTGATTAGGCTTAGGCGGCTTAGAAATGACAATTATTTGACTAACTGAGTAAGAGAACTCGTATTCAAATAATCGAGGAGAGGAGTTGAAAACTCAAAACCATCCCCCTTTTCACTTCATTATTATTAAATGGTATTTAATTATGATTAGGTATATTAATTTAATTTGAATAGAAATACTTTATATTGGATCGATATTTGAATTGGTGTTTGTAAATAGATTGGATTAATTTGGTGTATCAATCATCTAATCGATTAATTAATAATCGAATAGGTCTCATTGTAAGAAAGCCCAAGAGTAAGCTATGTGAGGTTGATGGCGATGCTTTAAAAGCGATCGACTTACAAAGGTGTCTGAAAATAGGCTCAACATTAAATCGAGAGTCGTGTGACTTTTATCATGGTTTTGGACTGATGATGAGATGATTATCAATTTGATATCGTTATAGAACAATGAAACGCAATGCATGGTTTACATGGAAGAAGAGCTTACACAAGTACATAAATCGATTAAACACACGATAATAACTCAAACAAGTCCTTAAAAACAATTGGATGATTTAACTAAATTAAATTGAAAAAAAGAAATAATTAAAATAATAATAAAATAAATAAATTATTAATTAATTAGATAAAATATTAATTAATTAGGTGAATTTTTGATTGGTTAAATGACATATAACTTATTTAATTACATCAAATGAAACCATCATATGTCTTGTAAGAACAAAAATGATCAAGAAAATGGGCCTTTCCAAACACCTAAAGCCCATATGGGGCGCACAACACATAGAGGAACGTTGGGCCAAAACGGGGGCCCAAATAAGGGGATTCGGCCCGACCGAAAAAGCTAGTCTGAAATCAAACACCCTTTCCAGAATTTGTAGTGAAACGGAAGGGGGAAGAAAAACCTTCCCCATTCCAACGGTTACAAGGGGCGACAGGTTTTCCAAGGAGAAAAAATATCAATATCCACACGTCCCTTCCACTGACCCAATTCTCTCTCTATATATCTCTCTCTCTATTAAACACTCCTTTTAAATAAGAATTGGAATAATAAAACATTAAATAGGAATTAAAATGATGTCATCCCAAACCAAATATATACAAGCCTCAATATTAACGACTTCTACACTCTCTCACGACCTTCTCTCTCCGTCGTTTCACTCTCTCTCTTAACTCTATTTCATGAACCACTTCCCTCTTTCTCCTTCTCATAATTTCTAGACACACCACATAAAAACATGCGAAAACAAACTCAACCAAAAAACGATTCTCAAACACGCACACAGCAAAATCACATAAATTTTTAGAGGAAACTAGCTATCAACTACCATGAATTCAGTTCAACACGGAAGGATGACGGTTGCAGTAAAGTGTGATGGAAAATATCTATAAAAAGGGAAACTCATGGAAGAAGATAGGTGTGAATCGTTTACCAAATCGGAAGTTCTGAAAATCTCCGAGTTCGGTGAGATCCTCCGGATGCCGGCAACGGTTCTCTTCGGCAAGCGATTCTTCAGTGAGGTAAGCTACCTTCCCTTTGATTTTACTACTACTCTTTGTATATTTGGTTTCTCGGGCGAGTGACGAGGTTGTTGTTTGGGCTCACTTGTTTCAGAAATTTCGATTCAGGAAACTTTGAACAAGTTTTGTTCTTGGAGCTTTACTGAGGTTTTTTGGATCTTTTTTCTACAGAGTGACGGTGTTCTTGACGAAACTACTTTAGATTTTCTCTCTGTGATTTCCAGAAATTTTTCCTGTTCATTTTTAGGGTTTTCAGAAATATATTGTTGTGTTTTTCTCGTATTCTCTCCTTCTCTTTTTCTTGCTGTTAACTTCCCAGATCAATTGCTTAAATGACGAATTTTAAAGCCTTGAAGAAAACTCCTTTTTTCAATTTGTCCCATCCCAGATTATGTGGGATTCGATTTCTGTTGATTTGTTCTTGTTTTAGACCAATTTTGACATGCTTTTTGGATGTTCAAGTTACCTTTTGGATAAAGTATTAAACTGAGTAATTTATTTAGTTATTTTTCAGTTCTTTAAGCGCTTTTGGAAAGTGCTTTTTAATTAAGCTGTTTTTTTTGCAGGTTACAACTTGAAATGACCTTGATGGAATGGAAAGGTGGGTTGTGTAAAGATCCAAGACATCAATTTTGAGGCGCGCCCAAGTCCAAGGAGGGTTCAATGGTCACTTGGTTTTGGTCCTTAGGATTTCGTTTCCACCAGCAGCAATTTTCCATTTAATTAAAATGTAATTACTTAGGTTTTTTAAGACAAATGTGTATTTGGACTATTTGTAACTCCTTGGATTAAATTTTAACTATGTAATTACCTTTTAAGCTTTCAAAACTTATCTCAATATTTTTATTTATGCTAATCAATTAAATCATTTTGAATTTTGTCCTCTTATTTTAATTGGCAACCTACTTGGGCCACCATGTACATTCAACCAAAAATTTCCTCTAGCATGCTATTATTTAACAATTATGACCAAAAATTTTTAAATGAGGCATGTCAATGCAATTTCAACTTTTAAAAGCAACACACTTTCAACTTAGGTACCAAGAAACCAAATGTAGTGACTTAATTTAAAAACCACACAATTCTAACTTCAACACATGAATCTAAATATAGTGACTTAATTTAAAAAACCACACAATTCTAATTTCAACACATGAATCTAAATATAGTGACTTAATTTTAAAAAAACCACACAATTCTAACTTCAACACATAAATCTAAATATGGTGCTTTGATTTAAAAACAACACAATTCTAACTTTAAAAAATGCAAATTTAATTTAGGAACCTATGAAAGACTTAGAACTTGGCATAAATATTGTGGAAGCGTAAATAGACTAATAAATAGTGATCATAAAAATTATAACATGGCTCTTAATACTTACTAATAAAAAAATAGATTTTGGATTGGTAATGTAAAAGGATTCAAACCATATTTTAGATTACGAACACGCTTATGCAAATGGGCCTTTGAAACAAAGAGATCTCATGGGTAAACCACAAATGGTCGAACAAAATTGGGGTATGACAGACGCATGGGATTAAATCTGGAAAATGAAGTGGACGGTTCTGATTAAATCTGGAGACCAGACGGTGACCAGCGCCACCGTCTTGTCCGGCCAACTTCCGGCCAAGTCCAAAATTGCAGAAATTAAAATGGTAACCAAAAGACACGACCCAGGCATCAATCGAGAGCTGGGGTGATGTACATCACCCCTGTTCAACTCAAATCCATTCTAGATCTCTATATTGAGAGAAATCAGAAGTGGAAGATCTGTGGTGTTCATATGTACTTCATGATTTTTGAAAATTGAAAGCACAATAATTTTGCCTCCATGTAGAGGACTTCAGATCACACAACAACAATGAGAATTAAGCCCTATGCAAGCTGATTCAAAGAAAATAACAGTTGAGGTAAACCTTTTATTTGCAAGGCTTTGAGTCACAATTCTTGGATGCTATTGCTTACAGTTCACACTATAGATCAAGGAGAAGAAGGTTTAGGAACTATAAGATCTGAAAATTGATCAATGAAACCAAAGTTCAAATCTGAAAATTTTGAAGAAAAAGTGAGCTAGTTCCTTTAGTGATGGTTGTGGTTTCAATTTAGCAGCAATTGGGGCACCTTTAGGTTGAAGAATTATGAAACTATGGCATGGTATTTATAGGCAATGCAATGGTGAATGCATGATCAAAAGCTTGCATGAATGGAAAGGGCTTCCATGCATGGGCCTGTACAGGCGCATGGAGGGCCCAATTCCAACTGGAATTGAAAGTTGATGCATGATGAAAGCAAAATGGACGTGCAGATTGGATGGTAGTAGCTCATGCAAGGCAAATTAAATGATTTTCCATAATTGCACTATTATATTCAAGCCTTCAAAAATGTTATGCCAAAAATGGAAACTGAAATTCTGGTATAAGATATAAGATGTCGAAGGTAATGTCAAGACACTAATATCTGTTAACACAAACAGGATAAAGATACAGAATGGTAAAGCAAATGACACAAGCAATAGTTAACCCAGTTCGGTGCAACTCACCTACGTCTGGGGGCTACCAAGCCAGGAAGGAAATTCACTAAAATAGAATCAGTTCAAAGACTCTCCGTACACTTCAACAAGTTACAGTCTTTCTCACCTAATATCTACCCGTGCAATTTCTACCTAAGCACTCTTAGATATGAGAACCCACTCACTTCCCTACAATCCCACATGTGACCTTAAACAACAATCCCTTGAGAAAAGAAAACACTTTTCAATAACACACTCTTGATTTTACTTCACAGTTTCAATCAAGAAGACACACACTTGATCTTGGTTCACAGCTTTGATCAAGTAGACACACACTTGATCTTGCCTCACAACTTTGATCAAGTAGACACACACTCTTGCTTAACAGCTTTAGAGTGACAAATTACAACCACAAATCAGTCCAATTCAATCATCAAAAGATGACTTGAATGGCTTACAAGTCTCACGACTAAACAGACACAAACCCTAGCTCGCTCTCTATATTTCGCTCAGTATTGGCTGTGTTGTAAAACAGGTTTTCTAAGTCCCTTTTTATAGAAGCTTTCAGCTGGCTTGGACATCTTGAAAACCCTAAATCTATTTTCCAATTAAATCTTTTCATAACAACTGGTTAGATCTCCTTGGAAAATAAGTAAATCAGGTTGTAATCCATGATTGAATGTGCCTGCAAATCAGATCTTCAATCATACATAGATTTCCATTAATTGTGCAATCACAAAACACCAGACATTCATACTGAATATTCTGTGTACAGGATGTCATGACATCGGGTCTGACATCTTGGAAAAACCCTGCATAATTCCATAATTCCGTTTATAACTTCCAGCAGGTACACACACATCAGATGCCATGACATTGTGTATGACATCCTGATACAATCCTGCATAATTATGTTTTTCCATTTTAACTCCAGCAGGAACACACATATCAGATGCCATGTCCTTGTGTATGACATTCTGAAACAATCCTGCATGATCATGTTCTTGAACTCCAGCAGGTACATAGGATATCTTATGTTAAGACATCACACATAACATCTTGTGAACACTCTTTGTTTTACCAAAATTGCTGCCAACACTTAGAACCAACAAACTCCCCCTTTGGCAAATTTTGGCTAAAACATATATTTGTCCTTTTTGTTCACAAGAAAACTATCAGTAGTTAATTAACAGTTTAAACAGCAGCAGAAGCAACACAATTACTAGCTATAGCTACTAGTAATACACACATGCACAAGGGTACTTCTCCTCCCCCTAAATTTGTGCAACAGAAACATAATTACGAGTTATGGATGCAACTAGTAAGACACATAAATTCACAAGGGTACTTCTTCTCCCCCTAAATCTTTGCAGCACATACATCTCCCATGATAATAACAGCTCCTGTAACCACAACACCTGTAACAATCAGAATGTCATTCTGACATCTGCTTCAACATCAACACTTCTCCCCCTTTTTAGTCAAAATTGACCAAAGGTGACCAATTAGACAAAATAAATGTCAATTAGCCTAGTAGAGAATGCCACCACAAATGTTATAACATTAAAAATGTTACAACATAATTGTTAGGAGATATAAACCATCATCATACACAACTGTGATAGCTGAGATAATGAACAAATCCATGGAACTCATTAAGAGCCCAAAATATTACATAAAGGCATCAATAAGGACTTCCAAAAATTACACATATTTCAAACAAAAACAATAAAACTTCAGCATCCAAACAGCTGCACCAGAACAACTTCCAAAAAAATCATCCACAACAGTCTTCACAGCACACCTCACACAATCTTCAGTCTTCAACACAAAGGGGGGGGGGGAGGGAACCATCAATCAGAAGAAGAAGTATCACCTTCATCTTCAGAGCCTTCAGAGCTGCCAATAGATTGAGCATTTGACCTCTCTCTTGAGGTATTTGCATCTGAATCCTTACTAGCCTTCTCCATTTCTTCCTTTTCCAGGCTACAAATAAGAACCTCCAAAGCTTCTTTTCTTGCCTTGGCCACCCTTATACCATTATCAAATTCCTTGCAGGTTTCTTTTAATTGATCAATTAAGCTCCCTTGAGATGCAGGCTCCCTTCTAGCAGATCTCATGACAACATCATTGACATGACTTCCCTCAAAAAGGTTATAGTGAATTGATAGAGGGGACTTTCTTCTGCTTGGAATGTCACTTGTACTCAGAATGCCTGGTTGTTGGTTCAAGATAATACCACTAATAATGGATGGGAAGGAAATGGGTAGCTTCACATCATTTGTGGAGGCATGTCTGATGGTTTGATCAAATATAAACTTTCCAAAGTCATAGTTTATCTTGGTTTCAATTGCATGAATGATTCTTCCAAGACCAATGGAGATGGTAGGGATATGATTAGTAGGCACCCAGTTGGCTGAACCAATCTTGTGTAAGATGGCATATTTGACAGTGAGCTTGCCAGTTGATAGGTGATTCCTACTAGGCCATTCCTTAACTTGGCGAGTTGTAATAATCCTACAGACCTCATTGTCTGTAGTCTCTAGATCCACTCCTCCATCAGTTCCTCTTCCTAGGAACTCCCTGCTGCTCTTTTCATAAATATCCTCAGGGATAGTCACAATAAACTATTTTACCAACCCCTCAAAACATTGGGGTAGAGCAACCACAATCTTCATTAGTCCAACATTTTTGATCAAATCAATTACTTCCTTTACCTCTACAGCCTCTTTTCCAAGCTCTCTTTCAACAGCTATCCTCCTCTGAATGACAAATTTCCATTTTGCAGCACCATCTTCTAAATGAAAGGAGATATTGTCTAGGTGCACAGCAACAGCTTTGCCAAGAGACTTCTTAACAGCCTGCCTTTTTGCAGGGGAGATGTCTGGGACATCGTCTTCGACATCCTCATCAGAGTCAGAACTGTCTCTTTCTTTCCTTTTCCTAACCTCAACTTTACTCCAAGATTTTGAGGGTCCTACACCAGCAGCCTTTTTCACTCTTCTTACTGTTCTCATTTTGGCCACACTTTTCCCTTTTCTAGTCCTCAGTTTCTCAGCTACACTAGGTTTTACAAGATGGACCAAAGAATCATCCTCTTCTTCAGAGCTTTCTTCCTCTAGGTCAATAATATTCTCCTGAGACATATTTGCTGGTTTCTTGCTAGGTAGGGTTTTACCTAGAGAACATATCCCCTCAGCAGCCACTTCCTTTTCTGATCTAGATGAGTCATCATCTTTCTCAGCTTGGGGTTCCTCCTTAGGAGAGGGGTCCCTTCTGGATAGAGGGGTAGAAACCCCCTTTACTTCATGCCCTTCACTTAGAATCCTAGTAACTAGGTTCCTAATGGAACGATCAACATAATGCATGTCATTTGGAAGAGGAGATTTATCAGGGATATTACCTTGCTTGTCTCCAGTCATGAAAGAGGGACCTGGGGTGTCACCTGGTATCACACAAAGAGGAGTAACGTCCAACACATCTTCATCTAGAAACTCCATGGAGGGAGTCTTTGCATGGTAAGAGGGTTTTGAACCAGATGATGATGGATGTTGAGACATGTTGTAGAACTTTTGAGAGAAATTTCTTTGCCCTAGCTGAGTTTCTCTGAGAAGTTGAATGGAGATGGAAATTGCTGTGTTTAGGTAGTGTGTGCTAATGGCATAGATACTCTTTTCAATGCTAGGGAATGATTTATCATTAATGTGGCTCTTTCTTTTAAGAGGGCAGACACTATTTTTATTTCCTTTTCTTTTCCACTTTAATTGCCATAATTTCACAAGAGTCCAAATCCCTAATTTCCCTATTTTATATTCAAATTGAATATCACCGAAATTTCTTGCAACTTTGTCAGCTAGTTTCATTTCATGCTTTAGACCTATGAATTTGTTTTCCACGAATTTTCTAATGGAGTGATGATAGCAAAAACTGTACTTGGTCCACCTGTGCTGAATATGATTTTTGGACCTAGTTGCAGCATTCAGGTTGTCATAATACAATATCATGACATCGTGTGTGACATTGTATGCAATCATCAGTAGTTTCATCCAACCCCGTTGAGACCAACTGCTTCCATCTTCTATATATTCATTATGAACACCATTTTCACCTTTCACATCTGTAGGAGCAGGTGTCATTCCAATCTTCTCCACTTTGTTCTTGGCTTTTTTGCTTTGAGATAAACACGTAGTCCCTTGTGGCCTAGTTCCAACAATGCTCTCTCCAGTTCCAGACTGCCTATGACTGGTCACATGTCCACCTATTTGATCTAACCTCTCAGTTGTTTGAGCTATCATAACCTTTTCTCCTACGAAAGTGAGGTTAAGTCTGAGCTTCTGCGGTGACATCCTTATTTGACATTTCCCACAGACTTATCTTTCATCACTCTTGAGGGTTCTTCTAGCATCTATACTCATCTTCATTCCTTCCTCTTTGACATAGGAACACTTTAAGGAATAATCCATTTGAGAGCTCCACATGTAGCAGTTGTCTTCGGTCCTGATTCCTTTCATAATCACTTCACTATCTTTGTTAAGAATTAGACATTCAATTTTGGTGAAGTTAACATTCAGACCTTGATCACATAGTTGACTGATGCTTATTAGATTTGCAGTCAAACCCTTAACAAGTAGAACCTTGTCAAGTTTAGGAACTCCAAGACAATCAAGCTTACCTGTTCCCTTGATTTTACCTTTTGCTCCATCTCCAAAGGTTACATGGCTTATGGTATGATGATGCAGGTCAGTTAGCAGGTCTTGGTTTCCAGTCATGTGTCTGGAACATCCACTATCAAAATACCACTCTTCTTTGGCTGACACTCTGAGGGGAATGTGAGCTATTAGACTTGTAACATTAGTCTTAGGAACCCATTGCTTCTTGATGATAGGCCTGTGCTGTTTGGGTTTGGGTTGATAGTGATTCTGATGATGAGCAGGCCTAGAATAACCATACAGTTTATAGCAGAAAGGCTTCAGATGACCAAATTTCCCACAGTAATGGCATCTCCATCTTTGGTGTTTCCCCTTCTGCTGTTTTCTCCTCTGGTGTTGTGACATATGATGTGACATCACAGGTTTACTTTTATTATGGATGCACTTAGGTTTGGCTTGAGGTTTGGCACCAGTGTAACTGCTCTCAGGCGTTGAGTCATTATACCCAATGCCAGATTTGTCTCCTGTTATTTGTCCAGTTTGGAGAATCTTGTCTAAGGAGTCAGATCCATTTCTTAACATCCTTACTGATAACATGAAATAATATCACATTTTTGGACTCGATTTAATTAAATTATATTATTATTCACTTCAATTTATTTCATTTTATTCGATATTACTTGGTATTTTTCCTCTTATTTATCTCAGGAAGCTTATTTGAAGCACAAGTGAAAAAGGAAGAAAAGGAGGTGAAAAAAAGAAATGAAGAGAAGCAATTTCACCAAACCAAAGCCCAGCCCAAAAGTACTAGCGCTGAGCCTGTGACGAGCACCACACATGGTGTGACGAGCGTCACGCCCTGCTGCCTTGTGTTACGAGCGTAACACATGGTGTGACGGACGTCACACCATTCTCCTATATTTTTGGCTTTAGAAGCGCAACAGAGGCACGTTGAAGCCTATTGTTACGCTTGACTCTTGGAACGTGAAAGCTGTGGAAACCGTTACAAGTAGACTAGTATAAATAGTCACTTCCTTCCAACCCTAAAGCTCTCTCTTCTTCGTGCTTTTTTTCTTCCAGTCGTGCAAGCATACTTTATAGCATTATTTTTTTAAATTTTTTTTTACTTTACTTTGCAATTTCTATTTTCTTTTCCAGTCAATCTTTCAGCACTTAATTAATTTTTCACACAATAGTTTCTACACCGGAAACTATTGTGTATCTTTTACCGGATCTAACCTTACGTTAGACCCTAGGTTTTTATTCCTTCACTTTTATTTTCCTGTCCGATTGAAGAATTCAAGAACAAATCCAACCGGTCTGTGGTGGAGTGTTCAAGATTGCCATTAATTATTCAGGTTCTTTAATTATTGTTTGAATTTATATAGGCCCTATTTTATTGTTTATTTGCATTATTTGCCTGAGATGTTTCTATTTAAGCATGATGATTGTTTAGATCTGTTTAGCATGTCTGGCTAATTTATTTAGGTATCGGTATGTAAAGTAAGCGGAATGAAGGAATCAAAACTAAGTTGATTTAATTACGCTTAAAAATAAAATCACTCTTTTTATGGTCTCAATTTACAGGTTTAATACCATGGTTTTTGTACGAAAGTAAAAGACTTAAAGAAGTTAAAATCAATAGAACGAAAGTTTGAGTTTTTAACTGGACAATGTAAATTGGACATTAATTCTAGATCAGGGCGAAAGCAATTTTTAGAGTTAATTAAATTCTAATCTTTTTTTAAAAAGTATTTTTAAAAGTTAAATGTAAGGACGAGAGTTAAGCATTTGAATTTAATTATATAATCTAAGTCAACAGAGTGAGAGTTTGAGACGAGGGTGTTTAAACGATTAGTATTTTCTTAAAAAGAGTTTCTATGGATTCTATTGTTTTCAAAAAGTGATTTTGGACTTAACAAATAAGTGACAGCTACGTTAATATAAAGTCATAGTCTATTCAACAGAGAGAGAGTTTGAGAAAAGACTTTTAATCAATAGTGTCCACTGAAAAGATTTATTTTAAAACCAAGAAACCAACGAAGCTTTGATTCCCTAATTACGACGAACTACATACCGATATCCGCTTAATTGATGTTTAATTTAGATCTAGTTTTAGTTTTAACTTTTCCCCCGAAACAATCAAAATATCATCCGCCTTAGCTTTACGAAGTAACCTTAGAAAACGGTATATCGATTCATAAGTCCCTGTGGGATCGATATCTTTTAAAACTACGCGATAGAGTCGCGATCAAGTTTTTGGCGCCGTTGCCGGGGACTTTTGCTTAGTCGATATCACAACTCTTCTGTTACGCTGTAGAGACTAAGGCAATTTTTATTTTTTCTTTTCTTTCTTTCGTTGATTTGTATGCCACACACTCGCTCACAAGGCGAGCCGTTTTACTTACGAATCAACGACATCAAACTATATCTCCGAGTCTTACAACGAATTCGGGAATATCGTGTTGCAAACAGTATCCCTCCTATCGAAGTGCCCGACCTCAAAAATCTTCTTCCTTCACCAATACCCGAGATGGCAGAACCAGCTCGTGCTCTTCGAGATTACGCCGCTCCATCGCAAGATGAGCCGCATTTGAGTATTGCTCCACCCGCAATCGAAACAAACAACTTCGAACTTAAACCTTCTCTGTTGCAGGCAGTGCAACAGAATCAATTCTTTGGAAATCCTACCGAGGATCCAAACCTTCATTTATCCGTATTTGTCCAATACGCTGATACTGTTAAAGCTAATGGTGTCACTTCAGAGGCAATTTGACTTCGCCTTTTTCCTTTCTCCTTAAGAGATAAAGCTAGAAGATGGCTTCAGTCTCTTCCTTCCAAGTCGGTTACCACATGGAACGAGTTGAAGAAAGTCTTCCTTGCCCGATATTTTCCTCCAAGCAAAACAGCTATGTTGAGAGCCCAGATAAATGGTTTTAAACAGAAAGATAACGAGTCTCTTTTAGAAGCATGGGAAAGATACAAAGACATGATGAGACTTTGTCCACACCATGGTTTAGAGGACTGGTTAGTGATTCATACCTTCTATAATGGTCTCTTGTACAACACAAGGTTAACAATAGACGCCGCAGCAGGTGGTGCACTTATGGATAAACCTTATGCCGATGCTTATCAACTTATCGAAAGCATGGCTCAAAATCATTATCAATGGGGAAGCGACCGAGCAATGGTAGAGAAACCTCAAACGAAAAGTGGCATGTACGAGATAAGTAGCCTTGATCATGTTAATGCAAAAGTGGAAGCCCTTGCCCAGAAAATTGAAAGTTTGAATGTATCACCTCCAACCATCGTGGTTGCCGCAACTCAGAATTGCGAAGTCTGTGGAATCCAAGGTCACACTCCTGCAGATTGTCAACTCCTAACAGGAATCCAAGCAGAGCAAGTGAATTATGCTCAAGGAAATCCCTACTCGCACACCTATAACTCGAACTGGAAGAATCATCCTAATTTTTCATATAAGAGTAATAATGCTTTATACGCACCAGGACAAGCTCCAAATCAAGCCCCATTTATACCTCCTGGATATCAAAAGCCAACCCCATCTACACCTAACAATAAATGTTCGTAGGAAATCCAACTTGGAAATAATGATGGAGAACTTCATAGCTTCTCAACAGCAAACCAATAAAGATTTCTTAAACCAGAATATACACACTAGTGAACAAATCAAACAACTAGCAAGTAAAGTAGATGCCTTGGCTACCCATAACAAAATGCTGGAAACACAAATATCACAAGTAGCTCAACAACAAGCGCATACTGCTGCCCCAACTGGTGCATTTCCTGGACAGCCCCAACCTAACCCGAAAAGCCACGCTCATGCAATCATACTGAGGAGTGGAACGGAAGTGGAAGGACCAGTAGATCCAAGAAATGAAAACCAAAACTCTAAGAAGTCAATTGAGGAAGAAAGTACACCTAAGGAAAAGGAAGAGAGTAATAAAGAAACCGTAGAAAAGAAAGAACCTTATGTACCTCCATCACCTTATAAACCACCTATCCCTTACCCTTAAAGGCTTATTAAAACCAAAGATGCGGGCCAATTTAAAAAATTTGTTGACCTACTGAAACAGTTAAACGTCACAATTCCATTTACAGAAGCTATTACGCAGATGCCCTCATATGCTAAGTTCTTAAAAGAAATTCTTTCTAATAAAAGGAAACTTGAAGATAGCGAAACTGTTACACTCACTGTGAATGTAGCGCTATAATCCAGAATATGCCTCCTAAACTTAAAGATCCAGGTAGTTTCTCTATACCCTGTCACATAGGAAAATTTGTCATAGATAAAGCCTTATGCGATTTAGGAGCCGGTATTAGTGTTATGCCCTTATCCATATGCAAGAAACTTGAAATGGGAGAATTAAGACCAACTGAAATGTCTGTGCAATTAGCAGATCGTTCTGTTAGATATCCTGTAGGAATTCTTGAAAACATTCCCGTGCGCATAGGTCAATTCTACATCCCAACCGATTTTATAATTATGGACATTAGAGAAGATGAAGTTACACCCATTATATTGGGAAGACCATTCTTAGCAACTGCCGGTGCGATCATAGACGTAAAACGAGGACGACTCACTTTCGAAGTAGGAGAAGAGAAAATTGAGTTCATTCTTTCCCAATTTTTGAAAGCACCTGCAATAGAAGATACATGTTACTTCATGGATATCATCGATGAATGCATAAAAGAAACAGAGTTAGAAAAGGACAAATCGTCTGACTATCTTGTAGAAGACAAACTCTACCAATGTTTAGCAATAACACCGGATCCTACGAAGTACCTTAAGAAACCAACCCTAGACCTGAAAACACTTCCAAAAAATCTGAGATATGAATTCCTAGACTTAGAACTTGAACGACCAGTGATAGTTAATGCAGACCTAGGAAAACTCAAAACCGAAAAACTCCTGCATATCTTAAGAAAATATCCAACCGCACTAGGATACAACATCACCGACCTTAAAGGAATAAGTCCTTCTATTTGTATGCACCGCATCATCCTAGAAGAAGACTGTAAAACTTTTAGGGAACATCAGAGGAGACTGAACCCGATCCTGAGTGAGGTAGTGAAGAAGGAAGTAACCAAGTTATTAGAGGCAGGTATCATATATCCTATATCTGATAGCAAATGGGTTAGTCCTGTACACATGGTACCGAAGAAAGGAGGTATAACAGTTATTGAAAATGAAAAAGGGGAAACTATAACCAAACGAATCGAATCGGGATGGAGAATGTGCATTGACTATAGGAAACTAAACAAAGCAACCCGAAAAGATCATTTCCCTTTACCATTCATTAACCAGATGTTAGAACGATTAGCAAAACATTCTCATTTCTGTTATCTAGACGGTTACTCAGGTTTCTTCCAAATACCAATTCATCCTGATGACCAAGAAAAGACAACATTCACGTGTCCTTTTGGAACTTTCGCTTATAGACGAATGCCGTTTGGCTTGTGCAATGCTCCCGCAACCTTCCAAAGGTGCATGATGGCAATATTCGCCGATTTTCTCGAAAATATCATGGAAGTATTTATGGATGACTTTTCCGTATGCGGGCAAAGCTTTGAAGAATGTCTTGAAAACCTAGAAAGAGTTCTAGAACGATGTGTAAAAGTAAACCTAGTACTTAATTGGGAAAAATGTCACTTTATGGTACAAGAAGGAATTGTTCTAGGACATATCATCTCAAATAGAGGAATTGAAGTAGACAAAGCCAAAATAGAGGTAATCGAAAACCTTCAACCTCCGAAAACTGTAAGAGAAGTACGAAGCTTCTTAGGACATGCCGGTTTTTACCGACGATTCATTAAAGACTTCTCTAAAATAACTAAACCTTTGACCGGACTATTGATGAAAGATGCTGAATTCATCTTCGACAACAAATGTTTAGAAGCATTCCAGACGCTTAAACAAGCATTGATCTCCGCGCCCATAATGCAGACACCAGATTGGAATGAACCATTCGAAATAATGTGTGATGCCAGTGATTACGCCGTGGGCGCTGTTTTAGGACAACGAAAGGATAAAAAGCTTCACGTCATATATTACGCAAGTAGAACTCTAGATGAAGCACAAATGAATTATGCCACAACCGAGAAAGAACTATTAGCAGTAGTGTTTGCATTAGATAAATTTCGTTCTTACTTGGTCGGAGCCAAAATAATCATTTACACTGACCACGCTGCTATCAAGTACCTCTTAACAAAAAAGGATGCTAAACCTAGACTCCTAAGGTGGATCCTGTTGCTACAAGAGTTCGATTTGGAAATCAAAGATAAAAAAGGAACTGAAAACGTAGTAGCAGATCACCTCTCTAGACTTGAAAACCTAGAACCGGAAACAACATCGATCAACGATGATTTCTCGTACGATAAACTTATAGCTACTTTGGAAGAAAATAAAGCTGATAAACAGGTAGAAACCACCTTAGCTATATGTGTTACACCATGGTACGCTGATCTCGTCAATTATTTAGCTGCCGGAATAGTTC
Source organism: Lathyrus oleraceus (assembly GCF_024323335.1). Taxonomy (NCBI): domain Eukaryota; kingdom Viridiplantae; phylum Streptophyta; class Magnoliopsida; order Fabales; family Fabaceae; genus Lathyrus; species Lathyrus oleraceus. The sequence goes on along the minus strand of NC_066584.1, from coordinate 491,600,793 downwards.
CACCTAATTTATCCTACCAGCAAAAGAAACGATTCTTCTATGACATAAAACACTATTACTGGGATGACCCTTTACTTTTCAAAAGAGGCCCCGACGGTATTTTCCGTAGGTGTATACCTGAAGAAGAGGTAGAAAATATAATCCAACACTGTCACTCCGCTCTTTATGGTGGACATGCAAGTACATCCAAGACCTGCTCCAAAATCTTACAAGCCGGTCTTTATTGGCCAAACATATGGAAGGATGTGCATGCGGCTATCAAGAAATGTGATAGATGTCAGCGCACAGGAAACATATCTAGACGTGACGAAATGCCACAAAAGGGCATTTTGGAAGTAGAGATTTTCGACGTGTGGGGAATAGAATTCATGGGACCTTTTCCATCTTCTTTCGGTAACAAGTACATACTCGTAGCAGTTGACTACGTATCAAAATGGATTGAAGCTATAGCTTCTCCAACAAACGACACACGAGTAGTAACTAGACTCTTTAAGAATATAATATTTCCAAGATTTGGTGTCCCGAGAATAGTAGTCAGTGATGGTGGATCGCATTTCATATCCAAGGTACTCGAAAAACTATTGTTTAAGTATGGCGTAAGGCATAGAGTAGTGACACCTTACCACCCTCAAACCAGTGGGCAAGTGGAAGTGTCTAATAGAGAAATCAAATAAATATTGGAAAAAACAGTCACCACCTCAAGGAAAGACTGGTCGTTGAAATTACCAGAAGCTTTATGGGCGTATCGAACTGCTTACAAAACTCCCATAGGGACAACCCCATTTAAGCTTATTTATGGAAAATCCTGCCACCTCCCGGTAGAATTGGAACATAAGGCCTACTGGGCTATTAAAAATCTAAATTTAAACTATAAGGCCGCCGGTGAAAAGCGAATCCTTGATATAAACGAATTAGAGGAACTCAAACGAGACGCTTACGAAAATGCCAGAATCTACAAAGAAAGAACAAAACAATGGCATGACAAGCGCATATCAAGGAAAATCTTCAAACAAGGCGATACAGTCCTGTTATTCAACTCTAGGCTAAAGTTATTCCCGGGAAAACTACGATCTAGATGGTCTGGTCCTTTCCAAATCACTAATGTTTTTTCCCAGTGGAGCGGTGGAAATTAAAGGAAAATCCATTGAACCGTTTATCGTAAACGGGCAGCGTCTAAAACATTATCATCATAGAGAAAACATTGAAAATTCACAAGTCCTGCACTTAGACGTAGTGCCCCCAAATTTTATAGATTATATTTGATAGTTTAGAGTCGAGCTTGCGACATTAAACAAAGCGCTTAGTGGGAGACAACCCACAAATATTTATATTTTCATTTCTTACTTAATTATTCTTTTAAATTTTATTTAGTATTCATTCTTAATCTATTTTAATTTTTCTTCTTCTATTCTTTCGGCATTTGGCCAAATCCTGACTAAAACTCTTGTTTTTCCTTTCTCTAGCTAACACTAACCTGATGGGACAAACCAATCGTATGGGTATCAAATTCAGAGGGAAAGCTCAGAAACAAAAGTTTGAGGAACTAGCAGAGAGAGAGATGCTACCTAGTTTGTACGCTGATGACTGGGCAATGACTACCCTTGGACTAAGAGAGAGTGTCTTGTATTTGCTGAGTCAAATAGGGTGGGAAACCACTCCTATCCGTAGACAATTCGTCACTTATCGGAGACTGACTCTAGAATTCCTTTGTTCTCTGATCTATCTACCCAGCCATGGAAAAGGAATAAGCAGAGGTTTCATTCAGTTCAGAATGTTCAACATGGAGTATCAATTTAACATCCAAGACTTTACCAACCTTTTAGGTTTCTCTACCTCCTTTGATACATTCACAGTGAGCCAAGAAGAACTTTTTGAATATAGAGAACTTGAACACTTTTGGGGAAGCTTAACTGGAAATGACGATCCCGAGGAACATGAGTTTCTTTCTGGAAACATACATAATTCGGCCTTTCGTTATTTCCATAAGATCCTGGCCCACACCCTTTTTAGGAAGAAGTCAAACAGTACCTTAGTTTCACGTGATGAACTCTTCATCATATTTTGTGCTTCCCATAACCGTCCTGTGAATGGTGCCACTTTTATGTTGGCAAATTTTGACCGCCTTATCCAAGATGAACGAGCACCAATTCAAATAGGTGGATTGATAACCATGATTGGTAATGCTATCGGATTACGTCAACCTATGCTTGACTTAAGCCCTTTTTGTGGCATTGCGACTATGAGTATACCCTTCCTCTTCAACACTATGTTTATAGCAAACCTAGGGTCTGAAGAGTTTGAGCTTATAATTAACAACCAAGTTCTTTGCCTATTCACCTTGCCTAGTCCAAGGACTAGTGTTCATAACCGCAATAACTGGCTCTACAATCTGAACGCAACACCCTCTCCTGCTAGATCTACTGAATCCATCCAGGACTATGAGATTTGTGACGACCAAATCCCTTATGCTGAATCTGACCCTCAGACACCATCTGGCTATTATGATATTGATCCTCCTCCTCAACCTGTCCCGACCGAAGAATCGGCAATACCCGATCTTAGACATCAAGTTCCCGGTGTAGGAGAATTGCCATCCAAGGCGCAGCGGAATTTAAAATTTCTCCTTTTAGTGATCCTTACGAATGGGCATGATCAGTGATAGAGTCGTTACCTTTTGTGGCGATTCAAACCTTTGGTGCAGATTTCTGATAATGATCAAAACCTTTGATACAGATCCACGGGGCGATCACGAACGTTGAACGATGACAACGTCTCTACTCAGTCCACACGAACGGATTCCTTCAATCGCAGTGCTAGCTGTTATGAATGAAGGCTTTGAGTGAGAGAGAGATACGAAATTCCAACTCTTCAGTTGTGTTTTCTGTCTCAGTTAGTTACAATGCTTCTACCCAAGGGGTTCTATTTATAGAACCACTTGTGTGGGCTTCAAGCCAAAAAGCCCATTTAAGTGCATTTTGGCCCATATCTCATAAAATGCCAAAATCACTTAAGTATTTGGTACCTTACCATATTTCGTATTCTACTTAAGTACACTGTACCTTACGATGTTCCTTAATTATTCTATCTCTCATCAATCCGTCCTTTGTGTGTGACCCTATAGGTTTTCGCGGCGTTGGCAATTATATTAAATCACGTATTTAACATAATAAACAATGAGCGGTATCTAGCAACACATCACTGCTACCCAAGTCACGAAAATGTCATGTGATTTGACAAAACCTCTTGTGATAATAATTATGTGTATAATTACCCCTTTGCCCTTATGTCTATATTGAACACAAGGTATAGACCGTGTCACCCTTGTCCAGTTCAGTATTGGGCCCATAGACATTTATCCTGTTACGCAGGATTGGCAAATTCCATCTAGGACACTCATGTCCCTCAGCATGCTTTGTGGAGTACCCATCAACTGTCTTTATGGTTATCCAGTTACGGACAACGTTGGATCAGCAATAAAGCACTCGACTCTACATCTAGGATCCATAGTGGTTTCAGGTCGAAGAGTGGTATACACTATTATCACCATGAGAATAACTTATGACACTTTGCATAACTTTCTATATAGTATTCTCATAGCGGGTCAATCCGGTATAAATATTACTCCTAATATTCATGCCTATGTTTAAGACTTGATAACTCTTTATCCATGATCCATGAGATGTGATCATCAGTCTACAAACATAATAGTCTTAATGCTTTAATGTTATCCCACTTCACATTAAAACTCGACTACTGATACTTTAAGAATAGTGTCCTTATGTTTAATGTGTTCTCATGATTAAGTCACATTTAATACATTAAACGTACTATCTATTCCAGGGACTTTATTAATCAACCATAATAAAGAAAATGCCTTTAAATAATTTGATACAAGTACCAAAAGTATTGGCCTCTAGGGCTTACACCAACAATCTCCCACTAGCACTAGAGCCAATCAGACATACCCCGTATGCCCATTGATCTAGTATGGCCATCATGCTTCTGCTGCGCAAGAGGCTTTGTCAGTGGGTTACCAACATTGTCAAGTGTAGGTACTTTACATATTTTCGCATAAGGCCTAAGTATGTGTTTGGATCATTGGTGAGATCTAGGCTCCTTAGCTTGTGCGATAACACCATTGTTATCATAATAGAGACCAATGGGATCCACAATGCTAGGGACTATGCCAAGTTTATTGATCCAAACAGCTTCCTTTGCTGCACTTAAGGCAGCAATATACTCGGCCTCAGTTGTAGAATCAGCAACTGCATCTTGCGTTGAACTTTTCAAGCTCACAGTGCCACCATTTAAGCAAAACACATAACCAGATTGGAATCATACATATTAAAGCGTCTCAGCACTTTGTCTATGTACTCTGACTTAGGCCAGGCATTTCATGATCTATCTCTATAGATTCTGATAGGCTGCTTCACCCAGATCCTTCATAGAAAAGCATTTCCCCAACCAAGACTTTACTTGTTTCAGGGTAGGGATATCGATTCCAATGAGTAATATGTCATCTACATATAATACCAGGAATACGATCATGCTCCCACTAACCTTCTTGTAGACACAAGGCTCATCCTCGTTCTTGATGAATCCATACAGTTTTACTGTTTCATCAAAACGAAGATTCCATGAGTAGGTCACAGGCTCATCTTGATCCATGAGTAATACATCACCTTGATCAGATATCCATATATCTCAGGTAGGTGACGTATCCTGCCTGATCTACGCCGGTCTTGTTCTACTTGAGCAGATTTGGGCTCAAGCTTAGTCGAAATTTGTCGTTTCACATAAACTTCGCAACCCCAAATCTTCATGTAAGACATATGTGGTCTCTTACCACTCCATATCTCATATGGTGTCTTATCAACCTTTTTGGATGGAACACGGTTAAGTGTGTAAGCTGCGGTCAACAACGCATGTCCCCAAAAGGAGTTTGGAAGATCAGCTTGACTCATCATGGATCGGACCATGTCCAACAGGGTTCGATTTCTTCTCTCAGACACACCATTCCATTGGGGTGTTCCAGGAGGAGTGAGTTGGGATAGGATCCCACACTCTTTCAGATGGTCATCAAACTTTAGGCTTAAATATTCACCACTTCGATCTGATCGAAGAGCTTTAATATTCTTACCTAGTTGGTTTTATACTTCATTCTTGAATTCTTTGAACTTTTCAAAGGACTCTGATTTGTGTTTCATTAAATACACATAACCATATCTACTGAAATCATCAGTGAATGTGATGAAGTACTGAAAACCTCCTCTGGCTGATATGTTCAGTGGACCATATACATCAGTATGTATGAGGGCCAAAAGATCATTTGCTCTTTCACCTTTTCCTGTGAATGGAGACTTTGTCATCTTTCCAATTAAACAAGATCTGCATGTCTCATATGATTCATAATCAAAAGAGTCCAACAGTCCATCTTTATGGAGTTTGGAAATGCGTTTCTCATTTATGTGGCCTAATCGACAATGCCAAAGGTAAGTTGGATTTAACTCATTAGGTTTCATCCTTTTAGTATTAATGTTATAAATAGGCATTTCAGGATCAATGACATATAGTCCATTGTTCATTTGTGCAGTTGCATAGAATATATCATTCAAATAAATTGAACAACAATTGTTCTTTATTATGAATGAAAAACCGAACTTGTCCAAACAAGAAACGGGAATAACATTCCTGCTAATTGCTGGTACATAATAACAGTTCTCTAACTGAATTATTAAACCACTAGGTAAAGTCAATTCATAGGTTCCTACGGCTAAGGCAGCAACCTTTGCTCCATTACCAACTCGTAGGTCGACTTCTCCTTTTGCCAATTTTCTACTCCTTTTTAGTTCTTGCACATTTGTACAAATGTGAGAACCGCATCCAGTATCTAATACCCATGATGCAGAAGTAGATTAATTTCAATTACAAAAATACTTGAAGTTGGAGTCTCTACTCCATTCTTCCTATCTTCCAGGTACTTTGGGCAGTTCCTCTTCTAGTGTGCGGTCTTACCGCAATGGAAGCAGGTGCCTTCATTTTCTATGCTTCCACTAGGCTTCAAAGCAGCACTAGTGGGTTTGGGTTTGGCAACTTCCTTGCCTTTCCCTTTATCATGTTTGAGGACAATCCTCATGTCTCGGTGCCAATCCAGAAAATTTGTCCCAGACAATTTTTCCTTATCAAGGATTGATCGCAAGATGTTGTTAGAGGTGTTTGCTGTCATGGTAATCTACACAAGGATTAATGAAAATATAAGTATCATTGACATATTCAATTAGGCCTTTAATTAAATATGCTCCCACTATTTTACTCAAAACAAATGACCCTCATCATCTGATTCGGAAAATCCCGTTGGAAGATTTTCTAGTGGGTCGAGATCCATATTTCACTTCGTTCTAAGTCCGCGTAGGCGGATTACACAAAACTAGGTTATTTAGGTAGGAACTCCTTCCAATTGTATCTCATACAACTCTTGAAAATTTCAGTTGGGTGAATAACTCCTTATTCCAATCCATCATATGGATTATTCCCAACTCTTGCTTCTAAACATATATAAGAAAATTATAATCAAGTTTGACTCATTGTTTTAGCAGTTGGATATTACAATTATCCCATCGCACCTTAACTAATACAAAACATGCACCTCGCGTAGGCGAAACCTACATTATTCGATCAGTCTTGATGAGTGCTAAACCTTGGAAAGCAAACATATATAATATTCTCATAATTTCTTTAGTTAAGTTTGACCCATTGTTTTAACAGTTGGATATTACAATTATCCCATCGCACCTTACTAATATATAGATCATGCACCTCGCGTAGGCGAAACCTACATTATCCATTACTAGTCTTGATGAGTGTTAAAACTTGGAAAGCATAAACTTAATATTTAATTTGAGGGAATTGCAATTTTTCTGATCTCACCGGCTTGTTTATCATATAAACCGTCTCTCACATGCATCAACATACATTCACATGCATCAACATCCATACATACATAATGAAACAGTTATGGCCCCTAACACAATTGTTCTCCCAAGCCAATGAGAGAACCTAAGCTAACCTACAACGATCTAAGCTTCTCCAAGCAAGATCTTCAAGGTTTATCTCCTTTGGCACTGACTTCTTTGCTTTCTTCATATCAATACATTACATGAAAGAAACTCGTTTTACATACGAGGGAGTGAGATGAGAAAAGAAGTTACATTTGGGAGATTAAGAGAGAGGCACGACACGCAGGTCGTATTTTAAAAACCCAAAACAAAACAAAGGAAAACTAAGGCCATAACCGATCACCACAAGACAATAATAAACACTTTATTATTATTATTATTATTAATTCCTTTAATTAATTAAAATCAAATTAAATTTCGATGACCGATCACACGACGCAGAGTTAGCCGGGGGTCCGCTTCCCGGACAGCGGGAACGGGTGTTCCGCTGCCCGGTCAGCAGACGGTGGTTCCTGCTGGGTTTAATGAACAATTCATTTAAAATTGACGTCGTTTTCGTATCAACACTTGATACTTCAAAGCACTTTTTCTAGCCGAACCGGTGAATTTTTCCTTGCGTTAACCGGTTAACCAAATGCGTTAACCGGTTAACACTGTTTGAAAACTTTTAGAAAATTCTTTTCTGCCTTGCGTTAACCGGTTAACCATATGCGTTAACCGGTTAACACTGTTTGAAAAACTCAGAAAACTGAATTTCGTCTTGCGTTAACCGGTTAACCAAAAGCGTTAACCGGTTAACACTGTTTGAAAACTTAAAAAATTTTATTTCGCATTGCGTTAACCGGTTAACCATACGCGTTAACCGGTAACACTGCTCGGAAAAGTGTTTAGAATGCACAACTCTTGTGCAGTCATACCCCAATCGCATAACTCTCTGACAACATAACCCTTGTGTCGTCACTAACCCTGATGCACCAATTTCAGACCATCAAACACATCTCGATTGTTAATTCAGTATGATTGATCAACACGTCATTGCTTCACCATACTAATGTCGGATCAAGAAACAAACGACCATTGATCGCTCAAAGGAAAAAAATCATCGAGGGTTTGAATGAACGAAACAAGAACACTATATCATATATAATGTATTTTGCATCAGGGTTACATATATCACATATATGTAACTTGAACGATCTCAATTTAACCTTTGATTCATTCTGTCTTTAATCATATTATTACAAAACAAAAACAGTTATCAGATTCATGGTTTCGTAAGTGGCTCTGATACCACTGTAGGAGAATTGCCATCAAAGGCGCAGCGGAATTTAAAAATTTCTCCATTTAGTGATCCTTACGAATGGGCATGATCAGTGATAGAGTCGTTACCTTTTGTGGCGATTCAAACCTTTGGTGCAGATTTCTGATAATGGTCAAAACCTTTGATACAGATCCGCGGGGCGATCACGAACGTTGAACGATGACAACGTCTCTACTCAGTCCACACGAACGGATTCCTTCAATCGCAGTGCTAGCTGTTATGAATGAAGGCTTTGAGTGAGAGAGAGATACGAAATTCCAACTCTTCAGTTGTGTTTTCTGTCTCAGTTAGTTACAATGCTTCTACCCAAGGGGTTCTATTTATAGAACCACTTGTGTGGGCTTCAAGCCAAAGAGCCCATTTAAGTGCATTTTGGCCCATATCTCATAAAATGCCAAAATCACTTAAGTATTTGGTACCTTACCATATTTCGTATTCTACTTAAGTACACCGTACCTTACGATGTTCCTTAATTATTCTATCTCTCATCAATCCGTCCTTTGTGTGTGACCCTATAGGTTTTCGCGGCGTTGGCAATTATATTAAATCACGCATTTAACATAATAAACAATGAGCGGTATCTAGCAACACATCACTGCTACCCAAGTCACGAAAATGTCATGTGATTTGACAAAACCTCTTGTGATAATAATTATGTGTATAATTACCCCTTTGCCCTTATGTCTATATTGAACACAAGGTATAGACCGTGTCACCCTTGTCCAGTTCAATATTGGGCCCATAGACATTTATCCTGTTACGCAGGATTGGCAAATTCCATCTAGGACACTCATGTCCCTCAACATGCTTCGTGGAGTACCCATCAACTGTCTTTATGGTTATCCAGTTACGGACAACGTTGGATCAGCAATAAAGCACTCGACTCTACATCTAGGATCCATAGTGGTTTCAGGTCGAAGAGTGGTATACACTATTATCACCATGAGAATAACTTATGACACTTTGCATAACTTTCTATATAGTATTCTCATAGCGGGTCAATCCGGTATAAATATTACTCCTAATATTCATGCCTATGTTTAAGACTTGATAACTCTTTATCCATGATCCATGAGATGTGATCATCAGTCTACAAACATAATAGTCTTAATGCTTTAATGTTATCCCACTTCACATTAAAACTCGACTACGGATACTTTAAGAATAGTGTCCTTATGTTTAATGTGTTCTCATGATTAAGTCACACTTAATACATTAAACGTACGATCTATTCTAGGGACTTTATTAATCAACCATAATAAAGAAAATGCCTTTTATTATTAATAAATAATTCGATACAAGTACCAAAAGTATTGGCCTCTAGGGCTTACACCAACACCCGGAGCTAATTATAACACCACCATTCAGGCTTTGATGTCAAAACAGGACGCTCTCAGAGAAGAGTTAGCTAACATGGGACAAGAATTTCTAGGATATATGAACAGTATGACAAATCAGTTCCACGAGTTGCTAAATCGTGTTAACTCCTTTGCTCCTCCAGCCAGAGATCATGCAGATGGATAGAAGTTGTTTTTCTTAGTTACTTAGTTTTAGTTTAGGTTATTCATTAATTTTGTTTCAAATTATTTTAGTATTTGTTTTTCTTTCGCATGTTTACTTTTGTCTTCCAATGTTACATTATGATTATTTTATGAAGCTATTGATTTATTTTACTTTATTATGACTTATGCAAATATCTATCAATAATGCTCTCTACTGTTGCCACCCACATGGCTTATTAAAGATATATATAATATGAAAGTAGAATAGCATGCAAGGCAATTTAAAGGTATCACAATAGCAAAATAAAATAAAACATATGCATAACAAAATAATAACAATAATATATAATGATAAAGACAAAGTACGTTACAAGAAGGACTGTGTGACGAGCGTCACACAATCCATTACGGTCGTCACACCAAGTGCCTGTGACGCCCGTAACATCCCTGTCACGAGCGTGACACCTTCTGACTATGTGAACGTTGTAACACCCTTCTAAAATACCCCAATAATTAATTAATTCAACAAAATATAAATCAGAGTAGATATGCAATTTAAGGGTGTCACACTTGACACTTCACACCATTCACCATAATAACTTGTCATGCTCATTTGTTAATCAAAATAAAACATTGCACAATACGCAGCGGATAGAGATCAAATCAATCATGCAAACCATGTAACACATTACATGTAAAGTTGTTCAACAACCAAAATGAAAACAAGTAAAACATCCCGTCCCGAATGTTACATCTACCAGAGCATGACCCACTAAGGAACTACACTAGACTCCAAGCACTAGCTTCTACTCAATCACTGCTCGTTACCTGAAACATAGTTGTAAGGGTGAGTTCCTCAATCGATATAATAAGCATTATAAAATATCATGTAATGCTAAGTAAATTAACACATTCGTCACCCTAATCAGATCACACATTCAGCAACGGCAACATCAACTCAAAATCATAATCATACTCAACCCAACACAAAACACACGTATAATATTGGAATACATCCATTCATATTATACGCCATACATACATTATGCAATGAGACTCCATGCATGCGGTACCGACTATTCGTGAACACATAGTTCAACCTCACCGATCAAATCCAGATACGGCTACCAAGCTCACTAGTCCCACTCATTTGAGACCTAGTGACTCACTCACTAATTCCTCACTATGGGAATTAGCTACCACCCCAAGGGCTATGCTATACACACTAAATCACCTAGCATGCAACATCAACAACAATCCACAATAACTCACTCACTAATTCCTCACCATGGGAATTAGCTACCACCATAAAGGCCATACTATGCACGCTAAATCACCTAGCATGCAACCATCAACAACAATCCACAATGGACATATGCTCACACTCTAAGCCATAAATAGTCCATTCACAATTGCATACATAACAGATACATTCACAACATTATGCATACCATCACACATCATCAGCATATGTATCACAGAATCATATTCATATCATGCCAAATAATAAATCACAGTATTAGCACACTCTACTAATACCTATACTGCTCAAAACAACGGGAAATGATCCCTACTATATCATACACCAATATAGGCCAATCATCAAATGTGTCCACAATATTTAAATATCAATTTTTCACTTTTCCAACAGTGTTAACCGGTTAATGCCCTGGGTTAACCGGTTAACGCAAAACAGAACACGCTTCCTGGCACATTTTAACAGTGTTAACCGGTTAACGCCCTGGGTTAACCGGTTAACGCAAGACAGACAGCAATTTCTCATAATTCATAACAGTGTTAACCGGTTAACACCCTGGGTTAACCGGTTAACGCAAGACAGAAAGCTGTTCCTGCGCTAACATGAACAGAATGCAGAATCCCCGCATTTTTCGCCGTCGGAGGACTTCCGGACCTCCGATTTCAATTCCGTAAAAAGCTACACGTCCAGAAATTTACGATTCACCCACATATGGATTCAATTACAGTTTTAACATAACTTATTCATCATCATTTACAGCATTCCTCATCCCAATTAGGGTCAATTCAATGGCTTATTACTACCCATTACATGTTAACCCATAATACCCATTAAACGACGATAAACCCCCCTTACCTGAGTTAATCCGGCAAATCCTCTTTGACCTTCAACAATCGGGAATTCTCCTCTTGAGCCCTAGCCTCTTCTTCTCCCTTTCTCAGTTTCTTCTCTTTTCTCCCAATGTTACGTGTTCTCTGCTTTCACGTAAAAACCCTTTTTACCAAATGGGACCTTATATATATTCCAACTTTATTATTCCAATAATAATAATTCCAATAATATTCCAATAATAATCCAATTATTTATTTAAATTAATAAATATACTATTAACTTAATTTAAATAATTATCATATTTTATCGGGGTGTTACAACTCTCCCCCACTAAAAGAGTTTTCGTCCTCGAAAACATACCTCAAGCGAATAACTCAGGATAAGACTCCTTCATCTGACTCTCAAGTTCCCAAGTCACATTGCCACCTGCTGGTCCTCCCCAAGCTACCTTTACCAAAGCAATCTCTTTACCCCCGCAACTGCTTCAACTCTCGATCCTCGTTCCTCATAGGTGATGTTTCAACAGTCAGGTTATCTCTCACCTGTACATCATCTACTTGGACCACATGCGACGGATCAGGAATGTACCTCCTCAACTGAGACACATGAAAAACCTCATGCAAATTCGCAAGTGACGGCGGTAAAGCGATACGATAGGCTACCTCCCCTATCCTCTCCAAAATCTGATAAGGACCAATAAATCGAGGTGTCAACTTCTTCGACTTCAAAGCTCGACCAACCCCAGTTATCGGAGTAACACGAAGAAACACATGATCTCCCTCTTGAAACTCAAGTGACTTCCTCCTCTTGCCGTGATAACTCTTCTGACGACTCTGAGCAATTCTCATCTTCTCCTGAATCATCTTAATCTTTTCCGTAGTTTGTTGAACAATCTCCGGTCCAACCACAACACTCTCACCGGACTCATACCAACATAAAGGTGTCCGACATCTCCTACCATACAAAACTTCAAACGGTGCCATACCAATGCTCGAATGAAAACTATTGTTATAGGTAAACTCAATCAAAGGTAAATAACAATCCCAAGCACCTCCCTTTTCCAAAACACAAGCCCTCAAAAGATCCTCCAGTGACTGAATCGTCCTCTCAGTCTGACCATCAGTCTGCGGATGATATGCGGAACTCAATCTCAGCTTAGTTCCTAAAGCCCTCTGCAAACCTTCCCAGAACTTCGATGTAAATCTAGGATCTCTGTCCGAAACAATACTCGACGGAATACCATGCAAACTTACAATTTTCTCAATATACAACTCAGCTAATCTCTCTAACGGATAATCCATTCTGATCGGAATGAAATGAGCCGATTTTGTCAATCTGTCAACAATCACCCAAATAGCTTCAAAATTCTTAATTGTCCTCGGTAACCCAGAAACAAAATCCATACTGATACTATCCCACTTCCACTCTGGAATAGCCAACGGTTGCATTAGCCCAGACGGCTTCTGATGCTCAATCTTTGACTTCTGACAAGTCAAACAAGAATAAACAAAACTCGCAATTTCCCTTTTCATTCCCGGCCACCAAAATAACTTTTTCAAATCATGATACATCTTCGTAGCCCCAGGATGAATACTCAGGCCACTACGATGTTCTTCCTCAAGAATACTCTTCTTAAGTTCGGTAACATCCGGAATACACACCCGATTACCAAATTTCAAAACATCATTCTCATCAACTCTGAATTCACCACCTTGACCTTGATTCACTAGAGTCAACTTATCAACCAAAAGCACATCGGATTTCTGACCCTCCCTAATCTCATCCAGAATACCACTCGTTAACTTCAACATTCCCAATTTAACACTATTGTGAGTACTCTCACACACCAAACTGAAGTCTCTAAACTGCTCAATTAAATCCAATTCCTTAACCATTAACATAGACATATGCAATGATTTCCGACTCAATGCATCAGCCACTACGTTTGCTTTACCCGGATGGTAATTCAAACCAAAGTCATAATCCTTCAGAAACTCTAACCATCTCCTCTGTCTCATATTCAGTTCTTTCTGATCAAACAAATACTTTAAACTTTTATGGTCACTGAAAACCTCAAATCTTGACCCATACAAGTAATGCCTCCATAACTTCAGAACAAATACCACAGCTGCCAACTCTAAATCGTGTGTCGGATAGTTCCTCTCATGAACCTTCAGTTGTCTCGAAGCATAAGCCACAACCTGCTTATTCTGCATCAAAACACCACCCAAACCCAACAATGAAGCATCACAGTAAACCTCAAATGGTTCCGATGGACTTGGTAATATCAGAATAGGAGCAGTAGTCAACCTTCTCTTTAACTCTTGGAAACCTTCTTCACATTTTGAGTCCCAAACAAACGCTTGCCCCTTTCTAGTCAACATCGTCAACGGTAACGCCAACTTAGAAAATCCCTCAATGAATTTCCTATAATAACCTGCAAGTCCAAGAAAACTCCTTATCTCAAAAACTGACTTCGGAGCTTCCCACTTAGATACCGCTTCTATCTTAGAAGGATCAACAGCAACACCACCTCTTGAAACCACATGACCAAGAAAACTAACCTCTTCTAACCAAAATTCACACTTAGACAGTTTAGCAAATAACTTCTTTTCTCGTAGAACTCCTAAAACCACTCTCAAATGTTCAGCATGCTCTTCTTCAGATTTCAATACACCAAAATATCGTCAATAAACACCACAACAAACTTGTCTAGGTACGGATGAAAAATCCTATTCATATACTCCATAAATACCCCAGGCGCATTAGTCACACCAAAAGGCATTACAGAATACTCAAAATGTCCATACCTTGTTCTGAAAGCAGTCTTCTGAATATCCTCAGTTTTCACACGTATCTGATGATACCCCGATCTCAAATCTATTTTGCTGAACACACTCGCACCAACCAACTGATCCATCAAATCATCAATCCTCGGCAAAGGATACCGATTCTTGATCGTCACTTTATTCAGTTGCCTATAGTCCACACACAACCTCATAGTACCTTCTTTCTTCTTAACCAATAACACCGGTGCGCCCCACGGTGACACACTCGGACGAATAAATTTCTTATCCAACAGATCTTCCAACTGACTCTTCAATTCAGTTAACTCAACAGCAGACATACGGTACGGAGCCATCGATATCGGCCTAGTACCAGGTACCAAATCAATCAAGAACTCAACTTCACGCTCTGGCGGTAATTCATTCACTTCCTCAGGAAACACATCAGGAAAAATCACACACCACGGCTAGATCGCAAATCACCAGTTTATCTTTAGCCTCCAAAGTCGCTAACAGCATAAACAACTCTGCCCCATCTGCTACTGCCTCATCATAGGGAGTGTAATACTTCGACAGCTCTGTGAATTTAGCAGCATACTCAGTAACAGACCGGTTGCCCTGCTTCAATTCTAAGAACTCTATCTCTTTCTTTCCTCTGACATCCTCTGGAAAGTACTTCCTCAAGAATATCTCTCTGAACACCACCCAAGTGATCTCAGCACCCCCAGCAGCTTCCAAGTCAGTGCGGGCAGCAACCCACCAATCATCTGCTTCCTCTGACAGCATATGCATACCGAACCTGACCTTCTAGTTATCGGCACACTCAGTCACTCGGGAGATCCTCTCGATCTCCTTCAACCACTTCTGAGCACCATCTGGATCGTATGCTCCCTTGAACATTGGAGGATTGTTCTTCTGGAACTCACTCAGTTGACGAGCAGCTCCTAATCCCACAACATTCGGATTCCCTCCAAGTACTCCAGCTAGCATACCCAGAGCCTCAGCAATCGCAGCATCATCTCTACCTCTTCCAGCCATCTCTATTCTGAAAACCCAACAAGCTAAAACAATAAGTACTAATAGGGTTACACAACACCTATCACGTACCGGGAAACATAATAATTACGACTCGACTCGACCGACTATGCTCTGATACCACTAATGTAACACCCTTCTAAAATACCCCAATAATTAATTAATTCAACAAAATATAAATCAGAGTAGATATGCAATTTAAGGGTGTCACACTTGACACTTTACACCATTCACCATAATAACTTGTCATGCTCATTTGTTAATCAAAATAAAACATTGCACAATACGCAGCGGATAGAGATCAAATCAATCATGCAAACCATGTAACACATTACATGTAAAGTTGTTCAACAACCAAAATGAAAACAAGTAAAACATCCTGTCCCGAATGTTACATCTACCAGAGCATGACCCACTAAGGAACTACACTAGACTCCAAGCACTAGCTTCTACTCAATCACTGCTCGTTACCTGAAACATAGTTGTAAGGGTGAGTTCCTCAATCGATATAATAAGCATTATAAAATATCATGTAATGCTAAGTAAATTAACACATTCATCACCCTAATCAGATCACACATTCAGCAACGGCAACATCAACTCAAAATCATAATCATACTCAACCCAACACAAAACACACGTATAATATTGGAATACATCCATTCATATTATACGCCATACATACATTATGCAATGAGACTCCATGCATGCGGTACCGACTATTCGTGAACACATAGTTCAACCTCACCGATCAAATCCAGATACGGCTACCAAGCTCACTAGTCCCATGAGACCTAGTGACTCACTCACTAATTCCTCACTATGGGAATTAGCTACCACCCCAAGGGCTATGCTATACACGCTAAATCACCTAGCATGCAACATCAACAACAATCCACAATAACTCACTCACTAATTCCTCACCATGGGAATTAGCTACCACCATAAAGGCCATACTATGCACGCTAAATCACCTAGCATGCAACCATCAACAACAATCCACAATGGACATATGCTCACACTCTAAGCCATAAACAGTCCATTCACAATTGCATACATAACAGATACATTCACAGCATTATGCATACCATCACACATCATCAGCATATGTATCACAGAATCATATTCATATCATGCCAAATAATAAATCACAGTATTAGCACACTCTACCAATACCTATACTGCTCAAAACAACGGGAAATGATCCCTACTATATCATACACCAATATAGGTCAATCATCAAATGTGTCCACAATATTTAAATATCAATTTTTCACTTTTCCAACAGTGTTAACCGGTTAATGCCCTGGGTTAACCGGTTAACGCAAAACAGAACACGCTTCCTGGCACATTTTAACAGTGTTAACCGGTTAACGCCCTGGGTTAACCGGTTAACGCAAGACAGACAGCAATTTCTCATAATTCATAACAGTGTTAACCGGTTAACACCCTGGGTTAACCGGTTAACGCAAGACAGAAAGCTGTTCCTGCGCTAACATGAACAGAATGCAGAATCCCCGCATTTTTCGCCGTCGGAGGACTTCCGGACCTCCGATTTCAAATCCGTAAAAAGCTACACGTCCAGAAATTTACGATTCACCCACATATAGATTCAATTACAGTTTTAACATAACTTATTCATCATCATTTACAGCATTCCTCATCCCAATTAGGGTCAATTCAATGGCTTATTACTACCCATTACATGTTAACCCATAATACCCATTAAACGACGATAAACCCCCCTTACCTGAGTTAATCCGGCAAATCCTCTTTGACATTCAACAATCGTGAATTCTCCTCTTGAGCCCTAGCCTCTTCTTCTCCCTTTCTCAGTTTCTTCTCTTTTCTCCCAATGTTACGTGTTCTCTACTTTCACGTAAAAACCCTTTTTACCAAATGGGACCTTATATATATTCCAACTTTATTATTCCAATAATAATAATTCCAATAATAATAATTCCAATAATATTCCAATAATAATCCAATTATTTAATTAAATTAATAAATATACTATTAACTTAATTTAAATAATTATCATATTTTATCGGGGTGTTACAAACGTTACTAACCGTTGGAACACGACCGTTACACCACCCCACCTTTTTACCTTCCCCATTTATTCACATTTACCCACATTTATTTACTTTTCAACCACTCCATTTCCAACTCCCAAAATTTTTCCTATAAATACCCACCATACCTTTCTTCATACAACACAAACCATTCTATAAAATCAATCTCATTTCCCTTCTCTCCTTATTACCTTTTTCAAACCACTTATCGTTATGGCGGGAAACCAAGATTTCGGAAATATCATCTTCCGATCCGAAGATGAAAATTATCAAAGGGAGCAGTTTGAGCGTTTCCAACAGCGAGGCGTCCAATCCACCAGGTATCCCGATTTACATTGTTTACAAGAATTAGGATTACTTCAAGGTATAGAATGGATGCTCCGCCTTGCTGATTTAACCTTTCTTTGCACTCATAATCAACCTACCTACCTCGCTCTCACCTTAGAATTTTTAAGTTCTTATTGGTACAACACCCCTACCGGTGAAGACGAGTACTTAACCGGTACCGCAACCTTTCGCATGTTCAACACCGAGTACTCCCTATCCCAAAACAAATTGAGCACCATGCTACAATTCCCTGTAGACGGTCAAGTCCACCCTAGGATACCTCCGAACTCCCAGTGGCATATAAACGCCTTCGACCTCTTTAGAAAAATTTCTGGTGTGGAAACCAACAACTGGGATGTATTACTTGCTTCACATATACATAACCCAACCATCCGGTACTTCATCCGCAGCCTATGTGCTAGAGGCCGTCAACCTTTTGTAATTGGTGGATTAATCACCACAATAGCACTTGGCTTAAATCTTGGGGATCGACTTCAGAATTTACAATTTCTCCCACCCCTATTGATGGATATAAGCTATTGTCGGTCCAGCCGCCTAATTAAAAACAGGGTAGGCGGAGGGTATTACCTTATGGTGAACAACCAGGAAGTCCCAAGCGTTGTTCTACCCAACATTGCCCTAACAGATGTCACCAATCCCAACCGCCACATCTATGATCTGAATGCTCCCGAAGCTACCGAGCCTACACAAGCAAACCCGCCCTCAGACGAGTTTGCCGAAATGGAGCAGGGTGATCAGGATCCTGCACAACAATCAGTCCCGCTAAACCCTTCGAATAATGCAGCTGGTCCATCCTCACGACGTCGTCAACGAAGAAGGCCAACAACCAACGACGACATCATGGATGCTATCGATGGTATGCAAGCGCAGAATCTCGAAGTGATGCAGATGATGCGCCAGATGCAACAACAACAGGAGGCGAGGAATGCATTAACCGATCAGCGGTTCGCTGAGTTGCTCAACAGGTTTGATGATTTGGAAGTACGTCGAAGATCACCAGGTCCAAGTACACGCGGCGGAAGGCAACATTGACTTTAGTTTATTTTTCTTTCTGTATTTGTTTTGTTTTCTTTGAAACATTGGTGACAATGTTCCATTTAAGTGTGGGGGGGAAAACCTTATTCTTTAAATCTTCCGTTTTCAAGTATGTTATCTTTCCCTTTTCATTGTTATTTCCTTTTCTTATGAATCTTTAATTAAAAAAAAATTTAATTATAATATATATTTATTCTAAATTAAGTCCCTAGTGTGAAAATTTCTATTATCTATTCCCTCAAATTTTCATGAGCCATAACAAAAATTCAACACACTCAGTAAATATAAAGATTGCTTATTTTATCAAACTTGAGTGAAATCAAGACAAAATTATTACCATAACAACGCTCTAAACAAACCTCAATATGTTAGATCAGAAAGGTACCTGTTATACAAGTCTCTGGACT
This sequence comes from Lathyrus oleraceus, assembly GCF_024323335.1. Taxonomy (NCBI): domain Eukaryota; kingdom Viridiplantae; phylum Streptophyta; class Magnoliopsida; order Fabales; family Fabaceae; genus Lathyrus; species Lathyrus oleraceus. Next base: position 491,581,239 of record NC_066584.1, on the reverse strand, counting down.
TTTAACTTTATAGTAACCCCGAGTAGTTTATACAAGAAGTCAGCACCATCTTAATAGCAAACTACGTGGAGGGCCGATGAATATAAGTGAATGATTCCCAAAATAAAAAATATATATATCAGGAAATGCACTAACTAAGTTAGTTGATCCTTACCAGATCATTTAATCTAAAGGCTGCATATCATATGAAAGCATAATATGAAAGATCCATTATGAGTTGGTTCAGCAGGTATCTGGTGCTGAACTTGGTAGGGCAGACTACGATCCGATCCCCCGCAATTTGCAATGGACTAAATAACGAAGTTACCCGACTTATGTACCAGAGCTTCAAGCTAAAAAGGGGATCAGAATCACTAACCAGTCACTCCACTATGTGCGCAAAACGATAAAGGGCTTAATGTGATTTCGCTAGAATGAAAACGGGTGAAATAAGAGTAAAAGAACTAGGCTGGTTATAATAGCATGACTCAAACTGATTTGCATGAGGTAAAGTTATCAGATGTTGTAACGGTAGTTCTTGATGTCAAGATTAGACTCAGGTTATTTCTAAACAAGGTTTACCTGCAACCTAGTACGAATTGATGTGTATTTTGAAATTTCATCTGGCCAAATTTTTAAAACGATTTCTATACTTTATCTTGCTTGAGGACAAGCAAAGATCTAAGTATGGGGGAGTTTGATAACATGAAATAATATCACATTTTTGGACTCGATTTAATTAAATTATATTATTATTCACTTCAATTTATTTCATTTTATTCGATATTACTTGGTATTTTTCCTCTTATTTATCTCAGGTAGCTTATTTGAAGCACAAGTGAAAAAGGAAGAAAAGGAGGTGCAAAAAAGAAATGAAGAGAAGCAATTTCACCAAACCAAAGCCCAACCCAAAAGTACTAGCGCTGAGCCTGTGACGAGCGCCACACATGGTGTGACGAGCGTCACGCCCTGCTGCCTTGTGTTACGAGCGTAACACATGGTGTGACGGACGTCACACCATTCTCCTATATTTTTGGCTTCAGAAGCACAACAGAGGCACGTTGAAGCCTATTGTTACGCTTGACTCTTGGAACGTGAAAGCTGTGGAAACCGTTACAAGTAGACTAGTATAAATAGTCACTTCCTTCCAACCCTAAAGCTCTCTCTTCTTCGTGCTTTTTTTTCTTCCAGCCGTGCAAGCATACTTTACAGCATTATTTTTTACAGTTTTTTTTTACTTTTCTTTGCAATTTCTATTTTCTTTTCCAATCAATCTTTCAACACTTAATTAACTATTGTGTATCTTTTACCGGATCTAACCTTACGTTAGACCCTAGGTTTTTATTCCTTCACTTTTATTTTCCTGTCCGATTGAAGAATTCAAGAACAAATCCAACCGGTCTGTGGTGGAGTGTTCAAGATTGCCATTAATTATTCAGGTTCTTTAATTATTGTTTGAATTTATATATGCCTTGTTTATTGTTTATTTGCATTATTTGCCTGAGATGTTTCTATTTAAGCATGATGATTGTTTAGATCTGTTTAGCATGTCTGACTAATTTATTTAGGTATCGTATGTAAAGTAAGCGGAATGAAGGAATCAAAACTAAGTTGATTTAATTACACTTAAAAATAATATCACTCTTTTTATGGTCTCAATTTACAGGTTTAATACCAAGGTTTTTGTACGAAAGTAAAAGACTAATGAAGTTAAAATCAATAGAACAAAAGTTTGAGTTTTTAACTGGACAGTGTAAATTGGACATTAATTCTAGATCAGGGCGAAAGCAATTTTTAGAGTTAATTAAATTCTAATCTTTTTTTAAAAAGTATTTTTAAAAGTTAAATGTGAGGACGAGAGTTAAGCATTTGAATTTAATAATATAATCTAAGTCAACAGAGCGAGAGTTTGAGACGAGGGTGTTTAAACGATTAGTATTTTCTTAAAAAGAGTTTCTATGGATTCTATTATTTTCAAAAAGTGATTTTGGACTTAACAAATAAGTGACAGCTACGTTAATATAAAGTCATAGTCTATTCAACAGAGCGAGAGTTTGAGAAAAGACTTTTAATCAATAGTGTCCACTGAAAAGATTTATTTTAAAACCAAGAAACCAACGAAGCTTTGATTCCCTAATTAAGACGAACTACATACCGATATCCGCTTAATTGATATTTAATTTAGATCTAGTTTTAGTTTTAACTTTTGCCCCGAAACAATCAAAATATCATCCGCCTTAGCTTTACGAAGTAACCTTAGAAAACGGTATATCGATTCATAAGTCCCTGTGGGATCGATATCTTTTAAAACTACGCGATAGAACTGTGCACTTGCAGTTAGTACCCCAATTCGACTCATAAAGTCGCGATCACTTACATACTTGGTCATCTCTTCTAGTTTATAATTTAGGAACATGGCTTCAGTTTTCAACTTAGAGATGGTTTTCACACGGTCTGCCTTCTCACTTTCCAGCTGTGCTATCTTCTGACTTTCAGCTTGTGGATTTTCAACTAGCTTGGCATTCATAACCACTGCTTGTAATTTGGAGATGGTTTCCAAGTATTCTACCTTCTCATTCTCAAGTTGAGTTATTTTCTTCTTCTGGCTTTCAACCTGTTTGCACAACTCTACACTTTTGTGATACAACTTTCTGTAGGTAGAGGCCAATTCTTCAAAGGTTACTTCATCATCACTTGAGTCTTCATCAGATCCCCATCTTCATGTCAAAGCAGTCACAAGATTTACAGCCTCCTCTGTTTCACTCTCATCAGACCAAGTGGCAGCAAGACTCATCTTCTGCTTCTTGAGGTAGGTTCCATATTCAGTCCTGATGTGTCCATACCCATCACATTCATAGCACTGTACCTCTTTTCCTTCTTTGAGCTTCTCATTTGATCTTGCTCTTCTTCCAGCATTGTTGGATTTAGTGATGTCAGATGAGATGTTCTTGACATTTGCCTTAGATCTTACATCCATCTTTTTCAACAGTTTATTGAACTGTCTTCCCAGCATTGCTACTTCATTGACCAAATCTTCATCAACCTCCTGACTCTTTTCCTCTTCTGTGTTTGACATAAAGGCCATGCTCTTGGTTTTCTTTTCAAAACCATCATTTAATCCCATCTCAAAGGTTTGGAGGGAACCAATTAGCTCATCAACCCTCATGTTGGAAATGTCTTGAGACTCTTCTATGGCAGTCACCTTCATTGCAAATCTCTTAGGGAGTGACCTGAGTATTTTCCTTACCAGTTTTTCATCTGTCATCTTCTCTCCCAGGGCTCGTGAGGCATTAGCAATTTCAAGGATACTCATGTGAAATTCATGAATGTTTTCATCTTCTTTCATCCTTAATGTAAGACCCCAATTTTGTCCCTAAGATCCCTCATGGCATCATAACATTGCATTTGGCATTGCCTCAAGGATCATTAGCATCTTGGTCCCCTTGCCTTTGGGTGGGACTCCTTGTGAGTGGTTTGAGATCACCAAGCATGTTTGAATTGTATATCATTGCTTTTCTTACTTTGTTTACTAACCAAAAGCACAAAAATATGTCACTAACATCTTTTGTTTGTAGCTTAAGCAATCACAAGGTCTAAAGCTTCAAGGAGATCATTGGTACAAAGACATGGTCAAGAGGAGATGATAGAAAGCATGGTAAGGGTTCCCAAAGCTCTCATCCATCAAATATGCCCCCCCTAGCACTTCAATTCATCATTTTGATTAAAGCAAGTCAAAGGGTTTGAGGTTTGTGCGTCAGAGAAACCCTAATTCATCTGTGCACCATAATGCCTTGCTCTTGAAGCAACCTCAGCCCATGATCAAATACAATCAAGGGAAGTTATTTAATTCATCATTTCATGCATATTTGAACTTATTTGAGTGTCCTCAATCATCAATTCCTCAAGATATGAGTCATGGACTTGAGAAGTTGATCAGTCAATTCATCTAACTATTTTGAAATGCAGTGAGACCTAACATTTTATTTGTTGGTCAAATGGAGATGGTTCCAAACGCAAAAATGTTCTTAAGGACAATGTGAACAACTTTCATGTTCATCAAAAATTTATTTGAAGCTTGTAAGATCATCTCCCATTTCAATACATTATAGGTCATTTTGACTGAAACCCTAATTTTGGGTCAACTTCCCAAGGACATAACTCATTCATGTTTTATGAATTTGGGGTGGGATCAAATTAATTGGAAAGCTTAAGATGTCTACTTAAAATGTTATGTTGAGCAAGATTTAAAAATCTCAAAGGAAATAGATGTGATAATGCAAGACATTATAGGTCCTTTTTGACCAAATGCATTAAAAGGCAAAAAAGTCCAACTTCAAGTGCCCATAACTCTTTTATCCAAAATCCAAATGATGCAAACTTTAGGTCCATTTTGATTATTTTGAAAAGATCTACAACTTTTATGTTGGAGGTTTTTTCATTTGAGGCTTGCATCATAAAAACAGAAGGGCTTGAACATTGGCCAAAATTGGAAACTTTGCCTTGACATGTTTTGCACATCACACTTTAAACTCAAATTTCATAAATTTCCACACTCCAAATGGATTTTTTCCCAACATAACAATTGTTCCTTACATCAAGACCTTTACAACCATTACTCACATGATCATATTTGGATTTGGCAAATGGTATTTTCGAAGAGTTGAACATTTAGGCATAATTATGGAATGCACATTAAATCTTGATACACAAGCAATTGCCATTCAAACTACACGTCCAATTCAACTTGGTCTGTGTTTAGCATGCATTTGCATCAGCTTTTGGGCTTTGCACACACCTGTACAAGCCCATGCATGAAGGATCCAAATTCCATGCACATGAGAATTCACCTTGCTTGCAGTTTCTTTTGCTATAAATAAAGGGTTCAGCTTCATTCAAAATCAAACTAAAGGCACCTGAAGCAAGCAATTTCCATTTTTCTTCAAATTTTTCAGATCCAAAGAAGCAATTTCCATTTTTCTTCAAATTTTTCAGATCCAAAATTCAACTTCATCTGGTTGAATATTTAGATCTAAAGCTTCTAAACCTTCATCATTCATCTCACTAATCTTCTGTTTTGGCAAAGCAAGCAAGGAATTGAGCTCAAGTTACCAGAATTCAAGCTTACTCTTCAACTGGTATTTCATTTGAATCTCATCATCCATTGACCTATTTTCTTAGATCTTGTGTTGGCTGAAGTCCTCTCAATAGAGGCATCATGATTATGCATTCAATTTTTGAAATCCATTGAGTTCATGATGAACACCAGATTTTTCAACCTCTGATTTCTCACACCATGGAAATCTAGAGTGAAAATGGATGGTACAAGGATGATGTACATCATCCCAGCTTTCCAAAGATGTATAGATCGTGCATTTTCATTAAGGTTTGGATCTCTACAATTTTGGCCGGAAAATCCAAGCTCACCGAAGAAGACGGTGGCTCCGGTGGCCGTTCCAACTCCAGATCAAATCTGGACCGTGTGATCTCTTTTCCAGATCTAATCTGGACCGTCAGTTGTTATGACTATTTTTTAATGCACCCTGCGCTTCAGTTGACTAGTGTGTTTGGTACACGCGCGCCTGTGAGCCATCTGATGTGCCACACCATTTAATGAATCTTATCCAACGCGCCAGGCTTTTTCTAATTTTATTAATTTCCATTTTATTTTCTTTAATTCCATTTTATTTCAAAAATCAATATCTCTTTCATTTATAATCCAAAAATTATGGGACCAATTGCATTAGTCTCCAAAATAAATTCTAGTTTCTATTTCTGATTTTTAATATTTTTTATTTTGTCATTTGATATTTTTTGTAAATTTTCTCTTTTCTGGTTATTTTTAATTCATTTTAATTAGTTTTTGATATTCAAAAAATAAAAAAATATTTTCCTAACCTATTTGGATGATGATGGATATATTAAAAACATTCTCATCAATTTTCAAATTTATTTGAGATTTATTTGAGATTTTAGTTCAATTAGGTTATTTTTACTCATTTTTAATTGATTAAAAATAGTTTCTGACTTTTAAAAATGCTAAAAAAATTTGTCAAACTTAGTTTGACCTTATTGGACTTGGGATAAATTACTTGGACCTTTCAAGGTTGATTTGAAGTAATTTTGAAGTTTGACATTTCCATTATTTTTAAGTCATGTTTATTTTTAATATTAAAAATGCCAAAAATATTATGCTTATTGTTTGATCTCCAATCTTCATCTCATTTCTGATTTATCCTTGTTTGACTTTGACTTTCAATGTCATTTGGTCAATACATTTGGATTGGTACATCTTATTTCACTTTATGAATTTTGATCTTTCCATTTCCATTATCCATTCTCCATCTCCTTCTTCTTCTTCTTCTTTCTTTTTGATAAATGAGTTAAAGGTTGATAAGTTGGCATTGATTAGGGAGACTTAATCTTCCTTGATTCAAATCTAATTCATCTTGATCAATTGATCAAGTGAATGGCTTTGCATTAAGGATAGGTTGTTTTCTAAATCATGCAAAAGGCTTAAACCAATACAAGATCAATTCTCTTTTTCCTTTTTGGCATGACAAGTTGTTGGAACTTGGTTCACTAATCAAGACTTCTAACTTGTGTTGTTGCCTACATTATTATTGACCGACGTCAGATAGTTGTGACTTCTACATAAGTCCAATTACGATTGCTTAACATAGCGCTAAATTTGCCTTATGGCACACTAACCACTAACACTAACCATTAACCATTAACGTTTACTTTATGCACTTTACTTTTATGCAATTTACTATTCTTGTACATATTATCCATTTGCTTTTCTCTTTGCTCACTTGAGCACATGTTTATGTTAATGCCATTTGCCTTTTGCTCACTTGAGCACATAATTGTGTATATATTATTATGCTTGTGTTTTATTTTGATTGTTGTGAACCAAATGCAAAGAAATGGACTTAGTTTCTAGGACTTCCCCTATGCAAAGAAATGGAGAATTGGACTTAGATTCTAGGACTTTCATTATGCAAAATTGGAGTAAATGGATCTTAATGATGAAGATGGATTAGAAGGACCAAATCTCTAAACTCACTCTTGTCCATTCTTGTTTTACTTCATGGAACTTTTGATGTATGTGCTTTTGTGCTAGGGATTCTTTCAGCTTAATTGAAGGACCATTGCCATGTTTATCCAAAGTGAAAGATACAAGATACATTGAGGATCTCTTAAGAGACTTGTTTGATTGCTTATGCTTTGTGATCGCTTATTCCAAAGGATGGGAGCTACTTGGATCATCAATATGATCTCAAGAGAGGAACTCCATTGTGGTTTTATTTCTTTATCCCTCACCTTTTTGTTTTACTTAGGACTTAGCTCTTCTTCTTCTTCCCTCCATTCTAACCCCAAGCCAAAACTTTTGTGCAAACATTTAACATGTGTTTTCAAACATTAGAAACCTAAGCCTTATGCTTTTGATTTTCAAACTTTCTTTTCATAACACTTATTTTGAATTGAATCTTTAAGTCCACTTTGACCATTTTGTATGTACTTCTAATTGGTAAATATAACCCATTCAAATGTGTTTTTGTGGTTCCAATGACCATTTTCTTATTCAAATTTTCCATAACCTTTAGCTATTAGGTTTGAGTTATCTTTGTGGTAGATGTAATACTCACCTATATCCTTAGTGATGGACAATGAGTCTTCCATGCTTATTATAGGGTTAACCCCTCACTAGCATGTCGAAGCTATCCTCACATGGTGGATTTGTGGTTTGGTTGAGTTTTATCCCTTTGATAACAAAGGACCTCAAGGCTTTTGGACCAATCAATTCACCAACTTGTTTTGAGATTTTTACCCCGAACTACGAGGTTTTGATCCTAATCTTTTATAAGATGGTACGTAGGCAATGGGTTTATCCATCCAAACACAATGTAAATAAACTTGTATATTCTCTTCTCATCTCTTCAATCATGTTTGCACAAACAAAATTTTCCACAAAGACAACAACCTTATAACAAGTATGAAAAGGGCTCCCTAGGAGTACCTAGGATGTTTTCGGTGCCTAACACCTTCTTGTAGCGGTGTATTCGTTACCATTGGAGATATTAACTAAATCCAAGGTAAATCATACAAAGTTGAGTCGCCACCGCACTTCTATTTATCCAAAGGAATGGTTGGAAAGCGAACAAAAACCTACAAAGTTTTACAAATAAAACTAGTAAAAGACAGAGATCTGGGTAAGGGGGTTGGTTATGTCATGGGAAGGTGTTAGGCACCCAGAACATCCTAGGTACTCCTAGGGAGCCCTTTTCACGCTTGTTGCAAAAGGTTATTTTTTATGAAATTATTTTGTGCAAACATGATTGAAGAGATGAGAAAAGAATATACAAGTTTATTTACATTTTGTGTTTGGATGGATAAACCCATTGCCTACGTACCTTCTCATGAAAGATAAGGATCAAAACCCCGTAGTTCGGGTAAAAAATTTCAAAACAAGTGGGTGAATTGATTGGTCCAAAAGCCTTATGGTCTTTTGTTATCAAAGGGAGAAAACTCAACCTGAAAAACCACAAGTCCACCATGTGAGGATAGCTTCGACATGCTAAAGAGGGATTATGCCCTATAATAAGCATGGAAGACTTATTCTCCATCACTAAGGACATAGGTGAGTATTATATCTACCACAAAGATAACTCAAACCTAATAGCTAAAGGTTATGAAAAATTTGATTTGGAAGTGGACATTGGAACATCAAAGAAACACATTTGAGTGAGTTGCATTAACCAATTAGAAGTATGTACAAAATGGTCAAAGTTGATTTAAAGATTCAATTCAAAATGAGTATTGTGAAAAGAAATTTGAAAATCAAAGGCATAAGGCCTAGGTTTCTAATGTTGAAAACAAGTGAAAATGTTTGCACAAAAGTTTTTTGGTTTGGGTTAAAGGATGAAAAAGGATCAAGGTTAAGCATGCAAGAGGTGGATGAAAAAGGGATAAAGCCACAATAGGAGTTCCTTTCTAAAGATCATAGAGATGATCCAAGTAAGTTCCTTGGGAATTAGGCGACAAAAGGTATAAACAATAAGCAAGTCTCAAGAGAGAACCACAGAAAGAGGAAACAGAATGCCAATCAATGGACTTACATCCAACTCCTAACAACAAAACTGGAAACAGAATGCCAATATATGGACTTACATCCAACTCCACAAGAACAAACAGGAAACAGAATGCCAATAGATGGACTTATATCTAACTCCTCAAAATAAACACATGAGCAAAAGCAAACACATGCGAAGCAATCACACAAACAATGCATCACACACTATACACAAACAAGAGGCTCAATCAAATAGGTGGGCTTTAGTCAAGAGGGGTCATATCATCCTCGACAAACAAGCCAAACTGTGATGGTTGAAATTCTAGTTATTAGACTTTCGATGTCACACGGGTTGTTATGACATTCGATTCTGCGCAGACAAGAATTATGCAGAACTTAAAAGTAAGTGCAGTAAATAACACAAGTAATTGTTTACCCAGTTCAGTCCAACATGACCTACGTCTGGGGGCTACCAAGCCAGGGAGGAAATCCACTATTAGTAGTATTAATTCAGACCTTAAACCAACTGTTTAACCCTATCACTTAATACCTACCCAATGCAATTTCAATCTTACACTAAGATCAGAGTTCCTACTCACTCCCCCTCAATCACCTCAATGATTACAACCTTTAATTACAATTAAAGACAATTGTGAAGTCACACTTCAAACAACTCTTGATTGTGCTTAACAGCTTTAATCAAGATACACAGCACTCACGCTTAAAAGCTTAGAGTGACACAACACTTACAACTCAATGAACACCCTATACCAATGCTATCATCTCAGTGATAATAGCTTGGCTTACAAGATACGTCTAATACAAGACCCACAAAAATACAGCAGTGAAGTATGATGAACACACTAAATCTTCACGCCTAAAATCCCCAGTTCTGAATGAAGGATTGCCATCCTTTTATATTGCAGCACTTGGGCCTTGTACTTGTATTTTCCTGAAATTAAGGTCACGCGAGTTCCCCTAAATTCCACATCTAGGTTGCTAACAAATAGGCTATTTGTTAGGTTCATAAATTGTAGCTTGGTTGTTGGTTTCCTGGATTTTCTCCCAGCTGTTGAATCCCTGAAGAATAGCCTGAGAAAAATGCTGAAACAGAAAAACTAAACAACCTACAATATAGCATACACTGTCAAGAATGAATGTCACAACATGCAGTTTGACATCCAAATCAAGGACCATATGCTAGGTCTGTTATTCCTGAAAACAGACAGTACAAATTTGCTGAACTGTACAAGACCAATTTGTCCATACCTCAGTATCAGCGTACATTAATAAATGTCAACACATCCAATTTGACATTTACACAATTAGCCTTATGTCAGGTTTGTTATCCTCCTGAAGAACAGACTGAGATACATACTAAAGTGTAGCAGAAAACCACTCTGCCTATTGTTCAGTATATGCTGTCAATGATGAATGTCATAACATCCAATTTTACATTCAGATAGTAGGCCTTATGCCAGGTCTGGTATTTCCTTGATAACCAAACTGAAAATAAATACTGAGTTCTAACCGAACACAAACTGTTCTATTCCTCAGTATCTGTTGACAGGGATGAATGTCATAACATCCAGTTTGACATTCAATAAATCTTGTATTAGCTAATCCTGCAGTATACTACTCAAGTATGTCATGACATCAGCCAAGACATCAGAGTACAACTAGATATTCTAACATACAATGCAGTCAAACAAACATCTCCACAACATGTCATGACATCAGTCACGACATTAGAATCCAGCTAGTGTTTTACCATACAATGCAGCCAATTAAACATCTACATACTCCCCCTTTGGCAAATTTTTGGCTAAAACACTTTGGTCTCACAACAGAGTCCATAGCAGCGGAAATCACACATCTAGCAGGAAATTAACCTAGCTAATACACTAAGAGTAGCAGCACACTCACACAAATGGAAGTTAAATAAAAACTTCACATATCAGCACACATACAGAAGTTAAATAAAAACTTCTAATTGCAGCATACATAAACACACTCACACTCATAGAAGTGGAACATCTGCTGCAGCACAACCTCTGGATTAGAGGATCTTGAATATCTGTCCTGAATATCTGTTTAGCAATAAGCAAAACAATTTGTTGTCCTGGGGTATCACCTGTTACTCCCCCTTTTTGTCAAAAATGTTGCCAAAGGAACACTTTAAATTACAGATCCACATAAACAGAGTTACATATAAATGACAGAATTACAGACTTGGTTTTACTTCACAGTTTCAACCAAGTCAACACCCACTTGATCTTGCTTCACAACTTTGATCAAGTAGTCACACACTCTTGCTTTACAGTAGGTACCACCATATCAGATGCCATGACTTTGTGTCTGACATCCAGAACCACTCATGCATGAACATTGTCCTTGAACTCCTGCAGGTGCATAGGCTATCTCAAGTTAGGATATCTCCTTAACCTCGTGTTGCCACACTTGTTGCAAGTGACCTAGCTATGATCTGTTGACCAATCGGAGCATACTTCCAATTGTTTAATAGGCAGAGATATTAAACAATACATCCCAAACATCATTGGTTGCTATAAGTTCTCAGAGAGACATATTCCCAGTTTGCCCCTTAAGTTTTCAAACTGAGTAGCATCCAGAGCCTTTGTAAATATGTCAGCCAGTTGAAGTTCAGTGGCTACATGTTCCAAGGTAATCACTTTGTCTTCCACCAGATCTCTGATAAAGTGATGTCTAATGTCAATATGTTTGGTCCTGCTGTGTTGGATGGGATTCTTGGAAATATTGATGGCACTGAGATTATCACATAACAATGTCATGACATTTTGAGAGACATTGTACTCAGTGAGCATCTATTTCATCCAAACCAGTTGGGAATAACTACTTCCAGCTGCTATGTATTCAGCCTCTGCAGTGGACAGAGATACAAATTCTGCTTCTTGCTGAACCATGATATGAGATTGTTTCCCAAGAAGAAACATCCTCCTGATGTGCTTTTTCTGTCATCAGCACTCCCAGCCCAGTCAACATCACAGTACCCAGATAGGACAGGCTCAGAACCATGTGAGTACAGCATCCCATAATCACAAGTCCCATTGATGTACTTGAGAATCCTCTTGACTTGATTCAAGTGGCTCACTTTGGGCTCTGCTTGGTATCTAGCACACACTCCAACTGCATAGGAAATGTCAGGTCTACTTGCAGTTAGGTATAGAAGACTACCTATCATGCTTCTATACAAACATTGGTCAAGAATGGGCCCTCCATCATCTTTGGTTAACTTTAGATGAGTAGGTGCAGGAGTTCTCTTGTGCCTAGCATTATCCATACCAAACTTCTTAACTATGTTTTTGGCATACTTGCTTTGGGAGAGAAACATAGAATCCTCCATTTGGTTGACTTGCATTCCAAGAAAATAAGTCAGTTCCCCAACCAGACTCATTTCAAACTCAGATTGCATTTGGTGAACAAAATGTTTTACCATTTGCTCTAACATTCCACCAAAAACTATATCATCCACATAGATTTGAGCAATCATGATTTTTCCATCTTCATCCTTCACAAACAAGGTCTTATCTGTCCCACCTTTTCTGTATCCATTTGAGGTCAGAAATTCAGTCAACCTTTCATACCAAGCTCTAGGTGCTTGCTTCAACCCATACAAGGCTTTCCTCAACTTGTACACATGCTTAGGTTGGTTAGGATCACAAAACCCTTTCGGTTGTTCCACATAGACTTCTTCATTTAAGTAGCCGTTTAAGAATGCACTCTTCACATTGTAGCGGTGTATTCGTCACTTTATGATTTATTGATTAAACCAAAAGCAAAGTATACAAGGAATCGAGTCGCCACCGCACTTTTATTTATCCAAAGGAATGGCTAAATAGCGAACAAAAGCCTACGAAGTTTTACACATAGAAAACTAATGAAAAGATCAGAGAACTAGGTAAGGGGTTAATTACACAATGGGAAGGTGTTAGGCACCCAAAACGTCCTAGGTACTCCTAGGGAGCCCTTTTCACACTTGTTGTACGAAATGTTATTTGTTTATGAAATATTTATTGTGCAAACATGGATTGAAGGGATGAGAAAAGAATGTACAAGTTATTATTTTTTGTGTTTGAACGGATGAACCCGTTGCCTACGTACCTTTCCATGGAAGGTAAGGATCAAAACGCCGTAGTTCGGCTAAAAGATTTCCAAAATATGAGTGGGTTCATTTTAAAACAAAATCCCTAAGGTCTTTCGTTATCCACGGGAGAAAACTCAACCTTATACAAACAACAAGTCCACCATGTGAGAAAAGCTTCAACTTGCTAGTGAGGGGTTAATCCTATAATAAGCAAGGAAGTCTTATAATTCAATCACTAAGGACAAAAGGTGAGATTAACATCAACCAACTAGGATAAATCAAACCTATGGCTAATGTATGAAAACTTATCAAGAATGGACAAAGCCACAAAACAATTGAATGAATGAAGTTAACCAATTAGGATTTATTCACAAAAGATGGGCAAAGTATGATTAGAATTCAATTCAAAAGAAGTATTATGAAGATGAAGTTTGAAAAAAAATCAAAGGCCTAGGACCTAGGTTTCTAATTTGAAAAGAAGTGAAGATGTTTGCACAATATTTTTCAGGTTTTGGGTTAACATGCAAAGATGGAGGTTTAAAGAAACAAAAGGTGGGAGGGTGAGGAAGTAAAACATCTTAGATGTTCACCTCTTGAAATCATATGTAGATGATTCAAGTGATTCCTTTGGAATAAGGCAACAATGCAAATAACAGATGAGCAAAGCAAATGGATACCAGATGCCATTCAATGGACTTATACCAATCTCCTAAAACAAACATGGATACCGGATACCAATCAATGGATTTACACCAATCTCCTAAAACAAACATGGATACCGGATACCAATAAATGGATTTACACCAATCTCCAAAAACAAAACTGGATATCGGATGCCAATCAATGGACTTATACCAATCTCCTAAAACAAAAGAAGCAATGGTACCAGATGCCAATCAATGGACTTATACTGATCTCCCACCATATCATAGGGACAACTGCCAAGTAATGGACTTATGCTTGTCTCCTCCATGGATAAAGCAAAAATGCTACAAAGCAAAGTTTATGAAATGATATACAAATGATGATGATAAATGCACAAAGGCACACTCAAGCAAATATGCACAAATGAATCAATTAAGCAGACAATCAAGTCAGTTAGCACACACTATATACAATCAATTAGGCTCAAGAAAGGTTAGACTTTACAGTCAACTGGAATGGGTATTTTGTGCTCTTAACCCTAACATTGAGAGTTAGGGTGAAGCAGATGAAATGGAGATGAGGGGTGTGCCTCATAGCTCTTATCCCTGGTCTGGGAGAGCTTTAAACAATAGAATGTGTGGGAGTTCAGAAAGTTGGAACTCTTCTCCACATATGACTCTATAAGATCTTGGGTTATTATCCATAATGCATCAACACATTGTGCGAGCAAAGTGGATGACACACTGAGTAGCAGGAGATGGACTACACATCTCTTTTATCTGCCAATTGCCTCATAAGAGGACTTTTCCTGCTTGGCACAAAAATTAAACAATCACAAGCATTGCTTCTTAAGGAGGACTTCAGACAGGTGCCTGCCCACATAACAGGACAGGTCTTCCAGACTACATGAAGAAGAGAGGTTATACCTAAGTGGTTAAGCAACCAAGCAAAAGCAAGTTCAAAGTGAACTTAAAGCAACTTATGTACCTGTGGAAACATCAAACAAATCAGTACAAAGTTCAGACAATCAAACAACAGTCAATAAGCAACCAACAATCCCAATGTACAAAATGTGTAAGCCAAAAGTCAAACTCAAATGAGCTAACATCAACCTACAAAACACACAAAGATTAGTAATCAAAGTTAAACATCAATGCTCAATTGATGAAGCATCATTAACCATGTAACTTGGATGTTCAACCTGAAATCAAAGCTCAAACATGAGAGGCAAACCACTAGGTCAAAGCCTAGGGTCAAAGATGGAGAAAAAATTTAAAACTGAAGGTGAAATTTAACAAGAATCAACCTTAAATACATCTTAAAACAATCCAAAAGGTCTCACATCAATATCATCAACCAAAAGAATTTCATGATCATTTGAAGTTCAAGGCAATTTTAAAGCTCAAATGTGATCAACCAGAATGAAAAATCTCAATTAAATCAGAAATGATTCAAATAATTCCAAGAAAATTCATGCTCATTCACAACATTCATAGTATGCATCACACAAGAAATCAGGATAATTGGAGATCATTTGGCATGGCAAACACATCACATAAGTTGAACATCAAAAGGTGTGACACAAATTGTTACACCAAATTAACATGATCATGAAACAGAAATGATAAATGGTAAAAATACCAAATCAACACCAAAATGTCAAGCAAAGTGTCTAGTTTCATCATGCAAATTTTCACAATCATTGGATCAAAGACCAACATTTCACAAATGAATAAGCAAGGCAAGGTACAAAATGGATACATGTTCAAACATTCTAGCACAAAAAATTATCCAGCCAAGCAAAACTTGTGAAAATATGATCAAAAAATAATAGACAAAAAATGAAACACAATGCAAAAAACCTGGCAATTTTTGGATGATTATTCAATTTAATATGAATTTTGCAAGTTGAAGAAAAATTAAAAAAATGTATGAAGCAAGCATATGGAATCATGGAGGGAAAGTGGAAAATATAGCATGGCATTTGAACTAATTGTCTCCGCTGGGAATCGAAGTAGGGACGGATTTGAAATTTTGCACGCCAAGCCTTGAAATGATGCGTTTCATTTATCCATGTGGCTTGGTCAAAGCGCAGTCAAACGTGGAGAGCCAATCAGAAGCTAGCATGGCAATCAGCATGCACCAATCACACGCGAGCCCTATTCTAACACATTCAGCAACGGAAAAGCGTGGCCTAATGGATTAAAACGTTGCCAAAACATGAACAGCATCATCTTCATCGTGAATCTCATGAACAGTGGATGCATCAAGAACAAAATTCTCAGAAATCAAAATTGAACACATCAATACGTAGATCCTTCACTCTATGTCACGAATCCATGCATGGTTTAGCCTAATTCCAACTATCATGAGCAAATCGAAGCCAACAACATTCATGCACAAAACTTTAAACAACCCTAACTCATTCAATATTGCACGAAATTTCATGGTTCAAAGCTCAGCATCACCAGCAAACTTAGATCTACAACAATAGCATGAGAATTTTAAGAATTAAAGAGATCAATTGGTAACCTCTTTGAAGAGCAGAACTGGAATTCATGTAGTTCAAGGCTTTATGATGCTTTACAGTTCTTCTATAATGCTCGTACAAGTGATTGGAGAAGAAAATGGAGCTCAATTGCACACGATCTCACCAAAATCTTGATTCACCATTGTTGTTTCAAGCTTCAAGAATGCTTCAATACTGCACCACTCCTCTTGCTTCCACGTGCAAAGTTACTCAAGAACACTTCAGAAACAAGGATCAAGCAATGGAAATGGATTGAATGTGAAGAAATTGCAAGAAATTTTTTATAGAAAATTTTGAGTGTTTTGATCTAGATCTGAAATTGTGATTGTTGTTATGAAAAGCAGTTAGGGTTTTAGTATATATATGTCATGCTAATCACCCTTTAATCATGTTTAAGCCAATGCTAATGGTAATTAACAAGAATGAGGTGTAAGTGCAAATTTGGTTTTTACCCTTATGCATGAAAATTCATGTGAACAGTGCACGAAATTCATTTTAATTCCACTTAAAATTCTGTTTTGGAGCTAATGGCAATGGTAGAATGTTCAAATAATGCACCAATTTTAAATTTCATAATTTCCCTCCAAAAATCCAATGAATTACCAAATAATAAAATGAATAAAATTTGTGCAATGCAATGCATGTTTTGGAATTTAGAGGTCACAAGAAGAACAATGCAAAAAGAGCCATCCAATTTGGAGTTTTGGTTGAGAAGTTATGCCCATTTGAATCTTCAAGTACACTTTGCCATGTTTTGATCATATCTCCTTAACCACACATGAGAAATTGATGATCTTGGACTTTTTGAAAATGGGAGAGAAAGATCTACAACTTTCATGTTCAACAAAATTTCTTTTGAAGCATTTTTGGTGATGTAATTTGAAGTTGAAGTTAGGTTAAAACCTTTCCATTTTTGGCAAATTTGAATTATAGGTCACTTTCTATTTTTGGAAAGTTTTGACCTGACTTTAAATTCGTCAATGTTGATGTTTGAAATGTCAAATGAGACTTGTTTGAACATGAATGTAGTATTTCTAATCACTTCCCACCTCCAAATCCACAGTTGACTTGGCAGTTGACTTTCTATGTCTTCAGTTGACCTGGCAATGTTCTGATGAAATTCAAGCCTCTACCACTTGGGATTTTGCTTCAAAATGGCATCATGGTTCATATGAGCTCTTGTGAATGATTATGGGGTCCAAATTCTCAAGAATGGCCACCATCTATTGCTCAATGACTGTCTTTGATTGTCTTGACTGTTGATTGCTTTATCTGCAAGACAAAGGTTAGATGACATATTTTTGTACTTTTGGTTAGTGGTAAAAATAAAAGCCATGATATACAAATGCAAAACATGCTTGGTGATCAAGAACCACTCTCAAAAAGATAACCCATCCATAGGGAAGGAAGCAAGGTGCACAATGATCCTTGAGGCAATGAAATGATATGATATGATGCCATGAGGGATCTTAGGAACAAAATTGGGGTCTTACAGATGCCCCTATTTAAGGTCATTCTAGCCGGAGAAGTGAAGTTTAGAAATCTTCATCTCGACACGGTAGAATGGGCTTAAATAACAGTAATGAGACAAATTTTGGTCCCTAAGAGACCTCATGATGCAGATGTATGCATGTAAAAGAAACAAACTCTGTGGGGATATGGGTCCACAAAGAAGGAAAGACGATCCATCGGAGTAATATACTCACTAGGAACAAAGACTCTAACAGGACTTTCATGGGGAAAAAGAAAAAGAATGCGTGAGCAGGACACGACTATGAATTAGGGTAAAACTGACACGGCGTGAACATGACACGACTGGACTGGAGACCTCACTGGGGAGTGAAGGACTCAAACTAGGGAAAAGAAGAATTCCAAAGGAAGACACCTCCATTGGAAAGACACAAGCCGACTCAAACTATCCACGAAGGATACTTCGGACGAAAATCCGGACTCGAACTGGGGAAAGATTCACACAGAACCTCCCTGCCGGGGGAAAATTGCATATATTGGGAAAAACGCCAATACAGCAAAAGGGTAAAATCACAACGGAAACTCCACTGGAGAATGTCTAACAAAAAGACTCTCCTAGGGAAGCAACAAAGAAATGAGGTGTTACCGGTATAAGGGTAACAAACTCAGGAAGAATGATCTAAGACCGGTATAAGGGTGAGAGATATCAATCAACCAAACATCTGAGAATGACCTGAAAAATGTATATCAACTCAGGAAAATCTGACCCCACAGGGGACCAAGGTCATAATAGGGAGCAGAAAGGAAGGACCACCAGGGATACCGGTTACTAGGTATATAATAGGTGACCGACCAAAGCGTGAATTGGTATATATGCCAAAACACTCATCATCCGAAAGGAGGGCTTGAAAAGCAAATCGACTTACAGGATGGACATTTGAATCCGCAACGGGAAAACGCATCTTACTCCGCTGGGGAAACAAACCCAAAGAGCGCATGAGATATAATATCCATTACCGTCAGAACGTAGATATTGTACTCGCATGAGCTATATTATCTATTACCGTCAGAACGTAGATAATATACTCACATGGAAGGAACACCAGGGATACCGGTTACTGGGTATATAATAGGTGACCTACCGAAACGTGAATTGGTATATATGCCAAAACACTCATCATCCTGAAAGAGCAAAACGCAAACTTATCAAAGGATGGATATTCGATTCTACAAAGAATACGAATCTTACTCCGCTGGGGGAAATCAACAAAGGATTCCAACCAAAGAGCGAAAGAGATATATCATTCATTACCGTCAGAACGTGAATAATATACTCGAAAAGGAAGAGACACCAGAGATACCGGTTACAGGGTATATAATAGGTGACCAACCAAAAAGAGAGACAATCGTTACCATCAACAACAGGGTAAACGAAAGATAACTCACAGGGGATAAATTGCAAGCATCCGGCAATTATCTAGGAAACAAAGAAATATTCGATTCCACAAAGGAATACGAATCTTACTCGATTGGGGAAACACAACAGACTTCGACTGAAGAGTGCATGAGATATATTATCCATTACCGTCAGAACGTGGATAACATACTCGCATGGAAGATTATCCATAACCGGTTACAGGGTTAACAAAGGATAAATCAACCGAAAAGAAAGGCATCGGGATACCAAAACTAGGTATATAAAGATGACCGATCAGGGGGAGCAACAATCATTACCAAGCAAAAGGATAAATGAAAGAAAAACTCACTGGGATGCATTGATAAACATCAATGATCCGGGGAACAAATCACTGGAAAACGGTGAAAGGACCCACTGAGGATAAAATTGCTAGCATCCGACAATTATCCAAAAGACTTGCTGGAGATACAATTGCTAGCAAACGGCAATTACCTAGAAGCAAGGAGGAATATCAACATCGAATACTGGATGAAGATAACCACAAAGAGTAACCATCATCGGTTAGGATGAACAACAAGGTTAACTCTGCAAAGGGGAGAAATTAGGGTTTACAACTACCGAATACAGGGTAGAAGACCAAAACTCTGGCTAAGGATAAAATTGCTAGCATCCGGCAATTATCCACAAAAAGCACAGACTCCGTTGGGATAAAAAACCACAACAACATAGGATTTACAACTACCGAATACGGGGTAGAAGACCACAAAATCGACCATCAACCAGAATGAACCACAAAGGTTACCTCTTCTAGGGGATAAAAGATAGGACTTACAACTACCGAATACTGGGTAGTGGCCAACAACTCTGATGAGGATAAAAAGATAGGGTTTACATCTACCGAATACTGGGTAGAAAACCAACAACGTTCGCGTGGGAATGAAAGAATCACAATTCCTCACGGGAAACAAAATAGGGTTTATAACAAACCACCAACTGCTGAGGAGCAGAAAAACTAGGATTTACAACTACCGAATACTGGGTAGAAAACCAACGACTCTTGCTGAGGAATAAAAGGTATATAACCACAAATTCCGCCAAGAAGAGGGAACCTAGGACTTACAACTACCGGTATAAGGGTAGAGGCCCAAAAGATTCCGCTGGGGATAAAAGAATTTTTTGCCGGTTACTGGGCAATTCATTCATTTATTCCACAGGGAAGCACGAGAAATAATTGACAAATAGCCAATTCAGGATCAAACCGAAAAGACAGACTGAATCAAGACTCATCCTACGAGGATATAACTCAATAGGAAGATCCATCCCAATATATGTGTTTGGGAGGAAACGGAAGAAACCGTCATCCACGAGGATATATCTCAGTGGGGAACTGCAGAAGGAAAGACAGACACTTTCTACTTATGGGCTGACTCTATGTTGAGAGATTAAACACCTGACATCTGCTTGGGGGAGATCTATTGTGGAGATCTATATCACCCATAGCAGGAGACAACAAACAAGAGATATATGGCAAAAATGCAACATGAATATCTGAATGTTTATGAGTATGCATGAATATGCGGAATTTATGTTTGATGAATGCAGACAAAACAGACATATCTAACACAAACAGTCCCAGGAATCAATCGCCCGGTACTACACTTCCAGAGGAAAACCAACTGGAGAGCCAATCTGCTGGAGATCTTCAAGCTGAAAAGCAAAGATCTGCGGGGAGGCAAGAGAGGTCATAGATATCAAAGAAATCACAAAATCTCTGAGTGATGGATCAACAATCAACCCAACTGGGGTACAGAAAGTCACAACAGGCATAAACAGCCACAAAGACAAATCTGTTGGGGAAATGAAGAAATCCCGAGATTTCTGTAGGGGTCCTCAGTATCAACTGGGAAACAAGAGTTCACTACACAAGCAAGAACTGCTGAAGAGAACAGAACACACAAGTAGAATCTAGCCGCACAAGCAACTCTACTGGGAATACTGTCAGCCACTCCATCGGGGATACACCCACTGAGGGAAAAGTAGATCACAAAAGTAGATTCTGCAACAAGCCATTCTACTAGGGATCAAAGCATCAGGAAATCAACCAAATCTATGGATGATAGATCACCGACCGACCCAACTGGGGAAACAGAGATTTCAACAGGCAGAAACTGCCACAAAAGCAACTCTGTTGAGGATATCACTCCGTTGGATATACCAACTCTAGCGGGGATGCAGTAGGGAAATCATACAGATACAATCCATCATACCACCAATCTACTGGTGGCTCCACTGGGAATGAGGAGGAGAGCTGGGGATCAACCACCAAATGCTGCTCTGCTGAAGGAATAAGAGGTGAAAACCTCAACAAGCGCTCTGATGGGGAGATATAGCATAAACGCAATCCATCATATCAACAATTCTGCTAGCGACTGTGCTGAGGAAAGTGATGAAATACCGGGATGTCAACCTATCCACCACTGAATCTTCCAAAAGGAAAACAACCATGCTGAGGAGAGAACATTGTTGGAGAGGACTGTGAAGTCTCAACAAACAATCTGCTTAGGGAACAAAATCTCCACACAAGCTCTGCTTGGGGAACAACCCCAACAACAGAATCTGGAGAAAGAGGATACAACCATGCCAGGAATATGAACAAATGTCTTACCTGTTGGAAATCATGCCACCCTCGGGAGAGCACTGAGAAATTCTTAAGTATCCTTTCATCATTGTGAATGTTCACTTTGTTTAAAATAAATTTGAAAAAAAAATTATGTGTTTAAAACAATGACATTTTATCAATTAAAACATGCAAAACATTTGTTAAATTGAAACAAATAAGAGTGCAAATAATTAGATAAAAGCTCAAATTGATTTGATGGAATGGTAGTCTGCAAAGGGCAAGACTCCATAGATCTGTACAAATATGAAATCAGTGATATATATTGGAAGAGGGCTACATTGAACATAATGATCCTTTCTCTACCAATTTTAATCTCGATGTATTCGAAGCTTCAATCGACGGCGAATCGAGAATCTCTGACGAAAAGACAGCTACGGAACAGAAAGTCTTATCCGGATGCAGTTACTTGCCAAATCCCTAATTTTTGCCTAGATTGCCCTAGGGTGAGGTGCTCAATCTAGCGGGATGCAAATATTCTTTTTCATGTCTCTAATTTTTGCCTGGATCACCCTTGCGGGTTTTCCACCGAGACGCTCATTTTTTCCTAAGCCGCCCTTTCGGGTTTTCAACTTAGCGAGCTATTCTGTTTTTCTTTATACTCCTTTTTTAGGCAAAGTATTTCTTGACTGCATCTGAATTCACAGGACGAGTGAAATCCTCCCCATCCATTGTTGTAAGCATCAAAGCCCCGCCTGAAAAGGCTCTCTTAACAACATATGGACCCTCATAGTTTGGAGTCCACTTGCCCATGGAATCGGGCGCGATAGACAAGACTTTCTTGAGCACGAGGTCACCTTCTCGGAACACACGAGGCTTGACCTTCTTATCGAATGCTTTCTTCATTCTCTGCTGATATAACTGACCATGGCACATGGCAGTCAATCGCTTCTCTTCAATCAAATTCAGCTGGTCGTAACGACTCTGAATCCATTCAGCATCAGTCAACTTGGCTTCCATCAAGACTCTCATTGATGGGATCTCCACCTCTACTGGGAGAACAACCTCCATGCCGTAAACAAGAGAGAAAGGGGTTGCCCCTGTTGAAGTGCGGACAGATGTACGATAACCATGCAAAGCAAATGGCAGCATCTCATGCCAATCTTTATATGTAACTGTCATCTTCTGGATAATCTTCTTGATATTCTTATTAGCAGCTTCAACAGCCCCATTCATCTTCGGTCTGTAAGGAGAGGAATTATGGTGTGCAATCTTGAACTCAGCGCACAACTCTTCCATCATCTTATTATTCAGATTAGATCCATTATCAGTAATGATCTTATCTGGCACACCATAACGGCAAATCAGCTGGTTCTTGATAAACTTCACAACCAACTGCCTGGTCACATTCGCATACGAAGCGGCTTCAACCCACTTGGTGAAGTAATCAATTGCTACGAGAATAAACCTGTGTCCGTTGGACGCTTTCGGTTCAATCATGCCGATCATGTCGATTCCCCACATAGAGAAAGGCCATGGTGATGAAATCACATTCAGAAGTATCGGAGGAATATGAATCTTATCCGCATAAATCTGACACTTGTGGCATTTCTTCACATATTTGCAGCAGTCAGACTCCATTGTCAGCCAATAGTAGCCTACTCTCAACATCTTTCTTGCCATGGCATGTCCATTGGAATGAGTACCAAATGAACCCTCATGGACCTCAGTCATTAACAGGTTTGCTTCGTGTCTATCCACGCATCTGAGCAGAACCATGTCAAAATTTCTCTTATACAGCACTTCACCGCTGAGGTAGAAACTGCCTGACAACCTTCTTAAAGTTTTCCTATCCTTCACAGATGCCCCAGGCGGGTAGACCTGGTTCTGGAGGAAATTCTTGATATCAAAATACCAAGGTTTGTCATCATTCACTTCTTCAACTGCAAACACGTGAGTTGGTCTATCCAAGCGCATCACGGTGATATTGGGAACTTCATTCCAATACTTGACCACAATCATCGAAGCAAGCGTAGCAAGCGCATCTGCCATCCGATTATCCTCTCGAGGAATATGATGAAACTCAACTTCTGTAAAGAACGTTGAAATCCTCCTCGCATAATCTCTGTACGGAATGAGACCTGGCTGATTCGTCTCCCATTCACCCTTGATCTGATTGACAACCAGGGCCGAATCACCAAAAACATCAAGATGCTTGATTCTCAAATCAATACATTCTTTCAGTCCCATAACACAGGCTTTATACTCAGCCATATTATTCGTGCATTTGAAAGTTATCCTTGCTGTAAACGGAATATGCGTGCCGTGAGGAGTAATGATTACTGCCCCAATTCCATTTCCATACTGATTTACAGCGCCATCAAACACCATCGTCCATCTGGAACCAGGTTCCGGACCTTCATCAAGTGTAGGCTCATCACAATCTTTCATTTTCAAATACAGAATCTCCTCATCTGGGAAGTCGTACTTAACAGACTGATGATCTTCAATCGGCTGGTGCGCTAAATGGTCAGCCAAGATACTACCTTTAATAGCTTTCTGAGCTCGATACTCGATATCATACTCAGATAACAACATCTGCCAACGGGCAATCCTCCCAGTTAAAGCAGGCTTCTCGAAGATATACTTGATTGGATCCATTTTGGATATCAACCAAGTTGTATGCTTTATCATGTACTGGCGCAAACGCTTAGCAGCCCAAGCCAAAGCACAACACGTCTTCTCAAGCATAGAGTATCGAGACTCACAGTCAGTAAACTTCTTACTGAGGTAGTAAATAGAAGATTCTCTCTTCCCTGATTCGTCTTGCTGACTGAGTACACAACCCATCGAGTCTTCAAGAACAGTCAAATACATGATCAGAGGTCTATCTTCTATAGGCGGAGACAAGATCGGAGGTTCAGACAGATACTCTTTGATACTGTCGAAAGCTTTCTGGCAATCCTCGGTCCAATCATGAGACTGATCTTTCCGGAGGAGCTTGAATATCGGCGCACATGTGGCAGTCATGTGGGATATAAATCTGGAAATATAGTTCAAGCGGCCAAGGAAACCTCGGACTTGCTTTTCAGTTATGGGTGTAAGCATCTCTTGTATTGCTTTGACCTTTGCAGGATCAACTTCAATACCTCTCTCGCTGACAACAAAACCCAACAACTTTCCAGAACGGACTCCAAATGTACATTTGTTCGGATTCAGACGAAGTCTAAACTTCCTCAAACGCTGAAAAAGCTTCAACAAATGCTCAACATGTTCAACTTCCGTTCGGGACTTAGCAATGATATCATCAACATAGACCTCTATCTCCTTGTGCATCATGTCATAAAACAAGGTAGTCATAGCACGTTGATACGTGGCTCCGGCGTTCTTCAAACCGAAGGGCATCACTCGATAACAGAATGTTCCCCAAGGTGTGATGAATGTCGTCTTCTCCATATCTTCGGGTGCCATCTTGATTTGATTATAACCGGAAAATCCGTCCATAAACGAAAGACTTTGAATTTAGCTGTATTGTCTACCAACATTTTAATGTGTGGTAGAGGAAAATCATCTTTTGGAATAGCTTTATTCAAATCTTTGTAATCAATACACATACGGACTTTTCCGTCTTTCTTTGGCACAAGCACAATATTGGCTACCCATTGAGGATATGTAGAAGTCACCAGAAACCCCGCATCAATTTGCTTCTGAACTTCCTCTTTGATCTTCACTGCCATATCTGGATGAGTTCTTCTGAGCTTCTGCTTCACAGGCACGCACTCAGGCTTCAAAGGCTGGAAATGTTGCACAATATTTGTATCTAGACCCGGCATGTCTTCATACGACCAAGCAAAGATATCGGAATATTCTCGTAGCAGACTAATCAACCCCTTCTTAACAGACTCTTCAAGAAGTGCCCCAATCTTCACCATACGAACACGATCCTCAGACCCCAAGTTGACTGTTTCCAGATCTTCGAGGTGCGGCTGAATGATCTTCTTCTCGTGCTCAAGGAGACGGGTAATCACATCAGGAATCCCTTCAACATCATCTTCCTCTGCCTCAAATACAGGGAATTCAAAATTGGAAGATGGCGTTGGATCATTATGCTCAATGGGTTTTAGAATCAACCTGCATAATGATTTTGGATAATAAAAGCTTTAGAATTTAAACAAACAAATCATTATGCAGATGAAAAGATTGCTTTTATTCTTGTTTTTTAGGGTTTTTTGTGATCACTGATTTGATGCAAAAGCAAAAAGTGAAAACAAATGGAAAAACAAAATGTTTAATAATGCATTAATTGAATGAAAATATCATTGTATAAATGCTGCCAACAATATCATCACTTCTCCTTTTGGCATGGGAGAAGGGTTTTGAACAAAGTGAACAAATTACGCTGACTTATGAATGACCGTAGGAACATCCACAGCGACCCAATTGTGGCAGATCCCGCCAGGGATAACGAAGTTGCTCAAATCCTCTGCATCTTCTTCCAGAATAGCAGCAGCTTCCTCAACTTGATCAGCATGGATGAAACCTCCACTCTTGAACAGTCCTTGCTCATTGAATGCCCCAGAAGAATAGCCAATGCCAGCCCGGGATTTATTGTCTTCAAGGTCGATCATCTTTCCTAAACCAGCAACTGCACCACATTCAATGGCCAGTTTCGCATCACGGTAGGAAGCAAATGAAGGTGACTTCTTCTCAATTGGCTCAGCAACAAATAAAGCTTGGAAAGGCGTTCCAACTTCATCTTCAGCGTCAATATATGAGAAAGAAGACAGGTGGCTAACCAGGAGAGCCTTTTCTCCCCCTACCACGACCAGTTTCTTATTCTTAACGAATTTCAGCTTCTGGTGTAGGGTGGATGTCACGGCGCCAGCCTCGTGAATCCATGGTCTACCAAGGAGACAGCTATAAGATGGGTGGATATCCATAACCTGAAAGGTAACTTGGAAATCACTTGGTCCAATCTTGATTGGGAGATCAACTTCCCCAATCACGGTCTTACGCGACCCATCAAAAGCTTTCACAACAACACCACTCTGCCTCATGGGAGGCCCCTGATATGACAATCTAGAAAGAGTGGTCTTTGGCAATACATTTAGAGATGACCCAGTGTCCACCAGCACGTTGGACATGGCGTCGGTCTTGCAGTTCATGGAAATATGTAAAGCCATGTTGTGGTCTCTTCCCTCCTCAGGGAGATCAGCATCCCAGAAACTCAAAGTGTTACAAGCAGTAATGTTTGCAACTATACTGTCAAACTGTTCAATCGTGACATCATGATCAACATAAGCCAGGTCCCAAATTTTCTGCAGAGCATCCCTATAGGGTTCTGAATTCAGAAGCAATGATAGCACGGAGATCTTGGACGACGTTTGTAGAAGCTGGTCTACAACATTCTACTCACTCTTCTTGATGAGCCTCAGCATCTCATCACATTCTTCATTCACAGTGCCACTCGGGCCAACAGAAGAAACAAGAGTCTTTTGTACAGAGGAGGGTTTGGCAACAGGTGCCGGATTCGGAACATTCACTACAGTCCCAACCGGACGCTCAGCAGAATCAGAACCAACAGCTCTTGCCTGAGGCTTAGGTGCTGAAAACACGCGACCACTTCGGGTCAACCCGCTCACGTCAGCAATATTAACAACGGAAGTTGAAGGCAACGACACTTCTTTCCCATCTTCCACAGCAGCTGGATTATATCGGAAAGGAATAGCTCTATCCGAAGAATAAGGCACAGGGCCTGCGGGCTTGATTACCAGAGAAGGAGAAACCTTCGGCTTGCTACAATCGTAACGGATGACAACAGGCTCAGGTAGCTTGAACACAGGAGAAATCACATTCACTTCTGGTTTGTCTTCATCAATATTTCTGTTCTGAAGAATCTCAATAGTACCCTCATCCAACAGCTCTTGAAGCTCTCTTCGCACTTGGCGACAACCCAATCTATTGATGGAACAGATACGGCATCTGTCATGGTCGTGCTCCATATGACTGTACTGACACAGCAGACGATGCAACTCGACCAATGACTGTCGAATATGACTTACATATTTGACTTTATACTTGCCAGGGCAACCCTGGACCATGTTAACCGACTTCCCATGCTCGGGCAATGGGTTCTTCGTAACATTCGGGCCTGAGTCCTCAAAGCTCAGAATGCCGCATCGCATAAGGTCTTGAACCTTAGTCATCAATGGATAGCAGTTCTCGATATTGTGTCCCGGAGCACCGGAATGATAAACACAATGTTGATCGGGCTTGTACCACCACTGCGGGTTAGCAGGTACAGCCGGAGGCTCTCTGGGAGTAACCAGTTTCCGCTATATTAAAGAGGGATACAGCTCAGCATATGACATAGGAATAGGATCAAAACTGATCTTTTTCCTATCATAATTCAAATTAGCCTGATTACTGGTGCTGCCACGAGGCTTGTAAGCCTATTGCTATGGACGATGTTGCTACTGATACTGAGGTTGTTGCTGATGTTGATGTTGCTGAGAATTATCTCTGAAAACAGGTGCTATATGAGCCACCTGGTGCTGATGACGCACCGGCTTCCTCCTATCAGAGAGTCTTCTAGGTTTAGCATGGGATTGCACAGCATGTGCCTCCCCATCTTTCTTCTTAAACACCCCATATCGTTTAGAAGAGCTTTCATCTTTAGACAATCGTCCTTCCCGGACACCTTCCTCCAAACGCATCCCCATGTTCACCATCTCGGTGAAATCAGAGGGAGCACTCGCGACCATCCGCTCATAATAAAATGAACTAAGAGTCTTCTGAAAGATCTTAGTCATCTCCTTCTCTTCCAGCGGAGGAGTAATCTGAGCTGCTAACTCTCGCCACCACTGGGCGTACTCCTTGAATGTCTCTTTATCCTTCTGGGACATGGCCCTGAGTTGATCACGGTCAGGAGCCATATCAACATTATACTTGTATTGCTTGACGAAGGCTTCGCCAAGATCATTGAAGGATCGGATGTTTGCGCTATCAAGGCTCATATACCAACGAAGAGCTGCACCAGACAAACTATCCTGAAAGTAGTGAATCAGAAGCTGATCATTATCAGTCTGAGTAGACATTTTCCTGGCATACATGACAAGGTGAGCGAGAGGGCAGGTGTTCCCCTTATACTTCTCAAAGTCTGGGACTTTGAATTTGACAGGTATCTTAACACCGGGAACCAGGCATAACTCGGCAGTAGACTTGCCGAACAAATCTTTCCCTCGGAGGGTCTTCAATTCCTTGCGGAGCTCGAGGAATTGGTCATTGATCGCGTCCATCTTTTCATTAACATCTGGGCCCTCAGACGGCTCAGAATGATAGATGGTGTCATCTACCCTGGGAATGGTATGCACGACAGGAGGAGGCATTGCAAGGACCGGACTAGATGCCGTCATAGAAGCAAAGGTAGGAGTTGGAATATCTGGCATGAAACCTGGAGGCATACCCCACGGGAACCCGGCTGGCATGGCATGCGGCACAAAGTGGGCACTGGCGGCTGGCACAGTCGAAGACAAGAAGACCCAATAATTGCTCTGGGGAGGAGTTGCAGGAGGTGGAGATGGTTGATTCTGGGCAGCCAATAATTGCTCCATCAGAGTACCCAATCTGGCGACCTCTTCCTTCAGCTCTCTGTTCTCATGTTCTAACTGATCCATCACTCTTGCAGAATTGGCTCTGGTGTAGTACCGATGAGTCAGCTTGTCTTCAAAATAAATGAAGAGCACAGAGTTAGGCCACAGACAAGAAGACCAGAACAACACCTGCTTATGCAAAATGATGCATGCAATGTTCGTGCATATGCTTTGTTTTTATTTCAAGGAACTTTTAGGGTTCGATTTGCAAATTTGAAATTTTAAAGCATTTAATCGCATATGGAAAATATCTCATCAAATATATTCAAGACAAAGAAGTACAACATTGTTGGTTATTACAAGGGAAAAGGAAAATGAACATCATATGGATCCCTAGAAGCTCGAGATACTGGAAGACGAGATACACAAAGCTTCTTGATCTCTCTCTCATATGCTGCTTCCATATCCGCTTTCTCCTTAGCAAGTCGATCATACTTCCTCTTCCAGAATTTGGAAGACTGAGGAAGCAGAGAAGTCCAGGTATCATTCAGATCATCTATCACCTGATGCTCGAGGAATTCAATCAGAGCGTCCTTCTCCTTGATTTGCTGAAGCAACTCTTCTCTTTCACGGATCCAGGCACGTGAAAGGTCTTCGTCTCTCAACTCCTCTACGCCTTGGTTAGGGAGGGTTGAAGGCCCAACCACAACCAACGGTGTAGGTCTCGGATAATCATAAGGCATAAGATACTCTGATGCTCTCTGTCTGACCCAAGAGGTATATGGCTCCAAAGCAATGCAACTCTTCGGACCCAACTCATTCCTACCCTTCTTGTGAATCTTGCGCCAAGCGCGGACCATCCTGGCCTTCAGACCTTGGGGATCTTTACCCTCCTGAAAGAACACACCTTCTAACAGAATGTTATGAGGTTTATCCTTTAGGGGGAACCCAAGCTGAAGACGTGCTAAAATAGGGTTGTAGCTGATCCCTCCACATGTACCAAGAAGAGGCACATTAGCGAATTCACCATAATAATCAATGATTTGAACTGTATCATACACGCGATCATACCAAGAGATATCGTCATTAGTGAGAGACATGAGTCTCGTAGACCAACGTAGACATTCTTTGTTCTCCTTGAAAGCAACCGTCTGCGATAAGTGAGAAATAAACCACTTATACAACAGAGGAATACAGCACACAATAGCTCCTCCGCCTTTTGCATTCCTCAGATGCAAAGAGAAATAAGCATCGCCCAATAGAGTAGGAACAGGATTAAGAACAGAAAAGATCCTAATGGCGTTCACATCCACAAATTTGTCGATGTTGGGGAACAATACCAAACCATAGATGAGCAGCACGAATATGGCCTCAAAGGCATCCTCACTCATGGCCTTCCCATAAACGGTAGCTTGAGCGATGAGGAACTCAGAAGGGAGACCCTGAATTCCACCTTTGGTGGTCATATGCGCCTCAATAAGGGATTCATCTATGTGCAACAAGTCTGCAATCTCTTGAGAAGTCAGAATACTCTCCAAGCCACTGAACGAAACCTGATCCAGAATAGGAATACCCACAAGATGAGCATACTCCTCGAGCGTAGGCAACAGCTGAAAGTCCGGAAAAGCGAAGCAATGATACAGAGGATCATAGAACTGTGCCAAAGTACTCATCAACCCTTCATCAACCTGAGTAGTCAACAGAGGCAGAAGCTTCCCATAACGAGCTTTGAAACCCAAGGGATCCAATACGTAGGATGTCAGATTCCTTAACTCTTTCATATCGGGCTGTCTAAAGCTGTACTTCTTTGTATGTCTTTTTGGTCTCTCCATGTCTGAAATTTTTTGCAAATAAACCCTTTAAGTTCCTTGAAAATTTTCTCCTTTTTCTGATGACATGAATGCAGATGAATGCATGAATGCATGAATGCAGCAATCACACTCAAGGATCAAGCAAGACACACCAGACAAAGGTCATGGGAAAGCTCATAGTATCCTTAATATCAATCATCCATTTTGGTGGATTACGGTTTACACCTTATCGACACCCAAGTTCCATTGATATTAACAATACATGAACCGGCTCAATCATCCTTAATATCAATCATCCATTTTGGTGGATTACGGTTTACACCTTATCGACACCCAAGTTCCATTGATATTAAGGATGTCTGAATGACTCAACCACGAATCACGGGTTTGTTGAGAGTCACGAGCATGGAGTCTCGGTTAAGAACCACCCAAAGGGAGTGTACTAGGGTTTAAACCTGCCGAACATTTTCTACCAGGGGTTCCCATAGTCATCATCCCATCTTTCGAATATTGTCGGAGGAACGAATACTCGTATTCCAAAAATATTCTCAAGAGAGACTCTTATGAGTGTAGTATCGCGTAACAATCGCATCAGATCTTACCTCTGAACGACCTCCGCACTACGTCCTAAAAATAGGCCAAGATGGGCTTGGTAAACTAAGGTCCTTGGCTTCTAAGGCACATGATTGAAAGAATAATGCCTAACCACAAATAACTTGTGTGACATTATTAATCCAACATGACCTCCACCAAGTGAATGGGCTCGCAAGTCAACTTGTTAAGGAATACTCCACACAAGTCGACAAGACTATGCCATTCTCCTATCCTAAGATGCACTCGAGTTCGGGTATAGAACTCATCTCACAGAGATCACCAAGCAAACAACAATTGTATATCAAGCAATTCAATCATTATAATCAATACAGTTATCCCAAATTGTACAAAAATATGTCATATAACAAATAAACAATATCATATAACAAGGGTGAAAAGTAGGCAATACCACCAAGGACGATGTCCCCAGCAGAGTCGCCACTTTTCTGTAGCGGTGTATTCGTCACTTTATGATTTATTGATTAAACCAAAAGCAAAGTATACAAGGAATCGAGTCGCCACCGCACTTTTATTTATCCAAAGGAATGGCTAAAAAGCGAACAAAAGCCTAAGAAGTTTTACACATAGAAAACTAATGAAAAGATCAGAGAACTGGGTAAGTGTAAGAACAAAAATTGTTCTACAACAGATTCCTTGATTTTGATGATAACAAAGGATGAAACCAAAAATGGCACCCTAACGAAAAGTTTCTAAGTGTGCAGGGTTCTAAGGAAAGAAGGAAGAAATCATCAGATACATATTTATATCAGATACAAATTATCAGAAGACCAGAAGCATCTGAAGTAGAAACATGTTCAAGAAAGTCTAACTCTGAGCAAAACAGCAAAATATCAGAAGCATCTGAACAAGAAGTACGCTCTAGAAGTTCTGATTCTGAACAACAGTATGTCAAACTTCAGAAGCTCTTGGCGCTATCTGAAGAAATCATCAGAAGCTAGATAGAAGACTCCAAGATTCTCAGATACACGAAGACTCTGATCATGGAAATACTAATGATGAAAGAGTAACGTTAAAGTCAAGTAAAGGATTGCAAATGGATTTCCTAATACAGAAAGAGACGTTAATCTCCAATTTCAATAAAGAAGGTACTATATGTGGTAAGTAGTCATTTCAAGGAGAGAAAGTTATCCTGGCAGAAGCTATTTATGTTATGGCGTAAATTCATTTTATTACTCATCAGTTTCAACTACTACCTCACTGATCTATATAAAGGACTGCAAATCAACATTCAGTATACAATACATACAAGCAAAAAATTATACTGAAACATCAACGCTCAAGAAAACACTCTTGCTCTCTAAATCTTCACGAAGCTTTTGCTTATAACGTGAATCACTTTGTTCTTACTATTGTAATATTTGCTTTTTTAGAAGCACTCTAGATTACATAAATCTTTTATCTATAGTTTGTTTATTTCCTCAAGTGACTCTGTGTAGTCTGTATACTTGAGAGGACTAAGAGATTTTTCTCTTAGACGTTGTTTGTAATCAATCTTTCAAGATTAGTGGATTAAGTCCTTGTTGAAGGCGAAATCACCTTGGCCGGGTGGACTGGAGTAGCTTTGTGTTATAAGCGAACCAGTATAAAATCCTTGTGTGATTTTCATTTTTGAAAAAGCGCTTATTTTCCAAACAATTCAAACCCCCCCTTTCTTGTTTTTCTCACCTTCAATTGGTATCAGAGCTCCGGCTCTGTTATTGATTTTCTAATCAAACACTTAACAGTGTAGAGAGATCCAGAAAGAGAAAAACTATGGCCCACACAAATGAAAAGGATAGTTACAATGCTAAGCCTCCTGTCTTTGATGGAGAGAAATTCGATTACTGGAAAGATAGAATTGAAAGTTTCTTTCTAGGCTATGATGCTGATCTCTAGGACATTGTCACAGATGGATACAAACCTCCTGTCACAGAGGATGGAGCTGAAGTTCCCAGAAGTAAGATGTCAGATGATCAGAAACGAGTTTTCAAGAATCATCACAAGGCCAGAACCATACTCCTAAATGCTATATCTTACAACGACTATGAAAAGATCACCAACAGAGAAACAGCCAAAGACATACTTGACTCTCTAAGGATGACTCATGAAGGAAACTCTCAAGTCAAAGAGACAAAGGCTCTGGCGCTTATCCAGAAATATGAAGCCTTCAAAATGGAAGATGATGAAGCCATAGAGGCAATGTTCTCTAGATTCCAAACTCTGATTGCAGGTCTCAAGGTTCTAGACAAAGGATACACAACTGCAGACCATGTCAAAAAGATAGTCAGAAGTCTGCCAAAGAAATGGAGACCCATGGTTACTGCTCTGAAGCTGTCAAAGGATCTGAACAATATAAGTCTTGAAGAACTTGTCAGTTCCCTCATAAGCCATGAGATAGAACTAGAGGAAGATGAGCCTCAGAAAAGGAACAAGTCCGTAGCATTAAAGTCCATATATGAAAGACGCAAACCTGACAGAACTAAAGCTCTCCAGGCAGAAACTGAAGATACTGATGACTCTGAACCAGAAGATTCTGATGATGAAGAAGAATTGTCCCTCCTGACCAGAAGAGTTAAACAACTCTGGAAAAAGAGGAACAACAACTTCAGAAGATCAAGACCAGAGGGGATCGATCAGAATCAACCTCAAAAGGTAAAACTAACAAAGATATTACTTGTTATGAATGTAAAGAAACAGGTCACTACAGGAATGAATGCCCCAAGCTAAAGAAAGACAATCCTAGAAAAGAAAGTTTCAAGAAAAATACCTTCAGAACAAAGAAAGGATTAATGGCTACCTGGGATAATAGTGAATTTGGGTCATCAGAATCTGACTCTGATGAAAAGGACAACGTGGCACTTATGGCTACCACATCCAGGAGCAGCTCAGATGAAGAATCTGAAGAGGTATTCTCTGAACTCTCTCGATCTGATCTAGAATCATGCTTGTCAGAAACTCTTAGCTCATATCAGAAATTAAAACAAAAGCTTGAAAACATAAAAGGCTGTCTTAAAGTAAAATTTGAAGAATGTGGCAAGCTTGAGATGACAATTCTAGCATGAGAAGATACAATCAGATTGTTAACATTAGAAAGAGATGGAGCAAAAAGAAAAAGCTTAGAATTAGAAGAAGCGTTATCTCAAACTCCACAAACTTCAAATGCAATAATTTATAAATACGAAGAAGCCTTTCAAGAATTTCTGAAAAATGGAATAGGTAGGAGTATTATGGCATCCATGATTTATGGAGTCAGTCAGAACAATAAAAAGGGAATTGGGTATGATCCTAAGGAAGTTAAAACTTCTTCTAGTGACCAACTTAAATCTCCATTTTCATATCACTATACACACACACAAGAACAAAATTTGAAAATGCTAGAAAACCCAAAGTTATGAGAAACTCTGGGAAGACTAATCAAAGAGGACCCAAGAGATTCTAGGTACCAAAAGATAAGATTGTGTATGTTGCAGATATCCTATGCAGCAAAGTTCAGACACCAGTCATGGTACCTGGACTCTGGATGCTCGCGACACATGACGGGAAGAAAGTCTATGTTCCAAAGCCTGGAACTTAAAGATGCTGGATTCGTAGGTTTCGGAGGAGATCAGAAAGGAAGGATCAGAGGCTCCGGAACTATTGGTAATGGTACTCTTCCCTCTATATCTGATGTTCTTTACGTAGAAGGATTAATGCATAACTTGTTATCCATAAGTCAATTAAGTGATAACGGTTATGATGTAATCTTTAATCAAAAAACATGTAAAGCCATTAATCAGAAAAATGGCTCTGTCCTTTTCACAGGCAAGAGGAAAAACAACATTTATAAAATTAATCTTTCTGATTTAAAAGAACAAAATGTTAAATGTCTGATGTCTGTTCATAAAGAACAACAGGTATGGCATAGACGCTTGGGCCACATTAGCATGACGAAACTTTCTCAGCTAAATAAACTCGAGTTAGTCAGAGGCCTACCTAAACTGAAGTTTTCTTCAGATGCTCTGTGTGAAGCATGTCAGAAAGGAAAATTTTCAAAAACATCCTTTAAAAAGAAAAATGTTGTTTCCACCTCTAAACCTCTGGAACTTCTCCACATTGACTTATTTGGTCCTGTGAAGACAGCATCAGTCAATGGAAAGAAGTATGGACTAGTCATTGTTGATGATTACAGTCGCTGGACATGGGTAAAATTCCTAAAGCACAAGAGTGAGTCTCACTCTGTATTCACTAATTTCTGCTCCAAAGTGCAAAAAGAATTTGACTCTAAAATTATTAGAGTTAGAAGTGATCATGGTGGGGAATTTGAAAACAAAGATTTTGAAGAATTATTTGACTCTAATGGAATATCCCATGATTTCTCCTGCCCTAGAACTCCACAACAAAATGGAGTTGTAGAGAGGAAGAATAGGACACTCCAAGAGATGGCCAGAACCATGATCAATGAATCTAATGTGGCAAAGCACTTTTGGGCAGAAGCTGTAAATACAGCATGTTACATTCAGAATAGAATCTCTATAAGACCTATTTTGGAAAAGACTCCCTATGAACTGTGTAAAGGAAGAAAACCAAACATTTCATATTTTCATCCTTTTGGATGTTCTTGCTTTATCTTAAACACTAAAGAACATCTGAACAAGTTTGATTCCAAAGCACAGAAAGGTATTATGTTAGGATACTCAGAACGCTCTAAAGGCTACAGAGTATACAACACAGAAACCAAAATTGTTGAAGAATCAATTCATGTCAGATTTGATGATAAGCTTGACCCTGAAAAGTCAAAGCTAGTTGAAGATTTTGCAGATTTAGAAATCACCCTTGCAGGTTCTGATAAAGCTCCAGAAGCAACTGTCACTCAGAACTCTGAAGAAATTAAATCCCCAGAAATCCCAAAGAAAGTTAAAAGTCGTATCAACGTATCTGAAGATTTGATTCTGGGAAACAAGGACGAACCTGTTAGAACCAGATCTACCTTCAGGACTTCTGAAGATACTCCTCTGGGACTAGTGTCTCTGATTGAGCCTATGTCCTGTGATGAAGCACTTCAAGATAACGACTGGGTTTCAGCCATGCAAGAAGAATTAGATCAATTCACAAAGAATGATGTCTGGGATCTTGTTCCAAAGCCCAGAGGCACTCACGTTATTGGAACCAGATGGGTATTCAGAA
Source organism: Lathyrus oleraceus (assembly GCF_024323335.1). NCBI lineage: Eukaryota > Viridiplantae > Streptophyta > Magnoliopsida > Fabales > Fabaceae > Lathyrus > Lathyrus oleraceus. The sequence continues at coordinate 491,544,225 of NC_066584.1, read as the reverse complement.
ACAAGCTGAATGAGAAAGGAGAAGTCGTCAGAAACAAAGCTCGACTGGTAGCTCAAGGTTATAGTCAACAAAAAGGTATTGATTATAATGAAACCTTTGCTACAGTCGCAAGGTTAGAATCTATTCGTCTTCTTGTATCTTTTGCTATTAACCATTCTATTAAATTATATCAAATGGATGTCAAGAGTGCATTCCTTAATGGTTATATATCAGAAGAAGTGTATGTCAACCAACCTCCAGGTTTTGAAAATCCAAACTTTCCAGAACATGTTTTTAAACTTAAAAAATCTTTATATGGACTTAAACAAGCTCCCAGAGCTTGGTATGAATGTTTAAGCAATTTTCTTCTGGAACACAATTTTATCAGAGGGAAAGTTGACTCCACACTTTTCTGTAAGAACCTTAACAATGATCTCATGATATGCCAGATATACGTTGATGACATTATTTTTGGTTCAGTTAACGCCTTTGTTTGTCAAGAATTCTCTAAGTTAATGCAGGAAGAATTTGAAATGAGTCTAATGCAAGAACTAAAGTTCTTTCTGGGAATTCAAATTAACCAAACTTCAGAAGTTACATATATTCATCAAAGCAAATATATTAAAGATGTTCTGAAGAAATTTGACATGGCTAACTGTAACTCTGCAAAAACTCTAATGCATCCAACATGCATTCTTGAAAAAGAAGAAGTAAGCTCAAAGGTTTGTCAGAAGCTCTATCGAGGTATGATAGGCTCTCTTCTCTATCTGACTGCTACTCGTCCTGATATTCTCTTTAGTGTCTGTCTCTGTGCCAGATTCCAATCAGATCCTAGAGAATCTCATTTAACAGCAGTTAAGAGAATTCTTAAGTATCTGAAAGGAACTCCTAACCTGGGCCTGATGTATAAGAAAACATCAGAGTATAGACTTTCTGGTTACTGTGATGCAGATTATGAAGGAGATAGACTAGAACGAAAAAGCACATCTGGAAATTGCCAGCTTCTGGGAAACAATCTAATCTCCTGGGCTAGCAAAAGACAGTCAACTATCGCTCTATCAACTGCAGAAGCAGAATATATCTCAGCATCACTGTGCACAACTCAGATGCTCTGGATGAAGCATCAGTTAGAAGATCTGCAAATTTTTGAGAGTAACATTCCTATCTTCTGTGATAATACTGCTGCCATTTGTCTAAGTAAGAATCCCATTCTACATTCCAGAGCTAAACACATTGAAATAAAACATCATTTTATCAGAGACTATGTTCAGAAATGGATAGTAACATTGAAGTTCATTGATACAGATCATCAATGGGCAGATATCTTTACTAAGCCTCTAGCTGAAGATAGATTTCTTTTTATCTTAGAAAATCTGAACATTCAAAATTGTCCAGAATGAAGTGTGGCTCTGAAAATGTAAAATGAGACTCTGACATAAACAAATGTGTTTCTGCCTCTGACTCTGATAATTCTACCAAGTTAAGAAGATATCTGAGTTAGAAATCTCCAGAAACCAATCCTTTGGTATTCTTGAAGATCAGATACATCAACACGTGGAGCACTTAGCGTCCAACCCTAGAACTTCTAGACAGCTGTCCAGAAGAAAATCAAAGGGAAACGTTTGAGATCTCCTCGAGCAGTGTGCATACTGTTGGGATTAGACATTCATTAATTAGCCTTAATCATTTCTCCCCCAAGCGTGCTTACTTGAGCTTTGTGCTAACGCAATATTGTGTGTCGTTTTGCATGTGTTTTAACTTAGGGTATTTAAACACTTTTCTCACTTTTCACACACTTATCACTCTCACTCACTCTCAAACCCTCTCTAAAACCCTAAACCTCTCTGAAGCATTTCTGCAAACTCTTCATCTTCTTCTTCAACCATGGACGCTCAACAACAACAAGTTCTCAACTTTTCTCAACAAATGGAATCAAGCTCAACTGCTCAAACTTCAAGCATTCCAACTCCAACTATTACAGGAGTCTCCATCACCCCAGTTTACAAAGAACCCCATATCCTTGATCGTTTACCTCACATCAACCTAGCAACTCCCTTTGAGGGATTGGATGTGTTATGTGAAACACTGGTGGACTTTGACAACTTGAGAAGAAATGGAGTTGATGTTACTGAAGAACTTCGTCAACAAGGTTGGGGAAACTACTTCCAAAGGCTCTATGGCCCTGTTTACCCACTTCTCATCAAGGAGTTCTGGAGATTTGCAGATGCTGGTGACCATTTCATCGTCTCCTATGTTTTGGGGGTAAAGATAGTAATTACTGAAGAGTCAATTGCTTCTTTGTTGAACATGGAGAAAGATGGAGGAAAAAGGATTTACAACATCAACCCAAGATCAAGGCGCGTTGCTGAAGTAATCAATCCAACCATCTTCAAACCCAACACTGAAGGAAATCCTTCAAAGAACAAAGAGCTGCATCAGAACCTCAGAGTGTGGCTCAAGATCATTCTGGGAACTATTCACCACCGCCCAGCATCTAACTCCTCTGATTACATCAATGCAGATAAGAAGTGCATTCTGTATTGCATTCACAAGGGTGTGAAGATCTGCCTTCCTGCACTACTCTTCTGATACCTAAGAGACTCTGTCAGGGAGACCAGAAACAACATGAAGCCCAGATCCTACATCCCTCTGGGAAGATTGTTATCTGATGTTTTCATCGAGAATGGGCTTGTAGATCATCTGGAGAAGGCCAAGCTGATGCAAGATCTGGCAATAGATACTGGGAAGCCTCTGAACGCCAGAAATCTCAAGAGTATGGGAATAATAAAGAAGATTCAAGTCAGACCCACGCTGGACACATCCTGGGATTCCTTGAAAGATCAGAGGAAGCTGCCTCATGGTCTTGCTAGGTTCTACAAGAATGAACCCAGAGATGCGGTTGCTATCTATCTTAATCGTCTGCTGGATGAAGGTGTTGACATCTCTGACTTCAGCCTCGACGATTGTCTAGATTCAGAAGAAGACTTCGTCAGGTACAAGAGAGGTCTCTCTGAGAAGAAGATAACATCACAGGCAAAGAAGGCAAGACATGGAGAATCTTCTGGAAGCAGATCTCCAGCTCCTCTGCAAATTTCTACTGGTACGTCTGTTCCTCCTATTTCCTCTGCACCTCTGATGGTTTCCTCTACTCCTTCCTCTAATCCTCTCCCAACACCACCCATTTATACAACCTCTGAAATCCCACCTTCAACCACCAGAACTTCACAACCTCCACCAAATGTTAATCTTTCTCACACTACCACTTCCTCTTCATCATCTTCAGCCCCAGAATCACCCCCATACCTTCAAATCTCCTCTGACCAAGAATACTCTGACCCTGACTCCCCAACCTTAGCCCAAATTCAGGCTCAAAACCTTGCTTCACAACAACCAACACAAACACATTCTGAAGCAACTTCACCTCCACCAGAACAAACAACCAACTTTACTTCTGAAGACCAACCCTCTAAAACTCAACCCTCTGACCTCCACACCTCTGATATCACCCCTCTAAACACCTCCGCTGAACCTGAACCTGAAGCTGAAACTGAACCATTAGACTTAAACCCTCTTTACGCTTCACCCCAAAGATCTGAACCTCAACTTGAAGCAGAATCTGAACCTCTCACATTAAATTTCAGGCCTCCAACATCTCCACCTCATACCTCTGAACCTGACCTTTCTATACCTACCCTTGAGGAAGCCATCTTGCTGGTCGCAGGGGCTTCAGTACAAAAGGTCAAGTCTCTGACCACTAACTCTGAAGTCAGTGATGATCCTGACTCTGTAAGGACACACTGGAACAGAGTCATTGGCTGGATGACCTCTGAGGCTTTTAGACTGAAGAACATCTCTGAACAAGTCAGAAATGGCTACATCAGAGATGCTGAGGCAAGACTTCAGGAAAGACTTGCAAGAGAAGCTGAAGCCAGAAGGCTGGAAGAAGAGAGATTAGCAAGAGAAGCTGAAGAAGAGGCTAGAAGGCTGGAGGAAGAAAGAGCAAGAGAAGCTGAAATTCTAAGGATAAAGGAAGCTGAAGCACAAGCTGCTGCTGAAGCTGAAGCGCTGGCTGCTGCTGAAGCACAGCAGACTCTGACTCAGGGGGAGTCTTCTTCTTCTGTTATCCCTATGGTTCTCCAGACCCTGAAAGAACTTAAGCAAGATCAGAATGAACTCCGTGCCAGAATGGATAAGCAAGACACTGTCAACGACAACATTCAGAACATGCTAGCTATGTTGCTTCAGAGAATGCCTCCGCCTCCGAACCCCTAGGCACTTAGGATTTTTTTTGCTTGCCTGTTGTTTTGTTTGCTTTCTCTGATTCTGATGTTTTCCTATTCTTGTTGCCTTTGTGCTTTTCTCTGAATACAATGTTTTTCTCTTGAATTCCTTTTTTTTTCTATGTCTTTTTGATTCTGACAAAAAGGGGGAGAAGTTATTAATAGCTCTGATGAAAATATTGTCTAAATACCTTAAGCATTCTGCAACATATTTTTCTTAAAAATAAATTTATCTAACCTGGACTTAAGAAATTGCAGAAGGTATCAAGAAACCTCTTTACTTAGAAGCTCTGGTAAGAACATCTGAACTCCCTAGCACTATCTCAGGGGGAGCTCTTGTCTATCTGATCTGATATTTTATATGTTTCATCTGCCAATTAAGATTGTTTTGTCATCATCAAAAAGGGGGATATTGTAAGAACAAAAATTGTTCTACAACAGATTCCTTGATTTTGATGATAACAAAGGATGAAACCAAAAATGGCACCCTAACGAAAAGTTTCTAAGTGTGCAGGGTTCTAAGGAAAGAAGGAAGAAATCATCAGATACATAATTATATCAGATACAAATTATCAGAAGACCAGAAGCATCTGAAGTAGAAACATGTTCAAGAAAGTCTAACTCTGAGCAAAACAGCAAAATATCAGAAGCATCTGAACAAGAAGTACGCTCTAGAAGTTCTGATTCTGAACAACAGTATGTCAAACTTCAGAAGCTCTTGGCGCTATCTGAAGAAATCATCAGAAGCTAGATAGAAGACTCCAAGATTCTCAGATACACGAAGACTCTGATCATGGAAATACTAATGATGAAAGAGTAACGTTAAAGTCAAGTAAAGGATTGCAAATGGATTTCCTAATATAGAAAGAGACGTTAATCTCCAATTTCAATAAAGAAGGTACTATATGTGGTAAGTAGTCATTTCAAGGAGAGAAAGTTATCCTGGCAGAAGCTATTTATGTTATGGCGTAAATTCATTTTATTACTCATCAGTTTCAACTACTACCTCACTGATCTATATAAAGGACTGCAAATCAACATTCAGTATACAATACATACAAGCAAAAAATTATACTGAAACATCAACGCTCAAGAAAACACTCTTGCTCTCTAAATCTTCACGAAGCTTTTGCTTATAACGTGAATCACTTTGTTCTTACTATTGTAATATTTGCTTTCTTAGAAGCACTCTAGATTACATAAATCTTTTATCTATAGTTTATTTATTTCCTCAAGTGACTCTGTGTAGTCTGTATACTTGAGAGGACTAAGAGATTTTTCTCTTAGACGTTGTTTGTAATCAATCTTTCAAGATTAGTGGATTAAGTCCTTGTTGAAGGCGAAATCACCTTGGCCGGGTGGACTGGAGTAGCTTTGTGTTATAAGCGAACCAATATAAAATCCTTGTGTGATTTTCATTTTTGAAAAAGCGCTTATTTTCCAAACAATTCAAACCCCCCCTTTCTTGTTTTTCTCACCTTCAGTAAGGGGTTAATTACGCAATGGGAAGGTGTTAGGCACCCAAAACGTCCTAGGTACTCATCGGGAGCCCTTTTCACACTTGTTGTACGAAATGTTATTTGTTTATGAAATATTTATTGTGCAAACATGGATTGAAGGGATGAGAAAAGAATGTACAAGTTATTATTTTTTGTGTTTGAACGAATGAAATCGTTGCCTACGTACCTTTCCATGGAAGGTAAGGATCAAAACGCCGTAGTTCGGCTAAAAGATTTCCAAAATATGAGTGGGTTCATTTTAAAACAAAAGCCCTAAGGTCTTTCGTTATCCACGGGAGAAAACTCAACCTTATACAAACAACAAGTCCACCATGTGAGAAAAGCTTCAACTTGCTAGTGAGGGGTTAACCCTATAATAAGCAAGGAAGTCTTATAATTCAATCACTAAGGACAAAAGGTGAGATTAACATCAACCAACTAGGATAAATCAAACCTATGGCTAATGTATGAAAACTTATCAAGAATGGACAAAGCCATAAAACAATTGAATGAATGAAGTTAACCAATTAGGATTTATTCACAAAAGATGGGCAAAGTATGATTAGAATTCAATTCAAAAGAAGTATTATGAAGATGAAGTTTGAAAAAAAATCAAAGGCCTAGGACCTAGGTTTCTAATTTGAAAAGAAATGAAGATGTTTGCACAATATTTTTCAGGTTTTGGGTTAACATGCAAAGATGGAGGTTTAAAGAAACAAAAGGTGGGAGGGTGAGGAAGTAAAACTTCTTAGATGTTCACCTCTTGAAATCATATGTAGATGATTCAAGTGATTCCTTTGGAATAAGGCAACAATGCAAATAACAGATGAGCAAAGCAGATGGATACCGGATGTCAATCAATGGACTTATACCAATCTCCTAAAACAAACATGGATACCGGATACCAATCAATGGATTTACACCAATCTCCTAAAACAAACATGGATACCGGATACCAATCAATGGATTTACACCAATCTCCTAAAACAAAATTGGATATCGGAGGTTAGACTTTACAGTCAATTGGAATGGGTATTTTGTGCTCAAGCAAGGTTAGACTTTACAGTCAACTGGAATGGGTATTTTGTGCTCTTAACCCTTACATTGAGAGTTAGGGTGAAGCAGATGAAATGGAGATGAGGGGTGTGCCTCATAGCTCTTCTCCACATATGACTCTATAAACAATAGAATGTGTGGGAGTTCAGAAAGTTGGAACTCTTCTCCACATATGACTCTATAAGATCTTGGGTTATTATCCATAATGCATCAACACATTGTGCGAGCAAAGTGGATGACACACTGAGTAGCAGGATATGGACTACACATCTCTTTTATCTGCCAATTGCCTCATAAGAGGACTTTTCCTGCTTGACACAAAAATTAAACAATCACAAGCATTGCCTCTTAAGGAGGACTTCAGACAGGTGCCTGCCCACATAACAGGACAGGTCTTCCAGACTACATGAAGAAGAGAGGTTATACCTAAGTGGTTAAGCAACCAAGCAAAAGCAAGTTCAAAGTGAACTTAAAGCAACTTATGTACTTGTGGAAACATCAAACAAATCAGTACAAAGTTCAGACAATCAAACAACAGTCAATAAGCAACCAACAATCCCAATGTACAAAATGTGTAAGCCAAAAGTCAAACTCAAATAAGCTAACTTCAACCTACAAAACACACAAAGATTAGTAATCAAAGGTAAACATCAATGCTCAAGTGATGAAGCATCATTAACCATGTAACTTGGATGTTCAACCTAAAATCAAAGCTCAAATATGAGAGGCAAACCACTAGGTCAAAGCCTAGGGTCAAAGATGGAGAAACAATTTAAAACAGAAGCTGAAATTTAACATGAACTAACCTTAAACACATCTTTAAACAATCCAAAAGGTCTCACATCCATATCATTAACCAAAAGCATTTCATGATCAATTGAAGTTCAAGGTAATTTTAAAGCTCAAATGTGATCAACCAGAATGAAAAATCTCAATTAAATCTGAAATGATTCAAATAATTCCAAGAAAATTCATGCTCATTCACAACATTCATAATATGCATCACACAAAAAGTCAGGACAATTGGAGATCATTTGGCATGGCAAACATATCACATAAGTTGAACATCAAAAGGTGTGACACAAATTGTCACACCAACTTAACATGATCATGAAACAGAAATGATAAATGGTAAAAATACCAAATCAACACCAAAATGTCAAGCAAAGTGTCTAGTTTCATCATGCAAATTTTCACAATCATTGGATCAAAGACCAGCATTTCACAAATGAATAAGCAAGGCAAGGTACAAAATGGATACATGTTCAAACATTCTAGCACAAAAAATTATCCAGCCAAGCACAACTTGTTAAAATATGATCAAAAAATAATAGACAAAAAATGAAACACAATGCAAAAAACCTGGCAATTTTTGGATGATTATTCAATTTAATATGAATTTTGCAAGTTGAAGAAAAACTAAAAAAATGTATGAAGCAAGCATATGGAATCATGGAGGGAAAGTGGAAAATATAGCATGGCATTTGAACTAATTGTCTCCGCTGGGAATCGAAGTAGGGACGGATTTGAAATGCTGCACGCCAAGACTTGAAACGATGCGTTTCATTTATCCATGTGGCTTGGTCAAAGCGCAGTCAAACGTGGAGAGCCAATCAGAAGCTAGCATGGCAATCAGCATGCACCAATCACACGCGAGCCCTATTCTAACACATTCAGCAACGGAAAAGCGTGGCCTAATGGATTAAAACGTTGCCAAAACATGAACAACATCATCTTCATCGTGAATCTCATGAACAGTGGATGCATTAAGAACAAAATTCTCAGAAATCAAAATTGAACACATCAATACGTAGATCCTTCACTCTATGTCACGAATCCATGCATGGTTTAGCCTAATTCCAACTATCATGAGCAAATCGAAGCCAACAACATTCATGCACAAAACTTTAAACAACCCTAACTCGTTCAATATTGCACGAAATTTCATGGTTCAAAGCTCAGCATCACCAGCAAACTTAGATCTACAACAATAGCATGAGAATTTTAAGAATTAAAGAGATCGATTGGTAACCTCTTTGAAGAGCAGAACTGGAATCCGTGTAGTTCAAGGCTTTATGATGCTTTACAGTTCTTCTATAATGCTTGTACAAGTGTTTGGAGAAGAAAATGGAGCTCAATTGCACACGATCTCACCAAAATCTTGATTCACCATTGTTGTTTCAAGCTTCAAGAATGCTTCAATACTGCACCACTCCTCTTGCTTCCACGTGCAAAGTTACTCAAGAACACTTCAGAAACAAGGATCAAGCAATGGAAATGGATTGAATGTGAAGAAATTGCAAGAAATTTTTGAGAGAAAATTTTGAGTGTTTTGATCTAGATCTGAAATTGTGATTGTTGTTATGAAAAGCAGTTAGGGTTTTAGTATATATATGTCATGCTAATCACCCTTTAATCATGTTTAATCCAATGCTAATGGTAATTAACAAGAATGAGGTGTAAGTGCAAATTTGGTTTTTACCCTTATGCATGAAAATGCATGTGAACAGTGCACGAAATTCATTTTAATTCCACTTAAACTTCTATTTTGGAGCTAATGGCAATGGTAGAATGTTCAAATAATGCACCAATTTTGAATTTCATAATTTCCCTCCAAAAATCCAATGAATTACCAAATAATCAAATGAATAAAATTTGTGCAACGCAATGCATGTTTTGGAATTTAGAGTTCAAAAGAAGAACAATGCAAAAAGAGCCATCCAATTTGGAGTTTTGGTTGAGAAGTTATGCCCATTTGAATCTTCAAGTACACTTTGCCATGTTTTGATCATATCTCCTTAACCACACATGCGAAATTGATGATCTTGGACTTTTTGGAAATGGGAGAGAAAGATCTACAACTTTCATGTTCAACAAAATTTCATTTGAAGCTTTTTTGGTGATGTAATTTGAAGTTGAAATTAGGTTAAAACCTTTCCATTTTTGGCAAATTTGAATTATAGGTCACTTTCTATTTTTGGAAAGTTTTGACCTGACTTTAAATTCTTCAATGTTGATGTTTGAAATGTCAAATGAGACTTGTTTGAACATGAATGAAGTATTTCTAATCACTTCCCACCTCCAAATCCACAGTTGACTTGGTAGTTGACTTTCTAGGTCTTCAGTTGACCTGGCAATGTTCTGATGAAATTCAAGCCTCTACCACTTGGGATTTTGCTTCAAAATGGAATCATGGTTCATATGAGCTCTTGTGAATTATTATGGGGTCCAAATTCTCAAGAATGGCCACCATCTATTGCTCAATGACTGTCTTTGATTGTCTTGACTGTTGATTGCTTTATCTGCAAGACAAAGGTTAGATGACATATTTTTGTACTTTTGGTTAGTGGTAAAAAGAAAAGCCATGATATACAAATGCAAAACATGCTTGGTGATCAAGAACCACTCTCAAAAAGATAACCCATCTATAGGGAAGGAAGCAAGGTGCACAATGATCCTTGAGGCAATGAAATGATATGATATGATGCCATGAGGGATCTTAGGGACAAAATTGGGGTCTTACACACATCCATTTGGAACAATTTGAACTTCAGAATGCATGATACACCTAACAACAATCTGATGGACTCAAGCCTAGCAACGGGTGCAAACGTCTCATCAAAATCAACCCCTTCAACTTGAGTATATCCTTGAGCTACTAGTCTTGCTTTATTCCTAGTAATTACTCCTTTCTCATCAGACTTGTTTTTGTAGATCCACTTGGTACCAATGATGTTAGTCCCTTCAGGTCGTGGAACTAGCTCCCATACTTCATTCCTTTTAAACTGCTCCAGTTCATCTTGCATGGCATTGATCCAATATTCATCAGTCAGGGCTTCTTTCACATTTTTTGGTTCAACCTTGGATATAAAACACGAATTTGAGCTAATTTCCCTTGATCGGGTAGTCACACCACTATTGGGATCTCCTATGATAAGATCCTTAAGGTGGTCTTCTCGAATTCTGATAGATGGCATTTTGGTGGGTGCATCTACCTCACATTCAGTAGGAGTCTCTTGTACTTCTTCAGACTTGACTGGTATGTCTGTTGTAGTATCAAGGAATGTTCCAACATCCTCTATGACATTGATTCCTTCCTCTTTATCATCCACAATAACATTTATGGATTCCATCAAGACATTGGTCCTGTAGTTGAACGCTCTGTACGCTCTGCTGTTAGTTGAGTATCCTAGGAATATACCCTTATCACTTTTGGGATCCATTTTCCTTCTCTGTTCACAATCTGTGAGAATGTAGCATTTACTTCCAAAGATATGAAAGTACTTCACAGTGGGTTTTCTGCCTTTCCATATTTCATACAGAGTGGAGGAGGTTCCTTTTCTCAAGGTGACTCTATTGTGAACATAGCAAGCGGTATTCATAGCTTCAGCCCAAAAGTGCATAGGGAGCTTCTTTGCATGAATCATAGCTCTGGCAGATTCTTGAATAGTTCTATTTTTGCTTTCAACTATCCCATTCTGCTGAGGAGTTATAGGAGAGGAGAACTCATGACTTATTCCTTCAGACGAGCATAACTCATCAAACTTGGAATTTTTGAACTCCGTACCATGATCACTCCTAATTCGGACAACACAATTGTCCTTTTCCCTTTGAAGTCTGATGCACAGGTCTTTGAAGACATCAAATGTATTTGACTTCTCTCTGATGAAGCTTATCCACGTGTATTTGGAATGGTCATCAACCACGACATATGCATATCTCTTTCCACCCAGACTTTCAACCTGCATAGGTCCCATTAAGTCCATGTGCAACAGTTCCAGAACTCTGGAAGTTGTAGGATGTCCCAGCTTCGGATGTGACATCTTGGTTTGCTTGCCCACCTGGCATTCTCCACAGACTCTTCCTTCATCAATAAGCAGCTTTGGGATACCTCTAACTGCTTCCTTGGATATGATCTTTTTCATTCCCCTTAAGTGTAGATGACCAAGGCGTCTATGCCATAGCTTCACCTCCTATTCTTCCCTGGCTGAGGAGCATATTGTTGAAAAGTTTGAGAGCTTAGGTTCCCACAGATAACACTTATCTTTGGATCTGGATCCTCTCATAACTTCTTGATTATCTCCATTTGTCACAACACATAGCTCCTTAGTAAACTGAACATAGTATCCTTGATCACAAAGCTGGCTTATGCTGATGAGGTTGGCCGTCAGTCCTTTTACTCACAGTATATTATTCAGTTCTGGGACTCCAGAGCAGTCCAGCTTACCCACACCTTTTATTTTTCCTTTAGCACCATCACCAAAGGTCACATAACTGGTAGTGTGTGGTTGTATATCCACTAATATATTCTCCATACCAGTCATATGTCTTGAGCAGCCATTGTCAAAGTACCAGTCTTCTCTGGTAGATGCCCTTAGAGCTGTGTGAGCTAACCTAGCATACCATTGTCGCTTCTTGATGGGGACATAGTGCCTATATGTCTTATGCTTAGGTCTGACATGAGGGGCTTGGTTAGGGTAACCATGAAGCCTGTAGCAGAAGGCTTTTATATGGCCAAGCCTACCACAGTGGTGACATCTCCATTTCTGGAATTTCCTCTTTTGATGATTATTCATCCTGGTTCCCTGATGTTGAGACATTGGGTGTGACCTCCGCTTGAATTTCTGAACTTTAGCCTTTGGGCGTTTGAGTTCAGATGAGGATTTTTTCACAAAGCCTAAACCAGATATGGTTCTAGACTTCTGTCCCACCTTTAGGATCTCTTCCAAGGTGTCAGTTCCTTTATTCAACATTCTGATGGATTTAGTGATTTGATCCAGCTTGGAGGTCAGCAAGGTTATCTCACCATTTAGACCCTCTATGACTGTCAGATGCTTCTGTCTCTCATCTTCCAGCTCCTTGATGAGCTTCTTCTGCTTTTCTCCTTGTACACGTACTTCTGCACTGGTGACACATAGCTTCTTATAAGCTGCAGCAAGTTCATCAAAGGTCAGTTCATCTGCACTTGAGTCATCATCAGTGGCACAAACACTCGTTAGTGCAGTGACATGTTTAACAGATTCTCCTTCAGATTCACTTTCAGAATCTCCCTCAGACCATGTGATAGCTAGCCCCTTCTTTTGCATCTTGAGGTAAGTAGGGCATTCAACTCTAATGTGTCCATAGCCTTCACATCCATGACATTGGATTCCCTTGCCTTGGTTGAACTTTTCTTCAGAAGTTGATCTTTTCCTGATGTCAGACGAGATGTTCTTGACATTTGGTCTACCTCTTTGATCAATCTTCTTCACGAACTTATTGAACTGTGTCCCAAGCATGGCTATGGCTTCTGATATGCTTTCATCACCTCCAGTATATCCTGCTTCTGACTCCTCTTCAGTATTTGATACAAAAGCTACGCTTTTGTTCTTCTTTTCAACATTCTCACACATGCCCATTTCAAAGGTTTGGAGAGAACCAATGAGCTCATCCACCTTCATGATGCAGATATCTTGAGCCTCTTCTATTAAAGTGACCTTCATGGCAAATCTCTTAGGTAATGACCTGAGAATATTTCTTACAAGTTTCTCTTCAGCCATTTTCTCACCTAAGCCACCAGAGGTGTTTGCAATCTCAAGAATATTCATGTGAAAGTCATGAATAGTCTCATCCTCTTTCATCCTCAGATTTTCAAACTTGGTGGTCAGCATCTGAAGTTTGGACATCTTCACCTTGGAGGTACCTTCATGAGTTATCTTGAGGGTATCCCAAACTTCCTTAGCCAGCTCACAGTGGTGCACCAGTCTGAAGATGTTCTTACTGATTCCATTGAACAATGTATTCAAGGCCTTAGAATTTCCAAGGGCTAATGCCTCTTGCTCCTTGTCCCACTCTTCTTCAGGAATCTGCACATTGACTCCATCTTCACCTGTCTTCGTTGGATGTTCCCATCCTTTGTTGACAGCTCTCCAGACTTTGCTATCTAGAGACCTTAAGAAGGCTATCATACGAGGCTTCCAGTCATCATAGTTAGAACCATCCAGCATGGGTGGTCTATTTGAGTGTCATATATCCTTGTCCATGGTACTAGAAAGTAACTTCCCTAGATCTCACCCAGAAATTAACAGGCAGGGTGCCTACTTTGAAGCCAATTGAAATTCTAGTTATCAGACTTTCGATGTCACACGGGTTGTTATGACATTCGATTATGCGCAGACAAGAATTATGCAGAACTTAAAAGTAAGTGCAGTAAACAACACAAGTAATTGTTTACCCAGTTCAGTCCAACATGACCTACGTCTGGGGACTACCAAGCCAGGGAGGAAATCCACTATTAGTAGTATTAATTCAGACCTTAAACCAACTGTTTAACCCTATCACTTAATACCTACCCAATGCAATTTTAATCTTACACTAAGATCAGAGTTCCTACTCACTCCCCCTCAATCACCTCAGTGATTACAACCTTTAATTACAATTAAAGATACTTGTGAAGTCACACTTCAAACAACTCTTGATTGTGCTTAACAACTTTAATCAAGATACACAACACTCATGCTTAAAAGCTTAGAGTGACACAACACTTACAACTCAATGAACACCCTATACCAATGCTATCATCTCAGTGATAATAGCTTGGCTTACAAGATACGTCTAATACAAGACACACAAAAATACAGCAGTGAAGTATGATGAACACACGAAATCTTCACGCCTAAAATCCCCAGTTCTGAATGAAGGATTGCCATCCTTTTATATTAAGGTTACGCGAGTTCCCCTAAATTCCACATCTAGGTTGCTAACAAATAGGCTATTTGTTAGGTTCATTAATTGTAGCTTGGTTGTTGGTTTCCTGGATTTTCTCCCAGCTGTTGAATCCCTGAAGAATAGCCTGAGAAAAATGCTAAAATAGAAAAACTAAACAACCTACAATATAGCATACGCTGTCAGGAATGAATGTCACAACATGCAGTTTGACATCCAAATCAAGGATCATATGCTAGGTCTGTTTTTCCTGAAAATAGACAGTACAAATTTGCTGAATTGTACAGGACCAATTTGTCCATACCTCAGTATCAGCGTACATTAATAAATGTCAAGACATCCAATTTGACATTTACACAATTAGCCTTATGTCAGGTTTGTTATCCTCCTGAAGAACAGACTGAGATACATACTTAAGTGTAGCAGAAAACCACTCTACCTATTGTTCAGTATATGCTGTCAATGATGAATGTCATAACATCCAGTTTGACATTCAGACTGTAGGCCTTATGCCAGGTTTGGTATTTCTCAGTATCTGCTGACAAGGATGAATGTCATAACATCCAGTTTGACATTCAATAAATCCTGTATTAGCTAATCCTGCAGTATACTACTCAAGTATGTCATGACATCAGCCAAGACATCAGAGTACGGCTAGATATTCTAACATACAATGCAGTCAAACAAACATCTCCACAGCATGTCATGACATCAGTCACGACATTAGAATCCAGCTAGTGTTTTACCATACAATGCAGCCAATTAAACATCTACAAAAGTAATTTGTGAGCTCTTAACTACTAACATTGAGAGTTAGGGTTAAGCTGATCAAATGGAGAAATGAGGATGAGACCTCATGCTCTTAACCCTGGCCTGGGTGAGCCTGTAACAAAGAAAGCGTGGGGATCCAGAATGTGGGATCCTATTCCACTTGACAAACACTATACAAAGATCTTGGGTGTTTGTTCAAGAGCATCAGCACGTAGTGCGAGCATAATGAAAGACTCACTGAATAACAGGGGATTGATTGCTAACCCCTTCTATCTGTCAATTGCCTCTTCACTCAGGAGGACTTAACAAGTAACATGCCTCATTTAGAGGTCTTTAGCACAAATGTAAACAATCACAAACATGGCCTCATAAGGAGGACTTCAGCCAAAAATGCCTGCCAAAAAGGTCACAGGACTTCCAGGCTACATGGAGTGAGAAGGCTAAACTACCTCAGTGGTGTATCACCCGCAAATGAAAGCTCAAGCAAGAGCTAAAAGTAAGCAACTAATGTACCTGTACAAAAGCTCAACAGTTAGTATTGCATTCAGAAGACCAACAGACAGACAGTGGAACTTTCCAATATTTACAACTTAATGAACAATGCTCAAGCAATCAAGTGAACTCATGAGCATCAATTAGAACCTACAAAACAGCAAGAGTTAGTACTAAAAAGCATTTGCATCTCACAAAGTGAGAGCAAACCAAACATCAATGCTAAATGTCCAAACCTGAAACACAAAGCACAATTAGTATGTACAAAACAAATAGTGCAAAGACTAGGCTCAAAACGAAATCAAATGACGAAAACAGAAGTCAATCTTTTGCATAAAGCAAGTTCAAACAAACAAGAACATGTCCTCAAAAGGACCAACATCAATTCACATGGCAAAGGTATCAAATGATTCATGTCATGCAAAGGCAAACAATATGCACAAAGTTGGACATCCAAATTAGAAAATCCAAATCAAAACAGAAAAGCATCCAATGATCATGAAATTTTTTATGCAAGTTTATCATGTCATGAACAAACATCATGCCAAAAATCAAATCCAGAAGACCTCAAATGATAGGTAAACAAAAATGCACAAGTTGAATACCAAAAATGTGACACAAATTGTCACAACATATCTTCATGTGTCCTAAACAGTGATAGCATATGATAAAAATTTCAAACAAAAGCTCAAAAATCAAATCACATGTGAGGATCAAGCATGCCAAATTTCAGATCAATTGGATCAACTATGAGCATTTCACAAGGCATTGAATGTAACATGTCAATTTGGCATCATGTTCAAACAAAAACCACACATTAAAAATCCAACAATCAACAAATCTTGAAATGAATGCTATAAAAAACTAGAAATCAAAACAAGAATGTGAAAAGAAATCAGGATCAAATTGAAGCATTTTACTATTTTTAATGATTTTTTAAACATAAGCAAAATATTTGAAATATTGAAATGAAATAAGGAGGGAAAATAAAATTTGAATTAAAATCAAAGAATCACAAGCCAGGTTCGAACACACGCGCTGAAGTATAATGATAATGCAACAATTAAATCAGAAACATGCAATGCGCCAGGATCGAACACACGCCAGGCAGGGTTAAGAAGAAAATGCAACAATTAAATCAGAAATACACAGGCCAAGGATCGAACTCGCGTGCCAAGGACCAAGAGCGCTCAATGAAACACACCGTTTCATTTATTGCATGGCAAGCCACGCAAGCATGGTCAAACACGCATGGATCAGTCAAGCGATGCAAGCCAATAGAACCAACACGCGAGCGCAGAGTCAGCAAACACGTAGGCAAAATGAAAACGCAGCGTATCATTAAGTATAGTCACTAGCACACTCAGCACGGTCAAAACAATTACATCTAATGGAAATTCCAAGCATGCGAAACGTGGACGCCACATAAGCCAAAACCCTAGGACCAAAACCAGACGGTGGCGGACGGTTGTTTCAACCGTCTTCTCCGGCCGTGTACACGGCGGAGCTCATGAACTTTTTTCAATAAACGCATGAAATGCATATGGATCGAAAGCTCTTCTCACCAGGATCATGAATATCACACTCAATTAGCCTAAAACCTCATGAATCGAACGGATCGAGGCAAAACATTTTGAACATCAAAACTTAAAGTTCATATAGCATACTCGTTTCTCAACCAAATTCAAAAATAATTATATCAGCATTCTTAGTGTAACAAGCTCTACATGATCATGGCAATGAATTGGCAAAAAGAGAGAGAGTCGAATTTCACCTTATTTGAGATGGCAGTTGATGGATTCGTGTATTCAAGCTTCCAGAACTTCCAGATCTACTTCCTTTATCCTCTAAATAAGCTTTGTGCAAGAATTGGCAATGGAAACAACCTAGATCCAGCTCAAATTTTCAAGTTCCATCTTCATGAGTTTGCACTTGTGTAGCTTGAATATGCACTGAATTGACCAAAGTAATGCTTGATTCTTGCTCAAAACTATATCAGGATCATGAATCTACAAAGAAACTTGGTGTTTGTGTGGAGAATTAAGAGATTCGAAGAGAGAGAGATTTTTGGAGGTAATGGAAAATTTTCAGATCTGAATGCTCCTTTTGAAAATTCAGTTATGCTTTTAGCTTATATATGATCCCTTAATCACACTCAAATCACAATTAAGCCTTGGTTCATCTTGATTAAGGAAATATGAGGTGTAATGCAAATTTGGCAAGTGTGCTTAGCATGTGGTCATGTGTACATGAACAGTGCCATGCAAGGTGCAAATCCATTTAAAATCATTCAACAATCATCATGGAAATGGTATTTGGCTTGTATGATCATCCAATTTTGAATTACCCATTTTCCCTCCAAAATGCACATGGGTGAACAAATGGTCATGTGATCTTCTTTCATGCAAGGCAATGGTTGATTTGGAAGGTCTTGGTCACAAGGAGCATTTTGCAAAAAGAGTGGATCAATTTGGAGTTTTGGATCAAAAGTTATGGCAATTTGAACTTCCATGCATACTTTGTGATCATTTGGCCATAACTTCTCAACCAATTATCATATGATCATGATATAGGACTTTTTGGAAAGAGGAGAGAAAGATCTTCAACTTCCATGTTCACCAAAAATCCATTTGAAGCTTCTTTGTTGTTAGAAAGTTAAGTTGAATGTGGACCAAAAACTTGCCATTTTTGGAAACTTGAAATTACAGGTCACTTTCCATTTTGGGAAACTTTTGCCATGGCTTCAAAATCTTCAAGATAGATCTTTGACATGATGAATAAGCCTTGTTTGAACATGAATGGGATGTCTCAAATCATTTCCCACATCTCAAAGCCTTCAATTGACTACACAGTTGATTATTTGGTCCTCAGATGACCCTGACATGCCTTGATGAACTTTGGCCTTTACCACTTGGGGAATTTGCTTCAAAATGAACCCTAGCTCATATAAGCTCCATATAATATCATGTGGTCCTCATCTCCAGAAAATACTATCATCTCTTGTACAAAGGATGCTCTTGAATTGCTTGATCTGTGGTGGCTTGAACTACAAAACAAATGTTAGATGACATATTTTTGGTGCTTTTGGTTAGTGATTAAAAAAAATGATATACAATGCAAGTATGCCTGGTGATGACAAACCACTCACAGGAGACCCCAACCCAAGGGGAAAGGAAGACAAGATGCTCAAAGATCCTTGAGGCTATGCAATGCAATGATATGATGCCATGAGGGATCTTAGGGACAAAATTGGGGTCTTACAGATGCCCCTATTTAAGATCATTCTAGCCGGAGAAATGAAGGTTAAGATCTTCGTCTCGACGAGGTAGAATGGGCTTAAATAACAACAAAGAGACAAATTTTGGTCCCTGAGAGACCTCATGATGCAAATGTATGTATGCAAAACAAACTATCTCTGTGGGGATATGGGTCCACAAAGAAGAAAAGAAATCAGGAGAAATTGAAAATCCATAGGAGTAATACACTCACTGATGGAACAAAGACTCTAACAGGACTCTTATGGAGATAATAAAAAGAAAAATGCGTGAGCAGGACACGACTTGAAACTGGAGACTTTACTGGGGAGAATAATTCCAAAGGGAAACAAATCTGATTGAAAGACTCAAGCTGACTCAAAGATGCATGTGCTGGGGAACACGCCAACACAACAAAACTGTCCACAAAGGATACATCAGATAAAAATCCGGACTCAGGCTAGGGAAAGAACTGACAAGACAACTCTGTCGGGGAAAATGCATGTATTAGGGAGTAGGCCAACACAGCAAAAGGCGAATCACAATAACAATTACGCTGGGGAAATCTAAAAGACTCTCCAGGGGAAGTAAAAGGATGAGGTGTTACCGGTGTGTGGGTAACAAGCTCGGGAAGAATGAATATCTAAGACCGGTGTAAGGGTGAGAGATATCAATCGACTAAATCATCTGAGGAAGACCTGAAAAAGGTATGTTTTAACTCAGGAAAATCTAACTCCACAGGGGATCGAGGTCGTAATAGGGAGCAGAAAGGAAGGAACACCAGGGATACCGGCTAGTAGGTATATAATAGGTGACCGACCAAGGCGTGAATTGGTGTGTGTGCCAAAACACTCATCATCCTGAAGAAAGCTAGAAAACGGACTTGTTTATAGGATGGACATTCGATTCCGCAAGGAATACGAATCTTACTCGTTTGGAGAAGGACAGAAGACTTCGACCGAAGAGCGCATGAGATATCATATCTATTGCCGTCAAAACATAGATGATATACTCGCATGGAAGATTATCCATAACCAGGTTGTAGGTTAGCAAAGGATAAATCGATCGAAACGTGAATCGGTTTGTGTTCCAAAACACTCATCATCCTGAAGAAAGCTGGAAAAGCAGACTTGTTTATAGGATAGACATTCGATTCCACAAGGAATACGAATCTTACTCGACTGGGGAAACACGAAAGGCTTCGACCGAAGAGTGCATGAGATATATTATCTATTGCCGTCAAAACATAGATAATATACTCGCATGGAAGATTATCCATAACCGAGTTGTAGGTTAACAAAGAATAAATCGACCGGAACGTGAATTGGTTTGTGTTCCAAAACACTCATCATGCTGAAGAAAGTTGGAAAAGCAAACTTGTTTATAGGATGGACATTCGATTCCACAAGGAATACGAATCTTACTCCATTTGGGAAGAACAACAAACTTCGACCAAAGAGTGCATGAGATATATTATCTATTGCCGTCAAAACGTAGATAATATACTCGCATGGAAGATTATCCATAACCGGGTTGTAGGTTAACAAAGGATAAATCATCCGAAACGTGAATTGGTTTGTGTTCAAAAACACTCATCATCCTGAAGAAAGTTGGAAAAGCAGACTTGTTTATAGGATAGACATTCGATTCCACAAGGAATACGAATCTTACTCAATTGGGGAACAACAACAAAAGACTTCGACCAAAGAGTGCATGAGATATACTATCTATTGCCGTCAAAACGTAGATAATATACTCACATGGAAGATTATCCATAACCGGGTTGTAGGTTAGCAAAGGATAAATCATCCGAAACGAAAGGCATCGGGATACCAAACTAGGTATATAATGATGGCCAATCAAAGGGGAAGCAACAAACATCACCGGCAAACGGTAAATGAAAGAGGACCCGCTGAGGATAAATTGCTTACTCAGAGCAATTATCCGCAAGAAGGAAGGAATATCAATACCGAATACTGGAGTGATAACCAACAAAGAGGGGATTATATCTACCGAAGACTGGGTAGAAAACCACGGAAGAGTAACCGTCATCTGTTGGGATGAGCAACAAGGATTAGCTCTGCAAGGGGAGAAACATACTCAACTGGAGATGAATCAAAGAACTCGACCAAAGAGAGCATGAGATATACTATCTATTACCGTCAAAACATAGATAGTAAAATCGCATGGAAGATTATCCACAACCGACTACTGGGTTAATAAAGGATAAATCATCCGAAAAGGAGACACAATCGTTACCAACAACAACAGGGTAGACGAAAGATGACTCGCTGGGGATAAATTGCAAGCATACGGCAATTATCCGGGTAAAAGAGGGAACATCAACATCGAATACTGGATGAAGATAACCATCAAGAAGGGAGATTACATCTACCAAAAACTGGGTAGAAGACCACAAACTCAGTCGGGGATAAGATGAATGATTGCTGTTTACTGAGAACATATTCATTTATACCGCGGGGAAGCACAAACTCCGATGGGGAGAAAACAAATAGGATTTACGACTACCGAGCGCTGGGTAGAAGACCGCAAAATCTGCCATCAACAAGAATGAACCACAAAGGTTACCTCTTCTAGGGGATGAAAGTAGGATTTACAACTACCGGATGCTGGGTAGAAGACCATAAAGGATCCACTGAGGATAAGGTGAATAATATTGGCGACCTTACTAAGGAACACCAAAAACAGTCTCAAAGGGCCAATTTAGGATCAAACTAAAAAGGCGAACTGAATCAAGACTCATCCTAATAAGGATATAACTCAATAGGAGAATCCATCCCAATGTGTGTGTTGGGAGGAAACGGAAACAACCGTCATCCACGGGGATAGAACTCAATGGGGAAATGGCAGGAAAGAAGAACACTTTCTGCTTATGGGGCTGACTCTATATTGAAAGATCAGACACACCCATCTGCTTGGGGAGATGTATATCACCAACTAGCAGGAGACACAAACAATAGATATATGGCAAAAGATGCAACATGAATATCTGAATGTTATAAGTATGCATGTATATGCGTGGTTTATGTATGATGAATGATGACAAACAGACATATCTAACACAAACAAGTCCAGGAATCAAACGTCCGGTACTACATCTCAAGAGAGAAAGCCAGGAACTCCGATGGAGAGTATCCAATCTGCTGGAGATCCGAGATGATAGGAAGCAAAGACTATGCAGGAGAATCAGAGATATCAGGAAATCTCTAGGTGATGGATCATCAATCAATCCGGTTAGGGAAAAGAGTCAGTGCACAGGAAGACATTGCCGAGGAGAACAGAACGCACGAGTAGAATTTGCCACACAAGCAACTCTACTGGAGATACTGTAGCAACTCTACTGGGGAATCAATCAGCAACTTCACTGAGGAATTCCACTGAGATATCACACCCTGCTGAGGAGGAGTAGATCGGGGAGAAGTGAAATCACAAAATCATCGCAGGGATGAATCATCATTCTCAGCTGGGAAGAAATGCCTAATTGTGCAAATCGAATCTGTCACAAAAGCAACTCTGGTTGGGAAACTGTCAACACAGGTAAGATCCACCACACCAACAACTCTGCTTAGGGATGAATTATCACAGATAAAATTCTCCACTAAAACTCTGTTGTGGATCAGAGAAACCAGGAATATCTCTGCTGGAGATGACGTCATCATAGATAAGATCCAACAGACCAACCACTCTAGCTGAGGATCTATCTGAGGAAATGAAGGAACACTAGGGATCAACCACCAAATACTGAACCTTCCAACGAGAACACATCTGCTAAAGAGGGAGGCACTACTACTCTTCTGCTAAGGGAGGAATCAATGACCATTCCAACCGGAGATAGGAGTTAATAGGGACCACTTCTACCATATGAGCAGCTCTACTAGAGAGTCTATCTGATGGATGAAGGGAAGACTATTGCTCCAACAACTTCGTTTAGGAAGAAATCACCAAATCCAATCTTCCAGAGAGAACACACCCGAGGGGAGAAAATTACTGCTCTGCTGGAGATCTGGAGTGTGAATAAATCGTCCCAACACTCTGGCGGGGGAATGAAGCCAAGAAAGGCAACCTGCTCGGGAGAAAACCAATAAAGGCTCTGGAGGAAAAGGATACAATCAAATGCCAGGGATATGAACAAATGCCTTACCCTGTTGGGAATCATACCATCCTTGGGAGAGCACTGAGAGTCTCCTAAGTATCTTTTGATCATTGTGAATGTTCACTTTGTTTAAAAATCATTTGTGAAAAATTTATTTATTTTGAAAACAATGATATTTTATCAATTAAAACATGCAAGACATTTGTTGAATAGAAACAAATAAGAGTGCAAATAATTGGATAAAGGCTCAAATTTATTTGATGGAATGGTAGCCTGCAAATGGCAAGACTCCATAGATTTTTACAAGTTTGAAATTGGTGATATATATTGGAAAAGGGCTACATTGAACATAATGACCATTTCTCCACCAATTCCGGATTCGATGTATTCGAAGCTTCAGTTGACGATGAATGAACAAGAATCTTTGACGGATGACAGATGTAAAACAAGTCTTTTCGAGATGTAGTTACTTGCCAAATCCCTAATTTTTGCCTAGATTGCCCCAGGATGAGGTACTCAATCTAGCGGGATGCAAATATTCATTTTTTTTTCATGTCTCTAACTTTTGCCTGGATCGCCCTTTCGGGTTTTCAATCCACCGAGACGCTCATTTTTGTCTAAGTTGCCCTTTCGGGTTTTCAACTTAGCGAGCTATTCTGTTTTTTTCTTTTTAGGCGAAGTATTTCTTGACTGCATCTGAATTCATAGGACGAGTGAAATCCTCCCCATCCATAGTTGTAAGTATCAAAGCACCGCCTAAAAAGGCTCGCTTAACAACATATGGACCCTCGTAGTTTGGAGTCCACTTGCCCCTGAAATCGGGCGCGAAAGACAAGACTTTCTTGAGCACAAGGTCACCTTCTCGGAATACACGAGGCTTGACCTTCTTATCGAATGCTTTCTTCATTCTCTGCTGATATAACTGACCATGGCACATGGCAGTCAATCTCTTCTCTTCGATCAAATTCAGCTGGTCATAACGACTCTGAATCCATTCAGCATCAGTCAACTTGGGGTCTGAGGGCGCCATTTTTTTCTTTTCTTTTTTTTATTTTTTTTTATTTTTGATTTTGATTTTGTTTTTTCACCCCTCTTTTTGATATTACATCTGTAAAACCCCAATTTGATTGTTTCCAGGTTCTCAAGATGCGGCTGAATGATTTTCTCTTCATGCTCAAGAAGACGGGTAATCTCGTCAAGAGTCCCTTCAACATCATCTTCCTCTGCCTCGAATACAGGGAATTCAAAATAGGGAGATGCCTTGGATCATTATGTTCAATGGGTTTGATTATCAACGATGACTTATGAATGACTGTAGGAACATCCACAGCGACCCAATTGTTACAGATCCCGCCAGGGATGACAAAATTGTCAGAATCCTCTACATCCTCTTCCAAGACAGCGACAACTTCTTCGCTCTGAGCGGTGTGGATGAAACCTCCACTCTTGAACAACCCTTTCTCGTTGAAGACCCCAGAAGAAAAGCCAATGCCAGCCCAGGACTTGTTGTCTTCAAGCTCAATCATTTTTCCTAGACCAGCAACTGCACCACATTCAATGGCCAGTTTCGCATCTCGATAGGAAGCAAAATAAGGATTTTTCTTCTTAATAGGCTCGGCTATAGATAAAGCTTGGAAAGGAGTTCCAACTTCATCCTCAGCATCTATGTATGAGAAGGAAGACAAGTGGCTAACCAGGAGAGCCTTTTCTCCCCCTACCACAACCAGTTTCTTGTTCTTAACGAATTTCAGCTTCTGGTGTAGGGTGGATGTCACGGCGCCAGCCTCGTGAATCCATGGTCTGCCAAGGAGACAGCTATAGGATGGATGGATATCCATAACCTGGAAGGTAATTTGGAAATCGCTTGATCCAATCTTGATTGGGAGATCAACTTCCCCAATCACGGTATTACGCGACCCATCAAAAGCTTTCATAACAACTCCACTCTACCTCATGGGAGGCCCTTGAATTGACAATCTTGCGAAAGTGGATTTTGGCAATACATTCAGGGATGACCCAGTGTCCACCAGCACGTTGGACATGGCGTCGTCTTTGCAATTCATGGATATGTGTAATGCCAGGTTGTGGTCTCTTCCCTCCTCAGGGAGATCAGAGTCACAGAAACTCAAAGTGTTACAAGCAGTAATGTTTGCAACAATGCTATCAAACTGTTCTATTGTGACATCGTGATCAACATATGCCACATCCAAGACTTTCTGCAGAGCCTCTCTATGCGGTTATGAATTCAGAAGCAACGATAGCACGGATATCTTGGATGGTGTTTGTAGAAGCTGGTCTACAACATTATACTCACTCTTCTTGATGAGCTTCAACATCTCATCATAGTCTTCTTTCAAATTACCACTAGGGCCAACAGAAGCAGGAGTCTTTTGTATGGAGGAGGGTTTAACAACAGGTGTCGGGTTCGTAGAATTCACCGCATTCCCAACCGGACGCTCAACAGAGTCAGCAATAGCCTGAGGCTTCGGGGGTGCAGAAAACACACGACCGTTATGGGTCAACCCACTGACGTCAGTAATGTTCACAACAGAGGAGGACGACAGAGTCACCTCTTTCCCATTTTCCACAGCAACAACATTGTATCGGAATGGGATTGCCTTGTCAGAAGAATAAGGCACAGGACCGGCAGGTTTGATAATCAGGCAGGAGAAACCTTCTGCTTGCTACCATCATATCTAATGACAACAGGCTCGGGGATCCGAAACACCGGAGAAATCACATTGACTTCTGGTTCATCTTCATCAACATTCCTGTTCTGAAGGATCTCAATGACTCCTTCATCCAGCAATTCCTGAAGATCTTTACGCACTTGGCGACAACCCAAATGATTAACAGATCAGATTCGGCATTTATCATGATCGTGCTCCAGATGACTGTAATCACACAGCAAACGGTGCAACTCGACCAATGACTATCGAATATGGCTGACATATTTGACCTTGTACTTGCCAGGGAAGCCCTGGACCATGTTAACGGATTTCCCATGCTCAGGCAGTGGGTTCTTCTTAACATTAGGACCTGTAGCGGTGTATTCGTCACTTTATGATTTATTGACTAAATCAAAAGCAAAGTATACAAAGATAGAGTCGCCACCGCACTTTTATTTATCCAAAGGAATGGCTAAAAAGCGAACAAAAGCCTAAGAAGTTTTACACGAGAAAACTAATGAAAAGGTCAGAGATTTGGGTAAGGGGGTAATTATGCAAAGGGAAGGTGTTAGGCATCCAATGCATCATAGGTACTCCTAGGGAACCCTTTTCACAAATTGTTGCAAAAGATATTGTTTATGAAATATTTATTGTGCAAACATTGATTGGGAGGATGAGAAAAGAATATATAATTTTTATTATTTTTGTGTTTGGATGGAAAGATCCATTGCCTACGTACCTTTACAGGATCAAAACCTCGTAGTTCGGCTAAAAGATTTCCAAAATGTGAATGGATTGATTTTAAACAAAAGCCCTAAGGTCTTCCGTTATCCACGGGAGAAAACTCAACCTATACAACCACAAGTCCACCATGTGAGAAAAGCTTCAACTTGCTAGTGAGGGACCATGCCCTATAATAATCAAGGAAGTCTTACAATTCAATCACCAAGGACAACAGGAGAGATTCACATCAACCACTAAGATAATTGAGATCTATGGCTAATGTATGAAAACTTATCAAGGATGGACAAAGCCACAAAACAATTGAATGAGTGAAATTAACCAATTAGGATTATTCACAAAAATGGTCAAAGTTGACATTAGAGTTTATTCACAATGAGTATTAATGAAAATGAAGCTTTGAAAATCAAAGGCTTAAGGCCTAGGTTTCTAATTTGAAAACAAGTGAAAATGTTTGCACAAAGTTTTCTGGTTTGGGTTAACATGCAAATGGAGGTTATAAGGAAACAAAAGGTGGGGATGAAGAGTAAAACTTCTGAGGAGTTCACCTCTTGAGATCATATGTAGATGATCCAAGTGATTCCTTTGGAAAAGGCAACAAGCAGAGAAAACAAGCAAGGTTCAAAGAAAACAAAACTGGAAATGGATTGCCAATAAATGGTCTTACATCCAACTCCACAACAAGAAACAAAATAGGAAACGAGTTGCCAATCAATGGTCTTATACCTGACTCCACAACAAGAAACACAATAGGAAACAAGTTGCCAATCAATGGTCTTATACCTGACTCCTCACAAGACAAAAATATAGGAAATGGAGTGCCAATCAATGGTCTTAAGTCCACCTCCACAAGACAAAGATGGAAACCAGATGCCAATCAATGGACTTACACTAGACTCCTAGGAAATGGAATTCCAATCAATGGCCTTAGTCCCAACTCCTACCAGATCACAGGAAACAAATGCCAATAAATGGACTTACAATTGACTCCTCAATGGACAAAACAAAATGTCACAAAGTATGAACAATGATCATGAAATGATATACAATTTATGCTCAAAGATGGAAGCAATGCACAGAGGCACACACAAACAATTATGCACATATAGACAAACAAGCAAACAAGCAGTCAATTATCACACACTATACACAACCAAGGGGCTCAAGCAAGGTTGGGCTTTAGTCAAGGGGTCATATCAACCTTGACAAACAAGCCAACTGGAAATGGGTGTTTTGAGCTCTTAACCCTAACATTGAGAGTTAGGGTGAAGCAGATGAAATGGGAATGAGGGTTATGCCTCATAGCTCTTATCCCTGGCCTGGGAGAGCTTTAATCAACAGAAAGTGTGGGAGTTCAGAATGAAGGAACTCTTCTCCACAAATGACTGACTCTATGGACAAGATTTTGGGTTTTTATTCAAAGTGCATCAACACATGGTGTGAGCAAGATGAAAGACATAACTGAATAGAAGGGGATGGATTACACATCCCTTCTATCTTCCAATTGCCTCTTAAGAGGACTTAACCTGCTTGGTACAAATATAAACAATCAAAGACATGGCCTCTTAAGGAGGGCTTCAGACAGGTGCCAGCCAATAACAGCAGGTCTTCCAGACTACATGAAGAATAGGGACTATACCTAAGTGATATGCCAACCACAAGCAAAGCAAAGCAAAGTACAAATGAACTTAAAGCAACTTAGGTACCCATGTAAACAACTAAACAAATCAGTACAATATTCAGACCAAAAGACAACAGTCAACAACAAACAGACAATCCCAAGGTACAACACATAAGCCATAAGTCAAACTCAAATGAGCTATCATCAAAGCCTACAAAACAAACAAATGTTAGCAACCAATAGAAAATATCAACATTCAAATAATGAAGCAACATCAACCATGGAAATTGAGTGCTTGGTCCTGAAATTCAAAGCTCACATGTAAGTCCAAACCACTAGGTCAAAGCCTAGGGTCAAAGGTGAAGAAAAAATTCAAAACAGGAGCTAATATTCAACACAATGCAACCTCAAACACATATTAACATGTCCTAAAAAGGACCAGGTCAAAATCATCAAGCAAGTCCATGTATTAAGCAAGAGAAGTCAAAGACCATTTCAAAGCTCACATTTGATCGTTGAGAATGAAAATTCCAAATCAAAACAGAAATGATTCAAATAATTCTGGAACAATTCATGAGCATTCAACACATTCAAACAAATCACCATACATAAAATCAGAATCAACAGAGGTCATTTGATATGGAAATTAAATTGCACAAGTTGAACAACCAAATGTGTGACACAAATTGTCACACCATGCAAAGATGTGCATAAAACAAAAATGGTGAATGATAAAAATACCAAACCAAGCCTAAAACATCCATCAATATGTCAAGAATCATCATGCAAAATTTCATGTCCATTTGATTAAAATCAAGCATTTCACAATAAGATGAATGGAGCTAGGTCACAAATGTACACATGATCACAAAGTCTAGCACAACCCAAAATCCAGCCATGCACAACTTCAGCAATTATTATCATAAAAAACTAGACAAACAGAGGATCATTCTACAAAAATTTTGGAATTATTTGAGTCATTTTTCAATTTGTTATGATTTTTCTAAGTTAACAAAAAAATATTGAAATCAAAATGAACACATGTACATGATTTGGAGGGAAATGCATAAAAGATGAATGGATTTGAAAATTTGCTTACGCCAGGAATCGAAGTCAGTAACAATTCAAAATGAGTGCGCACTGCATGTGAAACGATGCCGTTTTGAGCAAAACCCTAGCCAAACCAGAATGGATGCTAAATCGTCACAAAGCCGACGCTACTTCGTCTTCCTCATGAAGACGAAGATGAACAGTGAAGGTTCATGAACAAATTTTCCAGAAATTCCAAAATCATACATCATCATGAAGCTCTTTCAATGGAGAATGCAGATCAACTAACAACTAAGCCTAATTCAACATGATCAAAGAGAATCGATGAAAAACATTTATGAATGCAAAACTTCAATCACACATATCTCAGTCAATAATGCATCATTTTTCTTGAAATTTTCACCAGAATCATCAGCAAGATTAGATCTACAAGAACATGCTAATGAATTTGAGAATTAAGAGTTTCGAAAACTGAACCTCTTGAAGAGCAGTTCCTTGCAATGCACGATCCAATGCTCCAAATGATCCAAATCCAGTATATAACACTTGTAATTATATTTGATGAAGAAATTGAAGCTTGGCAGGTGCTGGATCTAGCTCAAATCAGAATTTCCATCTTCACCTTCATGAGCTTGCTATACTTGATTCTTGCACGAATTCCATAATCCAGAGCTTGATCTGCACTATATCAAAGCCAGAGAACAAGAATATGAAAAGAAATAACAATGTTATTTGAAGAAAATTTGAATTATGCTTGAGAGAAAATTTTGGAGGGAGAGAGAATTTGGATCTAGAAATGGTGAAAAATGATTAACCTCTTTCAAATTCTGTTAGGTTTTAGTATTTATATGCTCTCTTAATCACATTGCTAATCCACACTTAATTGAAATTAGGAAAAATAAGGTGTTTTGACAAAATTTAAAAAATGCATGGTGCATGGACTAATCTCACGTGAACAGTACCATTTGCTTGATCAAAGTCACTCAAAATCATTTTTAAAACACATTGGCAATGGTGGAAAGTTCATACAATGCACTAATTTTGAATTTTCAAGTTTCCCTCCAAAATTGACTTGAATGCACAAATGATCATATGATGGAAATTCATGCAATGTGATGGATGTTTTGGAAACTTCATGTCATGAGAAGAAAAATGCAAGAAGAGCCACCAAATTTGGAGTTATGAATCAAAAGTTATGGCCATTTGAAGTTCCATGTACACTTGGCAATGATTGGACCATATCTCTTCAACCATTCATCAGGTGCTCATGATCTTGGACTTTTTGGAAATGGGAGAGAGAGATATTCAACTTTCATGTAGGACAAAAATTCATTTGAAGCTTCTTTGATGTTGGAAAGTTGAACCAAAAACTTTCCATTTTGGCAAAGTTGAAATTATAGGTCACTTTCCATTTTGGGAAACTTTTGACTTGACCTCAAATTCTTCAAACTTGATCTTTGGTATGGTGAATAAGCATGATTTGGACATGAATGGGATGAAGAAACTCAATTCCCACACTCAAAACCCATAGTTGACTTTTCAGTTGACTGCATTGGGCCTTAGATGACCTGAAATTGTTCTGATGAATTTGGGGCCTCGACAACTTGGGAATTTGCTCCAAAATGAACCTATAGCTCAAATAAGCTCCATGTAATGATCACATGACTCATATCTCAAGAAAATACCATCTGCTCTTTGTACCATGAATTCACTTGATGCCTTGACCTGTTGACTGCTTAAGCTGCAAGTAACAAAGGTTAATGACATATTTTTGTACATTTCTGGTTAGTGATTGAAAGAAAAGCAATGATATACAAATGCAAGCAATGCTTGGTGATCAAGAACCACTCTCAAAGGGATCCCACCCACAAGGAAGGAAGCAAGGTGTCCAATGATCCTTGAGGCAATGCAATGTTATGATATGATGCCATTAGGGATCTTAGGGACAAAATTGGGGTCTTACAGATGCCCCTATTTAAGGTCATTCTAGCCGGATAAGTGAAGGTTAAAATCTTCATCTCGCCGCGGTAGAATGGGCTTAAATAACAGTAATGAGACAAATTTTGGTCCCTAAGAGACCTCATGATGCAAATGTATGAATGCAAAAGAAACAAACTCTGTGGGGAATACGGATCCACAAAGAAAGAAAAGACGATCCATCGGAGTAATACACTCACCAGGAATAGAGACTCTAACAGGACTCTTATGGGGATAAGAAAAAAACGAATGCGTGAGCAGGACACGACTTTGAATTAGGGGAAAAAGAACTGACACTGGGTGAGCAGGACACGACTGGACTGGAGACCTCATTGGGGAGTAAAGGACTCCAACTGGGGGAAAAGAGTTTCCAAAGGGAACAAAATCCATTGGAAAGACTCAAGCTGACTCAAAGATGCGTGTATTGGGGAAAACGCCAATACAGCAGAACTATCCACAAAGGATACTTCGGATAAAAAATCCGGACTCGGATTGGGGAAAAAGATTCACACAGAACCTCCCTGTCGGGGAAACATGCATATATTGGGGAAAACGCCAATACAGCAAAGGGTGAAACACAATAGAAACTCCACTGGGAAATGTCTAACAAAGAGACTCTCCTATGGAAAATCTGCAAGATGAGGTGTTACCGGTTACTGGGTAACAAGCTCAAAGAGACATGTGATCTAAGCACCGGTTACTGGGTGAAAGAACAACAAGCTCAGGAAAAAAGAATATCTAAGACCGGTATAAGGGTGAGAGATATCAATCAATCGAACATCCGAGGAAGACCTGAAAAAGGTACATCAACTCAGGAAAATCTGACTCCGCAGGGGACCAAGGTCATAATAGGGAGCAGAAAGGAAGGAGCACCAGGGATACCGGTTACTGGGTATATAATAGGTGACCAACCAAAGACGTGAATTGGTTATATATGCCAAAACACTCATCATCCAAAAGGAGGGCTTGAAAAAGCAAATCGACTTACAGGATGGACATTCGACTCCGCAACGGGAAAACGAATCTTACTCAAATGGGGAAGGACAAAAGGCTTCAACCAAAGAGTGCATGAGGTATATTATCCATTACCGTCAGAACATGGATAGTATACTTGCATGAGATATATTATCTATTACCGTCAGAACGTAGATAATATACTCGCATGGAAGGAACACCAGGGATACCGGTTACTGGGCATATAATAGGTGACCGACCGAAAAGAGAAACAATCGTTACCAACAACAACAGGGTAAACGAAAGATAACTCACCGGGGATAAATTGCAAGCATACGATAATTATCCATGAGACATATCACCGGTTACTGGGAGATACGCTAAAAAAAGGGGAAGAAATGAACATTCGATTCCGCAAAGGGAACACGAATCTTACTCGACTGGGGAAACACAACTGGCTTCGACTGAAGAGTGCATGAGATATATCATCCATTACCGTCAAAACGTGGATAACACACTCGCATGGAAGATTATCCACAACCGGTTACTGGGTTAATAAAGGATAAATCAACTGACAAGAAAGGCATCGGGATACCAAAACTAGATATATAATGATGACCGATCAAAGGGAGCAAGAATCATTACCAATCAAAAGGGTAAATGAAAGAGGACTCACCGGGGATGCATTGATAAAAATCAATGATCCGGGGAATAAATCACTGGCAAACGGTGAAAGGACCCGCTGAGGATAAAATTGCTAGCATACGACAATTATCCACAAAAACATGCTGGGGATACAATTGCTTACTCAGAGCAATTACTCAGACAAGGGAATATCAACATCGAATACTGGATGAGGATAACCAACAAGAGTAACCATCATCGGTTAGGATGAACAACAAGGTTAACTCTACAAATGGGAGAACAAAGGGTTTACAACTACCGAATACTGGGTAGAAGACCAAAGACTCTGGCTGAGGAAACAAGAGGTTTACCACTACCGACTACTGGGTAGAAAACCAAAGACTCAGTTGAGGATAAAATTGCTAGCATACGGCAATTACCCACAAGAAAGCACAGACTCCACTAGGGAACTGCAGAAGGAATGACAGACACTTTCTGCTTAAGGGGCTGACTCTATATTGAGAGATTTAACACCCGACATTTGCTTGGGGAGATCTACTAGAGAGATCTATATCACCATTAGCAGGAGACAACAAACAAAAGATATACGGCAAAAAATGCAACATGAATATCTGAATGTTGAAAGTATGCATGAATATGCGTGATTTATGTTTGATGAATGCTGACAAAACAAACATTTCTAACACAAACAGGTCCAGGAATCAAACGCCCGGTACTACACCACAGGAGAGAAAGTCAGAAACTCTAATGGAGAGTATCCAATCTGCTGGAGATATGAGATATCACAGGAATCACACAAAATCTCTGATTGATGGATCATCAGTCAACCCAACTGGGGACAAAAGTTCACAGCAGGCAAAAACTGCCACGAAAGCAACTCTGTTGGGGAAGTGGAGAAATCACGAGATTTCTGCAGAGGGATCATCAGTCTCAACTGAGAAACAGAGTTTACTGCATAAGTAGAAACTACTGAAGAGAACAGAACACACAAGTAGAATCTGGCCGCGCAAGCAACTCTACCGGGGATACTGTCAGCAACTCCAATGGGGACGAATCCACTGAGGGAAAACAAATCACACAAGTAGATTCTGCCACAAGCCACTCTACTGGGGATCAAAAGCATCAGGAAATCAACCAAATCTCTGCAGGGGAGAAAATCATCACAGATACAATCCACCACCACAAATCTACTGGGGATTTATCTGAGGCAGAGAAGGAGAACTGGGGATCAACCACCAAAAACTGAACTTTCCAAAAGGAACCACAACTACTGAGGAGGAAAAAAATCACTGCTCTGCTGAAGGGAGGGGAGGTGAAAACCTCAACAAGCACCCTGAAGGGGAGAGATAGCATAGATGAAGTACATCATACCAACAACTCCGCTGGCGACTTCACTGAGGAAAACGACGAAGTACCGGGATGTCAACCAACCAACTACCAAATCTTCCAAAAGGAAAGCACCCATGCTGGGGAAAAAATATCAACAGAAGCTCTGCTCGGGGAGAAACCCCAATAATAATCTGGAGAAAGAAGATACAACCATGCTAGGAGTATGAACAAATGTCTTACCCTGTTGGAAATCATGCCACCCTTGGGAGAGCACTGAGAAATTCTTAAGTATCCTTTTATCATTGTGAATGTTCACTTTGTTTAAAAACAATTTTGATGAACAAAAACTTTGTTTGTTTAAAACAATGACATTTTATCAATTAAAACATGCAAAACATTTGTTGAATTAAAACAAATAAGAGTGCAAATAATTGGATAAAACCTCAAATTTATTTGATGGAATGGTAGCCTGCAAATGGCAAGACTCCATAGATCTGTACAAATTTGAAGTCGGTGATATATATTGAAAGAGGGATACATTGAACATAATGACCATTTCTTTACCAATTTGAATCCGATGTATTTGAAGCTTCAGTTGACGATGACTGAGCGAGAATCTCTGACGAAAAGACGGCTGTGGAACAGAAAGTCTTGTCAGGATGCAGTTACTTGCCAAATCCCTAATTTTTGCCTAGATTGCCCCAGGGTGAGGTACTCAATCTAGCGGGATGCAAAATATATTTTTCATGTCTCTAATTTTTGCCTAGATCGCCCTTTCGGGTTACCCACCGAGACGCTCATTTTTGCCTAATCCGCCCTTTCGGGTTTTCAACTTAGCGAGCTATTCTGTTTTTCTTTTTAGGCAAAGTATTTCTTGACTGCATCTGAATTCACAGGACGAGTGAAATCCTCCCTATCCATTGTTGTAAGCATCAAAGCACCGCCTAAAAAGGCTCTCTTAACAACATATGGACCTTCATAGTTTGGAGTCCACTTGCCCCTGGAATCGGGCGCGAAGACAAGACTTTCTTGAGCACAAGGTCACCTTCTCGGAACACACGAGGCTTGACCTTGTTATCGAATGCTTTCTTCATTCTCTGCTGATATAACTGACCATGGCACATGGCAGTCAATCGCTTCTCTTCAATCAAATTCAACTGGTCATAATGACTCTGAATCCATTCAGCATCAGTCAACTTGGCTTCCATCAAGACTCTCATTGATGGGATCTCCACCTCTACTGGGAGAACAACTTCCATGTCGTAAACAAGAGAGAAAGGGGTTGCCCCTGTTGAAGTGCGGACAGATGTACGATATCCATGCAATGCAAATGGCAGCATCTCATGCCAATCTTTGTACGTAATTGTCATCTTCTGGATAATCTTTTTTATATTCTTATTAGCAGCTTCAACAGCCCCATTCATCTTGGGTATGTAGGGAGAGGAATTATGGTGTGCAATCTTGAACTCAGCGCACAACTCTTCCATCATCTTATTGTTCAAGTTAGATCCATTATCAGTAATGATCTTATCAGGCACACCATAACGGCATATCAGCCGATTCTTAATAAACTTCACGACCACTTGCCTGGTCACATTAGCATATGATGCTGCTTCAACCCATTTGGTGAAGTAGTCAATTGCTACGAGAATAAACCTGTGTCCGTTGGACGCTTTCGGTTCAATCATGCCGATCATGTCGATTCCCCACACAGAGAAAGGCCATGGTGATGAAATCACATTCAGAAGTGTCGGAGGAATATGAATCTTATCCGCGTAAATCTGACACTTGTGGCATTTCTTCACATATTTGCAGTAGTCAGACTCCATTGTCTGCCAATAGTAGCCTGCTCTCAGCATCTTTCTAGCCATGGCATGTCCATTGGAATGAGTACCAAATGAACCCTCATGGACCTCAGTCATTAACGGGTTTGCTTCGTGTCTATCCACGCATCTGAGCAAAACCATGTCAAAATTTCTCTTATACATCACTTCACCACTGAGGTAGAAACTGCCTGACAACCTTCTCAGAGTTTTCCTATCTTTCATAGATGCCCCAGGCGGGTAGACCTGGTTCTGAAGGAAATTCTTGATATCAAAATACCAAGGCTTGTCATCATTCACTTCTTCAACTGCAAACACGTGAGCTGGTCTATCCAAGCGCATCACGGTGATGTTAGGAACTTCATTCCAATCCTTGACCATAATCATCGAAGCAATATGATGAAAGTCAACTTCTGTAAAGAACGTTGAAATCCTCCTCGCATAATCTCTGTATGGAATGAGACTGGGCTGATTCGTCTCCCATTCACCCTTGATCTGATTGACAACCAGGGCCGAATCACCATACACATCAAGATGCTTGATCCTCAGATCAATGCACTCTTCTAATCCCATAATACAAGCTTCGTACTCAGCCATATTATTCGTGCATTTGAAAGTTAACCTTGCTGTAAACGGAATATATGTGCCTTGAGGAGTAATGATTACTGCCCCAATTCCATTTCCGTACTGATTTAGAGCGCCATCAAACACCATCGTCCATCTGGAACCAGGTTCCGGACCTTCATCAAGTGTAGGCTCATCGCAATCTTTCATTTTCAAATACAGAATCTCCTCGTCTGGGAAGTCGTACTGAACAGACTGATGATCTTCAATCGGTTGATGTGCCAAGTGGTCAGCCAAGATACTACCTTTGATAGCTTTCTGAGCTCGATACTCGATATCATACTCAGATAACAACATC
Organism: Lathyrus oleraceus; assembly: GCF_024323335.1. Lineage (NCBI taxonomy): Eukaryota > Viridiplantae > Streptophyta > Magnoliopsida > Fabales > Fabaceae > Lathyrus > Lathyrus oleraceus. The sequence goes on along the minus strand of NC_066584.1, from coordinate 491,507,345 downwards.
TGCCAACGGGCAATCCTCCCGGTTAAAGCAGGCTTCTCGAAGATATACTTGATTGGATCCATTCTGGATATCAACCAAGTTGTATGATTTATCATGTACTGGCGTAAACGCTTAGCAGCCCAAGCCAAAGCACAGCACGTCTTCTCAAGCATAGAGTATCGAGACTCATAATCAGTGAACTTCTTACTCAGGTAGTAGATAGCAAATTCCTTCTTCCCTGATTCGTCCTGCTGACCGAGTACACAACCCATCGAGTCTTCAAGAACAGTCAAATACATGATCAGAGGTCTTCCTTCTATAGGCGGAGACAAGATCGGAGGTTCAGACAGATACTCTTTGATACTGTTGAAAGCTTTCTGGCAATCCTCGGTCCAATCATGAGACTGATCTTTCAGGAGGAGCTTGAATATCGGCGCACATGTGGCAGTCATGTAGGATATAAATCTAGAAATATAGTTCAAGCGGCCAAGAAAACCTCGGACTTGCTTTTCAGTTTTGGGCGCAGGCATCTCTCGTATTGCTTTTACCTTTGCAGGATCAACCTCAATACCTCTTTCGCTGACAACAAAACCCAATAACTTGCCAGAACAGACTCCAAATGTACATTTGTTTGGATTCAGACGAAGCTTGAACTTCCTCAGACGCTGAAAAAGCTTCAACAAATGCTCAACATGTTCAACTTTCGTTCGGGACTTAGCAATCATATCGTCAACGTAGACCTCTATCTCCTTGTGCATCATATCATGAAACAAGGTAGTCATAGCTCGTTGATACGTGGCTCCGGCGTTCTTCAAACCGAAGGGCATCACTCGATAACAGAATGTTCCCCAAGGTGTGATGAAAGTTATCTTCTCCATACCCTCGGGTGCCATCTTGATTTTATTATATCGGGAAAATCCGTCCATAAATGAGAAGACTTTGAATTTAGCTGTATTGTCTACCAACATATCAATGTGTGGTAGAGGGAAATCATCTTTCGGACTAGCTTTATTCAAATCTCTGTAATCAACGCATATACGGACTTTTCCGTCTTTCTTAGGCACAGGCACAATATTGGCCACCCATTGAGGATATGTAGAAGTCACAAGAAACCCCGCATCAATTTGCTTCTGAACTTCCTCTTTGATCTTCACTGCCATATCTGGATGAGTTCTTCTGAGCTTCTGCTTCACAGGCACGCACTCAGGCTTCAGAGGCAGGAAATGTTGCACAATATCTGTATCTAGACCCGACATGTCTTCATACGACCAAGCAAAGATATCAGAGTATTCTCGTAGCAAACTGATCAACCCCTTCTTGACAGACTCTTCAAGAAATGCCCCAATCTTCAGCATCCGAACACAATCTTGAGACCCCAAGTTGACTGTTTCCAGATTCTCAAGGTGCGGCCGAATGATCTTCTCTTCGTGCTCAAGAAGACGGGTAATCTCATCAGGAATCCCTTCAACATCATCTTCTTCCGCTTCGAATACAGGGAATTCAAAATTGGGAGATGGCGTTGGATCATTATGTTCAATGGGTTTTAGAATCAACCTGCATAATGATTTTGGATAATAAAAAACTTCAGAATTTAAACAAGCAAATCATTATGCAGATGAAAAGATTGCTTTTATTCTTGTTTTTTTGGGTTTTTTGTGATCACCGATTTCATGCAAAAGCAAAAAGTGAAAACAGTTGGAAAAACAAATGTTTAACATGAATTTATTGGATGAAATATCATTGTATATATGATGCCAACAATGTCATCACTTCTCCTTTTGGCATGGGAGAAGGGTTTTTAAAAAAAGTGAACATATTACGCTGACTTATGAATGACTGTAGGAACATCTACAATGACCCAATCATGGCAGATCCCGCCAGGGATGACAAAATTGCCAATATCCTCTGCATCCTCTTCCAGAATAGCAGCAGCTTCCTCAGCTCGATCAGCGTGGATGAAACCTCCATTCTTGAACAACCCTTTGTCGTTGAACAACCCTGTCTTCAAGCTCAATCATCTTCCCTAAACCCGCAACTGCACCACATTTGATGACCAGTTTCGCATCTCGATAGGAAGCAAATGAAAGAGACTTTTTCTCAATTGGCTCAGCAATAGACAAAGCTTGGAAAGGAGTTCCAACTTCATCCTCAGCATCAATGTATGAGAAAGAAGACAAGTGGCTAACCAGGAGAGCCTTTTCTCCCCCTACCACAACCAGTTTCTTATTCTTAACGAATTTCAACTTCTGGTGTAGGGTGGATGTCATGGCGCCAGCCTCGTGAATCCATGGTCTACCAAGGAGACAGCTATAAGATGGGTGGATATCCATAACCTGAAAGGTGACTTGGAAATCACTTGGTGCAATCTTGATTGGGAGATCAACTTCCCCAATCACAGTCTTATGCGACCCATCGAAAGCTTTCACAACAACACCACTTTGCCTCATGGGAGGCCCTTGATATGACAATCTCGAAAGAGTCGATTTCGGCAATACATTCAAAGATGACCCAGTGTCCACCAGCACATCGGACATGGCGTCGTTCTTGCAATTCATGGATATATGTAAAGCCATGTTGTGGTCTCTTCCCTCCTCAGGGAGATCAGCGTCACAGAAACTCAAAGTGTTGCAAGCAGTAATGTTTGCAACAATACTGTCAAACTGTTCAATAGTGACGTCATGATCAACATAAGCCAGGTCCAAAACTTTCTGCAGAGCCTCCCTATGAGGTTCTGAATTCGGAAGCAAAGATAATACGGAGATTTTGGACGGAGTTTGTAGAAGCTGGTCTACAACGTTGTACTCACTCTTCTTGATGAGCTTCAGCATCTCATCACAGTCTTCATTCACAATGCCACTTGGGCCAACAGAAGAAGTAGGAGTCTTTTGTACAGAGGAGGATTTTACAGCAAGTGCCGGATTCGGAGGATTCACAGCATTCCCCACTGGACGCACATCAGAATCAGCCTTAGCCTGAGGCTTCGGGGGTGAAAACACGCGACCACTACGGGTCAATTCGCTCACATCAGCAATGTTCACAACAGAGGATGAAGGCAACGACACTTCTTTCCCATCTTCAACAGCAACCGGATTATAGCAGAAGGGAACTACTTTGTCAGACGAATAAGGCACAGGACCTGCAGGCTTGATAATCAGGGCAGGAGAAACCTTATGCTTGCTACCATCATATCGGATGAAAACAGGCTCAGGTATCTTGAACACGGGAGAAATCACATTCACCTCTGGTTCGTCTTCATCAACATTTCTGTTCTGAAGAATCTCAATAGTCCCATCATCTAGCAACTCTTGCAGCTCTCTGCGCACTTGGCGATAACCCAGACGATTGACAGAGCAGATACGGAATTTGTCATGGTCGTGCTCCATATGACTGTAATCACATAGTAAACGATGCAACTCAACCAATGACTGTCGAATATGGCTTACATATTTGACCTTGTACTTTCCAGGGCAACCCTGGACCATGTTAACTGACTTCCCATGCTCGGGCAATGGGTTCTTTGTAACATTAGGGCCTAAGTCCTCAAAGCTCAGAATGCCGCATCTCATAAGGTCTTGGACCTTAGTCTTCAAAGGAAAACAGTTTTCCACATTATGGCCCGGAGCACCAGAGTGGTAAACACAATGTTGATCAGGCTTATACCACCACTGCGGGTTAGCAGGTATAGCTGGAGGATCCCTTGGAGTAATCAATTTCCGCTCTATCAAAGAGGGATACAGCTCTGCATATGATACTGGAATAGGATCGAAGGTGATCTTCTTCCTTTCATAACTCGGACCAACTGGATTATTGTTGCGAGGCTGATAGGCCTGTTGCTGAGGGCGATGCTGTTGTTGATACTGCTGAGATTGTTGCTGATTATTGTGCTGATATTGCTAATTGTTGTCTCTGAAGACAGGTGCTATGTGAGCCACCTGGTGCTGATTGCTGGCATGACGCATAGGCTTCCTCTTGGCAGAGGGTCTTCTGGACTTGACATGGGACTGCACAGCATGTGCCTCCCCATCTTTCTTCTTAGCAAATGCTCCATACCGCTTGCTAGAAGAGCCTTCATCTTTGGATAACCGTCCTTCACGAACTCCTTCCTCCAATCGCATCCCCATGTTCACCATCTCGGTGAAATCAGAGGGAGCACTAGCGATCATCCGCTCATAATAAAATGAACTCAAAGTCTTCAAAAAGATTTTGGTCATTTCCTTCTCTTCCAGCGGAGGAGTAATCTGAGCTGCCAGCTCTCGCCACCTCTGGGCGTACTCTTTAAATGTCTCTTTGTCCTTCTGGGACATGGCTCTGAGATGATCACGATCGGGAGCCATGTCCATATTATATATGTACTGCTTGACGAAGGCTTCGCCAAGATCGTTGAAGGAACGAATGTTTGCACTATCCAGACTCATATACCATCTTAGTGCAGCACCGGATAAACTATCCTGGAAATAATGAATCAGCAGTTGATCATTATCCGTTTGAGTAGACATTTTCCTGGCATACATAACCAGGTGGCTAAGCGGGCAGGTGTTCCCTTTGTACTTCTCAAAGTCTCACTACGCCAAAAACTGGAATAGACAGCGCACCTTAGAGGGCGCTTTCTTAAAGAAGCGCACTCTAAAGTGAAGAGAAAAATAAGGAGGAATAGACAGCGCACTTTAGAGGGCGCTTTTGAAACAAAACGCCCTCTAAAGTGAAGCAAAAAAATAATGAGGAAATAGAGGGACACCAATAGAGGGCGCGTTTATGAAAGCGCCCTCTAAGGGTACCCTTAGAGGGCGCTTTTAAAAAAGCGCTCTCTAAGTCCATGTACAACAGCGCACTTTAGAGAGCGCTTGTGTAACAAAGCGCCCTCTAAAGTGAAGCGAAAAAATAATGAGGAAATGGAGGGACAACAATAGAGGGCGCGTTTATGAAAGTGCCCTCTAAGGATACCCTTAGAGGGCGCTTTTAAAAAAGCGCTCTCTAAGTCCATGTACAACAGCGCACTTTAGAGAGCGCTTGTGTAACAAAGCGCCCTCTAATGTGAAGCGAAAAAATAATGAGGAAATGGAGGGACAACAATAGAGGGCGCGTTTATGCAAGCGCCCTCTAAGGATACCCTTAGAGGGCGCTTCTAAGGAAGCGCTCTCTAAGTCCATGTACAACAACGCACTTTAGAGGGCGCTTTATTACAAAAGCGCTGTCTAAAGTGAAGCGAAAAAATAAGGAGCAATAGACAGCGCACCTTAGAGGGCGCTTTTTTTCCACAAGCGCCCTCTAAGGTCCCGTTTAGTAAACATTAAAATTATAACATACTGCGCGTTTTGTTATTTCACTCTCTGTTATTTTCGTTCTTTTTCACGTTAGGGTTCTAAGGCGTTCTCCTTCCACCTCTGTTAGATCTACGACGTTTCCTCCTTCTGGCACCAAAGGTACGTTTGTTTCGTTTTAGCTTTGCCCTATTTCTTGCTTTGTTTTAGCTTTGCCCCATTTCAGTTTTTTGTTATTGTTGTCTATGCGTTGTCTATGCTACGTTTGTTTCAACCTGTAAAGTTTCAATATTCATAGTCATTTTAAATTTGATAGCGCATGCGTTAAATTTCAAGCCCTACGTTTGTTTGGGTTTCTTAGGCAATTTCAAGCCCTATGAATATCTGATTTTGTGTCAACACCAATATCATTAGAAACCTAGGTCCGAATGTGTTTGAACTCTTCTGAAATTGTTTTTTGTTTATTCTAATTAGTAATGGATAATACATGGATGTCTTCCAATCGATTGTCGAGAGAGTACGAGAATGGGGTATTAGAATTCGTTAAGTTTGCCGTTGCGAACGCCGAAGACCCCAGTAGAATGATATGTCCTTGCTTGGGTTGTTGTTATGGGAACCGGGTTGACGCAGTTCATTTGACATCACATCTAATGAGGCATGGAATTGATCGAAGTTATACATGTTGGAATTTGCATGGTGAGAAAAGTAACGAAAATGTTGAACCGGGGGATAGTACGACCTATGCCTCAAACTATAGTGGCGCAGATACATACGATTGTGATCGAGTTGAAGAGATTGCAGAAGCACTTGAAGGAGATCTTAAGGATTGTCCCGAAATGTTTGAGAGGTTGGTAAGTGATGCAGAGAAACCTTTGTATGATGGTTGCACTAAATTCACAAGATTGTCTGCGGTATTAAAGTTGTACAACTTAAAGGCGGGCAATGGGTGGTCGGATAAAAGTTTCACAGAGTTATTAGCCCTTTTGAAAGATATGCTTCCTGAGGATAATGTTCTTCCCAATCGAACATATGAGACCAAAAAGATGTTGTGCTCTATTGGCATGAGCTATGATAAGATACATGCATGTCCAAACGATTGCGTTTTGTTTCGAAATAAGTATGCATCGTTAAATGAGTGTCCTAAATGCGGTGTCTCGCGATATAAGAACAAGTTGTCTCCAGCAAAGGTCTTGTGGTATTTTCCTGTAATTCCGAGATTTAGACGCATGTTTCGTAGTGAAACCGATTCAGGACACTTGACCTGGCATGCAGATGAAAGAATTATAGATGGAAAGTATCGACATCCGGCAGATTCACCACAGTGGTTGAAAATTGATAATGATTATCCTGAATTTGGAGAAGAATCAAGAAACCTTCGCTTGGCATTATCTACTGATGGAATGAACCCACACGGTATCCAGAGTATCTCACACAGTACATGGCCTGTGATTATTATGATTTATAACCTACCTCCATGGCTATGTATGAAGCGTAAGTACATGATGTTGTCTATGTTGATTTCTGGACCTAAACAACCAGGGAATGACATAGACGTGTACTTGAAGCCCTTAATCGAAGATTTAAAGATTTTGTGGGAGACCGGTGTGGAGGTTTATGATGGATATAGGAAAGAAAGTTTCAACTTGAGGGCGATGTTGTTTGGCACAATTAATGATTTTCCTGTATACGGAAATCTATCAGGGTATAGCATAAAAGGTCAATGTGCGTGTCCTATTTGTGAAGATAAAACAGATTGGAAGCGCTTGGAGTTTGGTCAGAAGAATGTCTTTCTCGGTCATCGGAGATTCTTAAATTCAAATCATCACTACCGTGGATGGAGAAAGGGGTTCAATGGAGAGACAGAACAAGGCAGACCTCCACCTATATTGACGGGTGATCAAATTTTTGAAAAGGTGAAAGATTTGGATACTCAGTTTGGCAAGCCTTTTGCCCACACACTTGTCAAAAGTGGGTGGAAGAAGAGGTCAGTTTTTTTTGAATTGCCGTATTGGAAGTCCTTGTATGTGAGACATTTTCTTGATGTTATGCATATTGAAAAAAATGTATTTGAAAGTGTTATTGGCACGTTACTCAATATACAAGGAAAGTCTAAGGATGGCCTTAAGGCAAGAAAGGACTTGATAGCGATGGGAATAAGAACTGAATTAGGACCCTTGAAGAAAGGAAAACGAACATATCTACCGCCTGCTGCTTATACTCTATCTAGAATGGAGAAAAAAACATTGTGTAAGTTTCTAAGTGAAGTTAAAGTTCCAGAAGGGTACTCTTCAGATATTAGAAGACTTGTGTCTATGAAAGACCTCAAGTTAAAGAGTTTAAAGACCCATGATTGCCATGTTATAATGGAACATTTCCTCCCAATAGGTATACGTTCTATTCTTCCAGAAAAAGTAAGAAGCTCTATAACTAAGTTGTGTTCTTTCTTCAAGTCAATTTGCAGTAAGGTGATCAATCCTGCGATCTTACCAATGTTGCAAAAAGAAATCGTTATTACTTTGTGTGAGCTTGAAATGTTTTTTCCTCCATCATTTTTTGACATAATGGTACATCTAGTTGTTCATCTTGTGAAAGAGACACAATTGTGTGGACCAGCTTATATGAGATGGATGTACCCTGTTGAACGTTATATGAAAATATTAAAAGGGTACGTGAAGAACCGAAGTCGACCATAAGGTTGTATGGTTGAAAGATACATTGTTGAAGAAGCGATTGAGTTTTGTACTGAATATTTGTCTAATGTTCAGTCAATCGGACTCCCCAAGTCTCAGCTTGTCGAAAAGAAAGAAGGAAAAAATCTAATTGGAAATAAAATCGTGGCAGTATCAAGGGTCGAACGGGATCAAGTGCATTTGTATGTTCTGCACAATGAGAATGAGGTTGAGCCGTATGTTGAAATTCACAAGGATGTTCTCCGAGGTTTAAATCCCAATAGAAATGAAAATTGGATAGTACGAGAGCACAATCGATGTTTTATACCTTGGTTTAAGGATCATATTTATTCAAAGTATTATTCAGATCCCGCTTCAATAACAGAAAGGTTGAGATGCTTAGCATATGGTCCAAGTTTCCATGTTTTTTCTTATAGCGCATACGCGATTAATGGATACACATTTTATACCAAAGAACAAGATGATAAAAGTACTATGCAGAATAGTGGTGTCACCGTGGTAGCTGAAGCAATGCACATATCAAGTGTGAAGGACTTAAACCCCAAATTTGCAAATCTGTCGTATTTTGGTGTTATCGAGCGCATTTGGGTGTTTGATTATGAGAAGTTTCAGATTCCTATATTTGGTTGCAAGTGGGTTGAAAATAATAACGACATTCGAATGGATAAGTCAGGATTTTTGCAAGTGGATCTTAATAGGGTGGGATACAAAGATGAGTCTTTTATTCTAGCCTCTCAAGCTAGACAAGTGTTCTATGTCAATGATCCGAAAAGTACGAAATGGTCTATAGTTCTTTTTTCCAACAAAGTAATTGATGGAAACACTGGAGATCAAGGTGATGATATTGATGTTGAGATTGAATCGTTTACCAGAAATGATCAAGATGAGAATAATATATCAAATGTTTCATATATTAGAAATGATCATAATGAGGGTATTTGGATCAATCCAACCGTCCGTGTTGTTAAGAGACATGTAGAACATATTCCAACCAAGAAAAGAAAGAGAACTTAGTGAAAAAGGTACAGGTCAAATAATTTTAATTGTTTTCTTTATTACAGGTAAAATGACTTTTATGATTTTAATTGTTTTTACATTTGTCATCTGATTTTAATTGTTTTCTTTTTTACAGGTAAAATGGCTATTATGAAGTCAATCATTTGTGCAAGGGGCAAGGGATGCTCGAAAGTATCAATTGATATTTGTTTAGATGATGATGCTGGATATTTGAAAGTATCCCTCTACGACATTGGTTTCCTTGTTCGACAACATATTCCGATTACATGTGATAATTGGAGAAGTCCGGACTTGAAGGTTGGCAAAGAAAAAAATATGGTCGGAGATACAGGCTTGTGTCTCAATAGAGGATGGGTATCTACTTAAAGTTACTTTTGTAGTGGTCCAAAAGAGACATCACACCCGTCTCTTTCCTGTCAACCCCAAAGAGACCGATAGAAGTGGAAAAATTATGCCAGGTTTTTTCAATATATTTCTCAATGCAGCTGGTATATATTATCATTTGAATTTATCACTTTTTGCTGATTTTGTTGTTCTAAATTGTCAAAGGAACCGTGGTAGACACCAGCATTTGTCACCCTAGGGAATTTGATTTTTACCTTAACAGCCATGCAGGAATTCAGGTAATATTAGCTATGTCATTTAACTTTATGCCATTGTTTACTATTTGTTGCTCAATCGCCTTTTGACAGTTCTGTGTTATTTGCATTTGGACGTGTTCTTTTTGTAGGGGACTACTTATGCTGCCATCTGTTGTTTCGGTTGAGCCTTATTTTGTATGGATGTGCGATAGAACTACTAGACAACTTTTGGATATACAGAACATGTTTGCCACCATGGGTGGATGGGCGTTTTTGTTTAGTATTGGTTAGAACTACTAGACAGCTTTTGGATACAGTGGTCACTGGGTGTTGGTTGCTATGTTTTATTCTCTTAATTGTAGTACTTTGAGAATATGTTGTTGTATATTGTTGATCAAAGAATCATATATTAATGTTGTATATATGGAGGATTAATGTTGTATATAAATGGATTCATGTTGTATATATCAATGGATTAATGGTGTATAACATTGGATTAAAGGATGAAATCAATATGAATTTTACACTTTTGCAGCATGCGAACAGGTTACCAAATAAATATATATCCACTGTTTTTCAAACAATTTTTTTTAAAATAACTAACACATTAGAGAGCGCTTTGTCCAGAAAGCGCCCTCTAAACACTTTTCAATGACAACTTTAGAGGGCGCTTTTTCCTGAAAGCGCCCTCTAAACACTTTACATTGATAACTTTAGAGAGCGCTTTTTCCTGAAAGCGCCCTCTAAACACTTTACAATGACAACTTTAGAGGGCGCTTTTTCCTGAAAGCGCCCTCTAAACACTTTACACTGACAACTTTAGAGGGCGCTTTTACCAGAAAGCGCCCTCTAAGGTGTCCCTCTATGGACCACTCCAGAGGGCGCTTTTTTCTTAAAGCGCACTATAATGTGGCCACTTTAGACAGCGCTTTCTCCAGGAGAACAAAGTGCTGTCTTTACCTATGCCAGCGCCAGATTAGAGAGCGCTTAAAAGCGCTGTTATAGGCCAAAATAAGCGCCCTCTTTTCCCTTATTTGGCGTAGTGTCTGGGACTTTGAATTTGACCGGTATCTTCACACCGGGAACCAAGCAGAGTTCGGCCGCAGATTTGCCGAACAAATCCTTTCCTCGAAGGGTCTTCAATTCCTTGCGGAGTTCAAGAAATTGGTCGTTCATTGCATCCATCTTCTCATTAACATCTGGGCCCTCAGACGGCTCAGAATGATAGATGGTGTCGTCTACCCTAGGAATGGTATGCACGACCGGAGGAGGCATTGTTGGTGTAAGCCCTAGAGGCCAATACTTTTGGTACTTGTATCGATTTATTTATTAATAATAAAAGGCATTTTATTTATTATGGTTGATTAATAAAGTCCCTAGAATAGATAATCCATTTAATGTATTAAGTGTGACTTAATCATGAGAACACATCAAACATAAGGGCACTATTCTTAAAGTATCCGTAGTCGAGCTTTAATGTGAAGTGGGATAACATTAAAGCATTAAGACTATTATGTTTGTAGACTGATGATCACATCTCATGGATCATGGATAAAGAGTTATCAAGTCTTAAACATAGGTATGAATATTAGGAGTAATATTTATACCGGATTGACCCGCTATGAGAATACTATATAGAAAGTTATGCAAAGTGTCATAAGTTATTCTCATGGTGATAATAGTGTATACCACTCTTCGACCTGAAACCACTATGGATCCTAGATGTAGATTCGAGTGCTTTATTGTTGATCCAACGTTGTCCGTAACTGGATAACCATAAAGACAGTTGATGGGTACTCCACGAAGCATACTGAGGGACATGAGTGTCCTAGATGGAATTTGCCAATCCTGCGTAACAGGATAAATGTCTATGGGCCCAATATTGAACTGGACAAGGGTGACACGGTCTATACCTTGTGTTCAATATAGACATAAGGGCAAAGGGGTAATTATACACGTAATTATTATCACAGGAGGTTTTGTCAGATCACATGACATTTTCGTGACTTGGGTGGCAGTGATGTGTTGCTAGATACCGCTCACTGTTTATTATGTTAAATGCGTGATTTAATATAATTGCCAACGCCGCAAAAACCTATAGGGTCACACACAAAGGACGGATTGATGAGAGATAGAGTAACTAAGGAACACCGTAAGGTACGGTGCACTTAAGTGGGAGACGAAATATGGTAAGGTACCAAATACTTAAGTGATTTTGGGCATATTATAAGATATGGGCCAAAATACACTTAAGTGGGCTTTTTAGCTTGAAGCCCACACAAATGGTTCTATAAATAGAACCCCTTGGGTAGAAGCATTGTCACTCCAACTCACTCAGACAGAAATTCAAGTAGAGACTTGGAATTTTGTTTCCCTCTTTCTCTCACTCAAAGCCTTCATTCATAACAGCTAGCACTGCGATTGAAGGAATCCGTTCGTGTGGACTGAGTAGAGACGTTGTCATCATTCAACGTTCGTGATCGCCCCGTTGATCTGTATCAAAGGTTTTGATCATTATCAGAGATCTGCACCAAAGGTTTGAATCGCCACAAGAGGTAACGATTCTATCACTAATCATGCCCATTCGTAAGGATCACTGAATGGAGAAATTTTTAAATTCCGCTGCGCCTTGGATGGAAATTCTCCAACAGTGGTATAAGAGCCACTTACAAAACCATGAATCTGATATTTGTTTTTGTTCTGTAATAATATGATTAAAGACAGAATGAATCAAAGGTTAAATTGAGATCGATCAAGTTACATATATGTGATATATGTAATCCTGATGCCAAATACATTATATATGATATAGTGTTCTCGTTTCGTTCATTCAAACCCTCAATGATTGTTACTTTTGAGCGATCAATGGTCGTTTGCTTCTGGATCCGACATTAGTATGGTGAAGCAATGACGTGTTGATCAATCATACTGAATTAACAATCGAGATGTGTTTGACGGTCCAAAATTGGTGCATCAGGGTTAGTGACGGCACAAGGGTTGTATTGTCAGAGAGTTATGCGATTGGGGTTTGACTGCACAAGGGTTGTGCGTTCTAAACACTTTTCCGAACAGTGTTAACCGGTTAACGCGTATGGTTAACCGGTTAACGAGAAACTGAATACAGCCTTCTAAACATTTTTGGAACAGTGTTAACCGGTTAACGCATATGGTTAACCGGTTAACGCAATACGAAATAATTTTTTTTTAATTTTCAAACAGTGTTAACCGGTTAACGTATTTGGTTAACCGATTAACGCAAGGCGGAAAACAGTTTTCCAAGAAATTTTTCAACAGTGTTAACCGGTTAACGCATATGGTTAACCAGTTAACGCAAGGCAGAAAAGAATTTTCTAAAAGTTTTCAAACAGTGTTAACCGGTTAACGCATATGGTTAACCGGTTAACACAAGGAAAAATTCACCCGTTCGGCTAGAAAAAGTGCTTTGAAGTATCAAGTGTTGGTACGAAAAACGACGTCAATTTTAAATGAATTGTTCATTAAAATTTTGATTTGGTCGTTGAAATTCAATTTGATTTTAATTAATTAGAGGAATTAATAATAATAATAATAAAGTGTTTATTATTGTCTTCTGGTGATCGGTTATGGCCTTAGTTTTCCTTTGTTTTGTTTTGGGTTTTTAAAATACGACCTACGTGTCGTGCCTCCCTCTTAATCTCCCAAATGTAACTTCTTTTCTCATCTCACTCCCTCGTATGTAAAACGAGTTTCTTTCATGTAATGTAATGATATGAAGAAAGCAAAGAAGTTAGTACCAAAGGAGGACAACCTTGAAGATCTTGCTTGGTGAAGCTTAGATCGTTGTTAAGTTAGCTTAGGTTCTCTCATTGGCTTGGGAGAACAATTGCGCTAGGGGCCATAACTGTTTCATTATGTATGTATGTATGTTGATGCATGTGAATGTATGTTGATGCATGTGAGAGACGGTTTATATGATAAACAAGCCGGTGAGATCAGAAAAATTGCAATTCCCTCAAATTAAATATTAAGTTTATGCTTTCTAAGTTTTAACACTCATCAAGACTAGTAATGGATAATGTAGGTTTCGCCTACGCGAGGTGCATGATCTATATATTAGTAAGGTGCGATGGGATAATTGTAATATCCAACTATTAAAACAATGGGTCAAACTTAACTAAACAAATTATGAGAATATTATATATGTTTGCTTTCCAAGTTTTAGCACTCATCAAGACTGGTATCGAATAATGTAGGTTTCGCCTACGCGAGGTGCATGTTTTGTATTAGTTAAGGTGCGATGGGATAATTGTAATATCCAACTGCTAAAACGATGAGTCAAACTTGATTATAATTTTCTTATATATGTTTAGAAGCAAGAGTTGGGAATAATCCATATGATGGATTGGAATAAGGAGTTATTCACCCAACTTAAATTTTCGAGAGTTGTATGAGATACAATTGGAAGGAGTTCCTACCTAAATAACCTAGTTTTGTGTAATCCGCCTACGCGGACTTAGAACGAAGTGAAATATGGATCTCGACCCACTAGAAAATCTTCCAACGGGATTTTCCGAATCAAATGATGAGGGTCATTTGTTTTGAGTAAAATAGTGGGAGCATATTTAATTAAAGGCCTAATTGAATATGTCAATGATACTTATATTTTCATTAATCCTTATGTAGATTACAATGACATCAAACACCTCTAACAACATCTTGCGATCAATCCTTGATAAGGAAAAATTGTCTGGGACAAATTTTCTGGATTGGCACCGAAACCTGAGGATTGTCCTCAAACATGATAAAAAAGTTGTATGTCTTGGAGACACCTGTTCCTGAAGAGGAACCTCCTAGTTCTGCACCTAAGGCAGAAAGAGATGCTTATAAGAAGCATGTCGATGATGCCAATGAAACTGCTTGTCTCATGCTGGCTACCATGAACTCAGAATTGCAAAAGCAACATGAGAACATGTCAGCATTCAATATGATCGAACACTTGAAGTTGCTCTATCAAGAGGAAGCAAGGCATGAGAGGTTTGAAGTTTCAAAAGCCCTTTTTCAAAGCAAGTTAGCTAAGGGAGCCCCTGTAGGTCCCCATGTACTCAAGATGATTGGGTATGTGGAAAACCTTGAGAGATTGGGTTTTCCCCTTGAAAAGGAACTTGCAACTGATTTGATCTTGCAATCGTTGCCAGATAGTTTCAGTCAATTTATCCTAAATTTCAATATGTTTGATATGGACAAATCTCTTCCTGAACTGCTCTCCATGTTAAGAACTGCCGAGCAGAATCTGAAGTCAAAAGGGAAGTCCATTCTGATGATCGGAAATGGAAAGAGACAGAACAAAAGGCCCACTAAGTAGAGTGATAAGGGGAAGGGCAAGGAAGTTGCCAATCCCTGACCTACTGCTGCTTTGAAGCCTAGTGGAGGCATAGCAAAAGAAGGCACCTGCTTCCATTGCGGTAAGACCGGACACTGGAAGAGGAACTACCCAAAGTACCTGGAAGATAAGAAGAATGGAGTAGAGACTTCAACTTCAGGTATTTTTGTTATTAATTTATCTACTTCTGCACAAATGAACAATGGACTATATGTCCTTGATCTTGAAATACCTATTAATAACATTAATACAAAAGGGTGAAACCTAACGAGTTAAAACCAACTAGGTAAGAATATTAAAACTCTTCGATCAGATCGAAGTGGTGAGTATTTAATCCTAGAGTTTGATGACCATCTGAAAGAGTGTGGGATCCTATCCCAACTTACTCCTCCTGGCACATCCCAATGGAAGGCTGTACCTGAGAGAAGAAATCGAACCCTGTTGGACATGGCCCGATCCATGATGAGTCACACCAATCTTCCAAACTCCTTTTGAGGACATACACCATTGACATCAGCTTACACACTTAACCGTGTTCCATCCAAAAGGTTGAAAAGACACCATATGAGATATGGAGTGGTAAGAGACCACATATGTCTTACATGAAGATTTGGGGTTGCGAAGTTTATGTGAAACGACAAATTTCAACTAAGCTTTAGCCCAAATCTGACCAATGCTTATTTGTGGGGTATCCTAAAGAAACAAGAGGATATTATTTCTACAATCCTTCTGAGGGCAAAATGTTTGTCGCTCGAACTTGAGTTTTCCTAGAAAGGGATTTTATTTCCAAAGGAATCAGTGGGAGGAAAGTAGAACTTGAAGAAATTCAAGAATCACAAAGTATCGATACACCTATGGAGGAATTAGAGCAGGAAACACAAGTGGTTGTGGAAGAGCAACCTGCTCAAGTAGAACAAGACCAGCGTAGGTCAGGCAGGATAGTCACCTACCTGAGATATATGTATATCTGATCTAGGTAATGTATTACTCATGGATCAAGATGAGCCTGTGACCTACTCATGGAATCTTCGTTTTGATGAAACAGTTAAACTGTATGGATTCATCAAGAACGAAGATGAGCCTTGTGTGTACAAGAAGGTTAGTGGGAGCATGATCGTATTCCTGGTATTATATGTAGGTGACATATTACTCATTGTTATCGATATCTCTACCCTGCAACAAGTAAAGTCTTGGTTGGGGAAATCCTTTTTTATGAAGGACCTATGTGAAGCAGCCTATATATTAGGAATCAGAATCTATAGAGATAGATCACAAAACTGCTTGGCCTAAGTCAGAGTACATACATAGACAAAGTGATGAGACGCTTTGATATGAAAGATTCCAATCTAGTTATGTGTTTTGCTTAAATGGTGGCACTGTGAGCTTGAAAAAGTTCAACGCAAGATGCAGTTGCTGATTCTACAACTGAGGCCGAGTATATTGCTGTCTTAAGTGCAGCAAAGGAAGCTGTTTGGATCAATAAACTTGGCATAGTCCCTAACATTATGGATCCCATTGGTCTCTATTATGATAACAATGGTGTTATCGCACAAGCTAAGGAGCCTAGATCTCACCAACGATCCAAACACATACTTAGGCGTTATGCGAAAATATGTAAAGTACCTACACTTGACAATATAGTTGACCCACTGACAAAGCCTCTTGCGCAGCAGAAGCATGATGGCCATACTAGATCAATGGGCATACGGGGTATGCCTGATTGGCTCTAGTGCTAGTGGGAGATTGTTGGTGTAAGCCCTAGAGGCCAATACTTTTGGTACTTGTATCGAATTATTTATTAATAATAAAAGGAACTTTCTTTATTATGGTTGATTAATAAAGTCCCTAGAATAGATAGTCCGTTTAATGTATTAAGTGTGACTTAATCATGAGAACACATCAAACATAAGGGCACTATTCTTAAAGTATCCGTAGTCGAGCTTTAATGTGAAGTGGGATAACATTAAAGCATTAAGACTATTATCTTTGTAGACTGATGATCACATATCATGGATCATGGATAAAGAGTTATCAAGTCTTAAACATAAGTATGAATATTAGGAGTAATATTTATACCGGATTGACCCTCTATGAGAATACTATATAGAAAGTTATGCAAAGTGTCATAAGTTATTCTCATGGTGATAATAGTGTATACCACTCTTCAACCTGAAACCACTATGGATCCTAGATGTAGAGTCGAGTGCTTTATTGTTGATCCAACGTTGTCCGTAACTGGACAACCATAAAGACAGTTGATGGGTACTCCACGAAGCATGCTGAGGGACATGAGTGTCCTAGATGGAATTTGCCAATCCTGCGTTACAGGATAAATTTCTATGGGCCCAATATTGAACTAGACAAGGGTGACACGGTCTATACCTTGTGTTCAATATAGACATAAGGGCAAAGGGGTAATTATACACATAATTATTATCACGGGAGGTTTTGTCAGATCACATGACATTTTTGTGACTTGGGTAGTAGTGATGTGTTGCTAGATACCGCTCACTGTTTATTATGTTAAATGCGTGATTTAATATAATTGTCAACGCCGCGAAAACCTATAGGGTCACACACAAAGGATGGATTGATGAGAGATAGAGTAACTAAGGAACACCGTAAGGGACGGTGCACTTAAGTGATTTTGGGCATATTATAAGATATGGGCCAAAATACACTTAAGTGGGCTTTTTAGCTTGAAGCCCACACAAGTGGTTCTATAAATAGAACCCCTTGGGTAGAAGCATTGTCACTCCAACTCACTCAGACAGAAATTCAAGTAGAGACTTGGAATTTTGTTTCCCTCTTTCTCTCACTCAAAGCCTTCATTCATAACAGCTAGCACTGCGATTGAAGGAATCCGTTCGTGTGGACTGAGTAGAGACGTTGTCATCATTCAACGTTCGTGATCGCCCCGTGGATCTGTATCAAAGGTTTTGATCATTATCAGAGATCTACACCAATGGTTTGAATCGCCACAAGAGGTAACGATTCTATCACTGATCATGCCCATTCGTAAGGATCACTGAATGGAGAAACTTTTAAATTCCGCTGTGCCTTGGATGGCAATTCTCCAACAGGCATTGCAAGGACCAGGCTAGATGCTGGCATAGAAGCAAATGTCGGAGCTGGAATATCAGGCATAAAACAAGGAGGCATCCCCCAAGGAAACCCGGGCGGCATGGCTGTTGGCACAAAATGGGCACTGGCAGCTGGCACTATTGACGAAACAACCTCAGATATAACATTCCTCTGGGGAGGAGTCGTAGGTGGTGGAGACGGTTGATTCTGAGCGGCTAGGAATTGCTCCATCAGAGCGCTCAGTCTGGCGACCTCTTCCTTCATGGTATTATTTGCAATTTTAGAATATTACGCATTTAATCGCATATGGAAAATATCTCATCAAATATATTTGAGACAAAGAAGTACAGCATTGTCAATTATATTACAAGAGAGAAGGAAAATAAACATCCTATGGATCCCTAGAAGCTCGGGATGCTGGAAGATAAGCTGCATGAAGCCTCTTGATCTCTCTCTCATATGCTGCTTCCATGTCCACCTTATCTTTGGCGAGTCTGTCATACCCCCTTTTCCAGAACTTGGAAGACTGAGGAAGTAGAGAAGTCCAAGTATCATCAGGATCATCAATGACCTGATGCTCGAGAAACTCGATCATAGCATCCTTCTCCTTCAACAGTTGAAGCAACTCTTCTCTTTCACGGATCCAGGCACGTGAAAAGTCTTCGTCTCTCAACTCCTCTACGCCCTGGTTAGGGAGGGTTGAAGGCCCAGATGTTGGTGTAAGCCCTAGAGGCCAATACTTTTGGTATTTGTATCAAATTATTTATTAATAATAAAAGGCTTTTTCTTTATTACGTTTGTTTAATAAAGTCCCTAGAATAGCTAGTCTGTTTAATGTATCAAGTATGACTTAATCATGAGATCACATTAAACATAAGGACACTATTCTTAAAGTATCCGTAGTCGAGCTTTATTGTGAAGTGGGATGACATTAAAGCATTAAGACTATTATGTATATAGACTGATGATCACATCTCATGGATCATGGATAAGGAGTTATCAAGTCTTAAACATTGGTATGAATATTAGGAGTAATATTTATACCGGATTGACCCGCTATGAGAATACTATATATAAAGTTATGCAAAGTGTCATAAGTTATTCTCATGGTGATAATAGTGTATTCCACTCTTCGACCTGAAACCACTATGGATCCTAGATGTAGAGTCGAGTGCTTTATTGCTGATCCAACGTTGTCCGTAACTGGATAACTATAAAGACAGTGGATGGGTACTCCACGAAGCATGCTGAGGGACATGAGTGAACTAGATGGAATTTGCCCATCCTGCGTAACAGGATAAATGTCTATGGGCCCAATATTGAACTGAACAAGGCTGACACGGTGTATGCCTTGTGTTCAATATAGACATAAGGGCAAACGAGTAATTATACACATAATTATTATCACAGGAGGTTTTGTCAGATCACATGACATTTTCGTGTCTTG
This sequence comes from Lathyrus oleraceus, assembly GCF_024323335.1. Taxonomy (NCBI): domain Eukaryota; kingdom Viridiplantae; phylum Streptophyta; class Magnoliopsida; order Fabales; family Fabaceae; genus Lathyrus; species Lathyrus oleraceus. Next base: position 491,487,930 of record NC_066584.1, on the reverse strand, counting down.
GGTAGAAGTGATGTGTTGCTAGATACCGCTCACTGTTTATTATGTTAAATGCGTGATTTAATATAATTGCCAACGTCACAAAAAACCTACAGGGTCACGCACAAAGGACGGATTGATGAGAGATAGAGTAACTAAGGAATACCGTAAGGTACGGTGCCCTTAAGTGAATTATAGAACATCGTAAGGTACGGTGTACTTGAGTAGAATACGAAATATGGTAAGGTACCATGGGCTTAAGTGATTTGGGGCATATTATAAGATATGGGCCAAAATACACTTAAGTGGGCTTTTTAGCTTGAAGCCCACACAAGTGGTTCTATAAATAGAACCCCTTGGGTAGAAGCATTGTCACTCCAACTCACTCAGACAGAAATTCAAGTAGAGACTTGGAATTTTGTTTCCCTCTTTCTCTCACTCAAAGCCTTCATTCATAACAGCTAGCACTGCGATTGAAGGAATCTGTTCGTGTGGACTGAGTAGAGACGTTGTCACCATTCAACGTTCGTGATCGCCCCGTGGATCTGTATCAAAGGTTTTGATCATTATCAGAGATCTGCACCAAAGGTTTGAATCGCCACAAGAGGTAACGATTCTATCACTGATCATGCCCATTCGTAAGGATCACTGAATGGAGAATTTTTAAATTCCGCTGCACCTTGGATGGAAATTCTCCAACAGGCATTGCAAGGACCAGGCTAGATGCCGGCATAGAAGCATATGTCAGGCATAAAACCAGGAGGCATCCCCCACGGAAACCCGGGCGGAATGGCTGTTGGCACAAAATGGGCACTGGCAGCTGGCACTATTGACGAAACAACCTCAGATATAACAGTCCTCTGGGGAGGAGTCGCAGGTGGTGGAGACGGTTGATTCTGAGCGGCTAGGAATTGCTCCATCAGAGCGCTCAGTTTGGCGACCTCTTCCTTCAGGGTATTATTTGCAATTTTAGAATATTACGCATTTAATCGCATATGGAAAATATCTCATCAAATATATTTGAGACAAAGAAGTACAGCATTGTCAATTATATTACAAGAGAGAAGGAAAATAAACATCCTATGGATCCCTAGAAGCTCGGGATGCTGGAAGATAAGCTGCATGAAGCCTCTTGATCTCTCTCTCATATGCTGCTTCCATGTCCGCCTTATCTTTGGCGAGTCTGTCATACCTCCTTTTCCAGAACTTGGAAGACTGAGGAAGTAGAGAAGTCCAAGTATCATCAGGATCATCAATGACCTGATGCTCGAGAAACTCGATCATAGCATCCTTCTCCTTCAACAGTTGAAGCAACTTTTCTCTTTCACGGATCCAGGCACGTGAAAAGTCTTCGTCTCTCAACTCCTCTACGCCCTGGTTAAGGAGGGTTGAAGGCCCAGCTGTTGGTGTAAGCCCTAGAGGCCAATACTTTTGGTACTTGTATCGAATTATTTATTAATAATAAAAGGCTTTTTCTTTATTACGTTTGTTTAATAAAGTCCCTAGAATAGCTAGTCTGTTTAGTGTATCAAGTATGACTTAATCATGAGATCACATTAAACATAAGGACACTATTCTTAAAGTATTTGTAGTCGAGCTTTATTGTGAAGTGGGATGACATTAAAGCATTAAGACTATTATGTATATAGACTGATGATCACATTTCATGGATCATGGATAAGGAGTTATCAAGTCTTAAACATAGGTATGAATATTAGGAGTAATATTTATACCGGATTGACCCGCTATGAGAATACTATATAGAAAGTTATGCAAAGTGTCATAAGTTATTCTCATGGTGATAATAGTGTATTCCACTCTTCGACCTGAAACCACTATGGATCCTAGATGTAGAGTCGAGTGCTTTATTGCTGATCCAACGTTGTCCGTAACTGGATAACCATAAAGACAGTTGATGGGTACTCCACGAAGCATGCTGAGGGACATGAGTGAACTAGATGGAATTTGCCCATCCTGCGTAACAGGATAAATGTCTATGGGCCCAATATTGAACTGAACAAGGATGACACGGTGTATGCCTTGTGTTCAATATAGACATAAGGGCAAAAGAGTAATTATACACATAATTATTATCACAGGAGGTTTTGTCAGATCACATGACATTTTCGTGTCTTGGGTAGAAGTGATGTGTTGCTAGATACCGCTCACTGTTTATTATGTTAAATGCGTGATTTAATATAATTGCCAACGTCACGAAAAACCTACAGGGTCACACACAAAGGACGGATTGATAAGAGATAGAGTAACTAAGGAATACCGTAAGGTACGGTGCCCTTAAGTGAATTATAGAACATCGTAAGGTACGGTGTACTTGAGTAGAATACGAAATATGGTAAGGTACCATGGGCTTAAGTGATTTTGGGCATATTATAAGATATGGGCCAAAATACACTTAAGTGGGCTTTTTAGCTTGAAGCCCACACAAGTGGTTCTATAAATAGAACCCCTTGGGTAGAAGCATTGTCACTCCAACTCACTCAGACAGAAATTCAAGTAGAGACTTGGAATTTTGTTTCCCTCTTTCTCTCACTCAAAGCCTTCATTCATAACAGCTAGCACTGCGATTGAAGGAATTTGTTCGTGTGGACTGAGTAAAGACGTTGTCATCATTCAACGTTCGTGATCGCCCCGTGGATCTGTATCAAAGGTTTTGATCATTATCAGAGATCTGCACCAAAGGTTTGAATCGCCACAAGAGGTAACGATTCTATCGCTGATCATGCCCATTCGTAAGGATCACTGAATGGAGAAATTTTTAAATTCCGCTGCGCCTTGGATGGAAATTCTCCAACAGGCATTGCAAGGACCAGGCTAGATGCCGGCATAGAAGCATATGTCAGAGCTGGAATATCAGGCATAAAACCAGGAGGCATCCCCCACGGAAACCCGGGCGGAATGGCTGTTGGCACAAAATGGGCACTGGCAGCTGGCACTATTGACGAAACAACCTCAGATATAACAGTCCTCTGGGGAGGAGTCGCAGGTGGTGGAGACGGTTGATTCTGAGCGGCTAGGAATTGCTCCATCAGAGCGCTCAGTCTGGCGACCTCTTCCTTCAGGGTATTATTTGCAATTTTAGAATATTACGCATTTAATCGCATATGGAAAATATCTCATCAAATATATTTGAGACAAAGAAGTACAGCATTGTCAATTATATTACAAGAGAGAAGGAAAATAAACATCCTATGGATCCCTAGAAGCTCGGGATGCTGGAAGATAAGCTGCATGAAGCCTCTTGATCTCTCTCTCATATGCTGCTTCCATGTCCGCCTTATCTTTGGCGAGTCTGTCATACCTCCTTTTCCAGAACTTGGAAGACTGAGGAAGTAGAGAAGTCCAAGTATCATCAGGATCATCAATGACCTGATGCTCGAGAAACTCGATCATAGCATCCTTCTCCTTCAACAGTTGAAGCAACTCTTCTCTTTCACGGATCCAGGCACGTGAAAAGTCTTCGTCTCTCAACTCCTCTACGCCCTGGTTAAGGAGGGTTGAAGGCCCAGCTGTTGGTGTAAGCCCTAGAGGCCAATACTTTTGGTACTTGTATCGAATTATTTATTAATAATAAAAGGCTTTTTCTTTATTACGTTTGTTTAATAAAGTCCCTAGAATAGCTAGTCTGTTTAATGTATCAAGTATGACTTAATCATGAGATCACATTAAACATAAGGACACTATTCTTAAAGTATTTGTAGTCGAGCTTTATTGTGAAGTGGGATGACATTAAAGCATTAAGACTATTATGTATATAGACTGATGATCACATTTCATGGATCATGGATAAGGAGTTATCAAGTCTTAAACATAGGTATGAATATTAGGAGTAATATTTATACCGGATTGACCCGCTATGAGAATACTATATAGAAAGTTATGCAAAGTGTCATAAGTTATTCTCATGGTGATAATAGTGTATTCCACTCTTCGACCTGAAACCACTATGGATCCTAGATGTAGAGTCGAGTGCTTTATTGCTGATCCAACGTTGTCCGTAACTGGATAACCATAAAGACAGTTGATGGGTACTCCACGAAGCATGCTGAGGGACATGAGTGAACTAGATGGAATTTGCCCATCCTGCGTAACAGGATAAATGTCTATGGGCCCAATATTGAACTGAACAAGGATGACACGGTGTATGCCTTGTGTTCAATATAGACATAAGGGCAAAAGAGTAATTATACACATAATTATTATCACAGGAGGTTTTGTCAGATCACATGACATTTTCGTGTCTTGGGTAGAAGTGATGTGTTGCTAGATACCGCTCACTGTTTATTATGTTAAATGCGTGATTTAATATAATTGCCAACGTCACGAAAAACCTACAGGGTCACACACAAAGGACGGATTGATAAGAGATAGAGTAACTAAGGAATACCGTAAGGTACGGTGCCCTTAAGTGAATTATAGAACATCGTAAGGTACGGTGTACTTGAGTAGAATACGAAATATGGTAAGGTACCATGGGCTTAAGTGATTTTGGGCATATTATAAGATATGGGCCAAAATACACTTAAGTGGGCTTTTTAGCTTGAAGCCCACACAAGTGGTTCTATAAATAGAACCCCTTGGGTAGAAGCATTGTCACTCCAACTCACTCAGACAGAAATTCAAGTAGAGACTTGGAATTTTGTTTCCCTCTTTCTCTCACTCAAAGCCTTCATTCATAACAGCTAGCACTGCGATTGAAGGAATCTGTTCGTGTGGGCTGAGTAGAGACGTTGTCATCATTCAACGTTCGTGATCGCCCCGTGGATCTGTATCAAAGGTTTTGATCATTATCAGAGATCTGCACCAAAGGTTTGAATCGCCACAAGAGGTAACGATTCTATCACTGATCATGCCCATTCGTAAGGATCACTGAATGGAGAAATTTTTAAATTCCGCTGCGCCTTGGATGGAAATTCTCCAACAGGCATTGCAAGGACCAGGCTAGATGCCGGCATAGAAGCATATGTCAGAGCTGGAATATCAGGCATAAAACCAGGAGGCATCCCCCACGGAAACCCGGGCGGAATGGCTGTTGGCACAAAATGGGCACTGGCAGCTGGCACTATTGACGAAACAACCTCAGATATAACAGTCCTCTGGGGAGGAGTCGCAGGTGGTGGAGACGGTTGATTCTGAGCGGCTAGGAATTGCTCCATCAGAGCGCTCAGTCTGGCGACCTCTTCCTTCAGGGTATTATTTGCAATTTTAGAATATTACGCATTTAATCGCATATGGAAAATATCTCATCAAATATATTTGAGACAAAGAAGTACAGCATTGTCAATTATATTACAAGAGAGAAGGAAAATAAACATCCTATGGATCCCTAGAAGCTCGGGATGCTGGAAGATAAGCTGCATGAAGCCTCTTGATCTCTCTCTCATATGCTGCTTCCATGTCCGCCTTATCTTTGGCGAGTCTGTCATACCTCCTTTTCCAGAACTTGGAAGACTGAGGAAGTAGAGAAGTCCAAGTATCATCAGGATCATCAATGACCTGATGCTCGAGAAACTCGATCATAGCATCCTTCTCCTTCAACAGTTGAAGCAACTCTTCTCTTTCACGGATCCAGGCACGTGAAAAGTCTTCGTCTCTCAACTCCTCTACGCCCTGGTTAAGGAGGGTTGAAGGCCCAGCTGTTGGTGTAAGCCCTAGAGGCCAATACTTTTGGTACTTGTATCGAATTATTTATTAATAATAAAAGGCTTTTTCTTTATTACGTTTGTTTAATAAAGTCCCTAGAATAGCTAGTCTGTTTAATGTATCAAGTATGACTTAATCATGAGATCACATTAAACATAAGGACACTATTCTTAAAGTATTTGTAGTCGAGCTTTATTGTGAAGTGGGATGACATTAAAGCATTAAGACTATTATGTATATAGACTGATGATCACATTTCATGGATCATGGATAAGGAGTTATCAAGTCTTAAACATAGGTATGAATATTAGGAGTAATATTTATACCGGATTGACCCGCTATGAGAATACTATATAGAAAGTTATGCAAAGTGTCATAAGTTATTCTCATGGTGATAATAGTGTATTCCACTCTTCGACCTGAAACCACTATGGATCCTAGATGTAGAGTCGAGTGCTTTATTGCTGATCCAACGTTGTCCGTAACTGGATAACCATAAAGACAGTTGATGGGTACTCCACGAAGCATGCTGAGGGACATGAGTGAACTAGATGGAATTTGCCCATCCTGCGTAACAGGATAAATGTCTATGGGCCCAATATTGAACTGAACAAGGATGACACGGTGTATGCCTTGTGTTCAATATAGACATAAGGGCAAAAGAGTAATTATACACATAATTATTATCACAGGAGGTTTTGTCAGATCACATGACATTTTCGTGTCTTGGGTAGAAGTGATGTGTTGCTAGATACCGCTCACTGTTTATTATGTTAAATGCGTGATTTAATATAATTGCCAACGTCACGAAAAACCTACAGGGTCACACACAAAGGACGGATTGATAAGAGATAGAGTAACTAAGGAATACCGTAAGGTACGGTGCCCTTAAGTGAATTATAGAACATCGTAAGGTACGGTGTACTTGAGTAGAATACGAAATATGGTAAGGTACCATGGGCTTAAGTGATTTTGGGCATATTATAAGATATGGGCCAAAATACACTTAAGTGGGCTTTTTAGCTTGAAGCCCACACAAGTGGTTCTATAAATAGAACCCCTTGGGTAGAAGCATTGTCACTCCAACTCACTCAGACAGAAATTCAAGTAGAGACTTGGAATTTTGTTTCCCTCTTTCTCTCACTCAAAGCCTTCATTCATAACAGCTAGCACTGCGATTGAAGGAATCTGTTCGTGTGGGCTGAGTAGAGACGTTGTCATCATTCAACGTTCGTGATCGCCCCATGGATCTGTATCAAAGGTTTTAATTATTATCAGAGATCTGCACCAAAGGTTTGAATCGCCACAAGAGGTAACGATTCTATCACTGATCATGCCCATTCGTAAGGATCACTGAATGGAGAAATTTTTAAATTCCGCTACGCCTTGGATGGAAATTCTCCAACAGGCATTGCAAGGACCAGGCTAGATGCCGGCATAGAAGCATATGTCAGAGCTGGAATATCAGGCATAAAACCAGGAGGCATCCCCCACGGAAACCCGGGCGGAATGGCTGTTGGCACAAAATGGGCACTGGCAGCTGGCACTATTGACGAAACAACCTCAGATATAACAGTCCTCTGGGGAGGAGTCGCAGGTGGTGGAAACGGTTGATTCTGAGCGGCTAGGAATTGCTCCATCAGAGCGCTCAGTCTGGCGACCTCTTCCTTCAGGGTATTATTTGCAATTTTAGAATATTACGCATTTAATCGCATATGGAAAATATCTCATCAAATATATTTGAGACAAAGAAGTACAGCATTGTCAATTATATTACAAGAGAGAAGGAAAATAAACATCCTATGGATCCCTAGAAGCTCGGGATGCTGGAAGATAAGCTGCATGAAGCCTCTTGATCTCTCTCTCATATGCTGCTTCCATGTCCGCCTTATCTTTGGCGAGTCTGTCATACCTCCTTTTCCAGAACTTGGAAGACTGAGGAAGTAGAGAAGTCCAAGTATCATCAGGATCATCAATGACCTGATGCTCGAGAAACTCGATCATAGCATCCTTCTCCTTCAACAGTTGAAGCAACTCTTCTCTTTCACGGATCCAGGCACGTGAAAAGTCTTCGTCTCTCAACTCCTCTACGCCCTGGTTAAGGAGGGTTGAAGGCCCAGCTGTTGGTGTAAGCCCTAGAGGCCAATACTTTTGGTACTTGTATCGAATTATTTATTAATAATAAAAGGCTTTTTCTTTATTACGTTTGTTTAATAAAGTCCCTAGAATAGCTAGTCTGTTTAGTGTATCAAGTATGACTTAATCATGAGATCACATTAAACATAAGGACACTATTCTTAAAGTATTTGTAGTCGAGCTTTATTGTGAAGTGGGATGACATTAAAGCATTAAGACTATTATGTATATAGACTGATGATCACATTTCATGGATCATGGATAAGGAGTTATCAAGTCTTAAACATAGGTATGAATATTAGGAGTAATATTTATACCGGATTGACCCGCTATGAGAATACTATATAGAAAGTTATGCAAAGGGTCATAAGTTATTCTCATGGTGATAATAGTGTATTCCACTCTTCGACCTGAAACCACTATGGATCCTAGATGTAGAGTCGAGTGCTTTATTGCTGATCCAACGTTGTCCGTAACTGGATAACCATAAAGACAGTTGATGGGTACTCCACGAAGCATGCTGAGGGACATGAGTGAACTAGATGGAATTTGCCCATCCTGCGTAACAGGATAAATGTCTATGGGCCCAATATTGAACTGAACAAGGATGACACGGTGTATGCCTTGTGTTCAATATAGACATAAGGGCAAAAGAGTAATTATACACATAATTATTATCACAGGAGGTTTTGTCAGATCACATGACATTTTCGTGTCTTGGGTAGAAGTGATGTGTTGCTAGATACCGCTCACTGTTTATTATGTTAAATGCGTGATTTAATATAATTGCCAACGTCACGAAAAACCTACAGGGTCACACACAAAGGACGGATTGATAAGAGATAGAGTAACTAAGGAATACCGTAAGGTACGGTGCCCTTAAGTGAATTATAGAACATCGTAAGGTACGGTGTACTTGAGTAGAATACGAAATATGGTAAGGTACCATGGGCTTAAGTGATTTTGGGCATATTATAAGATATGGGCCAAAATACACTTAAGTGGGCTTTTTAGCTTGAAGCCCACACAAGTGGTTCTATAAATAGAACCCCTTGGGTAGAAGCATTGTCACTCTAACTCACTCAGACAGAAATTCAAGTAGAGACTTGGAATTTTGTTTCCCTCTTTCTCTCACTCAAAGCCTTCATTCATAATAGCTAGCACTGCGATTGAAGGAATCTGTTCGTGTGGACTGAGTAGAGACGTTGTCATCATTCAACGTTCGTGATCGCCCCGTGGATCTGTATCAAAGGTTTTGATCATTATCAGAGATCTGCACCAAAGGTTTGAATCGCCACAAGAGGTAACGATTCTATCACTGATCATGCCCATTCGTAAGGATCACTGAATGGAGAAACTTTTAAATTCCGCTGCGCCTTGGATGGCAATTCTCCAACAGGCATTGCAAGGACCAGGCTAGATGCTGGCATAGAAGCAAATGTCGGAGCTGGAATATCAGGCATAAAACAAGGAGGCATCCCCCAAGGAAACCCGGGCGGCATGGCTGTTGGCACAAAATGGGCACTGGCAGCTGGCACTATTGACGAAACAACTTCAGATATAACAGTCCTCTGGGGAGGAGTCGTAGGTGGTGGAGACGGTTGATTCTGAGCGGCTAGGAATTGCTCCATCAGAGCGCTCAGTCTGGCGACCTCTTCCTTCAGGGTATTATTTGCAATTTTAGAATATTACGCATTTAATCGCATATGGAAAATATCTCATCAAATATATTTGAGACAAAGAAGTACAGCATTGTCAATTATATGACAAGAGAGAAGGAAAATAAACATCCTATGGATCCCTAGAAGCTCGGGATGCTGGAAGATAAGCTGCATGAAGCCTCTTGATCTCTCTCTCATATGCTGCTTCCATGTCCACCTTATCTTTGGCGAGCCTGTCATACCCCCTTTTCCAGAACTTGGAAGACTGAGGAAGTAGAGAAGTCCAAGTATCATCAGGATCATCAATGACCTGATGCTCGAGAAACTCGATCATAGCATCCTTCTCCTTCAACAGTTGAAGCAACTCTTCTCTTTCAAGGATCCAGGCACGTGAAAAGTCTTCGTCTCTCAACTCCTCTACGCCCTGGTTAGGGAGGGTTGAAGGCCCAGCTGTTGGTGTAAGCCCTAGAGGCCAATACTTTTGGTACTTGTATCAAATTATTTATTAATAATAAAAGGCTTTTTCTTTATTACGTTTGTTTAATAAAGTCCCTAGAATAGCTAGTCTGTTTAATGTATCAAGTATGACTTAATCATGAGATCACATTAAACATAAGGACACTATTCTTAAAGTATCCGTAGTCGAGCTTTATTGTGAAGTGGGATGACATTAAAGCATTAAGACTATTATGTATATAGACTGATGATCACATCTCATGGATCATGGATAAGGAGTTATCAAGTCTTAAACATAGGTATGAATATTAGGAGTAATATTTATACTGAATTGACCCGCTATGAGAATACTATATAGAAAGTTATGCAAAGTGTCATAAGTTATTCTCATGGTGATAATAGTGTATTCCACTCTTCGACCTGAAACCACTATGGATCCTAGATGTAGAGTCGAGTGCTTTATTGCTGATCCAACGTTGTCCGTAACTGGATAACCATAAAGACAGTTGATGGGTACTCCACGAAGCATGCTGAGGGACATGAGTGAACTAGATGGAATTTGCCCATCCTGCGTAACAGGATAAATGTCTATGGGCCCAATATTGAACTGAACAAGGATGACACGGTGTATGCCTTGTGTTCAATATAGACATAAGGGCAAAAGAGTAATTATACACATAATTATTATCACAGGAGGTTTTGTCAGATCACATGACATTTTCGTGTCTTGGGTAGAAGTGATGTGTTGCTAGATACCGCTCACTGTTTATTATGTTAAATGCGTGATTTAATATAATTGCCAACGTCACGAAAAACCTACAGGGTCACACACAAAGGACGGATTGATGAGAGATAGAGTAACTAAGGAATACCGTAAGGTACGGTGCCCTTAAGTGAATTATAGAACATCGTAAGGTACGGTGTACTTGAGTAGAATACGAAATATGGTAAGGTACCATGGGCTTAAGTGATTTTGGGCATATTATAAGATATGGGCCAAAATACACTTAAGTGGGCTTTTTAGCTTGAAGCCCACACAAGTGGTTCTATAAATAGAACCCCTTGGGTAGAAGCATTGTCACTCTAACTCACTCAGACAGAAATTCAAGTAGAGACTTGGAATTTTGTTTCCCTCTTTCTCTCACTCAAAGCCTTCATTCATAATAGCTAGCACTGCGATTGAAGGAATCTGTTCGTGTGGACTGAGTAGAGACGTTGTCATCATTCAACGTTCGTGATCGCCCCGTGGATCTGTATCAAAGGTTTTGATCATTATCAGAGATCTGCACCAAAGGTTTGAATCGCCACAAGAGGTAACGATTCTATCACTGATCATGCCCATTCGTAAGGATCACTGAATGGAGAAACTTTTAAATTCCGCTGCGCCTTGGATGGCAATTCTCCAACAGGCATTGCAAGGACCAGGCTAGATGCTGGCATAGAAGCAAATGTCGGAGCTGGAATATCAGGCATAAAACAAGGAGGCATCCCCCAAGGAAACCCGGGCGGCATGGCTGTTGGCACAAAATGGGCACTGGCAGCTGGCACTATTGACGAAACAACTTCAGATATAACAGTCCTCTGGGGAGGAGTCGTAGGTGGTGGAGACGGTTGATTCTGAGCGGCTAGGAATTGCTCCATCAGAGCGCTCAGTCTGGCGACCTCTTCCTTCAGGGTATTATTTGCAATTTTAGAATATTACGCATTTAATCGCATATGGAAAATATCTCATCAAATATATTTGAGACAAAGAAGTACAGCATTGTCAATTATATGACAAGAGAGAAGGAAAATAAACATCCTATGGATCCCTAGAAGCTCGGGATGCTGGAAGATAAGCTGCATGAAGCCTCTTGATCTCTCTCTCATATGCTGCTTCCATGTCCACCTTATCTTTGGCGAGCCTGTCATACCCCCTTTTCCAGAACTTGGAAGACTGAGGAAGTAGAGAAGTCCAAGTATCATCAGGATCATCAATGACCTGATGCTCGAGAAACTCGATCATAGCATCCTTCTCCTTCAACAGTTGAAGCAACTCTTCTCTTTCAAGGATCCAGGCACGTGAAAAGTCTTCGTCTCTCAACTCCTCTACGCCCTGGTTAGGGAGGGTTGAAGGCCCAGCTGTTGGTGTAAGCCCTAGAGGCCAATACTTTTGGTACTTGTATCAAATTATTTATTAATAATAAAAGGCTTTTTCTTTATTACGTTTGTTTAATAAAGTCCCTAGAATAGCTAGTCTGTTTAATGTATCAAGTATGACTTAATCATGAGATCACATTAAACATAAGGACACTATTCTTAAAGTATCCGTAGTCGAGCTTTATTGTGAAGTGGGATGACATTAAAGCATTAAGACTATTATGTATATAGACTGATGATCACATCTCATGGATCATGGATAAGGAGTTATCAAGTCTTAAACATAGGTATGAATATTAGGAGTAATATTTATACTGAATTGACCCGCTATGAGAATACTATATAGAAAGTTATGCAAAGTGTCATAAGTTATTCTCATGGTGATAATAGTGTATTCCACTCTTCGACCTGAAACCACTATGGATCCTAGATGTAGAGTCGAGTGCTTTATTGCTGATCCAACGTTGTCCGTAACTGGATAACCATAAAGACAGTTGATGGGTACTCCACGAAGCATGCTGAGGGACATGAGTGAACTAGATGGAATTTGCCCATCCTGCGTAACAGGATAAATGTCTATGGGCCCAATATTGAACTGAACAAGGATGACACGGTGTATGCCTTGTGTTCAATATAGACATAAGGGCAAAAGAGTAATTATACACATAATTATTATCACAGGAGGTTTTGTCAGATCACATGACATTTTCGTGTCTTGGGTAGAAGTGATGTGTTGCTAGATACCGCTCACTGTTTATTATGTTAAATGCGTGATTTAATATAATTGCCAACGTCACGAAAAACCTACAGGGTCACACACAAAGGACGGATTGATGAGAGATAGAGTAACTAAGGAATACCGTAAGGTACGGTGCCCTTAAGTGAATTATAGAACATCGTAAGGTACGGTGTACTTGAGTAGAATACGAAATATGGTAAGGTACCATGGGCTTAAGTGATTTTGGGCATATTATAAGATATGGGCCAAAATACACTTAAGTGGGCTTTTTAGCTTGAAGCCCACACAAGTGGTTCTATAAATAGAACCCCTTGGGTAGAAGCATTGTCACTCCAACTCACTCAGACAGAAATTCAAGTAGAGACTTGGAATTTTGTTTCCCTCTTTCTCTCACTCAAAGCCTTCATTCATAACAGCTAGCACTGCGATTGAAGGAATTTGTTCGTGTGGACTGAGTAAAGACGTTGTCATCATTCAACGTTCGTGATCGCCCCGTGGATCTGTATCAAAGGTTTTGATCATTATCAGAGATCTGCACCAAAGGTTTGAATCGCCACAAGAGGTAACGATTCTATCGCTGATCATGCCCATTCGTAAGGATCACTGAATGGAGAAATTTTTAAATTCCGCTGCGCCTTGGATGGAAATTCTCCAACAGGCATTGCAAGGACCAGGCTAGATGCCGGCATAGAAGCATATGTCAGAGCTGGAATATCAGGCATAAAACCAGGAGGCATCCCCCACGGAAACCCGGGCGGAATGGCTGTTGGCACAAAATGGGCACTGGCAGCTGGCACTATTGACGAAACAACCTCAGATATAACAGTCCTCTGGGGAGGAGTCGCAGGTGGTGGAGACGGTTGATTCTGAGCGGCTAGGAATTGCTCCATCAGAGCGCTCAGTCTGGCGACCTCTTCCTTCAGGGTATTATTTGCAATTTTAGAATATTACGCATTTAATCGCATATGGAAAATATCTCATCAAATATATTTGAGACAAAGAAGTACAGCATTGTCAATTATATGACAAGAGAGAAGGAAAATAAACATCCTATGGATCCCTAGAAGCTCGGGATGCTGGAAGATAAGCTGCATGAAGCCTCTTGATCTCTCTCTCATATGCTGCTTCCATGTCCGCCTTATCTTTGGCGAGTCTGTCATACCTCCTTTTCCAGAACTTGGAAGACTGAGGAAGTAGAGAAGTCCAAGTATCATCAGGATCATCAATGACCTGATGCTCGAGAAACTCGATCATAGCATCCTTCTCCTTCAACAGTTGAAGCAACTCTTCTCTTTCACGGATCCAGGCACGTGAAAAGTCTTCGTCTCTCAACTCCTCTACGCCCTGGTTAAGGAGGGTTGAAGGCCCAGCTGTTGGTGTAAGCCCTAGAGGCCAATACTTTTGGTACTTGTATCGAATTATTTATTAATAATAAAAGGCTTTTTCTTTATTACGTTTGTTTAATAAAGTCCCTAGAATAGCTAGTCTGTTTAATGTATCAAGTATGACTTAATCATGAGATCACATTAAACATAAGGACACTATTCTTAAAGTATTTGTAGTCGAGCTTTATTGTGAAGTGGGATGACATTAAAGCATTAAGACTATTATGTATATAGACTGATGATCACATTTCATGGATCATGGATAAGGAGTTATCAAGTCTTAAACATAGGTATGAATATTAGGAGTAATATTTATACCGGATTGACCCGCTATGAGAATACTATATAGAAAGTTATGCAAAGTGTCATAAGTTATTCTCATGGTGATAATAGTGTATTCCACTCTTCGACCTGAAACCACTATGGATCCTAGATGTAGAGTCGAGTGCTTTATTGCTGATCCAACGTTGTCCGTAACTGGATAACCATAAAGACAGTTGATGGGTACTCCACGAAGCATGCTGAGGGACATGAGTGAACTAGATGGAATTTGCCCATCCTGCGTAACAGGATAAATGTCTATGGGCCCAATATTGAACTGAACAAGGATGACACGGTGTATGCCTTGTGGTCCATATAGACATAAGGGCAAAAGAGTAATTATACACATAATTATTATCACAGGAGGTTTTGTCAGATCACATGACATTTTCGTGTCTTGGGTAGAAGTGATGTGTTGCTAGATACCGCTCACTGTTTATTATGTTAAATGCGTGATTTAATATAATTGCCAACGTCACGAAAAACCTACAGGGTCACACACAAAGGACGGATTGATAAGAGATAGAGTAACTAAGGAATACCGTAAGGTACGGTGCCCTTAAGTGAATTATAGAACATCGTAAGGTACGGTGTACTTGAGTAGAATACGAAATATGGTAAGGTACCATGGGCTTAAGTGATTTTGGGCATATTATAAGATATGGGCCAAAATACACTTAAGTGGGCTTTTTAGCTTGAAGCCCACACAAGTGGTTCTATAAATAGAACCCCTTGGGTAGAAGCATTGTCACTCCAACTCACTCAGACAGAAATTCAAGTAGAGACTTGGAATTTTGTTTCCCTCTTTCTCTCACTCAAAGCCTTCATTCATAACAGCTAGCACTGCGATTGAAGGAATCTGTTCGTGTGGACTGAGTAGAGACGTTGTCATCATTCAACGTTCGTGATCGCCCCGTGGATCTGTATCAAAGGTTTTGATCATTATCAGAGATCTGCACCAAAGGTTTGAATCGCCACAAGAGGTAACGATTCTATCACTGATCATGCCCATTCGTAAGGATCACTGAATGGAGAAATTTTTAAATTCCGCTGCGCCTTGGATGGAAATTCTCCAACAGGCATTGCAAGGACCAGGCTAGATGCCGTATAGAAGCATATGTCAGAGCTGGAATATCAGGCATAAAACCAGGAGGCATCCCCCACGGAAACCCAGGCGGAATGGCTGTTGGCACAAAATGGGCACTGGCAGCTGGCACTATTGACGAAACAACCTCAGATATAACAGTCCTCTGGGGAGGAGTCGCAGGTGGTGGAGACGGTTGATTCTGAGCGGCTAGGAATTGCTCCATCAGAGCGCTCAGTCTGGCGACCTCTTCCTTCAGGGTATTATTTGCAATTTTAGAATATTACGCATTTAATCGCATATGGAAAATATCTCATCAAATATATTTGAGACAAAGAAGTACAGCATTGTCAATTATATTACAAGAGAGAAGGAAAATAAACATCCTATGGATCCCTAGAAGCTCGGGATGCTGGAAGATAAGCTGCATGAAGCCTCTTGATCTCTCTCTCATATGCTGCTTCCATGTCCGCCTTATCTTTGGCGAGTCTGTCATACCTCCTTTTCCAGAACTTGGAAGACTGAGGAAGTAGAGAAGTCCAAGTATCATCAGGATCATCAATGACCTGATGCTCGAGAAACTCGATCATAGCATCCTTCTCCTTCAACAGTTGAAGCAACTCTTCTCTTTCACGGATCCAGGCACGTGAAAAGTCTTCGTCTCTCAACTCCTCTACGCCCTGGTTAAGGAGGGTTGAAGGCCCAGCTGTTGGTGTAAGCCCTAGAGGCCAATACTTTTGGTACTTGTATCGAATTATTTATTAATAATAAAAGGCTTTTTCTTTATTACGTTTGTTTAATAAAGTCCCTAGAATAGCTAGTCTGTTTAATGTATCAAGTATGACTTAATCATGAGATCACATTAAACATAAGGACACTATTCTTAAAGTATCTGTAGTCGAGCTTTATTGTGAAGTGGGATAACATTAAAGCATTAAGACTATTATGTATATAGACTGATGATCACATTTCATGGATCATGGATAAGGAGTTATCAAGTCTTAAACATAGGTATGAATATTAGGAGTAATATTTATACCGGATTGACCCGCTATGAGAATACTATATAGAAAGTTATGCAAAGTGTCATAAGTTATTCTCATGGTGATAATAGTGTATTCCACTCTTCGACCTAAAACCACTATGGATCCTAGATGTAGAGTCGAGTGCTTTATTGCTGATCCAACGTTGTCCGTAACTGGATAACCATAAAGACAGTTGATGGGTACTCCACGAAGCATGATGAGGGACATGAGTGAACTAGATGGAATTTGCCCATCCTGCGTAACAGGATAAATGTCTATGGGCCCAATATTGAACTGAACAAGGATGACACGGTTTATGCCTTGTGTTCAATATAGACATAAGGGCAAAAGAGTAATTATACACATAATTATTATCACAGGAGGTTTTGTCAGATCACATGACATTTTCGTGTCTTGGGTAGCAGTGATGTGTTGCTAGATACAGCTCACTGTTTATTATGTTAAATGCGTGATTTAATATAATTTCCAACGTCACGAAAACCTACAGGGTCACACACAAAGGACGGATTGATGAGAGATAGAGTAACTAAGGAATACCGTAAGGTACGGTGCCCTTAAGTGAATTATAGAACATCGTAAGGTACGGTGTACTTGAGTAGAATACGAAATATGGTAAGGTACCATGGGCTTAAGTGATTTTGGGCATATTATAAGATATGGGCCAAAATACACTTAAGTGGGCTTTTTAGCTTGAAGCCCACACAAGTGGTTCTATAAATAGAACCCCTTGGGTAGAAGCATTGTCACTCCAACTCACTCAGACAGAAATTCAAGTAGAGACTTGGAATTTTGTTTCCCTCTTTCTCTCACTCAAAGCCTTCATTCATAACAGCTAGCACTGCGATTGAAGGAATCTGTTCGTGTGGACTGAGTAGAGACGTTGTCATCATTCAACGTTCGTGATCGCCCCGTGGATCTGTATCAAAGGTTTTGATCATTATCAGAGATCTGCACCAAAGGTTTGAATCGCCACAAGAGGTAACGATTCTATCACTGATCATGCCCATTCGTAAGGATCACTGAATGGAGAAATTTTTAAATTCCGCTGCGCCTTGGATGGAAATTCTCCAACAGGCATTGCAAGGACCAGGCTAGATGCCGGCATAGAAGCATATGTCAGAGCTGGAATATCAGGCATAAAACCAGGAGGCATCCCCCACGGAAACCCGGGCGGAATGGCTGTTGGCACAAAATGGGCACT
The DNA here is from genome assembly GCF_024323335.1 of Lathyrus oleraceus. Lineage (NCBI taxonomy): Eukaryota > Viridiplantae > Streptophyta > Magnoliopsida > Fabales > Fabaceae > Lathyrus > Lathyrus oleraceus. Next base: position 491,470,125 of record NC_066584.1, on the reverse strand, counting down.
GGCAGCTGGCACTATTGACGAAACAACCTCAGATATAACAGTCCTCTGGGGAGGAGTCGCAGGTGGTGGAGACGGTTGATTCTGAGCGGCTAGGAATTGCTCCATCAGAGCGCTCAGTCTGGCGACCTCTTCCTTCAGGGTATTATTTGCAATTTTAGAATATTACGCATTTAATCGCATATGGAAAATATCTCATCAAATATATTTGAGACAAAGAAGTACAACATTGTCAATTATATTACAAGAGAGAAGGAAAATAAACATCCTATGGATCCCTAGAAGCTCGGGATGCTGGAAGATAAGCTGCATGAAGCCTCTTGATCTCTCTCTCATATGCTGCTTCCATGTCCGCCTTATCTTTGGCGAGTCTGTCATACCTCCTTTTCCAGAACTTGGAAGACTGAGGAAGTAGAGAAGTCCAAGTATCATCAGGATCATCAATGACCTGATGCTCGAGAAACTCGATCATAGCATCCTTCTCCTTCAACAGTTGAAGCAACTCTTCTCTTTCACGGATCCAGGCACGTGAAAAGTCTTCGTCTCTCAACTCCTCTACGCCCTGTTTAAGGAGGGTTGAAGGCCCAGCTGTTGGTGTAAGCCCTAGAGGCCAATACTTTTGGTACTTGTATCGAATTATTTATTAATAATAAAAGGCTTTTTCTTTATTACGTTTGTTTAATAAAGTCCCTAGAATAGCTAGTCTGTTTAATGTATCAAGTATGACTTAATCATGAGATCACATTAAACATAAGGACACTATTCTTAAAGTATCTGTAGTCGAGCTTTATTGTGAAGTGGGATGACATTAAAGCATTAAGACTATTATGTATATAGACTGATGATCACATTTCATGGATCATGGATAAGGAGTTATCAAGTCTTAAACATAGGTATGAATATTAGGAGTAATATTTATACCGGATTGACCCGCTATGAGAATACTATATAGAAAGTTAATAAAAGTGTCATAAGTTATTCTCATGGTGATAATAGTGTATTCCACTCTTCGACCTAAAACCACTATGGATCCTAGATGTAGAGTCGAGTGCTTTATTGCTGATCCAACGTTGTCCGTAACTGGATAACCATAAAGACAGTTGATGGGTACTCCACGAAGCATGATGAGGGACATGAGTGAACTAGATGGAATTTTCCCATCCTGCGTAACAGGATAAATGTCTATGGGCCCAATATTGAACTGAACAAGGATGACACGGTTTATGCCTTGTGTTCAATATAGACATAAGGGCAAAAGAGTAATTATACACATAATTATTATCACAGGAGGTTTTGTCAGATCACATGACATTTTCGTGTCTTGGGTAGCAGTGATGTGTTGCTAGATACCGCTCACTGTTTATTATGTTAAATGCGTGATTTAATATAATTTCCAACGTCACGAAAACCTACAGGGTCACACACAAAGGACGGATTGATGAGAGATAGCGTAACTAAGGCATACCGTAAGGTACGGTGCCCTTAAGTGAATTATAGAACATCGTAAGGTACGGTGTACTTGAGTAGAATACGAAATATGGTAAGGTACCATGGGCTTAAGTGATTTTGGGCATATTATAAGATATGGGCCAAAATACACTTAAGTGGGCTTTTAGCTTGAAGCCCACACAAGTGGTTCTATAAATAGAACCCTTGTGCAGAAGCATAAATTTGCGGTTGCATTATTTTCGTTTTCTCTCACTCTCTCTCTCTCTCACTCAAAGCCTTCATTCGTACCAGCTAGCACTGAGATTGAAGGAATCCGTTCGTGTGGACTGAGTAGAGACGTTGTCATCATTTAACGTTCGTGATCGCTCAGTGGATCTGCATCAACGGTTTTGATCGTCACAAGAGATCTGCACCAAAGGTTTGAATCGTCACAAGAGGTAAATATTCTATCACTGATCATGACCATTCGTAAGGATCTCTCAAGGAGAAAATTTTAATTTCCGCTGCGTTTTGGACCGCAATTCTCCTTCAGTGGTATCAGAGCCACTTACGAAACCATGAATCGGATAGTTGTTTAATTTCTGTATTAATATGATTAAAAGACAGAATGAATCAATTAATTAAACGGGTAATTAAATTTGGCATCATGAGTGTACGGGTTGGATGATTGATGTTGACTATGCTTCGGAACCGACATTAGTATGGTGAAGCAGCGATACATCGATCGTCCATAGGTTACGCAATTGAGACCGATCAACTTATATATGATATAAGTAATCCTAATGCAAAGTACGATATATGTGATATACTGTTTTTGTTTCCTTCATTCAAACACTAAGTGGTTGTTTTCCTTTGAGCGATCAATGGTCATTTGCTTCGGAATCCGACATTAGTATGGTGAAGCAATGACCTGTTAATCAATCATACTGAATCAATAATCGAGGTGTGTTTGACGGTCTGAAATTGGCGCATTAGGGTTGGTGACGACGCAAGGGTTGTGCCGTATATGAGTTGTGAATTTAGGGTTTTTGGAACAGGTCTGTAGACTGTTTCAAAGTTCTGTTATTTTGGATGCGTAACGGTCGTAACAAGACGTGTGACGTTCGTAACAGACCCATGACGGTCGTAACAAGGACGTGACGGTCGTCACGTGCTTTGTGACGGTCGTCACACTCACAGATCCAAAATTGTAGGCGTTTCTGTTTTGGCCCCGTGACGGTCGTAACATATGCCTGTGACGGTCGTAACATGCTTGTGACCTGTGACGGTCGTAACATGCTTGTGACGGTCGTCACACTCACAGGGTCAGAATTCTTAGGGTTTCTGTTTTGTGACTACGCAAGGGTTGTGTTCATGCAAAACAATGTCCATTTCAAATGAATTGTTCATTAAAATAATATGTTTGTTATTATTGCCTTATGGTGATCAGTTATGGCCTTAGTTATCCTTTATTTTGTTTTGGGTTTTAAATACGACCTGCGTGTCGTGCCTCTCCTTTTGATCTCTTAATGTAACTTCTTTTCTCATCTCAAACCCTCGTATGTAAAACGAGTTTCTTCTGGAATGTAATGTTATGAAGAAAGAGAAGAAGACAATGTTATGAAGAAAGAGAAGATTTCAATATCAAAGGAGGAGAACCTTGAAGACCAAAGGAGGACAACCTTGAAGATCTTGCTTGGAGAAGCTTAGAGAAGAATTCAATATTAAAGGAGGACAACCTTGAAGATCTTGCTTGGAGAAGCTTAGATCGTTATTAGGTTAGCTTAGGTTCTCTCTTTGGCTTGGGAAAACAATTGCGCTAGGGGCCATAACTGTTTCATTGTGTATGTATGTTGATGCATGTGTATGTATGTTGATGCATGTGAGAGACGATTTATATGATAAATAAGCCGGTGAGATCAGGACAATTACAATTCCCTCAAATTAAATATTAAGTTTATGCTTTCCAAGTTTTAGCACTCATCAAGACTAGTATCGGATAATGTAGGTTTCGCCTACGCGAGGTGCATGTTCTATATTAGTAAGGTGCGATGGGATAATTGTAATATCCAATTGCTAAAACAATGGGTCAAACTTAACTAAATAAATATATAATAAGATTATATATGTTTAGAAGCAAGAGTTGGGAATGATCCATATGATGGATTGGAATAAGGAGTTATTCGCCCAACTGAAATTTTCGAGAGTTGTATGAGATACAACTGGAAGGAGTTCCTCCCTAAATAACCTAGTTTTGTGTAATCCGCTTACGCGGACTTAGAACGAAGTGAAATATGGATCTCGACCCACTAGAAAATCTTCCAACGGGATTTTCCGAATCAAATGATGAGGGTCATTTGTTTTGAGTAAAATAGTGGGAGCATATTTGATTAAAGGCCTAATTAAATATGTCAATGATACTTATATTTTCATTAATTCTTATGTAGATTACCATGACAACAAACACCTCTAACAACATCTTGCGATCAATCCTTGACAAGGAAAAATTGTCTGGGACAAATTTCCTGGATTGGCACCGAAACCTGAGGATTATCCTCAAACATGATAAAAAGCTGTATGTCTTGGAGACTCCTGTTCCTGAAGAGGAACCTCCTAGTTCTGCACCTAAGGTAGAAAGAGATGCTTATAAGAAGCATGTCGATGATGCCAATGAAACTGCTTGTCTCATGCTAGCTACCATGAACTCAGAATTGCAAAAGCAACATGAGAACATGTCAGCGTTCGATATGATCGAACACCTGAAGTTGCTCTATCAAGAGAAAGCAAGGCATGAGAGGTTTGAGGTTTCAAAAGCCCTTTTTCAAAGCAAGTTAGCTGAGGGAGCCCCTGTAAGTCCCCATGTGCTCAAGATGATTGGGTATGTGGAAAACCTTGAAAGGTTGGGTTTTCCCCTCGGAAAGGAACTTGCGACTGATTTGATCTTGCAATCGTTGCCAGAAAGATTCAGTATTTTTGTCCTAAATTTCAACATGAATGATATGGATAAATCTCTTCCTGAACTGCTAGGCATGTTGAGAACAGCTGAGCAGAATCTGAAGACAAAAGGGAAGTCCATTCTGATGATCGGAAATGGAAAGAGACAGAACAAAAGGCCTACCAAGCAGGGTGATAAAGGGAAAGGCAAGGAAGTTGCCAAAGCCAGACCCATTGTTGCTGCTTTGAAGCCTAGAGGAGGCATAGCAAAGGCAGGCACCTGCTTCCATTGCGGTAAGACCGGACACTGGAAGAGAAACTGCCCAAAGTACCTGGAAGATACGAAGAATGGAGTAGAGACTTCAACTTCAGGTATTTTTGTTATTGAAATAAATTTATCTACTTCTGCATCATGGGTATTAGATACTGGATGCGGTTCTCACATTTGTACAAATGTGCAGGGGCTAAAAGGAAGTAGAGATTTGGCAAAAGGTGAAGTTGACCTACGAGTTGGCAATGGAGCAAAGGTTGCTGCTTTAGCCGTAGGAACTTATGTATTAACTTTACCTAGTGGTTTAATAATTCAGTTAGAGAACTGTTATTATGTACCTGCAATTAGCAGGAATATTATTTCCATTTCTTGTTTGGACAAGTTTGGTTTTTCATTTATAATAAAGAACAATTGTTGCTCAATTTATTTGAATGATATATTCTATGCTACTGCACAAATGAGCAATGGACTGTATGTCCTTGATCTCGAAATGCCTATATATAACATTAATACTAAAAGGATGAAACCTAACGAGTTAAATCCAACTTACCTTTGGCATTGTCGATTAGGCCACATAAATGAGAAACGCATTTCCAAACTCCATAAAGATGGACTCTTGGACTCTTTTGATTATGAATCATATGAGACATGTAGATCTTGTTTAATTGGAAAGATGACAAAGTCTCCATTCACAGGAAAAGGTGAAAGAGCTAATGATCTTTTGGCCCTCATACATACTGATGTATGTGGACCACTGAACATACCAGCCAGAGGAGGTTTTCAGTACTTCATCACATTCACTGATGATTTCAGTAGATATGGTTATGTGTATTTAATGAAACAAAAATCAGAGTCCTTTGAAAACTTCAAGGAATTCAAGAATGAAGTACAAAACCAACTAGGTAAGAATATTAAAACTCTTCGATCAGATCGAGGTGGTGAGTATTTAAGCCTGGAGTTTGATGACCATCTGAAAGAGTGTGGGATCCTATCCCAACTTACTCCTCCAGGAACACCACAATGGAATGGTGTATCTGTGAGAAGAAATCGAACCCTGTTAGACATGGTCCGATCCATGATGAGTCACGCTGATCTTCCAAACTCCTTTTGGGGACATGCACTATTGACAGCAGCTTGCACACTTAACCGTGTTCCATCCAAAAAGGTTGAGAAGACACCATATGAGATATGGAGTGGTAAGAAACCACATATGTCTTACGTGAAGATTTGGGGTTGCGAGGTTTATGTGAAACGACAAATTTCAACTAAGCTTGAGCCCAAATCTGACAAATGCTTATTTGTGGGGTATCCTAAAGAAACAAAAGGGTATTACTTCTACAATCCTTCTGATGGCAAAGTGTTTGTCGCTCGGACTGGAGTTTTCCTAGAAAAGGATTTTATTTCCAAAGGAACCAGTGGGAGGAAAGTAGAGCTTGAAGAAATTCAAGAATCACAAAGCATAGATACACCTATGGAGGAATTAGAGCAAGAAACACAAGAAGTTGTGGAAGAGCAACCTGCTCAAGTAGAACAAAACTAGCGTAGGTCAAGCAGGATACGTCAACTACCTGAGAGATATGGATATCTCATAACTGATCAAGGTGATGTATTACTCATGGATCAAGATGAGCCTCTGACCTACCAAGAGGCCATAACTGGTCCCGAGTGTGAGAAGTGGCTAGAAGCCATGAAATCTGAAATGGATTCCATGTACACAAACCAAGTTTGGACCTTGGTAGAGCCTCCTGTAGGAGTTAACCCTATAGGATGCAAGTGGGTCTTCAAAAAGAAGACTGACATGGATGGTAAGGTACATACCTATAAGGCAAGACTGGTTGCAAAAGGATATAAACAAATTCATGGGATTGATGATGATGAAACCTTTTCACCAGTTGCAATGCTTAAATCTGTTCGGATTTTACAAGCTATCGCGGCATATCATGATTATGAAATATGGCAAATGGATGTCAAAACTGCTTTCCTTAATGGAAATCTTCTTGAGGATGTGTACATGACACAGCCTGAAGGATTTGACATACCAGAGGAAGCCCAAAAGATATGTAAGTTACAAAGATCAATCTATGGATTGAAGCAAGCTTCCAGAAGCTGGAATCATCGTTTTGATGAAACAGTAAAACAATATGGATTCATCAAGAACGAAGATGAGCCTTGTGTCTACAAGAAGGTTAGTGGGAGCATGATCGTTTTCCTGGTATTATATGTAGATGACATATTACTCATTGGAAACGATATCCCTACCCTACAACAAGTAAAGTCTTGGTTGGGGAAATGCTTTTCTATGAAGGACCTAGGTGAAGCAGCCTATATATTAGGAATCAGAATCTATAGAGATAGATCACAAAAACTGCTTGGCCTAAGTCAGAGTACATACATAGACAAAGTGTTGAGACGCTTTAATATGCATGATTCCAAGAAAGGATTCATACCTATGCAACATGGCCTGTGTCTATCAAAAACACAATCCCCTTTAACTAAGGAAGAAAGGGATCGCATGAATAAGATTCCATATGCATCTGCAATAGGATCTATCATGTATGCCATGTTATGTACTCGACCAGATGTCTCGTATGCCTTAAGTGCAACGAGTAGGTACCAATCTGATCCTGGTGATGCTCACTGGGTAGCTGTCAAGATTATCCTTAAGTATTTAAGAAGGACTAAGGACTCATTCTTGATATATGGAGGTCCGGAAGAGTTGGCTGTAATTGGATACACCGATGCTAGCTTCCAGACAGATAAGGATGACTTTAGATCGCAATCTGGTTATGTGTTTTGCTTAAACGGTGGCGCTGTGAGCTGGAAAAGTTCAAAGCAAGATACAGTTGCTGATTCTACAACCGAGGCCGAGTATATTGCTGCCTCAAGTGCAGCAAAGGAAGCTGTTTGGATCAAAAAGTTCATTAGTGAACTTGGCATAGTTGCTAGCATTGTGGATCCCATTGGTCTCTACTGTGATAACAATGGTGCTATCGCACAAGCCAAGGAGCCTAGATCTCACCAACGATCCAAACACATACTTAGGCGTTATCATCTCATTCGAGAGATAATAGATAGAGGAGATGTGAAAATATGCAGAGTACCTACACTTGACAATATTGCTGACCCACTGACAAAGCCTCTTGCACAGCAGAAACATAATGGCCATACTAGATCTATGGGTATTAAGGGTATGCCTGATTGGCTCTAGTGCTAGTGGGAGATTGTTGGTGTAAGCCCTAGAGGCCAATACTTTTAGTACTTGTATCGAATTATTTATTAATAATAAAAGGCTTTTTCTTTATTACGTTTGTTTAATAAAGTCCCTAGAATAGCTAGTCTGTTTAATGTATCAAGTATGACTTAATCATGAGATCACATAAAACATAAGGGCACTATTCTTAAAGTATCCGTAGTCGAGCTTTATTGTGAAGTGGGATGACATTAAAGCATTAAGACTATTATGTATATAGACTGATGATCACATCTCATGGATCATGGATAAGGAGTTATCAAGTCTTAAACATAAGTATGAATATTAGGAGTAATATTTATACCAGATTGACCCGCTATGAGAATACTATATAGAAAGTTATGCAAAGTGTCATAAGTTATTCTCATGGTGATAATAGTGTATTCCACTCTTCGACCTGAAACCACTATGGATCCTAGATGTAGAGTCGAGTGCTTTATTGCTGATCCAACGTTGTCCGTAACTGGATAACCATAAAGACAGTTGATGGGTACTCCACGAAGCATGCTGAGGGACATGAGTGAACTAGATGGAATTTGCCCATCCTGCGTAACAGGATAAATGTCTATGGGCCCAATATTGAACTGAACAAGGATGACACGGTTTATGCCTTGTGTTCAATATAGACATAAGGGCAAAAGAGTAATTATACACATAATTATTATCACAGGAGGTTTTGTCAGATCACATGACATTTTCGTGTCTTGGGTAGCAGTGATGTGTTGCTAGATACCGCTCACTGTTTATTATGTTAAATGTGTGATTTAATATAATTGCCAACGTCACGAAAACCTACAGGGTCACACACAAAGGACTGATTGATGAGAGATAGAGTAACTAAGGAATACCGTAAGTACGGTGCCCTTAAGTGAATTATAGAACATCGTAAGGTACGGTGTACTTGAGTAGAATATGAAATATGGTAAGGTACCATGGACTTAAGTGATTTTGGGCATATTATAAGATATGGGCCAAAATACACTTAAGTGGGCTTTTAGCTTAAAGCCCACACAAGTGGTTCTATAAATAGAACCCTTGTGCAGAAGCATAAAATTGCAGTTGCATTATTTTCGTTTTCTCTCACTCTCTCTCTCTCTCACTCAAAGCCTTCATTTGTACCAGCTAGCACTGAGATTGAAGGAATCCGTTCGTGTGAACTGAGTAGAGACGTTGTCATCATTCAACGTTCGTGATCGCTCCGTTGATCTGCATCAACGGTTTTGATCGTCACAAGAGATTTGCACCAAAGGTTTCAATCGTCACAAGAGGTAAATATTCTATCACTGATCATGACCATTCGTAAGGATCTCTCAAGGAGAAAATTTTAATTTCCGCTGCGTTTTGGACCGCAATTCTCCTTCACCAGCCACAACCAAAGGTGTAGGTCTCGGATAATCATCAGGCATAAGATACTCGGATGCTCTCTTCCTCACCCAAGTAGAATATGGTTCCAAGGCTATGCAATTCTTCGGTCCCAATTCACTTCTACCCTTCTTGTGAATCTTGCGCCAAGCGCGGACCATCCTTGCTTTCAGGCCTTGGGGATCTTTACCCTCCTGAAAGAACACACCTTCTAACAGAATGTTATTAGGTTTATCCTTTAGGGGGAACCCAAGCTGACGACGTGCTAATATAGGGTTGTAGCTAATCCCACCACATGTACCAAGAAGAGGCACATTGGAGAATTCACCACAAGAATCAATGATCTGGACACCATCATATGCACGATCATACCAAGAGATATCATCATTAGTGAGAGACATAAGTCTCGTGGACCACCGTAGACATCCCTTGTTCTCCTTGAAAGCGACTGTCTGAGGTAAGTGAGAAATAAACCACTTATACAACAGAGGCAAACAGCACACAATAACGCCACCACCCTTTGCATTCCTCAGGTGCAAAGAGACATAGGCATCACCCAACAGAGTCGGAACGGGATTAAGAGCAGAAAAGATCCTAATAGCGTTCACATCCACAAATTTGTCGATGTTGGGGAACAATACCAGTCCATAGATGAGAAGCACAAATATGGCTTCAAAGGCATCCTCACTCATGGCCTTCCCATACACGGTAGCTTGAGCGATGAGGAACTCAGAAGATTGAATTCCACCTTTGGTAGTCATATGAGCTTTAACCAAGGATTCATCTATGTGCAACATGTCAGCTATCTCTTGAGAAGTAGGAATACCCTCAAAGCCACTGAACGGCACCTGATCCAGAATCGGAATACCCACAAGATGAGCATACTCCTCAAGGGTAGGCAATAACTGAAAGTCTGGAAAAGAGAAGCAGTGATACAAAGGATCATAGAACTGCTCCAAAGTATTCATCAACCCTTCATCAACCTGAGTAGTCAGCAGAGGCAGAAGCTTCCCATAACGAGCTTTGAAACCCAAGGGATCTAATACATAAGACGTCAGATTCCTTAACTCTTTCAAATTGGGCTGTCTGAAACTGTACTTCTTTGTATGCCTTTTTGGTCTTTCCATATATGAAAATTTTGCAAATAAACCCCTTAAGTTCCTTGAAAATTTTCTTTTTATCTGATGATATGAATGCGGATGAATGCATGAATGCATGAATGCAACAATCACACTCAAGGATCAAGCAAAGCACACCAGACAAAGGTCATGGGATGGTTCGTATTATCCTTAATATCAATCATCCATTTTGGTGGATTATGGTTTTCACCTTATCGACACCCAAGTTCCATTGATATTAATGATATACGAACGATTCAACCATCCTTAATATCAATCATCCGTTTTGGTGGATTATGGCTTACACCTTATCAACACCCAAGTTCCATTGATATTAACGATGGGTGAACGGATCAACCATGAATCACGGGTTTGTTGTGAGTCACGAGCATGGAGTCTCGGTCAAGAACCACCCAAAGGGAGTGTACTATGGTTTAAACCAGTCGAACATGTTCTACCAGAGGTTCCCATAGTCATCATCCCATCTTTCGAATATTATCGGAGGAACGAATACTCGTATTCCAAAAATATTCTCAAGAGAGACTCTTATGAGTGTAGTATCGCGTAACAATCGCATCAAATCTTACATCTGAACGACCTCCACATTATGTCCTAAAAATAGGCCAAGATGGGTTTGGTAAACTAAGGTCCTTGGCTTCTACGGCACATATTGGAAGAATAATGCCTAACCACAAATAACTTGTGTGACATCATTAATCCAACATGACCTCCACCAAGTGAATGGACTCGCAAGTCAACTTGCTAAGGAATAACTCCACACAAGTTGATGAGACTATGCCATTCTCCTATCACAAAGTGCACTCGAGTTCGGGTGTAGAACTCATCTCACAGAGATTACCAAGCAAGCAAGCAATTGATATATCAAGCAAATCAATCATTACAAGCAATACAGTAATCCCAAATTGTACAAGAATATGTCATAAACAATATATCACAACAATTGTGAAAAGTTGGCAAACCCACTAGGAAGATGATCCCCAGCAGAGTCGCCACTTTTCTGTAGCGGTGTATTCGTCACTTTATGATTTATTGACTAAACCAAAAGCAAAGTATACAAAGATAGAGTCTCCACCGCACTTTTATTTATCCAAAGGAATGGCTAAAAAGCGAACAAAAGCCTAAGAAGTTTTACACGAGAAAACTAATGAAAAGGTCAGAGATCTGGGTAAGGGGGTAATTATGCAAATGGAAGGTGTTAGGCACCCAATTCATCCTAGGTACTCCTAGGGAACCCTTTTCACAAATTGTTGCAAAAGATATTGTTTATGAAATATTTATTGTGCAAACATTGATTTGGAGGATGAGAAAAGAATATACAATTTTTATTATTTTTGTGTTTGGATGGAAAGATCCATTGCCTACGTACCTTTACAGGATCAAAACCTCGTAGTTCGGCTAAAAGATTTCCAAAATGTGAATGGATTGATTTTAAACAAAAGCCCTAAGGTCTTTCGTTATCCACGGGAGAAAACTCAACCTATACAACCACAAGTCCACCATGTGAGAAAAGCTTCAACTTGCTAGTGAGGGACCATGCCCTATAATAAGCAAGGAAGTCTTACAATTCAATCACTAAGGACAACAGGTGAGATTCACATCAACCACTAAGATAATTGAGATCTATGGCTAATGTATGAAAACTTATCAAGGATTGACAAAGCCACAAAACAATTGAATGAGTGAAATTAACCAATTAGGATTATTCACAAAAATGGTCAAAGTTGACATTAGAGTTTATTCATAATGAGTATTAATGAAAATGAAGCTTTGAAAATCAAAGGCTTAAGGCCTAGGTTTCTAATTTGAAAACGAGTGAAAATGTTTGCACAAAGTTTTCTGGTTTGGGTTAACATGCAAATGGAGGTTATAAGGAAACAAAAGGTGGGGATGAAGAGTAAAACTTCTGAGGAGTTCAGCTCTTGAGATCATATGTAGATGATCCAAGTGATTCCTTTGGAAAAGGCAACAAGCAGAGCAAACAAGCAAGGTTCAAAGAAAACAAAATTGGAAATGGATTGCCAATAAATGGTCTTACATCCAACTCCACAACAAGAAACAAAATAGGAAACAAGTTGCCAATCAATGGTCTTATACCTGACTCCACAACAAGAAACACAATAGGAAACAAGTTGCCAATCAATGGTCTTATACCTGACTCCTCACAAGACAAAAATATAGGAAATGGAGTGCCAATCAATGGTCTTAAGTCCACCTCCACAAGACAAAGATGGAAACCAGATGCCAATCAATGGACTTACACTAGACTCCTAGGAAATGGAATGCCAATCAATGGTCTTAGTCCCAACTCCTACCAGATCATAGGAAACAAATGCCAATAAATGGACTTACAATTGACTCCTCAATGGACAAAACAAAATGTCACAAAGTATGAACAATGATCATGAAATGATATACAATTGATGCTCAAAGATGGAAGCAATGCACAGAGGCACACACAAACAATTATGCACATATAGACAAACAAGCAAACAAGCAGTCAATTATCACACACTATACACAACAAAGGGGCTCAAGCAAGGTTGGGCTTTAGTCAAGGGGTTATATCAACCTTGACAAACAAGCCAACTTGAAATGGGTGTTTTGAGCTCTTAACCCTAACATTGAGAGTTAGGGTGAAGCAGATGAAATGGGAATGAGGGTTATGCCTCATAGCTCTTATCCCTAGCCTGGGAGAGCTTTAATCAACAGAAAGTGTGGGAGTTCAGAATGAAGGAACTCTTCTCCACAAATGACTGACTCTATGGACAAGATTTTGGGTTTTTATTCAAAGTGCATCAACACATGGTGTGAGCAAGATAAAAGACACAATTGAATAGCAGGGGATAGATTACACATCCCTTCTATCTTCCAATTGCCTCTTAAGAGGACTTAACCTGCTTGGTACAAATATAAATAATCAAAGACATGGCCTCTTAAGGAGGGCTTCAGACAGGTGCCTTCCAATAACAGCAGGTCTTCCAGACTACATGAAGAATATGGATTATACCTAAGTGGTATGCCAACCACAAGCAAAGCAAAGCAAAGTTCAAATGAACTTAAAGCAACTTAGGTACCTGTGTAAACAACTAAACAAATCAGTACAATATTCAGACCAAAAGACAACAGTCAACAACAAACAGACAATCCCAAAGTACAACACATAAGCCATAAGGCAAACTCAAATGAGCTATCATCAAAGCCTACAAAACAAACAAATGTTAGCAACCAATAGCAAATATCAACATTCAAATAATGAAGCAACATCAACCATGGAAATTGAGTGCTTGGTCCTGAAATTCAAAGCTCACATGTAAGTCCAAACCACTAGGTCAAAGCCTAAGGTCAAAGGTGAAGAAAAAATTCAAAACAGGAGCTAATATTCAACACAATGCAACCTCAAACACATATTAACATGTCCTAAAAAGGACCAGGTCAAAATCATCAAGCAAGTCCATGTATTAAGCAAGAGAAGTCAAAGACCATTTCAAAGCTCACATTTGATCATTGAGAATGAAAATTCCAAATCAAAATAGAAATGATTCAAATAATTCTGTAAACATTCATGCGCATTCAACACATTCAAACCAATCATCATACAAAAAATCAGAATCAACAGAGGTCATTTGATATGAAAATTAAATTGCACAAGTTGAACAACCAAATGTGTGACACAAATTGTCACACCATGCAAACATGTGCATAAAACAGAAATGGTGAATGAGAAAAATACCAAACCAAGCCTAAAACATCCATCAATATGTCAAGAATCATCATGCAAAATTTCATGTCCATTGGATTAAAATCAAGCATTTCACAATAAGATGAATGGAGCAAGGTCACAAATGTACACATGATCACAAAGTCTAGCACAATCCAAAATCCAGCCATGCACAACTTCAACAATTATCATCGTAAAAAACTAGACAAACAGAGGATCATGCTACAAAAAATTTGGAATTATTTGAGTCATTTTTCAATTTCTTATGATTTTTCTAAGTTAACAAAAAACAATTGAAATCAAAATGAACACATGTACATGATTTGGAGGGAAATGCATAAAAGATGAATGGATTTGAAAATTTGCTTGCGCCAGGAATCGAAGTCAGTAACAATTCAAAATGAGCGCGCACTGCATATGAAACGATGCCGTTTTGAGCAAAACCCTAGCCAAACCAGAATGGACGCTAAACCGTCACAAAGCTGACGCTACTTCGTCTTCCTCATGAAGACGAAGATGAACGGTGAAGGTTCATGAACAAATTTTCCAGAAATTCCAAAATCATACATCATCATGAAGCTCTTTCAATAGAGAATGCATATCAACTAACAACTAAGCCTAATTCAACATGATCAAAGAGAATCGATGAAAAACATTTATGAATGCAAAACTTCAATCACACATATCTCAGTCAATAATGCATCATTTTTCATGAAATTTTCACCAGAATCATCAGCAAGATTAGATCTACAAGAACATGCTAATGAATTTGAGAATTAAGAGTTTCGAAAACTGAACCTCTTGAAGAGCAGTTCCTTGCAATGCACGATCCAATGCTCCAAATGATCCAAATCCACTCTATAACACTTGTAATGATATTTGATGAAGAAATTGAAGCTTGGCAAGTGCTGGATCTAGCTCAAATAAGAATTTCCATCTTCACCTTCATGAGCTTGCTATACTTGATTTTTGCACGAATTCCACAATCCAGAGCTTGATCTGCACTATATCAAATCCAGAGAACAAGAATATGGAAAGAAATAGCAATGTTATTTGAAGAAAATTTGAATTATGCTTGAGAGAAAATTTTGGAGGGAGAGAGAATTTGGATCTAGAAATGGTGAAAAATGATTAACCTCTTTCAAATTCTGTTAGGTTTTAGTATTTATATGCTCTCTTAATCACATTGCTAATCCACACTTAATTGAAATTAGGCAAAATAAGGTGTTTTGACAAATTTTAAAAAATGCATGGTGCATGGACTAATCTCACGTGAACAGTACCATTTGGTTGATCAAAGTCACTCAAAATCATACAATGCACCAATTTTGAATTTTCAAGTTTCCCTCCAAAATTGACTTGAATGCACAAATGATCATATGATGGAAATTCATCCAATGTGATGGATGTTTTGGAAACTTCATGTCATGATAAGAAAAATGCAAGAAGAGCCACCAAATTTGGAGTTATGAATCAAAAGTTATGGCCATTTGAAGTTCCATGTACACTTGGCAATGATTGGACCATATCTCTTCAACCATCCATCAGGTGCTCATGATCCTGGACTTTTTGGAAATGGGAGAGAGAGATCTTCAACTTTCATGTTGGACAAAAATTCATTTGAAGTTTCTTTGATGTTGGAAAGTTGAGTTGAAGTTGAACCAAAAACTTTCCATTTTTGGAAAGTTGAAATTGTAGGTCACTTTCCATTTTTGGAAACTTTTGACTTGACCTCTAATTCTTCAACCTTGATCTTTGGTATGGTGAATAAGCATGATTTGGACATGAATGGGATGAAGAAACTCAATTCCCACACTCAAAACCCACAGTTGACTTTTCAGTTGACTGCATTGGCCATTAGATGACCTGAAATTGTTCTGCTGAATTTGGGGCCTCAACCACTTGGGAATTTGCTCCAAAATGAACCTATAGCTCAAATAAGCTCCATGTAATGATCACATGACTCATATCTCAAGAAAATACCATCTGCTCTTTGTACCATGAATTCACTTGATGCCTTGACCTGTTGACTGCTTAAGCTGCAAGTAACAAAGGTTAATGACATATTTTTGTACATTTTTGGTTAGTGATTGAAAGAAAAGCAATGATATACAAATGCAAGCAATGCTTGGTGATCAAGAACCACTCTCAAAGGGATCCCATCCACAAGGAAGGAAGCAAGGTGTCCAATGATCCTTGAGGCAATGCAATGTTATGATATGATGCCATGAGGGATCTTAGGGACAAAATTGGGGTCTTACAGGACCTGCGTCCTCAAAGCTCAAAATGCCGCACCTCATAATGTCTTGAACCTTAGTCTTTAACTGAAAGCAGTTCTCCACATCATGGCCGGGAGCACCAGAATGATAGACACAATGCAAATCAGGCTTATACCACCACTGAGGGTTAACCGATATAGCTGGTGGGTCTCTCGGAGTAATCAGTTTCCTCTCTATCAAAGAGGGATACAGTTCTGCATATGACATCAGAATCGGATTAAAGTGATCTTCTTCCTCTCATAACTCGTGCTGGCTTGATTACTATTGCGAGGCTGGTAGGCCTGCTATTGAGGACGATGATGTTGCTGATATTGTTATGTGGTTGTTGATTATTACTGTGCTGATGATACTGTTGGTTGTCTCTGAAGACAGGTGCTATGTGAGCCACCTGATGCTGGTTACCGGCTGGACGCGTGGTCTTTCTCCTCATAGAGGGTCTTCTGGGTTTCACATGGGAGGTCACAACATGTGCCTCTCCATCTTTCTTCTTCGCAAACGCCCCATATCGTTTGGTAGAAGAGCCTTCATCTTTGGTTAGCCGTCCTTCACGGACCCCTTCCTCTAGACGCATCCCCATGTTCACCATCTCGATGAAGTCAGAATGAGCGCTAGCAATCATCCTCTCATAATAGAATGAGCTCAAGGTCTTCAAAAAGATCTTGTTCATTTCTTTCTCTTCCAGCGGAGGCACAATCTGAGCTGCCAACTCTCGCCACCTCTGGGCGTACTCTTTGAACGTTTCCTTGTCCTTCTGGGACATGGCCCGCAACTGATCCCGATCGGGAGCCATATCCACGTTATATTTGTACTGCTTGACGAAGGCTTCACCAAGATCATTGAAGGAACGGATGTTCGCACTGTCCAGACTCATATACCAACGCAGTGCAGCACCGGACAGATTGTCCTGAAAATAATGAATGAGTAGCTGATCATTATTCGTTTGAGTTGACATTTTCCTGGCATACATGACAAGGTGGCTGAGAGGGCAAGTGTTCCCTTTGTATTTTTCAAAGTCAGGGACCTTGAATTTCACAGGAATTTTAACACCGGGAACCAAACACAGCTCGACAGCAGATTTGCCAAAGAGATCCTTTCCTCGAAGATTTTTCAATTCCTTGCACAGCTCAAGAAATTGATTGTTCATCGCGTCCATCTTCTCATGAACATCTGGGCCCTCAGACGGCTCAGAATGATAGATGGTGTCGTCTACCCTAGGAACGGTATGCACGACAGGAGGAGGAATAACGAGGACCGGGCTAGATGCCGGCATCGAAGCAAAGGTCGGAGCAGGAATATCGGGCATAAAGCTGGGAGGCATCCCCCACAGAAACCCGAACGACATGGTTGTTGCGAAATGTGCACTGGCAGCAGGCACGACAGAGGAGACAATCTCATAGATGACTGTCCTCTGGGGAGGAGTTGCAGGCGGTGGAGACGACTGGCTCTGGGCAGCCAAGAACGATTCCATCAAAGCACTCAGTCTGGTGACTTTCTCTTTGAGCTCACGGTTCTCTTGCTCTAGATGATCCATCAATCTGGAAGAGTTGGCTCTGGTGTAGTACCGGTGAGTCAGCTTGTCTTCAAAATAAATGAAGAGCACAGAGTTAGACCACAAGACCAGAAGCTGAGAACAACACCTGCTTATGCAAATGATGCATGCAATGCTCGTGCACATGATTTGTTTTTATTTCAAAGGAACTTTAGGGTTTTATTTGCAAATTTTGAAAATATTAAGCATTTTATTGCATATGGAAAATATCTCATCAAATATATCTGAGAAAAGAAGTACAACATTGTCAATCATTACAAGAGAAAAGGAAAATAATCATCCTATGGATCCCTAGAAGCTCGGGACGCAGGAAGATAAGTTGCACGAAGCCTCTTAACCTCTCTCTCATAGGCTACTTCCATATCCGCTTTCTCTTTGGCGAGTCGGTCATACCTCCTTTTCCAGAACTTGGAAGACTGAGGAAGTAGAGAAGTCCATGCATCATCAGGATCATCAATGACCTGATGCTCAAGGAACTCGATCAAAGCATCTTTCTCCTTAATCTGTTGAAGCAAATCTTCTCTTTCACGGATCCAGGCACGTGAAAGGTCTTCGTCTTTCAACTCCTCTACGCCTTGATTAGGGAGGGTTGAAAGCCCGGCCACAATCAAAGGTGTAGGTCTCGGATAATCGTAAGGCATGAGATACTCAGATGCTCTCTTCCTAACCCAAGCAGTATAAGGCTCCAAAGCAATGCAGTTTTTAGGACCCAACTCACTCCTACCTTTCTTGTGGATCTTGCGCCAAGCACGAACCATTCTGCCCTTCAAGCCTTGGGGATCTTAACCCTCCTGAAAGAACACACCTTCTAACAGAATGTTATTAGGTTTATCCTTTAGGGGGAACCCAAGTTGACGACGTGCTAACACAGGGTTGTAGCTAATCCCACCACATGTACCAAGAAGAGGCACATTGGAGAATTCACCATAAGAGTCGATAATCTGCACACCATCATATACCCGGTTATACCAAGAGATATCATCATTAGTGAGAGACATGAGCCTCGTAGACCATCGTAGACATCCCTTGTTCTCCTTGAAGGCGACCGCCTGAGGTAAGTGAGAAATAAACCACTTATACAACAGAGGCAAACAGCACACAATAGCACCACCACCCTTTGCATTCCTCAGATGCAAAGAGAAATAGGTATCACCCAACAGAGTCGGAACATGATTAAGAGGAGAGAAGATCCTAATAGCGTTCACATCCACAAATTTGTCGATGTTGGGGAACAATACCAATCCATAGATGAGAAGTACAAATATGGCTTCAAAGGCATCCTCACTCATGGCCTTCCCATAGACGGTAGCTTGAGCAATGAGGAACTCAGAAGGGAGACCTTGAATTCCACCTTTGGTAGTCATATGAGCATGAATCAGAGTTTCATCTATGTGCAACAGGTCAGCTATCTCTTGAGAAGTAGGAATACTCTCCAAGCCACTGAACGGCACCTGATCCAGAATCAGTATACCCACTAAATAAGCATACTCCTCAAGGGTAGGCAACAACTGAAAGTCCGGAAAAGAGAAGCAACGGTACAGAGGATCATAGAACTTCACCAAAGTACCCATCAACCCTTCATCAACCTGAGTAGTCAGAAGAGGAAGCAGTTTCCCAAAGCGAGCTTTGAAACCCAAGGGATCTAGTACATAGGATGTCAGATTCCTTAACTCTTTCAGATCGGGTTGTCTGAAGTTGTACTTCTTTGTATGCCTTTTTTGTCTTTCCATTTGTCTGAAAATTTTGCAAATAAACCGTTTAAGTTCCTTGAAAATTTTCTTTTTATCTGATGATATGGATGCAAATGAATGCATGAATGCAACAATCACACTCAAGGATCAAGCAAAGCACACCAAACAAAGGTCATGGGATGACTCATATTATCCTTAATATCAATCATCCATTTTGGTGGATTATGGTTTACACCTTATCAACACCCAAGTTCCATTGATATTAACGATATACGAACGGCTCAACCATCCTTAATATCAATCATCCATTTTGGTGGATTATGGTTTACACCTTATCAACACCCAAGTTCCATTGATATTAAGGATGTCTCAACGGATCAACCATGAATCACGGGTTTGTTGCGAGTCACGACCATGGAGTCTCGGTTAAGAACCACCCAAAGGGAGTGTACTAGGGTTTAAACCTGCCGAACATGTTCTACCAGAGGTTCCCATAGTCATCATCCCATCTTTCGGATATTATCGGAGAAACGACTACTCGTATTCCAAAAATATCCTCAAGAGAGACTCTTATCAGTGTAGTATCGCGTAACAATCGTATCAAATCTTACATTTGAACGACCTCCGCAATACGTCCTAAAAAAAGGCCAAGATGGGCTTGGTAAACTAAGGTCCTTGGCTTTTAAGGAACATATTGGAAAGAGTAATGTCTAACCACAAATTACTTGTGTGACATTATTGATCCCAACATGACCTCCACCAAGTGAATGGACTCGCAAGTCAACTTGCTAAGGAATAACTCCACACAAGTCGACGGGACTATGCCATTCTCCTATCCTATGGTTGTTAGTTGTAATTTTAAGTGTCGGGTTTTTGTTATCGTATCCACAGGGATTGTAAGATATCACCGCCGTTCGATGGTTGTATTAATCTTAGCTTAAGTAACATAGGGGGTTTTGGTTTTAATCACGTTATCTTGCATAAAAAGGTAATACAATGCGGTAAAAGTTTGATTTGAATATTTGAGAAATATTGTCAAAGTTAGGGTTCAACAATCGCTTTGCATGTATTTGTTCGGTCAACAATATTATAAACTCCTTTAGATGATAAATTATTTCACAAATTCCTCCCAATGTGTTTCTCTCGAACACACATTGTGAGTTTTCCCATTTTGATCGATTGTTTATCTCTAACACAACCTATCAAAATGACAACTTTTTGGTTCAACCTTATGGTGAATAAAATCATTCATTACTATCTCTAGCTAACAAACAAGATTGGATGAAAACCTAGGTTAAGAGTTGGTAAACATCTCTCGATCATAAACCAACACAAAGATTTTTGAATAAGAACAAAGTTTTCATCATATATTCACCATTAAAGAGTTTACACATGAAGATCCTTACATTTACACACAAAGCTAATGATCATCTACATCTAACCTTGACAAATGGAGGACTTAGCTACTCATTTTCATGGTAGCTTGGTCGGCAAGTTTCGGAAGAAGGTTGATCAACATCTGAGTCGAATAATCGAGATTGGATGGGAATCCACCTTCTTTTTGTAAAAGATGGTTAAGAGATGAAGAGAAATGAAATTTAGGGCACAAAAGATTCCAAGAACAATGCTGTAAAAATATCTAGAAAAAGTGTAAAAGTATGGAAAACTAGGTATGGCTCTCAAAAGTGGCACTTGCTACTTATAGAGCTGTACTGGGCTAGCGAGGGTCTAATTGAGGCACAAGAGGCACCTGTGCCCAGAGACACAGGCTATCTCAGACTGTCATGTTCGCCTAGCGAACAAAACCTTCGCCTAGCGAAGGACACGCTTCAACCTTCGCCCCAGCGAGGTTGAGAGGTTTTGCTACTGGAATGCTCGCTTGGGACTCACTAGAGCCTCGCCTAGCGAGTGAGTGTTGGCTGCGCTTTTCACCAAAACTGAACGAACTCGCTACCACCTTCGCTAGCGGCTCGCCTAGCGAATTTATTGACATTTTACTAGAGCTTTTCGCTGGGCGCTCGCCTAGCGAGTGCTTCGCCACAGCCCTCGCCTAGCGAGTAGGCTGATGAATGCTTGTTTTACTTGATCCCTTTGCCAAATTTCTTGTGTCTTCACTTTCTATTATTTCATGCCTACTTCCTGCACAATAACACACAAATCAAAGGTACCAAGATCGTTTATCGTTTAATTGCATTTCATCTGAAACAAAGGTGGTTTCGACATTTTAGCAAGGACATAGAGTGAAAGATGCCCATATATGATAGCTCAAATAAGCACTTTTGGGCATCTAACAACTCTCCCCAACTAGATTCTTGCTTGTCCTCAAGCAAAGTATGCCCCTTGAAGGACAAGAGGATTTTCTTTAAGAAAAAGGTTTCTCCGAAGTTGGATAAAACGGCTCAAACACAAGCGAATCAGCATATACAAGTTTCCAACGGTTCGAATAAAATAATACACAAGAACTAAAACTTAATAGCTATGCGAAATATTTATCTATCTACAACAATATTATTCTGAATGAATCACCCTATCTCTCCTCTTCGAATAAGGAATGAAGAATTTACGCGTTTGCAACCGAGGGAATAATCTCACTCTCTAACAAATAATGAAGAAATCAATTCGATTCATACAATGTCTAACAATTATAAATGGTAATGTGGAAGCACGAAGATCACTAAGGGCTTTTCGGTTGAAGCTTGGTCAGGTTAACAAACAAGGGTCATTTCTAAGGCCATTGAAAACGAAATTGCCGATGCAAAAGAAACATTCACTGTACACATATTCACACATCTCGACTTCGTTCCATTTGTTTCTTATTTGAAACCTTCACAACTCTTATTTCACAACTCAATTTTTATTTTTCTTCCAAGCAAGCATTCATTTTCATTCTTTCTATTTTTGTTCTTTTCTTTCACATCATATTTACAAAACAGATGTTTCTTTTCTATATTTTTATTTTCAATGCTTGCTCGGTTTTTCTTTTCTTTTTCAAGAGTTGTGGTACTTACCGATTCTCCCCAACTTATTTCTTACTCACCCTAAGTGAATGCTCTTAACTTTTTACGGCAAAAGAACAATAATCAAGATTTTCCGGGTTGTAAAAAAAAGATTTTTGAAATCTCGCTTTATTTCAAGCTGAGATTCAACTGTTTAAGCTCAACGGGGTTAACGAATACTCTCTCTGCTCACAGGTAAGTTGTTTTTGGATGTAGTTGTGCTCGATAGAAAACAAGTGCCTTGATCATTTCTAATTGCTTCCACATATTCACAATAATAAAAGACAAAGCATGAATCAAATGAATCAACAAAACTTATTAGAATCCAGCATTTAAGTGTACAATGGAGGTTTCCTCACAATTTGTGGTTTTAAGTCCTAGATGAAACATTCATTCAATTATGTTGCAAAAAGACAATATTCAATTTACCAAAAAGAGTAAAGTTCTTAATGCAATATTCAATTTACCAAAAAAGACAATATTCAATTTACCATAAAGACAATATTCAATTTACCAAAAAGACAATATTCGATTTACCATTTCTAGCCGGAGGTAACCATGTACCTTAGCCTCATTCACTTGTTTATTCTTATCATTGCCATCCAAGCTCGGATGCACCTTCATTGGGTACTTCTTTGAGGAGCAACCAATCTAGAAGGTTTGCCACTCAATCAACCAAAAATTTATTAAACAAACAAAATTAAAAACATAAATAAATAACATTACTGAAAAAATAAATTTGTTCATGGGGGTCAAAACACCCCAAAAGTACAAAACCAAAGTCAAAATACAATAGAAATAAACATAAAAACTGAAAAGTTGTGTTTGGGCCAAAATGAGTGCCCTGCTGAGATTTTTAATAAGTGCTGTCATGCAGCGCTCGCTGCTGCTTCGCCTAGCGAGCAACTAGCGAATCAGCTCGCTACTGCCTCGCCTAGCGAGCAGCAAGTGAGCATGACAGCAATTGCCTTTTCAAAGGCAGCAGTTCAGGTTCATTCAGCAAGGTCTTAACACTTCGAATCCCATCACAATACACAGAAAAAGCAGTAAATACTTACAATGTTGGGGTGCCTCCCAACAAGCGCTTGTTTAACGTCGGCTAAGCTCGACGGTGTGATGCTCACAGAGGAGCATCCAACGGAATTGCACAGCTCTCGCGATCCACTTTATTGTTTGAGCTACCAGGATCCATTGTGTTGAGCAACTTTCTCAAGGGCTTTGTTGTCTTCAAGAGGTTCTTGATGAACCTTCGATAAAATCTAATACCACCCTTTTTCGGAACTATTTGCACAACGCTCACCCATTCACCGTCGGCAATAGAACAATTCATCCCGTCCTCTACCAGTTTGACAACCTCTTTCTTCTTCAGCACCCGCATCAATTGATTCTCTTCATTTGTGGACAAATTATTGCTAATGATCACGGGTTTAGTACAATTATCATCAAGGTACACATATTTCAAATGTGGCTGCATTTTTGGTTCCTCCACTATATTGGTCATATCCACGCCTTCCCTTGTCTCATCATGATAGAAAAGTTCTCCGTAAGCCTCTAATTCATGCAACCATGCTTCCATCTTTTTTTCTTTAGTTTTGGTCGAAACTTGGTAGACTCCTATAAGAGGTCTTTCGGAAGGATTAGAAATATGAACCTGGTTTGCGACCTCCACTAGCTTCTCCTCTGTGGCATCGATTCGGAAAGAATCATGTTTATCATTGAGATGCTTTTTGGCTTCAAAAAGATGGAAGGCTACCTCTTCATTTTGGACCCTTACCTTCATCAAACCGTTATCTACGTCTATCATCATGCGCGCGGTTTTCATGAATGGTCGGCCCAGGATGAGCGGAGCATCATCATCCTCTTCCATATCAATAATAATAAAATCAACCGGGAAGAAGAATTTATCAACTTTGACTAACATGTCTTGAGCCACTCCATATGGTGCAGTGGTAGATTTATCAGCAAGTTGCAAAATCATCTTCGCAGGTTTGATATCAACATTTCCCAATCTTTTGATAATGGACAGTGGAATTAAATTGATGCTAGATCCCAAGTCAATCAAGCCATTACCCATGTAGGTGTCTCCGATGGTTACCGGTAGAGCGACTCGTCCCGGATCGGATTCCTTCCTTGAGAGAGTTTTTTGAATGATGGCACTACATCGTGCATCAAGCAAGATTGTCTCAGGTTCCGTGTGCCTCCGTTTTTTCGTAAGTATGTCCTTCATGAATTTGGCATACTTTGGCATTTGCTCCAAGGCTTCGGCAAACGGAATGTTCACTTTCAATTGTTTAAAAATATCCATGAACCGGGCGTAATGCCGTTCATTCTCCCTTTTGGACGGAGCATGAGGATAAGGAAGGTTTTGGATTGGAGTAGTGCTCACTACCTCCTTCCCTTTAGCAATTCTAGAACTCCTCCATCTAGGTTTTTTCACTGGCTCCACCACTAATTCATCACTTGTATTTTTCTCAATCTCCACACTTTTTTTCTTTTCAACTTCACCATTCTTTTCGTTCTTTTCAACTTCTTCCTCCTCACTCCACTCCCCCACTTCACCATCAATATTTTCCTCAACTTTTTCCTCCTCATTTTCTCTCTCAACTCTTTTTTTATTCTCACTAATTAACTCCCTCCCACTTCTCGTTGTGATCGCCTTATAATACTCCTTAGGATTTATTTGCGTGTTTGCCGAAAAGGAAGGACCGGTTTGTTGTTCTGCGAGTTGCTTAGCAAGTTGCCCAACTTGAGTCTCGAGATTTTTTATAGCCGCGTCATTGCTCTTTTGGTTAGCCATTGACATTTGCATGAATTGCGTCAATGTCTCTTCCAACTTAGAAGTTACGACCGGCGGTTGTTGAGGTTGATAAGGATTTTGGGGAGGGTTTTGACGGCTAGAAGAACCACCTCCATAACCTTGGTTATGGTAATAGTTACTCCTAGGTTGGAACCCTTGGTTCCCTTGGTAATGTTGTTGTTGATTTTGAGGGTGCGGTTGATAAGGTTGTTGTTGTTGTTGTGGTCTCGGTTGGTAGTCCCTTTGGTTTGCCATGTAGTTTACATCTTTGAATCCCGGAGGTGGACAGAATCCGGTGTCATGCTCACCTTTACAAAACTCAGAGCAAGCTATTTGTTTAGCTTTAGACGGTTCTCTCAACTCTTTAATTTGTTGCGTTAAGAGTTCCACTTGTTGTGAGATGAGCTTGTTTTGGGCAAGGATGGCATCGTTCGTCCCTAGCTCAAGCACTCCCGGCTTCTTCAAAGAGTTGCCTCGACTTTGACTCTGAAGATCATTTAGAGCCATTCGATTTATAATGTTTGTAGCTTCTTCGGCACTTTTTGACAATAAAGAGCCACCCGAGGTAGCACCCAACAACGTCTTGCAGTTTGGTTGAAGTCCATTTTTGAAGATATGGATTTGAGTCAATTCATCAAATCCATGCCCTTTACATTTCCGAAGCATGGACTTGAATCTTTCCCACGCTTCATTTAAAGATTCACTGGTTCCTTGTGAAAACACCGAGATGGCCGTCTTGGATTCCATGAACCAGTTATGGGAGAAGAATCTTTCGATGAACTTTTCTTCTAACACGTTCCAGTCTGTCATGACGGCTGGTGTTTGGTCTAAGTACCAATCTTTTGCTTTGCCGAGCAAAGCGTGGGGAAATAATCTTCTGAATAACGGGAGCTCCTGAGCCTGATCCACTCCGGCCGCCAATGCTATCTCATAAAATTTTGTGAGAAAAGCAAATGGGTCTTCATGGTTCATTCCGGTGAATGGACTTCCATATAATAAATTGAGAGTTCCCGTTTTCATCTCAGCTTGCCTTCCTGTGTGGTTGGCAAACTGAGTGGTGTTTCTTGGACTGTTTATGCATGGAGTAGAAATAGGTGGTGGTGGATTTGTGGTAGAAGAACTTTCTCCTTGCTCTTGACGTTGTCTAGCCTGTTGCCTCCTACGTCTCGTTTTGCTATTGTTCCTCCTTGTGGTTCTTTCGATCTCGGGATCAAAAAGAAGTTCGTCCACAGGGATTTTCCCTCGCATAAAACGTAAGTTGCACACTAAACCAAACAAATTACAAGCACAAGTCAAAAATTCAAAAGCTCAAAATTAAGCAACCATTGCGATGCTCGCAATATCAATTTACAATCCCCGGCAACGGCGCCATTTTGTTAGTTGTAATTTTAAGTGTCGGGTTTTTGTTATCGTATCCACAGGGATTGTAAGATATCACCGCCGTTCGATGGTTGTATTAATCTTAGCTGAAGTAACACAGGGGGTTTTGGTTTTAATCACGTTATCTTGCATAAAAAGGTAATACAATACGGTAAAAGTTTGATTTGAATATTTGAGAAATATTGTCAAAGTTAGGGTTCAACAATCGCTTTGCATGTATTTGTTCGGTCAACAATATTATAAACTCCTTTAGATGATAAATTATTTCACAAAGTCCTCCCAATGTGTTTCTCTCGAACACACATTGTGAGTTTTCCCATTTTGATCGATTGTTTATCTCTAACACAACCTATCAAAATGACAACTTTTTGGTTCAACCTTATGGTGAATAAAATCATTCATTACTATCTCTAGCTAACAAACAAGATTGGATGAAAACCTAGGTTAAGAGTTGGTAAACATCTCTCGATCATAAACCAACACAAAGAGTTTTGAATAAGAACAAAGTTTTCATCATATATTCACCATTAAAGAGTTTACACATGAAGATCCTTACATTTACACACAAAGCTAATGATCATCTACATCTAACCTTGACAAATGGAGGACTTAGCTACTCATTTTCATGGTAGCTTGGTCGGCAAGTTTCGGAAGAAGGTTGATCAACATCTGAGTCGAATAATCGAGATTGGATGGGAATCCACCTTCTTTTTGTAAAAGATGGTTAAGAGATGAAGAGAAATGAAATTTAGGGCACAAAAGATTCCAAGAACAATGCTGTAAAAATATCTAGAAAAAGTGTAAAAGTATGGAAAACTAGGTATGGCTCTCAAAAGTGGCACTTGCTACTTATAGAGCTGTACTGGGCTAGCGAGGGTCTAATTGAGGCACAAGAGGCACCTGTGCCCAGAGACACAGGCTATCTCAGACTGTCATGTTCGCCTAGCGAACAAAACCTTCGCCTAGCGAAGGACACGCTTCAACCTTCGCCCCAGCGAGGTTGAGAGGTTTTGCTACTGGAATGCTCGCTTGGGACTCACTAGAGCCTCGCCTAGCGAGTGAGTGCTGGCTGCGCTTTTCACCAAAACTGAACGAACTCGCTACCACCTTCGCTAGCGGCTCGCCTAGCGAATTTATTGACATTTTACTAGAGCTTTTCGCTGGGCGCTCGCCTAGCGAGTGCTTCGCCACAGCCCTCGCCTAGCGAGTAGGCTGATGAATGCTTGTTTTACTTGATCCCTTTGCCAAATTTCTTGTGTCTTCACTTTCTATTATTTCATGCCTACTTCCTGCACAATAACACACAAATCAAAGGTACCAAGATCGTTTATCGTTTAATTGCATTTCATCTGAAACAAAGGTGGTTTCGACATTTTAGCAAGGACATAGAGTGAAAGATGCCCATATATGATAGCTCAAATAAGCACTTTTGGGCATCTAACAACTCTCCCCAACTAGATTCTTGCTTGTCCTCAAGCAAAGTATGCCCCTTGAAGGACAAGAGGATTTGCTTTAAGAAAAAGGTTTCTCCGAAGTTGGATAAAACGGCTCAAACACAAGCGAATCAGCATATACAAGTTTCCAACGGTTCGAATAAAATAATACACAAGAACTAAAACTTAATAGCTATGCGAAATATTTATCTATCTACAACAATATTATTCTGAATGAATCACCCTATCTCTCCTCTTCGAATAAGGAATGAAGAATTTACGCGTTTGCAACCGCGGGAATAATCTCACTCTCTAACAAATAATGAAGAAATCAATTCGATTCATACAATGTCTAACAATTATAAATGGTAATGTGGAAGCACGAAGATCACTAAGGGCTTTTCGGTTGAAGCTTGGTCAGGTTAACAAACAAGGGTCATTTCTAAGGCCATTGAAAACGAAATTGCCGATGCAAAAGAAACATTCACTGTACACATATTCACACATCTCGACTTCGTTCCATTTGTTTCTTATTTGAAACCTTCACAACTCTTATTTCACAACTCAATTTTTATTTTTCTTCCAAGCAAGCATTCATTTTCATTCTTTCTATTTTTGTTCTTTTCTTTCACATCATATTTACAAAACAGATGTTTCTTTTCTATATTTTTATTTTCAATGCTTGCTCGGTTTTTCTTTTCTTTTTCAAGAGTTGTGGTACTTACCGATTCTCCCCAACTTATTTCTTACTCACCCTAAGTGAATGCTCTTAACTTTTTACGGCAAAAGAACAATAATCAAGATTTTCCGGGTTGTAAAAAAAAGATTTTTGAAATCTCGCTTTATTTCAAGCTGAGATTCAACTGTTTAAGCTCAACGGGGTTAACGAATACTCTCTCTGCTCACAGGTAATTTGTTTTTGGATGTAGTTGTGCTCGATAGAAAACAAGTGCCTTGATCATTTCTAATTGCTTCCACATATTCACAATAATAAAAGACAAAGCATGAATCAAATGAATCAACAAAACTTATTAGAATCCAGCATTTAAGTGTACAATGGAGGTTTCCTCACAATTTGTGGTTTTAAGTCCTAGATGAAACATTCATTCAATTATGTTGCAAAAACACAATATTCAATTTACCAAAAAGAGTAAAGTTCTTAATGCAATATTCAATTTACCAAAAAAGACAATATTCAATTTACCATAAAGACAATATTCAATTTACCAAAAAGACAATATTCGATTTACCATTTCTAGCCGGAGGTAACCATGTACCTTAGCCTCATTCACTTGTTTATTCTTATCATTGCCATCCAAGCTCAGATGCACCTTCATTGGGTACTTCTTTGAGGAGCAACCAATCTAGAAGGTTTGCCACTCAATCAACCAAAAAT
Organism: Lathyrus oleraceus; assembly: GCF_024323335.1. Taxonomy (NCBI): domain Eukaryota; kingdom Viridiplantae; phylum Streptophyta; class Magnoliopsida; order Fabales; family Fabaceae; genus Lathyrus; species Lathyrus oleraceus. The sequence continues at coordinate 491,440,505 of NC_066584.1, read as the reverse complement.
TTATTAAACAAACAAAATTAAAAACATAAATAAATAACATTACTGAAAAAATAAATTTGTTCATGGGGGTCAAAACACCCCAAAAGTACAAAACCAAAGTCAAAATACAATAGAAATAAACATAAAAACTGAAAAGTTGTGTTTGGGCCAAAATGAGTGCCCTGCTGAGATTTTTAATAAGTGCTGTCATGCAGCGCTCGCTGCTGCTTCGCCTAGCGAGCCACTAGCGAATCAGCTCGCTACTGCCTCGCCTAGCGAGCAGCAAGCGAGCATGACAGCAATTGCCTTTTCAAAGGCAGCAGTTAAGGTTCATTCAGCAAGGTCTTAACACTTCGAATCCCATCACAATACACAGAAAAAGCAGTAAATACTTACAATGTTGGGGTGCCTCCCAACAAGCGCTTGTTTAACGTCGGCTAAGCTCGACGGTGTGATGCTCACAGAGGAGCATCCAACGGAATTGCACAGCTCTCGCGATCCACTTTGTTGTTTGAGCTACCGGGATCCATTTTGTTGAGCAACTTTCTCAAGGGCTTTGTTGTCTTCAAGAGGTTCTTGATGAACCTTCGATAAAATCTAATACCACCCTTTTTCGGAACTATTTGCACAACGCTCACCCATTCACCGTCGGCAATAGAACAATTCATCCCGTCCTCTACCAGTTTGACAACCTCTTTCTTCTTCAGCACCCGCATCAATTGATTCTCTTCATTTGTGGACAAATTATTGCTAATGATCACGGGTTTAGTACAGTTATCATCAAGGTACACATATTTCAAATGTGGCTGCATTTTTGGTTCCTCCACTATATTGGTCATATCCACGCCTTCCCTTGTCTCATCATGATAGAAAAGTTCTCCGTAAGCCTCTAATTCATGCAACCATGCTTCCATCTTTTTTTCTTTAGTTTTGGTCGAAACTTGGTAGACTCCTATAAGAGGTCTTTCGGAAGGATTAGAAATATGAACCTGGTTTGCGACCTCCACTAGCTTCTCCTCTGTGGCATCGATTCGGAAAGAATCATGTTTATCATTGAGATGCTTTTTGGCTTCAAAAAGATGGAAGGCTACCTCTTCATTTTGGACCCTTACCTTCATCAAACCGTTATCTACGTCTATCATCATGCGCGCGGTTTTCATGAATGGTCGGCCGAGGATGAGCGGAGCATCATCATCCTCTTCCATATCAATAATAATAAAATCAACCGGGAAGAAGAATTTATCAACTTTGACTAACATGTCTTGAGCCACTCCATATGGTGCAGTGGTAGATTTATCAGCAAGTTGCAAAATCATCTTCGCAGGTTTGATATCAACATTTCCCAATCTTTTGATAATGGACAGTGGAATTAAATTGATGCTAGATCCCAAGTCAATCAAGCCATTACCCATGTAGGTGTCTCCGATGGTTACCGGTAGAGCGACTCGTCCCGGATCGGATTCCTTCCTTGGGAGAGTTTTTTGAATGATGGCACTACATCGTGCATCAAGCAAGATTGTCTCAGGTTCCGTGTGCCTCCGTTTTTTCGTAAGTATGTCCTTCATGAATTTGGCATACATTGGCATTTGCTCCAAGGCTTCGGCAAACGGAATGTTCACTTTCAATTGTTTAAAAATATCCATGAACCGGGCGTAATGCCGTTCATTCTCCCTTTTGGACGGAGCATAAGGATAAGGAAGGTTTTGGATTGGAGTAGTGCTCACTACCTCCTTCCCTTTAGCAATTCTGGAACTCCTCCATCTAGGTTTTTTCACTGGCTCCACCACTAATTCATCACTTGTATTTTTCTCAATCTCCACACTTTTTTTCTTTTCAACTTCACCATTCTTTTCGTTCTTTTCAACTTCTTCCTCCTCACTCCACTCCCCCACTTCACCATCAATATTTTCCTCAACTTTTTCCTCCTCATTTTCTCTCTCAACTCTTTTTTTATTCTCACTAATTAACTCCCTGCCACTTCTCGTTGTGATCGCCTTACAATACTCCTTAGGATTTATTTGCGTGTTTGCCGAAAAGGAAGGCCCGGTTTGTTGTTCTGCGAGTTGCTTAGCAAGTTGCCCAACTTGAGTCTCGAGATTTTTTATAGCCGCGTCATTGCTCTTTTGGTTAGCCATTGACATTTGCATGAATTGCGTCAATGTCTCTTCCAACTTAGAAGTTACGACCGGCGGTTGTTGAGGTTGATAAGGATTTTGGGGAGGGTTTTGACGGCTAGAAGAACCACCTCCATAACCTTGGTTATGGTAATAGTTACTCCTAGGTTGGAACCCTTGGTTCCCTTGGTAATGTTGTTGTTGATTTTGAGGGTGCGGTTGATAAGGTTGTTGTTGTTGTTGTGGTCTCGGTTGGTAGTCCCTTTGGTTTGCCATGTAGTTTACATCTTTGAATCCCGGAGGTGGACAGAATCCGGTGTCATGCTCACCTTTACAAAGCTCAGAGCAAGCTATTTGTTTAGCTTTAGACGGTTCTCTCAACTCTTTAATTTGTTGCGTTAAGAGTTCCACTTGTTGTGAGATGAGCTTGTTTTGGGCAAGGATGGCATCGTTCGTCCCTAGCTCAAGCACTCCCGGCTTCTTCAAAGAGTTGCCTCGACTTTGACTCTGAAGATCATTTAGAGCCATTCGATTTATAATGTTTGTAGCTTCTTTGGCACTTTTTGACAATAAAGAGCCACCCGAGGTAGCATCCAACAACGTCTTGCAGTTTGGTTGAAGTCCATTTTTGAAGATATGGATTTGAGTCAATTCATCAAATCCATGCCCTTTACATTTCCGAAGCATGGACTTGAATCTTTCCCACGCTTCATTTAAAGATTCACTGGTTCCTTGTGAAAACACCGAGATGGCCGTCTTGGATTCCATGAACCAGTTATGGGAGAAGAATCTTTCGATGAACTTTTCTTCTAACACGTTCCAGTCTGTCATGACGGCTGGTGTTTGGTCTAAGTACAAATCTTTTGCTTTGCCGAGCAAAGCGTGGGGAAATAATCTTCTGAATAACGGGAGCTCCTGAGCCTGATCCACTCCGGCCGCCAATGCTATCTCATAAAATTTTGTGAGAAAAGCAAATGGGTCTTCATGGTCCATTCCGGTGAATGGACTTCCATATAATAAATTGAGAGTTCCCGTTTTCATCTCAGCTTGCCTTCCCGTGTGGTTGGCAAACTGAGCGGTGTTTCTTGGACTGTTTATGCATGGAGTAGAAATAGGTGGTGGTGGATTTGTGGTAGAAGAACTTTCTCCTTGCTCTTGACGTTGTCTAGCCTGTTGCCTCCTACGTCTCGTTTTGCTATTGTTCCTCCTTGCGGTTCTTTCGATCTCGGGATCAAAAAGAAGTTCGTCCACAGGGATTTTCCCTCGCATAAAACGTAAGCTGCACACTAAACCAAACAAATTACAAGCACATGTCAAAAATTCAAAAGCTAAAAATTAAGCAACCATTGCGATGCTCGCAATATCAATTTACAATCCCCGGCAACGGCGCCATTTTGTTAGTTGTAATTTTAAGTGTCGGGTTTTTGTTATCGTATCCACAGGGATTGTAAGATATCACCGCCGTTCGATGGTTGTATTAATCTTAGCTTAAGTAACACAGGGGGTTTTGGTTTTAATCATGTTATCTTGCATAAAAAGGTAATACAATACGGTAAAAGTTTGATTTGAATATTTGAGAAATATTGTCAAAGTTAGGGTTCAACAATCGCTTTGCATGTATTTGTTCGATCAACAATATTATAAACTCCTTTAGATGATAAATTATTTCACAAAGTCCTCCCAATGTGTTTCTCTCGAACACACATTGTGAGTTTTCCCATTTTGATCGATTGTTTATCTCTAACACAACCTATCAAAATGACAACTTTTTGGTTCAACCTTATGGTGAACAAAATCATTCATTACTATCTCTAGCTAACAAACAAGATTGGATGAAAACCTAGGTTAAGAGTTGGTAAACATCTCTCGATCATAAACCAACACAAAGAGTTTTGAATAAGAACAAAGTTTTCATCATATATTCACCATTAAAGAGTTTACACATGAAGATCCTTACATTTACACACAAAGCTAATGATCATCTACATCTAACCTTGACAAATGGAGGACTTAGCTACTCATTTTCATGGTAGCTTGGTCGGCAAGTTTTGGAAGAAGGTTGATCAACATCCGAGTCGAATAATCGAGATTGGATGGGAATCCACCTTCTTTTTGTAAAAGATGGTTAAGAGATGAAGAGAAATGAAATTTAGGGCACAAAAGATTCCAAGAACAATGCTGTAAAAATATCTAGAAAAAGTGTAAAAGTATGGAAAACTAGGTATGGCTCTCAAAAGTGGCACTTGCTACTTATAGAGCTGTACTGGGCTGTCATGCTCGCTAGGCGAGCAGAATGGCTCGCCTAACGAGGGTCAAATTGAGGCACAAGAGGCACCTGCGCCCAGAGACACAGTCTATCTCAGACTGTCATGTTCGCCTAGCGAACAAAACCTTCGCCTAGCGAAGGACACGCTTCAACCTTCGCCCCAGCGAGGTTGAGAGGTTTTGCTACTGGAATGCTCGCTGGGGACTCGCTAGAGCCTCGCCTAGCGAATGAGTGCTGGCTGCGCTTTTCACCAAAACTGAACGAACTCGCTACCACCTTCGCTAGCGGCTCGCCTAGCGAATTTATTGACATTTTACTAGAGCTTTTCGCTGGGCGCTCGCCTAGCGAGTGCTTCGCCACAGCCCTCGCCTAGCGAGCAGGCTGATGAATGCTTGTTTTACTTGATCCCTTTGCCAAATTTCTTGTGTCTTCACTTTCTATTATTTCATGCCTACTTCCTGCATAATAACACACAAATCAAAGGTACCAATATCGTTTATCGTTTAATTGCATTTCATCTGAAACAAAGGTGGTTTCGACATTTTAGCAAGGACATAGAGTGAAAGATGCCCATATATGATAGCTCAAATAAGCACTTTTGGGCATCTAACAATGGTGCACTCGAGTTCGGGTATAGAACTCATCTCACGGAGATCACCAAGCAATGCAAGCAATTGATATATCATGCAATTCAATCATTACAAACAATACAGTAATCCCAAATTGGACAAAAATATGTCATAAACAAGTATAACACAACAAGTGTGAAAAGTTGGCAAAACCAACCAGGGAAACCGGGTCCCCAGCAGAGTCGCCACTTTTCTGTAGCGGTGTATTCGTTACCATTGGAGAGATTAACTAAATCCAAGGTAAATCATACAAAGTCGAGTCGCCACCGCACTTCTATTTATCCAAAGGAATGGTTAGAAAGCGAACAAAAACCTACAAAGTTTTACAAACAAAACTAGTAAAAGACAAAGATCTGGATAAGGGGGTTGGATATGTCATGGGAAGGTGTTAGGCACCCACAACATCCTAGGTACTCCTAGGGAGCCCTTTTCACGCTTGTTGCAAAAGGTTATTGTTTATGAAATTATTTTGTGCAAACATGATTGAAGAGATGAGAAAAGACTATACAAGTTTATTTACATTTTGTGTTTGGATGGATAAACCCATTGCCTACGTACCTTCTCATGAAAGATAAGGATCAAAACCCCGTAGTTCGGGTAAAAAATTTCAAAACAAGTGAGTGGATTGATTATTCCAAAAGCCTTAAGGTCTTTTGTTATCAAAGGGAGAAAACTCAACCTAAAAAACCACAAGTCCACCGTGTGAGGATAGCTTCGACATGCTAGTGAGGGATTATTGAAGGAGAATAGCCATCCATGGCGCAGCGGAATTTAAAAATTTCTCCATTTAGTGATCCTTACGAATGGGCATGATCAGTGATAGAATCGTTACCTCTTGTGGCGATTCAAACCTTTGGGGAAGATCTCTAATAATGATCAAAACCTTTGATACAGACCCACGGGGCGATCACGAACGTTGAACGATGACAACGTCTCTACTCAGTCCACACGAACGGATTCCTTCAATCGGAGTGCTAGCTGTTATGAATGAAGGCTTTGAGTGAGAGAAAGAGGGGAACAAAATTCCAAGTCTCTACTTGAATTTCTGTCTGAGTGGAGTGAAGTGCTTCTACCCAAGGGGTTCTATTTATAGAACCACTTGTGTGGGCTTCAAGTCAAAAAGCCCACTTAAGTGTATTTTGCCCATATCTCATAATATGCCAAAATCACTTAAGTATTTGGTACCTTACCATATTTCGTTTCCACTTAAGTGCACCGTACCTTACGATGTTCCTTAATTATTCTATCTCTCATCAATCCGTCCTTTGTGTGTGACCCTATAGGTTTTCGCGACGTTGGCAATTATATTAAATCACACATTTAACATAATAAACAGTGAGCGGTATCTAGCAACACATCACTTCTACCCAAGTCACGAAAATGTCATGTGATCTGACAAAACCTCTTGTGATAATAATTATGTTTATAATTACCCCTTTGCCCATATGTCTATATTGAACACAAGGTATAGACCGTGTCACCCTTGTCCAGTTCAATATTGGGCCCATAGACATTTATCCTGTTACGCAGGATTGGCAAATTCCATCTAGGACACTCATGTCCCTCAGCATGCTTCGTGGAGTACTCATCAATTGTCTTTATGGTCATCCAGTTACGGATAACGTTGGATCAGTAATAAAGCACTCAACTCTACATCTAGGATCCATAGTGGTTTCAGGTCGAAGAGTGGTATACACTATTATCACCATGAGAATAACTTATGACACTTTGCATAACTTTCTATATAGTATTCTCATAGCGGGTCAATCCGGTATAAATATTACTCCTAATATTCATACCTATGTTCAAGACTTGATAACTCTTTATCCATGATCCATGAGATGTGATCATCAGTCTACAGACATAATAGTCTTAATGCTTTAATGTTATCCCACTTCACATTAAAGCTCGACTACGGATACTTTAAGAATAGTGCCCTTATGTTTAATGTGTTCTCATGATTAAGTCACACTTAATACATTAAACGGACTGTCTATTCTAGGGACTTTATTAATCAACCATTAATAAAGAAAATGCCATTTTTTTTATTAATAAATAATTCGATACAAGTACCAAAAGTATTGGCCTCTAGGGCTTACACCAACAATCTCCCACTAGCACTAGAGCCAATCAGGCATACCCCGTATGCCCATTGATCTAGTATGGCCATCATGCTTCTGCTGCGCAATAGGCTTTGTCAGTGGGTTAGCAACATTGTCAAGTGTAGGTACTTTACATATTTTCGCACAACGCCTAAGTATGTGTTTGGATCGTTGGTGAGATCTAGGCTCCTTAGCTTGTGCGATAACACCATTGTTATCATAATAGAGACCAATGGGATCCACAATGCTAGGGACTATGCCAAGTTTATTGATCCAAACAGCTTCCTTTGTTGCACTTAAGGCAGCAATATACTCAGCCTCAGTTGTAGAATCAGCAACTGCATCTTGCGTTGAACTTTTCAAGCTCACAGTGCCACCATTTAAGCAAAACACATAACCAGATTGAAATCATTCATATTAAAGCGTCTCAGCACTTTGTCTATGTACTCTGAATTAGGCCAAGCATTTCATGATCTATCTCTATTGATTCTGATAGGCTGCTTCACCTAGGTCCTTCATAGAAAAGTATTTCCCCAACCAAGCCTTTACTTGTTGCAGGGTAGGGATATCGATTCTAATGAGTAATATGTCATCTACATATAATACCAGGAATATGATCATGCTCCCACTAACCTTCTTGTAGACACAAGGCTCATCTTCGTTCTTGATGAATCCATACAGCTTTATTGTTTCATCAAGGCGAAGATTCCATGAGTAGGTCACAGGCTCATCTTGATCCATTAATACATCACCTTGATCAGATATCCATATATCTCAGGTAGGTGACGTATCCTGCCTGACCTACGCTGGTCTTGTTCTATTTGAGCAAGTTGCTCTTACACAACTACTTGTGTTTCCTGCTCTAATTCCTCCATAGGTGTATCGATACTTTGTGATTCTTGAATTTCTTCAAGTTCTACTTTCCTCCCACTGATTCCTTTGGAAATAAAATCCCTTTCTAGGAAAACTCAAGTTCGAGCGACAAACACTTTGCCCTCAGAAGGATTGTAGAAATAATATCCTCTTGTTTCTTTAGGATACCCCACAAGTAAGCTTTTGTCAGATTTGGGCTCAAGCTTAGTTGAAATTTGTCGTTTCACATAAACTTCGCAACCCCAAATCTTCATGTAAGACATATGTGGTCTCTTACCACTCCATATCTCATATGGTGTCTTTTCAACCTTTTGGATGGAACACGGTTAAGTGTGTAAGCTGATGTTAATGGTGTATGTCCTCAAAAGGAGTTTGGAAGATTGGTGTGACTCATCATGAATCGGACCATGTCCAACAGGGTTCGATTTCTTCTCTCAGATATACCCTTCCATTGGGATGTTCTAGGAGGAGTAAGTTGGGATAGGATCCCACACTCTTTCAGATGGTCACCAAACTCTAGGATTAAATACTCACCACTTCGATCTGATCGAAGAGTTTTAATATTATTACCTAGTTGGTTTTAACTCGTTAGGTTTCACCCTTTTGTATTAATGTTATTAATAGGCATTTCAAGATCAAGGACATATAGTCCATTGTTCATTTGTGCAGTAGCATAGAATATATCATTCAAATAAATTGAGCAACAATTGTTCTTTATTATAAATGAAAAACCAAACTTGTCCAAACAAGAAATGGAAATAATATTCCTGCTAATTGCAGGTACATAATAACAGTTCTCTAACTGAATTATTAAACCACTAGGTAAAGTCAATACAAAAGTTCCTACGGCTAAAGCAGCAACCTTTGCTCCATAGCCAACTCGTAGGTCGACTTCACCTTTTGCCAAATCTCTACTCCTTTTTAGTTCCTGCACATTTGTACAAATGTGAGAACCGCATCCAGTATCTAATACTCATGATGTAGAAGTAGATAAATTAATAACAAAAATACCTGAAGTTGAAGTCTCTACTCCATTATTCTTATCTTCCAGGTACTTTGGGCAGTTCCTCTTCCAGTGTCCGGTCTTACCGCAATGGAAGCAGGTGCCTTCTTTTGCTATGCCTCCACTAGGCTTCAAAGCAACAGTGGGTCTGGGATTGGCAATTTCCTTGCCCTTCCCCTTATCACTATGCTTAGTGGGCCTTTTGTTCTGTCTCTTTCCATTTCCGATTATCAGAATGGACTTCCCTTTTGACTTCAGATTCTGCTCGGCAGTTCTTAACATGGCGAGCAGTTCAGGAAGAGATTTGTCCATATCAATCATATTGAAATTTAGGACAAATTGACTGAAACTGTCTGGCAACGATTGCAAGATCAAGTCAGTTGCAAGTTCCTTTTCGAGGGGAAAACCCAATCTCTCAAGGTTTTCCACATACCCAATCATCTTGAGTACATGGGGACCTACAGGGGCTCCCTCAGCTAACTTGCTTTGAAAAAGGGCTTTTGAAACTTCAAACCTCTCATGCCTTGCTTGCTCTTGATAGAGCAACTTCAGGTGTTCGATCATATCGAACGCTGACATGTTCTCATGTTGCTTTTGCATTTCTGAGTTCATGGTAGCTAGCATGAGACAAGCAGTTTCATTGGCATCATCGACATGCTTCTTATAAGCATCTCTTTCTGCCTTGGGTGCAGAACTAGGAGGTTCCTCTTCAGGAACAGGTGTCTCCAAGACATACAGCTTTTTATCATGTTTGAGGACAATCCTCAGGTTTCGGTGCCAATCCAGAAAATTTGTCCCAGACAATTTTTCCTTATCAAGGATTGATCGCAGGATGTTGTTAGAGGTGTTTGTTGTCATGGTAATCTACATAAGGATTAATGAAAATATAAGTATCATTGACATATTCAATTAGGCCTTTAATTAAACATGCTCCCACTATTTTATTCAAAACAAATGACCCTCATCATTTGATTCGGAAAATCCCGTTGGAAGATTTTCTAGTGGGTCGAGATCCATATTTCACTTCGTTCTAAGTCCGCGTAGGCGGATTACACAAAACTAGGTTATTTAGGTAGGAACTCCTTCCAATTGTATCTCATACAACTCTCGAAAATTTCAGTTGGGTGAATAACTCCTTATTCCAATCCATCATATGGATCATTCCCAACTCTTGCTTCTAAACATATGTATAATCTTATTATAATTTGTTTAGTTAAGTTTGACCCATTGTTTTAACAGTTGGATATTACAATTATCCCATCGCACCTTACTAATATATAGATCATGCACCTCGCGTAGGCGAAACCTACATTATCCATTACTAGTCTTGATGAGTGTTAAAACTTGGAAAGCAAAACTTAATATTTAATTTTGAGGGAATTGCAATTTTCTGATCTCACCGGCTTGTTTATCATATAAACCGTCTCTCACATGCATCAACATACATTCACATGCATCAACATACATACAAACAAAATGAAACAGTTATGGCCCCTAGCGCAATTGTTCTCCCAAGCCAATGAGAGAACCTAAGCTAACCTACAACGATCTAAACTTCTCCAAGCAAGATCTTCAAGGTTGTCCTCCTTTGGCATTGACTTCTTTGCTTTCTTCATATCATTACATTACATGGAAGAAACTCGTTTTACATACGAGGGAGTGAGATGAGAAAAGAAGTTACATTTGGGAGATTAAGAGAGAGGCACGACACGCAGGTCGTATTTAAAATCCAAAGCAGAACAAAGGAAAACTAAGGCCATAACCGATCACCACAAAACAATAATAAACACTTTATTATTATTATAATTAATTCCTTTAATTAATTAAAATCAAATTAAATTTCGACGACCGATCATCACATTTTAATGAACAATTCATTTAAAATCGATGTCGCTTTTCGTATCAACACTTGACACTTTTAAAGCACTGAGTTAGCCGAATGGGCGAAAATTTCCTTGCGTTAACCGGTTAACCATATGCATTAACCGGTTAACACTTTTTGAAATCTGAAAAATTGTTTTCTGCCTTGCGTTAACCGGTTAACCAAATGCGTTAACCGGTTAACACTGTTTGAAAATGTCTTGGAAAACTGTTTTCCGCCTTGCGTTAACCGGTTAACCAAATGCGTTAACCGGTTAACACTGTTTGAAAATTTCAAAATTTTATTTCGCATTCCGTTAACCGGTTAACCATATGCGTTAACCGGTTAACACTGTTCCAAAATTAAAAAAAATTATTTCGTATTGCGTTAACCGGTTAACCATACGCGTTAACCGATTAACACTGTTCGGAAAAGTGTTTAGAACGCACAACTCTTGTGCAGTCAAGCCCCAATCGCATAACTCTCTGACAACACAACCCTTGTGTCGTCACTAACCCTGATGCACCAATTTCAGACCGTCAAACACATCTCGATTGTTAATTCAGTATGATTGATCAACACGTCATTGCTTCACCATACTAATGTCGGATCAAGAAGCAAACGACCATTGATCGCTCAAAGGAAAACAATCATCGAGGGTTTGAATGAACGAAACAAGAACACTATATCATATATAATGTATTTTGCATCAGGGTTACATATATCACATATATGTAACTTGATCGATCTCAATTTAACCTTTGATTCATTCTGTTTTAATCATATTATTACATAACAAAAATAGATATCAGATTCATGGTTTCGTAACCAGGCTCTGATACCACTGAAGGAGAATAGCCATCCATGGCGCAGCGGAATTTAAAAATTTCTCCATTTAGTGATCCTTACGAATGGGCATGATCAGTGATAGAATCGTTACCTCTTGTGGCGATTCAAACCTTTGGGGCAGATCTGTGATAATTATCAAAACCTTTGATACAGATCCACGGGGCGATCACGAACGTTGAACGATGACAACGTCTCTACTCAGTCCACACGAACAGATTCCTTCAATCGCAGTGCTAGCTGTTATGAATGAAGGCTTTGAGTGAGAGAAAGAGGGGAACAAAATTCCAAGTCTCTACTTGAATTTCTGTCTGAGTGGAGTGAAGTGCTTCTACCTAAGGGGTTCTATTTATAGAACCACTTGTGTGGGCTTCAAGTCAAAAAGCCCACTTAAGTCTATTTTGCCCATATCTCATAATATGCCAAAATCACTTAAGTATTTGGTACCTTACCATATTTCGTTTCCACTTAAGTGCACCGTACCTTACGATGTTCCTTAATTATTCTATCTCTCATCAATCCGTCCTTTGTGTGTGACCCTATAGGTTTTCGCGACGTTGGCAATTATATTAAATCACACATTTAACATAATAAACAGTGAGCGGTATCTAGCAACACATCACTGCTACCCAAGTCACGAAAATGTCATGTGATCTGACAAAACCTCTTGTGATAATAATTATGTGTATAATTACCCCTTTGCCCATATGTCTATATTGAACACAAGGTATAGACCGTGTCACCCTTGTCCAGTTCAATATTGGGCCCATAGACATTTATCCTGTTACGCAGGATTGGCAAATTCCATCTAGGACACTCATGTCCCTCAGCATGCTTCGTGGAGTACTCATCAACTGTCTTTATGGTCATCCAGTTACGGATAACGTTGGATCAGTAATAAAGCACTCAACTCTACATCTAGGATCCATAGTGGTTTCAGGTCGAAGAGTGGTATACACTATTATCACCATGAGAATAACTTATGACACTTTGCATAACTTTCTATATAGTATTCTCATAGCGGGTCAATCCGGTATAAATATTACTCCTAATATTCAGACCTATGTTCAAGATTTGATAACTCTTTATCCATGATCCATGAGATGTGATCATCAGTCTACAAACATAATAGTCTTAATGCTTTAATGTTATCCCACTTCACATTAAAGCTCGACTACGGATACTTTAAGAATAGTGCCCTTATGTTTAATGTGTTCTCATGATTAAGTCACACTTAATACATTAAATGGATTGTCTATTCTAGGGACTTTATTAATCAACCATTAATAAAGAAAATGCCTTTTTTTTTATTAATAAATAATTCGATACAAGTACCAAAAGTATTGGCCTTTAGGGCTTACACCAACAATTATGCCCTATAATAAGCATGGAAGACTTATTGTCCATCACTAAGGACATAGGTGAGTATTATATCTACCACAAAGATAACTCAAACCTAATAGCTAAAGGTTATGAAAATTTTAATTTGGAAGTGGACATTGGAACCACAAAGAAACACATTTGAGTGAGTTGCATTAACCAATTAGAAGTATGTACAAAATGGTCAAAGTTGATTTAAAGATTCAATTCAAAATGAGTATTGTGAAAAGAAATTTGAAAATCAAAGGCATAAGGCCTAGGTTTATAATGTTGAAAACAAGTGAAAATGTTTGCACAAAAGTTTTTTGGTTTGGGTTAAAGGATGAAAAAGGATCAAGGTTAAGCATGCAAGAGGTGGATGAAAAAGGGATAAAGCCACAATAGGAGTTCCTTTCTCAAGATCATAGAGATGATCCAACTAAGTTACTTTGGAATTAGGCGACACAAGGTATAAATAATAAGCAAGTCTCAAGAGAGAACCACAGAAAGAGGAAACAGAATGCCAATCAATGGACTTACATCCAACTCCTAACAACAAAACTGGAAACAAAATGCCAATAGATGGACTTACATCCAACTCCACAAGAACAAACAGGAAACAGAATGCCAATAGATGGACTTATATCTAACTCCTCAAAATAAACACATGAGCAAAAGCAAACACATGCGAAGCAATCACACAAACAATGCATCACACTATACACAAACAAGAGGCTCAATCAAATAGGTGGGCTTTAGTCAAGAGGGGTCATATCAACCTCGACAAGCAAGCCAAACTGTGATGGTAATCTGTGAGCTCTTAAGCACAAACATTGAGAGTTAGGGTGAAGCTGATCAAATGGAGAAATGAGGATGAGACCTCATGCTCTTAACCCTGGCCTGGGTGAGCTTATAACAAAGAAAGCATGGGGATCCAGAATGTGGGATCCTATTCCACTTGACAGACACTATACAAAGATCTTGGGTGTTTGTTCAAGAGCATCAGCATGTAGTGCGAGCATAATGAAAGACTCACTGAATAACAGAGGATTGATTGCTAATCCCTTCTATCTGTCAATTGCCTCTTCACTCAGGAGGACTTAACAAGTAACATGTCTCATTTAGAGGTCTTTAGCACAAATGTAAACAATCACAAACATGGCCTCATAAGGAGGACTTCAGCCAAAAATGCCTGCCAAAAAGGTGACAGGACTTCCAGACTACATGGAGTGAGAAGGCTAAACTACCTCAGTGGTGTATCACCCACAAATCAAAGCTCAAGCAAGAGCTAAAAGTAAGCAACTAATGTACCTGTACAAAAGCTCAACAGTTAGTATTGCATTCAGAAGACCAACAGACAGACAGTGGAACTATCCAATATTTACAACTTAATGAACAATGCTCAAGCAAACAAGTGAACTCATTAGCATCAATTAGAACCTACAAAACAGCAAGAGTTAGTACTCAAAAGCATTTGCATCTCACAAAGTGAGAGCAAACCATACATCAATGCTAAATGTCCAAACCTGAAACACAAAGCACAATTAGTATGTACAAAACAAATAGTGCAAAGACTAGGCTCAAAACCAAATCAAATGACCAAAACAGAAGTCAATCTTTTACATAAAGCAAGTTCAAACAATCAAGAACATGTCCTCAAAAGGACCAACATCAATTCACATGGCAAAGGTATCAAATGATTCATGTCATGCAAAGGCAAACAATATGCACAAAGTTGGACATCCAAATTAGAAAATCCAAATCAAAACAGAAAAGCATCCAATGATCATGAAATTTTTTATGCAAGTTTATCATGTCATGAACAAACATCATGCCAAAAATCAAATCCAGAAGAGCTCAAATGATAGGTAAACAAAAATGCCCAAGTTGAATACCAAAAATGTGACACAAATTGTCACAACATATCTTCATGTGTCCTAAACAGTGATAGCATATGATAAAAATTTCAAAAAAAAGCTCAAAAATCATATCACATATGAGGATCAAGCATGCCAAATTTCAGATTAATTGGATAAACTATGAGCATTTCACAAGGCATTGATGTAACAGGTCAATTTGGCATCATGTTCAAACAAAAATCACTCATTAAAATTCCAACAATCAACAAATCCTGAAATGAATGCTATAAAAAACTAGAAATCAAAACAAGAATGTGAAAAGAAATCAGATCAAATTGAAGCATTTTACTATTTTTAATGATTTTTTAAACATAAGCAAAATATTTGAAATATTGAAATGAAATAAGGAGGGAAAATAAAATTTGAAATAAAATCAAAGAATGCACAAGCCAGGTTCGAACACACGCGCTGAAGTATAATGATAATGCAACAATTAAATCAGAAACATGCAATGCGCCAGGACCGAACACACGCCAGGCAGGGTTAAGAAGAAAATGCAACAATTAAATCAGAAATACACAGGCCAAGGATCGAACTCGCGTGCCAAGGACCAAGAGCGCTCAATGAAACGCACCGTTTCATTTATTGTGTGGCAAGCCACGCAAGCATGCTCAAACACGCATGGATCAGTCAAGCGATGCAAGCCAGTAGAACCAACACGCGAGCGCACAGTCAGCAAACACGTAGGCATAATGAAAACGCAACGTATCATTAAGTACAGTCACTAGCACACTCAGCGCGGTCAAAACAATTACATCCAATGGAAATTCCAAGCATGCGAAACATGGATGCCACATAAGCCAAAACCCTAGGACCAAAACCAGACGGTGGCGGACGGTTGTTTCAACTGTCTTCTCCGGTCGTGTATACGGCGGAGCTCATGAACTTTTTTCCAGAAACGCACGAAATGCATATGGATCGAAAGCTCTTCTCACCAGGATCATGAATATCACACTCAATTAGCCTAAAACCTCATGAATCGAACGGATCGAGGCAAAACATTTTGAACATCAAAACTTAAAGTTCATATAGCATACTCGTTTCTCTACCAAATTCAAAAATAATTATATCAGCATTCTCAGTGTAACAAGCTCTACATGATCATGGCAATGAATTGGCAAAAAGAGAGATTCGAATTTCACCTTATTTGAGATGGCAGTTGATGGATTCGTGTATTCAAGCTTCTAGAACTTCCAGATCTACTTCCTTTATCCTCTAAATAAGCTTTGTGCTAGAATTGCCAATGGAAACAACCTAGATCCAGCTTAAATTTTCAAGTTCCATCTTCATGAGTTTGCACTTGTGTAGCTTGAATCTGCACTGAATTGACCAAAGTAATGCTTGATTCTTGCTCAAAACTATATCAGGATCATGAATCTACAAAGAAACTTGGTGTTTGTATGGAGAATTGAGAGATTCGAAGAGAGAGAGATTTTTGGAGGGAATGGAAAATTTTCAGATATGAATGCTCCTTTTGAAAATTCAGTTATGCTTTAGCTTATATATGATCCCTTAATCACACTCAAATCACAATTTAGCCTTGGTTCATCTTGATTAAGGAAATATGAGGTGTAATGCAAATTTGGCAAGTGTGCTTAGCATGTGGTCATGTGTACATGAACAGTGCCATGCAAGGTGCAAATCCATTTAAAATCATTCAACAATCATCATGGAAATGGTATTTGGCTTGTATGATCATCCAATTTTGAATTACCCATTTTCCCTCCAAAATGCACATGGGTGAACAAATGGTCATGTGATCTTCTTTCATGCAAGGCAATGGTTGATTTGGAAAGTCTTGGTCACAAGGAGCATTTTGCAAAAAGAGTGGATCAATTTGGAGTTTTGCATCAAAAGTTATGGCAATTTGAACTTCCATGCATACTTTGTGATCATTTGGCCATAACTTCTCAACCAATTATCAGATGATCATGATATAGGACTTTTTGAAAAGAGGAGAGAAATATCTTCAACTTTCATGTTCACCAAAAATCCATTTGAAGCTTCTTTGATGTTGGAAAGTTAAGTTGAATGTGGACCAAAAACTTGCCATTTTTGGAAACTTGAAATTACAGGTCACTTTCCATTTTGGGAAACTTTTGTCATGGCTTCAAAATCTTCAAGATAGATGTTTGACATGATGAATAAGCCTTGTTTGAACATGAATGGGATGTCTCAAATCATTTCCCACATCTCAAAGCCTTCAATTGACTGCACAGTTGATTATTTGGTCCTCAGATGACCTTGACATGCCTTGATGAACTTGGGCCTTTACCACTTGGGGAATTTGCTTCAAAATGAACCCTAGCTCATATAAGCTCCATATAATATCATGTCGTCCTCATCTCAAGAAAATACTATCATCTCTTGTACAAAGGATGCTCTTGAATTGCTTGACCTGTGGTGGCTTGAACTATAAAACAAATGTTAGATGACATATTTTTGGTGCTTTTGGTTAGTGATTAAAACAAAACAAAAATGATATACAATGCAAGTATGCCTGGTGATCTCAAACCACTCACAAGAGACCCCAACCCAAGGGGAAAGGAAGGCAAGATGCTCAAAGATCCTTGAGGCTATGCAATGCAATGATATGATGCCATGAGGGATCTTAGGGACAAAATTGGGGTCTTACACTTCCCATTGCATAACCAACCCCCTTACCCAAATCTCTGTTTCTTTTACTAGTTTTTGTTAAAACTATTAGGTTTTTGTTCGCTTTCTAACCATTCCCTTGGATAAATAGAAGTGCGGTGGCGACTCGACTTGTATGATTTACCTTGGATTTAGTCAATATCTCTAATGGTAACGAATACCCCGTTACAGAAAAGTGGCGACTCTGCTGGGGATATTTGCCTAGTGGGTTTTGCCAACTTTTCATGCTTGTTGTATTGTTTTGTCTTGTGACATATTTTTGTGCAATTTGGGATTACTGTATTGTGTGTAATGATTGAATTACTTGATATTAATTCCTTGTATGCTTGGTGATGTTTGTGAGATGAGTTCTATACCCGGACTCGAGTGCACTTAGGATAGGAGAATGGCGTAGTCTTGTTGACTTGCGTGGAGTTATTCCTTAGCAAGTTGACTTGCAAGTCCATTCACTTGGTGGAGGTCATGTTGGGATCAATAATGTCACACAAGTAAGTTGTGGTTAGACATTACTCTTTCCAATATGGACCTTAGAAGCCAAGGACCTTAGTTTACCAAGCCCATCTTGGCCTATTTTTAGGATGTAGTGCGAAAGTCGTTCAAGTGTAATATTTGATACGATTGTTACGCGATACTACACTCATAAGAGTCTCTCTTGAGAATATTTTTGGAATACGAGTAGTCGTTTATCCGATAATATCTGAAAGATGGGATGATGACTATGGGAACCTCTTGTAGAACATGTTTGGCAGGTTTAAACCCTAGTGCACTCCCTTTGGGGTGGTTCTTAACCTAAACTCCATGCTCGTGACTCGCAACAAACCCGTGATTCATGGTTGATCCGTTCGTGTATTCTTAATATCAATTGAACTTGGGTGTTGATAAGGTGTAAACCATAATCCACCAAAATGGATGATTGATATTAAGGATAATATGATCCATCCCATGACCTTTGTTTGGTGTGCTTTTCTTGATCCTTGAGTGTGATTGTTGCATTCATGCATTCATGCACTCATTTGCATCCATATCATCAATAATGAAGAAAAATTTCAAGGAACTTAAGGGGTTTATTTGCAAAATTTTCAGACATGGAAAGACAAAGAAGGAATACAAAGAAGTACAGCTTCAGACAACCAGATTTGAAAGAATTAAGGAATTTGACATCCTATGTATTGGATCCTTTGGGTTTCAAGGCTCGTTTTGGGAAGCTTCTTCCTCTTCTGACTACTCAGGTGGATGAAGGGTTGATGAGTGTATTGGTGCAGTTTTATGATCCTTTGTACCGTTGCTTCACGTTTCCGGATTTTCAGCTTTTGCCTACACTTGAGGAGTATGCCTACCTTGTGGGTATACCTATTCTAGACCAGTTGCCGTTCAGTGGCTTAGAGAGTATTCCTACTTCTCAAGAGATAGCTGACATGTTGCACATGGATGAATCTCTGGTTGGTGCTCATATGACTACCAAAGGTGGAATTCAAGGTCTCCCTTCTGAGTTCCTCATTGCTCAAGCTACTGTATATGGGAAGGCCATGAGTGAGGATGCCTTTGAAGCCATATTTGTACTTCTCATTTATGGATTGGTATTGTTCCCCAACATCGACAAGTTTGTGGATGTGAACTCTATTAGGATCTTCTCTACTCTTAATCCCGTTCCGACTCTGTTGGGTGATACTTATTTCTCTTTGCATATGAGGAATGCAAAGGGTGGTGGTGCCATTGTGTGTTGTTTGCCCCTGTTGTATAAGTGGTTTATTTCTCACTTACCGCAGACGGTCGCCTTCAAGGAGAACAAGGGATGTCTACAGTGGTCCACGAGACTCATGTCTCTCACTAATGATGATATCTCTTGGTACAACCGTGTGTATGATGGTGTGCAGATTATCGACTCTTGTGGTGAATTCTCCAATGTACCTCTTCTTGGTACATGTGGTGGGATTAACTACAACCCTGTTTTAGCACGTCGTCAGCTTGGGTTCCCCCTAAAGGATAAACCCAATAACACTCTGTTAGAGGGTGTATTCTTTCAGGAGGGTAAAGATCCCCAAGTCTTGAAGGGAAGAATGGTCCGCGTTTGGTGCAAGATTCATAGGAAAGGAAGGAAGGAGTTGGGTCCTAAGAATTGTGTTGCTATGGAGCCTTACACTGCTTGGGTTAGGAAGAGAGCGTCTGAGTATCTCATGCCTTACGAGTATCCGAGACCTACACCTTTGGTTATGGTTGGGCCTTGAACCCTCCCTAACCAAGGAGTAGAGGAGTCGAGAGACGAAGACCGATCACGTGCTTGGATCCGTGAAAGGGAAGAGTTGCTTCAGCAGATCAAGGAGAAGGACGCTTTGATAGAGTTCCTCGAACATCAGGTTATTGATGATCCTAATGATGCATGGACTTCTCTACTTCCTCAGTCTTCCAAGTTTTGGAAAAGGAAGTACGACCGACTTTCCAAGGAGAAAGCGGATATGGAGGCAGCCTACGAGAGAGAGGTGAAGAGGCTTCGTGCATGCTACCTTCCTGTGTCCCGAGCTTTAGATGATTGTTTCTAGGGATCCATAGGATGATTATTTTCCTTTTCTCTTGTATATGATTGACAATGTTGTACTTCTTTTCCCTGATATTATTTGATGAGATATTTCCATATGTGATAAATGTTTAATATTTCCAAAATTTGCGAATAAAACCCTAGAGTTCCTTTGAAATAAAAAACAAATCATATGCACAAGCATTGCATGCATCATGTGCATAAGTAGGTTTTGTTCCCGGCTTCTTGTCCTGTGGTCTAACTCTGTGTTCTTCATTTATTTTGAAGACAAGCTGACTCACCGGTACTACACCAGAGCCAACATTTCAAGACTGATGGATCATCTGGAACAAGAGAACCGCGAGCTGAAAGAGGAAGTGGCCAGATTAAGTGCCTTGATGGAATCATTCTTGGCTGCCCATAGCCAGTCTTCTCCGATGCCTTCAACTCCTCCCCAGAGGACAGTCATCTCTGAGATTGTCTCCTCGACTGTGCCTGCAGCCAGTGCACACTTTGCTCCAACGGCCATGTCAGCCGGATTCCCGTGGGGGATGCCTCCCAATTTCATGCCTGAGGGACCTGCTCCTACCTTTGCTTCTATGCCGGCATCTAGCCTGGTCCTTGTTGTTCCTCCTCCTATCGTGCATACTATGCCCAGGGTAGACGACACCATCTATCATTATAAGCCATCTGAAGGCCCAGATGTCTATGAGAAGATGGACGCTATGAACGATCAATTTCTTGAACTTCGCAAGGAATTGAAAACTCTCAGAGGAAAGGATCTTTTCGGCAAGTCTGCTGCCGAACTTTGCTTGGTCCCCAATGTGAAGATCCTGGTGAAATTCAAGGTGTCTGACTTTGAAAAATACAAGGGAAATACTTGTCCTCTCAGCCACCTGGTCATGTATGCCAGGAAAATGTCGACTCAGACCGACAATGACCAATTGCTCATCCACTATTTTCAGGACAGTCTGTCCGGTGCCGCTCTGCGTTGGTATATGGGTTTAGACAGTGCGAACATCCGATCCTTCAACGACCATGGCGAGGCCTTCGTCAAGCAGTACAAGTACAATGTGGATATGGCTCCCGATAGGGATCAATTGAGGGCCATGTCCCAGAAGGACAAGGAAACATTCAAAGAATACGCCCAGAGTTGGCGAGAGTTAGCAGCACAAATTGTGCCCCTGCTGGAAGAGAAAGAGATGACCAAGATTTTTCTGAAGACCTTGAGTTCTTTTTATTATGAGCGGATGATCGCTAGCGCTCCTTCTGACTTCACCGAGATGGTGAATATGGGGATGCGTCTAGAAGAAGGGGTTAGAGAAGGACGTCTAACCAGAGAAGAAGGCTCTTCTGCCAAACGTTATGGGGCGTTTGCAAAGAAGAAAGATGGAGAGGCACATATTGTGACTTCCCATGTGAAACCAAGAAGACCCTCTGTGAGGAGGAAGACCGTGCGTCATGTCAGTAACCAGCACCAGGTGGCTCATATAGCACTTGTCTTCAGAGATAATCAACAGTATCAGTAATTAAACCAGCACGAGTTACGAGAGGAAAAGGGTCACCTTTGATCCTATTCCAATGACGTATGCAGAATTATATCCCTCTTTGATAGAGAGGAAGTTGATTACTCCGAGACACCCACCGGCTATACCTGTTAACCCCCAGTGGTGGTATAAGCCCAAGTTACACTGTGTCTACCATTCTGGTGCTCCCGGCTACGACGTGGAGAATTGTTACCCTTTGAAGACCAAGGTTCAAGACCTTGTGAGGTGTGGTATTCTGTGTTTTGAGGACGTATGTCCTAATGTGAAAAAGAACCCATTGCCCGAGCATGGGAAATCTGTCAACATGGTCCAGGGCTGCCCTGGCAAGTACAAAGTCAAATATGTCAGTCATATTCGACAATCGCTGGTTGAGATGCATCGTTTGCTATGTGAGTATAGTCACTACGAGTATGACCATGATAGATGCCGAGTCTGTTCTGTCAACCAGAGAGGTTGTCGCCAGGTGCGCAAAGATGTGCAAGAAATGCTGGATGAAGGAGTTATTGAGATCCTTCAGAACAAAAATGTTGATGAAGATGAGCCTGAGGTCAATGTGATTTCTCCAGTGTTTCGGATCCCCGAGCCTGTTATCATCAAGTATGATAGTAGCAAGCAGAAGGCGTCTCCTACACTGATCATTAAGACTGCTAGTCCTGTACCATACTCGTCCGAAAAAGCAATTCCCTTTCGCTACAACGCTGTCGCTGTAGAAAATGGGAAAGAAGTGTCTTTACCATCCTCCTCTGTTATTAACATTGCGGATGTAAGTGGTTTGACCCGCAGCGGTCGTGTGTTTTCAGCACCTCCCAAGCCCCAGGCTAATACTGATTTCGTTGAACGCCCGATTGGGAATGCTGTGAGCACTCCGAATCCGGCACCTGTTGTTAAGCCCTCCTCTACATTGATGACTCCTACTTCTGTTGACCCGAGCGGCAATGTGAAAGAAGACTGTGATGAGATGCTGAGGCTCATCAAGAGAAGTGAGTACAATGTTGTAGACCAGCTTCTACAAACGCCATCCAAAATATCGGTGTTATCATTGCTTTTGAATTCAGAACCACACCAAGAGGCTCTGCAGAAAGTTTTGGATGTGGCATATGTGGATCATAATGTCACAATAGAATAGTTCGATAGCATTGTTGCAAACATTACTGCTTGTAACAACTTGAGTTTCTGTGACTCTGATCTCCCCGAGGAGGGAAGGGACCACAACCTGGCAATACATATATCTATGGGTTGCAAAGACGACGCCATGTCCAATGTGCTGGTGGACACTGGGTCATCACTGAACGTATTGCCAAAAACCACTCTTTCAAAACTGTCATATCAAGGGCCTCCCATGAGGCAGAGTGGAATTGTTATGAAAGCTTTCGATGGGTCGCGTAAAACGGTGATTGGGGAAGTTGACCTCCCAGTCAAAATCGGACCAAGTGATTTCCACATTACCTTCCAGGTTATGGACATTCACCCATCGTATAGCTGTCTCTTAGGCAGACCATGGATTCACGAGGCAGGCGCCGTGACATCCACCCTACACCAGAAATTGAAATTTATGAAAAATAAGAAGCTGGTGGTGGTAGGGGGAGAAAAAGCTCTCCTGGTCAGCCATTTGTCTTCCTTCTCATATATAGATGCTGAGGATGAAGTTGGAACTCCTTTCCAAGCTTTATCCATTGTCGAGCCTATTGAGAAGAGAACTTCTTCATTTGCTTCCTATAAAGATGCAAAGTTAGCCATTGAGTGTGGTGCAACTGCTGGTTTAGGAAAAATGATTGAGCTAGAAGACAATAAGTCTCGGGCTGGCATAGGCTTTTCTTCTGGGGTTTTCAACACTAAAGGGCTGTTCAAGAG
This sequence comes from Lathyrus oleraceus, assembly GCF_024323335.1. NCBI lineage: Eukaryota > Viridiplantae > Streptophyta > Magnoliopsida > Fabales > Fabaceae > Lathyrus > Lathyrus oleraceus. The sequence goes on along the minus strand of NC_066584.1, from coordinate 491,416,989 downwards.
TGGAGGTTTCATCCACACCGGTCAGAGCGAGGAAGCTGCTGCTGTCTTGGAAGAAGATACAGAGGATTCTGGCAATTTCATCATCCCTGGAGGGGTCTGCAACAATTGGGTCGCTGTTGATATTCCTACAGTAATCCATAAGTCGAAGTAATGTTCATTGTGTTTAAAAATCCTTCTCCCATGCCAAAAGGAGGAGTGATGACATTGTTGGCGCATAAATACAATGATATTTTCATTCAATAAATTCATGTTAAATATTTGTTTTTCCAATTATTTTCCCTTTTTGCTTTTTTGCATGAAATTGCTGATCACATAAAACCTAAAAAATAAAATAAAATCAATCTTTTCATCTGCATAATGATTTGCCTTGTTTGAATTCTAAAGCTTTTCATATCCAAAATCATTATGCAGGTTGATTAAACCCATTGAACATAATGATCCAACACCATCTCCCAATTTTGAGTTCCCTGTATTTGAGGCGGAAGAAGATGATGTTGAAGAGATTCCTAACGAGATTACCCGTCTACTTGAGCATGAAGAGAAGATCATTCAGCCGCACCTTAAGAATCTGGAAACAGTCAACTTGGGGTCTGATGATTGTGTTCGTGAAGTAAAGATTGGTGCACTCCTGGAAGAATCTGTTAAGAAGGGGTTGATCGAATTGCTACGAGAATACGTTGATGTCTTTGCATGGTCGTATGAAGACATGCCTGGTCTAGATACTGATATTGTGCAACATTTCTTACCTTTAAAGCCTGAGTGCGTGCCTGTAAAGCAGAAGCTCAGAAGAACTCATCCTGATATGGCAGTGAAGATCAAAGAAGAGGTTCAGAAGCAAATTGATGCAGGGTTTCTGGTGACTTCTACATATCCTCAATGGGTGGCCAATATTGTGCCCGTGCCTAAGAAAGACGGAAAAGTCCGGATGTGCATGGACAATAGAGACTTGAATAAAGCTAGTCCAAAAGATGATTTTCCTCTACCACACATTGATATGTTGGTAGATAATACAGCTAAATTCAATGTCTTCTCATTTATGGACGGATTTTCCGGATATAATCAAATCAAGATGGCACCCGAGGATATGGAGAAGACAACATTCATCACACCTTGGGGAACATTCTGTTATCGAGTGATTCCCTTCGGTTTGAAGAACGCCGGAGCCACGTATCAACGAGCTATGACCACCTTGTTTCATGATATGATGCACAAGGAGATTGAGGTATATGTTGATGATATGATTGCTAGGTCAAGAACGGAAGTTGAACATGTAGAGCACTTGTTGAAGCTTTTTCAACGTTTGAGGAAGTACAAGCTCCGTCTGAATCCCAACAAGTGTACATTTGGAGTCCGTTCTGGAAAGTTTTTGGGCTTTATTGTCAGTGAAAGGGGTATTGAGGTTGATCCTGCAAAGGTCAAAGCAATACAAGAGATGTCTGCGCCCAAAACTGAGAAGCAAGTCCGAGGTTTTCTTGGCCGCTTGAATTATATTTCTAGATTCATATCCCACATGACTGCCACATGTGTGCCGATATTCAAGCTCCTCCGGAAAGATCAGTCCCATGATTGGACCGAGGATTGCCAGAAATCTTTCGACAGTATTAAAGAGTATCTGTCTGAACCTCCGATCCTGTCTCCGCCCGTGGAAGGAAGACCTTTGATCATGTATCTGACTATTCTTGAAGACTCGATGGGTTGTGTCCTGGGTCAGCAAGACGAGTCAGGGAAGAAGGAATATGTTATTTACTACCTGAGTAAGAAGTTCACTGATTGTGAGTCTCGATACTTGATGCTTGAGAAGACATGCTGTGCTTTGGCTTGGGCTGCTAAGCGCTTATGCCAGTATATGATAAATCATACGACCTGGTTGATATCTAGAATGGATCCAATCAGGTATATCTTCGAGAAGCCTGCTTTAATAGGGAGGATTGCCCATTGGTAGATGTTGTTATCTGACTTTGATATTGAGTATCGAGCTCAGAAGGCTATTAAAGGTAGTATCTTGGCTGACCACTTGGCATATCAGCCAATTGAAGATTATCAGTCAGTTCAGTATGACTTCCCAGATGAGGAGATTCTGTATTTGAAAATGAAACATTGTGATGAGCCTACACTCGATGAAGGGCCAAAGCCTGGTTCCAGATGGAGTATGGTGTTTGATGGCGCAGTAAATCAGTATGGAAATGGTATTGGGGCAGTAATTATTACTCCTCAGGGCACACATATTCCTTTTACAGTAAGGCTAACTTTCAAATGCACGGATAATATGGCTCAGTATGAGGCCTGCATTATGGGATTGGAGGAATGCATTGATCTAAGGATCAAGCATCTTAATGTATATGGTGATTCGGCCCTCGTTGTCAATCAGATTAAGGGTGAATGGGAAACGAATCAGCCTGGTCTCATTCCATATAGAGATTATGCGAGGAGGATTTCAACGTTCTTTACTGAGGTTGACTTCCATCATATTCCTCAAGATGAGAATCGGATGGCAGACGCTCTTGCTACACTTGCTTCGATGATTGTGGTTAAACTTTCGACAGACCAGCTCATGTGTTTGCGGTAGAAGAGGTGAAAGATGATAAGCCATGGTATTATGACATCAAGTGTTTCCTTCAGAACCAGGTCTACCCGCCTGGGGCATCTGTGAAAGATAGAAAGACTTTGAGGAGATTGTCAGGAAGTTTCTACCTCAATGGCGATGTGCTTTATAAGAGAAATTTTGACATGGTTTTGCTCAGATGCATGGATAGACGCGAAGCAGACCTGTTGATGACGGAGGTCCACGAGGCTTCATTTGGTACTCATTCCAATGGACATGCCATGGCTAGAAAGATGTTGAGAGCAGGCTACTATTGGCTGACAATGGAGTCTAACTGCTGCAAATACGTGAAGAAATGCCATAAGTGTCAGATTTATGCGGATAAGATTCATATTTCCCCGACACTTCTGAATGTGATTTCATCACCATGGCCTTTCTCTATGTGGGGGATTGACATGATTGGCATGATAGAGCCAAAAGCGTCTAACGGACACAGATTTATTCTCGTAGCAATTGATTACTTCACCAGGTGGGTTGAAGCGGCATCGTATGCAAACGTGACCAGGCCGGTGGTCGTGAAGTTTATCAAGAATCAACTCATATGCTGATATGGTGTGCCAGATAAGATCATTACTGATAATGGATCTAACTTGAACAACAAAATGATGAAAGAGCTGTGTAGTGAGTTCAAGATTGCGCATCATAATTCCTCTCCTTATAGACCCAAGATGAATGGGGCTGTTGAAGCTGCTAATAAGAATATCAAGAAGATTATCCAGAACATGGTTGTCACGTATAAGAATTGGCATGAGATGTTGCCATTTGCTTTACATGGATACCGTACGTCTGTCCGCACTTCAACAGGGGCAACCCCTTTTTCTCTTGTTTAAGGCATGGAGGTTGTGCTCCTAGTAGAGGTGGAGATCCCATCAATGAGAGTCTTGATGGAGGCCAAGTTGACTGATGCTGAATGAGTTCAGAGTCGTTATGACCAGTTGAATCTGATAGAAGAGAAGAGATTGACCGCCATGTGCCACGGTCAGTTATATCAACAAAGAATGAAGAAAGCTTTTGATAAGAAGGTCAAGCCTCGTGTGTTCCAAGAAGGTGACCTTGTGCTCAAGAAAGTCTTGTCTTTCACGCCCGATTCCAGGGGCAAGTGGACTCCAAACTATGAAGGTCCATATGTTGTTAAGAGAGCTTTTTCAGGCGGTGCTTTGATACTTACAACTATGGATGGGGAGAATTTCACTCGTCCTGTGAATTCAGATGCAGTCAAGAAATACTTCGCCTAAAAATAAAAACAGAATAGCTCGCTAAGTTGAAAACCCGAAAGGGCGGCTTAGGCAAAAATGAGCGTCTCGGTGGATTGAAAACCCGAAAGGGCGGTCCAGGAAAAAGTTAGGGACATGAAAAAATGAATGAATATTTGTATCCCGCTCGATTGAGTACCTCATCCTGGGGCAATTTAGGCAAAATTAGGGATTTGGCAAGTAACTGCATCCTGACAAGACTTTGTTCTACAACTGTCATCCGTCGGACATTCTTGCTCATTCGTCATCAACCGAAGCTTCGAATACATCAAATTTAGAATTGGTGGAGAAATGGTCATTATGTTCATCGTAGCCCTTTTCCAATATATATCACCAATTTCAAACTTGTAAAGATCTATGGAGTGCTGCCATTTGCAGACTACCATTCCATCAAATAAATTTGAGCCTTTTATCCAATTATTTGCCCTCTTATTTGTTTCTATTGAACAAATGTTTTGCATGTTTTAATTGAGAAAATATCATTGTTTTGAATAAACGAATTTTTCATAACTTGTTTTTAAACAAAGTGAACATTCACCATGACAAAAGGATACTTAGGAGATCCCCAATGCTCTCCCAAGGATGGTATGATCTCCAACAGGGTTAGACAGTTGTTCATATTCCTGGCATGACTGTATCTTCTTCCTCCGGAGCCTTTTTGTGGTTTATCCTACTGAGTGGTATGCTTGTTGAGATATTCACCACTCTCCCCTTCAGCGGGGTAGCAACCTTTCCTCCTCAGCAGATGTGATCTCCTTGGTGGGTACTGCACTTAGTGGTTGATCCCTTTATCACATGGATAGTTTCCCCAGTGGAGTTGCCTATATGGCAGATTTTATCTGTGCAATGAACTCCTTTCCCTAGTTGGAATGACTGATGATTCATCCCCTGCGGAGGTCTTTTCTTCCTGGTATCTCTGATTCCCGGAAGATTGGATACTCTCTGGTGATTTTGGCTTTCTCTCTTGAGATGTAGTACCGGATGTTTGTGTGCTTATTCCTGTGAAGCCTGATTGTGCCAGAGATGTCTGTTTGTCAGCATTCATCATACATAAACCACGCATGTGTGCATATGACTTTCAAACATTCGGATATTCATATTACATTCTTTGTCATATATCTGTGTTTGTTATCCTCTGCTAGTTGGTAATACATTTCCCAAGCAGATGTCGGTGTCTGATCCCTCAATGTAGAGTTAGCCCATTAAGCAAAAAGTGTTTATCTTTCCTTCTGCATTCCCCACTGAGTTATATCCTCGTGGACAACGGTTGTTTTCGCTTCCTCCCAACACATATATTGGGATGGGTTTCCCTATTGAGTTATATCCTCACTAGGACGAGTCTTGATTCAGTTTGCCTCTTTGGCTTGACCCTAAATTGGCCTCTTGTGACTGTTTCCTGTACTTCCCCGTGGTATGAATGAATAATTGCTCAGCAATCAGTAATCATTCATCTTATCCCCGACGGAGTCTGTGATTTTCTACCCTTATACCGGTAGTTGTCCCCTATTTTCTCCCCTTTGCGGAGTTAACCTCCTTGTTCATCCTAATCGATGATGGTTACTCTTCCGTGGTTTTCTACCCAGTATCCGGTAGATGTAATCCCCTCCTTGACGGTTATCATTATCCAATATTCGGTGGTGATATTCCCTCATTCTTTTGGATAATTGCTCTGATTAGGCAATTTTATCCCCAGCAAGCCCTCTTTCATTTACCGATTGTCGGTAATGTTTGTTGCTCCCCTTGATTGGTTATCATTATATACCTAGTTTCGGTATCCCAATGCCTTTCTCTTTGTCGGTCGATTTATCCTTTATTAACCCAGTAACCAGTTGTGGATAATCTTCCATGCGAGTATATTATCTACGTTCTGACGGTAATAGATAATATATCTCATGCACTCTTTGGTCGAAGCCTTTTGTTCTTCCCCAGTTGAGTAAGATTCGTATCCCTGTTTTGGAATCGAATGTCCATCCCTTAATCGAGTTTGCTTTTTGCCCTCTTTTTGGATGATGAGTGTTTTGGGAATATCCCCCAATTCACGCTTTGGTAGGTCACCTATTATATGCCCAGTAACCAGCATCTCTGGTGTTCCTTCCTTCTGCTCCCTATTATGACTTTTTTTGTCCCCTGTGGAGTCAGATTTTCCTGAGTTGAGATATACCTTTTAGGTCTTCCTCAGATGATTTGGTTGATTGATATCTATCACCCTTATACCGGTATTAGATATTCATTCTTCCCGAGCGTGTTGTTCTCTCACCCTTATACCGGTGTTCAGACCACACGTCTCTTTGAGCTTATTACCCAGTAACCGGTAATACCTCATCCCCTTGCTTCCCCAGGAGAGTGCTGTTGGGATCTTCCTCATCTGAGTCTTTAGTGGACATCCTCACCTGAGTCCGGATTTTTATCCGAAGTATCCATTGTGGATAATTTTGGCTGTATTGGCATATTCCCCAATACGGACGTCTTCGAGTCAGCTCGAGTCTTTCCATTGGATTTATTCCCTTTGGAATTCTGTTCCCCAAGCTTTGAGTCGTGACTTGCTCACGCGTTTTCATCCCTTTACTCCCCGTTAGAGTCTATGCGCAATAGAATGAATTATTCATGGGAATTGTTAATTCTTCTCCTAATCTTTGCCTTTGTGGACACATCCCCACATAGTTTTACCATTTGCATGCATACATCTGCATCATGAGGTCTCTTAGGGACCAAAATTTGTCTCTTTGTTATTATTTAAGCCCATTCTACCCCGTCGAGACGAAGATTTTAACCTTCACTTCTCTGGCTAGAATGACCTTAAATAGGGGCATCTGTAAGACCCCAATTTTGTCCCTAAGATCCCTCATGGCATCATAACATTGCATTTGACATTGCCTCAAGGATCATTAGCATCTTGGTCCCCTTGCCTTTGGATGGGACTCCTTGTGAGTGGTTTGAGATCACCAAGCATGTTTGAATTGTATATCATTGCTTTTCTTATTTTGTTTACTAACCAAAAGCACAAAAATATGTCACTAACATCTTTAGTTTGTAGCTTAAGCAATCAGAAGGTCTAAAGCTTCAAGGAGATCATTGGTACAAAGACATGGTCAAGAGGAGATGATAGCAAGCATGGTAAGGGTTCCCAAAGCTCTCATCCATCAAATATCCCCCCTAGCACCTCAATTCATCATTTTGATCAAAGCAAGTCAAAGGGTTTGAGGTTTGTGCCTCAGAGAAACCCTAATTCATCTATGCACCATAATGCCTTGCTCTTGAAGCAACCTCAGCCCATGATCAAATACAATCAAGGGAAGTTCTTTAAGTCATCATTTCATGCATATTTGAACTTATTTGAGTGTCCTCAATCATCAATTCCTCAAGATATGAGTCATGGACTTGAGAAGTTGATGTGTCAATTCATCTAACTATTTTGAAATGCACTGAGACCTAACGTTTTATGTGTTGGTCAAATGGAGATGGTTCCAAAATAAAAAATGTTCTTACGGACAATGTGAACAACTTTCATGTCCATCAAAAATTGATTTGAAACTTGGAAGATCATCTCCCATTCCAATATATTATAGGTCATTTTGACTGAAACCCTAATTTTGGATCAACTTTCCAAGGACATAACTCATTCATTTTTTATGATTTTAGGGTGGGATCAAATGCATTAGAAAGCTTAAGATGTCTACTTAAAATTTTATGTTGAGAAAAATTTCAAAATCTTAAAGGAAATACATGTGATAATGCAAGACATTATAGGTCCTTTTTGACCAAATGCATTAAAAAGCAAAAAAGTCCAACTTCAAGTGCCCATAACTCTTTCATAAAAAATACAAATGATGCCACAATTAGGTCCATTTTGATTATTTTGAAACGATCTACAACTTTGATGTTGAAGGTTTTTTAATTTGAGGCTTGCATCATCAAAACAGAAGGGCTTGAACATTGGCCAAAATTGGAAACTTTGCCTTGACATGTTTTGCACATCACACTTTAAACTCAAATTTCATAAATTTCCACACTCCAAATGGATTTTTGCCCAACATAACAATTGTTCCTTACATCAAGACCTTTCCAACCATTACTCACATGATCATATTTGGATTTGGCAAATGGTATTCTCGAAGAGTTGAACATTTAAGCATAATTATGGAATGCACATGAAATCTTGATACACAAGCAATTGCCATTCAAACTACACGTCCAATTCAACTTGGTTTGTGTTTAGCATGCATTTGCATCAGCTTTTAGGCTTTGCACGCGCCTGTACAGGTCCATGCATGAAGGATCCAAATTCCATGCACATGAGAATTCACCTTGCTTGCAGTTTGTTTTGCTATAAATAGAAGGGTTCAACTTCATTCAAAATCAACCTAAAGGCGCCTGAAACCCTGCTGAAGTGATTCCCTAACCTCACCAAAGAAGCAATTTCCATTTTTCTTCAAATTTTTCAGATCCAAAATTCAACTTCATCTGGTTGAATTCTTAGATCTAAAGCTTCTAAACCTTCATCATTCATCTCACTAATCTTCTGTTTTGGCAAAGCAAGCAAGGAATTGAGCTCATGTTACCAGAATTCAAGCTTACTCTTCAATTGGTATTTCATTCGAATCTCATCATCCATTGACCTATTTCCTTAGATCTTGTGTTGGCTGAAGTCCTCTCAATAGAGGCATCATGATTATGCATTCAATTTTTGAAATCCATTGAGTTCATGATGAAATCCAGATTTTTCAACCTCTGATTTCTCACACCATGGAAATCTAGAGTGAAAATGGATGGTACAGGGATGATGTACATCATCCCAGCTTTCTAAAGATGTATAGATCGTGCATTTTCATTAAGGTTTGGATCTCTGCAATTTTGGCCGGAAAATCCAAGCTCACCGGAGAAGACGGTGGCTCCGGTGGCCGTCCCAACTCCAGATCAAATCTGGACCGTGTGATCTCTTTTCCAAATCTAATCTGGACCTTCAGTTGTTATGACTTTTTTTTAATGCACCCTGCGCTTCAGTTGACTAGTGTGTTTGGTACGCGCGCGCCTGTGAGCCATCTGATGTGCCACATCATTTAATGAATCTCATCCAACGCGCCAGGCTTTTTCTGATTTTATTAATTTCCATTTTATTTTCTTTAATTCCATTTTATTTCAAAAATCAATATCTCTTTCATTTTTAATCCAAAAATTATGGGACCAATTGCATTAGTCTCCAAATAAATTCTAGTTTCTATTTCTGATTTTTAATATTTTTTATTTTGTCATTTGATATTTTTTGTGAATTTTCTCTTTTCTGGTTATTTTTAATTCATTTTAATTAGTTTTTGATATTCAAAAAATACAAAAATATTTTCCTAACCTATTTGGATGATGATGGATCTATGAAAAATATTTTCATCAATTTTCAAATTGATTTGAGATTTATTTGAGATTTTAGTTCAATTAGGTTATTTTTACTCATTTTTAATTGATTAAAAATAGTTTCTGACTTTTAAAAATGCTGAATTTTTTTGTCAAACTTAGTTTGACCTTATTGGACTTGGGATAAATTACTTGGACCTTTCAAGGTTAATTTGAAGTAATTTTGAAGTTTGACCTTTCCATTATTTTTAATTCAAGTTTATTTTTAATATTAAAAATTACAAAAATATTATGCTTATTGTTTGATCTTCAATCTTCATCTCATTTCTAATTTATCATTGTTTGACTTTGACTTTCAATGTCATTTGGTCAATACATTTGGATTGGTACATCTTATTTCACTTTATGCATTTTGATCTTTCCATTTCCATTATCCATTCTCCATCTCCTTCTTCTTCTTCTTTCTTTTTGATCAATGAGTTAAAGGTTGATAAGTTAGCATTGATTAGGGAGACTTAATCTTCCTTGATTCAAATCTAATTCATCTTGATCAATTGATCAAGTGAATGGCTTTGCATTAAGGATAGGTTGTTTTCTAAATCATGCAAAAGGCTTAAACCAATACAAGATCAATTCTCTTTTTCCTTTTTGGCATGACAAGTTGTTGGAACTTGGTTCACTAATCAAGACTTCTAACTTGTGTTGTTGCCTACATTATTATTGACCGGCCTCAGATAGTTGTGACTTCTACATAAGTCCAGTTACGATTGCTTAACATAGCGCTAAATTTGCCTTATGGCACACTAACCACTAACACTAACCATTAACCATTAACATTTACTTTATGCACTTTACTTTTATGCAATTTACTATTCTTGTACATATTATCCATTTGCTTTTCTCTTTGCTCACTTGAGCACATGTTTATGTTAATGCCATTTTCCTTTTTCTCACTTGAGCACATAATTGTGTATATATTATTATGCTTGTGTTTTGTTTTGATTGTTGTGAACCAAATGCAAAGAAATGGACTTAGTTTCTAGGACATTCCCTATGCAAAGAAATGGAGAATTGGACTTAGATTCTAGGACTTTCCTTATGCAAAATTGGAGTAAATGGATCTTAATAATGAAGATGGATTAGAAGGACCAAATCTCTAAACTCACTCTTGTCCATTCTTGTTTTACTTCATGGAACTTTTGATGTGTGTGCTTTTGTGCTAGGGATTCTTTGAGCTTAATTGAAGGACCATTGCCATGTTCATCCAAAGTGAAAGATACAAGATACATTGAGGATCTCTTAAGAGACTTGTTTGATTGCTTATGCTTTGTGATCGCTTATTCCAAAGGATGGGAGCTACTTGGATCATCAATATGATCTCAAGAGAGGAACTCCATTGTGGTTTTATTTCTTTATCCCTCACCTTTTTATTTTACTTAGGACTTAGCTCTTCTTCTTCTTCCCTCCACTCTAACCCCAAGCCAAAATTTTGTGCAAACATTTAACATGTGTTTTCAAACATTAGAAACCTAAGCCTTATGCTTTTGATTTTCAAACTTTCTTTTCATAACACTTATTTGAATTGAATCTTTAAGTCCACTTTGACCATTTTGTATGTACTTCTAATTGGTAAATATAACCCATTCAAATGTGTTTTTGTGGTTCCAATGACCACTTTCTTGATCAAATTTTCCATAACCTTTAGCTATTAGGTTTGAGTTATCTTTGTGGTAGATGTAATACTCACCTATATCCTTAGTGATGGACAACGAGTCTTACATGCTTATTATAGGGTTAACCCCTCACTAGCATGTTGAAGCTATCCTCACATGGTGGATTTGTGGTTTGGTTGAGTTTTCTCCCTTTGATAACAAAGGACCTCAAGGCTTTTGAACCAATCAATTCACCAACTTGTTTTGAGATTTTTACCCCGAACTACGAGGTTTTGATCCTAATCTTTTATAAGATGGTACGTAGGCAATGGGTTTATCCATCCAAACACAAAATGTAAATAAACTTGTATATTCTCTTCTCATCTCATCAATCATGTTTGAACAAATAAAATTTTCCACAAAGACAACAACCTTATAACAAGTATGAAAAGGGCTCCCTAGAAGTACCTAGGATGTTTTGGGTGCCTAACACCTTCCCATTGCATAACCAACCCCCTTATCCAGATCTCTGTTTCTTTTACTAGTTTTTGTTAAAACTATTAGGTTTTTGTTCGCTTTCTAACCATTCCCTTGGATAAATAGAAGTGCGGTGGCGACTCGACTTGTATGATTTACCTTGGATTTAATCAATATCTCTAATGGTAACGAATACCCCGCTACACTTATGTTTTCAAACTTGGAGGTGAGCAGCTGAAGTCTAGACATCTTTACCCTAGAGGTGCCTTCATGAGTGGTCTTGAGAATGTCCCAAGCATCTTTGGCCACTTCACAGTTGTTTACTAACCTGAAGATATTCTTGTCTACCCCATTGAATATTGCATTCAATGCTTTAGAATTTCCAAGGGCTAGATCATCCTCCTCCTTGGACCATTGTTCTTCAGGCTTCTTCTTAGTAGTGGCTTCTCCTTCTTTAGTAATTACAGGATGCACCTAGCCTGTTAACACAACTTTCCAAGCCTTGTTATCAAGAGATTTTAGAAAGGCTACCATACGAGGTTTCCAATAGTCATAGTTAGAACCATTCAAAATTGGTGGCCTGTGAACAAATCCTCCATCTCTCTCCATTGTACCAGAAAGTATTGTCCCTAGATCTCACCCAGAACCAGAGCAGGATGCCTGCTCTGATACCAATTAAAATTCTGGTATCAGATATAAGATGTCAAAGGTAATGTCACGACACTAATATCTGTTAACACAAACAGGATAAAGATACAGAATGGTAAAGCAAATGAAATAAGCAATTGTTAACCCAGTTCGGTACAACTCACCTACGTCTGGGGGCTACCAAGCCAGGAAGGAAATTCACTAAAATAGAATCAGTTCAAAGACTCTCCGTACACTTCAACAAGTTACACTGTTTCTCACCTAATCTCTACCCGTGCAATTTCTACCTAAGCACTCTTAGATATGAGAACCCACTCACTTCCCTACAATCACACATGTGATCTTAAACAACAATCCCTTGAGAAAAGAAAACACTTTTCAATAACACACTCTTAATTTTACTTCACAGTTTCAATCAAGAAGACACACACTTGATCTTGCTTCACAGCTTTGATCAAGTAGGCACACACTTGATCTTGCTTCACAGCTTTGATCAAGTAGACACACACTCTTGCTTAACAGCTTTAGAGTGACAAATTACAACCACAAATCAGTCCAATTCAATCATCAAAAGATGACTTGAATGGCTTACAAGTCTCACGACTAAACAGACACAAACCCTAGCTCTCTCTCTATATTTCGCTCAGTATTGGTTGTGTTGTAAAACAGGTTTTCTAAGTCCCTTTTTATAGAAGCTTTCAGTTGGGCTTGGACATCTTGAAAACCCTAAATCTATTTTCCAATTAAATCTTTTCATAACAGCTGGAAAATGAGTAAATCAGGTTGTAATCCATGATTGAATGCACCTGCAAATCAAATCTTCAATCATACATAGGTTGCCATTAATTATGCAATCACAAAACACCAGAAATTCATACTGAATGTTTTATGTACAAGATGTCATGACATCGGGTATGACATCCTAGAAAAATCCTGCATAATTCCATAATTCCTTTTATAACTTCCAGCAGGTACACACACATCAGATGCCATAACATTGTGTATGACATCCTGATACAATCCTGCATAATTATGTTTTTCCATTTTAACTCCAACAGGAACACACATATCAGATGCCATGTCCTTGTGTATGACATTCTGAAGCAATCCTGCATGATCATGTTCTTGAACTCCAGCAGGTACATAGGATATCTTATGTTAACACATCACACATAACATCTTGTGAACACTATTTGTTTTACCAAAATTGCTGCCAACACTTAGAACCAACAGAAACACCACCTTATGAGTAATGGTTGGAAAGCTTATTGCATAAGGATCATTTTTTATGTTGATCAAAACTCCATTTGGGCCTTGGAAATTGATGAAAATTGGCCATGAAGTGTAGGGTGCAAAACATGCATATGTGAGATTTTCAAAATTGGCCAAAGTTCAAGCCCTTCTGTCTCAATGATACAAGCTCCAAATGACAAAATCTTCAACGTAAAAGTTGTAGATCTTTTCAATACAATCAATTTTGACCTAAATTTTGCATCATTTGGATTTTTTATGAAGACGTTATGGGCACTTGAAGTTGGACTTTTTCACATTTCAATGCATTTGGTCCAAAGTGACCTATAATGTTTTGCATTATCACATGTATTTCTTTTGAAATTTTTGAAATTTTGCTCAACATAACATTTTAAGTAGACATCTTAAGCTTTCCAATGCATTTGATCCCATCTCAATATCATGAAAAATGAAAGAGTTATGTCCTTGGGAAGTTGACCCAAAATTAGGGTTTCAGTCAAAATGACCTATAATGTCTTGGAATGGATGATGACCTTCCTAGCCTCAAATAAATTTTTTATGAACATTAACGTTGTTCATATGGTTCTTAAGAACATTTTTTATCTTGGGGTCATCTCCATTTGACAAACACATAAAAAGTTAGGTCTCAATGTTTTTCAAAATAGTTAGATGAATTGACTAATCAACTTCTCAAGCCCAAACCTCACATCTTGATGATTTAATGATTGAGGAAACTCAATTAAGTTCAAATAGGCATGAAATGATGAGTGAAAGAACTTCCCTTGATTGCATTTGACCATGGGTTGAGGTTGCTTCATGAGCAAGGCACAGTTGATGAATAGATGAATTAGGGTTTCCTTGAGAAACAAGCCTCAAATCCCTTGATTTGCCTTGATCAAAATGATGAACTAAGATACTTGGGAGACATATTTGATGGATGAGAGATTTGGGAACCATTTCCATGCTTTCTTTCCTCTTCTCTTAGCCATATCAATGCACATAGGATCTCCTAGAAGCTTTAGACCTTATGACTGCTCAAGCTACAAACAAAAGATGTTAGTGATATATTTTTGTGCTTTTGGTTAGTAAATAAAATGAGAAAAGCAATAATATACAATTCAAGCATGCTTGTTGATCTCAAACCAACTCACAAGAGATCCCACCCCAAAGGTAAGGATCCAAGATGCTTATGATCCTTGACGTCATGCAAATGCAATGTTATGATGCGATGAGGGATCTTAGGGTCAAAGTTGGGGTCTTACACCATGCACACGAGGGAACCATGCTTGCCAATCCATTTTAGCTATAAATAAGTGTGCATTCTCATTCAATTGGCAACCAAGTGGAGATCTGAATTGCTGCTGAATTAAAATTCCAACCCTCACTAAAGGAATTTTCAGTTTTCTCTTTCTCTTTCAAGCTTGAAATTCAACATCATTATTTGATTTTCAAAGCTCAATTCCTTAACCTATCATCTCCATCACACTTCCAGAGCAAAAGCAGATCAAGATCTTGAAGAATTCGTGCCATTTGAAGCTTCATTTCAGAGGTAGAACCTCAAACTTTTTTTATCTAGATCTTGCAATTCAATGTGATTTTCTTTGGTTTGTGTGGTTTTCTGAAGTCCTCTAACTTGAGGCAGGCCAATGGTGGTCTTAATTGTTCAAATCTTTCCATTTCAGTTCACACACCATGATTTTCAAGCTCACGTTTCTCTCTAAATAGGAACGGTGAGGATGATCCATGGTTACAGTGGTGATGTACATCACCTCAGCTTCATTTTGATGTCTTCATTTTTCATTTTCATTGCAATTTATTTTCCTGCGTGTGGTGGCCGGAAATGGTTAGATCACCGGAGAAGATGGTGGTTTCCACCACCACCCCCACATGTTTAAGTCCCAGCCATTGGATCGTGCCTAAATGTTTTAATCTTGGTCATTCCATGTGTTGACTTGTTTTAATGCAAGGTGTTGCGCGCTTGACTCAAGTGTATCATGTATCCGCGCCCCTGAGCCCTTGATGCCATGCCACGTCAATTAATGAAATGATCTGATGACGCTGGATTTTTCTATTTTTCTTATTTTCTTTTAATTTCAGTTAATTCCTTTTATTTTAAAAAATTCATAAATATTTTATTTGAAGTCACAAAAATATGAGACCAATGCCAAAAAAATTCTTGAAAAATCTAGTTTCATATTTTGATTTTTAATTATTTTTGTGACTTCACTTAATATTTTTTTGTGAATTATTTGGTTTTTAATAGTTTTAATTCATTTTTAATTACTTTCTGATATTTGAAAAATCCAAAAATATTCTCCTAACACCTATGGATCATGATAAGTCAATGAAAAATAGTCTCATCAATTTCTAATTTGATTTGAGATTTTAATTCATATTGTGTTATTTTTTATTGTTTTTAATTGTTTTGAAATAGTTTATGATTTCAAAAATTGTTGAGAAAATTTGTCAAAGTTTGTTTGACCATGTTAGACCTATGAGAATTTAATTGGACTTGTTGAAGTTGATTTGAATTAAATTTGAAGTTTGACTATATTTTGTTTATTTTATTTTGCATTTATTTTTAATTCAAAAAATACCAAAAAATTATGGTTGACTTGTTGACCTGTGATCTTCATTTCTCTTCTGTTTGGCATTGGTTGATGATGATTTGGTTCACTTTTGACCAATTGAGTTTAATACTTGAATTCTCTTTCCATCTATTTCATCTTCAACCCTTTCTTTTCACAATTTGGCCAATGAGTTAATGTCTTATGGTTGGTCTTGACAAATGAGAGGTTTAACCTTCTTTGATCCAAACCAAACTCAACTTGATCGAAGATCAAGTGAGTTGTTTTATGTCCAAGATAGGTAGCTTCTTGGTCAAGCTAAAAACCTAAAGTCCATACATGGCCCTTCCCCCTTTTGTTTTGGCATGGCAAGTTTTTGGAGCTTGGCTTACTAGTCATGATCTCTAACTTGTGTTTATTTGCCTATAGTTTTATTGACCAGCCTCAGATAGGTGTGACTACTATATTAGTCTACTTACGATTGTTTAACATAGCGCTACATTGTCTTATGACAAACTAACATAACCATACTAATTACTAACTTTAATTTGAGCACTTAATTTCTTGCCCTTTACTTTTAATGCAATTTATTTCTTGCTCATTTATTCATATTGCTTTTCACTTTTCTCACTTGAGCACATACTTTATGCTTATCTCATTTTTCTTTTCCTCATTTGAACTCATTATTGTATATAAATATATTGCTATCTTGTGTTTGTTTTGTTTTTGTTTGTGTGAACCCAATGCAAAAAGGAGAAAGGACTTAGAATTAGGACATACCTATGCTTAAAGAAGTTCAAGAGCAACTAGGCCTCATGCATTTAGAATGCTAAACTTGTTGAAGAGCAACTAGGCCTCATGCCTTTAGAATGATAAATCTCAAAGTTGACTTTAAAGGACTTCTAACCTAAACTTATTCTTTGTCCATTCCTCTTATTGTGTTGTGAACTTTTTGATGTTTGCTCTTGTGTGATAGGGATTCCATCTTGATATAGTAAAGAGGACCATTGTCATCAGTAGCCAAGTTAAGAGAGACAAGCCAAATGGAGATCCTAGGAGCTTGAATCCAATTTGTTTGATTACTTGATTGTGTGCTAAGTCCAAAGGAAAGGAGCATCTTGAATCATCTCTATGATTTCAAGAAAAGGAACTCCAAGGGTTTTATATTCTCTCTTATCTTTGTATGCTTTAGGACTAGCCCTTCTCTTCTTCCCTCCACTCTAACCCAAGCCAAAAATCTTTTCTTCAAACTTTGACATTGTTTCAAATTAGAAACCTAGGCCTTATGCCTTTGATTTTTCAAAACTCTTTTCATCAATACTCATTGTGAATAAATTTTAATCCAACTTTGACTTCATTTTGTAAATAAACCTAACTTGTAAATATAACTCACTTCAAGTTGTTTTTGTGGTTCCAATGGCCACCTTTGTTTAAAATTTTCATAAACATTAGTCATAGGTTTGAGTTATCATAGTGGTTGATGTAAATCTCACCTCATCCTTAGTGATTGGATTATAAGTCTTCCATACTTATTATAGGGTTAACCCCTCACACATATGTTGAAGCCTTCCTCACATGGTGGATTGTTGGTTTAGGTTGAGTTTTCTCCCTTTGATAACAAAAGATCTGAAGGTTTTTGATCAAATAAATTCACCAATCTTTGTGATTTTTACCCCGAACTACGAGGTTTTGATTCTACCTTTGTGATGGTACGTAGGCAATGGGTTCATCCATTCAAATAACAAACTTGTAAATATAAACTATTCTCTTCTCATCCCTCCAATCTTTTGCACATATTTTCATAAATACCAACCTACAACACATATTTGCAAAAAGAGGTTCCCTTAGAGTACTAAGGATGTTTTGGGTGCGTAAAACCTTCCCATCTCATAACCAACCCCCTTACCCAGATCTCTGACATTTTTATTAGTTTTTGATTTGATAAAACTTATTACTTGACTTTTGTTCGCTTTTTAGCCTTTGCTTTGGACAAATAAAAGTGCGGTGGCGACTCAAATTGTATGTTTACTTTTGGTTAATCAATAAACCTAAAGGTAACGAAAACCCCGCTACAAAGGGCAGCTGTAAGACCCCAATTTTGACCCTAAGATCCCTCATGTTATCTCATCATATACATTAGCATTGGGATCACAAATTGGCATCATCTTTCATTGGGTTTATATTACGAGAGATCACCAAGCACATTTGATTGTATCATACTTCAATTTTCTTTGTTTACTAACCAAAATACCAAAAATATGTCATTATATAGTTTAACTCTTTTGTAGATAGTGTGTATGCTCACCTATGATCTATCCAACTCATATATAGGGTTTAAGACCCTCATTCTAAGGAGATCAATCAATAATTTGTCTACATTGGCTCTAATTATCATATATGGATCCCCATGATCTTCACATGTTATTTTGATCAAGAAATTATCAAGAGTTTGGAGTTGGTTTGCCTTGGAAACCCTAATTCATCTGGGTATTTTCTATGACTTCTTCAAAAAAATCTTTAGCAATTGATCAAACATTTTAAGGGATATTCTAAATTTCATCATCTTATGCATATATGATCCTCCATGAGTCCCAAAATTCAAGAGAACATCAAGCTAGCAAGATGGTTCATGGTGGTTGATCAGAGGAAATCAACATGTCAAAACTGGGGTTCCCTAGACCATATCTCCTACAATTTTGTCATATGAAAATGATTCAAAGAGAAAAGTTACTCTAAATGACATTCCAAACAACTTTCATGTTGAGGTCAAGAGCTACGTTTTCTTGGAAACTTATTTTTTATGGTGAAAGATTATATGTCATTCTGTCTAAACCCTAATTTGGAGGTCAACTTCCCAAGATCATAACTTGATCAATTTTTATGAGATGAAATCCATTCAAATTGAATGATCAATTTCAAGATGTCTACTTTAACTTTTCTTTTTTGAGGAAGTGAAAATTCAACTTGAAAATGCATGTGCCAAGTGAAAAGATTATAGGTCATTTTGGGCCAATACCATTGAACAGTGATTTTCCTCAACATCTAAGATGCATAACTCCTTCATTCCAAATCCAAATAAAATCAAATTGGTAACCAATTTTAATAGGTTTTAAAGGGCTACAACTTTGATGAAGGAACTTTTATCATTTGAAATCCATGGAAAAAGCTATTCAAGGTAGAAGAAATGAACATTTGACTTGGGACTTAGAAAATTTTCAAATATGTTTGATTTCCCAAAATTCCACCTCAAAATTAATCATTATCCAAGATTCAAAGGAAGAAGTGTTCAACATAAAATTTGCTCCCTTTGATCTTACCTTTCCAAAACATCTAAGATCATCTCATTTGGATCAAAATTGAAGGACTTGCACATGTCTTCATTATGGGAAGTGTTTTGGCAAGTTTGGACTTCAAATGATTATTTGCTTTTGCATGCTTGCACATTAGGAGTTCAGTAGATTTTGTGCACGATTTGGAGTTGGACTACATCACTCTCAAGGCTCAAATGATTGTCCATGCACCCATGCAAGTGAATTAATATTTTTGTCAAATTTTCAAGTGGTGCAAATATCAAACACATTGCCTATTTAAACAAGCTTAAGGCTTCAGATTCATCATCAAGACCTTGCCCAAGCTTTACTAGACCTCTGCAAACCCTCACTGCCATAGAATTTTCTGAGATTTCTTTTGAAATCAAGC
Source organism: Lathyrus oleraceus (assembly GCF_024323335.1). NCBI lineage: Eukaryota > Viridiplantae > Streptophyta > Magnoliopsida > Fabales > Fabaceae > Lathyrus > Lathyrus oleraceus. The sequence goes on along the minus strand of NC_066584.1, from coordinate 491,397,494 downwards.
TTGAACTTCACCATCTGTTTGGAAGTTCAAACTCTAGAAATTCACTTCCATTTTCATTCCATTTGCTTCCTGCAAGCAAGAGGAGGAGAAAGCAATCAAATCCAGATCAAGATCAAGTCAAATTGGATCAAGTTGAAGGTGAATTTTCAGAAACTTCCACTCTTCGATTCTCTCTTATTTCTCCACTATTCTTGTTGATTTTTGGTTGTCTGAAGTCCTACCAATGTAGGCAAGAAGATTGAGTTGCTTTGAGGTCAAATTGAAGCAACTCAGATCATGATCCTCAAAATTCAATTCCCTGTATCTTTTCATATACCTGGAATTAGACAAAATTGAGGTCAGATTCGAGCTCCTGAGCATTTTTTCTTTAAATTCATGTCTTACTTTTTCATTTTGGTGATGGTTTAAGGTGGACCAGTCCGGTGAGATCCACCGGATAAGAAGACCGGAGCTCTGGCTCCGACAATGTGCTGGCAAGCTTCTCAACCACAGGATCCATACAAAAAGTTTTAATCTAGGGCGTTGGTTGTGATTACCACGCGTACTGCGCAGTTGACTGATGACCACATGGAACGCGCGTTTTGGACCATTTGATATGCCACCTCAATTAATGAGGGAGATCAAATGGTCCACGTATTTTGTAATTTTTGAATTTTCATTTTATTTGCCTTATTTTCATTAATTCATATTAATTTTAATATTGATCCCATAAATATGGGACTCTCACTAAAATGATTAGCTTTCAAATATTTTTCTCTTTCATTTTCTGAATTAAAATTATTTTTTGGATCAATATTAATATTTTCATAATTTAATTGTTTTTGTGTATATTTTTAATTGTTTAAAAATACTCCTTGCTTTTCAAAAATAGGGAAAAAAATTCTCCAAGGTCCTTTGAACTTGTTTGACCTATGATAAATCTCCTGCCCATTTATTTGGTGTTTTGAAGAGGTTTTAGGTTTTGGATAAAACATAATTAAATTTAATGCTTTTTTAATTGATTCTTAATTTGGTTAATTGAAAATAAATTGTGTTGAGCCATTTTTATTGACTTGTGGAGTTTGACTATTGTATTTGGGCCTTGGTCAAGGTTGATTTGACTTTTGTTGGATTAAAATCATAGGATTTAGGGGATTGATGAAATGTATACTTCATCTCCCAAAATGAATGAATGATTTTAATTTGATAAAATTCCTCCCATGACCAATTTGTGTTTGTCTCATTTCCCATCCCTCTTCATCTTCAATCCCTTTCTATCTCACTCCTCTTATTGCCCAATGCCATCTCAATATCTCAAGGCTAATTGATTCATGAACCAATACAAGTATGAATGAGATTAAGTCCACCCTTTAATTATTTTCTTTTTGTGTGTGGTATATTTTAGGAGTATGGTTCATTATACAATATCTCTAACATGCATTAACACCAAAACATTTATTGCCCAGCCTCAGATAGTTGTGACTTCTACATAAGTCCAATTATGATTGCTTAACATAGCGCTAAATTTTGACACAAAAGGCATAACATTCTAGTAAGTGAGATTGTAAGTCTCCCTCATTTCATGGTATTGTGTGGAAACTTGGCCTTTTTTCCTTCCTTTGGAAGATGTCTTGGTTCAAGGATCCATGCTTGTGAATAGAGTGTTGAGTGTTCTCCAAAGAATGACTTAAAAAGTTGAAAAACATGTTGGTTCTAAGTGTTGGCAGCAATTTTGATAAAATAAAGAATGTTCACAAGATGTTGTTATGTGTGATGTCTTAACATAAGATATCATGTGTACCTGCTGGAGTTCAAGAACAAAATCATGCAGGATTGTTTCAGAATATCATACACAATGTCATGACTTCTAATAATGTGTACCTGCTGGAGTTGAGATGGAAAACATAATTATACAGGATTGTATCAGGATGTCATACACGATGTCATGACATCTGATGTTTTGTACCTCTTGGAAATTATAAAAGGAATTATGGAATTATGCAAGATTGTTCCAGGATGTCAGACCTCATGTCATGACATCCTGTACACAGAACATTCAGTATGAATGTCTGGTGTTATGTGATTGCACAATTAATGGCAATCTATGTATGATTGAAGATCTGATTTGCAGGTGCATTCAATCATTGGTTACAACCTGATTTACTTATTTTCCAAGGAGATCTAACCAGCTGTCATGAGAAGATTTAATTGGAAAATAGTTTTAGGGTTTTCAAGATGTCCAAACCCAGTTGAATGCTTCTATAAATAGGACATGGAAAACCTGATTTAACATACAACCAATACTGAGCGAAATATAGAGAGAGAGCTAGGGTTTGTGTCTTATTTAGTCGTAAGACTTGTAAGCCATTCAAGTCACCTTTTGATGATTGAATTGGTCTGATTTGTGGTTATAATTTGTCACTCTAAAGCTGTTAAACAAGAGTGTGTGTCTACTTGATCAAAGTTGTTAAGCAAGATCAAGTGTGTGTCTCTTGATTGAAACTGCGAAGTAAAATCAAGAGTGTGTTATTGAAAAGTGTTTTCTTTTCTCAAGGGATTGTTGTTTAAGATCACAGGTGTGATTGTAGGGAAGTGAGTGGGTTCTCATATCTAAGAGTGCTTAGGTAGAAATTGCATGGGTAGAGATTAGGTGAGAAAGACTGTAACTTGTTGAAGTGTATGGAGAGTCTTTGAACTGATTCTATTTTAGTGAATTTCCTTCCTGGCTTGGTAGCCCCCAGACGTAGGTGAGTTGCACCGAACTGGGTTAACAATTGCTTGTGTCTTTTGCATTACCATTCTATATCTTTCTTCTGTTTGTGTTACTCAGACATTAGTGTCGTGACATTACATTTGACATCTCATATCTGATACCAGAATTTCAAAACAAAACTCCACTAACTTCTAATCAACTAACATTTGACTAACTTTTAATTTCAACTCATTTACTTTATGAAATTTAAATTCAAGCCATTTATCATTTGTTATTATACATACCATTTAAATTATTTATTTTAATGTCATTTTCTCTTTGCTCACTTGAGCCATGAATTGTGATTGTATATATTTGTTTGTGTATTTTGTTTGTGTTTGTGGTCTTAGGACCTAAAAATACATAATAAATAACAAAAACCCTAAAAAATATTTGTGTGGACTGTTGGATTGTGATCTGAGCTTTGGACTTAGAATTAGACAACACTCCCTATGCAAAAGGACTTGGTCAATGCTAACTTTTCTAAAACCAAGTCATTGTGAATTGAACTTTCATCTCATGCAAGTATTGAGATCCCTCTGAGTTCATTTTCTACATGGTCTTGATGAAAATGTTACTTTGAACTTTTGTCTAATGCATTATTTTGAGTCATTCAAGGAGTATGTCATCTGATACATGGAAGCTTAAGAAAGAGACTATGGGGTTGCTAGCTTGGATGTGACTATCTTTATTTGATGCCTTGAAAAATAACACTCCCAAAATTATCACACTCTAGGGTAAATAACTAGGTCTTGGTGATACCAAAATTCCAGAGAACCCGACTCTTTCTATTACGAGTATTGATGCAAGTCTATTCGTATAATAGAGAGAGTGGATCAATATATTGATCCAGTGGGTATGGCAGTATCATAAGATATTCAAACTAGTGGATTTACCTGGAATATAAAGCAAAAAACTCATGATAAACACAAATATCAAACTTCACTCTAATAGGATTTCTCAGCCCTTGTGTTATAGATTGTATGATAGGTCGTCTCGTTATAAATTATATGATGGGTTGTGTATATTGAATTATGGGGTGACTTTTTATATAAGATGGTATGATCGTTCGAGTAGAAATAATTTTAGTTATGATACTAGTAATAATTCATCAAATACTACTGATTCTACAAATACTAGTTATGATAATACTACTTATTATGATGCTATGTCATCTAATAGTGCTGAAAATACTACATATGCTAATACTACAGATGCTATTGTTAATAATAATATACTCCCTCCGTCCCATATTATAAGCAAATTTCACCTTTCTAGATTCATTAAATAATTAATGTATCTGGTTGATTATATAGATCAGATACATTAATTATTTAATGAATCTAAAAAGGTGAAATTTGCTTATAATATGGGACGGAGGGAGTACCATTATGTACTAATGCTAATACTTCATCATCACTTACGGTTTCCAATGAAATAATTTATCAAGGTGATTCATCAGTTACAGATTCCAATGAAATAATTTATCAAGGTGAATCAACCGTTACGAGATTCCAATGAAATAATTTCTCTTTAATAATAATGCTACAAATGCCAGAATTATGTAATTTCACTCAATTGGATAAATTATTACAAGTTCTCTCAGATACCTATTCTAATCATATACTCCCTCCGTTCCTTTATATGTGTCACTTTTGCAAAAATCTCTATAACCAAGACAAACAATAAAGAACAAATATTTGGCCATTGTTTCCTAATTTACCCTTACTTATTTATTTATTCAGCATACCATTTCTCTTTCCTAATACTTCATATTTAATGTCTAGATTCCAAATATTACATAGACAAGATAGCTTCTTCAGCTTCCTTATTTCATGGTACACTTAAAGTCTATACTACATTTTTTCAGCTTCCTTCTTCAGCTTCCTTATTCAGTATACCATTCTTTTTTTCACGTTAAAGTCTATACTACATTTTTTTTCTTATTTCATGATACATTTAAAATTCAACTTTCTCCAACTTTATTATTCCAAATTTTATGATACACTTAAAATTAAATTTCCCTCCAATTTTATTACTCTAAATTTCATAATTCCCACAAAAAAAAGTTAAAATCACTAAGACTTGAAGTGTATATATACCTTTATACTGTAGGTTTACAAAATAAACTCATAAAATATGGCTTCAAGTACTACTAGATTTTCATTGTGTAATATAAATTTAAATGTAGAATTTATTCTTTTGTCAGATTTAAATATTGGTAAAGAAGAAGACGTTGAAGAAACCAACAATAATATTTGTAATGTATTTATTCTTTCATGTGCATTTATTTTTGTCTCTTTTAATTTTCTTATTTTTATCTCTTTACATAATTTATGATAGTTAATTGGTGAATATCACAATAATAATAATAATAATAATAATAATAATAATAATATAAAGAAATAGTATTAATAACATATTATATCAAATTTAATTGTTGAGATTTTTTACTTTTTATGGACTGCTCAATTAAGTTGAAGAAATAATTTATTGTGTAGGATGCTTTTTTTAATGTATTTTTTATGTATTTGATTGAATAATTTATTGAGTAGGATAATTTTTTAATATATTTTTTATGAAGAAAATGATTAATATTATTAACAACATAATTTTTTTGTTTTAGTTATTATTTTTGTTTTTAAAGTTTCAATTTTGATTTTGCATATTGGTAGGGGAATAATTTTAAAAAAGACAATTAAATAGGTAACCGATAAGAATAGTAAAAAATAAATAATTTTGAAAGACATTTATGGATATAAATATGAACTTGATTGAATAATTTATTCTATATGATGATTTTTAATGTATTTTTTATGAATAAAATGATTATCATTAATATTATTTTTATTTTTAAAGATAACCGTTTTGATTTGGCATACTCTAAAACATGTGATTTTAAATAACTAAATATTTGATTTTTCTAAAAAATCGTATTTGATTAGATTTTTTTGAATAAAGCCTCAAAAATAAATAATTTTATTATTTAGGATAAATTTTTATCAATAAAACTATTATCATTATTAATAACATTAATTTTTTATTGATTTAGAATTATATAAATAATTTATTTTTTCAGAAAGTATTTTTTGAAGAATATATTACTTGACTTATATAATTTTTTCCTAGTTTTATTTACAGGTATAGAAAATATTGTAGATAACGAATTAAATAATAAAGAGAATATTGAAGATACATCAAATAGTGAAGAAAATATTGAAGGTGTACTAAATATGGAAGAAAATATTGAATATGCATCAAACAGTGAAGAAAATATTGAAGGCATACTAAATATGGAAGAAAATATTGAAATGCTTTAAATAGTGAAGAAAATTTTGAAGGTGTACCAAATGGAGAAGAAAATATTGAAGATGAACTAAATAGTGAAAGAAAAAATTAAAAGTTTTAAGCAATGAAGAACGCACAACTATTTATCACCAGTTACTACAAAAAAGTGTTGGTGGAAAATTACGTAGAGGAATTACAAATGTGGTGGCTTCATCATTTACTGTTTCTAGGAGAACTATTCAACGTATTTGAAAAAGAGCAAAAGAAAGCGAAATACATGATGTGTCCCATAGGAAGACAAAAAACTGTGGACGTAAGAGAATTCAAATTGATCCTAATCAAATTAGTCAAATTCCTTTGAGACAAAGAACAAACATCTGGTCTTTATCTTTTGCGATGAAAACAAATCCAACATCTGTTTTTAGGCTTTTAAAATCAGGAGTTATACGACATCACTCAAATGCCATAAAGCCACTGTTAAAATAAGAAAACATAAGAGTTAGGTTGGAGTTTTGTTTGTCAATGCTCGAAGGTATACCACATGATCCAATGTTTAAAAGTATGCACAATTTTATTCATATTGATGAAAAGTGGTTTTACATGACTAAGAAATCTGAGAACTATTATTTGCTACCGGAGGAGGATGAACCACATCGTACATGTAAAAGCAAAAACTTTATTGCCAAAGTTATGTTTTTAGTTGCTCTTACTCGACCAAGATTTGACTCGCAATGAAATGAGATTTTTTCAGGTAAAATTGGTATTTTTCCATTTGTTACCCAGGAAACTGCTAAAAGGACAAGTGCTAACCGAGTTGCAGGAACAATGGAGACAAAAGCAATTACATCGGTAAATAGAGATGTCATAAGATCATTTCTTATTGAAAAAGTCTTGCCAACTATAAAGGAAAAATGGCCAAGAGATGATTTGGGTACTAGTACAATATTTATCCAACAAGATAATGCAAGAACTCATATTAATCATGATGATCAAGAGTTCATTCAAGAAGTCACACGAGATGGATTTGATATTCGTTTGATGTGTCAACCTGCAAATTCTCCTGATTTGAATGTCTTAGACCTTGGATTTTTCAGTGCAATACAATCATTACAACACAAGGAGTCCCCTAAAATTATTGATGAACTTGTTCATGCGGTTGTGAAGTCATTTGAAAACTTTTCATCTGTGAAGTCCAATCATATATTTGTAACATTGCAATTATGCATGATAGAGATCATGAAAGCCAATGGTTCTATTAAATATAAAATTCCACATTTCAATAAGGAAAGACTAGAAAGAGAAGGACAATTACCCATTGAAATGAAATGTGATCCAATTTTAGTACAAGAAGTTTTTAAGTACCTAAACACAGAGTAATGCTCATTGTGACTGGGTTGTAGTCACTTGCACACAATTAAAAACCCAAGAACACAACTTATAAGTTTCATTCTTTTAATTTTTTTAAGTATATATTTTCTTTCATATGATAAATCATTATTAATAAAAAAGTTTATTAAAAAGGTTAGACATAACAATAGATTATATACTTCACATAAAAATTCAAAATAAATCGTATATTATAAAAAAACAAAATAATAAAAAATATTCCTAAAAACAAATTATAAAAAACAAAAGAATAATCCTAAACAAAATACTAAAAAAAAAGGAAAAAAATATTTTAGGAATATCTTAAAAGCATTCCTAAATTACTATGAAAAATACTTTAATCATATTGAATCAATTCATAAAAAATATTTAATAAAAAAAAATTAAATAAATGGTAAGAAAAATATTACAGAAAATAACTCTAAAATAAGAAAAATATTATAGAAAATATTTAATTTTCAAAAACAAGAACATCGTTCATTTGCAGTACTACAAAAATTTTATAAAGAAGGAAGAACTTCTTTCTACATCATAGATTTAAACATTACAAAGACTTTAATAAAATTTAGAAAGAATTTTTTTAGCATCTTTCTAATCACCGGACGGAACTCCTCAGCCGCTTGTGAATATAAGAGTATATTTTTCACTTATATGAGAATGATATTTTACAGAGATTTGCATCAGTATATAAAGCTATAATAGATGATGATAATTAAATAGAATTAGCTAGAGTGATGCCTAAACTATAGCTACTGTTTGTTAACTACTTGACAGGATCAAATGCTAATAATAACCAATAACTCTCATTTAATTATTTGATGACCAATTCAAATTATTTCTTTTATTGGTCCATTACGCCCCCTCAAGATGAAGGTTCCATCAACGACCTTTATCTTGGACATGAGTTCAGTGAACTTGGTTGTGGGAAGTGGTTTAGTGAGTAAATCTGCCAGCTGATCCTTGGTAGACACATGTGTTACGATGAGCTTGTTGGTTTGAACCTGTTCTCTGACAAAATGATAATCTAATGATATATGTTTCATTCTTGAGTGAAGTACAGGATTGGAACAAAGGTATGTGTCACCCACATTGTCACACAATAGTCGTGGAGGGTCATGTATGGGTATTCTTAGTTCATGCAGTAAGTTTTGGAGCCACATGATCTCAGTGGTAGCGGTAGCAACTGCACGATATTCAGCCTCAGTAGATGACCGTGCTACAGTTCTTTGTTTTCTTGAGAGCCACGAAATTGGGTTGCCTCCGAAGAAAATGATATAAGTTGAGGTAGATGTGCGATCATCATTGTTCCCACCCCAATCTGCATCAGAGTATGCTAACAAGTTGTTTGCAGCAGTTTTGTGTAGCATGAAACCATGATTAATGGTTAGTTTGATGTATCGAAGGATGCGTTTTAAGTGCTGTAGGTGAAGGGAAGTTGGTTTATGCATAAATTGGGAAAATTTATTGATGCAGTATGATAAGTCTGGACGAGTAAGATTAAGATACTGAAGTCCTCCTATAATTCTACGAAACTCCGTGTCATCGGTGGATGATGTACCATCGTGAAGTTGTAGCACTTCTGTGGAGGAAAGTGGTGTGGGAGATGGTTTCGCCCCCTCCATGTCAAACTTTTGTAAGAGGTCACGAATGTACCGGTGTTGAGAAAGAAAAATTCCAGAGCTTGTTGGTATGATTTCAATACCCAAAAAGTAGTGAGGTTGTCCCATATTTTTCAACGAAAATCGTTGAGATAGTGCCTTGATGAAGCTTTGAAGGAATGTAGAGTTGTTACCAGTGAGCAGCAAGTCATCTACATAGACTAAAAAGTAAGCCTTGGTATCACCCGAGTGATAAATGAACAAGGATGGATCACTTTTGCTTGTTTGAAATCCATATGCAATAATAAATTCCTAGAGAGAATCATGCCAAGCTCTTGGTGCTTGCCGTAGGCCATAGATGGCCTTGTGAAATTTACAAACATAGTTGGGATGTGTTGCATCTTTCATACCTGGCGGTTGGTCCATGAAGACCTCTTCTGTAAGAGCTCCTTGTAAGAACGCATTGTTCACATCTAGTTGGTGCATTGACCACTGATAAGAGATTGCTAAGGTAAGAATAATCTTAATTGTTTGTGGGCGAACAACTGGTGCGAATGTCTCCTTGAAGTCAATGCCAGGACATTGTGTGAAACCCTTGGCAACAAGACGTGCCTTGTAGCGAGCAATGGAACCATCACTATTTCTCTTGATACGAAATAACCATCTACATCCAACAATGTTTTGCCCTTCCTTAGGTGGTACAAGTGAGAATGTGCCATTTCTTATTAAGGCTTCAAATTCATCAGCAATTGCCTGACGCCAATGGGCATGTTTCATTGCCTCACGGATGTTTGAAGGTTCCAAATTCTCAGGTAGAGGGTGTTTTGATGCAGTATACATCCTTTTTGGCTTGAATATATTATTTTTCGACCTTGTGATGATTTGGTTTGTTTCAGTAGTAGGGGCTGTAGAGGTATTAGGAGTGACAATAGGTGTAGTAACAAGAGTAGGTGGATGAGTATCATTACCTGACATTGTATTTGAAACCAAGAGATCCTCCTCTTCATGGGGCATAGCGTGTGACTCAAGTGGTGGTTGTTGAAGGATAGGTATGATGATATGAGGGGATTGTGGTATGTTGGGTATGCTTAGAGATGGTGGTGGTGTAGATTTGACAAGTTGGTTGTATGGAAAAATGTGGTCAAAAAATTTGACATGCCTAGAGGTGTATATTTTGTGATTTGTTGGGTCAAGACATAAATAACTGTATTGGGATTCTGCATATCCTAAGAATATGCAAGGTTGAGATCGGGGTTGAAGTTTATTTGAGACATAAGGTCGCAGCCAAGGAAAACAAAGGCATCCAAAGGAATGAAGATGTGATGTTGTTGGGCTTTTCTTGTGTAAGACTTGATATGGTGATTTCATGTTGAGGATAGGAGTTGGTAACCTATTGATTAGGTACACTGTTGTCTTGAACGCAAAGGACCAGTATTCGGGAGGTAGATTTGACATATGTAGTAAGGCTCTTCCAGTTTCAACTACATGTCTGTGTCTCCTTTCAGCTGGAGCATTGAGTTCAGGTGTATGTGGTGATGTGGTGAAATGAGATATGCCATGTGTGTGGAGAAATGATTTTAGTTTGATGAATTCTCCTCCATTATCAGAGTGCAATGAAATGATTTTTCCTTTGAAGTAGTTTTCAGCAAGATTTTTGAATGTGGGAAATACATTAGAGACATCAGATTTATTTCTTAATGGATAGAGCCATACATATTTGGTGAAGTGATCAACAAGAAGTAAATAATAGGAGAAACCATCTAAAGACGTTATGTGGGATGGACCCCATACATCAGTATATATAAGTTCTAATGGTTTTTGTGTTTTGATACTGGAAATGGAAAAAGGTAATTTGTGACTCTTAACACTATTACATGATAGACAAGGTTGTTGGTGGCTCTTTATTTTGTGAGATGGTAGGAGATGTCTCAGTATGCGATCAGATGGATGCCCCAATATGTGATGCCATGGTGGAGGAGTGTGTGTGGTTGTGACAAGTGCCTGAGGTAATGATGATGGATGGGGCATGTGGTAGAGTCCATTGCTATGCTGTCCTTTTAGAAGAGGTTCTCTTGTCTTCAAATCCTTTATCAAGAAATGATCAGAAAAAAATTCAATGGAAATTGGATTAGTGTGACATAGAGATGAAACAGACAATAGTTTTTGAGTAATTTTAGGCACATGTAAAACATTTGAAAGATGAAATGATTTAGAAGGAGTTTGTAAGATAATTTTACCAATGTTAGAGATGCTGTGTCCAGATCCATCACCAACCAGAAGCTGATCTGAACCTATGTAAGGTTGAGACAAGTGCAGGTTATCCAACTCATTTGTTATATGATGAGAAGCCCCTGAGTCTAGGATCCAATCTGCTGCACCAGAAGGCATGGCCCTAGTATGAAGAGCAGTAGGTGGTTGATGCTTTGGAGGGTAGCCATGCAATTTGTAGCAGACCTTGGCAGTATGGCCTGGTTTGTCACAAAATTGACACACTACACGCCTTGAGAAGCCCGGTGATGTTGATCTGGACATTGTGTTATTGTGGTACTATTTTGGTGTTTTGTTGTAGAATTGTTTTCCTTTGTGTGCAGTGTTTGCAGTGGCAATGAGAGGAGTTTCTTGCACAGGTGTATCCCTATTTAAATAACTTTCAAAATCAGAAAGGAGATCGTGAAGATCATCAAATCCGATAGGATTTTCTCTAGTTCTTAGAGAAGCTATTACTTCACGATATTCAGCTCCAAGACCATTCAAAGTGTGGATGACAAGGTCGTCATCGTCCACCGGAGAGTTGATGATGGCTAATTCATCAGATAAGGCCTTGATGCCATGGAGGTATTCAGAAATAGATTGTGATCCTTTTGTGAATCGAGAGAGTCTCTCTTTTAAGTGAATAATTCTTGCACGAGTTTTGCTTGCAAACATCTTGGTGAGAATGTCCCAAGCTTGTTTTGAGGTTTTGACATTCCCCAACATGGTAATAACGCTTGGATCAACAGATGATATGATGGCATGCAGGATCAGTTGATCCTGTCTTTTCCAGCGTTTGTATGCTGGATCAGTTTGGGTTGGACTGGCAGTGGTGCCATCAACATACCCAATGAGATCATACCCTACAAGGAGTGCATTGAATTGCACTTGCCAAGCAGGAAAATTGTTGCTGCTCAGTTTCACTGACGAGTGAGTGTTTAGGGCAATAACAGAATTGGTATTTGGTGTAATAGAAATTTCAGATGTTGTCGAGGAAGACATGGTGAGATTGTGGATCGGTTTTGCTGTAAAGCTAGTAAACTACTGATACCATATAAGAGTATATTTTTCACTTATATGAGAATGATATTTTACAGAGATTTGCATCAGTATATAAAACTATAATACATGATGATAATTAAATAGAATTAGCTAGAGTGATGCCTAAACTATAGCTACTGTTTGTTAACTACTTGACAGGATCAAATGCTAATAATAACCAATAACTCTCATTTCATTATTTGATGACCAATTCAAATTATTTCTTTCATTGGTCCATTAGTGAAGACTTTTCTCCTTCTTCTGAAAATTTATTCAAATCAAATTCATATTCAGCCTCTTCGTTTAAATCAAAATCCAATATTGGTATTTCTCCTTCTTCTTCATTGTTGTCAGAAGAGTCTTCCACTATTTCCTCTCTATTGTTGTTCAATGAGTCTTCCATTATTTCTTCTCCATTGTTGTCCAGTGAATCTTCCATTATTTCTTCTTTGTTGTCCAATGAGTCTTCTACTGATTCTTCTTCATGGTTTCCCAATGAATCTTCCATCATTTCTTCTTTCATGAACTATTTTGTTTTTTCATTACATATCTTAGGAACTGTGGCTAAAGAGCTTCCATTTAAAGAGAGAAAATATTGAAACTCTTCCTTAATTTTTTTGAGAAGTGAACCTCTTGAAAACCTCTTCAAATTCCATTGGTGGTAACATGTACTCCTAATATGCACGCAACATTAATCTCAGACATTGAAATTGATAAACCAATTTTAAAATGGTGAAGTAATTATGAGTAAATGTGTAAGTAAAATTAATTAAAAAAGTAAGGGTATAATTGACAAATTACAATCTTATACTCTTAAAATGACAGTTAAATATGAACAAATATTTTTTGCAAAAGTGATACATATAAAAGGTCGGAGGGAGTATGTAGTACCCACCCACATATTAACCGCCCATGTGACTACGGTGTATTAATTACTACATATGTATTAATTACAATCTACTTCTTCCGTTCCTTTTTAAGTGTCACTTTCTTGATAAATTTTTGTTTCTTTTTAATTGTCACTTACAGAATTCAAGGTAGTATTAAATGCATTTTTGTCAAAATTACCCCTATTCAATTATTATAGAGAGAGAAAAAGTAAAATGAATGTAGGATATAATTAAGGGTATTATAGGTAAAATGAGAATTATTGTTTAAAAAGTAACAATAATGATTGACTTTCTTAGTATGTGTAAAAAGTCAAAAAATGACACTTAAAAAGGAACGGATGGAGTATATATGTAATTAATACACAACTTTGCATATACTCCCTCCGTTCCTTTTTAAGTGACATTTTTTGACTTTTCACACCTACCAAGAAAGTTAATCATTATTGTTACTTTTTAAACAATAATTCTCATTTTACCTATGATACCCTTAATTATATCTTATATTCATTTTATTTTTTCTCTCTCTGTAATAGTTATATAGGGACAATTTTGACAAAAGTGCATTTAATACAACCTTGAACTTTGTAAGTCACAATTAAAAAGAAACAAAAATTTATAAAAAAAATGACACTTAAAAAGGAACGGAGAGAGTAGATTGCTTAGATTCTACTTCTTTATCTTTTTCGCATATAGGCTGCTTTGATTCTTCAACCGTGTTCGATTTAACAAGCATATATTCATAAAGGATAGTGAGACATTCATCTTTAGGGATACTGAGACATTCATCTTTACTTAAATTTTCTTCTGCCAAATTAGCATGCCAGGTTGGGATCCCAGCAGGCATTGAAAATGTCTTCATTATAATAGGGTATAAAGAGTTAACGTCGTAATATAATATATTATTTCCTCTAGGCCTATAAACATCAGCATGACCACCATAGTATCCTTTACGAATGAATGTATCTTCTTTAGTATTGGGTATATAGATGGGCCAATTCTCAGGATCGTAATACGAAAGATAGATAGTGCTAGTGATCATAGGACATTAATGGTGTTTCGCAAGATCTTTTATCTGTCATATATATTCTTATATAGGTACATTTGACTTCATCCGATCCGTATATCTCACTTTGTTTTAATATAAGTTTCAGTAAAGGGTCTAACACTATCGTATATCCATATTTTGACTGATTTAGTCTTTACATAGTCTTGATAAGTTTTGAATAATGGTACTTTATATCTGACTGGTTTCTGCAATGCTGAACATAACCATCCTATATTGCAGAGTAAATTCATTAGATTTCTTATTCCCGGAAAAGATGGATTAAAGTAATTAATGATACTAGCAGCTAAACTTAAACATTCCTTTATTGTTAATACTGTTTTATATGTTCAGCTAAATGTGTATTTATTGTATAATAACTCATTATCTGATCTATCAGAGTAGACCATTGTTTTTTATATATTCAATAGCAGAAGGTTTGTTTTCATCAAAAAAGAGTTTTATTAAATTAGGATAATTTTTATATACATCACTTTTATCATTTATATTTTCATAATGCATAGTAATATTCTCAATTCTTAATTGAAGATTTTCTAAATATGAATTATCATTATGAGATATATGTTCTTTTTCTTTCTCTAATAATTCAAATACATAATGGTGATACTTAGATGTTCTACTTGAATCGGTTGTTGTACATTGTATTTCATTAAAATAAGGTTGATTAGGAAGATCCATAATAAAATTATTTATAAATAAGTCGGATTTACTCAATTCAGTTTTCTTTATATCAGGGAAATTACCGTCTTGATCTGGTATAAAACTATTATATGGATTTAATTCATCATATTTTAGAACATTAAATTACTTCTTTATTACAATCAGGATTTAATTTAGGTTTATTATCTTTAACTTTATATTCATCTTTATCTTCATCATCGGTATGAATAAAGACTGAAGGTTCCAAAAATTCATCGCCGATATTAATTTCATCAAAATCATCCGGTGTTAATTCTTCATCGGGTGATATTTGTGAAACAGGTTTTATTTCTGAATCTACATTTCCTTTACTCTTGTTACTTTTTGTACTCTTTGTACTGTTTTTAGGTAAATTTGTCGATTCATTTCTATGAGTATCTATCGAGTCTTCTATCTCAGGAGTGTATATACTATCTAACTTAGGAGTGTCTATAGATACCGGATTATTTTCTTCCATACTATTTTCACACTTAATAACTAAACTCTTAGAATTAGTATTTTCTACTTTAGTATTTATTAACTTCGACTTATAATAAAATTCATTATATATATTATTAATAATTTTATATTCATCACTAATAGAGCCATAATTTATTCGAGAACCACGCGCCACATCAGACCATCTATAACGACTCGTGGCATAATACCATCTTGGACTCGCCCCATAATTCAATCTACACAACTCATCATACAATCTATAACGAGACGACCTATCGTACAATCTATAACAACACGGCTGGGAAATCCTATTAGAGAGAAGTTTGATATTTGTGTTTATCATGAGTTTTTTTCTTTATATTCCAGGTAAATCCACTAGTTTGAATATCTTATGATACTGCCCTACCCAGTGAATCAATATATTGATCCACTCTCTCTAATATACGAATAGACCTACAACAATACTCGTAATAGAAAGAGTTGGACTCTCTGGAATTTTGGTATCACCAAGACCTAGTTATTTACCCTAGAGTGTGATAATGTTGGGAGTGTTTCTTCATCTTAGTGGTACTTGTGTATTGATATTGCTTGATTTTAAAGTCCAAGGGAAAAGTGGATTTTTATATGACATTCTTGTGTATTGGATTGCATCCCATTGATCAGATCTTTTCAACTCTTAACTTTTAAATTATTGCTTAGGATTAGTCCCTTCATCTCCCCCCACTTCTTAAATTTCAAATCTCTCCCTCTTTCCAAAAACTTTCTTTGCTTGTGATTTCTAAACTTGACTTTATTGCAAATTAGAAACTTTGGCCTTATGCCATCGAACTTTTAAACTCTTTTCTTAATCAAACTTGTAAATAAATCTAACCATATTAGGCTTAAAATTTCAAAAGACAAATTGAACTAACACTCATTCAAACTCTTTTAGACCGTTGGTGCCTCTCTTAAATTTACATTTTTGTTAAAAAGTAACTCACTCGCTTTGAAATTGATACCATGAATTACGAGGTTTTGATCCCTCATTTTTATGTTGGTACTAGGCACAAGTCTGAAAGTCTTGTCAAACACAAAAACATAATCAATGAAGTCTTTTCTCATCCCCTCATTTTATTTATTGCAAACATCTTTTTATATCAAAACACATACACACATAAAAAATGGCTCCTTAGGAGTACCTATGACACTTTGGGTGCTAACACCTTTCCTCTGTGTAACCAACCCCCTTACCTATAATCTCTGAATTTTTTTTAGTTTTGATTTGAAAACTTCTTATCTTTGGGTTTTGTTCGTACTTTTTCATTTCCCTTGGAAACAATAAAAAAGTGATGGCAACTCTGGTTTTATTGTTGTTAACTTTATCCATAGATGTTACTGCTACAAATGTGATGCAATCCAATAGACAAGAATGTCATATAGAAACTCATTTTCCTTTGGACTTTAATCAAACAACAAGTTATAAGCAATGAGATGAAGATCAAGGAATCAAATAAAGATAGTCATATCCAAGCAAGCACTCCAATAGCTATCAGTCTTCATTGTCTTCTAATGTATCACGGAAAAGGGAAAAATACGAACAAAACCCAAAAGTAAGAAATTTTCAAATCAAAACTAATAAAATGTCAGAGATTACAGGTAAGGGGGTTGGTTACATAGAGGGAAGGTGTTAGCACCCAAAGTATCCTAGGTACTCCTAGGGAGCCCTTTTTTGTATGCATATGTATTTTGTATAAATTGATGTATACAAACAAATGGAATGAGGGGATGAGAAAAGAATTCATTAATTATACTTTTTGTGTTTGACAAGACCTTCGGACTTATGCCTACGCACCAACAGAAAAATGAGGGATCAAAACCTCGTAGTTCGTGGTATAAATTTCAAAGTGGATGCATTTCTTTTAATCAAAAATTAAGTTTGAAAGGCACAAGGGCCTAAAAATGGTTTGAATACTCTCGGAGAAGATCAATCAACCCCTTCTTAGCATCTGGACACAGTCGAGACCCAATCTTGACTTCCTTCACATCATCCTTGGAACCCAAGTTGACTAGCTCAATCTGCTCTTCAAACGGCTGAATAATCTTTTCATTTTGTTTAAGAAGATGAGACAACTCCCCACTCACTTCTACATCACTTTCCTCCTCGGCCTCAAACACAGGGAATTCAAAATTTGGAGAAGGAGAAGGATCATTATATTCAATAGGGTTAGGAACCAACCTGCATAATGATTTGATATTTTGATTTTAGAGAAGTGGATTTGTGACTAAATATTATGCAGATGGACAATTATATTGTTTATTTATGTTTTTTGGTGATTACCATTTTCAGAATAAAGCAAAAAGTAAAAATAAACATCAAAGATGTGGATGAATAGAATTGATTTTATTTATGATCAATTTAAAATGCCCAAACAATGTTCACTTCTCCCTTAGGCATAAGAGAAGGATTTTTAAAAATATAAAAGAAATTACTTAGATCGATGCAAAACAACAGGAATATCAACGACAATCCAATTGTTGCATGTCCTTCCATGCGTCACAAAGTTGGTGCAGTCTTCCTCTTCACTATCCTCTAGCACAACAGCTAAGTGTTGTTCATTGCCATGAATGAACCCTCCGCTACGGAAGCTAAGTTGCATATCCACAGATCTAACAGCTGATGAGCCCTTCTGGAACCCCAAACTGGTTCTGCCTTTGTTGTCGGAGACCTCTACCATACGCCCCCACTGATCAACGAGACCTTCTTCAACAAACTTTTGAGCATCTTTCAGCGAGGACATAAGTGCCCCAATTCTCTTCTCAGCAGCAATAAATAAGGCTTGGAACGGAGTCCTAACCTCATCCTCAGCTTCCACATACAAAAAAGATGACAGATGGCTAACCAACTGCGCCTTCTCTCCTCCCACAATCACTAGCTTGCCATTCTTGACAAATTTGAGCTTCTGGTGCAGAGTGGAGGTAACAGCTCCTGCCTCATGAATCCATGGCCTTCCCAATAAACAACTGTAGGCCGGGTGGATATCCATTACTTGAAAAGTAATATGAAAATCACTCGGACATATCTTGACTAGAAGGTCCACTTCACCAATAACTGTTGATTCTAAGTGTTGGCAGCAATTTTGGTAAAACAAAGAGTGTTCACAAGATATTATGTGTGATGTCTTAACATGAGATATCCTATGTATCTGCTGGAGTTCAAGAACATGTTCATGCAGGATTGTTTCAGAATGCCACATACAATTCCATGGCTTCTGATATTGGATGTACCTGCTGGAGCTTAAATGAAAGACATGTTCATTCAGGATTATTTCAGATGACATACACAAGGTCATGGCATCTGATATGGTTGTACCTGCTGGAAGTTATAAAAGGAATTATTGGATTATGCAGGATTTTTCCAGGATGTCAGACCCGATGTCATGACATCCTGTACACAGAACATTCAGTATGAATGTCTGGTGTTTTGTGATTGCACAATTAATGGCAATCTTTGTATGATTGAAGATCTGATTAGCTGGCGCATTCAATCATGGATTACAACCTGATTTACTTATTTTCCAAGGAGATCTAACCAGCTGTTATAAAAAGATTTGATTGGAAAATAGATTTAGGGTTTTCAAGATGTCCAAGCCCAGCTAAAAGCTTATATAAAAAGGGACTTAGAAAACCTGTTTGAACACACAACCAATACTGAGCGAAATATAGAAAGAGAGTTAGGGTTTGTGTTTGTTTAGTCGTAAGACTTATAAGCCATTCAAGTCATCTTTTGATGATTGAATTGGACTGATTTGTGGTTGTAATTTGTCACTCTAAAGATGTTAAGCAAGAGTGTGTGTCTACTTGATCAAAGTTGTGAAGGAAGATCAAGTGTGTGTCTTCTTGATCAAAGTTGTGAAGCAAGATCAAGAGTGTGTCTTCTTGATTGAAACTGTGAAGTAAAATCAAGAGTGTGTTATTGAAAAGTATTTTCTTTTCTCAATGGATTGTTGTTTAAGATCACAGGAGTGATTGTAGGGAAGTGAGTGGGTTCTCATATCTAAGAGTGCTTAGGTAGAAATTGCATGGGTAGAGATTAGATGAGAAAGACTGTAACTTGTTGAAGTGTACAGAGAGTCTTTGAACTAATTCTATTTTAGTGAATTTCCTTCCTGGCTTGGTAGCCCCCAGACGTAGGTGAGTTGCACCGAACTGGGTTAACAATTGCTTGTGTCATTTTCTTTACCATTCTGTATCTTTCTTATGTTTGTGTAACTCAGATATTAGTGTCGTGACATTACCTTCGATATCTCATATCTGATTACCAGAATTTCAATTGGTTACAGAGCAGGCATCCTGCTCTGGTTCGGGGTGAGATCTAGGGACAATACTTTCTGGTACAATAGAGAGAGATGGAGGATCTGTTCATAGGCCACCAATTTTGGATGGTTCTAACTATGACTATTGGAAACCTCGAATGGTAGCTTTTCTGAAATCTCTTGATAATAAGGCTTGGAAAGTTGTGTTAACAGGTTGGGTGCATCCTGTCATTACTAAAGAAGGAGAAGCCACTACTGAGAAGAAGCCTGAAGAACAATCGTCCAAGGAGGAGGATGATCTTGCTCTTGGAAACTCTAAAGCTTTGAATGCAATATTCAATGGGGTAGACAAGAATATTTTCAGGCTGGTAAACAACTGTGAAGTGGCCAAAGATGCTTGGGACATTCTCAAGACTAGTCATGAAGGCACCTCTAGGGTAAAGATGTCTAGACTTCAGCTGCTCACCTCCAAGTTTGAAAACTTAAGGATGAAAGAAGATGAAAACATTCATGAATTTTACATGAGTATCATTGAAATTGTTAATGCTTTAGGAGCCCTGGGAGAGAAGATGACAGATGAAAAACTGGTAAGGAAAATACTCAGGTCACTCCCTAAGAGATTTGCAATGAAGGTGACTGCCATAGAAGAGTCTCAAGACATTTCCAACATGAGGGTAGATGAGCTAATTGGTTCCCTCCAAACCTTTGAGATGGGATTGAATGATGGAACTGAAAAGAAAACCAAAAGCATTGCCTTCATATCAAACACAGAAGAGGAAAACAGTCAAGATGTGGATGAAGAGTGGGCCAATGAAGTTGCAATGTTGGGGAGACAGTTCAACAGATCATTAAAGAAAATGGATGTAAGATCCAAGGCAAATGTCAAGAACATCTCATCTGACATCAACAATGGAAGAAGAGCAAGGTCAGATGAGAAATCCAAAGAAGGAATAGAAGTAAAGTGCTATGAATGTGATGGGTATAGACACATTAGAACTGAATGTGGAACCTATCTCAAGAAGTAGAAGATGAGTCTTGCTGCCACCTGGTCAGATGAGAGTGATACAAAAGAGGTTGTAAATCTGATGACTGCATTAACAGGAAAATGGGGTTCTGATGAAGACTCAAGTGATGAAGAAGTGACCTTTGAAGCATTGGCCTCCACCTACAGAAAGCTGTGTCACAAAAGTGTAGAGCTGTGTAAACAGGTTGAAAGCCAGAAGAAAGGGATAACTCAACTTGAGAATGAGAAGGGAGAACAATTGGAAACCATCTCCAAATTGAGAACAGAAGTTGTGGCTCTGAAGGTCAAGCTAGATGAAAGTCAACAACTTGAAAGCCAGAAGATAGTACAGCTAGAGAATGAAAAGGCAGAACATGTGGAAACCATCTCCAAGCTAAAAACTGAAGCTATGCTCTTAAACTCAAAACTAGAAGAGATAACCAAGTATGTAAGGATGTTTAACAATGGATCTGACTCCTTAGATAAGATTCTCCAAACTGGACGAATCACAGGAGCCAAATCTGGAATAGGGTACCATAAATATAAGGTTGAGAGCAGTTGCACTAGTTGCAAACCTCAAGCTAAACCTAAATGCAGCAATAGTAAGAGCAATTCTGAGATGTCACATCATATGTCACATCATCAGAAGAGAAAACAGCAGAAAGGCAAACACCAAAGATGGAGATGTCATTACTGTGGGAAAGTTGGTTACTTAAAGTCCTTCTGCTATAAGTTGTATGGTTACCCTACCCCTGTTCATCAACAGACTCACTATCAACCCAGACCCAAACAGCACAAGCCTATCAACAAGAAGCAATGGGTTCCTAAGACTAATGTTACAAGTCTAATAGCTCACATTCCCCTCAAAGAAGAGTGGTATTTTGATAGTGGATGTTCTAGACACATGACTGGAAACTCAGACTTGATAACTGATCTTCACCCTCATGACATAAGCCATGTAACCTTTGGTGATGGAGCAAAGGGTGAAATTAAGGGGATAGGCAAGCTTAAGTGTCCTGGAGCTCCTAAACTTGACAATATTTTACTAGTCAAGGGCTTGACTTCTAATCTAATAAGCATCAGTCCGCTAGGGGATAAAGGTCTGAATGTCATCTTCACTAAAACTGAATGTCTAATTATTAACAAAGACAGTGAAGTAATTGTGGAAGGAAGCAGGACCAAAGACAACTGTTACATGTGGACCTCTCAAATGGATGACTCCTCTAAGATGAGTACAATTACTAAAAGAACCTTTAAGGGTGATGAAAGACAAGTCTATAGGAAATGTCAGACAAAGATGTTACACCAGAAGCTAAGACCTAACCTCAAGAAAGAGAAGGTCCTGATGGCCCAAACATCTGAAAAAGGGGAATATGTGACTGGTTATATGCAATCTGAAATTAGTGAGAGCTTTGTTGGAACTGGGCCACAAGGGACTATGTGTGCAAGGAACAATGTAAAGAAGATTGAGATGGAAAGTGAAAAGACACCTGCTCCTACACATTTGAAAAATGAAACTGATGTTTATGACGAAAATATATCAGATGAAAGCAGCAATTCTCAACTGGGTTGTGTAGCGGTGTATTCGTCGCTATATGATTTATTGATTAAACCATAAGCAAAGCATACAATGAATTTGAGTCGCCACCGCACTTTTATTTATCCAAAGGACTGGCTAAAAAGCGAACAAAAGCCTAAGAAGTTTTACGCGTAGAAAACTAATAAAAAGATCAGAGAGTCTGGGTAAGGGGTAAATTACGCAATGGGAAGGTGTTAGGCACCCACTACGTCCTAGGTACTCCTAGGGAGCCCTTTTCACACTTGTTGTATAAAATTATTATTTGTTATGAAATATTTATTGTGCAAACATGATTGGGATGATGAGAAAAGAATATACAATTTTTATTGTTTTTGTGTTCGAACGGATGAACCCGTTGCCTACGTACCTTCCATCAAAGGTAAGGATCAAAACGCCGTAGTTCGGCTAAAAGATTTCCCAAAAGTTAGTGAGTTCAATTTTAAACAATAGCACTGAGGCTCTTCATTATCAATGGGAGACAACTCGACCAAGACCAACATCCACCATGCGAGGATAGCTTCGACGTACTAGAGGGGGTTAGCCCTGTTTTCAGTACGGAAGTCTTATAGTCGACTCACTAAGGATAGGGTGAGGTTTACATCAACCACAATGATAATTGAAACCTATGGCTAATGTGAAAAGATTAACAATGGACAAAGCCAAAACAATTGAATGTGTGAAGTTAATTGATTGTGATTGTGAAAGTAGAGTCAAAGTATGATTAAGATTGAATCAAAAGAAGTATTATGAAATGGAGTTTGAAAAAAAGTCAAGGACTTGGGGTCCAGGTTTTTAATTTAAAAGCATGAAGATGTTTGCACAATATCTATCTCAAGTTTGAAAGTAATGTGTGAAAAGGTTTAGGACATAATGGGAATGAATGGATGAAGATGGATTGTAAAACTTCTTAGAAGGTTCACCTCTTGAAATCATATAGAAGATGATTCAAGTGTGTCCTTTGGAATAGGCAATGAGTAATAACAAAATAAGCAAACAAGTGATACCGGATGCCACTCAATGGTCTTACTCCAATCTCACAAACAAAAAGCGGATACCGGATACCAATAGATGGATTTACACCAATCTCCTAAAACAGAAATGGATATCAGAGGCCACCCTATGGACTTATACCAATCTCCTTAACAAAGAAACAAACAAGTGGATACCGGATGCCAATCTATCTGGACTTATACCAATCTCCAACAAAGGAAGCAAACACTTGGATGTCAGATGCCAATCTATCTGGGCTTACTCTAACCTCCAACATATGATCATATGAATACAAATGCCAAATTACACGGACTTACAATTGTATCCTCACATACAACCAAACAATGCAACATATGATCATAGGAAAGCAAATGCCAACTTACAGGGACTTACAATTGCATCCTCACATACAATCAAACAAATGCATCAAGCAAAGAGATGATGAGTGGCCAATGTGATGGTCTTATACTCACTTCCATATCATAGGAACAATGGCCAATGAATGGTCTTACAATCGTCCTCAATGGGAAAACAACAAAGATATGTCACAGAGACAAATGAAATGATCATGCACTAATGAGCAATTAATGATGATAAATGCACAAAGTATGCAAGCGGACATGTGTATATGAGATAAGCAATCAATCAATGAAGTCATTCAGCACACACTATAACCAAACAATCAGGCTCATACAAGAGGGTTAGGCATTGAAGCCAACTGGAATAGGGTTAATAGTGCTCTTAACCTTGCCATTGAGGGGCTAAGGTGAAGCAGATGAAAAGATATGAGGGGTGTGCCTCATTGCTCTTATCCCTGGTCAGGCAGAGCATTTGAATATCAGAAGGTGTGGGAGTTCAGAAAGTAGGAACTCTCTCCACAGATTATTGACTCGATAGATCTTGGGTTTGGATCTCAATGCTACAACCATGTAATGGGAGCAAGGAGAAGACTCACAGAATAGTAGGAGATAGGTTGCATATCTCTTTGATCTACCAATTGCCTTATTCAAAGGACTTTTCCTGCTTGGGACAAATGTAAACACACACAAGCATTGCCTCTTAAGGAGGACTTTAGACAGTTGCCTGGCCAAGTAACAGGCCAGGTCTTCCAGACTACATGAAGAAAAGGGATTATACCTCAATGCAAATTGCTATAAAGCAAAGCAAAGCAAGTTCTTAAAGAACTAAGCAACTAAAGGTACCTGAAATAGTCAAACAGAATCAGTACACAACTCAAAGTCAAAGTAAAAGGAGATAGAAATCAACAGTTAACATAATCAGATAAATGTGCAAAGCACAAGACTCAAGGCTTGTGAGCCAAGCAACCTACAAAACAAACATGTTAGTCATGATAAACAATCAAGCTCAAACAATTTGTATTGGTCTCTTTGAAGCATTTGTTGCTTAACCTGAAAACATGAACTCAAACATGAGCAACAGGACCACTAGGACAAGCCTAGGGTCAAAAAGGGATGAGAAAGTCAAAACAGTAAATGAAATTCAACCAAAATCAAGTTTAAACAATCAAGAAGCAAACTCAATTGGTTCCACATTCATATCATTCATCATCATGATTTCATAAGCAAATTAGGTCAAGGCATGGCATATGGAAGCTCATAGAAGTCAACAGCAAGACTTAACTCAAAACCAATCATAAACAATTCAATAAATCATCAAATAATTCATGGTCAATCATAATCCATAACATGACATGCATATAAAATTTCAGCTCATTTGGATCAAAGGAAATTGGTCAATGAAAATCAGAAAGGCAAGGCAAGTTTAAGCATGCTCAAAGAAGTCAACCAAACATGTACCAACTTCAAAAAATCATAAATCAGTGATAACATATGAGAAATGAATGGGATCAAAACCATGGCAAAGCTTAAGATGTCTACTAATCACATGTCAAATTTCAAGTTTATCCAATAAAGTATGAGAATTTCACAAATGAAATGGGAACATGTGTCACAAAAAGTCAACATATGACTAAACAGGGGAGAAAATCTCAAACAATTAGGAAATGCCATCAATAATTCCCAGAAAATTCACATGTAAACTAGACATTCAAGAGTACATTCATGCAAAAATTCACATCAATTGGAGTTCAAGAAGCATGGTATTGAAAATCATGAAGTTGCACATCAATGGTGTGACACAAATTGTCACACCCTAATTCAAAAAATCATAACTCACAATCCAGAAATGATAAATTCATAAACTCTACACCAAAATCACCATGAATTTGTCTAGTTTAAGCACAAAAAATTTCAAAGCCATTGGACAAAGCATCATTATTTCACAAATGTTTTGGCAAAGTGTACAAAATATGAGCACATGTCACAAACCCTAGCACCATTTAAAATTCGCTCATGCAAAAAATCTGGAAAATACATGATAAATAAGTAGAGATCAAGCAGAGCATTTAGCAAAAAATCTCATGAAATTTGGATTAAAAATGGATGAGCTATGAATTTTGCAAGTTGTTGTAACAAAATGAAATGAATATTGAAGAAATAATATGATTTAAATAAAAATTAATCCGGCAATGGCATATTTGTAAATATGGGGGAGGTTAAATGAAATGCTGCGTAGCGTTTGGAGAGGTGGCAACCAGGCATTGGACATGGGCGATGTAACAGGACAATTCCATGCAAGACAAAAAAATACAGCAAGCCAAAACGAGAACAACATGAATTCTGGGCATGGACTTAGGGTTTGTCTACTGTTCATCATCATCAACATCGAAATGAAAAATTTTGCCCAGAAAATGGAATTGAGCATGGAAATCGAATCAGTAAACAACACACAATCCAAATCCAGGCTTGGTTTTCAATAATTCGAGCTAAACATCATGAATCAAACAAAAACATATTCAACTATCAAACTTTAGATCCATGTAACTTTCAGCATACTTAACCATTCAACACGATTCAAAGTGCAAAATAATCAGCAAGGCAAACTCTACACAAAGCATAGCAACATTTTGAGAATAATGAGATTCGAAACCTTACTTGATTTTGAAGGTAATGATGAAACAGTTGGGATTTGGTCGTGTAAGCTCAAAACAGCTGCTCAAAATTGCTTTAGATGATGAATGAACAAAGTCCTTTAGCTCAACAATCCTCAAGAAAGCTCTACTCATGATCTGCCATGGGAGGAGGTTGATGAAACAGAGCTGGAAAACTTGCTTACAGTCGTGGAACAAAGCTTGCAATGAGCTCACAAATGATGATGGGTGATGAGGCAACTGACCAAGGCTCGAGTGCTTTGCAGTTTTTCAAGAAAAGTTCAAAATGCAAAAATGAGAAATTGAGAGAACAAGGTTTTTTTTCTGTTTGAATCGTGGCTGCTGCTAGGGTTTTTCTCTGCAGAAGAAATGAAATATATACTGTGTTTATTGCTAAGTGTTTTGGTTAGTGAGTGGTAATTAAGGTTAGCTTGAAAATGAAGTGTTTTGGCAATTTTGATCAATTTCACTTAAGTGACAAAGGCAAGGCTTACAGCTGCGAAATTGGGCCTCTAACATGTCCAAAATGCAATTTCAGAACATTTTCAATTGGTAGGAGGTGTTGGAATTGGTTAATTTGGAAATTCACTTTTTCACCTCTCTTGAAATTAATTCATGCCATTCCAAAAAGGCCATTTTGATTTGTGAAGTTTTGGTGAATGATGATGACATATTTGGATAGAGGGCATCAAATGTGACTTGTAGCAAAAAACCCCACCCAATTTGGCCAAATGGTTTGGAAGATATGGCCTTTTGAAGTTCAAATATTTTTGAGAATGATTTGATCATAACTTTCCAACCATAAATGGGAATTGAGTGTTCTTGGACTTTTTGGAAATGGGAGAACAAGATCTTCAACTTTCATGTTGGGCAAAAATTCATTTGAAGCTTGTATGATGATGTAAGTTAAGGATCAAGAAGTTTCCATTTTTGGCAAATTCCAATTACAGGTCAACTTTCTATTTTTGGAAATTTCTTGTTTGACTTTATTTTCTTCACTGTGGATGCTTAACATGTTATATGAGGCTTGTATGGACATGAATGAGACCTCTCAGACCAATTCCCATCATCAAATCACTGATTAAATGGACAGTTGACCAACAGTTGACTTTCTAGGGTTTTGCTTGACTGAACCATGTTCTGATGAATTCCAAGCCCCTACCACATGATATCTTGATCCAAAATGATGTCACAACTCATGTGAACTCTTGATGATTGATCATGGTGCCCAAATTCTGCAAGAATGGCCACCATCCATCTCAATGACTGACTTTAACTGATTTGACCTAATTTGCTTCATCTGCAAGTAACATGGTTAGAATGACAATATTTTTGTACTTTTGGTTAGTAAACATATGAAAAGCAAAGATATACAAATGCAAAACATGCTTGGTGATCAAGAACCACACTCACAAGGTGCCCCACCCACTAGGAGGGAAGCTAGGGCATGCAATGATCCTTGAGGCCATGATATGATATGATATGGGCCATGAGGGATCTTAGGGCCAAAATTGGGGTCTTACAGGTTGGATGAAACTACTAATAATTGTGTACAATGTCACACACGATGTCACGACATTATATTATGACAACTTGTATGGTGCAATTATGTCCAAAAATCATATTCAGCACAGCTGGACCAAGTACATTATTTGCTGTCATCACTCAATTAGAAAATATGTGGAAAACAAACTCATAGTTCTACAGCATGAAATGCAACCAACTGACAAGGCTGCAAGGGATTTGTATGATGTCCAACTTAAATATGAAAGGGGGAAATTATGGACTTGGTTTCTTGAGAAAATATGGCAATTAATGTGGAGTGGAAAAGGTAACAAAAATATTATCTGCCCAATGAAAAGAAAAAGCCACATTAATAATGAACCATCACCTAGTATTGGAAATAGTATCTATTTCATTTGCACGCTCTGCCTGAACACAACTCTTTCCATCTTCATCAAACTACTTAGAGAACCTCTGCTAGGGCAAAGAAATTTTCCGCAAAAGTTCAACAACATGTCTCAACATCCATCATCATCTAGCTCAAAACCCCTTCATACAAGAACTCCCTCCATGGAGTTTCTAGATGAAGATTTGATGGATGTGACTCCTCTGCGTATGATACCAGGTGACGTCCCAGGCCCCTCTTCCATGGCTGGAGCTAAGCAAGGTAACATTCCTGAAAAATCTCCTGATAAAGAGGACATGTACTATACTGATCGCACCATAAGAAACCTAGTTACTAGGATCCTGAATGAAGAACATGGAGTCAAGGATATTTTTACCCCTCTGTCCAGAAGGGATCCTTCTCCTGAGGTGGAAACCCAAGCTGAGAAAGATGATGACTCATCTAAGACAGAAAAGGAAGTAGCTGCTGAGGGACTATGTTCTCTTGGAAACAATTTACCTAGCAATAAACCAGCTAGCATGTCTCCTGATACTGCTGAGGATATTATTGATTTGGAGGGAGAAAGTTCTGAGGAAGAAGATGACACTTTGGTCAATCTTGTGAAAACAAGTGTAGCTAATAAACTGAGAAAAAGGAAGAGTATGGCTGAGATAAGGACATCTAGTAGAGAGAAAAAGGTTGCTGGTATAGGTCCCTCCAAGTCTTGGAGTAAAGTAGAGGTCAGGAAGAGGAAAGAAAGTGAGAGCTCTGAAACTGATGAGGATGTCGAAGACGATGTCCCAGACATCTCCCCTGTTAAAAGGCAGGCTGTGAAGAAATCTCCACACAAAGTGGCTGCTGTGCATCTAGACAATATCTCTTTTCACGTAGAAGATGGTGCTGCCAAATGAAAGTTTGTCATTTAGAGAAGGGTAGCGGTTGAAAGAGAATTGGGAAAAAAGGCTGTTGAAGTAAAGGAAGTCATGGAGTTAATTAAGACATCTGGTCTTATGAAAACTGTGACTACTCTACCCCAGTGCTGTGAGGGGTTAGTAAAAGAATTCATTATGAACATCCCTAAGGAGATTTATGAAAGGAGCAGCAGGGAGTTCTGCAAAGTTTTTGTAAGGGGTAAGTGTGTGAAATTTTCACCAACCATAATCAACAAGTTCCTTGGGAGAGGAACTGATGGAGGAGTAGATCTAGAGACCACAGACAATGAGGTATGTAGGATTATTACAGTTGGCCAAGTTAAGGAATGGCCTAGTAGGAAACACCTATCAGCTAGTAAACTAACTGTCAAATATGCCATCTTGCACAAGATTGGTTCAGCAAATTGGGTACCTACTAATCATATCTCTACCATCTCCATTATTCTTGGAAGAATCATTCATGCAATTGGAACCAAGATAAACTATGATTTTGGAAAGTTTTTGTTTGACCAAACCATTATACATGCCTCCACAAATGCTGTGAAGTTGCCCATTGCCTTCCCATCCATTACTTGTGGCATTATCCTGAGCCAACAACCAGGCATCCTGAGTACAAGTGACATTCCAAACAGGAGAAAGTCCCCTCTATCAATTCACTATAAGATTTTTGAGGGAAGTCATGTCAATGATGTTGTCATGACATCTGCCAGAAGGGAGCCTGCATCTCAAGGGAACTTGATTGATCAACTAAAAGAAACCTGCAAGGAATTGGATAATGGTATAAGGATGGTCAAAGCAAGAAAAGAAGCATTGGAAGTTCTTATTTGTAGTCTGGAAAAAGAAGAAATGGAGAAGGCTGCTAAGAATTCAGATGCAAAAGCACAATCCAGTGGCAGCTCTGAAAGCTCTGAAGGCTCTGAAGGTGAAGGTGAAGGTGATACTTCTTCTTCTGATTGATGGTTTCCCCCCCCCCCCTCCTTTTTGTATGGAAGACTAAAGATTGTGTGAGAGGTGTTGTGTGGCTGTTATGACTGTTGCTGTTCTGGTGCTGCTATTTGGAAGACTGAAGTTTTATGGTTTTTTAATTGTGTATTTTGTGGCAATCCTCATTGATTCCTGTTTTGTAATATTTAGGGCTCCTAATGAGTTCCTTGGATTTATTCATTATCTTAGCTATCACAGCTGTGTATAATGATGGTTTGTACTGCTTAAACTGTTATGTTTTAACATGTTTGATGTTATAACATTTGTCCTGACATTCTCTGATAGACTAATTGACATTTATTTTGTCTAATTGGTCACCTTTGGTCAATTTTGACTAAAAAGGGGGAGAAGTGTTAATGTGGAATGTGGAAGCATTTGTGGAGTTGTAAGATGTATGTAGCTGAATTGAAGGACATCTATTATTGAAGGAAGTGCACAGGTGTTAAAACAGAATGGTGTTCTGTTTACAAATGTCAAAGAGGATGTCTGATATAGTGCACAGGTGTTGATGCTGAAGCAGTTGTCAGAATGACATTCTGGCTGGTACAAGTGTTGTGATTACAGTAGCTGTTATGTTCATGGAGGTAGTATGTAGTATGCACAGATTTAGGGGGAGAAGGAGTACCCTTGTGCATTTGTGTGTCTTCTTAGTTGCATCCATAACTAGTAATTCTGTTTTTGTTGCACAAATTTAGGGGGAGGAGAAGTACCCTTGTGCATGTGTGTATTACTAGTAACTATAAGCTAGTAATTATGTTGCTTTTGCTGCTGTTTAAACTACTGTTATGTTGTTTAACTAATGATAGTTTTCTTGTGAACAAAAAGGACATCTATATGTTTTAGCCAAAATTTTCCAAAGGGGGAGTTTGTTGATTCTAAGTGCTGGCAACAATTTTGGTAAAACAAAGAGTGTTCACAAGATGTTATGTATGATGTCTTAACATGAGATATCCTATGTACCTGCTGGAGTTCAAGAACATGTTCATGCAGGATTGTTTCAGAATGCCACATACAATTCCATGGCTTCTGATATTGGATGTACCTGCTGGAGCTTAAATGAAAGACATGTTCATGCAGGATTATTTCAGATGACATACACAAGGTCATGGCATCTGATATGGTTGTACCTGCTGGAAGTTATAAAAGGAATTATTGGATTATGCAGGATTTTTCCAGGATGTCAGACCCGTTGTCATGACATCCTGTACACAGAACATTCAGTATGAATGTCTGGTTTTTTGTGATTGCACAATTAATGGCAATCTTTGTATGATTGAAGATCTGATTAGCTGGCGCATTCAATCATGGATTACAACCTGATTTACTTATTTTCCAAGGAGATCTAACCAGCTGTTATAAAAAGATTTGATTGGAAAATAGATTTAGGGTTTTTAAGATGTCAAAGCCCAGCTGAAAGCTTCTATAAAAAGGGACTTAGAAAACCTGTTTGAACACACAACCAATACTGAGCGAAATATAGAGAGAGAGTTATGGTTTGTGTCTGTTTAGTCGTAAGACTTGTAAGCCATTCAAGTCATCTTTTGATGATTGAATTGGCCTGATTTGTGGTTGTAATTTGTCACTCTAAAGATGTTAAGCAAGAGTGTGTGTCTACTTGATCAAAGCTGTGAAGCAAGATCAAGTGTGTGTCTTCTGGATCAAAGCTGTGAAGCAAGATCAAAAGTGTGTCTTCTTTATTGAAACTGTGAAGTAAAGTCAAGAATGTGTTATTCAAAAGTATTTTCTTTTCTCAAGGGATTGTTGTTTAAGATCACAAGAGTGATTGTAGGGAAGTGAGTGGGTTCTCATATCTAAGAGTGCTTAGGTAGAAATTGCACGGGTAGAGATTAGGTGAGAAAGACTGTAACTTGTTGAAGTGTACGGAGAGTCTTTGAACTAATTTTATTTTAGTGAATTTGCTTCCTGGCTTGGTAGCCCCTAAACGTAGGTGAGTTGCACCGAATTGGGTTAACAATTGCATGTGTCATTTGCTTTACCATTTTGTATCTTTCTTCTGTTTGTGTAACTCAGATATTAGTGTCGTGACATTACCTTCGACATCTCATATCTGATACCAGAATTTCAATAACCGTTTTGTGCGGGCCATCAAAGGCTTTGACAATTATCCCATTATATCTCATGGTAGCTCCTTGGTAAAATAGCCTTGACAATGTTGACTTCGGAAGCATATTGAGTGACGAACGGGTGTCAACTAGTGTAGCACCTCAAATTTGCACCTATCATTGTACATACCATTTCATATTAGGTCATAGCATATCATGATACATTGCATAGCATTGCATTGTCCCCAGTTGCCTCAAGAGCAAGCAAGCAAGAAATTAGGTCAAACTGATCAGGAGATCAGTCAACCAATCAAGCAAAGGTGTTTCTCAAGGAGAAAAGGCCCTAGGGTTTGTCCAAAAAGTTCACATGACTTGGAGGTCCATTTGAAGTGTTCAAGTCAAGGGTTGGATGTTCAGAAGCCATCAGTCAGTGCACAGACAGTCCAAAACCCTAGAAAGTCAAAGTTGGTCAACTGTGGTTGATTCTATGGTTTTGATGGATGGAAATGGTTTGAGAGAGCTTATTCATGTCCTAATAGGCCTCATGTGTCATGGCAATCAACATCATTGAGGAATTTGAAGCCAATCAGAAAATTTCCAAAAATAGAAAGTGGACCTGTAATTTTAACTGCCAAAAATGGAAACTTCTTGATCCTCAACTTGCATCATGATACAAGCTTCAAATGAATTTTTGCCCAACATGAAAGTTGAAGATCTTGTTCTCCCATTTTCAAAAAGTCCAAGAACTCTCAATTCCCATGCATGGTTGTCAAGATATGATCAATTCAATTTCACAAATTTTTGAACTTCAACAAGCCATATCTCATGAACCATAAGGCAAAATTTGGTGGGGTTTTTTCCTACAAACCACATTTTTCCTCCTCTTTCCAAAAATGTAAACATCATGTACCAAAACCTTGCCAATCAAAATGGCATTTTTTGACCTTTTGCATTTAAAATTCAAGTTTGACTCAAGTTTGACTTTTTGATTTAAACACTTTTGACACAATTGGCCAATTGGGATTCATTTTAAATGGTATTTGCAACATGTTCCAAGCTTAAAATCATGCTCATGCTTTCATCATATCACCATTTTGTGCATAGGTGCAAAATTGGCAAATGATGCATTTTGATTCATGTGAGTGAAACAAGTTAACCTTTCCTTGAACAAACTTAAAACAGATGGATTAAAGGACATTTGCTGCCTGTACCAAGCCCAAATTCGTGACAGACTACACCTCCTTTTTCACTTGTGCAAGAATTAGCAAAATTGTAATTGGTCATTTTGAGCTAAGCAAGATTAATCATTTCATTAAGCCATGCTAAACAGGGATATTTAAGCTCATTTTCTGTCAGATTTCAACCCTAGACACAGCAGCCACACAACAGAAAATACTCTCTTCTCTCATCTTGCATTTTGCTCGATTTGATTTTTCTGCTAAAAAGCTTCAAGCACCACGAGCCTTTCTACTTTGTTCCTTCATCTGGACACCCTGTGGAACCTCTTTCGAGCACAGCTCATCACCTGCACAACATTTTCAACTCTGTTTTCCTCGACCACTCTTCCATGGTAGTTGGGATTTAAAGTTGAATGGAGCAAGTTTGAGCTCAAATAACTTCATCATCCATCACTTGGAGCTTGGACCTTTGACTGTTTGAGCTGACAGCATTCAAAACATCACTGCATCTCAACTTTTCTGCAGAAATCAAGTAAATTTCGACCTCTTTATTTTGTTAAATTGTTGCATGTTTTGGAAAGATCTTTGGATGCTGAATTCACTGATAGCTTTAGTTTTGAGAATGGCTGACTCTATGAAAGTTATGTTGGTTTGAAAGTTAATGCTCGATTTTGTTTTTGTTTGTTTCTTCGTGAGTAGTTGGATTTAGTGATTATGAGTCATGTATTGTTGGTGTGTGATGTTGGCTGGTTAGAATAGTGCATTCATTTCTCATTTCTGGAAAATTTTCGATTTGAGCTTGTTAAGGATGATGAAGATCATACTGTGTTTAAACTTTTGCTCTGCCCAGAAATTTCTCATGATCATGTTTGGTTTGTCGATTAGTTGATGTTGCATAATGATGTTGCTTCATGGCCATGCTAGATTGTTGATGCTGGTTACGTTTTTGTTCATGTCGATGGATGGTGTTGTTTGAAAATGAGCTGATGTTGTTGCTGTTTCTTAAACCCTAAGTCTCTTTTTTAAAACCCAGAAAGTTGAATGATGATTGGCTGTTGTTGCTTCTGTCACTATTCCATTGAAATGAGCTAATAGAAACATTTCCCGTGCCCATCTAAAACACAGCCGTTTTGTTAAGTGGCGCGCTATATTACAAATATGCCACTGGTCAACCCCTGTTTGACCATTCATTCATGTTTTTTGCTCATGTTATTCCAAGTTCATCACTCCACTTCCATAATTCATATTTAATTCATCTCAACTCCAAAAATTATGGGATTTTTTGCATTGTGACCTGTTGGATGTCTAGTTTTTTACCATGATTTTTAATAATTTTTCTGATCATTGGATTTTAATTGGCTCTAGGGTTTGTGTTATGTGACCAAAAATTGTACCCTTTGCCATTTCAATTGTGAAATACTCATGTTGCATCTTTTGGTTCTGCAATTTTTTGTGGTAAAACTAGACTCATTCACCTTTGTTTCCATATAAAGTTTGTGCATTTATCATATGTGGTTTGTGTGATATGATTTTTTGAAGTAAGGTGTTATATTTGGTGTCACAACATGAATGTGCATTTTCATGAATTTTGTTAACTTGCTTCCTGGCCTCCAATTGACCCCAAATTTTGCATGAACCTCATTTCATATGTCTAGTTTGTGTATGAATTTTCTTGAATTTAATCATGCTGTTTCCTATTTGTTTGTGAATTTCCTTCCCTGCCTAGTCAAATGTTGACTTTTTGTGCTACACATTGCCATATCCTTTGGGAAATTCTCATACCATATTATATGATCATGAAATTTCATATGTGATAACTAGACATATTGAGCTTTGCATTGGTGTTAATCTCATTCATTTCTCATCTGTTTTCAATTTGTTATGATTTTTTGAAGTTGACCCATGTTTGTTGACTTTCATTGTGCTTACTTGAAATTATTTTGACTTCTTGATTTTAATTGACTGCCTTCCTCTCATCCAAATGCAATGAAATTTGACATGCTTGCCATGATAGATGTTAGGATTGAATGTGATTTATTTGATAATTTTTGGGATTGTTTGGGTTGACTTTTGAATGAAGTCTTGCTGTTGACTTCTATATGCTTTCCTTTGCCATGCTTTGCATTCTTTTGTGTATGAAATGACAATGATGCATGATTTGGTTGTGAATCCAATTGAGGTAGCTTCTTAAATGTTTGAACATGAATTGGGTTGACTTTTCTTTGCTGTTTTGACCTTTTCTTTCATCCTTGACCCTAGGCTAGTCCTAGTGGTCTTTTGGACTTACAATTGAGTTAATGTTTCAGGTTAAGCACCAATGCTTCAAAGATCATACAAATGTGATTGAGTGTGGTTACATATCATATGCTAACCTTTGTTTTGTAGGTTTGACTCATGTGTTTGAGTCTTGTGCTTTGCACAATTGATCATCTGTTTTGTCTGTGGATTCAATTCCTTTTGCTTTGACTTGTGAAATGTTTACTGATTAGTTTGACTCTTTCAGGTACCCTTAGTTGCTTAAGTTCTCTGAACTTGCTTTGCTTTGCTTTTTAGCAACTTGCTTGAGGTATAATCTCTTTTACTTCATGTAGTCTGGAGACCCGGCCTGTTATTTGGCCGGGCAAACTGTCTGAAGTCCTCCTTAAGAGGCAATGCTTGTGTATGTTTAATTTGTCCTTGTACAGAGTCAAAGACCTCCTAAGTGAAGAGGCAATTGGCAGAACCAAGGGATAAGCAATCTATCCCCTGCTATTCAGTGTGTCTTCTGTCTTGCTCACACCACTGTGTTGATGCATTTCAGATAAAAACCCAAGATCTTGTGCAATTGCACAGTTGAGTCAGTATCAAATGTGTAGAAGGGTTCCCACTTTCTGAACCCACACATTCTTGTCAAATGCTCTCCCAGGTCAGGGATAGAAGCAATGAGGCACACCCCTCATCTCCTTTCATCCGCTTCACCTTAGCCCCTCAATGGCAAGGTTAAGAGCAACACTCACCCCATTCCAGAGGTTTGTTTGTTGAGGTTGATATGACCCCTCGACTAAAACTTAACCCTTGTGTGAGCCTCTTGTATGTATATAGTGTGTGCTATCTGTGATTGTGATTGCCTTGCTTCTTAGGCTAGCTTAGACTTGCTTCCTGTGCAAGTTAGGTTTAGTTTAGACTAATCCGTGCTTGTTTTCACCCTCGTTGCGATCCTTTCTCTCGCCCTCGTTGCGATCGAGACTTTCCCTTTCTCTTGCCCTAGTTGCAATCGAGATCCTTTATCCCTGCCTGCCGAACTACGGCAACTCTGATTCTCATGTTCAGATGAGATACGTAGGCACGAGACGCGATGTCTTGCCGAGTTTGACTAACCACTAACACTAATTCTTTTCTCTCACCCTCGTTGTGATTGAGACCTCCCCTTTCTCTTGCCCTAGTTGCAATTGAGACCCTTGCTTCCTGTGCAAGCCGTGTTTAGGATAGGTTGGCCCTTGTGCCAGTTAGCTAGAAACCTTAACTTAGGGTTGACTTTGCATGACAACATCTAGGCTCGAGTCGTAGTCTCCCTAGAGTTGTGTCTCCCTCTGTTATCTGGTTAGGCTAGACCTTTGTCCCTGCGTAGGGGAACTACATCGCCCTGATCTTCACACCAGATGAAGTATGTAGGCAGGAGATTGAGCTGATCTCTCTGGGCGCCTTTTCTTTCTTTTGTGTGTGTTGTCTGACCTTTGCTAGGCTCGAGTCCGTGACTCCTTAGCATTTGCTGTCTGTCTGTTTGTGTGTGTTTGACAGTTATAGGCTGAGTCCCCGACTCCCTATCTATCTGTTGTGTTGTTTTGGTTCGGATGTCGACATAAGTCCAGCGATTGGCAGTCGGGCTCCACGTTTGCCTTTGTCTTGTTTTGTTTGTGTGCGTGTCAGCCGAGCTACGAATGCTCTGATTCTTCTCTCGTCCGAGAAGATACGTATGCATAGGATGCGACATCCTAGCGAGCATGTGTCGTCTCCCCAATCCGAAATACTTCGACTCTGATGTCTATGCCTGATAGACTAAGTAGGCCCAGGATGCGACATCCTGCCGAGTCAGTTTCAGTTAGTCTCTTTGTCTCTTTCAGCCAGTGTGTGTGTGTTTGAGCAGTGTTTAGCAACCAATATTCCTTCCTTTTGTGCGTGGATCCCGTAGAGTACTACGGATGCGTAGGGGTGCTAATACCTTCCCTTCGCATAACCGACTCCCGAACCCATCCTCTTTGGTCGCGAGACCATGTTCTTTCCTAGGTTTACTTCGAGCGTTTCCTTTCCCTCTTTTGGGATAAATAACGCACGGTGGCGGCTCTATTGTTTCTTTCTTTTCCCGCCGGTTTTTCGCGTAATGCGACAGCTGGCGACTCTGCTGGGGATCGAACCCAGAATCTCTGGTTAGGGCTTTGGTTGCTTTGTGCTGCTTTATTTATTGCATTCATTTGTATATATTTGCATTTACTGTTTGCATTTATTGTTTGCATTAATGTTTGCATTCATTCATATTCATCTGCTGGTTGTCTGTTTGTTGGGATGGGATATTTTGTGAGAAATAAGCCCACTACCCAGGCTTGAGTGTACACATAGGTGTTAGAGTGGATAGTCATGAGGCTTGCATGGCATGTTGCTATGATAAGTCGTTCATGAGACCCACATTCCAGACGAGGTTTCTGTTGGATATATTTTGTCCTATGGGTGTTCCATAACGACAGATATTCCTTTAGAAATCGTCGACTCTGGTGACCATTTCCCGAGAACTCAGTCGAGGCCTCTCCTCCGAGACGCGTTTATGTTAGCTCTAGTGGGCGCATTCTCGCTGCTCAATCCGAGGACCCCGAGACTGGGAACTTGCTTTAGGATTTCCTGTTGAGGGGAGTCAGCAGAGGTCTTTTATCCCGTAATAATGCCAAACCTTCAGTGGTAAACGTATTATTCTCGACTGAAGGGCTGAAGCTGACAAACTTCTGTTCTTAGAACCTACCAGTGAGGGGAGGGTTTGATCTCTACAGATACAGTTTCTGCCAGTAATGCCGTGTTGATGATCTTGAGTCGGATTTATGGATCGTTACTTCTGGACGCCGGAGGTTTGACCCTGGTATTGATCGGAGGGTTCCGTTTATTTCGGATCCCTGGGCTGAATTTGAGGGTACTCGCTCAGATGGTGACTCAGTTCTCTAGACATGGGTTCAGATGCCAGTTGATCAGATTGACTTTGGGTTTCAGATGATTGTGATCAGAGTTCAAGCCGAAGCTTCGACCCTGTGCCTTGAGACGCACAGCCTGACCAGTCATGTTCACATCATTTGCATCATAGCATGTTTATTTTCAAAAAAAATAATAATGCATGAAAAAAGTTAACTCGCATATGCATATCCTTTTCAGGATCATTCATGACAAAATAGTACCCATATCATGCATATCATGCACATCCTTGCATTGCAGACATGCTTGGGAGAGACTTCTCACTTCGGTTCTTGACTGAGACAGGATTGCTGACCGCCGACCGCATCGTTACTCAACCAGACTCAATCATCAGAAGATTATGGATCAGGTTCAAGCAGAGTTGGCTGAGATGAGGGCAAACATGGCCCAGTTTATGACAACGATGCAAGGGGTCGTTCAGGGGCAAGAGGAGCTGCGTGCCTTAGCCCAGAGACTGGAAGCCGTGATTCCACCAGTCCGCCGTACTCCACCAGTGGATGTACCCGTTCATGAGAATGCTGATGTCGCTATTCTCGTCGATGATTGTGCCGTGAGTGATGAATTGAAGGGGATCAGAATCAGTGAACAACCTCTTGCTGCAGAGACTGTTAATGCCAGAGCAACCCGCGCTCCGGTTCGCCATCCTGGCTCTTCAAGTTCTTCCGGTTCTAAGAAGCCATCCTCTGGGGCACCCAAAAGGGGAGAAAGTGAAACAAATGCTGTGCACCGTCGGAGGAGTGCAAACAGAGGACAGTATCGTCAGGCTGCTGCTGTGACTATCCCAGCAACTCAAACTCAACAGCAACAGAGAAGACCAGCTCAGCAGCATCAGCGTCAGCAACATCGTCCTCAGCGGCAGGTTTACCAGCCTCCCATTGACAATCAAGCTGGTACAAGTAATGAGAGGAAGAAGATCATTTTTGATCCAATCCCCACGTCCTACGCCGAACTGTATCCCTCTCTGTTAGAGCGGAACTTGATCACTCCCAGAGACCCGCCGCCCATACCCGTCAACCCTCGGTGGTGGTATAGGCCTGAACAGCATTGTGTGTATCATTCGGGTGCTCCTGGTCATGATGTAGATAGCTGCTTTCAGCTGAAGATGAAGGTTCAAGACCTTGTGAGGTCAGGTATTCTGATTTTGGAAGACTTAGGTCCCAATGCTAATCAAGCCTGAAGATAACAAGTCCTGGGCTGGCGCCGACTTTTCTTCAGAAGACAGAAGCTGCTGATGCAAGAAATACTGACAGTTGTCGCCCCCGATGGGATCTATCACAATTGGGTCACTGTGGGCGTTCCTACGGTTGTTCATAAGTCTTTGTAATAATCGCTTTGTTTAAAAACCCTTCTCCCATGCCAAAAGGAGAAGTGATGACATTGTTGGCAACATTTTGTGCAATGATATTTTCATTCAAATAAATGCATGTTAAACATTTGTTTTTTCCAATTGTTTTCCTTTTTCACTTTTTACATGAAATTGGTGATCACAAAAAACCCTAAAAACAGGAATAAAAGCAATCTTTTCATCTGCATAACGATTGTCTTGTTTGATTTTCAAAAAGCTTTTCATATCAAAATCTTTATGCAGGTTGTTTCTCAAACCCATTGAGCATAATGATCGGACGTCATCTCCCAATTTTGAATTCCCTGTATTCGAAGCGGACGAAGATGATGTTGAAGGGATTCCTGACGAGATTTCCCGACTTCTTGAGCAAAAAAAGAAGATCACACTCAGCTGCATCTCGAGAATCAGCAGAACAGCCAACTGGGGCATTATCAAAAAAAGAAAAAAGAAAAAAGAAAGAGGAGGGTGCAAAACCAAATCAAAAGAAATCAAAAGAAATCAAAAGAAAGGAAAAGAAAGAAAGAAACAAAAAAAGCACCCTCAAAGTCCCAAGTTGACTGATGCTGAATTCGATCGAAAAGAAGAGATTAACTGCCAGGTGTCATGGTCAGTTATTCCAGCAGAGAGTGACGAAAGCATTCGACTAGAAGGTCGAGTCTCGGGTTCTGAGAAAATGACCTTGTGCTCAAGAAAGTCTTGTCTTTCGTGCCCGATTCCAGGGGCAAGTGGACTTTACAAGCTAAGAACGTCCATACATTTTCAAGAGAGCCTCTTCAGGCAGTGCTTTAACACTTACATCAATGGGTGAGGAAGTTCACTCGTCCCGTGAATTCCGATGCAGTCAAGAAATACTTCGCCTAAAACAAAAAAATCAAAAGCTCGCTAAGTCGAACACCCCAAAGGGCGGCTTAGGCAAAAAAGGAGCGTCTCGGTGGATTGAAAACCCGAAAGGGCGATCCAGGCAAAAGTTAGAGACATTGAAAAAAAAAAAAAAAGAGATTACATCCCGCTAGATTGATCACCTCACACTGGGGCAATCTAGGCAAAAATTAGGGATTTGGCAAGTAACTGCATCTTGACAAGACTGTGCTGTACATCTGTCATCCGTCAGGGATTCTCGATTCGTCGTCGACTGAAGCTTTGAATACATCGAAAATTCAGAATGGTAGAGGAAAGGTCATTATGTTCAATGTAGCCCTCTCCAATATACATCACCGATTTCAAACTTGTACAGATCTATGGAGTCTCGCCCTTTGCAGACTACCATTCCATCACATTAATTCGAGCTTTTATCCAATTATTTGCATTCTTATTTGTTTCAACTCAACAAACGTTTTGCATGTTTTAATTGATAAAGTATCATTGTTTTCAAAATAAACAAAAATTTCAAAAAATTTTGTTCTTAAACAAAGTGAACATTCACAATGATGGAAGGATACTTAGGAGACCCACAGTGCTCTCCCGAGGGTGGTATGATTACCAATAGGTAAGACAATTGTTCGTGTCTCAAGCGTGACTGTATCTTTGTCCTGCCGAACCTCGTTTGGTTTCTCCTCAGTGATTTTGCCCGATGCAGTGTTGTTTGAAGTTGTTCATCTTCATGTTCCCGGCAGTGCAACATTCTTCCTCCAAATCCCTGTTAGCCCTATCGTGGGGCATCCCCAGCAAGTTTGCTGTTTCAGACATTATTGTGGGGCAGTTCCCCAAGCAGAGCGTTTACTGAAGACTTCAACTTTCGCCTCTCCAGCAGGCCAGTCTTCCTCTCCACTAGCATGGGTGTTTTTCTTTGGAGATTCAGTATTCGGTGAATTGACATCCCAGTACTCCATCATGTCCTCAGATAGATCCCCGAGCGGAGTTGTTGGCATGATGAGTTTTCTCAATGCCTATCTATCCTCATCAGAGATCTGGTTGCTCCTTGGCATATCTGATTTCCAGCACGAGCTGTTGTGGCGCGTCCGCCAGTATGTTGAACTCTGTTCTCCGGTTGCGACTGACGATCCCTCCGGAAGCCTCCGGTGGCCTTCCTCCCCTGCAGGATAAGTGTTCCCTGATATCCCAGTCCCCAATGGATTTTCTTTGCTCTCTGGTGGCTTTGGTTTTCTCTCCGGATGGTTGATTCCCGGACCTATGTGATGAGCATGTCTGTTTGTCAGCATTCATCATACATTCATCATGCATAATGCATACATGCATAATCATAGCATTCGGATACTCATGTTGCAGCTGTTGCCGGGTATCTGTTGATTGTTATCTCCTGCTATTTGGTAATACAGAATCTCTCCAGTAGATTTTTCCCCTAGCAGTTGGGTGTGTCTGATCTCTCCATGTAGAGCCAACCCCTTAAGCAGAAAGTGTCTATCCTTTCCTGCCATTTCCCCACTGAGATACATCCTCGTGGATGACGGTTGCTTC
This sequence comes from Lathyrus oleraceus, assembly GCF_024323335.1. Classification (NCBI taxonomy): domain Eukaryota; kingdom Viridiplantae; phylum Streptophyta; class Magnoliopsida; order Fabales; family Fabaceae; genus Lathyrus; species Lathyrus oleraceus. Next base: position 491,355,223 of record NC_066584.1, on the reverse strand, counting down.
CGTTCCCTCCCTACACGGGATGGGTTTTTTCCCTATTGAGTTCTTTCCTCATTAGGATGAGTCTTGTTTCAGTCTGCCTTTTTGGATCGATCCTAAATTGGCTTCCTATTGGCTGTCTCTTGTGCTTCCCTGGGGCATAAATGAATAGTCGCTCACTAACCGACACTCATTCATCTTATCCTCAGCGGAATTTGTTGGCTTCTACCTACGAACCGGTAGCTGTAAGTCCTTTCTTTACGGCTTCTACCCCCTACCCGGTAGTTGTAAATCCTTTTTCTCACTTTGTCTCTCGGCAGACCGTTTGTTGGCCTCTACCTACAAACCGGTAGTTGTAAGTCCTATCTTTGTGGTTTTCTACCCACTAGCTGGTAGTTGTAAAATCCCACGTTCTCCCCTTGGTGGAATTAACCCTTTGTGCTCATCCCGATGATGACTGGTTACTTTTCCATTGGCTTCTACCTACGAACCGGTAGCTGTAAGTCCTATCTTTGTGGTTTTCTACCCACTAGCCGGTAGTTGTAAAATCCCACTTTCATCCCCTGGCGGATATTGTTTGTTGGCCTCTACCTACAAACCGGTAGCTGTAAGTCCTATCTTTGTGGTTTTCTACCCACAAGCTGGTAGTTGTAAAATCCCACATTCCTCCTCTTGTTGGAGTTAACCCTTTGTGCTCATCCCGATGATGACTGGTTACTTTTCCGTGGTTTTCTGCCTACTAACCGGTAGATGTAATCCCTTCTTTGCAGTTATCAGTATCCGGTTTGCGATATTGATATTCTTTCCCCTCTGGATACTTGCCTTAATCAAGCAGTATTGTCCCCATTGGGTCTTCCCCTTCTTTTTTGGATACTTGCTCCGAGTAAGCAACTTTATCCTCTTTTGATTGGTCATCTTTTGCATACCTAGTCCTGGTACCCTGATGCCTTTCTTTTCGGTCGTTTATCCATTTAACAACCTACAACCCGGTTATGGATAATCTTCCATGCGAGGTTATTATCTACGTTCTGACGGCTATAGATAATATATCTCATGCACTCTTTGGTCAATCCTTCGATTGTTATCACCAGCAGAGTAAGATTCGTATTCCTTGTGGAATCGAATGTTCATCCTTTAACAAGTTTGCCTTTGCTCTCTTCAGGATGATGTCGGTCGATTATCCATTTAACAACCTACAACCCGGTTATGGATAAACTTCCATGCGAGGTTATTATCTACGTTTTGACGGCTATAGATAATATGTCTCATGTGTTTTCCGGTATTCAGACCGAAGGAGTTTCCGACGATCAGGTCGATGTACTCATGGCACTCAGGCCAATTTTCCGGTATTCAGACCGAAGAAGTTTCCGACGATCAGGTCGATGCACTTATGTTTTCCGGTTTTCAGACCGAAGAAGTTTCCGACGATCAGGTCGATGTACTTATGTTTTTCCGGTATTCAGACCGAAGAAGTTTCCGACGATCAGGTCGATGCACTTATGTTTTTCCGGTATTCAGACCGAAGAAGTTTCCGACGATCAGGTCGATGCACTTATGGCATTCAAACCAATTCACGCTTTGGTCGGTCACCCGTTTCATACCTACAACCCGGTATCCCTGGTGTTCCTTCCTGTTTGCTCGTTGTCGTGACCTTGATCCCCGAGTGGAGCGGGTTTCATGAAATATTTCTCCAGCAAAGTTCATCCCACCAGTGGATTGGACAGGTTTCAGTAGCAGGTCGATACCTACTTCCCCAGCTGAGTCGTTTCTACTTGTGAATATTGTGGGTCGTCCCCGGCGGAATAACTGTTATTCCCCGAAGCATAGTCATTTTTTATCTGAGGTTTGTATGAGTCTTACCCCCAGAGAGTGGCCTGGTTTAGTTCCCCCCAGCGGAGCTTTCGTTTCCCCCAGCGGAGCTTTCATTTCCCCAAGCGGAATTTTTGTGGATTGATTGGGCTATTCCCCATCAGTTTACCTTTGCTTTCCCCTAGCAGAGTTGCTTTTACTCCCCAGCGAGTTGCTTTGTCTTCCCCTAGTGGATTCGTATTGTTGGTTCCCCAGCAGTTGATTTGTTCCCCCCAGTGGATTTATCTTGAAAATTCCTCAGCACAGTCGTCCTGTGTACTTCCCCGCAGAGTTCTCATTATATTGCATTGCATATAGTAATCATTGCATCCTCAAAACTGCGTAGCATTTCCATCCCATATGGAGCATTACGCCATAGAAAAATTCAAACATATGCATTCAGGTGTTCGAAACCACATAAGACAGTATCCCCGGCAGAGGCGGATCATCTTTATTCAACATCAGCACCAAGTCTGCTACAGTTGCTTCGACAGCATTCAGAATTGATTATCCCCACAGAGGTTTATTTCCTCACCCGATGGTGACAGAGGTTTATTTCCTCACCCGATGGTGACAGAAAGTTTGTTTCTCCCCAGTGAGACCCCCAGCAAGTGATCTGTCTTGCCTTGACATATCTAAGATGTCGCTCTTGTGATACCAGTAAGTGTCATGACAGCACCCTCGTGTGTTCTATCTTTTGGTGTCGGTAAACGCCATTGCTTCGGTGTCGGTAAACATCGAGTCCCACCCAGTCATCGGTAAATGTCTGGTCATTCTTTTGGTGTCGGTAAACGCCATTGCTTCGGTGTCGGTAAACATCGAGTCTCACCCAGTCATCGGTAAATGTCTGGTCATTCTTTTTGATGTCGGTAAACATCATCTTTCGATGTCGGTAAACATCGAGTCTCACCCAGTCATCGGTAAATGTCTGGTCTTTTTTTGGTGTCGGTAAACGCCATTGCTTCGGTGTCGGTAAACATCGAGTCTTTCTTTCAGTCATCGGTAAATGTCTGATAATTTCCCCAGCTAGAAATCCCCAGTAGAGTCATCTGTAAATGTCCTATCTGGTTTCCAGTTGCAAATATTTGTTTGTCTTTCCCCAATAAATTTCCCATCCCAGTCATCGGTAAATGTCTGGTCACTCTTTTTGATGTCGGTAAACATCATCTTTCGATGTCGGTAAACATCGAGTCTCACCCCAGTCATCGGTAAATGTCTGGTCATTCTTTTTGATGTCGGTAAACATCATCTTTCGATGTCGGTAAACATCGAGTCTCATCCCAGTCATCGGTAAATGTCTGGTCATTCTTTGTTCTCTTGTTAATAAAATCAAAATCCCCAGAAGTCGTCGGTAAACGTCTTGTCTGGTATCACCACAAAGATTTTGTTCCTCCCCAAGCGGAGATGCCATCGGTAAATGGCCCAGTTTTCTTCGATATCGGTAAATATCGAATTCCCAGTTGCAACAGCCATCGGTAAATGGTCTTGCTAAGTTTGACATCGGTAAATGTCAAGTTTCTTTGAAGCCACCATCGGTAAATGGTTTTGCTTCCTTTTCAACATCAAATTATTTCCCAGCAGCCATCGGTAAATGGTCTGGCTGAAGTTGATATCGGTAAATATCAAGTTTTTAACCATCGGTAAATGGTTTTGATTTTCAAGTGGTTTCCCCAGCAGCCATCGGTAAATGGTCGTGCTGAAGTTGATATCGGTAAATATCAAGTTTTAACCATCGGTAAATGGTTTTGGTTTTTCAGAAATTTGTTTTCCCCAGCCGCCATCGGTAAATGGTCGTGCTGAAGTTGATATCGGTAAATATCAAGGTTCCAGTTCTCCAACCATCAGTAAATGGTTTTGTTTCTCTGAAGCTGTCATGCAGTTCGTCATCGGTAAATGACGTGGTTCTCTTTGTATCATATCTAGTCGGTGCAAATTTCTACGGTTCTTTTGTATTCAATCCCTGTTTACCCTGAAAGTCTGACAGCCATTTGCTATCATCCGTTCGGGTTCCCAGCTGATTGAATAGGGGCAGCTGTAGCACCTCAAATTTGCACCTATCATTGTACATACCATTTCATATTAGGTCATAGCATATCATGATACATTGCATAGCATTGCATTGTCCCCAGTTGCCTCAAGAGCAAGCAAGCAAGAAATTAGGTCAAACTGATCAGGAGATCAGTCAACCAATCAAGCAAAGGTGTTTCTCAAGGAGAAAAGGCCCTAGGGTTTGTCCAAAAAGTTCACATGACTTGGAGGTCCATTTGAAGTGTTCAAGTCAAGGGTTGGATGTTCAGAAGCCATCAGTCAGTGCACAGACAGTCCAAAACCCTAGAAAGTCAAAGTTGGTCAACTGTGGTTGATTCTATGGTTTTGATGGATGGAAATGGTTTGAGAGAGCTTATTCATGTCCTAATAGGCCTCATGTGTCATGGCAATCAGCATCATTGAGGAATTTGAAGCCAATCAGAAAATTTCCAAAAATAGAAAGTGGACCTGTAATTTTAACTGCCAAAAATGGAAACTTCTTGATCCTCAACTTGCATCATGATACAAGCTTCAAATGAATTTTTGCCCAACATGAAAGTTGAAGATCTTGTTCTCCCATTTTCAAAAATTCCAAGAACTCTCAATTCCCATGCATGGTTGTCAAGATATGATCAATTCAATTTCACAAATTTTTGAACTTCAACAAGCCATATCTCATGAACCATAAGGCCAAATTTGGTGGGGTTTTTTCCTACAAACCACATTTTTCCTCCTCTTTCCAAAAATGTAAACATCATGTACCAAAACCTTTCCAATCAAAATGGCATTTTTTGACCTTTTGCATTTAAAATTCAAGTTTGACTCAAGTTTGACTTTTTGATTTAAACACTTTTGACACAATTGGCCAATTGGGATTCATTTTAAATGGTATTTGCAACATGTTCCAAGCTTAAAATCATGCTCATGCTTTCATCATATCACCATTTTGTGCATAGGTGCAAAATTGGCAAATGATGCATTTTGATTCATGTGAGTGAAACAAGTTAACCTTTCCTTGAACAAACTTAAAACAGATGGATTAAAGGACATTTGCTGCCTGTACCAAGCCCAAATTCGTGACAGACTACACCTCCTTTTTCACTTGTGCAAGAATTAGCAAAATTGTAATTGGTCATTTTGAGCTAAGCAAGATTAATCATTTCATTAAGCCATGCTAAACAGGGATATTTAAGCTCATTTTCTGTCAGATTTCAACCCTAGACACAGCAGCCACACAACAGAAAATACTCTCTTCTCTCATCTTGCATTTTGCTCGATTTGATTTTTCTGCTAAAAAGCTTCAAGCACCACGAGCCTTTCTACTTTGTTCCTTCATCTGGACACCCTGTGGAACCTCTTTCGAGCACAGCTCATCACCTGCACAACATTTTCAACTCTGTTTTCCTCGACCACTCTTCCATGGTAGTTGGGATTTAAAGTTGAATGGAGCAAGTTTGAGCTCAAATAACTTCATCATCCATCACTTGGAGCTTGGACCTTTGACTGTTTGAGCTGACAGCATTCAAAACATCACTGCATCTCAACTTTTCTGCAGAAATCAAGTAAATTTCGACCTCTTTATTTTGTTAAATTGTTGCATGTTTTGGAAAGATCTTTGGATGCTGAATTCACTGATAGCTTTAGTTTTGAGAATGGCTGACTCTATGAAAGTTATGTTGGTTTGAAAGTTAATGCTCGATTTTGTTTTTGTTTGTTTCTTCGTGAGTAGTTGGATTTAGTGATTATGAGTCATGTATTGTTGGTGTGTGATGTTGGCTGGTTAGAATAGTGCATTCATTTCTCATTTCTGGAAAATTTTCGATTTGAGCTTGTTAAGGATGATGAAGATCATACTGTGTTTAAACTTTTGCTCTGCCCAGAAATTTCTCATGATCATGTTTGGTTTGTCGATTAGTTGATGTTGCATAATGATGTTGCTTCATGGCCATGCTAGATTGTTGATGCTGGTTACGTTTTTGTTCATGTCGATGGATGGTGTTGTTTGAAAATGAGCTGATGTTGTTGCTGTTTCTTAAACCCTAAGTCTCTTTTTTAAAACCCAGAAAGTTGAATGATGATTGGCTGTTGTTGCTTCTGTCACTATTCCATTGAAATGAGCCAATAGAAACATTTCCCGTGCCCATCTAAAACACAGCCGTTTTGTTAAGTGGCGCGCTATATTACAAATATGCCACTGGTCAACCCCTGTTTGACCATTCATTCATGTTTTTTGCTCATGTTATTCCAAGTTCATCACTCCACTTCCATAATTCATATTTAATTCATCTCAACTCCAAAAATTATGGGATTTTTTGCATTGTGACCTGTTGGATGTCTAGTTTTTTACCATGATTTTTAATAATTTTTCTGATCATTGGATTTTAATTGGCTCTAGGGTTTGTGTTATGTGACCAAAAATTGTACCCTTTGCCATTTCAATTGTGAAATACTCATGTTGCATCTTTTGGTTCTGCAATTTTTTGTGGTAAAACTAGACTCATTCACCTTTGTTTCCATATAAAGTTTGTGCATTTATCATATGTGGTTTGTGTGATATGATTTTTTGAAGTAAGGTGTTATATTTGGTGTCACAACATGAATGTGCATTTTCATGAATTTTGTTAACTTGCTTCCTGGCCTCCAATTGACCCCAAATTTTGCATGAACCTCATTTCATATGTCTAGTTTGTGTATGAATTTTCTTGAATTTAATCATGCTGTTTCCTATTTGTTTGTGAATTTCCTTCCCTGCCTAGTCAAATGTTGACTTTTTGTGCTACACATTGCCATATCCTTTGGGAAATTCTCATACCATATTATATGATCATGAAATTTCATATGTGATAACTAGACATATTGAGCTTTGCATTGGTGTTAATCTCATTCATTTCTCATCTGTTTTCAATTTGTTATGATTTTTTGAAGTTGACCCATGTTTGTTGACTTTCATTGTGCTTACTTGAAATTATTTTGACTTCTTGATTTTAATTGACTGCCTTCCTCTCATCCAAATGCAATGAAATTTGACATGCTTGCCATGATAGATGTTAGGATTGAATGTGATTTATTTGATAATTTTTGGGATTGTTTGGGTTGACTTTTGAATGAAGTCTTGCTGTTGACTTCTATATGCTTTCCTTTGCCATGCTTTGCATTCTTTTGTGTATGAAATGACAATGATGCATGATTTGGTTGTGAATCCAATTGAGGTAGCTTCTTAAATGTTTGAACATGAATTGGGTTGACTTTTCTTTGCTGTTTTGACCTTTTCTTTCATCCTTGACCCTAGGCTAGTCCTAGTGGTCTTTTGGACTTACAATTGAGTTAATGTTTCAGGTTAAGCACCAATGCTTCAAAGATCATACAAATGTGATTGAGTGTGGTTACATATCATATGCTAACCTTTGTTTTGTAGGTTTGACTCATGTGTTTGAGTCTTGTGCTTTGCACAATTGATCATCTGTTTTGTCTGTGGATTCAATTCCTTTTGCTTTGACTTGTGAAATGTTTACTGATTAGTTTGACTCTTTCAGGTACCCTTAGTTGCTTAAGTTCTCTGAACTTGCTTTGCTTTGCTTTTTAGCAACTTGCTTGAGGTATAATCTCTTTTACTTCATGTAGTCTGGAGACCCGGCCTGTTATTTGGCCGGGCAAACTGTCTGAAGTCCTCCTTAAGAGGCAATGCTTGTGTATGTTTAATTTGTCCTTGTACAGAGTCAAAGACCTCCTAAGTGAAGAGGCAATTGGCAGAACCAAGGGATAAGCAATCTATCCCCTGCTATTCAGTGTGTCTTCTGTCTTGCTCACACCACTGTGTTGATGCATTTCAGATAAAAACCCAAGATCTTGTGCAATTGCACAGTTGAGTCAGTATCAAATGTGTAGAAGGGTTCCCACTTTCTGAACCCACACATTCTTGTCAAATGCTCTCCCAGGTCAGGGATAGAAGCAATGAGGCACACCCCTCATCTCCTTTCATCCGCTTCACCTTAGCCCCTCAATGGCAAGGTTAAGAGCAACACTCACCCCATTCCAGAGGTTTGTTTGTTGAGGTTGATATGACCCCTCGACTAAAACTTAACCCTTGTGTGAGCCTCTTGTATGTATATAGTGTGTGCTATCTGTGATTGTGATTGCCTTGCTTCTTAGGCTAGCTTAGACTTGCTTCCTGTGCAAGTTAGGTTTAGTTTAGACTAATCCGTGCTTGTTTTCACCCTCGTTGCGATCCTTTCTCTCGCCCTCGTTGCGATCGAGACTTTCCCTTTCTCTTGCCCTAGTTGCAATCGAGATCCTTTATCCCTGCCTGCCGAACTACGGCAACTCTGATTCTCATGTTCAGATGAGATACGTAGGCACGAGACGCGATGTCTTGCCGAGTTTGACTAACCACTAACACTAATTCTTTTCTCTCACCCTCGTTGTGATTGAGACCTCCCCTTTCTCTTGCCCTAGTTGCAATTGAGACCCTTGCTTCCTGTGCAAGCCGTGTTTAGGATAGGTTGGCCCTTGTGCCAGTTAGCTAGAAACCTTAACTTAGGGTTGACTTTGCATGACAACATCTAGGCTCGAGTCGTAGTCTCCCTAGAGTTGTGTCTCCCTCTGTTATCTGGTTAGGCTAGACCTTTGTCCCTGCGTAGGGGAACTACATCGCCCTGATCTTCACACCAGATGAAGTATGTAGGCAGGAGATTGAGCTGATCTCTCCGGGCGCCTTTTCTTTCTTTTGTGTGTGTTGTCTGACCTTTGCTAGGCTCGAGTCCGTGACTCCTTAGCATTTGCTGTCTGTCTGTTTGTGTGTGTTTGACAGTTATAGGCTGAGTCCCCGACTCCCTATCTATCTGTTGTGTTGTTTTGGTTCGGATGTCGACATAAGTCCAGCGATTGGCAGTCGGGCTCCACGTTTGCCTTTGTCTTGTTTTGTTTGTGTGCGTGTCAGCCGAGCTACGAATGCTCTGATTCTTCTCTCGTCCGAGAAGATACGTATGCATAGGATGCGACATCCTAGCGAGCATGTGTCGTCTCCCCAGTCCGAACTACTTCGACTCTGATGTCTATGCCTGATAGACTAAGTAGGCCCAGGATGCGACATCCTGCCGAGTCAGTTTCAGTTAGTCTCTTTGTCTCTTTCAGCCAGTGTGTGTGTGTTTGAGCAGTGTTTAGCAACCAATATTCCTTCCTTTTGTGCGTGGATCCCGTAGAGTACTACGGATGCGTAGGGGTGCTAATACCTTCCCTTCGCATAACCGACTCCCGAACCCATCCTCTTTGGTCGCGAGACCATGTTCTTTCCTAGGTTTACTTCGAGCGTTTCCTTTCCCTCTTTTGGGATAAATAACGCACGGTGGCGGCTCTGTTGTTTCTTTCTTTTCCCGCCGGTTTTTCGCGTAATGCGAGAACTAGCACATTTGACAAAGCATCTTCCTTACAATTCATTGAAATATGCAATGCCAGATTATGATTTCTTCCCTCCTAAGGAAGTTCTTCGTCACAAAAGCTCAAATTATTGCATGAAGTGATGTTAGCCACAATGTGATCGAGTTGATCCATAGTAACATTGTGCTCTACATACGCTTGTTCAAGAACTATCTGCAGTGGTTCTTTGTGCACTTCAGAATTCAAAAGCAGAGACAACACGGAACTCTTCGAGGAAGTCTGGAGTAGCTGCTCAACTACATTGAATTCACTTCTTTTGATCAGTCGGAGTACCTCATCATCATTGGCTCTCAAGTTGCTGGATTCACCAGACTTATCTTTTGAACAACCAACTGGACCTACATTAGGTATCTCCACCTTCTTACCAATAACTGCTTCTTCTGGGGCCACCGACCCAAACACTCGACCACTGCGGGTCACCTTCGTAACATCAGCAATGCTCACTACTGAACTAGTCGTAGGTAACGGGACCTCTTAACCATTCTTCAACATTGTAGCATTAACTGGTACGATATAGCCTTATTAGATGCATACGGGACTGGGCCCGCTAACCGGATTACCAATGGCGATACTGATCTTTGACTAACATTCTTGTTGCTGCTGCTATCATACTGGATTATCAACCGCTCTTGTTGCTTATAAACGAGCACTATGACATTAACATCGTCATCTATATGACGAGATTGAACGATCTGGATCATGCCTTCATCCATCATGGTCATGTTCACAGTCACTCACCATATAGATATCCTTATGCATCTGCACCAAGGATCTTCGGATAAACCGGACATCAAAAACCTTGAATTCACCAGGACAACCGTCCACCATATTCACTGAAGAGTTCCCATGAAGGGGCAAAGGGTTTGCTTTCACATTCGGCGCGTGGTCCTCAAAGGACACCATAGCACTCTTAATGAGCTTTTGAACCTCATATTTCAAAGGATAGAAATTTTCAATATCATGGCCGGGTGCTCCTTGGTGAAAAGCACAACGAAGCTCAGGTTTATACCACTAGGGAAGTGGTTATGGGATCTGTGGTGGGTTCCTCGGTTGAGTTAAGTTCTTGAGAACTAACGAGGGATACAACTCTGCATACGACATAGGAATCGGGTCAAAAGAGACCTTCTTCCTCTCAAAATTCTGCTGATACTGATTATTGATATTGTTGTTATTGTAGGTGTTCAGTTTTTGTTGCGGTTGTTGTTGTTGACATTGATGTTATTGACGTTGATGTTGTTGTTGAATTGGTGTTGCTTGCTGATTAGAAAATACTGGAATAACGGAAGATACTTAATGATGATGATGTTGACGGGGTGGTGGATTTCTTCTAATTTGAGGCCTCCTCTGCCTCCCACTGGAAATTGCATTCGTCTCACTGTCCTTCTTTCTTGTTGAAACTACTGCCATACTTCTTACTCGTTGACGCCTCATCTCTTGACAAACGTCATTCACGGACTCCCTCTTCGAGTCTCATCCCCATATTTACCATTTCGGTAAAATCACTAGGGGCACTAGAAATCATGCGTTCATAATAAAATGAACTCAAGGTTTTCAAGAAGATCTTTGTCATCTCTTTCTCCTCCAAAGGAGGAGTGATCTAGGCAGCCAACTCCCTCCATCTCTGCGCGTACTCTTTGAATGTCTCCTTGTCTTTTTGAGACATAGACCTCAACTGGTCTCTATCCGGCTCCATGTCCATATTATACTTGTATTGCTTCCCAAAAGCCTCTCCTACGTCATTGAAAGTGAGGATGCTTGCACTATCCAACCCCATATACTAACGGAGTGCAACACTAGTCGGGTTATCCTAGAAGTAGTGAATCAACAATTGGTCATTATCTGTCTGGGTTGACATCTTCCGGGCATACATCACAAGATGACTGAGCGGAAAAGAGTTCCCCTTATATTTTTCCAAGTCAGGCACTTTGAATTTCACCGGGATTTTTACATGGGTACCAAGCATAATTCGACCGCACTCTTCCCAAACAGATCTTTACCTCTCTGCGTCTTCAATTCCTTGCGCAACTCAAGTAATTGATCTTTCATTTCGCCCATCTTCTCATAGACATACGGGCCCTCAGGAGGCTCGGAATGATAGATGGTATCCTCTACGTGAGGCAATGTGTGCACAACTTGAGGTGGCACGGACATGACCGGGCTAGATGCCGGCATGGAAGTAAAGGTAGGCGCAAAGCCTTCCGGCACAAAGTTGGACGACATTCCCCATGAGAATCTGATAGGCATATTCGGCGCGAAGTGAGTGGTAGCAGCAGGCACAGTAGAGGTAACCAGTTCTGAAGTAACAGTCCTCGCAGGAGGAGTTGGAGGCGTTGGAGAAGCTTGGCTTTGAGCAGCTAGAACTGACTCCATCATGGCAGTCAGCCGGGCGATCTCGTCCTTCAACTCTCTGTTATGTTGCTCCAAATGCTCTATAATACCCTGATGATTGGCTCTGGTATTGTACCGGTGAGTCAGCTTGGCTAAAGCATAGAAGAAACACCAATCAGACACTTGGCAAAAACCTGCTTATGCAAATGATGCATGAAATACAATGCTTGATTTTTATTTCCAAGGAACTTACTATATCATTTGCAAATATATATATATATATATATATATATATATATATATATTTTAAATGGCAATTGCAATAATTTTATATGACCAAAAATCTCTTTTTATTTATATAAATTGGAACGATTTCACTGAGTACAATTTCAGAAACCAAAATAAAAAGATACAATAGAAAAGGAGACTAGTCGTCCAAAGGATCCCTAACAACAATGTCGAAAGATCTGGCTGAAGTCACATACTTCCTTCGGATGCGACAAATCTCGGTCTCAAAAGAAGCCTTCATCTGAGTCTTCTCGAGGACAAGCTGGTTACGAATCTTCTTCCTAGCAACGGAAGGCTGAGGCTTGCTAGAAGATGAAACCTATGGCTCTCTCTGTCTCTTTGTCACTCGATCTTCAAGTAGCTCAATCAGTGCATCTTTGTCCTTAGACTCCAATTGCAACTCTTCATGCTTCTTGCTCAAAGAACGGAAACGCTCTTCCCATATATCCTTCTCTTGCTTCATCTTGACGAGCGCGTCTTCCAACTCCTCTACATCTTGGTTAGGGAGAGTTAATGGCTCAACCACAACCATAGACATAGGTCTTTCACAAAGATAAGACATCTTCAACTCCATAGCTCTCTTCTTCAGCCAAAGAGTGTAAGCTTCCAAAGCTACACAATTGCGGGGACTAAGCTCAGATCTTCCTTTCCTATGCACATTATGCCAAGCATGCATGATATTCTGCTTCAAATGTTGGGGATCTTTACCCTCTTGATATAAAAGACCTTCTAACAACATGTTATTAGGTTTGTCTCTCAAGGGGAACCCAAGTTGACGACGAGTGAAAGTTGGGTTGTAGTTAATTTCTCCTTGTGTACCAATGAGAGGCACATTAGGGAATTCACCACAACTATCAATAATCTCCAAACTGCTTAAGGACGGATCATAACAAACTATATCATCATTAGTGAGAGACATAAGTCTCTGATACCATCTTAGAGATTGTTTGTTCTCTCGAAAAGCAGGTGTCTAAGGCAAGTGCGAAATAAACCACTTGTAGAGAAGAGGAATGCAACAAACAAACGTTCCACCACCTTTAGAATTCCTTAAATGCAAAGAGAAATACATATCACCCAACAAAGTAGGCACAGGATTCCTAATCAAGAAAAGTCTAATGGCGTTAACATCAACAAAACCGTCAATGTTAGGGAAAAAAAGCTAACCCATAGATGAGCAACACAAAGATAGCTTCAAAAGCTTCCACACTACTAGCTTGAGCAAAAGCAGTAGCTTCCTTAATGAGGAAATCAGATGGCAACCCAAACAATCCTCCTTTCTTTACCCAATGAGTCTCTATCTCAGACTTCTTCAAGTGAAGAGCTTCAGCAATGAAACTAGACCGGGGAATCTCCTGCAATCCACTAAAAGGCACTCTACTAGAAATAGGTATCCTCAAAAGATGAGAATACTCCTCCAAGGTAGGAACAAGCTGAAAATCTAGGAAAGTGAAACAATGGTAGAGAGGATCAAAGAACTGCACCAATACACTCAAAAGTCCTTCAACCACATCAGCAGACAAGATGGACAAGAGTTTCCCATGACGTTGTTTGAAGTCCAAGGGATCTAATACAAAAGAAGCTAGCTTCCTTAACTCTTTCAAGTCGGGAAATCTGAAACTGTACTTAGTGTTCTTTCGTCCACAATCCATGGTCTGAAAATATTTGCAAATGATACCTTAGTTCCTTGAAATTTCCGTGTGATGAATGTTATGATGCGCATGAATGCATGAATGCAATAATCACAAATAATCACACACAAGGCAAACAAAGGTCAAAGGATGAATCAAGTGATTGTCAAGATCAATCATCCATTTTGGTGGATTATGGTTTTCACCTTATCAACATCCAAGTTCCATTGATATTGACAAGACTTGATTGGATCAACTAAGAATCAAGGGTTTGTTGCAAGTCACGAGCATGGAGTCTGGGTAAGAACCATCACAAAGGAGTGAACTAGGGATAAAAACCTGTAGATCATGTTCTAAAAATTTCCCAGAGTCTTGATTCCATCTATCGAATATTACAGGTTAAGATGACTGACTGATCAACCCATAATATTCTCAAGAGAAAAACGACTATAGTGTAGTATCGCGTAACAACTGTTATCAAGTCTACACTTGAACAGTTTCCGCACAACGTCCTAAATTGGCCAAGATGGGTTAAATGTTCTAAGGTCCTCATCTTCTCGGACCCAATCAGAAATAGTAATGCCTAACCACAAATACTTGTGTGACATTTCCAAATCCAAAGGAGTCTCCACTGAGTAGATGGATCTCAAGCCAACTTGTTAAGGACTACTCCACACAAGTCGAACATGACTATATCATCCTCCTATCTTAATTGCACTCAAGTTCGGGTTAGAACTTATCTCACCACTCAGAGATCCCCAAGCACAACAAGCAAATTATATCACACATACATATATACAAATATATTCACACAAAAATTAGGCTAAACCAACTAGAGACTAGTCCCCAGCAGAGTCGCCACTTAATTTCTGTAGCGGGAAATTCATGATCATCAAGTTATTGACAAGCTAGAGATCAATTAACAAGAGTCGCCATCGCACTTTTATTGTTTCCAAGGGAAAAGGGAGAAGTAGGAACAAAACCCAACAATTAAGAAGTTTTCAACTAAAAACTAATAAATATCAGAGATCACATGTAAGGGGTTTGGTTACACAGAGGGAATGTGTTAGCATCCAAAGTGTCCTAGCTACTCCTAGGGAGCCCTTTTTGTGTGCATATCTATTTTGTACAAAGTGATGTTTACAAACAAATAGAATGGAGGGATGAGAAACCTCGTAGTTCGTGATATTTTTGTGTTTGACAAGACCCTCAGACTTCTGCCTACGTACCAACATAAAAATGAGGGATTAAAACCTCGTAGTTCGAGATACAAATTTCAAAATGGGTGCGCTGCTTTTAGAAAAATTTAAGTTTGAAAGGCACAAAGGCCTAAAATGGTTTGAATGAGTTAATTCTTTTTGGATTTTTGAAAGCATAAGTCAAGTATAGTTAAATTGAATCACAAGTTTGATTTAAGAAAATAAGTTTGAAAATGCAATGGCATAAGGCCAAAGTTTCTATCTTTTTGCTAAAGTGATCAAAGTTTAGAACAAAAATAGTTCACAAAAAGAAGATTTTGAAAAATGGAGGGAGAGATTTTTGAAATTAAAGAAATGGGGAGAAGATGAAGAGACTACCCTATGCACAAAATTTAAAAGTTTAGAGTTGAAAAGATCTGACCAAATGGGTAGCCCAGAATTCCCTTGGACTTTTAGAATCAAGCAACACACAAATGCATAATTATATTATCTTGAAGAGCAAAGGCATCAAATAAATATGGCCTCATCTAAGCTTATCCATTCCATGATCTTCTTCAAAATAGCCCATGTAACAGATGAATTCCACAAGTCACAGGGAGGTTGCCTAGATTCTAAGTCCATTTGTCCAAGATCAAGTCAACAGTCTACTCAAATATTTTTTATGGTTTTTGTAATTATTATGTACATTAATGGTAAAAAACCACACAATCAAGCAAAGTATATACAAACAAAATATATCACACAATATGGTCCAAATGGACAAAGTAAAAATTGCGTTAACATAAACAATTAGAATGATATGAACAATGGCAAATGAAATAAAGTGCTAAAAATAAATTGCATTAAGGTAAAAGACTTTAAATTAAAAGTCAATAGTTAGTAGGTTAGAGGTAAGTTTTGTTTTTTGCTTTTTCAAGACATTCTTTGTAGAACACTCAACCCACTTATCATAAGCATGAATCCTTGAACCAAAACATCTTCCAAAGGAAGGAAAGAAGGCCAAGTTTCCACACAATACAATGAAAGCGGGGAGACTTACAATCTCACTAACTAGAATGCTTATGCCTTTAGTGTAAAAAATTTAGCGCTACGTTAAGCAATCGTAATTGAACTTATGTAGAAGTCACAACTATTTGAGGTCGGGTAATAAAATTTTGGTGTTAATGCATGTTAGAGACATAGTATAATGGACTATGCTCATAAAACATACCACACACAAAAAGAATATGCAAAAGGTGTGGCCTAATCTCATCCATACTCGTGTTAATTTTTCAATCAACTAGCATTAGGACTTTGAGATGTCATAGGCCAAATGAAATGAATGAATTAAGAAGAGGAATGAGATGAAGTGGGAAGGGGATGAATGAGGTCACAAATTGGTCAAAGGAGGACTTTTATTAAATTAGTATCATTCATTCATTTTGGGAGATGGAATGTACATTCCATCAATCCCCTAAATCCAATGATATTAACTTGACAAAGTCAAATCAACCTTGACCAAGGCCCAACAACAATAAGCAAACTTAAATAAGTCAATACAAATGGTCAACGAAATTTAATTGGCATTTATTCAATTAAAAATAATAAAATAGTGCATTTAAATCAAATATGTTTTGTCCAATTCCTAAAATCTCATCAAAACACCAAAGAAATGGCCATGCGATTTATCATAGGTCAAACAAGGTCAAAGGACCTTGGAGAAAAAAATTCATAATTTTTGGGTATTTAAAAATATTTTTAAATAATTAAAAACAAATGCAAAATCAATTAATTCATTAAAAATATTAATGATGATCCAAAAAATATTTGAAAATATTTGGTGAAAGTCCCATATTTTTTGGATCAATATTGAATTTAATATGAATTATTGAAGAAAATGGAGTTAAAATAAAATTCAGAAAAATCTAAATTACGTGGACCATCAGATCTCCCTCATTAATTGAGGTTGCAGATCAGATGGTCCAAAGCGTGCTATCCACCATGGACCTTAGTCAGCGCATGGCAAATGTGGTAATCAATACCAACGCTCAAGATTAAAACGTGAGAGAAGGATCATGTGGTTCAGAGGCTAGCCAAGTCATCGCCGGAGCCAAAGCTCCGGTCATCTTCTCCGGTGGACCTCACCGGACTAGTCCACCATGAACCATCACCATAATAAAAAACAAGGACATGATCTTGAAGAAAAAATGACACTAAGCTCGAATCTGACCTCCATTCACTCAAATTCCAAATATATTGAGAGATACATGGAATTGAAATTTGAGGTACATCAACGGAGTTGCTTCAATTTGACCTCAAAGCAACTCAATTTTCTTGCCTACATTGGTAGGACTTTAGACAACCAAAGAATCAATAGAATTGAACAAGAATTTGAGAGAATCGAAGAGTTTAAAATTTCTGGAAAATACCTTCAATTGAGGTCTGAATTCAGTTGATCTTGCTCTTGCTTGTGCTTGATCTCACTCCAATTGCTTGCAGGAAGAGGATTGAATGGTTAAAAAGCTATGGATTCATGGAGAATTGAATTCCAAAATAGTGGAGATTCAAGCTCAAATTCAAGAGAATTTTTCAGGCTTATCCTTTGAGAATTGAGGGTTTAAAGTGGGGGGTCAAAGCTGGCGCGATTGTGTGTTCATTTATGAGCAATTGAAGCTCTATTTATAACTGGAATAGTTGATAATTGCACAGTCTCTTTCACTTTCCAATTTTGGTAAAATGGTGATGTAATGTTGCATGGGCGCGCACAGTCCCATGAAATGATTTCTTAAGGTCCATAATTGAAGATGAGATGCTCTGAAGTAAGCTTGGATTACAAGGCAAATGTACATTGATGCTTGAAGTTTGATTCATGCCAAGTGATATCACCTTGTTTAAGAAATAAAGTTTGAAAATGCAATGGCATAAGGCCAAAGTTTCTACCTTTTTGTAAAAGTGGTCAAAGTTTAGAACAAAAATAGTTCACACAAAGAAGGTTTTAAAAATGGAGGGAGAGATTTTGAAATTAAAGAAATGGGGAGAAGATGAAGAGACTACCCTATGCACAAAAATTTAAGAGTTTAAAGTTGAAAAGATCTGACCAAATGCGAGTAATCCAAGCTTATCCACTTCAATGATTTTCTTCAAAATAGCCTATGTAGCAGATGAAATCCACAATTCACAGGTTCAACATAACAACTTAACAAGGTTCAATGTTGCAGATGAATCTGGAGAGGTCTTGAATGATGTATCAGATGAATTCAAACTTGCAAGTTCTTGGTCTTTCAACAAATTGGAATTGGCCAAGTCCATTATCAAAGGAATGTTGCCAAAATTCTAAGTCCAATTGGGGAGATCAAAACAACAGTCCACTCAAAAGTCTTTTAGGGTTTTTGTTATTATTATGTGCATTAATGGTCAAAGACCAATTAAACAAACAAAGCAACAAAGTATATCACACAATATGGTCCAAGTGCACAAAGTTAAAATTGTATAAACATAAACAATTAGAATGATATGTACAATGACAAATGATAATAAAAATAAATTGCATTAAAAGTAAAAGCTTGAAAGTAAAAGTTAATAGTTAGTAAGTTAATAGTTAGTTTTGTTTTGCTTTTGATTTCAAGACATTCTTTGAAGAACACTCAACCCACTTGCCACAAGCATGGATCCTTGAACCAAAACATCTTCCAAAGGAAGGAAAGAAGGCCATGTTTCCACACAATACCATGGAAGGGGGGAGACTTACAATCTCACTAACTAGAATGCTTATGCCTTTTGTGTCATAAATTTAGCGCTATGTTAAGCAATCGTAATTGGACTTATGTAGAAGTCACAACTATTTGAGGCCGGGTAATAAACTTTTGGTGTTAATGCATGTTGGAGACATAGTATTAAGAACTATGCTCATTAAATATACCACACACACAAAATATGCAAAGGTGTGGCCTAATCTCATCCATACCCATGTTAATCTTCCAATCAACTAGCATTAGGACTTTGAGATGTCATTGGCCAATTGAAAATGCATGGAGGAAGAAGGGGAATTAGATGAAGAGGGAAAGGGATGAATGAGATCACAAATTGGTCAAAGGAGGACTTTTACCAAATTAATATTATTCATTCATTTTGGGAGATGAAATGTACATTCCATCACCCCCCTAAATCCGATAATATTAATTTGACAAAGTCAAATCAACCTTGACCATCACCCCCCAAATGATCAACACAATTAAAATTGCATTTATTCAATTTAAAATATTAAAATAATGCATTAAATTCAAACATGTTTTGTCCAAATCCTAAAATCATATCAAAACACCAAATAAATGGCCATGTGATTTATCATAGGTCAAACAAGGTCAAAGGACCTTGGATTAAAAAAATCATAATTTTTGGACACTTAAAAATATTTTAAACAATTAAAAACAAATGAAAAAATCAATTAATTCATGAAAAATATTAATAATGATCCAAAAAATAATTTTAAATCAGAATATGAAAGAGAAAAATGTTTGAGAATTTTTGCTGAAAGTTCCATATTTTTTGGACCAATATTAAATTTATTATGAATTATTGAAAATAATGGAATTAAATGGAAAATCAGAAATTACAAAAATACGTAGACCATCAGATCTCCCTAATTAATTGAGGTGGCAAATCTGATGATCCATAGTGCGTGTTCCACCAACACCTTAGTCAACCGCGCTGTAAACATGGTAACCACAATGCAGGGCCAAGATTAGAACGCAAGAGTTGGATCACATGGTCTAGACCTTAGACACATCATTACCGATGCCAGAGCTCCGGTTCTCTTCTCAGGAGAGCCTTGTCGGACTGGTCATCATCAACCATCACCAAAACGATTTTAAAGAGAAAACATCACTGGGCAAGAATATCACCTCCATTTCTTACAATTCCAACTATATTGAGAGATACGTGGAATTGAAAAATGAGGTTCATGATCTGAGTTGCTTCAATTCATCATCAAAACAACTCAAACACCATGCCTACATTGGTAGGACTTCAGCCAACACAATATTCAAGAGAATTGAGCAAGAAACAAGGAGAATCGAAGAGATCAAATTTTCTGCAAAATACCTTCAATGGAGGTCTGAGCTTGCTAGATCTTGATCTGAATCGTGCTTTGCTTCACCCCAATTGCTTGAAGAAGAGGAATGGGATGGCTTAGAATCAAAGGACCCCTGGAGAATTGAATTCCAAAACATTGGAGATTCAAGCTCAAATTCAACAGAATTTTTCAGGTTTATCGTCTCAATGTGAAGGGTTTTCTATGGGGAATCAAAACTTGCATAGTGTGTGTCCTGATTATGAGTAATTGAGCTTCAATTTATAGAGCATTCAAGTGTTAATTTCACACTCCATTCAAGTTTCCAAAATTGGCAAAGTGAGGTAAGCAGCTGCATGGGCGCCCATAGGCCCATCAAATGATTTCTATAAGTCCAAGTTTGAAGTTCAGATATGTTGAAGCAAGCTTGGAATACAAGGCAATTGAGCATTGTTGATTGAAGTTGGATCCATGACACATGATACCAGCCTATTTAAACCATGCGCATCTTATGTATTTCTCATCCAAAATGCATGAATTTTAGCTCTCTGGAAAGGTGAGATCAAGAGGAACAAGTTTCATGTTGAACACTTTTTCATTTGGATCTTGTAACATGGAGATATTTGAGGTGGAAGTTTGGAAAAATTTGACATACTAAAATTTTTCTAAGTGTCAAGCCATATGTCACAATATTCCACCTTACTTAACTTTTTATGGGAGCTTCCAATGAGAAAAGTGTCTTCATCAAAGTTGTAGCTCTCTCAAATATATTCAAAATGGTCACAAATTTCATGTCATATGGATTGGAAATAATAGAGTTATACATTTTTGAAGTTTGGAAAAATCACTTGATCAATGGTATAGGTCAAAAGTGACCTATAATGTAGCCTCATATCACATGTGCAAATAAGTTGAATTAGCTCTCACTCTAAACATCAAAGTTAAAGTAGACACATTGAATTTGATTATGCAACTTGGAAATCTTTCATCTCATAATAATTGAGCATGTTATGTCCTTGGGAAGTTGACTTTCAAATTAGGGTTTAGACAAAATGACCTATAATGTTTCAACATAGAAAATGACTTTCCAAGCAAAACTAGCTCTAGGTCTCAACATGAAAGTTGTTTATAATGTCATTTAGAGTACATTTTCTCTTGGAATCATTTTAATATGGTGAAAATTGTAGGAGATAGGGTCTAGGGAGACCCAGTTTTGATCAGATGAATTCATGTGGCCAACCACCATCAACCAACTTGCTAATTTCCAATTCTCTTGAATTTCTTGGCTCATGGTAGATAATATATGCATAATATGATGGAATTTTAAGTGTCCCTTGAGAAATTTGATCAATTGGTGAGATAGCTTGTTGGAGAAGTTACTCAAGATACCCAGACAAACTTGGGTTTCCAAGGCAAATCACTCTCAAACTCTTGAAGCAAACTTGATCAATATAACATGTAGAAACAATTGGGACTCATACATGATGCTCATAACCATTCTTGAATTGATTCTTGATGGTGCTCGTTGTTCATGAGGGTCTCCAACCCTAGATGTGATCAATGAATCAAGGAAATCGTGTCCCTACCTACAAGAAGAGTTAGATAGATGCAAAGACATATTTTTGGTATTTTGGTTACTACAAGTAGGATGGAATCACAAAATGCTTGGTGATCTCTCTCAAAACTAACCCAGTGAATAAGGGGTAAGGAGGATACCAAGGTATGATCCCAATGCTAATGCTTATGATGAACTTTCATGAGGGATCTTAGGGTCAAAATTGGGGTCTTACAGCTTCCCCTATTTAAGGACATTCTAACTGAGGAGGTGAAGGTTAAAATCTTCGGCTCGACTCAGTAGAATGGGCTTAAATAACAACATAGAGAAACAAATTTTGGTCCCTAAGAGACCTCATGATGCAAATGATATGAAGGGAAAAGTTAATGCTTTGTGGGGAAATGTTGCCACAAAGGAAAAGAAATCGGAGAGATCGAAAGTCTGGAGGAGCACAATGCATTCCATAAGGAAAACTCGCTGGGGAGATAGAGACTCTAAGGGGATAAAAGGAGTTATGCGTAGGCCAGACTACGACTTACAACTGCTAGGGGATTAAAGGGGATCCATATAAAATGATAGGACTCAGCCGGGGAAACAAACATCTGTAGGAAGTACGAATAAGCCAGGGAAAAGCAATTTCACTAAGATAATATGCACTTGACTCGATTGGGGAGAAAAATAAAATTTCAACACGGGAGTGTATACATGTAATTTTGACGCCATGAAATCAACAGCAGAATAATGTTTTCGATAAATGGAGATGCTTGTTCGACACTTCGACAAATTGGTGGTTCGACATTTCGACAAGAGAAGATGTCTGCAGATGAAAAGACGTCTTTGATTAGTATGGATGATGTTATGGTATTTCGACAAAATTCGACAACTCTGAGGAGAAGACGCGTGGAAATACCTGGCGAAAGGAAGTTATGCAGAGAGCCAAGTGTCATAGTTTTAGGATTTATTCGTTAGTGACAGTTATTTTGTTTGTATATAAATAGGATAGTTGTTATCAGAATGTAGTGTGTGAAAACTTGTACAAAATTCCTGTAAAAATACTCAAAGTACCCGTGTGAGAGAAAAGAGTCTTATTTGGAAAATGTACGTGTGAACAAACACCATTTCTTTAAAGTTTCACCTTATAAATTTCAAAGTTCGTTACCAATTTTCCTTTACATTTACCAGTCATTTATCCTTTGCATTTACTTTATGCAATTTACTCTTCGCCATTTATTTTTCGCCATTTATCTTAGTCTTGTTAAGTTTACTTTTACTTAAGCACTTTTAGTCAATATCTTTCGTACGTGAAAGACTTAGTAAACCCAATAAAAGACACAAAGGTTGTTCTAAAGATTTACAAAGTTATTTAAATTTGCACATGTCATAGGATCTGTGTGGTTGAGACTACAAGTAACCCAATTCGACAAGTTTTGGAAAACCAGAGTTTGTTCGCCAAAATCAACAGCGAACAAATTGGCTCGCCCAGTGGGACTAGTGCAAAAATCTAAAACTTAAATAATCTTTACTCAAGGTTTCTTCTTCGTTGTATGAGACTAAGAAGTAGTAAATTAGTTGTATCTGACGTAGAAAGACCTAAACGAACGAGAGTAAGGAAAATGGCGAGTCAGCCAAATAATCCAAATAATCCTAATCCAAATGAAGCCATCCCAGTATCCAACCCTATCCCTTCGACAGGAGGAAATTTGGGATCAGTCCCTGTGTCAGAGGCTGTGCCTTCGTCAACAGGGTCAATACCAGCGGTTTCAATATCGCAAAATGCGCCTAGTTCGTCCATTAGGGCACAACAAATGCCTGTTGGGACACCTCCTCCTATAGGGAATACTTCTAGGCCGTTTGTGACAAATTTCACCATGCCTCTGCCTGGTAGGGAACAACCATTTGGAATGCCAACTTCGGTAATGGAAAATTTACACAATTCGCCAGTATTATATTTTGATTCTATGGCCAATATGTTTTCACCATTATAAGGGTCGGGATATGGCGGAAACATGAGTAGACTAAACCAATAACCACTTTACATGCCAGCGATAACAAATAATTCTACACAAGTAATTAGACAACAAATGGACGAAAGTAATCATGATATGGTCCAAATGTTGACACAACAAATGGGGGCGGTGTTTAATCCACTAATACAAAACACCACCCAAACAAACCCATTGTTGGAAGCGCAAATGACGCGCATTGCTGACTTTTTTGGGGTCCCTCAAACTCGACGCAGAGAACAAGTGGTTCAGAACCCAGTGGTGGCAGTCCAAGAAGAGCCTACAATAAATGAAATACCATTAGATAATCCCCAGGCAAACGTCAGAAACCAAAAGGAAGTAGTCGAACAACCTCGTGTCGAAATCCCTGTTCCATAAGAGCCTAGAAGGATAGTAATCCAGAGACGCCAAGACGCTGATGCTGTGTTGCAATAGCGAATCCGGTATAATAACTTGCCTGCGAAAACAATTTAGCGGCCATGGTCAAAATGATAATGGCACAAAATGGGGTGAACATAGGGTTACAAAGGCCCAATTACGCTTCCCCACTGTCGGAATATATTCTGCAAGAAGAATTGCCCCCAAGATGGAAAGTTCCTAAGTTCACCAAATTCTCAGGGGATACTAGTGAATCCACCATAGAACATGTAGCACGTTATCTGATCGAAGCAGGAGAGATAGCCCATAATGAAAATTTGAAAATAAAATACTTTCCTAGTTCCTTGACGAAAAACGCGTTTACTTGGTTTACATCCTTGCTTGCAAACTCAGTGTATACGTGGACCCAATTAGAGAGGTTATTCCATGAACAATTTTACATGGGACAAACCAAAATAAGTCTGAAGGAATTAGCCAGTGTTAAGAGAAAACACTCAGAACCAATGAGTTAGTCGAAATGGCCGCAGGGGGTCTAGATTATTCTATAAGAAATAAACTAGACACTCAGTAATTGAGGGATATGGCGCAATTAGCAGATAGGGTGAGACAAGTCGAAAGGTTAAGGGATGAAAAATTCAGAGCAAATAAGAATAAAAAAGAAAGGGTGGCCTATGTAGGGGTATGTCAAGATGATGAATACGACGAAAACGAACCAAGTAACTTCGACGAACAAGAGATTGACTTAGCAGAACTGAAGCAAGGACCACCATATTCGTGTAAAGTACTAATTCCGTCGAACGGAAACCCAGTCGAAACCAATGATAAGTTTCCTAAAAGAACTTATACATTCGACATCACCAAATGTGACGAGATTTTCGATTTATTGGTTAAAGATGGTAAACTAGGCTTAGCTGATTGTATCCAGAACAGACCCATTCTGCTTCATCCGACTTCATTGTTGGTGCAGGGAAAAGTTATTCTGGCACAAAATGGCATATGAACCCCCTCCGGCGTGATCAACACTACACCAACTCCGCGACCATTGACATTGACCGCCCCATCAAACATCATAATCCATTTGGATTCAGGGTCCGACCCCTCCTCCGGGAGTGGTTCCTCGCAATCTTTCGATTTGAGAAACATGATGTCTTCATCAGGAAAGTCGAACCTCGTAGGTTGGTAATCATCAATCGGTTGCTCTGCAAGATAGTCTGACAAGACACTTCCTTTGATGGCTTTTTGTGAAGTGTATTAGATGTCATACTCTGTCAGTATCATTTGCCTCCTAGCAACCCTTCCGGTAAGCGCTGGCTTTTCAAAAATATACTTGACTGGATCCATCTTTGATATCAATAGAGTCGTGTGAGTCAACATATACTGTCTTAGTCGGCGAGCAGCCCATGCCAAAGCGCGACAAGTTTTTTCGAGCAGTGAGTATCTTTGTTCACAGTCGGTAAACGTTTTGCTAAGGTAGTATATTGCATGCTCTTTTCGACCTGACTCGTCATGCTGACCGAGCACACAACCCATTGACCTTTCTAACACAGTTAAGTACATGATCAACGGTTTTCCCTCTACTGGAGGCATTAGAATCGGCGGCTCCTGCAAATACTCTGTTATTCTTTCAAAGGCTTTCTGACAATCATCATTCCATCTGACCTCTTGCTCTTTTCTCAGCATTTTGAACAATGGCTCGCATGTGGCTGTAAGATTAGATATGAACCTTGAAATGTAGTTCAATCTGCCCAGGAGGCCACGAACCTCTCTTTCTGTTTTAGGTGCAGGCATTTCTTGAAACCTAGCATATCTTGATAGGACTGATCAATCGTTCTTTCACCTCGGCCTGTAGACTGGCCCAAATCTTGATCTCTTTCTTGTCGTCTTCGGTACCAATGTTGATGGTCTCAACCACCTCCTGAAAAGGTGTGATAGCTCGGTCCTCCTGTTTCAACAACCTGGATAACTCCTCAGGCAATTCATAATCTTCCTCAACCCCTTCTTCGGCTTGATAGATAGGATTGTCGAAGTCATACTTGGCCATAGCAGTGTCGTTAGCAGTGAGATCCCGGGTGATCAGTTTTACGAGGTGTTTTTTGGAAAGAAAAACGAAAAAGAAACATGAAAAAGAAACATTGCCGTTTTTGTAAAAGTAAAAATAATTGAAAGAAAAAGAACACAAAATTGTTTGCAAAAGTTGTCCTTTATTGATGATGAAAATAATTGCAAAATGTAACTAAATGGATGGCCCTACAGATGAGTCATTACACCCTGGTCAAAGTGTAAGACTTTTTTATGCATGTGATTAAAGGAAAACAATAAAAATTACTCCTTTAGTAGAGTAAACCAGACGTTTTTTTAGACGACCAATTGTCGAGCTTTTCTCCTGGGACACACGGGCGAATCCAGATATCTAAGTCACAGTCGCTGTCAGCCTTGTCTTCATCTGCAGCATTGACGGTGTGGGGAGAAACCAAACCCCCGCTGGAGAATGTACCGGCTTCATTCTTCTGAGACCCCGGAGTATACCCCAATCCAAATTTGTCTTCTTTGATGATTGGCTCCACAAATTTGCCCCAGCCTTGGGCATTACCAGCTTTAACCACTTCAACAGCTTGCTTGTATGAAGAGATAGAAGTCCCGACCTTCTCAGACTCAGGTGAAAAGACAGCTTCGGGCGCGACCTCACTGATGTTTATGGCTTCGAAGCCCTGACACAGCATCTCATGCATCTCGCCATCCATCTCCACATACTTAAATGTAGATAGGTGGCTAACAAAAATATCCTCTTCACCACAGACGGTGAGGATCTGACCTTCTAGTCCATATTTGAGCTTCTGGTGGAGAGTAGAAGTAACAGCACCGACAGCATGAATCCAGGGTCGACCTAGCAGACAGCTATAGGTAGGCTGGATATCCATCACATAAAAGGTACTCTTGAATACCTGCGGTCCAATCTTAACTGGCAACTCAACTTCGCTACAGACAGCTCGCTTAGAGCCATCAAAAGCCCTCACAACTAAATTACTTGGCTTCAGGATGATGTCATCGCAATCCAACTACGTTAGGGCTTTCTTTGGAAGAACATTCAGAGAAGAGCCTGTATCAACCAAAACATGGGAAAGCACCGTCCCTTTGCATTCCATTGTGATATGCAAGGCTTTGTTGTGATTCCTGTCCTCAGATGTTAGGTCATAATCGGTGAAACCTAGCGCATGGCTAGTGTGTACATTTGAAACTACCGACTCTAGCTGGTTAACAGTTATCTCTGGTGGAACATAGGCCATATTCAGTACTTTCAACAAGGTTGCTTTGTGAGCCTCAGAGCACATCAATAATGAGAGAATGGAGATCTTTGAGGGTGTCTGATTTAGCTGGTCGACTACCTTGTAGTCACTTTTCTTGATAATCCTCATAAACTCATCCACTTCCTTCTCGAACGTGGTCTTAGGAAGGGCTTCCTCAGTAGTAACCTCTTCGGTGGCTACCTGTTTTCCTTTAGCCTTAGCAGCTGCCTCAGCTTCAGTATTCGTGCGCAATGTTGATGGTGCAAATAGGCGTCCACTGCGAGTGAAGCCACCAATTCCTCCAACATTGTCTACAACGGAGCTACCAATGTCAATGTCTTCTTGCTTAACTTTCTGCCCCTGGCAGTAGATATCAGCCCCATAGTGTCACGAGATAGCACTGTCTTTCTCATACGGAATAGGTCCTGGTACCGTGATGGTGACTGGACCAATCAAAGTCGGTTGAGGGTTGTCAGAGTAAATTGGTGCTGGACTTTTTGGGAAATATATTGTTGTCGGAGCGGGTCTCTCGGGAACATATATTTCTTCAGGAGTGAAATAAAATGTTACTTTAACACATCATTCTTCACTGGACGAGTCTGATCGAACTGAAGACAACCTTCATCTATCAGTTGCTGAATACCCTTTCTCAAACTGTCACATCCGCTCTCGACAGCTTGACAATTTCCGCACTCTTCCCCACAGCCCAGGAAAATCTGTCCTTTCAAAACTCGGTCTTTAACTACCGATAGTGAAGTCTTCACTTTAGCCACATCAGAAATCAAATTCAAAGTTTCCCCACTATCAACAACATTAATCCTCTGCCCGCCGTGAGCTGGCATCGGGTTTTGGATAACATTAGGCACCGGAGAAAAATTGATGGCCTGGGCATCTCTCAAATCTTGTACCTTTAGCTGTAGAGCCTTGCAATTATCTGTAGTATGGCCAGGTGTGTTGGAGTGAAAAGCACATCTGGTGTTGACATCATAACCTCTAGGCAGATTGTTGGGATCGACCGGTGGGGCCAGAGATCTCAGTATAACCAGATTCATGTCAATCAGCTTGGGAAGTAATACAGAATAAGGCATTGGGATTGGCTCAATGACCCGGTCCGCCTGCCTTGGACGTTGTTGATAGGGTCTCTGCTGACCCGGATTACCTCCTTGTTGTTGATTGTTGTACCTGGGTTGCTGTTGCGGATGATACTGCGGTTGAGGAACAGGTGTTGGAATAGTGACTGCGGCCACTTGATCTTGATAATAATTAGGGCGTCCTCTGCCCCTGCCTCAGCCGGCATATACAACGCTCGTCTCACCTTCTATTCTTTGCTGACCGTTACCAGCAAACAGTTTCTTGGGAACTGATGAGTTGGAAGCACTATTGTCTTGAATTCGGCCCATCTTCAACAGACTCTCGATCCTTTCTCCAGCAATCACTATCTCTGCAAAGCTGATTGACGGGCAAGCAGCCAATCTCTCGATATAATTGCCTTGAAGAGTGTTCATGAACATGTCCGCCATCTCCCTTTCAGACATAGGGGGTTAGACGGATGCAACAATCTGTCTCCAACGCTGAGCATATTCTCTAAAGGTTTCCTTGGTAGTCTGAGACATTCCTTGCAACAAGGTCCGATTTGGAGCCATGTCCAAGTTGTATTGGTATTGCTTGATAAAAGCCTCTGCCAAGTCTTTCCAGCTCTTGATGGTAGTGCGAGACAAATGAGAATACCATTCACGAGAAGCTCCAGTTAAACTGTCTTCAAAATAGTACATCCACAGCTTTTCATCTTCAGTGTGAGCTCCCAACCTTCCCAAATAAGATTGGAGACGAGTGTGTGGGCAAGAAGCCCCGTTGTATTTCACAAAAGTAAGGGGTTTGAACTTGTGAGGGATCCTTACTCCCTGAACCAGACCAAGATTGGTGACATCAAAACCTAAGGAATTTTGAGACTCCAAAGATTTGAGCTTCTCAGCAAGCTCATCCATATGGCGAGTGGTCTCGAGGGCCTCGTCGTGCAAAGAAAATTGATCATACTGACAATCTTCAGTAATGGGACGCTCGTTAATCCGAATCCCTTGATTCACATTGTACCTTCCGCACATACCATTCCCAACATTTCCCGTGTTGCTAACATTACCCAGGTTTCCATCAACATTTGCGTAATCCGCGTTACAAGTGTTCACAGGGTTATCAGCGTTCCCAGGGTTACCAGGGTTCCCAGGGTTACCAGGGTTCCCCTCAGCACTTGGTATTTCCACCTCTGGATCGGGCCTCGGTTGCTCAACCAATTCCCTCAGCTTTTCCTGGTCTTCTGCCATACCAGTCATCAATGTCATGAACTGATCCATCCTTTCACGCATATCAGCCAATTCTTTCTGTATCTGGTCCATTGCTAGTCGTGGACGGTTTTCCTTTGTCGGGTACCTGTGAACTCGCTTGGGACCAATAACTGCCTGAAACAGGGAACAAACATTAGACACTGCGGTGACACCTGCAAAACAAACAAAGGTTAGTATGCATGCTATGCGATGCACTGCTTATTCGATTTTAAGGCCCCCCTTAAAAAGGGAATATCCTGCAAATGAATAAGCATGAGATGTTGGATGCAAATATGCAGATGATGTTATGCAATGCAATGGCATGTCAATCAGAATTGCTGGATCCGCTTGAACATCTGTCAGGTTGCACTGCCTGGAGAGAAATTAAGAGGATCAAGCAAAGCACACCAAACAAAGGTCATGGGATGGATCATGTTATCCTTAATATCAACCATCCATTTTGGTGGATTATGGTTTACACCTTATCGACACCCAAGTTTCATTGATATTAAGGATACCTGAACGGATAAACCATGAATCAAGGGTTTGTTGCAAGTCACGAGCATGGAGTTTAGGTTAAGAACCACCCAAAGGGAGTGTACTAAGGTTTAAACCTGCCAAACATGTTATACAAAAGGTTCCCATAGTCATAATCCCATCTTTCGGATATTATCGGAGGAACGACTACTCGTATTCCAAAAATATTCTCAAGAGACACTCTTATGAGTGTAGTATCGCGTAACAATCGTATCAAATCTTACACTTGAACGACTTTTGCACTACGTCCTACGAATAGGCCAAGAGGGGTTTGGTAAACTAAGGTCCTTGGCTTCTAAGGTCTATATTGGAAAAAGTAATTTCTAACCACAACTTACTTGTGTGACATTATTGATCTCAACATGACCTCCACCAAGTGAATGGGCTTGCAAGTCAACTTGCTAAGGAATAACTCCACACAAGTCAACAAGACCATTCCATTCTCCTATCTTAATTGTACTCGAGTTCGGGTATAGAACTCATCTCGCAAACAGAACCAGCAAATACGACAGTCATATGTACACAATGCAATAAAGCAGGTAAATGCTTAAAGATAAATAATTATACAAAAGAATAAACACCCAATAAACAAACAACCTACAAAAGCTAGGAGGGACTCGCTTAGGGAAACCGGATCCCCAGCAGAGTCGCCAACTGTCTCAACCTGAAAAATGGAATGCGAAAAAAAAACAACCGGCGAAGAAAGATAGGAGAGTCGCCACGGTGCGTTATTTATCCCAAAGGAGGGAAAGGAAACGCTCGAAGTAAACCTGGAAAAAGGAAAGGACAAGACAGGGTCTCGCAACCAAATCTTGGGTTCGGGAGTTGATTATGCGAAGGGAAGGTATTAGCACCCCTACGCATCCGTAATACTCTACGGGATCCACTTTTGTAGTTCATGTCTAAAGGGTGTGGGTTTATCTAATGTGTTATTTACTAAAAAAAAGGGTCAAAAGAAAATGAATCGCACGGATGTCGCATCCACTGCATACGTATCTCATCTGAATATGAGAATCAGAGTCTTCGTAGCTCGGCTACCTAGGGGTTAGGGGTAATTGTGCTTGGTAAAACATCGCGTCTTATGCCTACGTATCTCATCTGGAATGAGAATCAGAGCAAGCCGTAGTTCGGCTAACTACGGGGTTATGGATTGGGTTTTGGACGAACGACGTTACTACGCAATCTACCGGATGCTCGACCTTTGGAGACTTACTCGCCTGTAGTAGAAGGAGTAAACGTGTTAGGAGAAGAAAAATCAATGGGTTTGTAGGGTTAGGGATGCTCATGCAAAAGGAGTCCTGGACGAAGGAACCTGTAAAAAATAATATAAACACACAAAAACATTGCCTCCTATCGAGGTCTTCCAGCTAAGAAAGCGGTAAAAATACGGGAAAATGTAAAAGTACCACACGGATAAAGATTTGAAGTAACAGTAATTAACGGAACAAGGAAACCCTGAGATCCTTCCAAGCTAACACCATCAAAGAAAGTGAGTCAGTACAGGTAATCGGAATGAAACCTCCAGGTGGTATCCCATAAATAAAGTGGAACACCAGGCAAGCTATCCCTGCAAGAGTATGTGAGCCCTCACAAAAACTCAACAAAAGGTTTAGTGAAACACGATAAGCATTTTTTTCATGAATAACAGTATGGTTTCAGAAACCTCAAACCCTGTGGCATACACTTCAGAAATTAAACGATTGAGCATTCAAGGCATTATTTATACATTCATACATAATTATAAACCCGTGGGCAAAAACCTAATGAAATTCATCCATCATACCTCATACATTCAGATGATCCAAATTAAGAGCATAAAGGTAATGGGAATAAGGGAAAACCTGATTGGAGAGCTTGATTGAAATTGAGTTGCACCCGTGAGGTTTACAAAACAATCTTTAGGGTTTATGTGAGGCAGAGGTGATTCTGTGCAGTTGAGTTCCCTTCAGGGTTTAGAGGCTGCTCTGAGTTCTCTGTCAGGTTTCTCTCCAGGTTTGGTCCAGGGTTTTGTTCCAAGGAAACCTCAGAGTGTTTTGCTTCTCTTCCTTTTTCTGTCTGTTTTGTTTCAATGAAACTCTAGTATTTATAGGCTAATATTGGTAGCTTAGTGGGCTTTTGAGAGAGGTCCAAGTTTGAGATTTTTTCTTTTATTTATTTATTTATTTAATTATTTATTTAATTTATTTATTTTTTTCATTTTTTTTTTGTATCTTGGATGATATTCAAGTTTCGTGGAGCTAATCCCGATTGACACGATGAAATGCAATGTATGAGTGCGTGAATGAGGAGGGCAAATTTTGGGGTGTTACAGATAACAATTCTCAATATCGTGCCCAGGTGCACCCTAGTGAAAAGCACAGCGGAGCTCAGGTTTATACCAACATGGAAGTGGTTATGGTATCTGTGGCAGATTCCTTGGTTGAATCAAATTCTTGAGGACTAAAGATGGGTACAGTTCGGCATATGACATAGGAATCGGGTCGAAAGAGACCATTTTCCTCTCGAAGTTTTGTTGCTGGTGATGATTGTTGTTGGAATTGTTGTTGTTGTAGGTGTTTGTTCTTTGTTGCGGTTGTTGTTGTTGTTGTTGTTGAATTGGTATTATTGACTGATTTGAAAACACTGGAATAATAGAAGATACTTGATGATGATGGTGTTAACGGGATGGTAAATTTCTTCTGGCTTGAGGCCTCCTCTGCCTCCCACTGCTTACTGCATTTGTTTCATTTTCCTTCCTCTTGCTAAAGCTGCTCCCATACTTCTTACTAGTTGACGCCTCTTCTTTCGACAATCGTCCTTCACAAACCCCCTCTTCAAGTCTCATCCCCATGTTTACCATTTCGGTAAAATCACTGGGGGCACTGGCGATCATACGTTCATAATAAAATAAACTCAGGGTTTTGAGAAAGATTTGCTTCATCTCCTTCTCCTCTAAAGGAGGAGTAATCTGGGAAGCCAACTCCCTCAAACGTTGGGCGTACTCTTTAAATGTCTCCTTGTCTCTGTGAGACATGGACCTCAACTGGTCCCTATCTGGCACCATATCCACGTTGTATTTGTACTGTTTCACGAAAGCCTCTCCTAGATCATTGAAAGTGTGGATGCTTGCAGTATCTAACCCCATGTACCAACAGAGCACGACACCTATCAGGCTATCCTGGAAATAGTGAATCAATAATTGATCATTATCTGTCTGGGTTGACATCTTGCGGGCATACATCACAAGATGACTGACTGGACTGGAGTTTCCCTTATACTTCTTAAAGTGAGGTACATTGAATTTGACAGGGATTTTCAAGTTGTGCACTAAGCACAGTTCAACAACACTCTTCCCAAACAGATCTTTGCCTCTCAGCATTTTCAGTTCCTTGCGCAGCTCAAGGAATTGATCCTTCATCTCATCCATCTTCTCATAGATGTCTGGGCCCTCAGATGGCTCAGAATGATAAATGGTATCTTCTACTCGTGGTAAAGTATGCACAACGGGAGGTGGCACAAACATGACCGAGCTAGATGTTGGCATGGAAGCAAAGGTGGGAGAGAAACCCTCTTGCACAAAATTGGGTGGCATTCCCCAAGGGAATCTAGCAGGAAGATTCGGAGCGAATTGGGTGGTGGCAGCAGGCACAGTAGAGGTAACCACTTCAGAGATGACAGTCCTCGCGGGAGGAGTTGCAGGGGTTGGAGAAGCTTGGCTCTGGGCAGCAAGAACCGACTCCATCGTGGCAGTCAGTTGGGAAATCTCCTCTTTCAAGTCTCGGTTCTCTTGCTCAAGGTGTTCCATGATATTTGAATGATTGGCTCGAGTGTTGTACCAGTGAGTCAGTTTTTCTAAAGCACAAAAGAACACCAATCAGACACCTGGCAAAAATCTGCTTATGCAAATGATGCATGAAATGCAATGCTTGATTATTTTTATTTCCAAGGAACTTACTATATCATTTGCAAATATATTAAAAATTGAAATAGAAATTGCAATAGTTTTGATATGACCAAAAATCTCTTTTCATTTATATCAATTGGAAGGATTACACTGAGTACAATTTCAGAAACCAAAATAAAAGATTCAAGAAAAAAGGAGACCAGTCATCCTAGGGATCCCTAACAACAGTGTCAGAACATTTGGCTGAAGGCGCATACTTCCTTCGAATGCGACGAATCTCGGTCTCAAAAGAAGCCTTCATCTGAGTCTTCTCGAGGACAAGCTGGTCAACAATCTTCTTCCAAGAAACGGGAGGTTGAGGTATGCTAGAAGATGGAACCTCGGGCTCTCTTTGCCTCTTTGTCACTCGGTCTTCAAGTAGCTAAATCAGTGCATCTTTGTCCTTAGACTCCAATAGCAACTCTTCATGCCTTTTTCTAAAAGCATGGAAACACTCTTCCCACATATCCTTCTCTTGCTTCATCTTGATGAGCGCGTCTTCCAACTCCTATACATCTTGGTTGGGGAGAGTTAATGGCTCAACCATAACCATAAAAATAGGTCTCTCTCAAGGATAAGGCATCTTCAATTCCATAGCTCTCTTCTTCACCCAAAGAGTGTAAGCTTCCAAAGCTGCATAATTGCACGAACCAAGCTCGGATATTCCTTTCCTATGCACATTGTGCCAAGCTTGCATAATCTTCTGCTTCAAATGTTAGGGATATTTACCCTCTTGATCGAAAAGACCTTCTAACAACATGTTATTAGGTTTGTCTCTCAAGGGGAACCCAAGTTGACGAAGAGACAAAGCAGGGTTGTAGTTAATTCCTCCTTGTGTACGAATGAGAGGAACATTAGAGAATTCACCACAACTAACAATAATCTCCACACTGCTTAAGGATGGATCATCCCAAACTATGTCATCATTAGTGAGAGACATAAGTCTCTGAGACCACCTTAGACATTGTGTGTTCTCCACAAAAGCAAGCGTCTAAGGCAAGTGCAAAATAAACCACTTGTACAGAAGAGGAACGCAACAGACAATAGTTCCCCCACCCTTAGAATTCCTTAGATGCAAAGAGAAATACATATCACCCAACAAAGTAGGCACATGATTCCCAATCATGAAAAGTCTAATGGCGTTAACATTAACAAAACCGTCAATGTTAGGGAACAAAGCTAATCCATAAATGAGCAACCCAAAGATAACATCAAAAAAATCCACACTACCAGCTTGATGAGGAAGACAGATGGCAATCCAAATAACCCTCATTTCTTCACCCAATGAGCCTTTATCTCAGACTTCTTCAAGTGAAGAGCTTCAGCAATAATACTAGACCGGGGAATCTCCTCCAATCCACTAAAAGGGACTATGCTAGAAACAGGTATCCCCGAAAGATGGGAATACTCCTCCAAGGTAGGCACAAGCTGAAAAACTGGGAAACTGAAACAATGGTAGAGAGGATCATAGAACTGCACCAATACACTCAACAATCCTTCAACTACATCAGTAGACAAAATGGATAGAAGCTTCCCATGACGTTGTTTGAAGTCCAAGGGATCTAATACAAAAGATGCTAGCTTCCTTAACTCCTTCAAGTCGGGACATATGAAACTGTACTTCTTTGTGTTCCTTCATCCATAATCCATGGTCTATAAATATTTGCAAATGATACCTTAGTTCCTTGAAATTTTGTGTGCTGAATGTTATGATGCGCATGAAATGCATGAATGCAACAATCACAAATAAGGGATCACACACAAGGAAAACAAAGGTCAAGGGATGAATCAAGTCTTTGTCAATATCAATCATCCACTTTGGTGGATTATGGTTTGCACAGTATCAACACCCAAGTTCCATTGATATTGACAAGACTTAGTTGGATCAACCAAGAATCAAGGGTTTGTTGCAAGTCACGAGCATGGAGTCTGGGTAAGAATCATCCCAAAGGAATGAACTAAGGACAAAAACTTGTAGATCATGTTCTAAAAGGTTCCCAGAGTCTTAATTCCATCTATCAGATATTACAGGTTAAGATGGCTGACTCATCGACCCATAATATTCTCAAGAAAAACTCGTCTGAGTGTAGTATCACGTAACAACTATTATCAAGTCTACACTTGAACAGTTTCCGCACTACGTCCTAAATAGGCCAAGATGGGTTAGGTATTCTAAGGTGCTCAGCATCTCAGACCCAATTAGAAATAGTCATGCCTAACCATAAATACTTGTGTGACATTCCCAAATCCAAAGGAGTCTCCACTT
Organism: Lathyrus oleraceus; assembly: GCF_024323335.1. NCBI lineage: Eukaryota > Viridiplantae > Streptophyta > Magnoliopsida > Fabales > Fabaceae > Lathyrus > Lathyrus oleraceus. The sequence goes on along the minus strand of NC_066584.1, from coordinate 491,319,185 downwards.
AGCAGATGGATCTCAAGCCAACTTGTTAAGGACTACTCCACACAAGTCGAACATGACTATACCATCCTCCTATATTAATTGCACTCAAGTTCGGGTTAGAACTACTCTCACCACTCAGAGATCACCAAGCACAACAAGCAGATTATATCATACATACATATATACAAACATCAGATATATACAAATATATCCATACAAAAAGTAAGCTAAACCCACTGGAGAACAATCCCCAACAGAGTCGCCACTTAATTTCTGTAACGGGAAATTCATGATCATTAAGCTATTGACAAGCTAAAGATCAATTAACAAGAGTCCCCATCGCGATTTTATTGTTTCCAAGGGAAAAGGGAAAAAATGCGAACAAAACACAAATAGTAAGAAGTTTTCAAATAAAAACTACTAAAAGTCAGAGATCACAGGTAATGGGGTTGGTTACATAGAGGGAAGGTGTTAGCACCCAAAGTGTCATAGGTACTCCTAGGGAGCCCTTTTTGTATGCATATGTATTTTATACAAAGTGATGTTTACAAGCAAATAGAGTGGAGGGTTGAGAAAAGAATTCATTGATTATATTTTTGTGTTTGACAAGACCTTCGGTCTCGTGCCTACGTACCAACATATAAATGAGGGATCAAAACCTCGTAGTTCGTGCTATAAATTTCAATGTGAGTTGCTTGGTTTTAACAAAAAAAGTATGTTTGAAAGGCACAAAGGCCTGAAATGGTTTGAATGAGTTAGTTCTTTTTGGTTGTTTTTTTTGAAAGTTTAAGTCGAGTATAGTTTAGTTTATTTAAAAGTTTGATTTAAGAAATAAAGTTTGAAAATGCAATGGCATAAGGCCAAAGTTTCTACCTTTTTGTAAAAGCGGTCAAAGTTTAGAACAAAAATAGTTCACACAAAGAAGGTTTTAAAAATGGAGGGAGAGATTTTGAAATTAAAAAAAATGGGGAGAAGATGAAGAGACTACCCTATGCACAAAAATTTAAGAGTTTAAAGTTGAAAAGATCTGACCAAATGGGAGCAATCCAATAGACAAGTATGTCAATAGAAACCCAGAATTCCCTCGGACTTCTTAGAATCAAGCAACACACAAATGCACAATTGTATCAATCTTGAAGAGAAAAGGCATCAAATAAAGATGGCCTTATCCAAGTTTATCCACTTCAATGATCTTCTTTAAAATAGCTTATGTAGTAGAGGAAATCCACAAGTCACAGGTTCAACATAACAGCTTAACAAGGATCAATGTTGCAGATGAATCTAGAGAGGTCTTGAATGATGAATCAGATGAATTCAAACATGCAAGTTCTCGGTCTTTCAACAAATTGGCATTGGCCAAGTCCATTAGCAAAGGAATATTGCCTAGATTCTAAGTCCAATTGGGGAGATCAAAACAACAATCCACTCAAAAGTCTTTTAGGGTTTTTCTTATTATTATGTGCATTAATGGTCAAAGACCAATTAAACAAACAAAGCAACAAAGTATATCTCACAATATGGTCCAAGTGGACAAAGTGAAAATTGCATAAACATAAACAATTAGAATGATATGTACAATGCCAAATGATAATAAAAATAAATTGCATTAAAAGTAAAAGCTTGAAAGTAAAACTTAATAGTTAGTAAGTCAATAGTTAGTTTTATTTTGCTTTTGATTTCAAGACATTCTTTGGAGAACACTCAACTCACTTGCCACAAGCATGAATCCTTGAACCAAAACATCTTCCATAGGAAGGAAAGAAGGCCATGTTTCCACACAATACCATGGAAGGGGGGAGACTTACAATCTCACTAACTAGAATGCTTATGCCTTTTGTGTCATAAATTTAACGCTATGTTAAGCAATCGTAATTGGACTTATGTAGAAGTCACAACTATTTGAGGTTGGGCAATAAACTTTTGATGTTAATGCATGTTGGAGGACTTTTGAGGTTGGGCAACTGTTAGAAGTCAAAGTATTAAGAACTATGCTCATTAAACATACCACACACAAAAAATATGCAAAGGTGTGGCCTAATCTCATCCATATCCATGTTAATCTTCCAATCAACTAGCATTAGGACTTTGAGATGTCATTGGCCAATTGAAAATGGATGGATGAAGAAGGGGAATTGGATGAAGAGGGAAAGGGATGAATGAGATCACAAATTGGTCAAAGGAGGACTTTTACCAAATTAATATTATTCATTCATTTTGGGAGATGGAATGTACATTCCATCAACCCCCTAAATCCAATAATATTAACTTGACAAAGTCAAATCAACCTTAACCAAGGCCTAACAACAAATGAGAAACTCAAATAAGTCAATCCAAAGGGTCAACACAATTAAAATGACATTTATTCAATTAAAAAATATTAAGATAATGCATTAAATTCAAACATGTTTTGTCCAAATCCTAAAATCACATAAAAACACCAAATAAATGGCCATGTGATTTATCATATGTCAAATAAGGTTAAAGGACCTTGGATAAAAAAAATCATAATTTTTGGACACTTAAAAATATTTTAAACAATTAAAAACAAATGAAAAAATCAATTAATTCATGAAAAATATTAATAATGATCCAAAAAATAATTTTAATTCAAAATATGAAAAAGAAAAAAAATTGAGAATTTTTGGTGAAAATCCCATATTTTTTAGATCAATATTAAATTTATTATGAATTATTGAAAATAATGGAATTAAATGGAAAATCAGAAATTACAAAAATACGTGGACCATCAGATCTCCCTCATTAATTGAGGTGGCAGATCTGATGATCCATCGCACGTGTTCCACCAACACCTTAGTCAAGCGCGCTGTAAACATGGTAATCACAATGCACAACCAAGATTAGAACGCATGAGTTGGATCACACGGTCTGGACCTTAGACACATAATCACTGGAGCCAGAACTCCGGTTGTCTTCTCCGAAGAGCCTCGCCGGACTGGTCATTATCAACCATCACCAAAATTTCAAACAAGGACATGATTTTAAAGACAAAACATCATTGGGCAAGAATATCACCTCCATTTCTTCCAATTCCAACTATATTGAGAGATATGTGGAATTGAAAAATGAGATTCATGATCTGAGTTGCTTTGATTCATCATCAAAACAACTCAAACACCTACCTACATTGGTAGGACTTCAGCCAACACAATAATCAAGAGAATTAAGCAAGAAACAAGGAGCATCAAAGAGATCAAATTTTCTGCAAAATACCTTCAATGCAGGTCTGAGTTTGCTAGATCTTGATCTGAATCGAGCTTTGCTTCACTCAAATTGCTTGCAGTAGAGGAATGAAATGGCTTAGAATCAAAGGACCCCTGTAGAATTGAATTCCAAAACAATGGAGATTCAAGCTCAAATTCAACAGAATTTTTCAGGTTTATTCTCTCAATGTGAAGGGTTTTCTACGGGGAATCAAAGCTTGCGCAATGTGTGTCCTGATTATGAGCAATTGAGATTCAATTTTTAGAGGATTCATGTGTTAATTGCACACTCCATTCAAGTTTCCAAAATTGGCAAAGTGAGGTAAGCAGCTGCATGGGCGTGCATAGGCCCATCAAATGATTGCTATAAGTCCAACTTTGAAGTTCAAATATGTTGAAGCAAGCTTGGAATGCAAGGCAATTGAGCATTGTTGATTGAAGATGGATCCATGACACATGATACCAGCCTGTTTAAACCATGCGCAACCTATGCATTTCTCATCCAAAATGCCTGGATTTTAGCTCTATGGAAAGGTGAGATCAGGAGGAACAAGTCTGATGTTGAACACTTTTTAATTTGGAGCTTGGAACTTAGAGATATTTAAGGTGGAGGCTTGGAAAAATTTGACATACTTAAATTTTTCTAAGTGTCAAGCCATATGTCACAATTTTCTAAGCTTCAAATGAGAAACATGTCTTCACAAAAGTTGTATCTCTCTCAAATACCTTCAAAATGGTTACCAATTTCATGTCATTTGGATTTGAAATGATAGAGTTATGCGTTTTTGAAGTTTGGCAAAATCACTTGATCAATGGTATAGGTCAAAAGTCACCTATAATGTAGCCTCATATCACATGTGCAAATGAGTTGAATTAGCTCTCACTCAAAACATAAAAGTTAAAGTAGACACATTGAATTTGACTTTGCAACTTGGAAATCTTTCATCTCATAAAAATTAAGCAAGTTATGGCCTTGGGAAGTTGACATTCAAATTAGGGTTTATACAAAATGACCTATAATGTTTCAACATAGAAAATGACTTTCCAAGAAAAACTAGCTCTAGGTCTCAACATGAAAGTTGTTTTTAATGTCATTTAGAGTATGTTTTATCTTGGAATCATTTTCATATGGTGAAAATTGTAGGAGATAGGGTCTAGGGAGACCCAGTTTTGATCAAATGAATTCATCTGGCCAACCACCATCAACCAACTTGCTAATTTCCAATTCTCTTGACTTTCTTGGCTCATGGTAGATAATATATGCATAAAATGATGGAATTTGATGTGTCCCTTGAGAAATTTGATCAATTGGTGAGATAGCTTGTTGGAGAAGTTACTCAATATATTCAGTCAAACTAGGGTTTCCAAGGCAAATAACCCTCAAACTCTTGAAGAAAACTTGATCAATATAACATTTATAAATAATTGGGACTCATACATGATGCCCATAACCATTCTTTAGTTGATTCTTGATGGTGCTCTTTGTTCATGAGGGTCTCCAACCCTATATGTGATCAATGAATCAAGGAAATCATGTCCCTACCTACAAAAAGAGATAGATAGATGCAAATACATATTTTTGGTATTTTGGTTAGTACAAGTATGATATAATCACAAAATTCTTAGTGATCTCTCTCAAAACTAACCTAGTGAAGGACGGGTAAGGAGGATACCAAGGTATGGTCCCAATGCTAATGCTTATGATGAACTTTCATGATGGATCTTAGGGTCAAAATTGGGGTCTTACACAAGCTTATGAAGTAATTCAAAAAGGTCCACAATCAACTGAAATGAGGTATGCATGAAGCTTGGATTACAAGGCAAAGTTATTTGAATGTTTGAAGCATGAATCTTGCCAACTGAAACATGCCTGTTTAAGCCATGTGCAGACCCCTCAAACTTTTGCCCAAAATGAATGAGGTAGGACTCTTTGGAAAGCTTAGATCAAGAGGAACAACTCTTATGTTTAACACCTTTCCGTTTGGAACTTGTATCATGGTGAATTTTCAGGTGGAAGTTTGGAAATTTCAACATGTCAAAATATTTTTTGTGTCAAGCCACATGTTCAATTATTCCACCTTGGCTAACTTTTTATGTGAGCACCAAATGAGAAAAATGTCTTCATCAAAGTTGTAGATATTTCAAAAAAAATCCAAATGGTCATAAATTTGACATCAGTTGGATTTAGGATGAGTGAGTTATGCATTTTTGAAGTTGAGGAAAATTACTTGTTCAATGGTATTTGTTCAAATTGACCTATAATGTATCCTCATATCACATGCTCATAAAAGTTGATTTAGCTCCCACTCCAAACATCAAAGTTTAAGTAGACAAATTGAATTTGATTGTGCAACTTGGAAATATTTCATCTCATAAAAATTGAGAAAGTTATGGCCTTGGGAAGTTAACTTTAAAATTAGGGTTTAGACAAAATGACCTATAATGTTTCAACATAGAAAATGACTTTCCATACAAAATTAGCTCTAGACCTTAACATTAAAGTTCTTTTGAATTTTATTTAGAGTAACTTTTCTCTTGGAATAATTTTCATATAATGAAAATTGTAGGAGATAGAGTCTAGGGAGACCCAGTCTTCATCAGATGAGTTCATCTGGCCAACCAACATCAACCAACTTGCTACTTGCAATTATCTTGAATTTTTAGGATCATTGATCGCTCGACTGTGTGAGTCGAGAATGGGATACAAACTGCAAGTGCACAGTTCTATCGCGTAGTTTTAAAAGATATCGATCCCACAGGGACTTATGAATCGATATACCGTTATCTAAGGTTACTACGTAAAGCTAATGTGAAAAATGTTTGATTGTTTGGGGAAAAACTAAAAGCTAAACTAAGATCTAGATTAAATATTAATAAAACGGATATCGGTATGTAGTTCGTCAAAACTAGGGAATCAAGTCTTTGTCGGTTTCTTGGTTCTAATATAAATCGTTTCAGTTAACTTTATTGGTTAAAGGTTTTATCTCAAACTCTCGCTCTGTTGAATAAACCATGATTTTATATTAATGTAGCTGTCACTTATAATTAAGTCAAAAACCATATTTTGAAAGCAATAAAGTTGCATAAACTCTTTTTAAGAAAACACTGACCGTTTTAAACACCCTTATCTCAAACTCTCGCTCTGTTGACTCAGGTTATAAAATTAAATCCAAATGCTTAACTCTCGTCCTCACATTCAATCTTTAAAAATACTTTTTGGAAAAGGTCAGCATTTAATTAACTCTAAAACTTGCTCTCGCCCTGATCTAGAATTAATGCCTAACTTACACTGTCCAGTTAAAACCTCAAACTCTCGCTCTATTGATTTTAACTTCTTTATGTCCTTTACTTTTGTAAAAAATCTTGTTATTAAACCTGTAAGTTGAGACCGTAAAAAGATTGATTTCAATTTTAAGTTTAAATAGACCGACTCAGTCTTGATCCCTTATTCTGCTTACTTTACATACCGATATCTAGGCAAATTAGCCAGACATGCTAAATAAACAAGAATACATATCATGCATAAACAGACTCATTCCAGGCAGATAATATAGATAAATAATAAAACAAAATATTAAATAATGATTAAAGAACCTGAATGCGTAATACAATAGTCTTGAACACTCCACCCCAAGCCGGTAGGATTTGTTCTTCGATTCTTCAATTAAACAATAAATTAAACCAAGGAAATAAAACTAGAATCTAACGTAAGGTTAGATCCGATAAAAAGTTGCACAATAGTTTCCGGTGTAGAAACTATTATGCGAAAAATATCTAAATGCTAAAAAGGGAAAGGTAAATTGCAAGGGAAAAAGAATGTAGAACTTGCAAAATAAATAAATAAACAATGTTAAGTTGCTGGAAAAGAAAAAAAATAAGCAAAAGCGTAAAAAGAAAATTGGCAAAGCTTCGGCAATGTGAGCGTGGAAAAACCGAGGAACCCTTTTAGGTTTTTGAAGTAGCTATTTATATTGGTGCTGGCAACTGCTTTTCGTTTCCCAAGGTCTTCAACGTGGCTAAATGCACGGCGTGGATATAGGACACAAACTCCTCAACGTCTCTTCAAGTTTTCTGAGGGCGTTACTTGCGCCAAAAAAGTAGTGGAACGGTGTGACGCTCGTCACACCATGTGTGACGTCCGTCACAAGGTTGTTTTAGGTGACGCTCGTCACACACCCTGTGACGTCCGTCACAGGCACAACATTGGTGACTTGTGCGCTTTGGGCTGGGATTTGGCATTTGGTTCCTTTTCTCTCCTTTTTGCACCTCCTTTTCTTCCATTTTCACTTGTTCTTCAAAATAGACTACCTGAGACAAATAGGAAGAAAATACCACGTAATATCTCATAAAATGCAGTAAACCGAAATAAATAGTCATAGAATTTAATGGAATTAAGTCCTAAAATATGATATAGTTTCGTGTTATCAAACTCCCCCATACTTAGATCTTTGCTTGTCCTCAAGCAAAATTCAGCATAGAAATCGTTTTCAAAAATTTAGCCAGGCGAAGTTTCAAAACACACATCAATTCGTAATAGGTTGCAAGTGGATTTTGTTTAGAAGCAGCTTGAGTTTAATCTTGGCATCAACAACTACCGTTACAACTTAGATAACCCTACCTTATGCAAATCAGTTCAAGTAACGCCATTATAGCTATCCTAGTTCCTTTACTTTTATTTCACCCGCTTTCATTCTAGCGAAATCACATTAAGCCCTTTATCTTTTCGCGCACATAGTGGAGTAACCGGTTAGTGATTATGATCCGCTTTTAGCTAGAAGTTCTGGTACATAAGTCGGATAACTTCGTTATTCAGTCCATTGCAAATTGTGGGGATCGAACCGTAGTTCGCCCTACCGAGTTCAGTACCAGATACCTACTGAACCAACTCATAATGGATCTTTCATATTGTGTTTTTGCATGATCTGCAACCTTTAGATTAAATGATCTGGTAAGGATCACCTAATTTAATCAGTGCATTTCCTGATATATTCATATATTTTATGTTACTTTGGGGATCATTCACTTATATTCATCGGCTCTCCACGTAGTTTGCTATTAAGATGGTGCTGACTTCTCGTATAAACTACTCGGGGTTATTATAAAACTAAAAGTTCGAGGAATCGGTATAATAGGTACTTATCCTGATCTAGCATGTTGAGGTTCTCAGAGCGTTGTTATGGTAATGATTTTTTTTTTTGTCTTGATTTCACTCAAGTTTTATAAAGTAAGCAACCTTTATACTTATTGGGTGTGTTAAAAAAATTTTTTTTTTTTTATGGCTCAAGAAAATTGAGGGGAATAGATAATAGAAATTTTTCACATTAGGGACTTAACTTAAAATAAATCTATATTATAATTTTTTTTTTTTTTCAGATAATAAGAAAGGGAAATAACAATGAAAGGGAAGGTAACATACTTGAAAAATGGAAATGGAAGAAACAAGTTTTCCCCCCCATACTTAAATTAAACATTGTCCCCAATGTTTTAAGGAAATGAAATACAATATGGAAAGGAAAAAGAAACTACAACTAAGGTTGTCTTCCGCCTCTGGTTCTTGGACCTGGTGATCTCTGACGTAAGTCTAAGTTGTCGAACCTGCTAAACAACTCAGTAAACCGCTGGTCGGTTATGGCATTCCTAGCATCCTGTTGCTGTTGCATTTGACGCATCATCTGCAGCATTTCGACATTCTGTGCCTGCATACCATCGATAGCATCCATAATGTCGTCGTTGGTTGCAGGCCTTCTTCGTCGACGACGTTGGGAGGATGGGCCGGTTGCATTACTGGAAGGGTTGAGCGGGACTGACTGTTGTGTAGGCGGATGATCACCTTGTTCCATTTCTTCGAACTCATCTGTTTGCGGGTTTGTTTGTGAAGGCTCGGTGGTTTCAGGAGCGTTTAGATCGTAGAGGTGGCGGTCGGGGTTTGTGACATCAGTGAGGGCAGTATTTGGTAGAACCACGCTTGGGACTGCCTGGTTGTTCACCATAAGATAATATCCTCCGCCTACTCTGTTCTTAATCAAGCGGCTGGATCGACAGTAGCTGATATCCATAGATAGGTGAGGTAGGGATTCTAAAGTTTGGAGTTTATCCCCTAGGTTTAGGCCAAGTGCTATGGTGGTGATTAATCCACCAATTATAAAAGGTTGCCTGCCTCTAGCACATAAGGTGCGGATATGATGAAAGAGAAAGGAGGCGGCGTTTACCTGAGTATCTGGTTCGAAGACGCACTGGAGGAAAAATAGTTCCTTTGAGTTGACCTTGCTGTTGTTTGGCCTTCCAAAAATTGTGTTTTGCAAAATGCGGATAAAGTACCGGATAGTGGGGTTATGTATATGGGAGAGAAGGAGCTCTTCCCAGTTGTAGGTATCTATACCGGAGATTTTCTTAAAAAGGCCAAAAACGCCAACTGTGTTCCAGTTTGAGGTTGGAGGGATTCTGGCGTGCAGCAGACCTTCTGTGGGAAATTGTAGCATGGTACTCAATTGGTTTTGGGTTAAGGAGTACTCGGTGTTGAACATCCGGAAGGTTGCGGTACCGGTTAGAAATTCGTCTTCACCGGCGGGGGTGGTGTAGTCGTATGAACTTAAGAATTCTAAGGTTAGGGATGGGTAGGTGGGTTGATTATGAGTGCAAAGGAAGGTTAGGTTGGCTTGACGGAGCATCCATTCGATACCTTGGAGTAGGCCTAATTGTTGTAAACAGGTTAAATCGGGGTACCTGGTGGAAGCGACGCCTCGCTGTTGGAAACGCTCGAATTGCTCCCTCTGATAATTGTCATCTACGGATCGGAAGATGATATTTCTGAAATTCTGATTTCCCGCCATTGTGATGAATTTTGAAGGGGTGATTTGGAAAGAAAAAAAAGAAATGTATTTGTTAGGAGAGAATTGTTTTGTGGTGAATGAAGGAAGGTTTGGTGGGTATTTATAGGAGGAGAATTTGGAAGGTGGAAAGAAAAAGTGGTTGAAGAGTAATTAAGTGTGGTTAAATGAAAAATGAATGGGGAAGGTAAAAAGTTAAAGGTATAACGTTCGTCTCCAACGGCTCCTTAACGTTCACTAGTCTGAGGAGTGTTACGCTCGTCACAGGGGTGTGACGCTCGTAACAGGCAATAGGCATGCCGTCCGTCACAAGATGTGTGACGCTCGTCACATATTCCTTTTTGGAAAGGCCTCAGTAGCGCTTCACAGAATTACTTTGGTTGGTGAATTTATTAGTTTTGTTTCGCTTATGATCAGTTTAGTCTGCAGTTTAATTTATTGTGCACGCTTAATCTGCTTTGTATAGTAATAATTCATAGGTAGCAACAGTAGAGCATAATAGCTATTGCATAATAAAATTAAATAAACAGCTTCAATAAAAATGATCATAATGTAATACAGGAAAGGAAAACAATGAAATGAAAGAGAAATAAACATGAATTCAACTAACATTAATAAATAATCTAACTTAAAACTAAATAACTTAGAAAAATAACTAAACTCTATCCCTCTGTACGATCTCTGGCCGGAGGAGCGAAAGAGTTAACATGATGTAGCAACTCGTGGAACTGATTCGTCATACTGCTCATGTATCCTAGAACTTCTTGTCTCATGTTAGTAAATTCTCCTCTGAGGGCGTCTTGTTCTGACATCAAAGCTTCAATGGCGGTGTTATAATCAGTTCCGGGCATATGATGTCGGAGGTCAGGTATGGCTGATTCTTCGGTCGGAACAGGCTGAGGAGGAGGGTCAATATCATAATTGCCGGATGGTGTCTGAGGGTCAGATTCAGCATGAGGGATCTGGTCAACATAATTCTCATAGTCATTACAAATCTCATAATCCTGGATGGATTCAGTGGATCTAGCAGGAGTTGGGGTTTCATTCAGGTTATAGAGCCAGTTCCTTTGGTTATGAACACTAGTCCTAGGATCGGGCATGGTGAATAGGCAGAGAACCTGGTTATCAATAATAAGCTCAAACTCATCAGTCCCTAGGTTTGCTATAAACATAGTGTTGAAGAGGAAAGGTATACTCATAGTAGTAATGCCACCAAAAGGGCTAAGGTCAAGCATAGGCTGACGTAATCCAATAGCATTACCTATCATAGTTATCAAACCGCCTATTCTAATGGGTGCTCTCTCATCCTGGATAAGGTGGTCCAAATTAGCTAACATAAAAGTGGCACCGTTTACTGGACGGTTCTGGGAAGCACAAAATATGATGAAGAGTTCATCACGTGAAACTGAAGTACTATTTGGCTTCTTCCCAAATAAAGTGTGGGTCAGGATCTTATGGAAATAGCGAAAGGCCGGGTTGTGTATGTTTCTAGAGAGAAACTCATGTTCTTCGGGCTCATCATTTCCAGTCAGCCTACCCCAAAAGTGTTCAAGCTCTCTATATTCAAAAAGTTCTTCCTGGCTTACAGTGAATGTATCAAAGGAGGTAGGGAAACCCAAAAGGTTGGTGAAGTCTCTAATATTAAATTGGTACTCCATATTGAACATTCTGAACTGGATAAAACCTCTGCTAATTCCTTTTCCATGGCTGGGTAGATAGATTAATGAGCTAAGGAATTCTAGTGTGAGTCTCCGATAGGTGGTGAAATGTCTCAGGATAGGGGAGGTCTCCCATCCTATCTGATTCAGCAAATACAGGACACTCTGTCTCAGTCCAAGGGCAGTCATAGCCCAATCATCAGCATATAAACTAGGTAGCATCTCTCTAGCGGCTAGTTCTTCAAACTTTTGTTTCTGAGCCATTCCTCTGAACTTGATACCCATACGATCAATATGTCCCATCTGGTTAGTGTTAGCTAGAGAAAGGAAAACATGAGTTTAAGTCAGGATTTGGCCAAATGCCGAAAGAAGAAAAAATTATTATTGTTATTTATATATATATATTTTTTCTTTTTTTTTTTTTTTTTTTTTTTTTTTTGAATAAATCAAGAATGAATACTAAACAGAAATTAAAGGAATAATTAAGAAAGAAATAGGGAAATGATAATAATAGAATAATAAAATAACAAATTAATTTGTGGGTTGTCTCCCACTAAGCGCTTTGTTTAAATGTCGCAAGCTCGACAAAGAAACTGTTAAATATAATCTATAGGTCCTGGGGGCGTTTCGTCTAAGTGCAGGATTTGCGAATCCTCGTTGGTTTCCGCAAAGTGATAGTGTTTCAGACGCTGCCCGTTTACGGTGAACGGTTCTGTAGATTTTCCTTTTATTTCTACCGCTCCACTGGGAAAGACTCTAGTGATATGAAAAGGCCCTGACCATCTGGATCGTAGTTTTCCCGGGAATAACTTTAGTCTAGAGTTAAATAAAAGTACTGCGTCGCCTTGCTTGAAGATTTTCCTTGATATACGCTTGTCATGCCATTGTTTTGTTCTTTCTTTATAGATTCTGGCATTTTCATAGGCGTCTCTTCTGAGTTCCTCTAATTCGTTTATGTCAAGGATTCTCTTTTCACCGGCGGCTTTATAATTCAAATTTAAATTTCTAATAGCCCAATAGGCTTTATGTTCTAATTCTACCGGGAGGTGACAGGATTTTCCATAAATGAGCTTAAATGGGGTCGTCCCTATGGGGGTTTTATAAGCAGTTCGGTATGCCCACAAAGCTTCTGGTAATTTCAATGACCAATCTTTCCTTGAAGTGGCGACCGTTTTTTCTAGTATTTGCTTGATTTCTCTGTTAGATACTTCCACTTGTCCACTGGTTTGAGGGTGGTAAGGTGTCGCTATCCTATGTCTTACTCCATATTTAAGTAGTAGTTTTTCGAGTACTTTGGATATAAAGTGCGATCCACCATCACTGACTACTATTCTTGGGATGCCAAATCTCGGAAATATTATATTCTTAAAGAGTCTAGTTACTACTCGGGTGTCGTTTGTTGGGGAAGCTATAACTTCGATCCATTTTGATACGTAGTCAACTGCCACGAGTATGTATTTGTTACCGAAAGAGGATGGGAAAGGTCCCATGAAGTCTATCCCCCACACGTCAAAAATCTCTACTTCCAAAATACCTTTTTGCGGCATCTCGTCACGTCTAGATATGTTTCCCGTGCGTTGACATCTGTCACATTCCTTAATAGCCGCATGTACGTCCTTCCATATAGTTGGCCAATAAAAGCCAGCTTGTAGGATTTTAGAGCAGGTCTTGGATGTACTTGTGTGTCCACCATAAGGAGCGGAGTGGCAGTGTTGGATTATATTTTCTACCTCTTCTTCGGGTATACATCGACGGAAAATACCATCGGGGCCTCTTTTGAAAAGTAAGGGATCATCCCAGTAATAGTGTTTTATGTCGTAGAAGAATCGTTTCTTCTGCTGGTAAGATAAAGTAGGTGGAACTATTCCGGCAGCTAAATAATTGATTAGATCAGCGTACCATGGTGTGACGGATATAGCTAAGGTGGTTTCTACTCGCATGTCGGAGTTGTTCTCTTCCAAAGTAGCTATAAGTTTGTCATACGAGAAATCATCATTAATTGATGTTCTCTCCGGTTCAAGGTCCTCAAGTCTAGAGAGATGGTCTGCTACTACGTTTTCAGTTCCTTTCTTGTCCTTGATTTCTAAGTCGAATTCTTGTAGCAACAAGATCCATCTTAGGAGTCTAGGTTTAGCGTCTTTTTTTGTTAAAAGGTACCTGATAGCAGCGTGATCAGTGTAAACTATTATTTTGGCTCCTACCAAGTAAGAACGAAATTTATCTAGCGCAAATACCACTGCTAGGAGTTCTTTCTCGGTAGTGGCGTAATTCATTTGCGCTTCATCCAGGGTTCTGCTTGCGTAATATATAACGTGAAGCTTTTTATCCTTTCTTTGTCCTAAAACAGCACCTACAGCATAATCACTGGCATCGCACATTATTTCGAATGGTTCATTCCAGTCTGGTGTCTGCACTATGGGTGCTGAGATCAATGCTTGTTTAAGAGTTTGAAATGCTTTTAAACAGTTATCGTCGAATATGAATTCGGCATCTTTCATCAATAGTCCGGTTAGAGGTTTAGTTATCTTAGAGAAGTCTTTGATGAATCGTCGGTAAAAACCGGTGTGTCCTAAAAAGCTTCGTACTTCCCTCACGGTTCTTGGGGGTTGAAGATTTTCGATTACCTCTATTTTGGCTTTGTCTACTTCAATTCCTCTGTTCGAGATGATGTGTCCTAAAACAATTCCTTCTTGTACCATAAAGTGGCACTTTTCCCAGTTAAGTACTAAGTTTACTTTCACACATCGCTCAAGGACTCTTTCTAGGTTTTCAAGGCATTCTTCGAAACTTTGTCCGTATACAGAAAAGTCATCCATGAATACTTCCATGATGTTTTCGAGAAAGTCGGCGAAAATTGCCATCATGCATCTTTGAAAGGTTGCAGGGGCATTACACAAACCAAACGGCATTCGTCTATAAGCGAAGGTACCAAAAGGGCACGTGAACGTTGTCTTTTCTTGGTCATCAGGGTGAATTGGTATTTGAAAGAAGCCTGAATAACCGTCTAGATAACAGAAATGTGAATGTTTTGCTAATCGTTCTAACATTTGGTCAATGAATGGTAAAGGGAAATGATCTTTTCGGGTTGCTTTGTTTAGTTTCCTATAATCAATGCACATTCTCCATCCTGATTCGATTCGTTTAGTTATAGTTTCTCCTTTTTCGTTTTCAATAACGGTTATGCCTCCTTTCTTTGGTACAACGTGTACAGGGCTAACCCATTTGCTATCGGATATAGGATATATAATACCTGCTTCCAATAACTTGGTTATTTCTTTCTTTACTACCTCACTCAGGATCGAATTTAGTCTTCTCTGGTGTTCCCTAGAGGTTTTACAGTCTTCTTCTAACATGATGCGGTGCATACAAATAGAAGGGCTTATTCCTTTAAGATCGGTGATGTGGTATCCTAGTGCGGTTGGATATTTCCTTAAGATATGTAAGAGTTTTTCTGTTTCGAGTCTTCCTAGATCTGCATTAACTATCACAGGTCGTTCAAGTTCTAAGTCTAGGAATTCATATCTCAGATTTTTGGGAAGTGTTTTCAGGTCAGGGTTGGTTTGTTAAGACATTGCGTAGGGTCCGGTGTTATTGCTAAACATTGGTTAGATTTGTCCTCTAAAAGATAGTCTGATGATTTGTCTTCTCCTAACTCTGCTTCTTTTATGCATTCATCGATGATATCCATGAAGTAACATGTATCTTCTATTGCAGGTGCTTTCAAGAATTGGGAAAGAATGAATTCAATTTTCTCTTCACCTACTTCGAAGGTGAGTCGTCCTCGTTTTACGTCTATGATTGCACCGGCAGTTGCTAAGAACGGTCTTCCTAGTATAATAGGCGTAGTATCATCTTCTCTAATGTCCATAATTGTAAAGTCAGTGGGAATGTAAAACTGACCTATGCGTACGGGAACGTTTTCAAGGATTCCTACAGGATATTTGATGGAACGATCTGCTAGTTGCACAGACATTTTGGTTGGTCTTAATTCTCCCATTTCCAGTTTCTTACATATGGATAAAGGCATAACGCTAATTCCGGCTCCTAAATCGCATAAAGCTTTGTCGATGACAAATTTTCCTATGTGACAGGGTATAGGAAACTACCCGGATCCTTGAGTTTAGGAGGCATGTTTTGGATTATAGCGCTACATTCGGCAGAGAGTGTAACAGTTTCGCTATCCTCAAGTTTCCTCTTATTAGAAAGGATTTCTTTTAAGAATTTAGCATATGAGGGCATCTGCGTAATAGCTTCGGTGAACGGAATTGTAACGTTTAATTGTTTAAGGAGGTCAACAAATTTTCTAAATTGGCCCGCATCTTTGGTTTTAACAAGCCTTTGAGGGTAAGGGATAGGTGGTTTGTAAGGTGGTGGAGGTACATAAGGTTCCTTCTTTTCTAGGGTTCCCTTATTACTCTCTTCCTTTTCCTTAGGTTCACTTTCCTCAGTTGATTTCTTAGGGTTTTGGTTTTCTATCCTTGGATCAGACGGTCCTTCCACTTCCGTTCCACTTCTTAATATAATTGCATGAGCTTGGCTTCTCGGATTAGGTTGGGGCTGTCCAGGGAATGTACCAGTTGGGGCAGCAGTAGGTGCTTGTTGTTGAGCTACTTGAGATATTTGTGTTTCCAGCATTTTGTTATGGGTAGCCAAGGCATCTACTTTGCTTGCTAGTTGTTTAAGTTGTTCGCCAGTGTGTATGTTCTGGTTTAAGAAATCTTTATTGGTTTTTTGTTGGGAAGCTATAAAGTTTTCCATCATGATTTCCAAGTTGGATTTTCTAGGGGTATTATTGTTAGGCATGGATGGATTGGTTTCTGATATCCCGGAGGTATAGATGGGGCTTGATTTGGAGACTGTCCAGGTGCGTACAAAGCATTATTACTCTTATATGAAAAGTTTGGATGGTTCTTCCAATTTGGGTTATAGGTATTCGAATAGGGGCTTCCTTGAGCATAGTTCACTTGCTCTGCTTGGATTCCAGTCAAAAGTTGACAGTCCGTAGGAGTGTGGCCTTGGATTCCACAGACCTCGCAATTCTGAGTTATAGCAACCACGGCGGCTGGAGGTGATACGTTTAAACTTTCAATTTTCTGGACCAAAGCATCCACTTTTGCATTAACGTGATCAAGGTTACTTATCTCGTACATGCCAGTTTTCGTTTGAGGTTTTTCCACCGTTGTTCGTTCGGTTCCCCACTGATAGTGGTTTTGGGCCATGCTCTCGATAAGCTGGTAGGCATCAGCATAAGGTTTGTTCATTAGTGCACCACCTGCAGCGGCGTCTATTGTTAACCTTGTGTTGTATAAGAGACCATTATAAAATGTGTGAATTACTAACCAGTCTTCCAAACCATGGTGTGGGCAAAGTCTCATCATGTCTTTGTATCTTTCCCATGCTTCGAAAAGAGACTCGTTGTCTTTCTGTTTAAATCCGTTTATCTGGGCTCTTAACATAGCTGTTTTGCTTGGCGGAAAGTATCGGGCAAGAAAAACTTTCTTCAACTCGTTCCAGGTGGTGACTGAGTTGGAAGGGAGAGATTGAAGCCATCTTCTAGCGCTATCTCTTAATGAGAAAGGAAAAAGACGAAGTCGAATTGCCTCTGAAGTGACACCATTAGCTTTAACAATATCGGCGTATTGGACAAATACGGATAAATGAAGGTTTGGATCTTCGGTAAGATTTCCAGAGAATTGGTTCTGTTGCACAGCCTGCAACAGCGAAGGTTTAAGTTCGAAGTTGTTTGCTTCGATTGCGGGCGGAGCAATACTTGAATGCGGCTCATCTTGCGATGGAGCGGCGTAATCTCTAAGAGCACGAGCTGGTCCTGCCATCTCGGTTAAAGAAGGAAGATCTTTGAGATCAGGAAAGTCTATAGGAGGGAGATTGTTTGCAGCACGATATTCCCGAATTCGTCGTAAGACTCGGAGATATAGCTCGATATCGTTGATTCGTAAATAGAGCGGTTCGCCTTGTGAGCGAGTGCGTGGCATACAAATCAACGAAAGAAAGAATAGAAGAAAGAGAAACCTTAGTCTCTACAGCGTAACGGAAGAGTTACGATATCGATTAAATAAAAGTCCCCGGCAACGGCGCCAAAAACTTGATCGCTCGACTGTGTGAGTCGAGAATGGGATACAAACTGCAAGTGCACAGTTCTATCGCGTAGTTTTAAAAGATATCGATCCCACAGGGACTTATGAATCGATATACCGTTATCTAAGGTTACTACGTAAAGCTAAGGTGAAAAATGTTTGATTGTTTGGGGAAAAACTAAAAGCTAAACTAAGGTCTAGATTAAATATTAATAAAACGGATATCGGTATGTAGTTCGTCAAAACTACGGAATCAAGTCTTTGTCGGTTTCTTGGTTCTAAAATAAATCGTTTCAGTTAACTTTATTGGTTAAAGGTTTTATCTCAAACTCTCGCTCTGTTGAATAAACCTTGATTTTATATTAATGTAGCTGTCACTTATAATTAAGTCAAAAACCATATTTTGAAAGCAATAAAGTTGCAGAAACTCTTTTTAAGAAAACACTGACCGTTTTAAACACCCTTATCTCAAACTCTCGCTCTGTTGACTCAGGTTATACAATTAAATCCAAATGCTTAACTCTCGTCCTCACATTCAATCTTTAAAAATACTTTTTGGAAAAGGTCAGCATTTAATTAACTCTAAAACTTGCTCTCGCCCTGATCTAGAATTAATGCCTAACTTACACTGTCCAGTTAAAACCTCAAACTCTCGCTCTATTGATTTTAACTTCTTTATGTCCTTTACTTTTGTAAAAAATCTTGTTATTAAACCTGTAAGTTGAGACCGTAAAAAGATTGATTTCAATTTTAAGTTTAAATAGACCGACTCAGTCTTGATCCCTTATTCTGCTTACTTTACATACTGATATCTAGGCGAATTAGCCAGACATGCTAAATAAACAAGAATACATATCATGCATAAACAGACTCATTCCAGGCAGATAATATAGATAAATAATAAAACAAAATATTAAATAATGATTAAAGAACCTGAATGCGTAATACAATAGTCTTGAACACTCCACCACAAGCCGGTAGGATTTGTTCTTCGATTCTTCAATTAAACAATAAATTAAACCAAGGAAATAAAACTAGAATCTAACGTAAGGTTAGATCCGATAAAAAGTTGCACAATAGTTTCCGGTGTAGAAACTATTATGCGAAAAATATCTAAATGCTAAAAAGGGAAAGGTAAATTGCAAGGGAAAAAGAATGTAGAACTTGCAAAAGAAATAAATAAACAATGTTAAGTTGCTGGAAAAGAAAAAAAATAAGCAAAAGCGTAAAAAGAAAATTGGCAAAGCTTCGGCAATGTGAGCGTGGAAAAACCGAGGAACCCTTTTAGGTTTTTGAAGTAGCTATTTATATTGGTGCTGGCAACTGCTTTTCGTTTCCCAAGGTCTTCAACGTGGCTAAATGCACGGCGTGGATATAGGACACAAACTCCTCAACGTCTCTTCAAGTTTTCTGAGGGCGTTACTTGCGCCAAAAAAGTAGTGGAACGGTGTGACGCTCGTCACACCATGTGTGACGTCCGTCACAAGGTTGTTTTGCGTGACGCTCGTCACACACCCTGTGACGTCCGTCACAGGCACAGCATTGGTGACTTGTGCGCTTTGGGCTGGGCTTTGGCATTTGGTTCCTTTTCTCTCCTTTTTGCACCTCCTTTTCTTCCATTTTCACTTGTTCTTCAAAATAGACTACCTGAGACAAATAGGAAGAAAATACCACGTAATATCTCATAAAATGCAGTAAACCGAAATAAATAGTCATAGAATTTAATGGAATTAAGTCCTAAAATATGATATAGTTTCGTGTTATCAATCATGGTAGATCGTATATGCATAAGATGGTGAATTTTTAAGTGTCACTTGAGAAATTGGATCAATTGGTGAAGAAGCTTATTGAAGAAGTTACTCAAGATACCTAGATGAACTAGGGTTTCCAAGGAAAATCAACTCCAAACTCTTGAAGAATGCTTGATCAAAATATCATGTAGAGATCGATGGGACTCAAATATGATGCTTATAGCTATTGTGGATCATTCCTTGGTTGTGCTCTTACAAATGAGGGTCTTAAACCCTAAATGTGAACTTGATATATCAAGGGTGATTATGCCCTACCTACAAAAGAGTTAGGCAAATGCAAATACATATTTTTGGTATTTTAGTTAGTAAAATGATAAAATACAAGTATGATACAATCACATGGTGCTTGGTGGTCTCTCCCAAAACAAACCCAATGAAAGAGGGGTAAGGAGGATCACAAGGCATGATCCCAATGCTAATGTAGATGATGATATAGCATGAGGGATCTTAGGGTCAAAATTGGGGTCTTACAGTCTGTAAATGGAAAGACTCTGTAGATCATTACAAAGTTGAAAATGGTAATTTAGATGCAAAAAGGGTTACATTGAATACAATGATCACTAGTCCTTCTACCACCTCTTGATATTCACTATGCTCTTGACTATTGCTGGGGACGATGAATCAAAACCGACCGTTATGCTCGAGAACTTCTTCAAATCTGAAGATTGGCAGGATGCAGTTACTTGCCATAATCCCTAATTTTTGCACAAATTGCACCAAGGTGGGGAACTCAATTTATCGGGATAAATCTTTTTGTTTTATGTCTCTATCTTTTGCCTGGATCGTCCTTTCAGGTTTTTAATCTACCGAGATGCTCATTTTTTCCTAATCTCCCTTTCGAGTTTTCAACTTAGCGAGTTGTTCTTTTCTTTTTTAGGTGAAGTATTTCTTGATTGCATATGCATTCACAGGACGAGTGAACTCTTCACCATCCATAGTTGTAAGAATCAAAGAACTGCCTGAAAAGGCTCTCTTAACAACATATGGGCCTTCATAATTAGGAGCCTATTTTCCCCTAGAATCTGGTTTGAAAGATAAGATCTTCTTGAGCATAAGGTCGCCTTCTCTGAATACAATAGGTCTGACCTTCTTATCAAAAGCTTTCTTCATTCTCTGCTGGTATAATTGACCATGACACATGGTAGTTAACCTCTTCTCTTCAATCCAATTCAACTGATCATACCTGGTTTGACACCATTCAGCCTCAGTCAACTTGGCCTCCATCACAACACGCAGTGATGGGATCTCAACCTCTACAGAGAGCATAATTTCCATACCATATACAAGAGAGAAAGGGGTTGCCCCTGTTGAAGTGCAGATGGATGTATGATATCCATGCAAAGAAAATATGAGCATCTCATGCCAATCTTTGTATGTTACAACCATCTTTTGAATGATCTTCTTGATGTTCTTGTTTGCAGCTTCAACAGCCCCATTCATCTTAGGTCTGTAGGGGGAAGAATTATGATGTGTAATCTTGAAGTCTTTACAAAGAGATTCCACCATATTATTATTCAAGTTAGATCCATTATTAGTAATGATCTTACTTGGCACACCATACCGGAATATAATCTGGTTCTTGATAAACCTTACAACAACTTGCTTGGTTACATTCGCATACGATGCCGCTTCAACCCATTTTGTGAAGTAGTCAGTAGTGACCAGAATGATACGATGTCTATTTGAAGCTTTGGGCTCGATCATTCCAATCATATCAATTCCCCACATGGAGAAGGGCCATGGGGAGGAAATGACGTTCAACAGTGTCAGAGGAACATGAAATTTATCTGCATATATTTGACACTTGTGGCATTTCTTCACAAACTTGTAACAATCAGATTCCATTGCCAGCCAATAGTAACATGCTCGCAACATCTTCTTTGTCATTTCATGTCCATTGGAATGAGTACCAAAGGAACCTTCGTGGACTTCAGTCATCAATAGGTCTGCTTTGTGTCTATCCACGCATCTAAGCAGAACCATATCGAAGTTTCCCTTGTACATCATATCACCATTCAGGTAGAAGTTTCTAGCTAATCTTCTCAAAGTCTTCTTATCTTTCAAAGATTCCCCAAACAGGTATATCTGACTTTAGAGGAAACACTTGATGTTGTAATACCACAACTTTTCATCTTTGACCTCTTCAACAGAAAACACATGAGCTGGCCTATCAAGATGCATCACTGTCAAATTGGGAACCTCATTGCAATATTTCACCATAATCATTGAAGCCAACGTTGCAAGAGCATCTGCCATCCGATTTTCATCTCGAGGGATATGATGAAACTCAACCTTTGTAAATAAAGTTGAAATCCTCGTCGCATAATCTCTATATCGTATCAAACCGGGTTGATTCATATCCCATTCACTTTTGATTCAATTCACAACCAAAGTTGAATCTCCATAGACGTCTAAATATTTGATTCTGAGATCAATGGCCTCTTCAAGCCCTATAATGCAAGCTTCATATTCTGCCATATTATTTGTACACTTGAAAGTAAATTTGGCTGTAAATGGAAAATGTGTGCCTTGAGGAGTAATAATCATTTCCCCAATTCCATTACCATACTAATTAACAGCTCCATCAAATACCATGCCCCAATGGGAACCAGGTTCTGGCCCTTCTTCAAGCAATGGTTCATCATAATCTTTCATTTTCAAGTACATGATCTCTTCATCAGGAAAATCATTATGCACTAACTGGTAATCTTCAATTGATTGGTGAGCCAAATGGTCAGCCAAGACACTACATTTAATTGCTTTCTGAGATCGATATTAGATATCATACTCTGATAACAACATCTGCCAACGGGCGATTCTCCTAGTTAATGTAGGCTTCTTAAATATATACTTGATTGGATCCATTTTTGATATCAACCAAGTGGTATGATTCAACATATACTGACGCAGATGCTTAGCAGCCCAAGCCAATGCGCAACAAGTCTTCTCTAGCATAGAATACCGAGTCTCACAGTCGGTGAACTTCTTACTAAGGTAGTAAATTGCAAATTCTTTCTTCCCAGTCTCATCTTGCTGACCTAGAACACAACCCATACTCTCTTCAAGCACAGTAAAATACATGATCAACGGTCTTCCTTCAACAGGTGGAGACAAAATCGGAGGTTCAAGCAAATACTCTTTGATACTGTCAAAAGCTTTTTGGCAGTCTTCGGTCCAATCACAAGACTGATTTTTCCGAAGAAGCTTGAATATAGGCGCACATGTGGCGGTCATGTGTAAACTGAATCTTGAGATATAATTCAAGCGGTCGAGAAAACCTCTGACTTGCTTCTCAATTTTGGGCACAACCTTTTCTTGTATTGTTTTGACCTTGGCAGGATTAACTTCAATACCCTTCTCGCTGATAATAAAGGCCAATAACTTACCAGAACGAACACCAAAAGTACACTTACTGGGATTTAAGCGGAGTTTATACTTCCTCAAACGGTGGAATAGCTTCAACAATATCATCAACATAGAATTCGATCTCTTTATGCATCATATCATGAAAAGAGTAATCATTTCTCTTTGGCAAGTTCCACCAGCATTCTTCAAACTGAAAGGCATCACTCTATAGAAGAATGTTCCCCAAGGTGTAATGAAAATGGTCTTCTCCATATCTTTGGGTGCCATCTTGATCTGATTATATCCGGAAAATCTGTCCATAAATGAAAAGACTTTGAATTTAGTTGTATTGTCTACCAACATATCCATGTGTGACAGAGGGAAGTTATCTTTTGGACTAGCTTTATTCAAATCCCTATAATCGACGCACATGCGTACTTTTCCATCCTTCTTCGGAACAGGCACAATATTGGCCACCCACTGCGGATACTCATCACTCACAAGGAAACCGACATCAATCTGCTTTTGCATTTCTTCTTTGATCTTCACTGCCATATCAGGACCAAGCAAACACATCTGAGTATTCTCGGAGAAGATAAATCAACCCCTTTTTCACATCTGGACACAGTCGAGATCCAATCTTGACTTCCTTCACGTCATCCTCGGAACCCAAGTTGACTAGCTCAATCTGCTCTTCGAACGACTGAATGGTTTTTCCTTCATGCTCAACAAGATAAGACAATTCATCATTTACTTCTTCATCACTTACCTCCTCAGCCTCAAACATATGGAATTCAAAATTTGGAGAAGGAGAAGGATCATTGTATTCAATGGGGTTAGAAACCAACCCGTATATTGATTTGATATTTTGATTTTAGAGAAGTGATTTGTGACCAAATATTATGCAGATGGACAATTTATTGTTTATTTATGTTTTTTGTGATTACCATTTTCAGAATAAAGAAAAAAGTGAAAACAAAATATCATAGATGTGGATGAATAGAATTATATTTTATTGATGATCAAATTGAAATGCGCAAACAATGTTCATTTCTCCGTTAGGCATAGGATAAGTATTTTTCAAAAACAAATAAAAGAAATTACTTAGATCATTACATAATAACAGGAATATCAACAGCAATCCAATTGTTGCAAGCTTTTCCATGCGTCACAAAATTGGTGCAGTCTTCCTTTTCATCATCCTCTAGTACAACAGCTAAATGTTATTCATTACCATGAATTAACCCTCCGCTATAGAAACTGAGTTGTACATCTTTAAATATAACTACTGACGAACCTTGTTGGAACCCCAAGCCGGCTCTTCCCTTGTTGTTGGAGACCTCTACCATCTGTCCCCACTGATCAGACTGACCATCTTCGACAATCTTCCTTTCATATTTGAATAAGGACATGGCTGCCCTAACTCTCTTTTCAACAGAAATAGATAAGGCTTGAAACGGAGTTCCAACCTCATCCGCAACTTCAACATAAGAGAAAGATGACAGGTGGCTGACCAATAGCGCCTTCGCCCTGCTAATAATAATAAGCTTCCCGTTCTTGACAAACTTCAATTTCTGATGCAACGTTGAAGTGATGACTCCTGCCTCATGAATCCATGGACTTCCCAATAGACAACTCTAGGCCGGGTGGATATCCATTACTTGAAAAATAATTTGGAAGTCACTCGGACCTATCTTCACTAGAAGGTCCACCTCTCCAATCACAGTCTTGCGTGAACTGTCAAAGGCCTAGACAAAGTCGACTTCAGAAGCACATTCAATGAAGATCCGGTGTCTACCAACACATTTGACAAAGCATCATCTTTGCAGTTCATGGAGATATGCAGAGCCAAGTTATGATTTCTACCCTCTTCAGGGAGTTCCTCGTCAAAGAAACTGAGGTTGTTGCAGAAAGTGATATTAGCCACAATGTGATCGAATTTATCCATCATAACATCATGTTCCACATATGCTTGTTCAAGAAATTTCTGCAGAGCTTCTCTGTGCGCTTATGAATTCATTAATAGAGACAATACTGAAATCTTAGAGGGGGTTTAGAGCAACTGCTCCACCACGTTGAATTCTCTCTTCTTAATCAGTCTAAGTACCTCATGATCGTCATTAGGCTTCAAGCCGCTGGATTCACCAGACTGACACTTTGGAGCGCTAGTAGGATCTACTACAGGCACTTCCACCTTCTTATTAATAGATATATCCTCCACATTCTTTGGAAACACCAGCCCAAACACACGACCACTGCAGGTCACCTTAGTAACATCAGTAATGCTTACAACAGAACTGATCGTAGGCAAAGGAACCTTTTGACCATCTTTTAACATGGTTATATTATACTGATACGGAACATCTTTATCAGATGCATACGAGACTGGACCCGCCAACCGTATAACCAACAGCGATACTGATTTATTGCTGATGTTGTTATTATTGCTGCTATCATAGTGAATAACCACTCTCTCCAGAGTTTTAAACACAGGGACTATGACATTCAAATCGTCATCTAAATGACGGGATTATAAGATTTGAATCATACCCTCATCCATCAACCATTGGATTTCCCTCTTTCACAATCACACAACCCCTAGGTTTGACAGTATAGACTACACAACCATCTTGGTCATGCTCACAATCACTAACCAAACAAATGTCCTTGTGCATCCTTACCAAGGATCTTCTTATGAAACGGACATCGTATATTTTGAATTCCCCAAGATAGCCATCCACCATATTAATAGAAGAATTACCATGAGCAGGCAGTGGGTTAGCTTTAACACTCGGCGCTCGGTCCTCAAACGACACCATTCCAATTTTTACCAGCTTCTGAACTTCATACTTGAGGGGGTAGCAATTCTCTATATCGTCTCCGGGTGCTCCTTGATGAAAGGCACAACGGAGTTCCGGTTTGTACCACCATGGAAGTGGTTTGGGGATTTGTGGAGGGTTTCTTGGTTGCAACAAGTTCTTGAGAATCAAAGACGGGTATAACTCTTCGTATGTCATCAGAATTAGGTCAAAAGAGACCTTCTTCCTCTCAAAATTTGGTTGCTGATGATTGTTAGTATTATTGTTGTTGTAGGTGTTTGTTCGTTGCTGTGGTTGTTGTTGAATTTGTGCTGGTTGATTTGCTAAAAATACTGGAATGACTGATGATACTTGATGATGATGTAGATAGGGTAGTTGATTTCTTCTAACCTGAGGCCTCCTTTGCCTCCCAACTGAAACTGCATTAACTTCACTCTCCTTCTTCTTATTGAAACTGTTGTCATACCTCTTGTTGGATGACACCTCCTCTCTAGACCACCGTCCTTCTCGGACACTTGTCGAGCCTCATCCCCATGTTTACCATTTCGGTAAAGTCACTGGGGGTATTGGCAATCATCCTCTTAAAGTAAAATGAGCTCAGGGTCTTAGAAAAATCTTAGCAATCTCTTTTTCCTCTAAGGGAGGGGTAATCTTAGCAGCAAACTCTCTCCATCACTAAGCATACTCCTCGAATGTCTCCTTATATTTTTTAGACAAAGACCTCAATTGGTCTCTATCTAGAGCCATATCAACATTATATTTGTACTGCATCACGAATGCTTCGCCCATATCATTGAACGTGCGGATGCTCGACCCCGATCAAACTGTCTTGAAAATAATGGATCAAGAGCTGATCATTATCTGTTTGTGTAGACTTCTTTCTGGCGTACATCACCAAATGACTGAGTGGACAGGTATTCCCTTTGTACTTTTCAAAGTCAAGAACTTTGAATTTCACCAAAATCTTCACATTTGGAACCAAATAAAGTTCCGTAACACTCTTCCCAAACAGGTCCTTACCCCCTCAAAGTTTTCAACTCCTTTCGTAGCTCAAGGAATTGGTCGTTCATCTTGTCCATCTTCTCATACACGTCGGGGCCCTCAGACGAATCACAATGATAGATGGTGTCTTCTACACGGGGTTGAGTATGCACAATAGGTTGTGGCACAAACATGACTGGGCTAGATGTCGGCATAAAAGTAAAGGTAGGCGCAAAGCCTTAAGGCACAAATTTATGCGGCATTCCCCACGAGAATCCGGTAGGCATGTTCGGTGCGAAGTGTGTGGCAGTTGCAGGAACAGTAGAGGTAGCCACCTCTTAAATAACAGTCCTCTGAGGAGGAGGAGTTACGGGAGTTGGAGAAGACTGGCTTTAAGCAGCTAGGACTGACTCTATCATGGCAGTCAAACGGGCAATCTCATCCTTCGGGTCTCTGTTCTCTTGTTCAAGATGCTCCATAATCCTTGAGTGATTGGCGCGAGTATTATATTGATGAGTTAGCTTGGCTGAAACACTGAAGAAACACCAATGAGACATCTGGCGAGAGAGAAGTATGCTTATGCAAATGATACATGAAATGCAATGCTTGATTCTTTTTATTTTCAAGGAACTTACTATATATATATATATATATATATATATATATATATATATATATATATATATATATATATATATAACAATAATTGTAACACTTTGATATGACCATAAAATCTCTTTTATTCATATAATTGGAAGGATTACACCGAGTACAATTTCAGAAACCAAAATAAAAAATACGAGTGAAAAGGAAACTAGTCATCCTAAGGATCCCTAACAATAACGTTAGAAGATCTGGCTGTAGGCGCGTACTTCCTTCGAAGGCGTCGAATCTCGGTCTCGAAAGAAGCCTTCATCTGAGTCTTCTCGAGGACAAGCTGATCAAACATCTCCTTCCAAGCAACGGAAGGTTGAGGAATACTAGAGGAAGATGAAACCTCTAGCTCTCTCTGTCTCTTGGTCACTCGATCTTCAAGTAGCTCAATAAGTGCATCTTTGTCCTTAGACTCAAGTTGCAACTCCTCATGCTTTCTGCTCAAAGCATGGGAAAGCTCTTCCCATATATCCTTCTCTTGTTTCATCATGGCGAGTGCGTCTTCCAACTCCTATACATCTTGGTGAGGGAGAGTTAATGGCTCAACCACAACCATAAACATAGGTCTCTCACAAGGATAAGGCATCTTAAACTCCAAAGCTCTCTTCTTCACCCAAAGAGTGTAAGCTTCCAAAGCTACGCAATTGCGTGAACCAAGCTCGGATCTTCCTTTTCTATGCACATTATGCCAAGCATGTACAATCTTCTGCTTCAAATGTTAGGGATCTTTACCCTCTTGATAGAAAAGACCTTCTAACAAAGTGTTATTAGATTTGTCTCTCAAGGGGAACCCAAATTGACGACGAGCCAAAGCAAGGTTGTAGTTAATTCCCACGTGTGTACCAATGATAGGCACATTAGAGAATTCACCACAATAATCAATAATATCCAAACTTCTCAATGAAGGATCATACCAAACTATATCATCATTAGTGAGAGACATAAGTCTCTAAGACCACCGTAGGCATGGTTTGTTCTCCATAAAAGTAGGTGTCTGAGGCAAGTGCGAAATAAACCACTTGTACAAAAGAAGAACACAACAGACAATCGTTCCACCACCCATAGAATTCCTTAGATGCAAAGAAAAGTACATATCACCTAACATACTAGGCACATGATTCCCAATCAATAAAATTTGAATGGAGTTAACATCAACAAAACCGTCAATGTTAGGGAACAAAGATAATCCATAGATGAGAAATGCAAAGATATCTTCAAAAGCGTCCACACTACCGGCTTGAGCAAAGGCAGTAGCTTCCTTGATGAGGAAATCAGGAGTCAACCCAAACAATCCTCCTTTCTTCATCCAATGAGCCTCTATCTCAGACTTCTTCAAGTGAAGAGCTTCCGCAATAAGGTGAGATCTTGGAATCTCCTCAATCCACTAAAAGGCACTTTGTTAGAAACAGGTTTTCCCAAGAGATGGGAATACTCCTCTAACATAGGCACAAGCTGATAGTTAGGAAAAGTGAAGCAACGGTAGAGAGGGTCATAAAACTGAACCAACACACTCAAGAGTCCTTCAACCACATCAGCAAACAAGATAGATAGGAACTTCCCATGGTGTTGTTTGAAGTCCAAGGGATATAATACATAGGATGATAGCTTCCTTAACTCTTTCATGTCAAGACATCTGAAAGTGTACTTCTTAGTATTACTTCGCCCACAATCCATGGTCTAAAAATATTTGCAAATAACATCTCGGTTCCTTGAAATTTTTGTGTGATGAATGTTATTATGTGCATGAATGCATGACTACAACAATCACAAATAAGGGATCACACACAAGGAAAATAAACAAATGTCAAAGGATGAATCGAGTCATTGTCAAGATCAATCATCCATTTTGGTGGATTATGGATTTCACCTTATCAACACCCAAGTTCCATTGATATTGACAAGACTAGATTGGATCAACCAAGAATCAAGGGTTTGTTGTAAGTCACGAGCATGGAGTCTGGGTAAGAACCATCCCAAAGGAGTGAACTAAGGATAAAAACCTATAGATCATGTTCTAAAAAGTTCCCAGAGTCTTAAATCCATCTATCGAATATTATAGGTTAGGATGACTGACTCTACAACCCATAATATTCTCAAGAGAAACTCGTCTGAGTGTAGTATCACGTAACAACTGTTATCAAGTCTACACTTGAACAGTCTCTGCACTACGTCCTAAATAGGCCAATAGGGATTAAATGTTCTCAAGTCCTCAACTTATTGGATCCCAAATCAGAATTAGTAATGCCTAACCACCAAAACTTGTGTGACATTCTGTCGCAACCTGAAAAATACAGTGCGAAAAAAAACAACCGGCGAAAGAAAAAGACAGGAGAGTCGCCACCGTGCGTTATTCATCCCAAAGGAGGGAAACGAAACGCTCGAAGTAAACCTGAAAAAGGAAAGGACAAGACGGGGTCTCGCAACCAAATCTTGGGTTCGGGAGTCGGTTATGCGAAGGGAAGGTATTAGCACCCCTACGCATCCGTAGTACTCTACGGGATTCACTTTTGTAGTTTTCGTCTAAAGGGTGTGGGTTTATCTTGTGCTGTTTACCAAAAAAAAGGGTTAAATAAAAATGACTCGCGTGGATGTCGCATCCACTGCATACGTATCTCATCTGAATATGAGAATCAGAGTCTTCGTAGCTCGGCTGACCTATGGGTTAGGGGATGTGTGCTCGCTAAGACATCGCGTCTTATGCCTACGTATCTCATCTGGCCTGAGAATCAGAGCAAAATGTAGTTCGGCTAACTACGGGGTTATGGACTGGGTTTTGGGAGAACGACGTCACTACGCAATCTACCGGATGCTCGACCTTTGGAGACTTACTCGCCTGTAGTAGAAGGAGTTAACATGTTGCTTTGGGTTTTAGGGTTTGGGATGCTCGAGGGCAAAAAGGCAGTCCTTGATGAAGGAACCGCGCTACCTACAGGGATATGAATACAAAACACAAAACATGTATCTCAAAGTAAAATGCCACCAAGGGGCTCAAACGTTGCCTCCTATCGAGGTCTTCCAGCTAGGAAAGCAGTAAAATGCGGGAAAAATGTAAAAGTACCACGCGGATAAAGATCCGAAGTAACAGCAATTAGAGGAATGGGAAACCCTGAGATCCTTCCAAGCTAACATCATCAAAGAAAGTGGGTCAGTACAGGTAATCGGAATGAACCTCCAGGGGTTATCCCACAAATAAAGTGGGAAACCACGCAAGTTATCCCTGCAAAAGTCATGTGAGCCCTCACAAAAACTCAACAAAAGGGTTAGTGAAACACCATAAGCATTTTTTTCATGAATAACAGTATGGTTTCAGAAACCTCAAACCCTGTGGCATACACTCAAAAATTAAACGGTTAAACATTCAAGGCATTGTTTATACATTCATATACATATTAAACCCGTGGGCAAAAACCTAATGAAATTCATCCATCATACCTCAAACATTCAGAGTATTCAACTTCAAAGCAAAAGGTAATGGGAATAAAGGCAAACCTAATTGGAGAGCTTGATTGAAATTGAGTTGCACCCGTGAGGTTTACAAAACAATCTTCAGGGTTTATGTGAGGCAGAGGCGATTCTGTGTAGCTGAGTTCCCTTCGGGGTTTGGAGGCTGCTCTGAACTCCGTTAGGTCTTCTCTCACTATCTTTTTCCTCAGGGTTTTGTTCCAAGGAAACCTCAGAGTATTTTGCTTCTCTTCCTCTTCTCCTCTTCTGTGTCGCTTTTGTTTCAATGAAACTCTAGTATTTATAGGCTAATATTGGTAGCTTAGTGGGCTTTTGAGAAATGTCCAAATCCAAAAAATTTTATTATATTTTATTTATTTAATTATTTATTTAATTAATTAATTAATTAAAAAATTTTATTATTATTTTTCGTTTTTTTCATTTTTTCGTTTTTTTTTTTTTTTTTTTTTTTTTTTGGATCTAATTCTGATTGACATGATGAAATGCAATATAAAATGCTAAATGAATGCATGAATGAGGAGGGCAAATTTTGGGGTGTTACAGCTGCCCCTATTCAAACATCAGCTAACTCGAGTAGGATGAAAGCGAACAGCTTATCAGACAAACGGGGTGAGCTATGGTTGAATACCAAAGATAGACCGAAAATTTGCGCTCCGAGAACACCACAAAAACGCGGAAATACACCGCGCTGTTTATTTTTCTTCCGATCCTCTGGCTGGATCTGAATCAGTCTTCTGGCTTAATCTGGAGTGTCGATCCTCTGGCTGAACCTATACTCAATTTAGTCCTCTGGTTGGATATTAATTTTGATCCTCGGGATGGATACGAATTTGATCTTCTAGCTAGATCTTCTTCGATCTTCTAGCTAGATCTTCTTCGATCTTCTGGCTAGATCTCCTTCGTTTCGATTCTCTGGCTGAATCTATTTCCTTTGATTCTCTGGCTGAATCCATTTTCGGTCTTCGGGCTAGACCTGACTTTGATCTTCTGGCTAGATCTGGAGTGTCGATCCTCTGGCTGAATTTACTTCGATCTTCTGGCTAGATCTAAATTGTTTCGATTCTCTGGCTGAATCTATTTCTGGTCTTCGGGCTAGACCTGACTTCGATCTTCTGGCTAGATCTTCTTCGATCTTCTGGCTAGATCTTCTTCGATCTTCTGGCTAGATCTCCTTTATTTCGATTCTCTGGCTGAATCTACTTCGATCTTCTGGCTAGATCTGGATTGTTTTGATGATAAATTCCCGTCATTAGGATCCCGCATCTGAGGCATGCGCTGGTTGACCTTCTTTTGAAATCTAAACCCAACCTTCATATTAGATATGCAGCTTCGAGAATATTCCACTTTTGGGCTTCGTACATATTCTTCGGGCTAGAACATGTTGTAACGACTCCTCAATTAGACTTAGGCTTGCTGGGGAAATAAAGCTTGTAGGCGACTTCACTGGGGAATCTTCAAATTGAGCCTTAGGCTGACTCTTGGGAAAACGATTCTCAGGCTGAATCTTCAAAAATGACCCTCATGCTGGATCACTAGAAAACGATTCTCAGGCTGAATCTTCAAAATGACCCTCAGGCTGGATCACTCACGCTTGATCCTCTGGCTGGATCTCAAGACCTTGGTTGTAAAATAATTCTTCAGTCTGCTTGGAAGAACCTGTTTATCAGCTTATATGTATGCTTGATATGATATGCATGCAAATGCGAATGTTATGCATGGTGTAAAAAGAAATCTGCTTGGGGAAGCAAACTCCGGTAGGGAACAAATCGTTGTATCAATCCTTGAATGCTCTGTGGGGAATGATCCGTCTGCCGGGACCAATGAGCCACCAAAAATAAATTGGTTGCTTGAAAAGTTGACCTTGCGGGGGGAGTAGGAGCTATGGAAACTTTTCTCGGCGAGGCTCTGTGAGGAGAGTCTGTGGGGAAAACACTTCCTGGGGAAATGTCGTAGGAAACAGCCTTTGCTGGCGATATGAACTTGCTAATCGCCCTCAAGCTGGGGATTAACAAATCTGTTAAAAATAATCTGCTGGGGAATGAGATGAACACTGGGAACGCCACCCTATCATCTGTTGGTTATGCAACCACTCTGCTGTTGCTAGGAAGATACAGTCTGACACTGTCAACTCTACTGGGGATAGACAGTCTGGATACTGTCAACTCTACTGGGGATAGACAGTCTGGATACTGTCAACTCTGTTGGGGAACATGCTCTGCTGAGGAGAGACTTTGTCAACCGCTTGGGGATGAGGATTCATGACTTGGCATCCGGTTCCTGTGACCTGCAACCAAAAATACACGTATGCCTTGGGGGAATTACTCGGTTTGAATTCACCGTTCGGGATTAAGCACATTCAAAGCAATTTTAAATGTTTTCCTGTGCAAATCATCAGCAAAAGCCACCATTATGTTCATATGCAATATGTTTTATCAAAAATTCGGACATTTATGCAAACAAACTGATAAATGAAAAATAAAGAGGCTCTTTAACTGAATTATTCGACTCTTACTGGGGAGAAAATTTGTGCCAGGAATAGGCGAGGGTATCAGGAAGCTGATCCCTGAAAAGAGGTGATCGCTATAAAAAGAGAACTATCCTAATGACAATATGGAAACGGGATCCCACTGAGTTTCGACTCTGCTATGGTTCGTATGTCCTCAAGACGCTCTGCTCATCTTGCTTTCTGAAGTGGATGATTAGTCGATCTTTAACCTTCGAAGATTGCCGGATTGAATGAAACGGTGATATAACACTGATGAACTCAGATCATAGTCATTCGCTTATTCCCTAACTTTTGCCTGGATCGCCCCCTTTTCGGGTTTTCAATCCACCGGGATACCCATTTTTGCCTGAGCCGCCCTTTTGGGTTTTCGACTCACCGGGTGTACTCTTTTTTTTTTATATATCCCTAATTTTTGCCCGAACCTCTTTATTCTTTTTTTTTTGGTTCGTAGGAATGCCCCTTTTTTGCCTGGACTATTCTTTTTACTGTCCAGCGGGTCTATTTCATGCGAAGTATTTTTTAACTGCGTCTGAGTTTACAGGGGACGGGAATCCTTCGCATCCATGGTTGTTAGCATCAAAGCTCCGTCATAGAAAATCCTTTTAACCACGTACGAACCCTCATAGTTCGGTGTCCATTTGCCCCTGTGATCTGTGTTGGGAGGAAGAAATCTTTTGAGTACCAATTCACCGACTTGATACCCCCGAGGGCGCACTTTCTGACCAAATGCTTTCTTCATTCCTCTCTGACCGAGATACGTCAATTCTGGGTACGTAGTTCCAGCATAGCACCATTTCCCGTCGGTTTGATTGATGACCAAAGTTGAATCCCCGTATACATCCAGGGTTTTAATCTGTATATTGACGGCTTCCTCAAGTCTTAGGTTACAAGCTTCGTATTCGGCTTCATTGTTGGTGCAGGGAAAAGTTATTCTAGCACCAAATGGCATATGAACCCCCTTCCGGTGTGATCAATACTACACCAACTCCGCGACCATTGACGTGGACCGCCCCATCAAACATCATAACCCATTTGGATTCAGGGTCAGGCCCCTCCTCCGGGAGTGGTTCCTCTCAATACAGTGCGAAAAATACAGTGCGAAAAAAAACAACCGGCGAAAGAAAAAGACAGGAGAGTCGCCACCGTGCGTTATTCATCCCAAAGGAGGGAAAGGAAACGCTCGAAGTAAACCTGAAAAAGGAAAGGACAAGACGGGGTCTCGCAACCAAATCTTGGGTTCGGGAGTCGGTTATGCGAAGGGAAGGTATTAGCACCCCTACGCAGCCGTAGTACTCTACGGGATTCACTTTTGTAGTTTTCGTCTAAAGGGTGTGGGTTTATCTTGTGCTGTTTACCAAAAAAAAAGGGTTAAATAAAAATGACTCGCGCGGATGTCGCATCCACTGCATACGTATCTCATCCGAATATGAGAATCAGAGTCTTCGTAGCTCGGCTGACCTATGGGTTAGGGGATGTGTGCTCGCTAAGACATCGCGTCTTATGCCTACGTATCTCATCTGGCCTGAGAATCAGAGCAAAACGTAGTTCGGCTAACTACGGGGTTATGGATTGGGTTTTGTGCGAACGATGTCACTACGCAATATACCGGATGCTCGACCATTGGAGACTTACTCGCCTGTAGTAGAAGGAGTTAACGTGTTGCTTTGGGTTTTAGGGTTTGGGATGCTCGAGGGAAAAAAGGCAGTCCTTGATGAAGGAACCGCGCTACCTACAGGGATATGAAACAAAACACAAAACATGTATCTCAAAGTAAAATGCCACCAAGGGGCTCAAACGTTGCCTCCTATCGAGGTCTTCCAGCTAGGAAAGCAGTAAAATGCGGGAAAAATGTAAAAGTACCACGCGGATAAAGATCCGAAGTAACAGCAATTAGAGGAATGGGAAACCCTGAGATCCTTCCAAGCTAACATCATCAAAGAAAGTGGGTCAGTACAGGTAATCGGAATGAACCTCCAGGGGTTATCCCACAAATAAAGTGGGAAACCACGCAAGTTATCCCTGCAAAAGTCATGTGAGCCCTCACAAAAACTCAACAAAAGGGTTAGTGAAACACCATAAGCATTTTTTTCATGAATAACAGTATGGTTTCAGAAACCTCAAACCCTGTGGCATACACTCAAAAATTAAACGGTTAAACATTCAAGGCATTGTTTATACATTCATATACATATTAAACCCGTGGGCAAAAACCTAATGAAATTCATCCATCATACCTCAAACATTCAGAGTATTCAACTTCAAAGCAAAAGGTAATGGGAATA
The DNA here is from genome assembly GCF_024323335.1 of Lathyrus oleraceus. Classification (NCBI taxonomy): domain Eukaryota; kingdom Viridiplantae; phylum Streptophyta; class Magnoliopsida; order Fabales; family Fabaceae; genus Lathyrus; species Lathyrus oleraceus. The sequence continues at coordinate 491,283,545 of NC_066584.1, read as the reverse complement.
AAGGCAAACCTGATTGGAGAGCTTGTTTGAAATTGAGTTGCACCCGTGAGGTTTACAAAACAATCTTCAGGGTTTATGTGAGGCAGAGGCGATTCTGTGTAGCTGAGTTCCCTTCGGGGTTTGGAGGCTGCTCTGAACTTCGTTAGGTCTTCTCTCACTATCTTTTTCCTCAAGGTTTTGTTCCAAGGAAACCTCAGAGTATTTTGCTTCTCTTCCTTCTTCTCCTCTTCTGTGTGGCTTTTGAGAAAGGTCCAAATCCAAAAAAATTTATTATATTTTATTTATTTAATTATTTAATTAATTAATTAATTAAAATTTTTTTTATTATTATTATTATTATTTATTTTTATTTTTTTTGTAAAAAATTATTATTATTATTTTTTCGTTTTTTTTTTTTTTTTTTTTTTTTTTTTTGGATCTAATTCTGATTGACATGATGAAATGCAATATAAAATGCTAAATGAATGCATGAATGAGGAGGGCAAATTTTGGGGTGTTACACATTCCTAACTCTTAAAGGGTCTCCACTGAGTAGATGGGTCTCGAGCCAACTTGTTAAGGACTACTCCACACAACTCGAACATGACTATAGCTTCCTCCTATCTTAATTGCACTTAAGTTCGGGTTAGAACTTATCTCACCATTCAGAGATCACCAAGCACAACAAGCAGATTATATCATGCAAACAAATATACATACATCAAATATACAATTATACACACAAAAAAGTAGGCTAAACCCATTGGAGACTACTCCCCAGCAGAGTCGCCACTTAATTTTTGTAGCGGTAAATTCATGACCATCAAGTTATGGATAAGCTAGACGTCAATAAAACTAGAGTTGCCACCGCACTTTTATTGTTTCCAAGGGAAAAGGGAAAAGTACGAACAAAACTCAAAAGATAAGAAGTTTTCAAATTAAAATTAATAAAATGTCAGAGATTACAGGTAAGGGGGTTGGTTACACAGAGGGAAGGTGCTAGAACCCAAAGTGTCTTAGGTACCCCTAGGGAGCCCTTTTTTGTGTGCATATGTGTTTTTGTACAAATGATGTTTGAAAATAAGTAATATGGGGGGATCAGGAAAGAATTCATTAATTATATTTTTGTGTTTGACAAGACCTTCGGACTTGTGCCTACGTACCAACATAAAAATGAGGGATCAAAACCTCGTAGTTCGTGGTAACAATTTCAAAGTCAGTGCATTTCTTTTAAGAAAATTTAAGTTTAACAAAGGCACAAAAGGCCTAAAATGGTTTGGATGAGTGTTAGTTCTTTTTGTCTATTGAAAATTTTAAGTCAGGTATAGTTAAGTTTATTTACATGTTTGATTAAGGAAAGAAGTTTGAAAATGCAATGGCATAAGGCCAAAGTTTCTAGTTTGCAATATGGTCTATGTTTAGAAAACAGACACAAGACAAGAAGATTTTAAAAGGAGGGAGAGATTTTGATATTAAAGAAGTGGGGTGAAGATGAAAAGACTAATCCTAAGCACAAATTTTGAAAAGATTTGACCAATGGGCTGCAATCCAATAGACAAGAATATCATATAGAAACGCAAATTTCCTTTGGACTTTAGAATCAAGCAATATAAATACACAAAATGCAAGATGAAGAGCAAGGCATCAAATAAAGATAGCCACATCCAAGTGTCGCAACCTGAAAAATGGAATGCGAAAAAAAACAACCGGCGAAGAAAGATAGGAGAGTCGCCACCGTGCGTTATTTATCCCAAAGGAGGGAAAGGAAACGCTCGAAGTAAACCTGGAAAAAGGAAAGGACAAGACAGGGTCTCGCAACCAAATCTTGGGTTCGGGAGTCGATTATGCGAAAGGAAGGTATTAGCACCCCTACGCATCCGTAGTACTCTACGGGATCCACTTTTGTAGTTCTTGTCTAAAGGGTGTGGGTTTATCTAATGTGTTATTTACTAAAAAAGGGGTCAAAAGAAAATGACTCGCACGGATGTCGCATCCACTACATACGTATCTCATCTGAATATGAGAATCAGAGTCTTCGTAGCTCGGCTACCTAGGGGTTAAGGGTAATTGTGCTCGCTAGGACATCGCGTCTTATGCCTACGTATCTCATCTGGAATGAGAATCATAGCAAGCTGTAGTTCGGCTAACTACGGGGTTATGGATTGGGTTTTGGACGAACGACGTTACTACGCAATCTACCGGATGCTCGACCTTTGGAGACTTACTCGCCTGTAGTAGAAGGAGTTAACGTGTTCTTAGGAGAAGAAAAATCAATGAGTTGGTAGGGTTAGGGATGCTCATGCAAAAAGGCAGTCCTTGACGAAGGAACCTGCATAAAGTAAACACACAAAACATTGCCTCCTATCGAGGTCTTCCAGCTAAGAAAGCGGTAAAAATACGGTAAAATGTAAAAGTACCACACGGATAAAGATCCGAAGTAACAGTAATTAACGGAACAAGGAAACCCTGAGATCCTTCCAAGCTAACACCATCAAAGAAAGTGAGTCAGTACAGGTAATCGGAATGAAACCTCCAGGTGATATCCCACAAATAAAGTGGAACACCAGGCAAACCATCTCTGCAAGAGTCATATGAGCCCTCACAAAACAAAACTCAACAAACAGGTTAGAGAAACAAAATAGGGTAACCAAGAGTTGCCCCCAAATCAAAACGTAACCACATGAATCATTCCATTAAACTTCACAAAAAGCTCACAAAAAGCAACGAAGGGTAGGAGGCCTAAACCTCTTGTCAAACACATACATCAAAAGGGTATCAAATTCAGCCATAATATCTCATACATTTAGAGCATTCAAATTAAAGGCATAAAGATGATGGATATAGGGCAAACCTGATTGGAGAGATCGGTTGAAATCAAATGGCACGACTGGATTTGCAAACCAATGTTAGGGTTTGCTTGAGCTGAAAGTGTGTGAGTCAGAATGAACCTTTCAGAGTTGCTTGGAGGTTGCTGCAGATTAATTCTCACTCTCTCTGTCTAGGTTTCTCTTCAGGTTTTGTCCAGGGTTTTGTTCCAAGGAAACCTCAGAGTGTTTTGCTTCTCTTCCTTTTTCTGTCTGTTCTCCCTCTTTTATAACCTAATTTTCATGGCTTTGTGGGCTTTTTTGAGAGGTCCAAGTTTGAGATTTTTTTCTTTTATTTATTTAATTTTTTTATTGTTTTTCGTTTTTTTTTTCCAAAACCCGTGGGCTTCGCCTAGCGAGCATGACAGCTCATGAACAAACCCCTATTGGAAGTAACTCAAGTCTTTCCCTTGTGTTGACTGATCACCCAGATAGGGCCCACAAAGTGTCCTGGATGATGTTCAAGCTTCTTGGAGCTAATCCCGATTGACATGATGAAATGCAATGTATCTAATGTTAAATGACCTAAAAATCAATGCGTGAATAAGGAAGGCAAATTTGGGGGTGTTACACCAAGCTTAGCAACTCTGTGATCTTCTTCATAATTCTCCATGTATCAGATGACTTCAAAGACGACATAAGTCACAGGTTCAAAATAACAGCTTCACAATGATCATGTTGCAGATGAACTCAGATGGATCTTCAATATTGTATCAGATGAATGTTCATTTCACAAGCACTTGGTTTCATGGAAGTTTGCATTTGCCAAGTCCTTTGCATAGGGAGAGTTGCCTAAATTCTAAGTCCATTTAACATATTTTTAGTGTTTTTGTTCTTATTATGTACATTAAGGTCAAAAGACCATACAAAACAATCACAATATACACAATCACAATATATCACAAAACATGGTCCAGGTGGACAAAGTGAAAATGACATTAACATAAACAACTTGTATGGTATGAATAATGGCAAATGAATAGAAGCTTAAAAATTAAAGTGCACTAAAAGTAAATGACTTAAAATTAAATATTAGTTGTTAATGAATTAGAAGTTAGTATTGGTTTTGCTTTGCTTTTGTTTAAGTCAATCTTTGGAGAACACTCAACCCACTTATCACAAGCATGGATCCTTGAACCAAGACATCTTCCAAAGGAAGGAAAAAAAGCCAAGTTTCCGCATAATACGATGAAAGAGGGGAGACTTACAATCTCACTAACTAGAATGCTATGTCTTTTTGTGTCAAAATTTAGCGCTATATTAAGCAATCGTAATTAGACTTATGTAGAAGTCATAACTATTTGAGGTCGGGCAATAGAATTTTGGTGTTAAGGCATGTTAGAGACATAGTATAATGGACTATGCTCATGAAACATACCACACACAAAAAGAATATGCAAAGTGGGGGACCTAATCTCATCCATACTTATGTTGATTTTGCAATCAACTAGCCTTTGGATATATAGATATTATAGGGCCATGACATGAATGCATATAGAAGGGGAATGAGATGAAGAGGGATTGGGAATGGATCAAACACAAATTGTACAAAGGAGGACTTTTACCAAGTTAAGATCATTCATTCATTTTGGGTAATGGAAGGTACATTCCATCAATCCCCTAAATCCAATGATCTTAACCTAACAAAGTTAAATCAACCTTAACCAAGGCCCAACAACACAAGTCAAATTTACAAAGTCAATTAAAATGGCTCTACACAATTAATTTGGCATTTAATCAATTAAAAATATTAAAATAATGCATTAAATTAAGTTATGGTTGGTCAAATTCCTAAAACCTCATCAAAACAACAAAGAAATGGCCATGAGATTTATCATAGGTCAAACAAGGTCAAAGGACCTTGAAGAAAGAATTTCAGAATTTTTGGAAAATTAAAAGTATTTTTAAACAATTAAAAGTATTCACAAAATCAATTACATCATGAAAAATATTAATAATGATCCAAAAAATAATTTTAATTCAGAAAATGGAAAAGGATTTTATTTAAAAAAAATTGGTGAAACTCTCATATTTTCTGGATCAATATTAAAATTAATATGAGTGAATGAAAATAAGAGAAATAAAATGAAATTCAAATAATATGAAAAAAGGTGGACCACTTGATCTCCCTCATTAATTGAGGTGCCAGATCAAGTGGATGAAAACGCGCGTTCCATGGTGCACACTAGTCAGCGAGCCATACAATTGGTAATTAGAAACAACACTCAAGATTAAAAGCATTGGCTTGATCGTGTGGCTCAGAACTCGTCTAACACATCGCCGGAGCAAACCACCGGTCATATTCTCCGATGACCCTGGCCAGACTGGTTCTCTCATCACTATCACATAAATGAAAAAAAAGGAGATGATCTTAAAGAAAAAATGGCATAGATCATGAATATGGCCTTAATTTAAACTAACTCCAAGTATATTGAGAGATACATGAAGTTGAATTTTGAGGTACATGAACTAAGTTGCTTCGATTTGACCTCAAAGTAACTCAATCTTCTTGCCTACATTTGTAGGACTTTAGACAACCAAGGATCCAAGAGAATTAATGAGAAATGAGAGAGAATCGAAGAGGGGAAAAATCTGGAAAAATACCTTCAATGTTGTGCAGAACTTGATCTCTCTTGCTTCAATCCGTGTTTGATCTTGCTTATGGAGCTTGCAGAAGTAGATTAGGAATGGTACACGACTTTGGTTCCTGGAGTTTTTGAATCTCCAAATAGTGAGATTCAAACTCAAATTTCAAGTGAAATTTCTCAGGTTCTCCTTTCAATTGTGAGGGTTTCAAATGTCGGAGGCAAAGTTGGCGCACAAGATCCTTCAAAACTGATGCAATGGACCTCTATTTATAGCAAATGCAAGTGATATTTACACCTTTGAAAATTCTTCCAAATTTGGCAATGTGAAATGCACGCTTGCATGGGCATGTACAGGCCCATGAAGAAACTCAATTAGGTTAAAATGCAAGTGAGATTGAGTCTGAATGAGAATTGTGATGCAAGGCAAAAGTGTATTGATGTTTGAAGATTGATTCTTGGCAACTGATATAACCATGTTCATACCATGCACAGACCCCTCAAACCTTGTCCAAAATGAATCAATTTGGACTCTTTGGAAAGGTTAGATCACTAGGAACCATTCTTATGTTGAACAGTTTTCCATTTGGAACTTGTATCGTTCTGAATTTTAAGGTGGAAGTTTGGAAATTTCAACATGTCAAAATATTTTCTAAGTATCAAGCCATATGTTCAATTATTCCACCTTGGCTAACCTTTTATGTGAGCTCCAAATGAGAAAAGTGTCTTCATCATAGTTGTATACCTTTCAAAAACCTTCAAATTGGTCACATAGTTGACATCATTTGGATTTGGGATGAATGAGTGATGCATTTTTGAAGTTGAGGAAAATCACTTGTTCAATGGTATTGGTCCAAACTCACCTATAATGTATCCTCGTATCACATGTTCATAAAAGTTGAATTAGCTCTTCCTCAAAACATCAAAGTTGAAGTAGACACCTTGAATGTGATTGTGAAACTTGGAAATATTTTATATCATAAAAAATAAGCAAGTTATGGCCTTGGGAAGTTGACTTTCAAATTAGGGTTTAGACGAAATGACCTATAATCTTTCAACATAAAAAATGACTCTCCAAGAAAAATTAGCTCTAGACCTCAACATGAAAGTCATTTAGACTAAATTCTCTCTTAGAATCATTTTCATATGATGAAAAGTGTAGGAGATAAGGTCTAGGGGAACCCAATTGTGATCAAATGAATTCCTCTGGTTAACCACCATCAACCACCTTGCTAACTTGTAGTTCTCTTGACTTTTTGGACTCATGGGAGATCATATATGCATAAGATGATGAAATTTGAAGTGTAACTTGAAGTATCTGATGGTGAAGAAGTTACACAAGACTCTCAGATGAACTAGGGTTTCCAAGGCAAACCAATTCCAAACTCTTGAAGAATTCTTGTTCAAAATAACATGTAGAGATCATGGAGACTCATATATGATGCCTTAGAGCCAATGTGGATCATTCCTTGGTTGTGCTCTTAGCAATGAGGGTCTTAAACCCTAGATATGAACTTGATAGATCAATGGTGATCATGTGCCCTACCTACAAAAGAGTTAGGCAACATATTTTTGGTATTTTAGTTAGTAAATGATAAAATATAAAGTATGATACAATCACATGGTGCTTGGTGATCTCTTCCAAGACAAACCCAATGAAAGAGGGGTAAGAAGGATGCCAAGGTGTGATCCCAATGCTATTGCATATGATGAGATAGCATGAGGGATCTGAGGGTCAAAATTGGGGTCTTACAACTTGAAATTAAAGGTTAGTTATTAGTTGATTAGGAGTTAGTATTGCTTTTGCTTTGTTTTGTTTAAGTCATTCTTTGGACAACAATCAACCCACTTGAAATTCTGGTATCAGATATAAGATGTCGAAGGTAATGTTACGACACTAATATCTGTTAACAAACAATGGATAAAAATTACAGAATGGTAAAGCAAATAACACAAGAAATTGTTAACCTAGTTCGGTGCAACTCACCTACGTTTGGGGGCTACCAAGCCAGGAAGGAAATTCAGTAAAATAGAATTAGTTCAAAGACTCTCCGTACACTTCAACAAGTTACAGTCTTTTTCACCTAATCTCTACCCGTGCAATTTCTACCTAAGCACTCTTAGATATGAGAACCCACTCACTTCCCTACAATCACACACCAGTGATTTTAAACAACAATCCCTTGAGAAAAGAAAATACTTTTCAATTACACACTCTTGATTTTACTTCACTGTTTCAATCAAGAAGACACACTCTTGATCTTGCTTCACAGCTTTGATCAAGAAGACACACTCTTGATCTTGCTTCACAACTTTGATCAAGAAGACACACACTCTTGCTTAACAGCTTTAGAGTGACAAATTACAACCACAAATCAGTCCAATTCAATCATCAATGGATGACTTGAATGACCTACAAGTCTCACGACTAAACAGACACAAACCCTAGCTCTCTCTCTATATTTCGCTCAGTATTGGTTGTGTGTTCAAACAGGTTTTCAAAGTCCCGTTTTATAGAAGCATCCAGCTGGGATTGGACATCTTGAAAACCCTAAATCTATTTTCCAATCAAATCTTTTTACAACAGCTGGTTAGATCTCCTTGGAAAATAAGTAAATCTGGTTGTAATGCATGATTGAATGCGCCAGCTAATCATAACTTCAATCGTCCAAAGATTTCCATTAATTGTGCAATCACAAAACACCAGACATTCATACTGAATGTTCTGTGTACAGGATGTCATGACATCGGGTCTGACATCCTGGAAAAATCCTGCATAATCCAATAATTCCTTTTATAACTTCCAGCAGGTACAGCCATATCAGATGCCATGACCTTGTGTATGTCATCTGAAATAATCCTGCATGAACATGTCTTTCATTTATGATCCAGCAGGTACATCCAATATCTGAAACAATTCTGCATGAACATGTTCTTGAACTCCAGCAGGTACGTAGGATATCTCATGTTAAGACATCACACATAACATCTTGTGAACACTCTTTGTTTTACCAAAATTGCTGCCAACACTTAGAATCAACACCACTTATCACAAGCATGGATCCTTGAACCAAGACATCTTCCAAAGCACAGAAAAAAGGAAAAGTTTCCATACAATACCATGAAAGAGGGGAGACTTACAATCTCACTAACTAGAATGCTATGTCTTTTGTGTCACAAATTTAGCGTTATGTTAAGCAATCATAATCGGACTTATGTAGAAGTCATAATTATTTGAGGTCGGGCAATAGAATTTTGGTGTTAATGCATGTTAGAGACATAGTATAATGGACTATGCTCATGAAACATACCACACACAAAAAGAATATGCAAAAGGGTGGACCTAATCTCATCCATACTCATGTTGATTTTCCAACCAACTAGCCTTAAGATCTAGAGATATCATAGGTCCATGACATGACTGAATAGAGAAGGGGGAATGAGATATCGGGGGAGGGGAAATGGAATCAACACAAATTGGTCAAAAGAGGACTTTTATCAAATTAAAATCATTCATTCAATTTGGGAGATGAAATGTACATTTCATCAATCCCCTAAATCCAATGATTTTAACTCAACAAAGTCAAATCTGTAAGAACAAAGTTAGTTCTACAATAGAATTCCAGGATTTTGATGATAACAAAGGATGAAACCAAAAATGGCACCCTAACGAAAATTCTCTAAGTGTGCAGGACTCTGAACAGCAACAAAGGAATCTGATCGTGTTATCAGATACAAACTCTGATCAGATACAAAGTACTAGAAGATCAGAAGCATCTGAGGAAGAAGTGCGCTCTAGAAGTTCTGATTCTGAGCAAAGCAAGACAGTAGAAAGAACCAGAAGCTCTAAACATCCACTGGACTTAGTTCTGATAATCTAGAAGACCAGTACTCTTAGAAGCTCTGATGTAACCTCAACATAATCTCCTTCTGACACAAGACTCCGAGATAACAAAGACTCTGATGAAAATTCTCCAAATCTAGAAAGAGTAACGGAAAGAATTTCTTCAAAAGGAAAAGAAGTATTTTTAGAAAGAAATTATTCAAGGAGACAAATTGGTTATGGCAAGAAACACAGAAGTAATGACATTGAATGCTCATCAAAGGTCAATATTCTGTCATCACTCCAACGGTCCTCTTCACCACTATATAAAGGACATCCTACTTCAGCGAGAGACACAACAATGCACAGAAAATTATTTACATTCTCTCTTAGTTTTCTTACGAGCTGCTGCTCATATGTGAAAACACTTTCTTGATTACTCTGCTGTAATATTCGCTTATTCTTAGAAGCATTCTCTATTACAAATTAATTTTGCTAAATTGCTTTTGTTCCTCAAGTGACTCTACGTAGTCTGTATACTTGGGAGGACTAAGAGATCACTCTCTTAGACATTTGGTTGTATCAATATTTCAAGATTAGTGAATTAAGTCCTTTTTGAAGGCGAAATCACCTTGGCCGGATGGACTGGAGTAGCTTTGTGTTATAAGCTAACCAGTATAAAATTCTGTGTGTTCTTACTTTTGAAAAAGCATTTAATTTCTAAAACAATTCAAACCCCCCTTTCTTGTTTTTCTCACCTTCAGTTGGTATCAGAGCTTCGGCTCTGTTATTGATTTTCTAATCAAACACTTAACAATGTAGAGAGATCCAGAATGAGAAAAACTATGGCCAACACCAATGAAAGAGATAGTTACAACGTTAAGCCTCCAGTCTTTGATGGAGAGAAATACGATTACTGGAAAGATAGAATTGAAAGTTTATTTCTGGGCTATGATGCTGATCTCTGGGACATTGTCACAGTTGGATACAAACCTCCTGTAATAGATGCTGGAGTTGTCGTTCCCAGAAGCAAAATGATAGATGATCAGAAGCGCGAATTCAAGAATCATCACAAAGCCAGAACGATACTTCTCAATGCCATATCCTATAATGAGTATGAAAAAATCACCAACAGGGAAACAGCTAAAGATATACTCGACTCCCTAAGGATGACTCATGAAGGAAACTCTCAGGTCAAAGAAACAAAGGCTCTGGCTCTAATCCAGAAATATGAAGCCTTCAAGATGGAGGATGATGAAGCTGTAGAGGTAATGTTTTCTAGATTCCAAACTCTTATTGTAGGTCTCAAAGTGCTAGACAAAGGATACAAAAGTGCAGACCATGTCAAAAAGATAGTCAGAAGCTTGCCAAAAAAGTGTGTAACACCTTAAAATTTGCCCTCCTTTCTTGGGACTAGCTTAGCATATTGCATTTCATTTGGTAGGACATTAGGCATTTGCATATTGCATATCATGTGATAATAAACAAGTCATTCTCCTAAGTCTTTCTGAGAACATAGAGAGGTTAAGAGATTCAAGCTTGAGGGTCTCATAAATTGATCACCAGCCATCTGAGGGTTTGTGCTTCAATTAGGGTTTTGTTTGGTCCCTCAAGGAGTTTGACCATTATCTTGATTGCAAGGGTACATCATCATCATCATGGTCTTATCATCTTCGAAAGGTTCATTGTGCCTGATCATGTTCCTTGGGATTAGGGTTTTGACCTCTGGTCAACCCTAATCAATGCCATTCTACCAGTCAGGGATTTTCAAGGAGATGAGGTATTTATTGAGATGGAGATCATCATATGATTTTATTGAGCTTTTACAAGCTAGGGTTTCATTTTGGATCCATTTCATCTAGTGGTTGAGGCTCAAAGTCATCTGAGCATGTTCAAGTCATCTGGGCCCCTAGAAAGTCAACAGAAAGTCAACTGAGGGCTAGGAGGTGGAGAAATGAGTTTCTACATCTCATTCATGTTCAAAAGAGGATTATTCATCATGTCAAATGCATATCTTGAAGAATTTGAGGTCAAGTCAAAAGTTTCCAAAAGTGGAAAGTGACCTATAATTTCAAGTTTCCTAAAATGGAAAGTTTTTGGTTCAAATTCAACTTGATCTCACATCATCAAAAAAGCTTCAAATGAAATTTTGTCCAACATGAAAGTTGAAGATCTCTTTCTCCTATTTCCAAAAAGTCCAAGATCATGAATTTATGATGAATGGTTGAAGAGATATGGTCAAATCATTGCCAAGTTTACATGGAATTTCAAATGGCCATAACTTTTGATTCATAACTCCAAATTTGGTGGTTCTTTTTGAAAAAGGCTTGTCATGACATGAAGTTTCCAAAACATCCATCACATTGCATGAAATTTGAACATATGACCATTTGTGCATTCAAGTCAATTTTGGAGGGAAAATCATAAATTTGAAATTGGTGCATCATGGGAACAAATGACCATTGCTAACATGTGCATGGAAGATTTTGAGTGAAAATGAGCTCCCATATGGTACTGTTCACGTTTGGAATTGCCATGCACCACCAAATTTCCAATTTTTGCCATGCACCCTTATTTTGCTTAATCTCTAATTAACTTTGCTTAATTTTAATTAAAATAGGATTAGCACATGGTATATATACATAATTATAACAGAATTTGGAGGGGTTAATCACAATTCACATTTCTAGATCCAAAATTCTCTCTCCCTCCAAAACATTCTTCAAACCAAAATTCAAATTTCTTGAACATAGCACTTGTTTTTTGTTGGAGATTCATGATCAGTGAGTTGATTATAGTGTGAATCAAGTGTTGGTTCGTGGAATTCGTGCAAGAATCAAGTGGTTGAAGCTCATGAAGTTGAAAATGGAAATTCAAGTTTAAGCTAGATCTACAAGTTTCCAAGCTTCCAATTCAACATCAAACATCATATCAAGTATTCATGAGTGGATTAGAAGCATCTGGAGCTTTGAATCGCGCAAAACAAGCAACTGTTCTTCAAGAGGTCACATTTTTGATCCTCTTAATTCTCTGTTTTATGTACATTATCTTGTAGATCTTGTTGTGGTGAGAATTCTGATATAAATTTTGTGGAATTTGGATGAAAATTGAGTGAGATATGATGATTTCAAGTTTAGATCTAGAAACTTCTTTGCTTCGATTCAGAAAATCCATGGAGATTTAGGCTTAGATTATATGATATTTGAATTCTACATTGAAAGAGCTTTCCAACGATATATAATTTGTAAAATTCTGAGAAAATCTGGAAATTCTGGAAAAAGCTTGCATGAACATTCATGGTGTTCATCTTCATCTTCATGAAGAAGATGAAGATCTTCATCTCTGGTTCGCTAGGGTTCTAGCATGAAGAACACGCGCCCAGGCCTGTTTAATCCATGGTCCTCACTTCGATTCTTGCTTCAGGCGTTTTTTGGAATTTATTTTTCACTTTTGCCATGCTATGCCATTTTTATATTCACAGTTTTTCATCAACTTGTAAAAATCATAACAAATTGAAAAATGCATCAAATCACTCCCAATTTTTTGCATAATGATCCTTAGAATGTCTAGATTTTTATGATCATAATTTCTAAAGTTGTGCATGGCTGGATTTTTTCTTGTGTTATAATCTTTGACCATAGGTGCATTTGTGACCTTGCCTTACTCTTTCCTTTGTGAAATGCTTGATTTTAATCCAATGGATTTGAAATTTTACATGCTGATTCTAGACACATTGATGGATGTTTTAGGCTTGGTTTGGTATTTTTCCCATTTACCATTTCTGTTTTATTCTTGTGTTAACATGGTGTGACAATTTGTGTCACACATTTGGTTGTTCAATTTGTACCATTTAATTTCCATGCCAAATGATCTTGGATGCTTCTGATTTTTTGTATGTTGATCTTGTTGAATGTGTTGAATGTTCATGAATTGTTCCAGAATTATTTGAATCATTTCTGCTTTGATTTGAAATTTTCATTCATGATGTCCATATATGAGCCTTGAAATTGCCTTTGACTTCTTTTGATCATGAAATGCATTTGATGATTGATTTTGATGTGAGCCTTTTTAGGACATGTTAATATATGTTTGAAGTTACATTGTGTTGAATTTCAGCTCCTGTTTTGAATTTTTCTTCACCTTTGACCCTAGGCTTTGACCTAGTGGTTTGTTGCTTACATGTGAGCTTTGAATTTCAGGTTTAAGCATCCAAGTTCCATGATTGATGATGCTTCATCATTTGGATGTTGATATTTGCTTTTGATTGCTAACACGTGCTATTTTGTAGGTTGATGATAACTCATTTTTAGTTTGCCTTACGGCTTATGTTTTGTACATTGGGATTGTCTGTTGGTTATTAACTGTTGTCTGTTTGTCTGAACACTGTACTTATTTGTTTAGTTGTTTCCACAGGTACCTAAGTTGCTTTAAGTTCATTTGAACTTTGCTTTGCTTGCTTGTGGTTGGCATACCACTTAGGTATAATCCCTTAATCTTCATGTAGTCTGGAAGACCTGTCATGTTACTTTGCCAGGCACCTGTCTGAAGCCCTCCTTAAGAGGCAATGTTTGTGATTGTTTATCTTTGTGCCTTGTACATTCAAAGACCTCCTAAGTGAAGAGGCATTGGAAGATAAAAGGGATGTGCAATCCATCTCCTGCTATTCAGTTGTGTCATTCACTTTGCTCACACCATGTGTTGATACATTGTGAATAAGAACCCAAAATCTTGTTGTGTCAGTCATTTGTGGAGAAGAGTTCCTACATTCTGAACTCCCACAGTTTCTATTTGATTCAAGCTCTCCCAGGCCAGGGATAAGAGCTGTGAGGTCTTACCCTCACTTCCCATTTCATCTACTTCACCCTAACTCTCAATGTTAGGGTTAAGAGCTAAAAACACCCCATTCCAGTTGGCTTGTTTCTACAGCCTAGCCTTGTATGAGCCAATTGTTTGCATATAGTGTGTGTGCTTGCTTTATTGTGCTTGTACTTGTTTGATTGTGCTGTTTAGGATAGCTTGCTTCCTGTGCAAGTTAGGATAGAAACCTCAACATAGGGATCTTATTCATGACAACTTCTAGGCTCGAGTCGTAGTCTCCCTAGTAGCTTGTTATCCCCCTTTGTCTCTGGTTAGGTTAGAAGTTTTTTCCCTATTAAGGGGAACTACGTCGCCATGATCCTCATACCAGATGAGGTACGTAGGCAGGAGATGAGCAGATCTCTCCGGGCGCCCTTTTTCTTTTTTTACCCTTTGTGTTGTGTTGGAGTCCGACATAAGTCCAGCGATTGGCAGTTGGTTTCCTGTGTTTGCTTCTTTGTTTGGAGTCTGACGTAAGCCCAGCGATTGGAAGTTGGTACCCTGGTTGTGTTTGTGTGCTTGGAGTCTGACATAAGTCTAGCGATTGGCAGTCGGTTTCCTGTGTGGTCTTGTTTGGCGTGCGTTAGCCGAGCTACGAGTGCTCTGATTCTTCTCTGGTCAGAGAAGATACGTATGCATAGGATGCGATGTCCTAGCGAGCACACTTTCCCCTGTCCCCGAACTACGTCGACTCTGATGTATGTGTCTGACAGACTACGTAGGCCCAGGATGTGATATCCTGCCGAGTCCCCTTCTTCCGTATTTTCTGTGTCCCCTTCCAGTGTGTGTGTAGTTTGTGAGCAGTCTTTTAGCAACCTTTCTTCTATTCTTTTTGAGCGTGGATCCCGTCGAGTACGACGGATGCGTAGGGGTGCTAATACCTTCCCTTCGCATAACTGACTCCCGATCCTTGCAATCTCCGGTCGTAAGACCATGTCTTTTCCAGGTTTACTTCGAGCGTTTCCTTTCTCTCTTTTGGGATAAATAACGCACGTGGGCGGCTCTGTTTGTTTGCTTTTTCCCGCCGGTTGTTTTTCGCGTAATGCAACAAAGTGGAGACCCATGGTCACAACCTTGAAGCTATCAAAGGATCTGAACAACATCAGCCTTGAAGAGCTTGTCAGTTCACTCAAAAGTCATGAGATAGAACTGGAGGAAGATGAGCCTCAGAAGAAGATCAAGTCTGTAGCATGAAAGTCCAGATTTGAAAGGCGCAAGTCTGACAGAAAGAAAGCCTTCCAGGCCGAAACAGAAGATGCTGATGACTCTGAGCAGGAAGATTCTGACAATGAGGAAGAACTATCCCTTCTGACTAGAAGAGTCAAACAACTCTGGAGAAAGAGGAATAATAACTTTAGAAAACCAAGACCCAGAGGGGACCGATCAGAATCAACCTCAAAAGGTATATCTAACAAAGATGTTATGTGTTATGAATGTAAAGAAACAGGTCACTGTAGAAACAAATGTCCCAAGTTAAAGAAAGACAGTTCCAGAAAAGAAAACTTCAAGAAAAATTCCCTCAGAACCAAAAAGGGACTGATGGCTACCTAGGACGACAGTGAATCTGACTCATCAGAATCAGACTCTGATGAACAGGCTAATGTGGCACTCATGGCTACCACAACCAAGAATACTTCAGATGAAGAATCTGAATCAGAAGAGGTATTTTCTGAACTTTCTCGATCTGACCTAGAATCATGTTTGTCTGAATCTCTAAGCTCATATCAGAAACTCAATCAAAAATTTAAAGTTATAAAAGGTGTTCTTGAAGAAACATTAGAAGAATGTGGCAAACTTGAGATAACAATTTTAGAACTAAAAGATGAAAACAGATCTTAGACATTACAAAGACATGCAACAAAGAAAAATTGCTCAAAACTTGAAGAAGCGTTATCTCAAGCTCCACAAACTTCAAACACAATAATTTATAAATATGAAAAATCTTTTCAAAAGTTTATGAAAAAATGGGATAGAGAGGAGCAAAATGGCATCCGTGATTTATGGGGTCAGTCAGAACAATAGAAGAGGAATTGGGTATGATCCTAGTGAAGATAAAACTTCTACTAATGACCAACCTAAATCTCCATTTTCATATCACTATACACATACACAAGCACAACAATTTAATAATGCTAGAAAACCCAAAGTTTTAACAAACTCTGGGAAAACTAATCACAAAGGACCCAAAAGGCTCTGGGTACCAAAGGATAAGATTGTTTATGTTGCAGATATCTTATGCAGCAGAGTTAAAACACCAGTCATGATACTTCGACTCTGGATGCTCGCGACACATGACGGGAAGAAAGTCTATGTTCCAAAGCCTAGAACTTAAAGATGCTGGATTCGTAGGCTTCGGAGGAGATCAGAAAGAAAGGATCAGAGGCTCCAGAACTATTGGTAATGGTACTCTTCCCTCTATATCTGATGTGTTATATGTAGAAGGATTAATGCATAATCTGTTATCAATAAGCCAATTAAGTGATAACGAATATGATGTAATCTTTAATCAAAAAACATGTAAAGCCATAAATCAAAACAATGGTTCTGTTCTATTCACTGGCAAGAGGAAAACCAATATTTATAAAATAAATCTTTCTGATTTTAAAGAACAAAATGTGAAATGTCCGATGTTTGTTCACGAAGAGCAATGGGTATGGCATAGACGCTTGGGCCACATTAGCATGAGAAAGTTATCTCAGCTAAATAAACTCGAGTTAGTCAGACGTCTACCAAAGCTGAAGTTTTCTTCAGATGCTCTATGTGAAGCATGTCAGAAAGGAAAAATTTCAAAATCATCTTTTAAAAAGAAAAATATTGTTTCTACCTCTAAGCCTCTGGAACTTCTTCACATTTATTTATTTGGTCTTGTGAAAACAGCATCAGTCAATGGAAAGAAGTATGGACTAGTCATTGTTGATGATTTTAGTCGCTGGACATGGGTAAAATTCTTAAAGCACAAGAGTGAGTCTCACTCTGTATTCACTAGCTTCTGTTCCAAAGTGCAAAACGAATTTGACTCTAAAATCATCAGAGTCAGAAGTGATCATGGTGGGGAATTTGAAAATAAATTTTTTGAGGAATTATTTGACTCTAATGGAATATCCCATGATTTCTCCTGCCCTAGAACTCCACAACAAAATGGAGTTATAGAGAGGAAGAATAGGACACTCCAAGAGATGGCCAGAACCATGATCAATGAAACAAATATGGCTAAGCACTTTTGGGCTAAAGCTGTAAATACAGCGTGTTACATTCAGAATAAAATTTCCATAAGACCTATTTTGGAGAAGACTCCATATGAACTGTGTAAAGGAAGAAAACCCAACATTTCTTATTTTCATCCTTTTGGATGTTCCTATTTTATTTTAAATACTAAAGAACATCTGAACAAGTTTGATTCCAAAGCTCAAAAAGGTATTATGGTAGGATACTCAAAACGCTCTAAAGGCTACAGACTATACAATACAGAAACCAAAATTATGGAAGAATTAATTCATGTCAGATTTGATGATAAGCTTGACCCTGAAAAGTCAAAGCTAGTTGAAAAACTTGCAGATCTGGAGATTACTCTTGCAGGTTCTGACGAGAAGATTAAAGCTCCTGAAGCAACTGCCACTCAAACCTCAGAAGGAACTAAATCCCCAACAATCCCAAAGAAAGCCAAAAGTCGCTTAAATATATCTGAAGAGTTGATTCTGAGAAACAAGGACGAACCTATCAGAACTAGGTCTACCTTCAAGACACTTGAAGAAACTCCTCTGGGACTAGTATCTCTGATCGAGCCTACTTCCTGTGATGAGGCACGTCAAGATAGCAACTGGGTTCTAGCCATGCAAGAAGAGCTAGATCAATTCACAAAGAACGACGTATGGGATCTTGTTCCTAAACCAAAAGGCACTCACATTATCGGAACCAGATGGATGTTCAGAAACAAGCTGAATGAGAAAGGAGAAGTTGTCAGAAACAAAGCTCGACTGGTGGCTCAAGGTTACAGTCAACAAGAAGGCATTGACTACAATGAAACCTTTGCCCCAGTCGCCAGGTTAGAATCTATTCGCTTACTTGTCTTATTCTCTATAAATCATTCTATCAAACTGTATCAAATGGTTGTCAAGAGCGCATTCCTTAATGGTTATATATCATAAGAAGTGTATGTCAACCAACCTCCAGGCTTTGAAAATTCAAATTGTCCAGAACATGTTTTTAAACTTAAAAAATCTTTATATGGATTAAAACTAGCTCCCAGAGCTTGGTATGAACGATTAAGTAATTTTCTTCTGGAACATGATTTTATTAGAGGAAAAGTTGAGTCTACACTCTTTTGTAAAAACATTAATAATGATCTCATGATATGCCAGATATACGTTGATGATATCATTTTTGGTTCAGCTAACGCCTCTGTATGTCAAGAATTCTCTGAGCTAATGCAGGCAGAATTTGAAATGAGCTTAATGCAAGAACTAAAGTTCTTTCTAGGAATTCAGATTAATCAAACTTCAGAAGTCACCTACGTTCATCAAAGTAAATACATAAAAGACATTCTGAAGAAATTTGAAATGGCTGAATGCAAACCTGCAAAGACACCCATGCATCCAACCTGCATTCTTGAAAAAGAAGAAGTCAGTCAAAAAGTTTGTCAGAAGCTCTATCGTGGTATGATAGGCTCCCTTCTCTATCTGACTGCTACTCGTCCTGATATTCTATTCAGTGTTTGTCTCTGTGCCAGATTCCAATCAGATCCTAGAGAATCTCATTTAACAGCAGTTAAGAGAATTCTCAGATATCTGAAAGGAACTCCTAACCTGGGCCTGATGTATGAGAAAACATCAGAGTATAGACTATCTGGTTTTTGTGATGCAGATTACGCAGGTGACAGGATGGAACGAAAAAGTACATTTGGAAAATGTCAGCTCTCGGGAAAGAATCTGATATCCTGGGCCAGCAAAAGACAATCAACCATAGCCTTGTCTACTGCAGAAGCAGAATACATCTCAGCATCACTGTGCACTACTCAGATGCTCTAGATGAAGAATCAATTAGAGGATCTGCAAATCTTGAGAGAGTAACATTCCTATCTTCTGTGATAATACTTCTACCATTTGTTTAAGCGAGAATCCTATTTTACACTCCAGAGCTAAGCACATAGAAATAAAACATCATTTTATCAGAGACTATGTTCAAAAAGGGGTAGTAACATTGAAATTCATTGATACAGATCATCAATGGGCTGACATCTTTACTAAACCCTTAGATGAAGATAAATTCCTCTTCATCTTAAAGAATCTGAACATTCAAAATTGCCCTGAATAAAATGTGCCTCTGAGTTTGTAAAATATGATTCTGACGTAAACAAAGTGGATTCTGCCTCTGACTCTGATACTCCTACCAAGTTAGAAGTTATCTGAGTTAGAAATCTCCAGGAACCAATCCCTTGGTATTCCTGAAGATCAGATAAAGCAAACAAGTGGAGTACCTTGCGTCTGACCTTGGAACTTCTAGACAGCTGTCTAGCAGTAATCAAGGAACAATCGCTTGAGATCTCCTCGAGCAGTGTACTGAGTGTTGGGATTAGACATCATTAATGAGCTGTAATCATTTTCCCTCTAAACGTGCTGACTTGGTTTTTATGCTAAACTCTGTTTTGTGTGTCGTTTTGCATGCGCCCTAATTTGGGTATTTAAACACCTTTATTCCCACATTGCACACTTTTCACTCTTACGCACTCATAACCTTCTGCAAGTTCAGCTCTCTCTCTCTCTCAGGGAATTTCTGCAGCATTCTTCAACTTCAACTCAGCTCTCAACAACATTCATGGATTCCCAACAACAATCAGTTTACAATTTCTCTCAACAAATGGATTCAAACGAACAAGCTCCAAGCTCAAGCAACCCAAACCCAACGGTTACTGGTGTAGTCTCAACTCCCATCTACAAAGAGCCTCACATTCTTGATCGTGAGCCTCACATCAATCTTGCAACACCATTTGAGAAACTTGAGGTGTTATATGAATCCTTGGTGGATTTTGACAACATGCGCATAAACGGTATTAACCTAACTGAAGAACTCAGAAATCAAGGTTGAGGAAATTACTTCAAACTTTTGTATGGTCCAGTCTACACAAATTTAGTGAAGGAATTCTGAAGATTCGCTGATGCTGATGATCACTACATCGTCTCCTATGTTCTGGGAGTCAAAATGGTGATAATTGAGGAGTCCATTGCTGCTCTTCTGGGCATGGAGAAAGATGGAGGAAGAAGGATCTACAACATTAATCCTAGGGCAAAATATTTGTCCCATGAGATTAATCCAACTATCTTCAAACAGAACGCTGAAGGCAACCAATCCAAGAATAAGGAACTACATCAGAACCTCTGGGTCTGGCTGAAGATCATCTTGGGCACCATCCATCATCGCCCAACTTCAAACTCTTCAGACTACATCAACACAGACGAGAAGTGCATCTTGTACTGCATCCAAAAGAGTCTGAAGCTCTGCCTTCCAGCACTTCTCTTCAAGTACCTCAGAGATTCTGTACGAGATACAAGAAATAATATGTAGCCCAAAAACTACATTCCTCTTGGAAGGCTAATCTCTGACATTCTGATTGAAAGTCGTCTTGTCGACCACCTGATAACGCTAAAACTCATGGAAGACGTGATGATCAACACTGGAAGAGCTCTAAACGCCAAAAGTTTGAAGAGCATAGGGATTCTGGATCAAGTCAAGTTCAAACCTACTATGGACACCTCCTAGGAAGCTCTCAAAGATCAGAGGAAGATCCCACATGGACTTTATTTGTTCTCAAAGATCGACCCTCTAGAGGTAATCCTTTATTACTTAGATGATTTGAGGAAACAAGGAGTGGATATCTCAGACTTCAACATAAGCCAGCTGCCAGCTGAGCCTCCAAACTTCATGAAGCGTCCACGAGGACCCGCTGAGAAGGAGAAGTAAGCTAAGAAGGCAAGACTAGGAGATCCTCCGGATCAAGGCCTCCAGCACCTCTGCCTGGACCTTCTGGTTAGTATGTTTCTCTTGCTCCTTCTATACAAACACATCCCATTGCTTCTTCTATCCCTTAACCAACACCTATCAATACAAACTCAGAAACTCCTCCATCAACCACCAGAACATCTCACCAACCATCCCAAAAATTTAACCTTGCCACCACCACCTTACCTATTTCTGACGCAGAAATGCTGAATGAAACCACCTCACCTTCTTCATCTTCTTCTCCAGAATCACCCCTCTACTACAACATTTCCTCAGACACAAAACATTTTGACCCTACCTCTCCAACTCTGGCCCAACTCCAAACTCGTGCTCTGGCCTCACAACAGCCAACACAACCCACACCTGAACCAGAAGTCACCTCATCACCCACATAACAACTAAACCCAACAACATCTGACCCTCAACCATCTGAAACACCTCACGCTGAAACTCATCCAAACAACTCTGACACACACCCACCAAACACATCCGCTGAACCACAAACTCCCACTCTCAACCTAAGCCCTCCCACTTCTCCACCTCCACCCTCTGAACTATAAAACACCCTGCCAACCCTAGAGGAAGCAATAGTGCTGTTTGTAGGAGCTTCAGTTGACAAGGTCAAGTCTCTGACCATCAACTCTGGCATCAGTGATGATCCTTCAGCTATAAGGACACACTGGAACAGAGTTATTGGCTGGATGACCGTTGAAGCCTTCAAATTGAAGAGCCTCTCTGAGCAAGTCCGAAACGACTTCATCAGAGCCACTGAGCTAAGACTCCAGGAGCGTCTAGCCAGAGAAGCTGAGGAGAGAGCCCACAAGGAAGCAGAAGAGAAAGCCAGACAAGAGGAAATGCAAAGGGTTAAGGAAGCTGAAGCCAAAGCTCTAGCCGAGGCTGCTGCTGCTGCTGAAGCTGAAGCAAAAGCTGTTGCTGCAGCTGAAGCCAAAGCCGCTGCTGAAGCTGAAGCTCGTCTTGCTGAAGAATCTGCCAACAAGGTAGAACCGGATGCTCTGACTCAGGGGGAGTCATCCACCTTTGTCCCTCTAGTTCTCAAAACACTTGAAGATCTTCAGAAGGAGCAGAAGGAAGTCCGAGCCAGATTGGATCAACAGGATTCAGTTAATGTCAACATTCAGAATCTGCTGACTCAGCTGCTCCAGAGGATGCCTCCACCTCCAAACCCTTAGGCACCTAGGACTTATTTTTTTCTTCTTGCTTGTTGATTTGCTTGTTGCCTTCTGTTGTGTTTTCGCTCTCTACTGGTTGTGTTTCTAACATACTGAATATATATATATATATATATATATATATATATATATATATATATATATATATATATATATATATATATATATATATATGTATATATATTTGACTTTCCTTCATTTATCTAAGTCTTTTTGATTCTGACAAAAAGGGGGAGAACTAAAAACAGCTCTAATGAAAACATATCTAAATACTTTCAGTACTCTGCAAACATTGTTTAAATTGGTTCTAATCCTTTTTGACTTAGAAATTGGTAGAAGAGTATCTAGAAACATCTAAGCTCCGGTAAGAACTTCTGATCTTCCAGACTTATCTCAGGGGGAGCTCACTTCTATCTGATCTAAAAAATTCTTATCTAAATGTTTCATCTCTAAAATTAAGATTGTTTTGTCATCATCAAAAAGGGGGAGATTGTAAGAACAAAGTTAGTTCTAAAATAGAATTCCAGGATTTTGATGATAACAAAGGATGAAACCAAAAATGGCACCCTAACAAAAATTCTCTAAGTGTGCAAGACTCTGAACAACAACAAAAGAATCTGATCATTTTATCAGATACAAACTCTGATCAGATACAAAGTACTAGAAGATTAGAAGCATCATAGGAAGAAGTGCACTCTAGAAGTTCTGATTTTGAGCAAAGCAAGACAGTAGAAAGAACCAGAAGCTCTAAACATCCACTAGACTTAGTTATGATAATCTAAAAGACCAGTACTCTTAGAAGCTCTGATGTAACCTCAACATAATCTCCTTCTAACACAAGACTCCGAGATAACAAAGACTCTGATGAAAATTCTCTAAATCCAGAAAGAGTAACGGAAAGAATTTCTTCAAAAAGAAAAGAAGTATTTTTAGAAAGAAATTATTCAGGGAGACAAATTGGTTATGGCAAGAAACACAGAAGTAATGACATTGAATGCTCATCAAAGGCCAATATTCTGTCATCACTCAAACGGTCCTCTTCACCACTATATAAAGGACATCCTACTTTAGTGAGAGACACAACAACGCACAGAAAATTCTTTACATTCTCTCTTAGTTTTTTTCACGAGTTGCTGCTCATACGTGAAAACACTTGCTTGATTACTCTGCTGTAATATTCACTTATTCTTAGAAGCACTCTCTATTACAAATTTATTTTGCTAAATTGCTTTTGTTCCTCAAGTGACTATGCGTAGTCTGTATACTTGGGAGGACTAAGAGATCACTCTCTTAGACGTTTGGTTGTATTAATCGTTCAAGATTAGTGAATTAAGTCCTTTTTGAAGGCGAAATCACCTTGGCCGGGTGGACTGGAGTAGCTTTGTGTTATAAGCGAACCAGTATAAAATTCTGTGTGTTCTTACTTTTGAAAAAGCTTTTAATTTGTAAAACAATTCAAACCCCCCTTTCTTGTTTTTCTCACCTTCAAAATCAACCTTGATCATGCCCAACAACACAAGTCAAACTCAACAAGTCAGTTAAAATGGCTCTACACATTTTATTTGGCGTATAAATAATTAAAAATAATCAAAATATACATTAAATTAAATAATGGTTGGTCAATTTCCTAAAACCTCATCAAAACACCAAAGAAATGTCCATTTGAATTATCATAGGTCAAACAAGGTCAAAGGACCTTGGAGAAAAAATTTCATAAAATATGTGGACCACTTGATCTCCCTTATTAATATTAAAATTTATATGAAGTAATGAAAATAACAGAATTAAAATGAAAATCAAATAATCAGAAAATACGTGGAACACTTGATCTCCCTCATTAATTGAGGTGGCAGATTAAGTGGATCCAAACGCGCGTTCTACCATGGAGTAGAGTCAGCGCGCCACAAACAAGGTATTCAAAACCTACACTCATGATTAAAACAATTTGAATAGATCATGTGGCTCTGGACCATGCCAACTCACCACCGGAGCAACTCTCCGGTCACCTTCTCAGGAGAGCCTCACCGGACTGGTCCACTCATCACCATCACTAAAATAAAAAAGATGGACATGATTTTGAAGTAAAAATGGCACTGAGCACGAATCTGACCTTAATTTATCCGAACTCTAAGTATACCAAGAGATACAAGGAGTTTAAATTTGAGGTGCACGATCTGAGTTGCTTCGATTTGACCTCAAAGCAACTTAATATTGTTGCCTACTGTAGCGGGGTATTCGTTACCTTTAGGTTTATTGACTAAACCAAAAGTAAACATACAATTCAAGTCACCACCACACTTTTATTTGTCCAAAGGAAAGGCTAAAAAGCGAACAAAAGCCAAGTAAGAAGTTTTATCAAATCAAAAACTAATAAAAATGTCAGAGATCTAGGTAAGCGGGTTGGTTATGAAATAGGAAGATTTTACGCACCCAAAAAATCCTTAGTACTCTAAGGGAACCTCTTTTTGCAAATATATGTTGTAGGTTGGTATTTGTGAAAATATGTGCAAAATATGCCAGCTCGGGACTTGTTATCTTCGAATTTTATTATTTTCCCCAAACCAGTAGTTGCACCATGCTCAATGGCCAACTTTGCATCGTTGTAGGAGACAAATGAAGAAGGTCCTTTCCGTGAAGGCTCAGCAATAGATAAGGCGTGGAACGGAGTCCCAACCTCATCCTCAGCGTCAATATAGGAAAAGGAAGATAAATGACTGACCAAGAGATCCTTCTCTTTCCCTATCACCACCAACTTCTTGTTCTTTTCAAACTTCTACTTTTGGTGTAGGGTGGATGTCACAGCGCCTGCCTCGTGAATCCATGGTCTACCAAGCAAACAACTGTAAGACGCATGAATATCCATGACCTGGAAAGTGATATGGAAATCACTAGGTCCAATCTTGATCGGGAGTTCTAATTCACTGATCACGGTTTTGCGCGATCCATCAAACACCTTCACAACCACTCCACCCTGCCTCATGAGAGGCCCCTGATATGAAAGTTTAACAAGAGTGGATTTTGGCAACACATTGAGTGATGATCCTGTGTCCACCAACACATTTGACAAGGCATCATCCTTACCTTTCATTGATATGTGTAAGGACAAATTGTGGTCTTTACCCTCTTCGGGAAGATCAACATCACAGAAGCTCAAATTATTGCAAGCGATTATATTTGCAACAATGCTATCAAACTGTTCAATTGTGACATCGTGGTCCACGTATGCCACGTCCAACACCCTCTGCAAAGCTTCACGGTGTGGCTCAGAATTCATCAATAAAGACAACACAGATATCTTTGATGGAGTTTGTAGCAGCTAATCAAAAACATTGTGTTCACTCCTCTTGATGAGCCTCATCATCTCATCAGTATCCTCTTTCAAAATGCCCGACTGGCCAACCAGGATAGGAGTGTTATTATTCTTGACAACAACAGGGTCAACACCCTTCACAACAGTAGCGGGATTATTAGAAGAAGAAGTCCCCAAAGGGCCGACATGATTAATAACAGTTCTTCTCACGACATCCTCATGGGGTTTCGGCTGCACCGAGAAAACACGACCACTACGGGTCACACCACTGACATCTGAAATACTGACCATAGAGGTTCTGTGCAACAACACATCCTTCCCATCTTCTAACATAACTGCGTTATATCGATAGGGGACAACTTTGTCCGATGAATACGGGACAGGACCCGCTGGCTTGATCACAAGAGCTGGTGACACCTTCTTCTTGCTGCCATCATATTTGACGACAACAGGCTCAAGAATTTTAAACACCAGGGTGATAACATCAACTTCTTCCTCATTATTATTCTGAAGTATTTCAATCATTCCCTGATCAATCATCTCCTGGATGTCCTTTCTTACTTGTCGACATCCTCTCTCATTGATAGTGCACACTTGGCACCTATCATGGTCATGCTCGTAGTGGCTGTGCTCACACAACAGCTTATGCATCTCGACCAAAGACTGCCTTATGTCATTAACATACATGACTTTATACTTGCCAGGGCATCCCTGGACCATGTTAACAGCTGCTTTCCCATGCTCAGGCAATGGGTTCTTCTTGACATTAGGACCTACGTCCTCAAAAAACAATATCCCACTTCTTACAAGGTCTTGCACCTTGGTCTTCAACGGGTAACAATTCTCCATGTCATGTCCGGGAGCACCGGAATGATATACACACTGAAGCTCAGGCTTATACCACCACTGAGGATTGGTTTGTACAGCGGGAGGGTCTCGTGGAGTTATCAGCTTCCTATCAATCAAGGAAGGATAAATCTCAGCATATGTCATCGGAATCGGGTCAAAAGTTACCCTCTTCCTCTCGTAGTTGCTGGTGCTGGTGATATTATTATTGCGAGGCTGGTAAGCCTGTTGTTGTTGACAATGTTGTTGTTGTGGTTGTGGATGAACTTCTCTGAAAGCAGGTGCTATATGAGCCACCTGGTGTTGGTTGACGGCTGGACGCACATCCTTCCTCCTTACAGAGGGCCTTCTCTTAACATGAGAGGATACAACATGAGTCTCTCCCTCCTTCTTCCTAGAAAAGCTTTCATACTTCTTTGCTGAGGAACCGTCTTTTCGAGACAAACGTCCTTCAGGGACCCCCGCTTCCAATCTCATCCCCATGTTCACCATTTCAGTGAAGTCTGAGGGAGCACTGGTGATCATTCTTTCATAATAGAAAGAGCTCAAAGTCTTCAAAAAGATCTTTGTCATCTCCTTCTCTTCTAGGGGTGGCACTATCTGAGCTGCCAACTCTCGCCATCTCTGGGCGTACTCCTTGAAGGTCTCCTTGTCCTTCTGCATCATCGCCCTTAGTTGGTCCCTATCCGGAGCCATATCCACATTATATTTATATTGCTTGACAAAGGCCTCGCCTAAATCGTTAAAAGAGCGGATGCTAGCACTCTCCAGCCCCATATACCACCTGAGCGTAGCACCAGTCAGGCTATCCTGAAAGTAGTGGATAAGAAGTTGATCATTATCGGTCTGAGTTGACATCCTGTGAGCATACATCACAAAGTGGCTGAGCGGGCATGTGTTTCCCTTGTACTTCTCAAAGTCAGGTACTTTGAATTTAACAGGGATCTTCACGTTGGGCACTAGGCACAACTCAGCAACACTTTTACCAAAGAGGTCCTTACCCTTCAAAGTCTTCAGTTCCTTACGCAGCTCAAGGAATTGGTCTTTCATCTCATCCATCTTTTCATAAACATCCGGACCCTCAGATGGCTCGAAATGATAGATGGTGTCTTCCACATGGGGTAAGGTGTGCACAACGGAAGATGGAACAGATAGGACCGGGCTAGATCCCGGTAAAGAAGCGAGCGCAAGAGCAAAACCCTCTGGCACAAAATTAGCAGGCATCCCCCAAGGGAACCCGACTGGCATATATGGAGCAAAATGGGCTGTTGCAACAGGTATAGTCAAGGTAGAAACCTCAGAAATAACCGTCCACGCGAGAGGAGTTGTAGGAGTGGGTGAAGCTTGGCTCTGGGCGGCCAACACTGACTCCATCATGGCAGTCAGCCTAGCAATCTCTTCCTTCAATTCCATGTTCTCTTTCTCTAAGTGCTCCATTATCCTCGGATGATTGGCTCTTGTGTTATATCGGTGCGTCATCTTGTCTTCAAAATAAATGAAGAGCAAAGAGTTAGACCACTGATCAAGGGCTCAGAACAAAACCTGCTTATGCATATGATGCATGCTATGTTTGTGCATATGATTTTGTTTTTCTCAGAGGAACTTTATAGAGATCTATTTGCAAATATTTGAAAATATTAATCTTTTAAGACATATAGGGAATACTCATAGCAATAATATTTGGAAACTTTTACACCAACGAAGTAGTACAGTTTGGGTAACCAAATACAATACAAGAGAAAAGGAGAATAAACATCCTATGGAGCCCTAGAAACAATCATCCAAACCTCTCAAGATCGGACGATAAGATGCATGAAGCCTCTTCACCTTTCTCTCATAAGCTGCTTCCATATCGACCTTCTCCTTGGCGAGCTGATCATACTTCCTCTTCCAGAACCTAGATGTGTGAGGAAGAAGAGAAGTAACCACATCATCGGGCTCATCAATAACCTGATGCTCTAGAAACTCTATCACTTCATCCTTATCTTTGAGCTGCTGAAGATGTTCTTCACGCTCACGAACCCATGCACGCGACCGGTCTTCATCTCTCAACTCCTCTACTCCTTGTTCAGGGAGGGTTGAAGGCCCAACCATAACCATAGGGGTAGGTCTCGGATAATCGTACGACATACGGCACTCAAGAGCTCTCTTCCATACCCAAGAGGTGTAACATTCCAAAGCAATACAATTCTTCGGACCAAGCTCCTTACTTCCCTTCTTATGAACCTTGCGCCAGGCGCGGACCATCCTAACCTTCATGTTCTAGGGATCTTTACCCTCTTGAAAGAACACACCTTCCAACAGAATGTTGTTAGGTTTATCCTTTAAGGGGAACCCAAGCTAACGGCGAGCCAATACGGGGTTGTAGTTAATTCCACCACATGTACCAAGAAGAGGCACATTGGAGAATTCACCACAATAGTCAATAATCTGAACGCCATCATAAACACGGTTATACCAAGAGATATCATCATTAGTGAGAGACATAATTCTCACAGACCACCATAGACATCCCTTGTTCTCCTTGAAGGAAAGCGTCTTAGGCAAGTGCGAAATATACCACTTGTACAACAGAGGCAAATAACACATAATGGGGCCACCACCCTTTGCATTCCTCATATGCAAAGAGAAATAAGTAATACCCAATAGAGTCGGAACGGGATTAAGAGAAGAGAAAATCCTAATAGAGTTCACATCCACAAAATTGTCGATGTTGGGAAATAACACTAGCCCATATATGAGGAGTACAAATATGGCTTCAAAGGCGTCCTCACTCATGGCCTTTCCAAACAAAGTAGCCTGGGCAATGAGAAAATCAGATGGGAGACCTTGATTTCCACCTTTGGTAGTCATATGAGCAACAATATCAGATACATCCACATGAAGCATGTCGGCAATCTCTTGGGGAGAAGGAATCTTCTCCAAACCACTGAATGGCAACTGATCCAAGATAGGTATACCCACATGATAGGCATACTCCTCAAGTGTAGGCAAAAGTTGGAAATCCGGAAAAGTGAAGCACCGATACAGAGGATCGTAGAACTGCACCAACACACTAATCAGACCTTCATCCACCTTGGTAGAAAGAATAGACAAGAGCTTCCCATGTCGAGCTTTGAACTCCAAAGGCTCTAATACATAAGATGTCAAACTCCTTAACTCTTTCAAGTCGGGTTGTCTGAAACTGTACTTCTTCGTATTCCTTCTTTGCTTATTCATGTATGAAAATTTGCAAATAGACCTCTTAAGTTCCTTGAAAACTCTGTATTGTTGATGATATGGATGCATATGAATGCATGAATGCATGGATGCAACAATCACACTCATGGATCAAGCAAGTCACACCACACAAAGGTCACGAGATGGCTCACGTCATCATCAATATCAATCATCCATTTTGGTGGATCATGGTTTACACCTTATCAACACCCAAATTCCATTGATATTGAGGATATACAAGGACAGATCAACCGCGAATCAAGGGTTTGTTGTAAGTCACGAGCACGGAGTCTCGGTTAAGAACCACCCAAAGGGAGTGTACTATGGTTAAACCTGACAATCATGTTCTAAAAAGGGTCCCCATAGTCATCATCTCATCTTTCAGATATTATCGAATAAAACGACTACTCGTCCTCCAAAAATATTCTCAAGAGAGACTCTTATGAGTGTAGTATCACGTAACAATCGTATCAAATCTTACACTTGAACAACCTTCGCACTACGTCCTAAAATAGGCCAAGATGGGCTAGGTATCTAAGGTCCTTGGCTTCTAAGGTTTATATTGGAAAGAGTAATGCCTAACCACGACTACTCGTGTCACATTATTAATCCCAACAAGACCTCCACCAAGTGAATGGGCTTGCAAGTCAACTTGCTAAGGCATAACTCCACACAAGTCAACAAGATATGCCATTCTCCTATCATAAGTTCCCTCGAGTTCGAGTATAGAACTCATCTCACAAGAAACCACCAAGCATACAAACAATTAATATATCAAGCAATTCATACTTTACAAGCAATACATTCATCCCAAATTTGCACAAAAACATGTCACCAATAAATATAAACATACAACATATACAAGCAAAAAGTAGGCTAAATCCACTAGGAGAATCTTCCCCAGCAGAGTCGCCACTTTTCTATAGCGGGGTATTCGTTATCTTTAGGTTTATTGACTAAACCAAAAGTAAACATACAATTCGAGTCACCACTGCACTTTTATTTGTCCAAAGGAAAGGCTAAAAAGAGAACAAAAGCCAAGTAAGAAGTTTTATCAAATCAAAAACTAATAAAAATGTCAGAGATCTAGGTAAGTGTCGCAACCTGAAAAATACAGTGCGCGAAAAAACAACCGGCGAAAGAAAATGACAGAAGAGTCGCCACCGTGCGTTATTCGTCCCAAAGGAGGGAAAGGAAACGCTTGAAGTAAACCTGAAAAAGGAAAGGACAAGACGGGGTCTCGCAACCAAATCTTAGGTTCGGGAGTCGGTTATGCGAAGGGAAGGTGTTAGCAGCCCTACGCATCCGTAGTACTCTACGGGATCCACTTTTGTAGTTCTTGTCTAAAGGGTGTGAGTTTATCTTGTGCTCTTTTACCAAAAAAAAAGGGTTAAATGATATGACTCGCGCAGATGTCGCATCCACTGCATACGTATCTCATCTGAATATGAGAATCAGAGTCTTCGTAGCTCGGCTGACCCATGGGTTGGGGGGATGTGTGCTCGCTAAGACATCGCGTCTTATGCCTATGTATCTCATCTGGAATGAGAATCAGAGCAAGCCGTAGTTCGGCTAACTACGGGGTTATGGATTGGGTTTTGGACGAACGACGTCACTACGCAATCTACCGGATGCTCGACCTTTGGAGACTTACTCACCTGTAGTAGAAGGAGTTAACGTGTTACTTTGGGTTTTAGGGTTACTCATGCAAAAGGGCAAAAAGGCAGTCCTCGACGAAGGAACCGCGCTACCTGTGGGGATACGAACACATACAAAACAAACATATATAAAGTAAACGTGCCAACAAGGGGCTCAGAAGTAAATAAACAAAAGAAAACAAATGCCTCCTATCGAGGTCTTCCAGCTAAGAAAGCGATAAAATGCGGAAAAGAGGTAAAAGTACCACACGGATAACGATCCGAAGTAACAGCAATTAAAGGAGTAAGAAACCCAGGGATCTCCCAAGCTAATGCCATCAAAGAAAGATGAGTCAGTACAAGTAATTGGAATGAACCTCCAGGGGGTATCCCACAAATAAAGTGGGAAAACCACGCAAACCATCTCTGCAAGAGTCTGTGAGCCCTCACAAAAACTCAACAAAAGGGTTAGTGAAACACGATAAGCATTTTTTTCATGGATAACAGTATGGTTTTAGAAACCTGAAACCCTGTGGCATACATTTCAGAAATCATGTGATTAAACATTCAAGGCATAGGTTTCACCCATTCATGCATAATTAAACCCGTGGGCAAAAACATAATGAAATTCATCCATCATACCTCATACATTCAGATGATCCAAATTAAGAGCATAAAATTATGGGAATGAGGCAAACCTGATGGGAGAACCGGTTGAAATGTTAGGGTTTGCGTGAGATGGGGGTTGCTCTAAGTTCTCTGTCAGGTTCCTCTCCAGATTTTGTCCAGGGTTTTGTTTCAAGGAAACCTCAGAGTATTTTGCTTTTCTTCCTTTTTCTGTCTGATCTCCCTCTTTTATAACCTGATTTTCATGGCTTTGTGGGCTCAAATGAGAGAGGTACAAGTCCAAGTTTTTTCTATTATATTTTATTTATTTATTTATTTTTTATTTTTTATTTTTTGGATCTAATTCTGATTTACATGATGAAATGCAATATGAAATGCTAAATGAATGCATGAATGAGGAGGGCAAATTTTGGGGTGTTACAGCTGCCCCTATTCAATCATCAGCTAACCCGAGCAGGATGAAAGCGAACAGCTTATCAGACAAACAGGGTGAGCTGTGATTGAATACCAAAGACAGACCGAAAATTTGCGCTCAGAGAACACCACAAAAACGCGGAAATACACCGCGCTGTTTATTTTTCTTCCGATCCTCTGGCTGGATCTGAATCAGTCTTCTGGCTTAATCTGGAGTTTCGATCCTCTGGCTGAACCTATACTCAATTTAGTCCTCTGGTTGGATATTAATTTTGATCCTCGGGCTGGATACGATTTTGATCTTCTGGCTAGATCTTCTTCGATCTTCTGGCTAGATCTCCTTCGTTTCGATTCTCTGGATGAATCTATTTCCTTTGATTCTCTGGCTGAATCTACTTCGATCTTCTGGCTAGATCTGAATTGTTGCGATTTTCGATCTTCTGGTTAGATCTTCTTCGTTTCGATTCTCTGGCTGAATCTACTTCGATCTTCTGGCTAGATCTGGATTGTTTTGATGATAAATTCCCATCATTAGGATCCCGCATCTGAGGCATGCGCTGGTTGACCCTCTTTTGAAATCTACACCCAACCTTCATATTAGATATGCAGCTTCGAGAATATTCGACTTTGGGCTTCGTACATATTCTTCAGGCTAGAACATGTTGTAACGACTCCTCAATTGGGCTTGCTGGGGAAATAAAGCTTGTAGGCGACTTCACTGGGGAATCTTCAAATTGAGCCTTAGGCTGGCTCACTGGAAAACGATTCTCAGGCTGAATCTTCGAAATGACCCTCAGGCTGGATCACTGGAAAACGATTCTCAGGCTGAATCTTCGAAATGACCCTCAGGCTGGATCACTGGAAAACGATTCTCAGGCTGAATCTTCGAAACGACCCTCAGGCCGGATCACTGGAAAACGATTCTCATGCTGAATCTTCGAAATGACCCTCAGGCTGGATCACTGGAAAACGATTCTCAGGCTGAATCTTCGAAATGACCCTCAGGCTGGATCACTGGAAAACGATTCTCAGGCTGAATCTTTAAAACGACCCTCAGGCTGGATCACTCACGCTTGATCCTCTGGCTGGATCTCATGACCTTGGTTGTAAAGTAATTCTTCAGTCTGCTTGGAAGAACCTATTTATCAGCTTATATGTATGCTTGATATGATATGCATGCAAATGCAAATGTTATGCATGGAGTAAAAAGAAATCTGCTTGGGGAAGCAAACTCCGGTAGGGAACAGATCGCTGTATCAATCCTTGAATGCTCTATGGGGAATGATCCGTCTGCCGGGACCAATGAGCCACCAAAAATAAATTGGCTGCTTGAAAAGTTGACCTTGCGGGGGGAGTATCAACTATGGAAACTTTGTTCGGCGAGGCTCTGTGAGGAGAGTCTGTGGGGAAAACACTTCCTGGGGAAATGTCATAGGAAACGACCTTTGTTGGGGATATGAACTTGCTAATCGCCCTCAAGCTGGGGATTAACAAATCTGTTAAAAATAATCTGCTGGGGAATGAGATGAACACTGGGAACACCACCCTCTCATCTGTTGGTTATGCAACCAATCCGCTGTTGCTAGGAAGATACAGTCTGACACTGTCAACTCCGCTGGGGATATATAGTCTGGATACTGTCAACTCTGCTGGGGAACATGCTCTGCTGAGGAGAGACTTTGTCAACCGCTTGGGGATGAGGATTCATGACTTGGCATCCGGTTCCTGTGACCTGCAACCAAAAATACACGTATGCCTCGGGGGAATTACTTGGTTTGAATTCACCGTCCGGGATTAAGCACATTCAAAGCAATTTTAAATGTTTTCCTGTGCAAATCATCTGCAAAAGCCACCATTATGTTCATATGCAATATGTTTTATCAAAAATTCGGACATTTTTGCAAACAAACTGATAAATGAAAAATAAAGAGGCTCTTTAACTGAATTATTCGACTCTTACTAGGGAGAAAATTTGTGCCAGGAATAGGCGAGGGTATCAGGAAGCTGATCCCTGAAAAGAGGTGATCGCTATAAAAAGAGAACTATCCTAATGGCAATGGGGATACGGGGTCCCACCAGGTTTCGACTCTGCTATGGCTCGTATGTCCTCAAGACGCTCTGCTCATCTTGCTTTCTGAAGTGGATGGTTAGTCAATCTTTAACCTTCGAAGATTACCGGATTGAATGAAACGGTGATATAACACTGATGAACTCAAATCACAGTCATTCGCTTATTCCCTAACTTTTGCCTGGATCGCCCCCTTTTCGGGTTTTCAATCCACCGGGATACCCATTTTTGCCTGAGCCGCCCTTTTGGGTTTTCGACTCACCGGGTGTACTCTTTTTTTATATCCCTAATTTTTGCCCGAACCTCTTTATTCTTTTTTTTTTTGGTTCGTCGGGATGCCCTTTTTTTGCCTGGACTGTTCTTTTTATCGTCCAACGGGTCTATTTTATGCGAAGTATATTTTTTTTTAACTGCGGCTGAGTTAATAGGGGACGGGAATCCTTCGCCATCCATGGTTGTTAGCATAAAAGCTCCGCCATAGAAAATCCTTTTAACCACGTACGGACCCTCATAGTTCGGTGTCCATTTGCCCCTGTGATCTGTGTTGGGAGGAAGAAATCTTTTGAGTACCAATTCACCGACTTGATACCCCCGAGGGCGCACTTTCTGACCAAATGCTTTCTTCATTCGTCTCTGACCGAGATACGTCAATTCTGGGTACGTAGTTCCAGCATAACACCTTAATCATCGAAGACAAGGTAAACAAAGCATCAGCAAATTGGTTTTCTTCAAAAGAAAGTCAACAATCTTCTCGTGTAGTCTCTGTAAGGAGCCAGATGAGGCTGAGGTGTATACCATTTCCCGTTGGTTTGATTTATGACCAAAGCTGAATCCCCATATACATCCAAGGCTTTAATCTGTATATTGACGGCTTCCTCAAGTCTTAGGATACAAGCTCCGTATTCGGCTTCAGTGTTGGTGTAGGGAAAAGTTATTCTGGCACCAAATGGCATATGAACCCCCTTCCGGTGTGATCAACACTACACCAACTCCGCGACCATTGACGTGGACCGCCCCATCAAACATCATAACCCATTTGGATTCAAGGTCAGGCCCCTCCTCCGGGAGTGGTTCCTCTCAATCTTTCGATTTGAGAAACATGATGTCCTCATCAGGAAAGTCGAACCTCATAGGTTGGTAATCATCAATCGGTTGCGCGACAAGATAGTCTGACAAGACACTTCCTTTGATGGCTTTTTGTGAAGGGTATTGGATGTCATACTTTGTCAGCATCATTTGCCACCTAGCAACCTTTCCGGTAAGCGCTGGCTTTTCAAAAATATACTTGACTTGATCCATCTTTGATATCAATAGAGTCGTGTGAGTCAACATATACTGTCTTAGTCGGCGAACAGCCCATGCCAAAGCGCGGCAAGTTTTCTCGAGCAATGAGTATCTTTGTTCACAGTCGGTAAACTTTTGCTAAGGTAGTATATTGCATGCTCTTTTCGACCTGACTCGTCATGCTGACCGAGCACACTACCCATTGACCTTTCTAACACAGTCAAGTACATGATCAACGGTCTTTCCTCTCGGCCTGTAGACTTGCCCCGATCTTGATCTCTTTCTTGTCGTCTGCGGTACCGATGTTGACGGTCTCAATCACCTGCTGATAAGGTGTAATAGCTCGGTCCTCCTGTTTCAACAATCTGGCTAACCCTTCAGGCAATTCACAATCTTCCTCAACCCCTTCTTCGACTTAATATATAGGATTGTCGAAGTCATACTTGGCCATAGCAGTGTCGTTAGTAGTGAGATCCGGGTGGTCCGCTCTGCATGATGGAGGATCATGCTTTACCTTAGAATGAGAGATTTTTTTTTTGGAAAGAAAGAAAAAACGAAAAAAGAAACATTGCCATTTTTTTTTTGTAAAAAAAAAAAAAAAACTGAAAGAAAGAGAACACAAAATTGTTTGCAAAAGCCGTCCTTTATTGATGATAAAAATAATTACGAAATGTAACTAAATGGATGGCCCTACAAATGAGCCGTTACACCTTGGGCAAAGTGTAAGACTTTATTATGCATGTGATTAAAGGAAAACAATAAAAATTACTCCTTCAGTAGAGTAAACCGGACGACTTTTTCGGACGACCAATTGTCGAGCTTTTCTCCCAGGACACACGGGCGAATCCAGCTATCTAAGTCACGGTCGCTGTCAGCCTTGTCTTCATCTGCAGCATTGACGATGTGGGGAGAAACCAAACCCCCGCTGGAGAGAGTACCGGTTTCATTCTTCTGAGATCCCGGAGCATACCCCAATCCAAACTTGTCTTCTTTGATGACTGGCTCCACAAATTTGCCCCAGCCTTGGGCATTACCAGCTTTAACCACTTCGACAGCTTGCTTGTATGAAGAGATAGAAGTCCCGACCTTCTCAAACTCGTTCGGTTGAGGGCTGTCAGAGTAAATTGCAACTGGTGCTGAACTTTCGATGTTCACCACTGCTGGTTCTGTACTTTCTGGGAAATATATTGTTGTCGGAGCGAGTCTCTCGGGAACATATATTTCTTCAGGAGTGAAATAAAACGTCACCGTCGATACATCATTCTTCACTGGATGGGCCTGATCGAACTGAAGACAACCTTCATCTATCAGTTGCTGAATACCCCTTCTCAAACTATCACATCCGTTTTCGGTAGCTTGACAATTTCTGCATTCTTCCCCACAGCCCAGGAAAATCTGTCCTTTCAGAAGTCGGTTTTTAACCACCAATAGCGAAGTCTTCACCTTAGTCACATCAGAAACCAAATTCAAAGTTTCCCCACTATCAACAGCATTAATCCTCTGCCCGCCGTGAGCCGGCATCGGGTTCTGGATAACATTAGGCACCGGAGCAAAATTGATAGCCTGGGCATCTCTCAAATCTTGTACCTTTAACTGGAGAGCCTTGCAATTATCTGTAGTATGGCCAGGTGCGTTGGAGTGAAAAGCACATCTGGCGTTGACATCATAACCTCTAGGCAAATTATTGGGATCGATTGGTGGGGCCAGAGTTCTCAACGTAACCAGATTCATGTCAATCAGCTTGGGAAGTAATACTGAATAATGCATTGGGATTGGCTCGATGACCCGGTCCGTCTGCCTTGGACGTTGTTGATAGTGTCTCTGCTGACCCGGATTACCTCCTTGTTGTTGATTGTTGTACCTGGGTTGTTGTTGCGGATGATATTGCGGTTGAGGAACAGGTGTTGGAATAGTGACTGCGGCCACTTGATCTTGATAATAATTAGGGCGTCCTCTACCCCTGCCTCTGTCGGCATACACAACGCTTGCCTCACCTTCTTTTCTTTGCTGATCGTTACCAGCAAACGGTCTCTTGGGACCTGATGAGTTGGAAGCACTATTGTCTTGAATTCGGCCCATCTTCAACAGACTCTCGATTCTTTCTCCAGCAATTACTATCTCTGCAAAGCTGATTGACGGGCAAGCAGCCAATCTCTCAATATAATTTCCTTGAAGAGTGTTCATGAACATGTCCGTCATCTCCCTTTCAGACATAGGGGGTTGGACGGACGCAGCAATCTATCTCTAACGCTGAGCATAGTCTCTAAAGGTTTCCTTGGCAGTCTGAGACATACCTTGCAACAAGGTCCGATTTGGAGCCATGTCCAAGTTGTATTGATTTTGCTTGACAAAAGCCTCTGCCAAGTCTTTCCAGCTTTTGATGGTAGTACGAGACAAATGAGAATACCATTCACGAGAAGCTCTAGTTAGACTGTCTTCAAAATAGTACATCCACAGCTTTTCATCTTCCGTGTGAGCTCCCAACCTTCCCAGATAAGATTGGAGATGAGTGCGTGGGGAAGAAGCCTCGTTGTATTTCTCAAAAGTAGGGGGTTTGAACTTGTGAGGGATCCTTACTCCCTGAACCAGACCAAGATTGGTGACATCAAAACCTAAGGAATTTTGAGACTCCAAAGATTTGAGCTTCTCAGCAAGCTCATCCATACGGCGAGTGGTCTCGAGGGCCTCGTCGTGCAAAGAAAATTGATCATACTGATAATCTTCAGTAACGGGGCGCCTGTTAATCCGAATTCCTTGATTCACATTGTACTTTCCGCCAATACCATTTCCAACATTCCCTGTCTTGCCAACATTACCCGGGTTTCCATCAGCATTTGCGTTACCCACGTTACCAGTGTTCACAGCGTTATCAGCATTCCCAGAGTTACCAGGGTTTCCCTCAGCATTTGGTATCTCCACCTCCGGATCGGGTCTCGGTTGCTCAACCAATTCCCTCAGCTTTTCCTGGCCTTCTGCCATACCAGTCATCAATGTCATGAACTGATCCATCCTTTCACGCATATCAGCCAGCTCTTTCTGTACTTGGTTCATCGCTAGCTGTGGACGATTTTCCTTTGTCGGGTACCTGTGGACTCGCTTGGGACCAATAACTGCCTGATACAGGGAACAAACATTTGACACTGCGGTGACACCTGCAAAACAGACAAGGGTTAATATGCATGGTATGCGATGCACTACTTGTTCAGTTTTAAGGCACCTCCGTTTTGAAAGGGAATACCCTACAAATGAATAAGCATGAGATGTTGGATGAAAATATGCAGATGATGTTATGCAATGCAAAGGCATGTCAATCAGAATTGATGGATCCGCTTGAACATCTGTCAGGTTGTACTGCCTGGAGAGAAATTCACTGAGGAATATAATACAAGACCAAAACTCTGCTCCAGAAAACCGGGTTGGTTGGAGGTTAAGGTTTCCTGAATTTAGCCTGCCCCTCACTAGTAGGTTCTAAGAACAGATGTTCGTCAGCTTCAGCCCTTCAGTCGCGAATAATACGTTTACCACTGAAGGTTTGGTATTATTACGGGACAAAAGACCTCCATTGACTCCCCTCAACAGGACATCCTAATAGCAAGTTCCCAGTCTCGGGATCCTCGGATTGAGCAGCGAGAATGCGCCCACCAGAGCTAACATAATCACGTCTCGGAAAAGAGGCCACGACTGAGTTCTCGGGAAATGGTCACCAGAGTCGACGATTTCTAGAGGAACATCCTGCCGTTACGGAACACCCGTAAGACATAATATATCCAAAAGAAACCTCGTCTGGGTGTGGTTCTTCACGAATGACTTAACGTAGCAACACGCCACGCAAGCCTCATGATTATCCATTCTAAAACCTGTGTGTACACTCAAGCCTGGGTAATGGGCTTATCTCTCATAGAACACCCCATCCCAACAAACAAACAACCAGATCCAACAGATACAACAGATGCATGCAAGCAGGTAAGCAAATAAAGGTACAAAAGCATGAACAGCCAATAAACAAGAAATCACACAAGCTAGGAGGGACTCGCTTAAGGAAGATGGACTAGCAAGAGGTCAACTTCTTAGTCTCCGCAGCAGAGTTGCCAGCTGTCGCAACCTGAAAAATACAGTGCGCGAAAAAACAACCGACGAAAGAAAATGACAGAAGAGTCGCCACCGTGCGTTATTCATCCCAAAGGAGGGAAAGGAAACGCTCGAAGTAAACCTGAAAAAGGAAAGGACAAGATGGGGTCTCGCAACCAAATCTTGGGTTCGGGAGTCGGTTATGCGAAGGGAAGGTATTAGCACCCCTACGCATCCGTAGTACTCTACGGGATCCATTTTGTAGTTCTTGTCTAAAGGGTGTGAGTTTATCTTGTGCTATTTTACCAAAAAAAAAGGGTTAAATGAAAATGACTCGCGCGGATGTCGCATCCACTGCATACGTATCTCATCTGAATATGAGAATCAGAGTCTTCGTAGCTCGGCTGACCCATGGCTTGGGGGGATGTGTGCTCGCTAAGACATCGCGTCTTATGCCTACGTATCTCATCTGGAATGAGAATCAGAGCAAGCCGTAGTTCGGCTAACTACGGGGTTATGGATTGGGTTTTGGACGAACGACGTCACTACGCAATCTACCGGATGCTCGACCTTTGGAGACTTAGTTACTTGTAGTAGAAGGAGTTAACGTGTTGCTTTGGGTTTTAGGGTTTGAGGGTTACTCATGCAAAAGGGCAAAAAGGCAGTCATCGACGAGGGAACCGCGCTACCTGTGGGGATACGAACACATACAAAACAAACATGTATAAAGTAAACGTGCCAACAAGGGGCTCAGAAGTAAATAAACAAAAGAAAACAAATGCCTCCTATCGAGGTCTTCCAGCTAAGAAAGCGATAAAATGCGGAAAAGAGGTAAAAGTACCACACGGATAAAGATCCGAAGTAACATCAACTAAAGGAGTAAGAAACCCAGGGATCTCCCAAGCTAATGCCATCAAAGAAAGGTGAGTCAATACAGGTAATTGGAATGAACCTCCAGGGGGTATCCAACAAATAAAGTGGGAAAACCACGCAAACCATCTCTGCAAGAGTCTGTGAGCCCTCACAAAAACTCAACAAAAGGGTTAGTGAAACACGATAAGCATTTTTTTCATGGATAAAAGTATGGTTTCAGAAACCTCAAACCCTGTGGCATACATTTCAGAAATCATGTGATTAAACATTCAAGGCATAGGTTTCACCCATTCATGCATAATTAAACCCGTGGGCAAAAACATAATGAAATTCATCCATCATACCTCATACATTCAGATGATCCAAATTAAGAGCATAAAATTATGGGAATGAGGCAAACCTGATGGGAGAGACCGGTTGAAATGTTAGGGTTTGCGTGAGATGGGGGTTGCTCTGAGTTCTCTATCAGGTTCCTCTCCATGTTTTGTCCAGGGTTTTGTTTCAAGGAAACCTCAGAGTATTTTGCTTTTCTTCCTTTTTCTGTCTGATCTCCCTCTTTTATAACCTGATTTTCATGGCTTTGTGGGCTCAAATGAGAGAGGAGGGCAAATTCTGATTCTGATTGACATGATGAAATGCAATATGAAATGCTAAATGAATGCATGAATGAGGAGGGCAAATTTTGGGGTGTTACATTAAGGGGGTTGGTTTTGAAATGGGAAGGTTTTACACACCCAAAACATCCTTAGTACTCTAAGGGAACCTCTTTTTGCAGATATGTGTTGTAGGTTGGTATTTGTGAAAATATGTGCAAAAGATTGGAGGGATGATAAGAGAATAGATTGTATTTACAAATTTTGTTGTTTGAATGGATGAAGCCATTGCCTACGTACCATCACGAAGGTAAGATCAAAACCTCGTAGTTTGGGGTAAAAATCTAAAAGATTGTTGAATTGATTTGTCAAAAGCCTTAAGGTCTTTTGTTATCAAAGGGAGAAAACTCAACCTAGACCAACAATCCACCATGTTAGGAGAGCTTCGACATACTAGTGAAGGGTTAACCCAATAATAAGTATGGAAGACTTATAATTCAATCACTAAGGATAAGGTGAGGTTTACATCAACCACTATGATAACTCAAACCTATGGCTAATGCTTATGAAAAGTTTTAACAAAGGTGGCCATTGGAACCACAAAATCAACTTGAAGTGAGTTTTATTTACAAGTTAGATTTATTTATAAAATGAGGTAAAAGTTGAATTAAGATCTATTCATAATGAGTATTAATGAAAATGAGTTTGAAAAGTCAAAGGCATAAGGCCTAGGTTTCTTATTTGAAAATAATGTCAAAGTTTAAAGAAAAGATTTTGGCTTGGGTTAGAGTGAAGAGAAGAAGAGAAGGTTCCTTTGGAATTAGCAAACAAACAAGAAATTACACAATATTTGGATTCAAGCTCCTAGGATCTTCATTTGGCTTGTCTCTCTTAACTTGGCTACTCACGACAATGGGCCTTCTTACTATCTCAAGATGGAATCCCTATCACACAAGAGCAAACATCAAAAAGTTCATAACATAATAAAAGGAATGGACAAAGAATAAGTTTTGGAAAGGAAGTCCTTTGAAGTCAACTTTGAGATTTAGCATTCTAAAGGCATGAGGCCTAGTTGCTCTTCAACCAATTTAGCATTCTAAAGGCATGAGGCCTAGTTGCTCTTGAACTCCTTAAGGCATAGGTAAGTACTAATTCTAAGTCCTTTCTCCTTTTTGCATTAGGTTCACACAAAACAAAAGCAAAACCAACACAAGACAACAATATATTTATATACAATAATGTGCTCAAATGAGCAAAAGGAAAATGGCATAAACATAAAATATGTGCTCAAATTAAAGTTAGTAATTAGTGAAGTTATGTTAGTTTGTCATAAGACAATTTAGCGCTATGTTAAGCAATAGTAAGTGGACTAATGTAGTAGTCACACCTATCTGACGCCGGTCAATAAAACTATAGGCAAATGAACACAAGTTAGAGATCATGACTAGTAAACCAAGCTCCAAACACTTGCCATTCCAAAAGAAAAGAGGAAAGGCCTTGTATGGACTTTAGGTTTTTTGCTTGACCAAAAAGCAACCTATCTTGGACACAAAGCAACTCACTTGATCTTGGATCAAGTTGAGTTTGATTTGGATCAAAGAAGGTTAAACCTCTCATTTGTCAAGATCAACCATAAGACATTAACTCATTGGCCAAAAAAGAAAAAAAAAATGGGATGAAGATGAAATGGATGGAAAGAGAATTCAAGTATCGAATACAATTGGTCAAAAAAGAATCAAATCATCATCAACCAATGTTAAACAGAAGAGAAATGAAGGGTACAAGTCAACAAGTCAAACATATTTTTTTGGTATTTTTGAATTAAAAATAAATGCAAAAATAAAATGGACAAAATATGGTGAATCCTCAAATTTAATTCAAATCAACTTCAACAAGTCCAATTAAATTCTCATAGGTCTAACATGGAAAATAAACTTTGAAAATTTTTGTCAATAATTTTTTAAATCAAATACTATTTAAAAATAATTAAAAACAATGAAAAATAACACAAATGAATTAAAATCTCAAATAAATCTCAAATCATTTAAGAAATTGATG
This sequence comes from Lathyrus oleraceus, assembly GCF_024323335.1. Lineage (NCBI taxonomy): Eukaryota > Viridiplantae > Streptophyta > Magnoliopsida > Fabales > Fabaceae > Lathyrus > Lathyrus oleraceus. The sequence goes on along the minus strand of NC_066584.1, from coordinate 491,240,257 downwards.
AGACTATTTTTCATTGACTTATCATGATCCATATGTGTTATGAAAATATTTTTGGAATTTTCAGATATCAAAAAGTATTTTAAAATGAATTAAAACTATTTAAAACCAAATAATTTACAAAAAATATTAAATGAAGTCACAAAATATGAAACTAGATTTTTCAAGAAATGTTTTGGCATTGGACTCATATTTTTGTGACTTCAAATAAAATATTTATGAATTTTTGAAAATAAAAGGAATTAAATGGAATTAATCAGAAAATAAGAAAATAACAAAAATGCTCAGCCACAGGATCCTTCATTAATTGACGTGGCATTGATCTGAGGGTTCAGAGGTGCGGTCACATGATACACCTTGGTCAAACGCGCAACACATGGATTTAAAATAAGTCATAACATTGGAAGGCCACGATTAGAATGTTGCATCATGATCCAAAGGCCATGAAGCTCCCACGTGGGGATGGTGGTGGAAACCACCATCTTCTCCGGCGATCTAACCAGATCCAGCCACCATGCGCAGGAAATCAAACCTCAATGAAAATGAAAAAGCAAGGTATCAAGATGAAGCTGAGGTGATGTACATCACCCCTGTAACCATGGATTCTCCTCAAATTTCCTATTTAAAGAGAAACATGAGCTTGAAGATCATGGTACATGAACTGAAATGGCACGATTTGCAAAATTGAGACCACCCCTGGCCTGCCTCATGCACGAGGACTTCAGAAAACAACACAAAATAAAAGTAATTCACATCATATTGCAAGATCTAGATCAAGAAAAATTGAGGTTCTACCTCTGAAATGCAGCTTCAAACAACACGAATTCTCCAAGCTTTTGATCCAATCTTGCTCTGGAAGTGTGACGATGATGCAAGGTTAAGGAATTGAGTTGTGAAGATCAACTAATGATGTTGAAATTCAAGCTTGAAATTGAAATTGAAAATTGAAAATTCCTTTAGGTGAGGGTTTGGTTTTCAATTCAGCAGCGTGTCAGATCTCCTTGTGGTTACCATTTGAATGAGATCGAGCTTCTATTTATAGCTGAAAAGGATGCAAAGCAATGCTTGGCTCGTGTGCATGAAATTTGGATCCTCCATGCATGGGCCTGTACAGGCACATTTGAGGCCAAAGAATGAATGTAAATCTATGCTGAACTCATATGGAAGTGAATTGGATGTGTAATTGGAGCTGCATTTGCTTGCACATGAAGTTACAAAGTGAAATGCAAAAATGCACATAAAACATTAAGCTCTTCGAAACTCACTCATTGAAAGTCAAAAAAATTCATGTGAGTAATGGTTAGAAAGCACTTGAAATGAGGAACGGAAGTCATGTTGGGCAAAAATTCATTTGGAGTTTGGAAATATATGAAAACTGGCTGTGAAGTTTTGGGTACCAAACATTACTAGGTTCCCTTTGAAAATTTTCACCACAATCAAGCACTTTCAAGCCCTTCTGTTTCAATTATGCAAACCTAAAATGGAAAAACCTCCAACATAAAAGTTGTAGATATTTTCAATATCATCAATGTAGATTCAAATTTTTAATCATTTGGATTTTTTATGAGAAAATTATGGGCACTTGAAGTTGGACATTTTTTAAATTCAATGACTTAGGTCCAAAGTGACCTATGATGTTTTGTATTATCATATGTGTTTCTTTTAGGATTACGAAATTTTGTCCAACATAAAATTTGAGGTAGACATTATAAACCTTCCGATGTATTTGGTGTCACCTCAAAATCATAAAAATTAAAGAAGTTAGGTCCTTGGGAAGTTGACCCAAAATTAGGGTTTCAGTCAAAATGACCTATAATGTTTTGAAATGAATGATGACCTTCCAAGTCTCAAATAGATTTTTGATGAACATGAAAGTTGTTCATATGGTTCTTAAGAATATTTTTATCTTGGGGGCATCTTCATTTGAAAAATACATCGTTGTGTCTCAATGATCTTCAGTTTAGTCAGATGACTTGACTAGTCAACTTCTCAAGGCCAAACTTCAAATCTTGATGAATGAATGATTGAGGATACTCACATAGGCTCATATATGCATAAAATAATTAATTAAAGAACTTCCCTTGATTGAATTTGATCATAGGTTGAGGTTGCTTCATGAGCAAGGCACAGTCAAAGCACAGTTGAATTAGGGTTTCCTTGGGAAACAATCCTCAATCCCTTTGGGTTATCTTGATAAAATTGGAAAATTGAGATACTTGGGAGACATATATGATGATTAGGAGCTTTGTAGACTACTTTCATGCTTATTCTCATCTTCATCTAGCCACTTCATTAAGCTTAAGAGCCTCCTAGGAGCATTGTAAACACATGATCACTTGAGCTTCAAAACAAAAAGGGTTAGTGACATATATTTGTGATTTTTGTTAGTAAACAAATAAGAAAAGCAATAATATACAACACAAGCATGCTTGGTGGTCTCAAACCACTCACACATGTCCCACCCCTAGGGTTAAGGAGCCACACATGCTATGATCCTTGAGGCAATGCATTGAGCAAATGATATGATGCCATGAGGGATCTTAGGTTCAAAATTAGGGTCTTAAACCTACATTGGTAGGAATTTAGACAACCAAGGAACCAAGAGAATTATGGAGAATTGAGTGAGAATTGAAGAGATGAAAAATTCTTTAAAATATCTTCAATGTAGTGCAGAATTCGATTGATCTAGGTTTGATTCCTACTTGATCTCACTCAGGAAGCTTGTAGAAGTAGATTAGAATCAACCAAAGGCTTTGGATCCCTGGAGTTTTGAATCTCCAAACAGTGAGATTCAAACTCAATTTTCAAAGAAAATTATTAGGTTTCTCCTTTCAAATGGAAGGGTTTGGGGTGTTGGAGCAAAGTTGGCGCGAAGGGATCCTCAATTCTGAACCTAGAGGCCTCTATTTATAGCTGAATCACATGTTATTTTCACCTTCGAATTAAACTTCCAAATTTGGCAATGGATGATGCATTCTTGCATGGGCGTGTACGTGCCCATGAAGTCACTCCTCTGGTCCATAACCAAGTGTGAATGAGTCTGAAATTAATTTGGAGTGTAAGGCAATTGTGGACGGCTGTTTAAATTTTTTATTTTGCCAAATGATGATGCCATGTTCAAGCCATGCGCTTCCCATTCAAAGCTTGTCCAAAATGTATGAAATTGTACTTTTTCGAAAGTTTAGATCAAGAGGAACAAATTTCATGTTTGACACTTTTCCAATTTAAGCTTTTATCATGATGAATTTTGAGGTGGAAGTTTGGAAATTTTAACATATCAAAATATTTTCTATGTGTCAAGCCATATGTTCACTTTTCTAAGTGTCAAGCTTCAAATGAGAAAAGTTCCTTCATCAAAGTTGTAACTCTTTCAAATTCCTTCAAAATGGTAGTTATGCATTTTTGAAGTTGAGGAAAATCACTTGTTCAATGGTATTGGTCCAAAATGACCTATATTGTATCCTCATATCACATGCTCATAAAAGTTGAATTAGATCTTCCTCCAAACATCAAAGTTGAAGTAGGCACATCGAATTTGATTGTGTAACTTAGAAGTATTTCATATCATAAAAATTGAGAAAGTTATGGCCTTGGGAAGTTGACCTCCAAATTAGGGTTTAGACAAAATGACCTATAATCTTTCACCCTAAAAAATGACTTTCCAAGCAAAACTAGCTCTATACCTCAACACAAAAGTTGGTTGGAATTTCATTTAGAGTAACTTGGATCTATGAATCATTTTGATTTGATAAAAATTGTAGGAGATAAGGTTAAGGGGACCCCAGTTTTGATCAGATAAATTCCTCTAGTCAACCACCATCAACCAACTTGCTAGCTTGTAATTCTCATGACTTAAGGGACTCGCGGGAGATAATATATGCATAAGATGATGAAATTTCAGGTGTCCCTTAAAATATTTGACCATTTGTTGAAGTATCTTGGTGAAGAAGTTACACAAGACACCCAGATGAACTTGGGTCTCCACTGCAAACCAATTCCAAACTCTTGATGATTTGATGATCAAAATAACATGTGAAGCTCATGGGGACTCATATATGATGTCTAAAGCCATTGTAGACCATCCCTTGATTGTGATCTTGGCAAAAGAGGGTCTTAAACCCTAGATGTGAGCTTGATAGATCAAAGGTGATCATGTGCCTTACCTACAAAATAGTTAGACAAATGCAAAGACATATTTTTTGTATTTTGGTTAGTAAATGATAAAATAAACAGTATGATACAATCAAATGGTGCTTGGTGATCTCTCCTAATACAAACCCAATGAATGAGGGGTAAGGAGGATGTCAAGGTATGATCCCAATGCTAATGTATATAATGAGATAGCATCAGTGATCTTAGGGTAAAAATTGGTGTCTTACAGAGGGCAGATATTCCCCTTATATTTTTCAAAGTTTGGGACCTTGAACTTCACCGAGATTTTGACATTAGGCACCAAACACAACTCAGTAGCACTCTTACCGAATAAATCCTTTCCTCTTAGGGTCTTAATTCCTTGCGTAACTCAAGAAACCAATCCTTTATCTTGTCCATATATTTCATAAACATATGGACCTTCAGACGACTCAGAGTGATAAATGGTATCCTTAACACGAGGTAGAGTATGCACAACGGCAGGAGGAACAGATAGGACCTGGCTAGATGTCGTTATAGAAGCAAATGTTAGGGTGTACCCTTTAGGCAAAAAGTTTGGTGGCATTCCCCACGGGAACCCAGCAGGCATGGCAGGCGCGAACAGGCTAGCAACCACAGGTACAAATGCTGAAGCAACCTCTAAAATAACAGTCCTCTGGGGAGGAGTAGTTGTAGAAGGCAGAGATGGTTGGTTCTGAGAAGCAATCACAAACTCCATCAAGGTAGTGAGTCTGGAAATCTCATCCTTAAGCTCTTTGTTCTCTTGTTCAAGATGCTCCATTCTTCTTAGACGATTAGCTCAGGTGTTAAAGTGATGAATCAGATTGGCTGATACAGAGAAGAAGAACTATAAGACATTTGGCTGAAGAAACCTATTATGTAAATGATGCATGTAATGCAATGTTTTTATTGCTTTTAATTTTGAGGAACATATGAAGTATCACTAGTAAATATTTTCAATTAATAATAATAACAATTCAATTGACCATAAAATCTATTTTTATTCATAAAATTTGGAAGGATTACACGGAGAACATCTTTAGAAACCAAAACATAAATACAAGAGAAAAGGAAATTATCATCCCAAGGATCCCTAACAACTGCATCTGATGATCTGGCCAAGGGAGTGTACTTCGTTCGGATGCGTCGAATCTCTATCTCAAAAGACATTTGTATCTGAACTTTCTCGAGGATAAGTCAGTCAACAATCTTCTTTCAAGCACCGGAAGAATGAGGCATAATAGAGGAAAATAAATTCTTTGGCTCTCTCTCTGTCTCTTCACTGCATCCTCCTCAAGGATATAAATGAGTGCATCTTTGCCTTTCGACCCAGGTTGCAAGTCCTTGTGCTTTGGATTCAAATCACGAAACCGCTCTTCCCACAAGTCTCTCTCTTGCTTCATCATGGAAAATGCGTCTTCCAACTCCTTTACACATTAGTTAGGGAGAGTTGATGGCTTAACCATAACCAAAGATATAGGTCTCTCACAAGAGTACAACATCTTGAGCTCCAAAGCTCTCTTCTTCACCTAAATAGTGTAAGCTTCCAAAGCTGCACAGTTGCATGGATCAAGCTCGGATCTTCCTTTCCTATACACATTGTGCCAAGCACGCACCATTATAATTTTCAAAAGTTGGAGATCATTACCCTATTGATAGAATAGATCCTCTAACTAAGCGTTATTATGGTTATCTCTCAAGGGGAACCCAAAATGACGATGAGCCAATGATGGGTTGTAGTTGGTTCCTCATTGTATACTAATAAGAGGCACGTTAGAGAACTCACCATAACTGTCAATAATATGCAAGCTACCAAATGCAGAATTGTACTGTAAGACCCCAATTTTGACCTTAAGATCCCTCATGATATCTCATTATATGCATTAGCTTTAGGATCACACCGTGGCGTCCTCCTTACCCCTCATTCATTGGGTTTGCATTGGGAGAGATCACCAAGCACTTTTGATTGTATCATACTTTGTTTTTCATTATTTACTAACCAAAATAGCAAAAGTATGTCAATGTATAGTTTGTTGCTTTTGTAGGTAGTGTGTATGCTCATTTATGTTCCATCAAGCTCACATCTAGGGTTTCAGACCCTCAATGCAAGGAGTTAAATCAAGAAATGGTTCACATTTGTTTTAGGAATCATATATGGATCCCCATGATCTTTACATGTCATTTTGATCAAGAATTCATCAAGAGTTTGGAGATTGTTTTCTTTGGAAACCCTAATTCATTTGGGTATCTTGTATAACTTCTTCAACAACTTTCTTCAACATTTGATCAAATATTTCAAAGGATACTTCACACTACATAATCTTATGCATATGTGATCCTCCATGAGTCCCAAAAGTCAAGAGAATATCAAGCTAGCAAGATGGTTCATGGTGGTTTTCCAGAGAATGTCAACTGTTAAAAACTGGGGTTCCCTAGAACCTACTCCTTCACTTTTTGTCATATGAAAATTATTCAAAGATCAAAGTTACTCAAAATGACATTTAAAAGAACTTACATGTGTAAGTAAAGAGCTAGTTTTGCTTGGAAAGTCATTTTTTATGGTGAAAGGCTATAGGTCATTTTGTCTGAACCCTAGTTAGGAGGCCAACTTCCTAAGACCATAACTTGTTCATATTTTATGAGATGAAATCCATTCAAATTCCATGATCGAATTCAAGATGTATACTTCAAAGTTTATGTTTGGAGGAAGTTCAAATTTAACTTGTAAATTCATGTGCCAAAATGAAACATTATAAGTCACTTTGGACCAATACCATTGGACAAGTGATTTTCTTTAAATTCTAAAATGCATAACTCCTTCATGCCAAATCCAAATGACGTCTAATTTGTGACAAAATTGTAGAGGTTTGAAAGAGATACAACTTTTACAAAGGAACTTTTTCCATATGAAGTCAATAGCAAAAGTTATTCAAGGTGGAAGAAGTGAACATTTGACTTGGGACTTAGAAAACTTTCAAATATGTTTGATTTCCCAAAATTCCACCTCTAAATTCGTCATGATCCAAGTTTCAAATGAAAACGTGTTCAACATGAAAGTTTCTCCCCTTGATCTAACCTTTCCAAAAAGTTCAATATCATCCCATTTGGATTAAAATTTAAGGACTTGCGCATGGGTGCAATGTGAGGTACCATTTAGAGGAATCGCATGATCCAATTCAATTCAACAATGCATGGCTTAATGCAACACCTTCAGCATGACATGTGCAGAACTTTGGACCTTTGCCAATCATTCTTTGGGATTTGTACACGCCAATGCAACTCATGATGGAAGGTTTTTATTTTTGAACATTGAAATTAAAATGTGTAGAAATCAATTGCATTGGCTATAAATAGAAGAGCATAGTGATCAGAACTTCCTCCACACCCTGCCCAAGCTTTGCTAGACAAACCCAAACCCTCATTTCCATAGAATTTTTGAAGGTTTCTCTTGAAATCGATCTTGAACTTCATCTTCTGTTTGGAAGTTCAAACTACAGAAATTCACTTCCCTTTTCATGTCAATTGGATTCTGCAAGCAAGAGGAAGAGAAAGCAAGCAAATCCAGGTCAAGATCAAGTGAAATTGGATCAACTCGAAGGTGATTTTTTCAGAATCTTCATCTCTTATATTTTCCCTCAATTCTTCACTATTCTTTGGGATTTTTTGTTGGATGAAGTCCTACCAACGTAGGCAACAAAATTGAGTTGCTTTGAGGTCAAATCGAAGCAACTCAGTTCATGATCCTCAAATTTCAAATCCCTGTATATTTTTATATACTTGGAATTGGAGAAATTTGAGGCCAGATTCGTGCTCCTTAGCATTTTTCCTTCAATTTAGTGTATCCATTTTTCATTTTTCATAAAGTTGAGCTTGAACCAGACCGGTGGTGATCACCCGAGAAGATGACCGGAGCTAGGGCTCCGGTGGTGCGTTGGCAATGTCCAAACCATATGATCTTATTTAAATGTCCTAATCTCAAGCGTCCATTGTGATTATCACGGGTACAACGTATTGGCCAAGGCGTATAGTGGAACGCGTGCGTGTAGCCATCATATCTGCCACCTCAATTAATAAGGGAGAAATGATGGCCCCTGGTTTTCAATATTTTTTTATTTTTCATTTAATTGTGTTATTTTGATTAAGTCATATTAATTTCATTTTTAATCCAAAAAATATGGGACTTTCACCAAAAATCTTTAAATATTTTCCTCTTACGTTTTCTGAATTAAAACTATGTTTTTGGATTAATTTTGATTTTTTAATAAATTAATTATTTTTGTGCATATTTTAAATTCTTTAAAAATACTTCTGACTATTCAAAAATTATGAAATTTTTGGTCTAAGGTGCTTTGACATTGTTTTACCTAGGATAAATTTCTTGGCCATTTACCTAGGATATAATGGGTCTAAGGTACTTTGACATTGTTTTACCTAGGTTTTAGGTTTTGACCAAACTAAATTTAATTTAAATGCATTTTTAATTTGATTTTTAATTGATTAATTATATAAAAATTACGTTGAGCCATTTTTATTGACCTGTGAAGTTTGATTATGTGTTTGGGCCTTGGTCAAGGTTGATTTGACTTTTTTTTAAAGTTAAAATCATTGGATTTAGGGGATTGATGAAAGTACATTTCATCTTCCAAAATGAATGAATGATTTTAATTTGATAAAATTCCTCCCATGAACAATTTGTGTTTCTCTCATCTCACATCCCTCTTCATCTTTAATCCCATTCTATCCCATCCCTTTCATTGACCAATGAGATCTCAAAATTCAAGGCTAATTCGTTCATCAATAACCTTGTGTTAGAAGAACCAATACAAGTATGGATGATATAGGTCCATCCTTTGATCTTTTTCGTTTTAGTGTGTGGTATATTTTCGGAGTTTGGTTCATTATACCAAATTTCTAACATGCATTAGCACCTAAATTTTTATTGCCCGACCTCAGATAGTTATGACTTCTACATAAGATCAATTATGATTGCTTAACTAGATCTAAATTTGACCCCTAAAGGCATAGCCTTCTAGTAAGTGATATTGTAAGTCTCCCATATATCATGGTATTGTGTGGAAACTTGGCATTTTTTCCTTCCCTTGGAAGATGTCTTGATTCAAGGATCCATGCTTGTGAATAGATGGTTGAGTGTTCTCCAAAGAATGACTTAATGAATTGGAAAGCAAAACTCCACTAATATCTAATTAACTTTGACTAACACTAACTATTATTAACTTTGCTTTACTTTCAAGTCATTTACTTTATGCAATTTAAGTTCAAGTTACTTACCATTCATTTGTCATTTACATATCATTTAAATTGTTTATGTTTATGTCATTTTTACTTTGCTCATTTAAGCCATATATTGTGATTGTATATATTTATTTGCATACTTTGTTTGTGTTTGTTGTCTTAGGACCTTAAAATACTTAATAAACAACAAAAACCCTAAAAAAATGTTTGTGTGGACTCTTGGGTTTGATCTGAGCTTTGGACTTAGAATTAGGCAACATTCCATGAGCAAAAAGGACTTGGACAATGCCAACATTTCTGAGACCAGGTTATTGTGATTTGAGCTTTCATCTGATGCAAGTATTGGAATCCACTTGAATTCATCTGCTACATGGTATTGATGCAACTATTATTTTGATCTCATGCTACACCTTATTTTGAGCCAAAATCAAGAGTAGTTTATCTGATACTTGAGAAGACAAAGAAGACTTCCAGCTACGTGATTTTCTTGTTTGGAGGTGGCTATCTTTATTTGATGCTTTGCTCTTCATATTGCTATTTTTTTGCTAATTATTGCGTGATTCAAAGTCTAAAGGGAAAGTTGGTTTTCTACATGACATTCTTGTCAGTTGGATTGCATCCCATTGCTCAGATTGTTTCAACTTTTAACATTTAATTTTATGCTTAGGATTAGTCTCTTCATCTCCTCCCACTTCTTAAATTTCAAAATCTATTCCCCTTTTCAAAAACTTTTCTCTGCTTGTGATTTCAAAACATAGACTTTATTGCAAATTAGAAACTTTGGCCTTATGCCATTACATTTTTTAACCCATTTCTTAAATCAAACTTGTAAACGAATCTAATCATATTGACTTAAAATTTCAAAAGAAAAAAAGAACTAACACTCATTCAAACTTTTGGGCCTTTTATGTCTCTTGCAAACCTAACTTTTGATTAAAAGCAATCCACTCATTTTGAAATTGATAGCAAGAACTACGAAGTTTTGATCCCTCATTCTATTTGTTGCATAGGCATAAGTCCGAAGGTCTTGTCAAACACAAAAATATAATAAATGAAGTCTTTTCTCATCCCCACACTCTATTTGTTGCAAACATATTTTATACCAAAAACACATAAACAGATAAAAAAGGACTCCCTAGGAGTACCTAGGACACTTTCGGTGCTAACACCTTCCCTTTGTGTAACCAACCCCCTTACGTGTAATCTCTGGCATTTAATTAGTTTTGATTTGAAAACTTCTTATCTTTGGGTTTTGTTCGTACTTTTCCATTTTCCTTTGGAAAGAATAAAAGCGCGGTGGCGACTCTGGTTTTATTGAAGTTATGTTTATCCATAGCTTAACGGTCATGAATTTACCGCTACACGTACCAAAAAATATCATCATTAGTGAGCGACATAAGTCTCTGGGACCACCGTAGACATTGTCGGTTCTCCAAGACAGCAGACGTTCCAGGAAAATGAGAAATGAACCACTTGTACAGAAGAGGGACACAACACATAATGGTTCCACCACCCTTATAATTCCTCAAATCCAAAGAGAAATACATGTCACCCAACAAAGTCAGAATAAGACTCCCAATTAAGAAGATTCTAATGGTGTTAACATCAACAAAATCGTCAATATTAGGGAACCAAGCTAAATCATAGATGAGCAATACCCAAGAGATGTGCATACTCCTACAATGTGGGCACAAGCTGATAATCAGGAAAACTGAAGCACCAATAAAGAGGGTCATAAAACTGCACCAAGACACTCAGAAGTCCTTCAACCACATTATTTGATAATATGGACAAGAGTTTCCAATGATGTTCCTGGAAGTCCAAGGGATATAATACAAAGGATGTCAACTTCCTTAACTCTTTCAAATCAGGACATCTGCAACAATCACACACAAGGGAGCACACACAAGGCAAACACAAACAAAGGTCAAGTGATGGATCAAGTCATCATCAAGTTCAATCATCCATTTTGGTGGATTATGGTTTTCACGTTATCGACACCTAAGTTCCATTGATATTGATGAGACTGGTCGGATCAACCGATAATCAAAGGGTTTATTGTGAGTCACGAGCATTGAGTCGGGTTAAGAACCATCCCAAAGGAGTGTACTAACGATAAAACTCGTAGAGCATGTTCTAAAAAGTTTCCAGAGTCTTGATCCCATCTATCGGATTCTATAGGTTAGGATGACTGACTCATCAACCCATATATTATCAAGAAAAACTCGTCTGAGTGTAGTATCGTGTAACAACTGTTATCAAGTCTACACTTGAACAATCTCTGCACTTTGTCCTAAATAGGCCAAGTTGGGTTAAATGTTCTACGGTTCTCAGCTTCTTGGACCCCCGAATTAGAGAAAGTAATATCTATCCACGACTTACTCGTGTGACATCACTAACTCCAAAGAGGTTTCCACTGAGTGTGACATCCTATCTTAGATTGCACTCAAGTTCCGGTTAGAACTTATCTCACAACACAGAGATCACCAAGTATAACAGACAGAGTATCACACAATAATAGGTACAAACAAACATCAAATATACAACTATACATAAAAAAAGTAGGCTAAACCCACTGAGGGATACTCCCTAGTGGAGTCTCCACTTAATTTCTTTAGCGGTAAATTGATGACCATTAAGCTATGGATAAACTCGACGTCAATAAAACCAGAGTCGCCACCGCACTCTTATTGTTTCCAAAGGAAAAGGGAAAAAGTACGAACAAAAATAAAAGATAAGAAGTTTTCAAATCAAAACTAATAAAATGTCAGAGATTACAGGTAAGGGGGTTGGTTACACAGAGGAAAGGTGTTAGCACCCAAAGTGTCCTAGGTACTTCTAGGGAGCTCTTTTTTGTGTGCAAGTGTTTTGGTCAAAATGATGTTTGATAAAAATATAGAGTGAGGGGATGAGAAAAGAATTCATTAATTATATTTTTGTGTTTTACAAGACCTTCGGTCTTATTCCTACATACGAACATAAAAATGAGGGATCAAATCCCCGTAGTTCGTGGTAAAAATTTCAAAGAAGTTGGTGATTTGATTTTAACAAAAGTTTAAAAAAAAGGCACAAAAGTCCAAAGACATGAATGGGGTTGTTAGTTCTTTTTGTGTTTTTAAAATTAAAGTAAATATGGTTAAGTTTATTTACAAGTTTGATTAAGAAAAAGTTTGAATATTCAATGGCATAATGCCAAATTTTCTAATCATTAAAACATGTCTAAGTTTGAAAACACAAGCAAAGAAGCTTTTTGAAAAGTGGGAGAGATTTTGAAATTAAAGAAGTGGGATAAGATGAAGAGACTACCCTATACAAAAATTAAAAGTTAAGAGTTGAAAAGATCTGACTAATGGGATGTAATCCACAAAAAAAGAATGTCAGATAGAAACCCATTTTCCTTTGGGCTTTTGAGCAAGCAACAAGCATGAGCAATATCCAATTAAACCATATAAAGACCAAGGAATCAAGTAAAGATAGCCATAATATCCAAGCAAAAACTTTGTAAGACCCCAATTTTGACCCTATGATCCCTCATGCTATCTCATCATATGCATTAGCATTGGGATCACAACTTGGCCTCCTCCTCACCCCTCATTCATTGGGTTTGCATTGGAAGAGGTCACCAAGCACATTTGGTTGTATCATAATTTTTTTTTCTTTTTACTAACCAAAATACCAAAAATATTTCATTGTATAGTTTAACTCTTTTGTAGGTAGTGCACATGCTCACCTATGTTCTATCAAGCTCATATATAGGGTTTGGGATCCTCAATGCAAGGAGCTCAATCAAGAAATGGTTCACATTGTCTCTAGACATCATATATGACTCCATATTATCTAAACATGTTATTTTAATCAAGAAATCATCAAGAGTTTAGAGTTTGTTTGCCTTGGAAACCCTAATTCATCTGGGTAACTTGTGTGACTTCTTCAACAAGTTTCTTCAACAATTGATCAAATATTTCAAGGGATACTTCACATTACATCATCTTATGCGTATATGATCCTCCATGAGTCCCAAAAGTCAAGAGAATGCCAAGCTAGCACGTTGGTTCATGGTGGTTGACCAGAGAAAGTCAACTAGTCAAAACTGGGGTTCCCTAAACCCTATCTCCTACACTTTTTGTCATATTGTAATACCCTAATTTTGACCTAAGATCCCTCATGGCATCATAACATTGCATTTGCATCTTGCCTCAAGGATCATAGCATCTTGACTCCTTACCCTGGGGTGGGAACTTTTGTGAGTTGGTTTGAGATCACCAAGCATGCTTGAATTGTATATTATTTCTTTTCTTACTTTGTTTACTAACCAAAAGCACAAAAATATGTCACTAACCCCATTTGTTTTGTAGCTTGAGCAATCACAAGAACCAAGGCTCTTAGAGGCCCCTATGCTTATTGAGGTGGCCAGGAGAAGGTGGGAGAAAGCATGACAATGATTCACAAGGCTCTCATTCATCAAATATGCCTCCCAAGTATCTCAAATCATCATTTTGATCAAAGTAAACCAAAGGGTTTAAGGCTTGTTTCCCAAGGAAACCCTAATTCATCTGTCCATCAACTGTGCATTGCTCATGAAACAACCTCAACCCATGATCAAATACAATGAAGGTAAGTTCTTACATTCATCATTTCATGCATATTTTAGATTATTTGATTGTCCTCAATCATCAATTAAGCATGATTTGAGGCATGGGCTTGAGAAGTTGATCAATCAATTCATCTGACTATTTTGAAGTACACTGAGACCTACCGTTTAATGTGTTTGTCAAATGAAGATGATCCCTAGATCACAAATGTTCTTAAGAAATATATCAACAACTTTCATGTTCATAAAAAATTGATTTGAAGCTTGGAAGGTCATCATCCATTTCAAAACATTATAGGTCATTTTGACTGAAACCCTAATTTTGGGTCAACTTCCCAAGAACATAACTCATTCATTTTTTATGATTTTGAGGTGGTATCAAATTCATTGGAAATTGTAAGATGTCTACTTCAATTGTTATCTTGAACAAATTTTCAAAATCCTAAAATAAATACATGTAATAATACAAAACATATTAGGTCACTTTGGACCAAATGCATTGAAATGTAAAAAAGTCCAACTTCAAGTGCCCATAACTTTCTCATAAAAAATACAAATGATGCAAAATTTAAGTCCAAATTTATTTTCTTGAAAAGATCTACAACTTTCAAGTTGAAGGTTTTGTCATTTGGAACTTGCATCATTGAAACAAAAGTGCTTGAAGTTTGGCCATTTTTGAAATTTTCACATGTACATGTTTTGCACCCTACACTTCATGATCAATTTTCACCAAATTTCCCATTTCCAAATGAAGTTTTGGTCAACATGACAATTGATCCTCATGCCAAGAGCTTTCAAACCATTACCCATAAGGTTATGTTTCACTTTTGGAAATACCATTTTCGAAGGGATGAACAATTTGGTGCAATTTTGGAAACTAATTGAAATTGCATTGCATGAGCTCAATACACATTATTTGCACGTCGATTTTGTTTCTATTTGGCATCATCTTACAATTCTAAGTGGAATTGGGCCTTCCATGCGCCTGTACAGTCCCATGCATGGAGGCCCTTTCCATCCATGCAGATGCATTACTCATGCATTCAACCATCTTTGCTATAAATATGGACTCAATGCTTCTCATTTTGACAACCTAAGGGCACCTGTTATGCTGCACAAATCATTCCATAACAACACTCAAAGGAACTCACTCTTTCCTTCAAATTTTTCAGATCTAAATTTCAATTTCCTTGATTGATTTTTAGATCTACAGTTCCTAACACTACTAGAATATGTCATTTTAGCCTCCTAGTTTAGAGTTGGCCACCGACACGGACACTATTAGTGTCGGCTAAGCCTATGTTAACGAACTCTATTTAGGGACATTTTTTAAGACCGATTATTTTTTTATTAGTGTCGGCAAATCCGACTCTACTTATTCTGTTATCTTTAAATAATGTTAAATTAATTTATTTAGAGTCGGTGCGACCGATTCTATTCAGTAGCATTAATTTTTAATTACTATTTATTTACTTAGATTCTGCTTAGCCGAATCTATTCTTATAACATATACATTTTTTATTGATTTATCTATAATATATATATATATATATATATATATATATATATATATATATATATATATATATATATATATATATATATATATATATATATATATATTAGTTTTAAGTATTCTATTTCGGAAAAAAATTACACAACAACTTATTTCCCTCTTTCCTTTTCCCTCGTCATATTTCACTCTCCCTCCCTTTCATTTCACAAAACCAAAACACTTTCATCTCAAGTCATTTCCATGGAGTTTTGGTTTGTGAATCCCTAATTCGTGAATCCCTTTTTCCATTAATCACTTTTTTTCCCTAATTCGTGAACCGATTGGTGAATCCCTAATTCGTGAATCCATTGAAGAATCCCTAATTCCCTAATTCGAAATCCGTCGTTAAAGGGTTTCTGAATCATCAAAGGTAATGCATTTTCATCTCAAGTCATTTCCATGGAGTTTTGGTTTAATGAGTATGAGATAGTCATATGTTTTATGTTTTCTGAATGTAGGTTTTCAAGAACTATCAGTTTTGTGGATGCAGGAAACATTTTTTCTTTGCAAGTTTATTATTGTTTCAAAATATGTTAAAAATCTCATTTAAGTCTGAAACTACAAAAATCAAATTATTTGCTAATGGGTTTTCTGAATGTAGGTTTTCAAGAATGCTCATGTTACTTAGTGGAGGCAGTAAGCAGTTGTTGAATGCAAGTTAATTTGGAACCGAAGCACTATATCATCCGGGATTTTGCAAAGACAGCTATTTCTCAAGGCTAATCATCCCTATGTTAATTTGGAACCAAACTGAACAGTTAGTGTTTGCACCAGTTAGTGTTTGCATCAATTAGTATTTCTCAAGGTTGGGGTTATAATTTATTTTGAAGGAAATGTTTTTTCTGGACTCAAATTTATGATAATTCTGTTATGAACATATGTGTGGTGTTAAATGTGATTTTGATTGCTCTGCTATATAGTTTCTACCTGTGTTTGTGAAAGTTGTATAGTTTCTACTTGCATCTTATAAGAATCACTTATTTTAAACTATATGGAAATTGTATGTTCTATCAATATTATAAAAATGTGTTGCATCCGACTGGTTATGTTTCAAATAATTTTGCATCAGATCCGTTAAGTTTCTTGCTAATTTAACTTAGCCATTTTACCTGAATAGCGATGAGTAGGATTAGGAGAAAGGAGCAATAGTGAAAAGAAATCAAAACTGCAGGAAAGTAAAGCATATTTCAATTTACTACATCATTCTTGAACTTCCATTAGAATCTCTTGTTTCCTACTGCTAAGATTCTATTCCTAGGCATATTAAACAATATATATATATATATATATATATATATATATATATATATATATATATATATATATAGACAATCACGCACAACCAATCAACCAATAAATGAATTATTCTGTACACAATTTCAACTAATTGTAGATTGGGTGTTACAGGTCTGAATTCAAGATAACCATGTCATGACATTTATACACCCAAGGCCATATTTGCTGAAACTTATAATCTAATCCAAAACCTCTTAAGGGAGTTTTAAGAGGTTCTTTCCTACATCAACAAGATTAACTCTAGCTGCAAAATTGGTAGTTAGTTCTAAAATAATTTACTCTTAAAAATGAACTCTTAAAAATGCCTCTCTATATGTTTCTTTGACTATAAAAAATGTAAACAATATCATTATATTTGTGCATAAGTGGACAATGAGCAAGCATAATGATTTTTAATTATGTGCATGTTTAAAATAATGTGCATTAGAAACATAATGAATTTTTTTTAATTGTGTGCATGTTTAAAATAATAAACTTTTAATAGCACTAAGCAAGCATAGTAATATATATTTTCGACAGTATTGTCTTTAGTCCAAATGAGGTAGCAGATGCTCCATTTCAAAAACAAATTATAGAACATATTTATTATATATGGTTCTTCCTTGTAGTTGTAGGATAATTATATCAGCCATTCATTTTTGTCTAATATATGTTTTAATTTTCAGTGGTTGACGAGATAATTGTTTGCCTTATAGAAAATGGGTCGTACTTGGATGTACGATAAAGTATATTCCAATAGACAAGGATTGAAAGAGGAGTATGTTCGCGGGGTTAAAGACTTCATAAAGAGGGCTTTGAAACAACCTATTTGTAAATCTGAGGGAGGGATAAGGTGTCCGTGTATAAATTGCAAGTGTCTCAAGATAAGAACACCAACTAATGTTAGACTTCACTTGTATCGAGATGGATTTCAACCAGACAATTGGATTTGGACTCAACATGGAGAAGTAGAGCTCAATGTTAATACAAGGAAGGATTCAAATAGTAGTGAGCATGTGCATAATGATGACCAAATTGAGGCAATGAATCAGATGGTGTATGATGCTTTTAGGCCTTATGGAGTATTCTCTCATGTGAATGATAACATAGAAGATGAGGAATATACGGAGGATGAGTTTCCCAACGAAGATGCCAAATGATTTTATGACAAGTTGATATCTTTCAACAAGCCCATTTATGAGGGAGCTACCCAATCAATATTATCAATATCTACTCAACTTCTTGAAATTAGGTCTAATTGGCATGTTCCACAAAAAGGTTTAGATTTTGTTGCACAAATGCTTAAAAGTGTATGTCCAGTTCAAAAATGCTTGCCCGAGAACTATTACCAAGCAACACATTTGGTATCTAAGTTAGGGCTAAAGGTTGAGAAGATTGATTGTTGTAAGAATGGTTGTATGTTATATTACAAGGATGATAACAAGCTATCAGAGTGCAAATTTTATAATGCTCCTAGGTTCATTCCTCGCAAGACTGGCATGGGAAAGTACAAAGATATCCTAGTGAAGAGAATGTTCTACTTCCCAATCATTCCCAGATTACAAAGATTGTATGCATCAACTGAGTCGACAACTGAAATGAGATGGCATCACATGAATAAAAATAGTTCCAACATCCTTCGCCACCCGTCAGATGGAAAAGCATGGAAACATTTTGATAGTGTATATCCTGACTTTTCTAGGGAACCCAGAAATGTAAGGTTGGGTCTGTGTTCAAATGGTTTTACTCCTTACATTCAAGCATTTGCTTCTCCATACTCATGTTGGCCAATAATAGTTACTCCGTATAATCTCCCCCCTGAAATGTGCATGACCAAACCATACTTGTTTTTGGCATGTCTCATACCCTGACCTAAAAACCCTAAATTAAAGATAGATGTCTACTTGCAACCATTGTTTGATGATCTACATTGATTGTGGTCCAATGGAATATTGACCTATGATATATCTATAAAAGAAAACTTCATCATGAAAGCTTGCTTGATGTGGACAATTAATGATTTTCCAGCCTATGGTATGTTATCTGGATAGGAAACACGAGGTAAATTGGCATGCCCTCATTGTATGGAACACACTGATGCTTTCACCTTGAAAAGTGGCCATAAGAATTCCTGGTTTGACTGTCATCGTCGTTTCTTGCCATCTAATCACTCCTTCTGAAAGAGTAAACGAAGTTTCCTAAAAAATAGGGTTGTGACCAATGAGCCACCTCCCATTTCCACAGGGAAAGATATATGGGCGGTAATAAGTAATTTTCCAAAAGTTCCTGAAATTGGATGGGAGATGAAATGAAAAGAAATTGAAGGGTATGGAGTGAAGGAGAATTGCGGTCCAAAACGCAGCGGAAATTAAAATTTTCTCCTTTAGAGATCCTTACGAATGGTCATGATCAGTGATAGAGTATTTACCTCTTGTGACGGTTGAAACCTTTGGTGCAGATCTCTTGTAACGATCAAGACCCTTTAATGCAGATCCACGAAACGATCACGAACGTTGAACGATGACAACGTCTCTACTCAGTCCACACGAACGGATTCCTTCAATCTCAGTGCTAGCTGGTATGAATGAAGGCTTTGAGTGAGAGAGAGAGAAAGTGAGAAAACGAAAAATGCAACCGCAAATTTTTGCTTCTGCACAAGGGTTCTATTTATAGAACCACTTGTGTGGGCTTCAAGCTAAAAGCCCACTTAAGTGTATTTTGGCCCATATCTTATAATATGCCCAAAATCACTTAAGCCCATGGTACCTTACCATATTTCGTATTCTACTCAAGTACACCGTACCTTACGATGTTCTATAATCCACTTAAGGGCACCGTACCTTACAGTATTCCTTAGTTACTCTATCTCTCATCAATCCGTCCTTTGTGTGTGACCCTGTAGGTTTTAGTGACGTTGGCAATTATATTAAATCACGCATTTAACATAATAAACAGTGAGCGGTATCTAGCAACACATCACTGCTACCCAAGACACGAAAATGTCATGTGATCTGACAATTCCTTCTGTGATAATACTTATGTGTATAATTACCCTTTTCCCCTTATGTCTATATTGAACACAAGGCATAGACCGTGTCATCCTTGTCCAGTTCAATATTGGGCCCATAGACATTTATCCTGTTATGCAGGATGGGCAAATTCCATCTAGGTCACTCATGTCCCTCAGCATGCTTTGTGGAGTACCCATCAACTGTCTTTATGGTTATCCAGTTACGGACAACGTTGGATCAATAATAAAGCACTCGACTCTACATCTAGGATCCATAGTGGTTTCAGGTCGAAGAGTGGAATACACTATTATCACCATGAGAATAACTTATGACACCTTGCATAACTTTCTATATAGTATTCTCATAGCGGGTCAATCCGGTATAAATATTACTCCTAATATTCATACCTATGTTTAAGACTTGATAACTCTTTATCCATGATCCATGAGATGTGATCATCAGTCTACAAACATAATAGTCTTAATGCTTTAATGTTATCCCACTTCACACTAAAGCTCGACTACGGATACTTTAGGAATAGTGTCCTTATGTTTAATGTGTTCTCATGATTAAGTCACACTTAATACATTAAACGGACTATCTATTCCAGGGACTTTATTAATCAACCATAATAAAGAGAATGCCTTTTATTATTCGATACAAGTACCAAAATGTATTGGCCTCTAGGGCTTACACCAACATGGAGTGGATCACAATTGGAAAAAGCAAAGTATTTTTTGGGATCACCCATATTGGAAGGATAACTTGTTAAGGCATAACCTTGATGTGATGCACATTGAAAAAAACGTCTTCGATAATATATTTAACACTGTCATGAATGTTAAGGACAAACAAAGGATAACGAAAAGGCAAGAGAAGACTTGGCTAAATTATGCTTTCGCGGGGACTTGGAGCTCCAACCCTTAGAAAACGGAAAGAATGGTAAAACAAAGGCTAGTTACACTCTAACTAAATCTGAAGCCAAGTTGGTTTGTAAATGGCTTTGTAGCAGGGTATTCATTACCATTAGAGATATTGACTAAATCCAAGGTAAACCATACAAGTCGAGTCGCCACCGCACTTCTATTTATCCAAAGGAATGGTTAGAAAGCGAACAAAAACCTAAAAGTTTTATCGAATCAAAAACTAGTAAAAATGTCAGAGATCGGGGTAAGGGGGTTGGTTATGCAATGGGAAGGTTTTAAGCACCCAAAACATCCTAGGTACTCCTAGGGAGCCCTTTTCACACTTGTTGTAAGGTTGGTATTTTGTGAAAATTTGTTTGTGCAAACATGATTGAAGAGATGAGAAGAGAATATACAAGTTATTTACATTTTTTGTGTTTGGATGGATAAACCCATTACCTACGTACCATCTTAAAAAAAGATTAGGATCAAAACCTCGTAGTTCGGGGTTAAAATCTCAAAATGAGTTGGTGAATTGATTGGTCCAAAAGCCTTAAAGTCTTTTGTTATCCAAGGGAGAAAACTCAACCTAAAACCATAAATCCACCATGTGAGGATAACTTCAACATGCTAGTGAGGGGTTAACCTTATAATAAGCATGGAAGACTCATTGTCCATCACTAAGGATATAGGTAAGTATTATATCTACCTCAAGGATAACTCAAACCTAATAGCTAAAGGTTATGAAATTTTTTGATTAAGAGAGTGGCCATTGAAACCACAAAAAAGTATTTAAATGGGTCATATTTACCAATGAAAAGTATGTACCAAATATGGTCAAAGTTGACTTAGAAGTTCAATTCAAAATAAGTGTGATGAAAAGAAAGTTTGAAAATCAAAAGCATAAGGCTTAGGTTTCTAGCATTTGAAAAGAAGTGTTAAATGTTTGCACAAAAGTTTTGGCTTGGGTTAGAGTGGAGGGAAGAAGAAGAATGGCTAAAGTCCTAATCATACAAGAGATAAGGGATAAGAAACAAGACCACAAATGGAGTTCCTCTCTTGAGATCATATTGATGATCCAAGTAGCTCCCATCCTTTGGAATATACAAGCAAAATCAGTAATAAGCTCAAGCAATCAACATAATGAAACAAGCTCCTTAGAAGATCCCCGATGTCTCTTGTATCTTTCATTTTGGATGAACGTGGCAATGGTTCTTCAATTTGAGCTCACATAGGATTCCCTAGCACAAAAGCACACACATCAAAAAGTTTTATGAAGGAAATCAAGAATGGACAAGAGTGAGTTTAGATGCTTGGTCCTTCTAATCCATCTTCAACATTTAGGCCTCCTTTTACTCCAATTTGCATAGGGAATGTCCTAGAAACTAAGTCCATTTACCCATTTCTTTATATTTGGTCCACAACAATCAAAACAAAACACAAGCACAATAATATATACACAATTATATGCTCAAGTGAGCAAAAGGCAAATTGCATTAACATAAACATGTGCTCAAATGAGCAAGGGGAACAGCAAATGAATAATATGTACAAGAGTAGTAAATTGCATAAATGTAAAGTGCAAGAATTAAATGTTAATGGTTAATGGTTAATGTTAGTAGTTAGTGTGCCATAAGGCAAATTTAGCGCTATGTTAAGCAATTGTAATTGGACTTATGTAGAAGTCACAGCTATCTGAGGCCGGTCAATAATAACGTAGGCAACAACACAAGTTAGAGGTCTTCATTAGTGAATCAAACTCCAACAACTTGCCATGCCAAAAAGAAGATGAGAAATGATCTTGTATTGATTTAGGTTCTTTGCATGATTTAGGAAGCAATCTATCCTTAATGCAAAGCCATTCACTTGATCATTGATCAAGATGAATTAGATTTGAATCAAGGAAGATTAAACCTCCATGTATCAATGCTAACCACCAATCTTTAACTCATTGATCAAAAAAGAAAAAAGAAGAAGAAGAAGATGAAGAATATTAAAGTGCATTAAATGGAAATGGTATGTACTAATCAATAAATGTTGACCAAAGATAGGGAAGATCAAGGTCAAACAATAGAAAACAGAAGGAAAATGAAGATTAGAAGTCAAGAAATAAACAAAATATTTTTGGCATTTTAATATTTAAAATAAAACTTGAATTAAAATAATAAAAGAAAGGTCAAACTTCAAATTCACTTCAAATCAACTTTGAAAAGTCCAAGTGAATTATCCCAAGTTCAACAAGGTCGAACAAAGTTTGACAAAAAATTTCAGCATTTTTAAAAGTCAGAAACTATTTTTAATCAATTAAAAATGCATAAAAATAACCTAATTGAACTAAAATCTCAAATAAATCTCAAATAAATTAATAAATTGATGAGAATATTTTTCATAGATCTATCATCATTCAAAGAGGTTGAGAAAATATTTTTGTATTTTTTGAATATCAAAAACTATTTAAAATGAATTAAAAATAACCAGAAAAGAGAAAATTACTAAAAAATATCAAATGATAAAATAAAAAATATTAAAAATCATTTTTAGAAAGTAGAAATTAAAAGAGAAATAATGAAATTGGTCTCACATTTTTTGGACCAATAATGAAGGAGATATGAATTTTTGGAAATGAAATAGAATAAAAGAAATAAAAGGAAATAAAACCAGAAATTAGAAATTATGGAAAATCCACACGCGTTGGATCCAAGCTCATTAATTGAGCTGGAGCATCAGATGGCTATGGCATGCGCACGCATCATGATCCTCAGTCAACTGAATAACACAAACATTTAAAAAAAGTCATAAGATCCAAGAGCCCTGATTCAGTCTGGGAATCATCATCAATGGCCTGGATCAAAACTGGAAAACGGACGATGGCCAACGCCACCGTCTTCTCCGGCTAGCTCCGGAGAAGGTCCAAATTTGTAGAGGAGAAAATGTCAACCAAAATGCACGATCCAGGTATCATTCGTAAGCTGGGGTGATGTACATCACCCCTGTGCCACTCAATTCCACTCTAGATCTCTAGATTGAGGGAAATCAGAGGTGGAAGTTTTGTGGTGTTCAAGTGAACTCAATGATTTTCAAAAATTGAAAGCACAATAATGCTGCCTCTATGCAAAGGACTTCAGATCATACAAAAACAAGGCAAATGGAACAATATACAAGCTGTTTCGAAGCAAAATTCAGTTGAAGAAAACCTTTGAATTGTGAGGAATTGAGTCAAGGTCCTTGGATTCTTTTGCAAATAGAAAGCTCTATGGATCAAGTTGAGAAGGTGTTGGAACTTTAGATCTAAGAAAATAGTCGAGGAAACTGAATTCTAGATCTGAAAATTGAGAGAAAAAAAGAGAGAGTTCCTTTGGTGTGGGTGTAAGGATTCAATTGCACAGCATTTAGGGCGCCTTCAGGTTGAAGAAATGAGAGGCCAAGCACTCCTATAAATAGCAATTGGCAAGGTAGAAGCATGAACAAAGCATTGCATGGCTGAAGAGGGCCTCCATGCATGGGCCTGTACAGGTGCATGAAGGGCCCAATTCCACTGTATTTGGCAAGCTGAGATCACAAATGAATGAAATGGACGTGCATATTGGAATGTATGAGCTCATGCATGGCAATTGAAATGATTTTCACAAAATGCACTATTACATTGAAGCCTTCGAAAATGCCATGTCCAAAATCAAAATGCAACCTTATGAGTAATGGTTGGAAAGCTTATTACATAAGGAACAAATGTCATGTTGATCAAAACTTCATTTGGGACTTGGAAATTAATGAAAACTGAACTTGAAGTGTAGGGTGCAAAACATGCATATGTGGAATTTTCAAAATTGGCCAAAGTTCAAGCCCTTCTGTTTCAATGATGCAAGCTCCAAATGACAAAACCTTCAACATGAAAGTTGGAGATATTTTCAAGGAACGAAATTCGGACTCAAAGTTTGCAGCATTTGGATTTTTGATGAAGAAGTTATGGGCACTTGAAGTTGGACTTTTTCACATTTCAATGCATTTGGTCCAAAGTGACCTATAATGTTTTGTATTATCACATGTATTTATTTTAAGATTTTGCAATTTTGATCAACATAACATTTGAATTAGACATCTTAAGCTTTCCAATGCATTAAGTCTCACCTAAAAATCATGAAAAATGAAGGAGTTATGTCCTTGGAAAGTTGACCTAAAATTAGGGTTTTAGTCAAAATGACCTATAATGTCTTAGGATGGATGATGACCTTCCAAGCTTCAAGTCAAATTTTGATGAACATGAAAGTTTTTCATATTGTCCTTAAGAAAAGTTTTTCTCTTGGGGTCATCTCCATTTGACAAAGACATAAAAAGGTAGGTCTCAGTGTATTTCAAAAATAGTCAGATGAATTGACTGATCAACTTCTCAAGTCCACACCTCATATCTTGATGAATTGATGATTGAGGGCACTCAAACAAGTTTAAATATGCACGAAATGATGATTTAAAGAACTTCCCTTGATTGTATTTGACCATGGGCTGAGGTTGCTTTATGAGCAAGGCACAGTTGGTGAACAGATGAACTAGGGTTTCCTTGGGAAACAAACCTCAAGCCCCTTGATTTGCCTTGATAAAAATGATGAATTGAGATACTTGGGAGGCATATTTGATGGATGAGAGCTTTGAGAACCATAGCCATGCTTGCTTTCATCTTCTCTTAGCCATATCAATGCACGTAGGGTCTTCTAGAAGCTTTTAGACCTTGTGACTGCTCAAGCTACAAACAAAAGATGTTAGTGACATATTTTTGTGCTTTTGGTTAGTGAATAAGATGAGAAAAGCAATAATATACAATTCAAGCATGCTTGGTGATCTTAAACCAACTCACAAGAGATCCCACCCAAAGGCAAAGGGGACCAAGATGCTTAAGATCCGTAAGCAATGTAAATGCAATGTTATGATGCCATGAGGGATCTTATGGTCAAAATTAGGGTCTTACAGATGCCCCTATTTAAGGTCATTCTAGCCGGAGATATGAAGGTTAAAATCTTCGTCTCAACGAGGTAGAATGAGCTTAAATAATAACAAAGAGACGAATTTTGGTCCCTAAGAGACCTCATGATGCAAATGTATGTATGCAAAAAGATAATACCCTGTGGAGATATGTGTCCACAAAGAAGAAAAGAAATCTGGAGAAACTGATAATCCATATGAGTAATTCACTCCATGGGACAGAGACTCTAGGACTCTTATGGGGATAAGAAAGGAGATAAATTGCGTGAGCAGGTCAAGACTTAAGCTTTGCTGAGAGACACGAGAGGAATTCCATGCAAATAAATCAATGGAAGGACTCGAGCTGACTCAAAGATGCATGTATTGGGGAATATGCCAATACAGCGGAACTATCCACAAAGAATACTTCAGATGAAAATCCGGACTCAGATGGGAAAAAATCCACTAAGGGACTCCACCGGGGAAACAACAGGATGAGGTATTACCGGTTACTGGCTAATAAGCTCAAGGAGACATGTGATCAAAACACTGGTATGAGGGTGAGAGAATCAACATGCTCGGGGAGAATGAATATCTAAGATCGGTATAAGGGTGAGAGATATCAAACATCCAAAATCATCTGAGGAACACCTAAAAAGGTATATTTCAACTCAGGAAAAACTGACTCCGCAGAGGACAAAAAAAGTCATAATAGGGAGCAGAGATGAAGGAACACCAGGGATACTGGTTACTGGGCATATAATAGGTGACCGACCAAGCGTGAATTAGGGAATATTTCCAAGACACTCATCATCCAAAAGAGGGAAAAAAAGCAGACTCGATTACAGGATGGACATTCGACTCTGTAAAAGGGGATATGAATCTTACTCGACTGGGGAAGAGAAAAAGACTTCGACCAAAGAGTGCATGAGATATATTATCTTTTACCGTCAGAACATAGATAACACACTCGCATGAAAGATTATCCACAACCGGTTACTGGGTTAATGAAGGATAAATCGACCGAAAGAAAAGACATCGGGATACCAAATACCAGGTATACAATGATGACCAAATCAAAGGGAGAAACAATCATTACCGACAATCGGTAAATGAAAGACGACCCGCTGGGGGATACATTGACAAAGGCAATGATCCGGGAGATATATCACCGGTTACTGGGAGATATACTCACAAGGTGAGGGGATATCAATACCGAATATTGGATAAAGATAACCGTCAAAGCGGGGATTACATCTACCAATATTGGGTAGAAAACCACGGAAGAGTAACCGTCATCGGTTAGAATGAACAAAAAGGTTAACTATGCAAAGGGATAAAAATAGGTTTTACAACTACCGGTACGAGGGTAGAAAACCACAGACTCCGCCGGGGAAAAGATGGATAATTAATGGTTACTGAGCAATCATTCATCTAAACTACGGGGAAGTGCAAGGAAAATCGCAAAAAGCCAATCTAAGAACAAACTAGAGAGGCACGATGAAACAAGACTCATCCCTATGAGGATATAACTCAGGGGGAAATCCATCCCAATATATATGTTGGGAGGAAACAGAAACAACCATCATCCACCAGGACATAACTCAGTGGGGAATATGGAAGGTTTAAGACCCCAATTTTGTCCCTAAGATCCTTCATGGCATCATAACATTCCCTAAGACCCCAATTTTTGTCCCTAAGACCCCAATTTTGTTCCCTTTGCCTTTGGGTGGGACTTCTTGTGAGTGGTTTGAGATCACCAAACATGCTTGAATTGTATATTTCTCTTATCATCTTTATTCACTAACCAAAAGCACAAAAATATGTCACTAACATCTTTTGTTTGTAGCTTGAGCAATCACAAGGTCAAGAGCTTCAAGGAAGTCCTTTGTGCAAAGATATGGTCAGGAGAAGATGAAAACAAGCATGGCAATGGTTCCCAAAGCTCTCATCCATCAAGTATGCCTCCCTAGCATCTCAATTCATCATTATTGATCAAAGCAAGTCAAAGAGTTTGAGGTTTGTTTCCCAAGGAAACCCTAATTCATCAGACCATCCACAATGCCTTGCTCTTGAAGCAACCTCAGCCCATGATCAAATACAATCAAGGGAAGTTCTTTAACTCATTATTTCATGCATATTTGAACTTATTTTAGTTTAAATAATCAATTCATCAAGATATGAGTCTTGGACTTGAGAAGTTAATCAGTTAATTCATCTGACTATTTTGAAATGCACTAAGATCTAACTTTTTATGTGTTGGTCAAATGGAGATGATCCCAAAAGCCAAAATGTTCTTAAGGACAATATAAACAACTTTTATGTTCATAAAAAAATTATTTGAAGCTTGGAAGGTCATCATCCACTCCAAGACATTATAGGTCATTTTGACTGAAACCCTAATTTTGGGTCAACTTCCCAAGAACATAACTCATTCATTTTTTAAGATTTTGAGGTGGGATAAAATGAATTGGAAAGCTTAAGATGTCGACTTCAAATGTTATGTTGAACACAATTTCAAAATCTCAAAGGAAATACATGTGATAATGCAAAACATTATAGGTCACTTTGGACCAAATGCATTAAAAGTCAAAAAAGTCCAACTTCAAGTGCCCATAACTCTTTCATAAAAAATCCAAATGATGCAAACTTTCAGTCCGTTTTGATTGCCTTGAAAAGATCTACAACTTTTATGTTTGAGGTTTTTTCATTTTAGGCTTTCATCATCAAAATAGAGGGGCTTGAACATTGGCCAAATTTGGAAACCGTGCCTTTACATGTTTTGCACCTTACACTTTAAACTCAAAATTCACTAATTTCCACATTTCAAATGGATTTTTGCCCAACATAACATTTGTTCTTTACATCAAGACCTTTCCAACCATTACTCACATGCTTATGTTTGGATTTGGCAAATGGCATTTTCGAAGAGGAGACGTTTTAGGCATAATTGTGCATAACATGTTGAAACTCATTACACAAGCTTGTGCATTGCCAATTACACGTCCATTTCAGCTCAATTATATCTCAGATTGCATTTGGCATTTAATTGGGCCTTTTACATGATCATGTAAGCCCATGCAATGAATATCCTCTTGCCATGCACACGGATTTTCCACCTCCTTGCATCAACTTCCACTATAAATACACTGGCTTGCTTCACTTGAAATCATCGATGAATCAACCTGAAATGCTGCTGAATTGAAAACAAAACCTCTCACCAAAGGAACTATTTCATTTTCATTCAAATTTTTCAGATCTGAAATTCAACTAAATCTGGTTGAATCTATAGATCTAAAGTTCCTAGACCTTCATCATCTAGTCCATTGTACTTCTGTTTGGCCAAAGGAAGCAAGCTCAGATCACCACAATTCAAAGGTTCTCTCCAACTGGTTTTCTCTTCGAAACTCACTATTGTTTGATCTCTTTACTTGGATATTATGTTGTCTGAAGTCCTCTCCATAGAGGCATCATCGCTGTGTATTCAATTTTCAAAATCTAACAAGTTCATGATGAACACCATCAAGTTTCAACCTCTGATTTCTGTCACTATGGAGATCTAGAGTAGAAATGGATGGTACAGGGGTGATGTACATCACCCCAGCTTTAATTTGGTACCTAGATCGTGGATTTTGGTTGAGTTTGGAGGACCTGCAACTCTGGCCGGAGCTTGAGTGCTTGCCGGAGAAGACGGTGGCGCTGGCCACCGTCCACCACGCCAGATTCAATCTGGATCGTTGGATGCACATCCCACGTTTTAATCTCAGCCATGCGTTTGGATTACTTGATTTAATGCCATGTGTTTCGCTGATGACTTTGGTATACCATGGAAGCGCGCATGTGGAGCGTTTGATCAGCCACGTCAATTAATGAGGCTTGATCAGACGCTCCTTGTTTTTTTGAATTTTCTAATTTCTGTTTTAATTTCTTTTATTTCCTTGACGGGACCAATTGCATTCTTCTCCAAATAAATTCTAGTTTCTAAAATTGATTTTTAATATTTTTTATTTTGTCATTTGATATTTTTTGTGAATTTTCTCTTTTCTGGTTATTTTTAATTCATTTTAAATAGTATTTGATATTCAAAAAATACAAAAATATTTTTCTAACCTATTTGAATGATGATGGATTTATGAAAAATATTCTAATTAATTTTTTAATTGATTTGAGATTTATTTGAGAGTTTAGTTCAATTAGGTTATTTTTATTCATTTTTAATTGACTAAAAATAGTTTCTGACTTTTAAAAATGCTGAAATTTTTTGTCAAACTTGGTTTGACCTTGTTGAACTTGGGATAAATCACTTGGACCTTTCAAGGTTGATTTGAAGTGATTTTGAAGTTTGACCTTTCTTTTATTTTTTAATTCAAGTTTATTTTGATATTAAAAATGCCAAAAAATATTTTGAAGTGATTTTGAAGTTTGACCTTTCTCATTGTTTGACTTTGACTTTCAATGTCATTTGGTCAACACACATGGATTGGTACATTTTATTTCACCTTATGCACTTTATTCTTTCCATTTCCTTTTCCATTATTCATCTCTTTCTTCTTCTTCTTCTTTTTTTTCTTTTTTGATCGATGAGTTAAAGGTTGATAAGTTAGTATTGATTAGGGAGACTTAATCTTCCTTGATTCAAATCTAATTCATCTTGATCAATTGATCAAGTGAATGGCTTTGCATTAAGGATAGGTTGTTTCATAAATCATGCAAAGGACTTAAACCAATACAAGATCAATTCTCTTTTTCTTTTGGCATGGCAAGTTGTTGGAACTTGGTCAACTAATCAAGACTTCTAACTTGTGTTGTTGCCTACATTATTATTGACCGACCTCAGATAGTTGTGACTTCTACATAAGTCCAATTACGATGGCTTAACATAGCGTTAAATTTGCCTTATGGAACACTAACGACTAACATTAATCATTAACCATTAACATTTACTTTTTGCTCTTTACTTTTATGCAATTTACTATTCTTGCACATATTATTCATTTGCTTTTCCCTTTGCTCATTTGAGCACATGTTTATGCTAATGCCATTTGCCTTTTGCTCACTTGAGCATATAATTGTGTATATATCTTTTGTGCTTGTGTTTGTTTGTTTGTTGGGAACCAAATACAAAGAATTGGACAAAATGGACTTAGATTTTAGGACTTTACCCAAGCTAATGGAGTTGAAGAGCAACTAGGCCTCATGCCTTTAGAATGCTTAAATGTCAAAGAGCAACTAGGCCTCATGCCCTTATAATGCTTAACGCTTGAAGATGAACATTGAAAGGACCATATTCTAAACTCCCTCTTGTCCATTCTTTGATTGTTAATAGAACTTTTTGATGTGTGTTGTCTTTGTGCTAGGGACTCTAACATTGAGCCAATTTGGGGAACCATTGCCATGGGCTTCCAAGAGAGAGAAATCCAAGATTCATTGATGAGTTTGCTATGAGACTTGTTTTGTTGATTGCTCAAGTTTATGCTTATGTGATTGCTTATTCCAAAGGATGGGAGCTACTTGGATCATCAATATGATATCAAGAGAGGAACTCCATTTGTGGTTTTGTTTCTTTTTCCTTACCTCTTTGCATATTTAGGACTCTAGCCATTTTTCTTCTTCTCTCCACTCTAACCCAAGCCAAAACATTTGTGCAAACATTTAACACATGTTTTCAACCTTAGAAACCTAAGCCTTATGCTTTTGATTTTCAAACTCTCTTTTTATAACATTTATTTTGAATTGAATCTCTAAGTCAACTTTGACCATATTTTGTACATACATTTCATTGGTAAATATAACCCATTCAAATGTTTTTTTTTGTGTGTGGTTTCAATGGCCACTTTCTTAATCAAAACATTTCTCATAACCTTTATCTATTAGGTTTGAGTTATCCTTGAGGTAGTGTAATACCCCAAAATTTACCCTTCATTTTTCCTGGAAGCATACGTTTTACACCTCATGCATGCTGAAATTCTGGTGTAGTCAGAGTTTAGGTGTTCTACTCCAAGTAATGACATCTGATCTAACATTGTAACTAATACAGCAAGACAGTTATACAAATTACAACCTAGTACTGATATGCACACATTCACAGATGTCACGACATCTGCTACTAGATCACCATAGAATGGAAGAACACCCAGTTCTGTCCATCTGGTACACAGGCACAGCAGAGATCAAACATACCACTTACTTCTGTTGAGCCTGCACAGTTATCAGCATGATGTCTCAACATTGATTGGAACATCATCTGTTACAGCATTACAGGTTTACCTTATTTTATAACAGACAAAATTATAACATGCAAAAGGTAAAAACACAAGTAATTGTTAACCCAGTGCGGTGCAACATCACCTACGTCTGGGGGCATACCAAGCCAGGAAGAAGATCCACTATTAGTAGTATCAATTCAAAGCTAAACTCACCCGTTTACAACTTATCACTTAATCCCTACCCAATGCAATCTATACCTAGGAACTCCTAGATAGAAACCTCCAGTTTCCATTCCTATCACCACAATTACAATGTAATGCTAAACAACTTGAACTTGCTTCACAGCTTCGTTCAAGAACATAATCACTCTTGCCTACAGGCTTTGAGTTACAAATACTCTCAGCTTTGACCACTGAGAAAACAACTTTAACTTGCTTCACAGCTTTGTTCAAGAACATAATCACTCTTGCCTACAGGTTTTGAGTTACAAACACTCTCAGCTTTGAACACTGAGAAACACATGGTAACCATCCCACAGGTTGGGAGGTTTACCTCACACACACCCCTAAATTTTCATTCTAGGAGGCTTACAAAGACCAGATTACAATCAGCTATTTATAACCTAATCACCCAAGTGGATTTGGGCCTTCGGAAATCACAGCAAACTTCTCCTTTGCTGTTACAACATCAGCAGAAACTTTCTGCTACAAACAAGGTCTTCAATCTTTTAGTTCCTAAAATATCTCCATATTTAGTTCCTAAAATATCTCCATATTTAGTTCCTAAAATATCTCCATATTTAGTTCCTAAAAAATCTCAAGACCTCCACAAATAATGCCACATAGGATTCTAACTAATTTCCACATATTAGTGTGCTAACAAATAGGCTATTTGTTAGGTTCCTTAATTGTAGCTTGGTTGTTGGTTTCCTTGATTTTAGCCTGAGAAAAATGCTGAAACAGAAAAGCTAAACAACCTACAATCTAGCATATGCTGTCAGGAATGAATGTTACAACATTCAGTTTGACATCAAGGACCATATGCTAAGTCTGTTTTTCCTGAAAACAGACTGTACAAGTTTGCTGAACTGTACAGGACCAAACTGTCCATTCTATAGTAACAGCTTACATTAATACATGTCAATGCATCCAATTTGGCATTTACACATTTAGCCTTAAGTCAGTTCTGTTATCCTCTTGGAGAACAAACTAAGAAACATACTGAAGTGTAGCAGAACCCCACTCTGTCTATTATTCAGTATGTACTGTCCATGATGAATGTCATAACATCCAGTTTGACATTCATACAGTAGGCCTTATGCCAGGTCTGGTTCTTCCTTGATAACCAGACTGCAAATGAATACTGAGCTCTAACAGAACACCAACTGTTCTATTCCTCAGTAGCTGCTGACAGGGATGAATGTCACAGTCTCCAGTTTGACATTAAATAAATCCTGTATTAGCTAATCCTGCAGTAACTACTCAAGTGTGTCATGACATCAGTCAAGACATTAGAGTACAGTTAGATATTCTAACCTACAATGCAGTCACACATACACACCATGTCATGACATCAGCCAAGACATTAGAATCCAGCTAGTGTTTTACTATATAATGCAGCCAATTAAACACCTACAAACTCCCCCTTTGGCAAATTTTTGGCTAAAACACTTTGATCCCCATAACAGAGTTCATAGCAGCGGAATCACACATCTAGCAGGAAATAAACCTAGCTAATACACTCAGAGTGGCAGCACACTCACATACATGGAAGTTAAATAAAACTTCACAAGGCAGCACACATACAGAGGAGCAGAAGTTAAATACAAAACTTCAACACACATCAGCTGCAGGGGAGGGAATCTTCGAATCTGTCATGAACGTCTGTTTTAACAGAACAATCTGTTGTCTGGGGTCTGTTGTCTGGGGTATCACCTGTTACTCCCCCTTTTTGTCAAAAATGTTGCCAAAGACAACAACATAAACAGAAAACAACTGACAGACTTACAGACTTGGTTTTACTTCACAGTTTCAACCAAGTTAGCATCCCCTTGATCTTTACTGTAGGTACACCCATATCAGATTCCATGACTTTGAGTCTGACATGTTGATCCACTCCTGCATGAACACTTTCTTGAACTCCAGCAGGCACATAAGATATCTTATGTTAAGACATCACATATGACATCTTGTGAATACTCTGTCCTTTTTGTTCTATCAGCAGTTTAAACCACATAATAGTAGTTTAATCAGCAACAGAAGCAAAAACGATTACTAGTTATGGCTACTAGTAATACACACGTGCACAAGGGTACTTCTCCTCCCCCTAAATCTTTGCAACAATCAGAATTACTAGTTATGGATGCAACTAGTAAGACACACAAATGTACAATGCACAAGGGTACTTCTTCTCCCCCTGTCATGAACAACCCACTCTCCTCTTAAAACTGGGAGATCACACATTATCATATCCAACATCCCAAGGTTGGACCTTCACATACTTCCTGATTCAAAGAGAATCCAAACCACTTGATGAATGGAAAACATAAGACTCATCTTCATGTCTTTAAGAGCACACCCTTTGTTCAACCCTCTTAGCTGAACACATTCACACTCTGTGTCAATCTCTCTTCTAACCAGAACAGAAGACCACTTCACAAGATGTTCTAACATCAGCTGGGACATCCTTCATAACAGGACAAGGCACACCATCTGATAGTCTTCAGATATCACTGAGTCACCGGCTTGATCAAGAAGAACCCAGACATACATTGGGACATATACATTTTCGTCCCATTACAAGAGATAATCTTCCATAGATGGCTCAGAACTCCTACCACAAGCTCCAAGGGATGAATAGAAAACACCTCCTTTTGTCTTAAACTTACTACTTTTCTGCTCAAACGTAATTTGTCTCAGACTTTCCTCAAGAATAATCAGCTGCCATATGTTGATTATCTTGATTCTTCGAACTCACTTCTGAGATAGACCAAATGCCACTGGTTGATTACCTCCTTCATGAGTCCTCATTTGGAAAAATCAAATGCTGCTTTTTGACCTCCCCAAGTTTATCAGACTTCTCCCAAAGATATTCTGATCTTCCAAGTGAGATTTGAACTTCAAGTTACATGTTAGACAAAGCTTAGGGTCTCTAAGACCTGAACACGTAACATCTTCTCCAACCAGCAACTCCTAAGAACTGCAATGAGAACGATCCTTTTGAAGTACCCAATCTACAACTCTGTAGACCCTTCTATCTTAAGTTGATGTGCCACTTCACCAACTAAGAATCTGATGTTAAACCAAATGTCACAACATTGAGTTTAGACATATAGCTGTTGAATTCAGCTCCTTCTTCTGCCACTTGAAAGAACTTCCTCCCTTCACAGAACAAGAGTTCAATGTTCTCATAGACTTGATTGTGGAACCAAGTTTGAGTAAACAACCTCCATCCTGCAGGTTTGCAGTTAAGTCATCCAAGTTCACACCTTGATGAATCCCTGCTTCTTCTCCAAAGACATCAGACACTCTGGTGCATGAGTATTCAGAAGGACCAGTTAGCAACTAACCCTTCAGCTATACCAAGGATTCCACATCCTAAGGCAAGGCTGTTTCCATGATGTCAAGAATGCTTCCACATGTTCTTAACTCCACAGTGTACATTAGCCAATGCACTTCATTACCTAGATCAGAAATAAACTGATCCAAGTAACCACCATCAAGGCTATGATGTCTTCTTCTTCTTGTACACACCAAGGATGAACAAGTTTCTTGCCAGGAAACCTTTTCAGAGATCATATGCTTTCGCTGCCACCAAAGAGATAGATCATACACCAATGTACTATCCTTCCTGGGATTCTGCACAGGGTCTTGAAGAAGAGATGTTCCAACATCTTTAAGAGCATCAGTTATCTTGAGCTCCAAGGATAATCAATTAAATACTTGTACTTGGCACAAGTAGACATTGATCTTAAATCCTTTCCCAATTATCCTTTCAGATACTTCCATCAAAAGAATATTTTGAAGATACTCTTCTTGTGTCAGCATCTTCTGCTTGCAAGCACCTCAACAGATTTGAGAATCTTTCCAGATTAGATTCACCCTTAGGAATGAGAGAGATGAATCCTTCCTTGCAAATGTGTCACACAACAACCAGAACCCATGTGACACAGGTCAACAGCCAACCAGACCCTAGGCTGACCAAACGTGAGGAGGTTGACCAAAACTCCCCCTCAAATTAACAATCATGGAAACTTCACACCAATATCCATGCATTGTACAGATATGTCTCAACATGACATACACCATCCCTACCAGTGGCACCTAACTCTATGAGTTATACCTATACATACTCCAATCACACCAATCAGACTTCAGCTGACCATACGTACTAGTGAAACACAACACCAGTCAATAGTAGATATGCATTGCCAGAGCATACTACCTCAACCAACCTTTGAATCTTCATATTCTCACTCCTTGAAAGAACTGCCACTTCTGAATGTGGTGTTTGAACAACAAGATTCATGGTTCCAATCCTCTTAAATGATATAGTAATCAGGTTACCCCAATATTGACTTCTAACATTCAGGGGACTTGTCTTCCACCAATACATAGTACTTCAGGGAATAACTATCCCACCCTGATCAATCTACAGGAGTAAGACAACCAGCAGGAAATTGCACAATGTCACACCTCAACCAGCTCCACTTCTAGAGATCAGACTTCTATGAGTGACCTTCTTGAGCACACACCCGGTTGACCCTGCCCTTGTCAACTGAGCACACACAAATGTCTCCTCTTCCAGGTCGGGAGTAGGTTCCAAACAAGAGTATCCATTTGTTTGACACCTAAAAACATCTGTCCTTCAACCAGCAGCTGCATAGTTGTTGAACAACATGTTCTAACATCATATAAAACATTGGTTCCACCTCCTTGGAACAAACCCTCCTTGAAAGACTTCAAGGTCTTCATATACACTACCCACGAGTGTAAAAGAATCAGTGATCAGGTGTTTCTTACCATCCTGACGTGAGAACATCATGATGAGTGGACTGGAGGGGACTCAAGTATCTTTGACATCTTCAGAGGTTATGATGAAGTCTTGACTACAGCAGCCTTTCATCCACATGAGGGGAAACTACATCAGAGTTTGAGTTTTGCCAGGTATTATGCAGCGGAAATCATAATACAACTCAACCAATGAACACACACTTCATCAGATCAGCCTCCAAGAGCATACCAAGATTGAATATGATTCAATACTTGCATAGATGTCCCACACAAAGGCCAATTGCCAATCTCCAGAGGCAGGTGCACACAGTTCCTGTCATGAATAGTCCATCCACCTACTTCAAGGGACCATTCAGGGAAACCACAAAACCATCTACAGGTTCCAACATCAGTACTAACATAACTTCTTGCAAGATACCAGAAAGTATCACCCATGGATCTCATCCAGAAACAGAACAGGATGCCTGCTCTGATACCATTTGAAATTCTGGTGTAGTCAGAGTTTAGATGTTCTACTCCAAGTAATGACATCTGATCTAACATTGTAACTAATACAGCAAGACAGTTATACAAATTACAACCTAGTATTGATATGCACACATTCACAGATGTCACGACATCTGCTACTATATCACCATAGAATGGAAGAACACCCAGTTCTGTCCATCTGGTACACAGGCACAGCAGAGATCAAACATACCACTTACTTCTGTTGAGCCTGCACAGTTATCAGCATGATGTCTCAACATTGATTGGAACATCATCTGTTACAGCATTACAGGTTTACCTTATTTTATAACAGACAAAATTATAACATGCAAAAGGTAAAAACACAAGTAATTGTTAACCCAGTGCGGTGCAACATCACCTACGTCTGGGGGCATACCAAGCCAGGAAGAAGATCCACTATTAGTAGTATCAATTCAAAGCTAAACTCACTCGTTTACAACTTATCACTTAATCCCTACCCAATGCAATCTATACCTAGGAACTCCTAGATAGAAACCTCCAGTTTCCATTCCTATCACCACAATTACAATGTAATGCTAAACAACTTGAACTTGCTTCACAGCTTCGTTCAAGAACATAATCACTCTTGCCTACAGGCTTTGAGTTACAAATACTCTCAGCTTTGAACACTAAGAAAACAACTTGAACTTGCTTCACAGCTTTGTTCAAGAACATAATCACTCTTGCCTACAGGCTTTGAGTTACAAATACTCTCAGCTTTGAACACTGAGAAACACATGGTAACCATCCCACAGGTTGGGAGGTTTACCTCACACACACCCCTAAATTTTCATTCTAGGAGGCTTACAAAGACCAGATTACAATCAGCTATTTATAACCTAATCACCCAAGTGGATTTGGGCCTTCGGAAATCACAGCAAACTTCTCCTTTGCTGTTACAACATCAACAGAAACTTTCTGCTACAAACAAGGTCTTCAATCTTTTAGTTCCTAAAATATCTCCATATTTAGTTCCTAAAATATCTCAAGACCTCTACAAATAATGCCACATAGGATTCTAACTAATTTCCACATATTAGTGTGCTAACAAATAGGCTATTTGTTAGGTTCCTTAATTGTAGCTTGGTTGTTGGTTTCCTGGATTTTAGCCTGAGAAAAATGCTGAAACAGAAAAGCTAAACAACCTACAATCTAGCATATGCTGTCAGGAATGAATGTTACAACATTCAGTTTGACATCAAGGACCATATGCTAAGTCTGTTTTTCCTGAAAACAGACTGTACAAGTTTGCTGAACTGTACAGGACCAAACTGTCCATTCTATAGTAACAGCTTACATTAATACATGTCAACGCATCCAATTTGACATTTACATATTTAGCCTTAAGTCAGTTCTGTTATCCTCTTGGAGAACAAACTAAGAAACATACTGAAGTGTAGCAGAACCCCACTCTGTCTATTATTCAGTATATACTGTCCATGATGAATGTCATAACATCCAGTTTGACATTCATACAGTAGGCCTTATGCCAGGTCTGGTTCTTCCTTGATAACCAGACTGCAAATGAATACTGAGCTCTAACAGAACACCAACTGTTCTATTCCTCAGTAGCTGCTGACAGGGATGAATGTCACACTCTCCAGTTTCACATTCAATAAATCCTGTATTAGCTAATCCTGCAGTAACTACTCAAGTGTGTCATGACATCAGTCAAGACATTAGAGTACAGTTAGATATTCTAACCTACAATGCAGTCACACATACACACCATGTCATGACATCAGTCAAGACATTAGAATCCAGCTAGTGTTTTACCATATAATGCAGCCAATTAAACACCTACACATGCATTCATTTTTAGGTCATTTAGCATTTGCATTTCATCATGGCAATCGGAATCGGATCCAAGAAGCTTGAACATCATCCAGGACACTTTGTGGGCTCTATTTAGATGATCAGTCAACACAAGGGAAAGACTTGAGTTACTTCCAACAGGGGTCTATTCGTCAGTCAAAACGTTAATCTTGAAGGAGCAAAGGTTTGTTCATGAGCTGTCATGCTCGCCAGGCGAAGCCCACATGTTTTGAAAAAAAAAACGAAGAAAAAACGGAAAATAAATAAATAAATAAATAAATAAATAAATAAAAGAAAAAATCTTGGACTTGGACCTCTCTCATTTGAGCCCACAGGTCCATAAAAATCAGGTTATAAATTCAGAGTTTCAGTGAAACAAAAGGCGATTCTATTCCTATTATCCTATCTGGGAAAAACATAGTGAGAGAAGAACCTTGGGGAAAAAGATAGTGAGAGAAGAGCTAACAGAGTTCAGAGCAACCTCCAGGCAACTCTGAAAGGTTCATTCTGACTCACACACTTTCAGCTCAAGCAAACCTTAATATTGGTTTGCAAATCCCGTCGTGCCATTTGATTTCAACCGATCTCTCCAATCAGGTTTGCCCTTATTCCCATTACCTTTGTGCTTTGAAGTTGAATACTCTGAATGTTTGAGGTATGATGGATGAATTTCATTAGGTTTTTTCCCACGGGTTCATAATTATGTATGAATGTATAAATAATGCCTTGAATGCTTAATCGTTTAATTTCTGAAGTGTATGCCACAGGGTTTGAGGTTTCTGAAACCATACTGTTATCCATGAAAAACCATACTGTTTTGCTCTAATCTGACTTACGTTTGTCATAGCATGTTTTCTCCTAATCCTTATCTTGTTTCACTAACCCTTTTGTTGAGTTTTTGTGAAGGCTCACATGACTTTTGCAGGGATAGCTCGCTGGATATTCCACTTTGCTTGTGGGATACCATTTGGGAGATTTATTCTGATTGCCTTGTTGGCACATTTACTTTATACATGTTTGTTTTGTATGTGTTCGTATCCCCGCAGGTAGCGCGGTTCCTTCGTCAAGGACTGCCTTTTTGCATGAGCATCCCAAACCCTAACCCTTCATTGATTTTTCTTCTCCTAAACACACGTTTACTCCTTCTACTACAGGTGAGTAAGTCTCCAAAGGTCGAGCATCCGGTAGATTGCGTAGTAACGTCGTCCGCCCCCAAAACATAATCCTTAACCCCGTAGTTAGCCAAACTACGACTTGCTCTGATTCTCATTCCAGATGAGATACGTAGGCATAAGACACGATGTCTTAGCGAGCACACATCCCCCAACCCATAGGTCAGCCGAGCTACGAAGACTCTGATTCTCATATTCAGATGAGATACGTATGTAGTGGATGTGACATCCGTGCGACTCATTTTCATTTAACCCCTTTTTTAGTAAACAACACAAGATAAACTCACACCCTTTAGACAAGAACTACAAAAGTGGATCTTGTAGAGTACTACGGATGCGTAGGTGTGCTAATACCTTCCCTTCGCATAACCGACTCCCAAACCCAAGATTTGGTTGCGAGACCTTGTCT
This sequence comes from Lathyrus oleraceus, assembly GCF_024323335.1. Classification (NCBI taxonomy): domain Eukaryota; kingdom Viridiplantae; phylum Streptophyta; class Magnoliopsida; order Fabales; family Fabaceae; genus Lathyrus; species Lathyrus oleraceus. The sequence goes on along the minus strand of NC_066584.1, from coordinate 491,199,443 downwards.
TTTCCTTTCCTCTTTTCAGGTTTACTTCGAGCGTTTCCTTTCCCTCCTTTGGGATAAATAACGTACGGTGGCGACTCTTCTGTCATTTTCTTTCGCCGGTTGTTTTTTCGCACACTGTATTTTTCAGGTTGCGACAGCTGGCGACTCTGCTGGGGACCTGGTTTCCATAAGCGAGTCCCTCCTAGCTTTTGTAGTTTGTTTGTTTATTGGGTGTTCATGCTTTTATACAGTTATTTATTTACCTGCTTTACCTTATTGCATTGTGTACATATCATTACTGTATATGTTGGTTGGCTATGGCTGCTTGGTGATCTTTGTGAGATGAGTTCTATACCCGAACTCGAGTGCACTTAGGATAGGAGAATGGCATAGTCTTGTCGACTTGTGTGGAGTTATTCCTTAGCAAGTTGACTTGCAAGCCCATTCACTTGGTGGAGGTCATGTTGAGATCAATAATGTCACACAAGTAAGTTGTGGTTAGACATTACTTTTTCCAATATAGACCTTAGAAGCCGAGGACCTTAGTTTACCAAACCCATCTTGGCCTATTCGTAGGACGTAGTGCGAAAGTCGTTCAAGTGTAAGATTTGATACGATTGTCACGCGATACTACACTCACAAGAGTCTCTCTTGAGAATATTTTTGGAATACGAGTAGTCGTTCCTCCGATAATATTCGAAAGATGGGATTATGACTATGGGAACCTTTTGAAGATCATGTTTGGCAGGTTTAAACCTTAGTACACTCCTTTTGGGTGGTTCTTAACCTAAACTCCATGCTCGCGACTTGCAACAAACCCTTGATTCATGGTTGATCCGATCAGGTATCCTTAATATCAATGAAACTTGGGTGTTGATAAGGTGTAAACCATAATCCACCAAAATGGGTGGTTGATATGAAGGATAACATGATCCATCCCATGACCTTTGTTTGGTGTGCTCTTAATTTCTCTCCAGACAGTGCAACCTGACAGATGTTCAAGCAGATACAGCGATCCTGATTCCCATGCCACTGCACTGCATTCACATCATTTTGCATTCATAATCATTCACACATGTTTATCCATTTCTGTGGGGTTTATATCTTCTACTTGATTCTTGTCGGAATTTTCTTGGTTCTCATCAACGGCTTAGTCTTTTTTTTACATCGTTTATCTATTGAGATACTGGAATCAAGGGGGTAGAATACCTTTGGAATTGATAAACATGTCATTGCATTTACATATTCATTAGCATGTCTTGCATAACAGGTACCGCCACAATGTGCTCAGTTTGTTTGGTGTTCCATCAGCAGGATAGCTAACCCAGGCATTCACCGGTACGGTACCCGCAGAAACCAACAGAGAGTAATGGAAAGCCTACAGGAAGAGTTTGCCGAGATGAAAATCCGCATGAATCAATTCACGGATGTGGTTCAAGGGGTGGCTCAGGGACAGCAAGAGCTCAGGCAGGTGATACAGAGGAATCCCCCTGCTCAACCAGAGACGGTGACTGATCCTCCAGCTGGAGAGGCTAATGGACCCAATGGACCGGGGCCTATCCCAATCCTACATGTCACCTCCGATCAACAGCCCGTTCATGATGATTAGGACGATTAGTTCCCCCTACTGCAGGAAGACTTTGGTATGGGTCATGGTGTGGACCCAATGTTTAGAAGATTGGAAGAGAGGTTGAAGGCAGTGGAAGGACAAAATCCTCTGGGAGTACATATTGCTGACTTGGGGTTGGTCCCATGTGTGAGAGTGCCACCGAAATTCAAGGTCCCGATATTTGACAAATACAATGGCAACTCTTTCCTGAAGACCCACGTGAAAGCCTATTTCCGTAAAATGGTTGCATACTCCGATGACGAAAAGTTTCTTATGTACTTTTTCCAGGACAGCCTAGCTGGGGCATCCCTGGAATGGTATATGAGGCTGGACAGAGCCCACATCTGTTGCTGGAGGGATTTGGCTGAGGCTTTCGTGAAGCAGTATCAGTATAATGCAGACATGGCTCTGGACAGAACTCAACTTCAAAATTTGTCTCTTAAAAGCAATGAGTGCTTCAGAGAATACACTCAACGCTGGAGAGAAACAGCTTCCCGTGTTCAACCTCCTATGTTGGAGAAGGAAATGGCTAACATGTTCATGAACACTCTTCCAAGACCTTATTTGGAGCGCCTGGTGGGTTGCAATGCCTCCAATTTTGCTGATGTAGTCTCTACCGGAGAGAGGGTGGAGAATTACCTGAGGACATACAAGACCCAGAGTGGAGGTGGATCCTCATCAGGGGTGAAGAAGTCGTTCATTCAGGGACAGAAGAGGAGAGAAGGGGATGCAAGTGCCATATCTTCTTATCAGAACAGGGATAACCGGAGGAATAACTTTTTGAACTATCATCAGCAAATGTATGTTGTGGATGTGACCATTCCAGCTGCAACACCACTACAACAACAACCACAACGTCAACCAGCTCAGTACCAACCGCAACAATCGGGTAACAGACCCGCCTATCAACCGAGGCCAAGGACGATGGACCGGCTTTTCGACACTCTTCCAATGTCGTACGCTCAATTGCTTTCTAGTCTTCAACAACTACAACTTATGCAGTTGCGCACTCTGGCTCCTCCCGTTGGTAGGCTTCCGGTGGGTTATGACGCCAATGCTAGGTGTAGCTTCCACTCTGGGGCACCTGGCCACAATATTGAGAACTGCAAAGCTTTTAAGCACGTAGTTCAGGACCTCATTGATTCAAAGACCGTTAACTTTGCACCAGCTCCTAATGTCGTCAACAATCCCATGCCCCAGCATGGTGGAGCCAACGTTAACATGGTTGAAGGAGAAGTCAAATTAGTCTCTGCGGTCAACAATGAAGATGGGAATAGTGATTGCGACATCGATAACTGGGTGCGTCCGAGGATCCCGGGTGAAGTTCTTAACAATTGGTCTTCTGAGGAGATTGTCCAAGCCACTTGTCTGGAGGAGTAATTTTCTTTGTTTATTCATGCATATCCAAGTCTTACGTTCCGCCAGGGCGTAATGACTCATTGTAGCGCTCATCTATGTGACACTTGCATTTTTTATCATAAATAAAGGACGTCTTTTTGCATTCAAATATTTCGTTCCCTGTCTTTCTATTTTTGCAGTTTTTCAAAAAAAAATGGCAATGTTTTGTTTAGTTTCCACTTTTTTTTTTCACACTCATAAGCACATACCATCACTCATGCAGATGCACATCACCGCATCCTATTGATAACGGTTCTGCTATGGCTCGCTTCGACTTTGAAAATCCAATCTTTCAAGCTGAAGAAGAGGGTGATGAAGACTGTGAACTCCCTAAAGAACTTACCAGGTTATTAAAACAAGAGGAAAGGGTCATTCAACCATATCAAGAGTCTATTGAAGTGATTAATCTCGGCACCAAGGACGCCAAGAGAGAAATCAAGATAGGGGCTGCTTTGGAAGACAATGTGAAGAAGGGGTTGATTGAATTGCTGCAAGAGTATGTTGACATCTTCGCTTGGTCTTATCAGGACATGTCAGGGCTTGACACATACATCGTGGTACATCGCTTGCCGCTCAAAGAAGGCTGTCCTCCGGTCAAGCAGAAGCTCAGAAGAACAAGACCAGAGATGGCTGTCAAGATAAAGGAAGAAGTGCAAAAACAGTTGGATGCAGGGTTTCTAGCAGTCACAAATTATCCGCCATGGGTTGCAAATATCGTTCCGGTACCTAAGAAGGATGGAAAGGTACGGATGTGTGTTGACTACCGGGATCTGAACAGGGCTAGTCCTAAAGATGATTTCCCCTTACCTCACATTGACATTTTGGTGGATAACACGGCTCAGTTCTTGGTACTCTCCTTCATGGATGGCTTTTCCGGCTATAATCAAATTAAGATGGCACCAGAAGACATGGAGAAGACAACATTCAAAACCCCATGGGGCACCTTCTGCTATAAGGTGATGTCGTTTGGTTTGAAAAATGCCAGAGCAACATATCAATGAGCGATGGTGACTCTGTTCCATGATATGATTCATCATGAAATCGAGGTTTATGTTGATGATATGATTGCCAAATCTCAGACAGAAGAAGAACATTTGGTGAATTTGCAGAAACTGTTTGAGCGTTTGAGAAACAAGTGTACTTTTGGGGTGACATCTGGAAAACTACTGGGTTTTGTTGTTAGGGGAAAAGGGATTGAGGTGGATCTGGCCAAAGTGAAAGTGATACAGGAAATGCCTGAGCCAAGAACAGAGAAACAAGTCTGTGGTTTCTTAGGGAGGTTGAACTACATTGCAAGGTTCATCTCTCTTCTAACAGCCACGTGTGAGCCAATATTCAAATTGTTGAGAAAAGATCAGGCTATCAGGTGGAATGATGATTGTCAAAGGGCGTTCGAGAAGATAAAAGAGTATTTGCAGAATCCTCTTATCCTTGTGCCTCCGGTCCCAGGGAGACCGCTGATTATGTATTTGACAGTACTAGACAATTCCATGGGTTGTGTTCTCGGTCAACACGACGAGACAGGTAGGAAAGAGCATGCCATTTACTACCTGAGTAAGAAATTCACAGATTGCGAGTCGAGATACTCAATGCTTGAAAAAACATGTTGTGCACTTCCATGGGCTGCTAAGCGATTGAGACAATACATGCTGTCTCACACAACCTTAATGATCTCCAAAATGGATCTAGTCAAGTATATATTTCAGAAGCCAGCTCTCACCAGAAGAGTTGCTCGTTGGCAAATGGTACTGACAGAGTACGACATCCAGTATACTTCCCAGAAAGCCATCAAGGGGAGTATTCTGTCAGGCTATCTTGCTCAACAGCCGGTTGAAGATTATGAACCGATGAAGTTTGATTTTCCAGATGAAGACATCATGTTCCTCAAGATGAAAGACTGTGAAGAGCCAGTTGTCGAAGAGGGACCTGATCCAGACGAAAAGTGGACTTTAATGTTTGATGGGGCCGTCAACGCCAGAGGAAGTGAAATTGGTGCTGTCATTACTACTCCGAAAGGTGCCCACATGCCCTTCACCGCTCGTCTGACTTTTGAGTGCACCAATAATGAAGCTGAGTATGAAGCCTGTATCTTGGGTATTGAGCAAGCCATTGATTTGAGAATCAAGACTTTGGACATCTTCGGAGATTCAGATCTGGTAATCAATCAAGTGAATGGTGATTGGAACACTCTCCAACCTACTTTGGCCCCCTACAGAGATTACACGAGAAGACTATTGACTTTCTTCACAACAATAAAGTTGTACCATATACCTCGTGATGAGAACCAGATGGAAGACGCTCTTGCTACTCTATCCTCCATGATCACGGTGATCCGTTGGAACCATGCTCCCAAGATCGACGTGATGCGCCTTGATAGGGCCGCGTATGTGTTTGCTGCTGAACTGGTAGTTGATGACAAGCCCTGTTATCACGACATCAAGTGCTTTCTGAAGAACCAAGAGTACCCTGCAGGGGCATCCAACAATGATAGAAAGACTTTGAGAAGATTGGCAGGCAGTTTCTTCTTGAAAAAAGACAATGTTCTGTATAAGAGGAACTTCAACATGGTTTTGCTCAGATGCGTGGACAGACACGAAGCAGACATGTTAATGTAGGAAGTTCATGAAGGCCCCTTCGGTACTCATGCCGGCGGACATGCAATGGCTAAGAAATTGTTGAGAGCAGGTTATTACTGGATGACCATAGAATCTGATTGTTTCAAATATGCTCGGAAGTGCCATAAATGCCAGATTTATGCTGATAAGGTGCATGTGCCGCCGAATCCTTTGAATGTGATGTCTTCGCCGTGGCCTTTCTCTATATGGGGCATCAATATGATTGGAAAGATTGAGCCGACCGCTTCCAATGGGCATCGCTTCATCCTTGTTGCCATCGACTATTTCACCAAGTGGGTCGAAGCAGCATCGTTCGCGAATGTCACCAGACATGTGGTTGCCCGATTCATCAAGAAAGAAATCATTTGTCGCTTTGGGATTTGTCGCATCACGCGAAAAACCGGCGGGAAAACAAGAAACAACAGAGCCGCCACCGTGCGTTATTTATCCCAAAAGAGGGAAAGGAAACGCTTAGAGTAAACCTGGAAAAAGACATGGTCTCGCGACCAAAGAGTATGGGTTCGGGAGTCGGTTATGCGAAGGGAAGGTATTAGCACCCCTACGCATCCGTAGTACTCTACGGGATCCACGCACACTAGAAAGGAAAATTGGTTGCTAAACACTGCTCACACTCACACACACTGGCTGAAAGAAACGCAAGAGACTGACTGAAACTGAACTCGGCAGGATGTCGCATCCTGGGCCTACTTAGTCTATCAGGCATAGATATCAGAGTCGAAGTAGTTCGGACTGGGGAAACGACACATGCTCGCTAGGATATCGCATCCTATGCATACGTATCTTCTCGGACGAGAGAAGAATCAGAGCATTCGTAGCTCGGCTGACACGCACACAAACAAACACAAACACAGGAAAACGTGGAGCCTGAATGCCAATCACTGGACTTACATCAGCATCCGAACCAAAACACACACAAAGGCAAACATGGAGCCTGAATGCCAATCACTGGACTTACATCAGCATCCGAACCAACAAACCCACACTGGAACCCAAATGCCACTCGATGGACTTACATCAGCTTCCAAGCACACAACAACACAACAAGTTAATAGGGAGTCGGGGACTCGAGCCTATAACTGTCAAGCACACACTCAAACAGACAGACAACAAATTGCTAAGGAGTCAGGCACTCGAGCCTAGCAACTGTCAGACAACACACACAAAAAGAAAAAGGGCGCCCGGAGAGATCAGCTCAATCTCCTGCCTACATACTTCATCTGGTATGAAGATCAGGGCGATGTAGTTCCCCTACAGAGGGATAAAGGACTAGCCTAACCAGATAACAGAGGGAGACACAACTAGGGAGACTACGACTCGAGCCTAGATGTTATCATGCAAATTCATCCCTAAGTTAAGGTTTCTAACTAACTGGCACAGGGAGCCAGCCTATCCTAATCATGACTTGCACAGGGAGCAAGCCACACACACACTTAACTTGCACAGGAAGCAAGCCAAGCAAAACCTAACTTGCACAGGAAGCAAGTCTAAACTAATCCTAACTTGCACAGGAAGCAAGTCAAACAATCCTAACTTGCACAGGAAGCAAGTCAAACAATCCTACAAGCACAGATAGCACACACTATACACAAGCAAGTGGCTCAAACAAGGCTAGGTTTTAGTCGAGGGGTCATATCAACCTCAACAAACAAACCTCTGGAACTGGGTGAAGTTAGCTCTTAACCTTGCCATTGAGAGACTAAGGTGAAGCAGATGAAAGGTGAGTGAAGATAAGACTTCACAGCTCTTATCCCTGGCCTGGGAGAGCTTAAGACAAGAATGTGTGGGTTCAGAAAGTGGGAACCCTTCTACACATTTAAAACTGACTCAACTGTACAATTGTACAAGATCTTGGGTTTGTATCTGCAATGCATCAACACAGTGGTGTGAGCAAAGCAGATGACACACTGAATAGTGGGGGATCGATTGCATATCCCTACCTTCCACCAATTGCCTCTTCACTTAGGAGGTCTTTGACTCTATGCAAGGACAAAATTAAACATCCACAAACATTGCCTCTTAAGGAGGACTTCAGACAGTTGCCTGGCCAAGTAACAGGCCAGGTCTTCCAGACTACATGAAGTAAAAGAGACATACCTCAATGCAACTTGCTTATACAAGCAAAGCAAAGCAAAAAGTTCACAAGGAACTAAGCAACTAAAGTACCTGAAACAGTCAAGCAGATGTTAGTATAGAAGTCAAAGTTAAATCAAAATGAAACAGATGTCAACCAGTCGACACAAGCAAGTGAATGTGCAAGGCATAAGGCTTAAGGCATGTGAGCCAAGCCACCTACAAAACAAACAAGTTAGACAATGATATCTAAGCAAGCTCAATCAAAAGAATGGGTCTCATTGGTCATTTGTTGGCCAACCTGAAAACACAAGCTCAAAGGTGAGTAACAGGACCACTAGGGCAAGCCTAGGGTCAAAAGAGAATAAGAAAAGTCAAAACAGCATGGGTTAAGTATCCAAAATTATGTTCACACAATCAAGAAACAAAACCAATTGGGTCCACATTCATATCAATCACTATCATCATTTCATGATCAAATTAGGTCAAAACATGGCATTTAGAAGCTCACAGAAGTCAACAGCAAGACTTGAATCAAAAGCAATCCTAAACATTTCCAAAAATCACCAAATAAATCATGATCAATCACAACCCATAGCATGGTATGCATGTCAAATTTCATCTCATTTGGACAAGAGGAAGGCAGTCAATGAAAATCATGAAGTCAACATAATTTCAAGTAAGCACAATGAAAGTCAACAAACATGGGTCAACTTCAAAAAATCATAACAAATTGAAAACAGATGAGAAATGAATGATATTAACACCAATGCAAAGCTCAATATGTCTAGTTATCACATATGAAATTTCATGATCATATAATATGGTATGAGAATTTCCCAAAGGATATGGCAATGTGTAGCACAAAAAGTCAACAATTGACTAGGCATGGAAGAAAATTCACAAACAAATAGGAAACAGCATGTTTAAATCCAAGAAAATTCACATGTAAACTAGACATAAAAGAGTAGGTTCATGCAAAATTTCAATCCATTTTGAGGTCAAGAAGCATGGTAATGAAAATCATGAAGTTGGACATCAATGGTGTGACACAAATTGTCACACCCTAATTCAAAAAATCATAACTCACAAACCACAAATGATAAATTCACAAACTTTACACCAAAATCACCATGAGTGTGTCTAGTTTATGCACAACAAATTTGGGAGCCATTGGATACATTCTCATCATTTCACAATTGATTTGGCAAAGTGTACAAAATTTGGTCACATGTCACAAACCCTAGCAACATTTAAAAACCACTCATCCAAAAATTCTGGAAAAATAATGATAAAAAAGTAGAGATCATGATGAATACAACACAAAAAATCCCATTGAATTTGGATCAAAAATGAGCAAGTTATGATTTTTGCAAGATTGGTGATTAAAATGTGAAATTAATTTGGATTAATAAAGCAAGAATGGCAAAGTTGTAATTCCATGATTCACTTAATTAAACACGGTCGTTTTGGCCAAGAATTGAAATGTTTTCATTGGTTGATGGAGGAAAGGGCCATGCACACGTGAATGAAAGAAAAATCTGAAAAATGCAATGACCTAGGGTTTCTACTGTAGCATTCATCCCTCTTTAATCAAGTTCAAAAATCAAAATTCCCAGAAATACAAATCAAAGGCATCATGGTGATCATCAAACAACACACATCAACATCCTAACATCAAAAACCATGAAATCGAGCTATACATCAAGTTATATGCGAAATAAGTTTGGATCATCAATGTTCATTTCAAAATAACTCAAACATTACTTGACCATTTGTAAAACTAAGACCATCCATGAAATCAGCATCAAAGGACCTACATTAAGCATGCACTAATTTCACAAAATAGGGAGATTGAAAATTTACCAATTTGGGAGAACAGTAGTGGTGCAGATACTTTTTGATGTTGCTGGAGTGAAACAGTTGAAGCACAATCCTCCAAGTGATGATTAGTGAAGGCCCTTTGACTTATGGATGCTTGGAATGAGCTCAAACAATTTCTGCCATGGATGATGCAAGGTTGAAGACAGTGGTGGAAAGGCTTCTACAGGTGGAGAAATGATGATTGCCACAGGTCCACAATGATGCTTGGATGATGTTTTATGCAAGGCCAAGTTTTGTTCCCTTGGAAGTTTGGACTGGTTTTGCAAAAGTGTGAAAAGTGCAGTTTTTGGAGTGAGTGATGTTGTTGGTTATGGCTGCTCTTACTGGTTTTTTTATGACAGGAAATGGTGGAAAACATTGCCTCAAGCCAAGGCCAGGTTTTGTCTTTTTGCCAATATTTGGACAGAAAATCATAAAGGCACGAAAGATGAGTTTTTTAGCATGTATGAAGCCTGTTATGTCTGCTGTTGGTTTACCATGGCAGGGTTGGTGATGATGAATGGATGGTCCAAATATAGTGCAAGGCTTGGTTTTGGAAGTTCTTGGACAGGTTTTTGATAAATGTCAAGATGAGGTGATGTTTAGAAAATGAATGAAGGTGGTTGTGTTATGTTGGCTAGCAGGGTTTGAAAGCACAATGCAAGGCTCAGGTTTAGTTCATTGTGAGCTTTGACAGTTTTTTTGGTAAATGCAAGTGAGGTGAGTTTGAATGAATGCACAATGGTTCTGTTTGCTGTGTTCTTGTTGCAATTAGTGGTTTGTACTGACAGGAAAATGATGTTCAAATGGATGTTGAAGCCAACAAAATGCCAGGCTCAGGTTCTCTTTGAGCTCTTTGACAGAAAAATGAAAAAAGCCAAGATGTGTTTTTTGGAGTGAATGAAATTCTGCTGCTTTTTGGAGTGAATGCAAGGCTTTTTTTTGCTGGTTCTTGACAGTGCTAAAAGATGAAGCTTAAGAGAGTGAAAGAACCATGGTTTTCTGCTGGTTTGTTGGTTGCAGCCAGTGGTAATGCAAAGCCTCTGCTGTTGGAGTTGTGACAGCTTTTTTGATAAAAAAATGGCCAAAGTGGTTTTTAGCATCCATGAATTTCTACTGGTTTTGCTGCTAGTAGTGTGCTCAAAAATCACAGAAAAATTGGTGGACAAGGCTGCTATCTCATGGTACAAAGCATGGTTTGGAAGTATGGATGAAATGTACTTTTGCCCATTCTTAAGCAACTAGGACATGGCCTCTCGTTTTGCTGTTGGTTAGGCTGCTAATCAGGTCTCAAACTGACAGAAAATGATCAGTATAAACTCTGTTTGAAGGTACCAAGGCATGGTTCAAATGCAAGCATGGAGTAGCATGGTGAAAGTGTCCTTTTATCCAAATTTCAAGCAAGTTAAAGAATGGCTTCATGTACTGCATAATTGAGCTTGCAAACAAATTTTAAATGATATTTCTGAGCTATTCCAATTGGCCAAATGGTAGAAAAATGATTAAATCAAAAAGTCAACCCTTGGTCAAACTTGCATTTAAATGAGATAAGTCAAAAAATGCCATTTTGATTGGTGAAGTTTTGGCTCATGAAATTCATATTTTTGGAAAGAGGGGATCAAATGTGACTTGTAGGAAAAAACCCCACCAAAATTGGCCAAACGGTTTGAGAGATATGGCCCTTTGAAGTTCAAGATTTTCTGAAATCGATTCGATCATAACTTGCCAACCACACATGGGAATTGAGAGTTCTTGGACTTTTTGGAAATGGGAGAACAAGATCTTCAGCTTTCATGTTGGGCAAAAATTCATTTGAAGCTTGTATCATGATGTAAGTTTGAGGATCAAGACTTTCCATTTTTGGTAAGTTTCAGTTACAGGTCCAGTTTCCATTTTTGGAAATTTCTGATCTGGCTTCAAATTCTTCCATGATGGTGTTTGACATGATATATGAGGACTATTTGGACATGAATGAGCTCTCACAAACCAATTCCAATCATCAAATCACTGATTAAATGGACAGTTGACAAATAGTTGACTTTTAGGGTTTCTGCCTGACTGAACCATGACTGATGACTTCCAAACCCTAATTCCTTGAGACCTTGACTTCAAATGATGTCCCAAGTTATATGGACTCTTGATTATTGATCATGGTGCCCAAATTCCACAAGAATAGCCACCATCCACTGCTTTGACTGATTGTTGACTGTCTAGGGTTTTTGACTGCCTGTGTATGAACTGATGACCTCTGAGCCTTCAACCCTTGACTTGAACACTTCAAATGAACCTCCAAGTCATGTGAACTTGTTGGACAAACCCTAGGGCCTTGGCTCCTTGAGAAATGCACTTACTTGCTTGACTGACTGATCTCCTGATCAGTTTGACCTAATTCTCTCGACTGGCTTGCACTTGAGGCGAAAGAGGCAATGCAATGCTATGCAATGGGCCATGATATGCTATAACATAATATGAAAATGTATGTACAATGATAGGTGCAAATTTGAGGTGCTACAGCTGCCCCTATTCAATCAGCTGGGAACCCGAATGGATGATAGCAACGGCTGTCAGACTTTCAGGGTAAACAGGGATTGAATACCAAGAACCGTAGAATTTGCACAATAGGGATCCACCAATGGAAACGTCCACTGGGACTTGATTTTTATTACTGGGTATATATTTTTTGGTTTTGTTTTCAAAGGGTACGGCCACATCCAGACATCGCAACGACGATGAATGGGAAAATAAATCACAACTAGATGCCAACGGACAACTAGGAAAAACTCGTCGTTTACCAAGACCAATGGAGAGGTAACCAGACATTAATGAATGACTGGAAAGGATACAACCATTCGTCGACGGACGAAATGGGAAAAACTCAACGTTTACCAAGACCAACGGAGAGGTAACCAACTGGGGACGACCAGGAAAAACTCGACGTTTATCGAAACCAACGGAGAGGTAACCAGACATTAATGAATGACCGGAAGGGATACAACCATACGTCAACGGATGAAATGGGAAAAACTCAACGTTTACCAAGACCAACGGAGAGGTAAATCCACGTGGGGACAGGTACAACTAGACGTCATAGGACGAATAGAAAAAACTCGACGTTTATCGACACCAACGGAGAGGAGGAATTAACTGGGGGGAGTGAACACAACCAAATCATCAACGGATGATTGGGAAAAACTCGTCGTTTATCGACACCAACGGAGAGGAGAATACTTCACTTGGGAAGGAGGACACAACCAAATCATCAACGGATGATCGGGAAAAACTCGACGTTTATCGACACCAACGGAGAGGAGGAAACTCTACTGAGGAGAGTGAACACAACCAAATCATCAACAGATGATTGGGAAAAACTCGACGTTTATCGACACCAACGGAGAGGAGGATACTTCACTTGGGAAGGAGGACACAACCAAATCATCAACGGATGATCGGGAAAAACTCGACGTTTATCGACACCAACGGAGAGGAGGATACTTCACTTGGGAAGGAGGACACAACCAAATCATCAATGGATGATCGGGAAAAACTCGACGTTTATCGACACCAACGGAGAGGAGAATACTTCACTTGGGAAGGAGGACACAACCAAATCATCAACGGATGATCGGGAAAAACTCGACGTTTATCGACACCAACGGAGAGGAGGATACTTCACTTGGGAAGGAGGACACAACCAAATCATCAATGGATGATCGGGAAAAACTCGACGTTTATCGACACCAACGGAGAGGAGAATACTTCACTTGGGAAGGAGGACACAACCAAATCATCAACGGATGATCGGGAAAAACTCGACGTTTATTGACACCAACGGAGAGGAGAATACTTCTTCGGTCTGAATACCGGAAAATTGGCCTTGTGCCATGAGTACATCGACCTGATCGTCGGAAACTCCTTCAGTCTGAATACCGGAAAATTGGCCTTGTGCCATGAGTACATCGACCTGATCGTCGGAAACTCCTTCGGTCTGAATACCGGAAAATTGGCCTTGTGCCATGAGTACATCGACCTGATCGTCGGAAACTCCTTCGGTCTGAATACCGGAAAATTGGCCTTGTGCCATGAGTACATCGACCTGATCGTCGGAAACTCCTTCGGTCTGAATACCGGAAAATTGGCCTTGTGCCATGAGTACATCGACCTGATCGTCGGAAACTCCTTCGGTCTGAATACCGGAAAATTGGCCTTGTGCCATGAGTACATCGACCTGATCGTCGGAAACTCCTTCGGTCTGAATACCGGGAAATCATAAGTACATATTATCTATAGCCGTCAAAACGTAGATAACACACTCGCATGGAAGATTATCCATAACCGGGTTGTAGGTTGTTAAATGAATAATCGACCGAAAAGAAAGGCATCTGGGTACCAGACTAGGTATGCAAAAGATGACCAATCAATAGGGGATAAAGCTGCTAACTCGGAGCAAGTATCCAAAAGGAAGGGGAAGACCCAATGGGGACAATACTGCTTGATCAAGGCAAGTATCCAGAGGGGAAAGAATATCAATATCACAAACCGGATACTGATAACTGCAAAGAGGGGATTACATCTACCGGTTTGTAGGCAGAAAACCACGAAAAAGTAACCAGTCATCATCGGGATGAGCACAAAGGGTTAATTCCAACAAGGGGAGGAAAGTGGGATTTTACAACTACCAGCTAGTGGGTAGAAAACCACAAAGATAGGACTTACAGCTACCGGTTTGGTGGTAGAGGCCAAACAAATTCCGCTGAGGATAAGATGAATGAGTGTCGGTTAGTGAGCGACTATTCATTTATGCCCCAGGGAAGTACAGGAGACAGCCAACAGGAAGCCAATTTAGGATCGATCCAAAAAGGCAGACTTAAACAAGACTCATCCTAATGAGGAAAGAACTCAATAGGGAAAACCCATCCCAATGTGTGTTGGGAGGGAACGGAAGCAACCGTCATCCACGAGGACGTATCTCAGTGGGGAAATGGCAGGAAAAGATTGACACTTTCTGCTTAAGGGGTAGACTCTACATGGAGAGATCAGACACACCCATATCTGCTTAAGGAAAAAAGAAGACCCAAGCTGGCAAGACGCTAATAATTGGGAAGTAACACTGTTGGGGATATCCACTCGACTGAGGAATCACTTGTTGGGAAAACACCAACCTCTCAACCATGCTGATGAACCCAATCCTGAAGCCGATCCAATGGCGCGATGCTAAACTCTTTCCAACAACCCAACCTCGGCTGGTCGCCACGGCCTAGGGCTAATGGATATGCTTGCAATGTTGATGCATGAGTTTTTTTTTTTTCTTGCTTTACACAATGCCCCATGATTATGGAAATGCTATGCACTAATGACGCAATATGCTATGCTTATCTAAATGATGAATGTATAAACACACGTCTCCTTCAGAGACAACACCGGGGAATTCCAGGAACTGTGCTGGGGAATGGTAAAGCGACTTCACTGGGAGGAAGACTCAACCAATCTTCAGATAGGATAAACCCTGCTTTGGAGAATGTCTGTTACTCTGCTAGGGATAACCCACGTGATCCATGGGTAGAATCAACTCAGCTGGGGATGCAGATATCAGTCTACTACAGAAACCCGTCCAATCCACTGGTAGGATGAACTCTGCTGGAGAAATAAATACTACTCCACTAGGGACGACCCAACCAATCCATGTGTAGGAGAATCACTGCTGGAGATGTATTTCATGAGACCCGCTCCACTCGGGGAACTTGCTGAGGAAAAACCACACCATTCTGCTGAGGAGAACGATCCTAGTGGAGAGAACAACAACCGTAGCAGTGAGAGTAACAACTCTGTTGAGGATGATAACACGTCATATCATACCGGAGATGAATTCCCACAAACCTGCTGGGGATAAATACTCACGGCCATACTGGAGATAACAGCATCACAAACCCAATTGTTGGGGGACACACAAACAGTCTACTGATAAACTCCACTAGGGGATGAAAGTGGGATTTTACAACTACCAGCTAGTGGGTAGAAAACCACAAAGATAGGACTTACAACTACCGGTTTGTAGGTAGAGGTCACGGATTCCGCTGAGGATGAAATGAATGAGTGCCGGTTGGTGATCGACTATTCATTTATGCTCCAGGGCAGCACAAGAGATAGTCAACAAGAAGCCAATTTAGGATCGATCCAAATAGGCAGACTGAATCAAGACTCATCCTAATGAGGAAAGAACTCAATAGGGAAAAACCCATCCCATTAGGGAGGGAACGGAAGCAACCGTCATCCACGAGGATGTATCTCAGTGGGGAAATGGCAGGAAAGGATAAACACTTTCTGCTTAAGGGGTTGGCTCTACATGGAGAGATCAGACACACCCGACTCTGCTAGGAAAATCTACTGGGGAGATTTGTATTACCAAATAGCAGGAGGCAATCATCAACAGATACACGGCAACAGCTGCAACATGAGTGCCTGAATGCTATGATTATGCATGTATGCTTTATACCTAAAATGCATGATGAATGTTGACAAACAGACATGCTTAACACGCAGGTCCGGGAATCAACCATCCGGAGAGAAAACCAAAGTCACCAGAGAGCCAAGAAAATCCACTGGAGGCTGGGACAATAGGAAACAATCAACATCCTGCAGGGGAGAAAGGCCACCCGAGGCTTCCGGAGGGATCGTCGGTCACAACCGGAGAGAAGCGTTCAACATACAAGCGGATGCGCCACAACAACTTGTGCTAGAGATACCAAGAAGCAATCAGATCTCTGATGAAGATAGATAGGCATTGAGAAAGCTTTTCATGCCGATAACTCCGTTGGGGAATCTATCTGAGGGACATGACGGAGTACTGGGATGTCAATTTGCAAAATACTGAATCTTCCAAGAAAAGCACCCATGCTGGGGAGAGATGAAGATTGCTCTGCTGGAGAGGCGAAAGTTGAAGTCTTCGGTAAACACTCTGCTAGGGGAGCTGCCCCACAATAATGTCCGAAACAGCAAACTTGCTGGGGATGCCCCACGATAGGGCTCAAACAGCGCTCTACTGGGGATGCCCCACAATAGAGCTAACAGGGATTTGGAGGAAGAATCTGTACTGCCGGGAACATGAAGATGAACAACTTCAAACAACACTGCATCGGGCAACTTCACTGAGGAGAGACCATACGAGGTTCTGCAGGACAAAGATACAGTCATGCTCGAGATACGAACAATTGTCTTACCTGTTGGTAATCATACCACCCCCGGGAGAGCACTGTGGGTCTCTTAAGTATCCTTCCATCATTGTGAATGTTCACTTCGTTTAAGAACAATTTTTTTTTTTAAAAATCTGTTTATTTTGAAAACAATGATACTTTATCAATTAAAACATGCAAAACATTTGTTGAGTTGAAACAAATAAGAATGCAAATAATTGGATAAAAGCTCAAATTGATGTGATGGAATGGTAGTCTGCAAAGGGTGAGACTCCATGGATCTGTACAAGTTTGAAATCGGTGATATATATTGGAGAGGGCTACATTGAACATAATGACCTTTCCTCTACCATTCTGAATTTTCGATGTATTCAGAGCTTCAGTCGACGACGAATCGAGAATTCCTGACGGATGACATATATAGAGCACAGTCTTGTCAAGGTGCAGTTACTTGCCAAATCCCTAATTTTTGCCTAGATTGCCCCAGTGTGAGGTGTTCAATCTAGCGGGATGCAAATTCTTTTTTTTTCAATGTCTCTAACTTTTGCCTGGATCGCCCTTTCGGGTTTTCAATCCACCGAGACGCTCCTTTTTGCCTAAGTCGCCCTTAGGGGTGTTCAACTTAGCGAGCTGTTTGATTTTTTTCTTTTTGTTTAGGCGAAGTATTTCTTGACTGCACCAGGATTCACAGGACGAGTGAACTTCTTCATCCATTGTAGTAAGTGTCAGAACACTGCCTGAAGAGGCTCTTTTGACAACATATGGACATTCATAGCTTGGGGGTTCACTTGCCCCTGGAATCGGGTATAAAAGACAAGACTTTTTTGAGCACAAGGTTCCTCGGAACACACGAGGCTTGATCTTCTTGTCGAATGCTTTTTCACTCTCTGCTGATATGACTGACCATGACACATGGCAGTTGATCTCTTCCTTTCGATCGGATTCACTTGGTCGTAGTGACTCTGAATCCATTCAGCATCAGTCAACTTGGGACTTTGAGGGTGCTTTTGTTCTTTTGTTTTCTTTTGATTTCTTTATTTTTCTTTCTTTTTCTTTCTTTTGATTTCTTTTGATTTTGATTGACTTCCTTTTTTTTTGACTTTGCACCCTCCTCTTTCTTTCTCTTTTTCTCTCTTTTTTTGATACGTGCCCCAGTTGGCTGTTCCGCTGATTCTCGAGATGCAGCTGAGTGACCTTCTTTTCTTGCTCAAGAAGTCGGGAAATCTCGTCAGGAATTCCTTTCAACATTATCTTCTTCCGCTTCGAATACAGGGAATTCAAAATTGGGAGATGACGTTCGATCATTATGTTCAATGGGTTTGAGAAACAACCTGCATAAAGGTTTTGAGTATAAAAAGCACTTTGAAAATCAATACAATCGTTATGCAGATGAAAAGATTGCTTTTATTCTTGTTTTTTAGGGTTTTTTGTGATCACCAATTTCATGCAAAAAGCGAAAAGGGAAAACAAATGGAAAAACAAATGTTTAACATGAATTTATTTGAATGAAAATATCATTGGACAAAACGTTGCCAACAATGTCATCACATCTCCTCATGGGAGAAGGGTTTCTAAACAAAGTGATTATTACTCCGACTTATGAACAACTGTAGGAACGCCCACTGTGACCCAATTGTGATAGATCCCACCGGGGATGACAACTGTCAGTATCTCTTGCATCAGCAACTTCTGCTTTCTGAACAACCCTTCTGAAGAAAAAGTCGGCGCCAGCCCAGGACTTGTTATCTTCAGACTTGATTATCACAGGGACCCAAGTCTTCAAAGTTCGAAATACCTGACCTCACGAGGTCTTGAACCTTCATCTTCAGCTGGAAACAACTATCCACATCATGACCAGGAGCACCCGAGGGATACACACAATGTTGTTCAGGCCTATACCACCACCGAGGGTTGACGGGTATGGGTGGCGGGTCTCTGGGAGTAATCAAGTTCCGCTCTATCAACGAGGGACAGAGCTCGGCGTAGGACATGGGGATTGGATCAAAAATGATCTTC
Source organism: Lathyrus oleraceus (assembly GCF_024323335.1). Lineage (NCBI taxonomy): Eukaryota > Viridiplantae > Streptophyta > Magnoliopsida > Fabales > Fabaceae > Lathyrus > Lathyrus oleraceus. The sequence continues at coordinate 491,180,685 of NC_066584.1, read as the reverse complement.
TCCCTCTCATTACTCGTACTGGCTTGCTGGGAAGCCTGCTGCTGAGGACGATGTTGTTGATGCTGATATTGCTGAGTTGACCTTCTCTGCTGTTGTTGAGTTGCTGGAATAGTCACAGCAGCAGCCTGACGATACTGTCCTCTGTTCACACTCCTCCGACAGTGCACAGCATTTGTTTCACTTTCTCCCCTTTTGGGTGCCCCAGAGCATGGCTTCTTAGAATTCAACGAACTTGAAGAGCCACGATGGCGAACCGGAGTACGGGTTGCTCTGACATTAACAGTTTCTGTAGCAAGAGGCTGTCCATTGATTATGATACCCCTCAAATCATCATCCACGTCGTAGTTATTGACGGGAATAGTGACAACAGCAATTTGATCATTAACGGGGACCCCCTCTGGTGAAGCACGACTGGGTGGCAGAATCATGGCTTCCTGTCTCTGGGCTAAGGCTCGCAGCTCCTCTTGCCCCTGAACAACTCCTTGCATCATCGTCATGAACTGGGCCATGTTCGCCCTCATCTCAGCTAACTCAGTCTGAACCTGATCCATACTTCTTTGGTGATTGAGTCTGGTCGCGGTGCGGACGATGATCAACAACCCTGTCTCAGTCAAAACCCAAAGTGAGAAGTCACTCCCAAGCATGTCTGTAATGCAAGGATGGTATGTACATGATATGCGTATGATGCGGATGCTATTTTATTATGAATGATCCTGAAAAGGATATGCGTATGCGAGTTAACTTTTTTTTTTTCATTTTCATGCATTACTATCTTTTGGAAAATAAACATGCTATGATGCAAATGATGGAGCCAAGACTGGCAGGAACTGGCATCTGAGGAACCATCTGAAACCCCAAAGTCATCTGAGGAGCTGGCATCTGAACCCAAATCTGGAGAACTGAGTCACCATCCGAGCGAGTACCCTCAAATTCAGCCCAGGGGTCCGAAATAAACGGAACCCTCTGATCAATACCAGGGTCAAACCTCCGGCGTCCAGAAATATAAATCGTAGTCACGATCAGTACCAGGAGTCACCAACGGTACCTGTAATAATGAACCCTTCCCCACTCACGGGTGTAGTCTAGGCCAGGGTAAAGTCGAGAGAAACGCAGCATAAATAACCTTTCGCAGAATATCATCCTGTGCACACCCGATGTATGCACCGATAATATCCCACCAGGGTCTGAACTGCTCGTGATATCAATGTTCCGCTAAGTGGCGCCATACCACCCGCTTCCCATGAATCACTCTATTCCTAGGTTTCCTAGATTTCACTCATAGCCTGGGTATTGGGCCTTTTACCTCATGTAACTCCCATCCCAACAGAGAGAAACAGGCAACCAGCCAGATGAACAAATGAATATGAATGCAAACATCAATGCAAACATAAATGCAAACAATAAATGAATGAATGCGATAAATAAACACAGCACAAAGCAACCAAACCCTAACCTAGAGAGCGCTAGGAGAGACTCGCTTAGGGAAGATGGACCAGCACAGGTCAACTTCTCTACATTCCCCAGCAGAGTCGCCAGCTGTCGCATCACGCGAAAAACCGGCGGGAAAACAAGAAACAACAGAGCCGCCACCGTGCGTTATTTATCCCAAAAGAGGGAAAGGAAACGCTCAGAGTAAACCTGGAAAAAGACATGGTCTCGCGACCAAAGAGTATGGGTTCGGGAGTCGGTTATGCGAAGGGAAGGTATTAGCACCCCTACGCATCCGTAGTACTCTACGGGATCCACGCACACTAGAAAGGAAAATTGGTTGCTAAACACTGCTCACACTCACACACACTGGCTGAAAGAAACGCAAGATACTGACTGAAACTGAACTCGGCAGGATGTCGCATCCTGGGCCTACTTAGTCTATCAGGCATAGACATCAGAGTCGAAGTAGTTCGGACTGGGGAAACGACACATGCTCGCTAGGATATCGCATCCTATGCATACGTATCTTCTCGGACGAGAGAAGAATCAGAGCATTCGTAGCTCGGCTGACACGCACACAAACAAACACAAACACAGGCAAACGTGGAGCCTGAATGCCAATCACTGGACTTACATCAGCATCCGAACCAAAACACACACAAAGGCAAACATGGAGCCTGAATGCCAATCACTGGACTTACATCAGCATCCGAACCAACAAACCCACACTGGAACCCAAATGCCACTCGATGGACTTACATCAGCTTCCAAGCACACAACAACACAACAAGTTAATAGGGAGTCGGGGACTCGAGCCTATAACTGTCAAGCACACACTCAAACAGACAGACAACAAATTGCTAAGGAGTCAGGCACAAGAGCCTAGCAACTGTCAGACAACACACACAAAAAGAAAAAGGGCGCCCGGAGAGATCAGCTCAATCTCCTTCCTACATACTTCATCTGGTATGAAGATCAGGGCGATCTAGTTCCCCTACAGAGGGATAAAGGACTAGCCTAACCAGATAACAGAGGGAGACACAACTAGGGAGACTACGACTCGAGCCTAGATGTTATCATGCAAATTCATCCCTAAGTTAAGGTTTCTAACTAACTGGCACAGGGAGCCAGCCTATCCTAATCATGACTTGCACAGGGAGCAAGCCACACACACACTTAACTTGCACAGGAAGCAAGCCAAGCAAAACCTAACTTGCACAGGAAGCAAGTCTAAACTAATCCTAACTTGCACAGGAAACAAGTCAAACAATCCTAACTTGCACAGGAAGCAAGTCAAACAATCCTACGAGCACAGATAGCACACACTATACACAAGCAAGTGGCTCAAACAAGGCTAGGTTTTAGTCGAGGGGTCATATCAACCTCAACAAACAAACCTCTGGAACTGGGTGAAGTTAGCTCTTAACCTTGCCATTGAGAGACTAAGGTGAAGCAGATGAAAGGTGAGTGAAGATAAGACTTCACAGCTCTTATCCCTGGCCTGGGAGAGCTTAAGACAAGAATGTGTGGGTTCAGAAAGTGGGAACCCTTCTACACATTTAAAACTGACTCAACTGTACAATTGTACAAGATCTTGGGTTTGTATCTGCAATGCATCAACACAGTGGTGTGAGCAAAGCAGATGACACACTGAATAGTGGGGGATCGATTGCATATCCCTACCTTCCACCAATTGCCTCTTCACTTAGGAGGTCTTTGACTCTATGCAAGGACAAAATTAAACATCCACAAACATTGCCTCTTAAGGAGGACTTCAGACAGTTGCCTGGCCAAGTAACAGGCCAGGTCTTCCAGACTACATGAAGTAAAAGAGACATACCTCAATGCAACTTGCTTATACAAGCAAAGCAAAGCAAAAAGTTCACAAGGAACTAAGCAACTAAAGTACCTGAAACAGTCAAGCAGATGTTAGTATAGAAGTCAAAGTTAAATCAAAATGAAACAGATGTCAACCAGTCGACACAAGCAAGTGAATGTGCAAGGCATAAGGCTTAAGGCATGTGAGCCAAGCCACCTACAAAACAAACAAGTTAGACAATGATATCTAAGCAAGCTCAATCAAAAGAATGGGTCTCATTGGTCATTTGTTGGCCAACCTGAAAACACAAGCTCAAAGGTGAGTAACAGGACCACTAGGGCAAGCCTAGGGTCAAAAGAGAATAAGAAAAGTCAAAACAGCATGGGTTAAGTATCCAAAATCATGTTCGCACAATCAAGAAACAAAACCAATTGGGTCCACATTCATATCAATCACTATCATCATTTCATGATCAAATTAGGTCAAAACATGGCATTTAGAAGCTCACAGAAGTCAACAGCAAGACTTGAATCAAAAGCAATCCTAAACATTTCCAAAAATCACCAAATAAATCATGATCAATCACAACCCATAGCATGGTATGCATGTCAAATTTCATCTCATTTGGACAAGAGGAAGGCAGTCAATGAAAATCATGAAGTCAACATAATTTCAAGTAAGCACAATGAAAGTCAACAAACATGGGTCAACTTCAAAAAATCATAACAAATTGAAAACAGATGAGAAATGAATGATATTAACACCAATGCAAAGCTCAATATGTCTAGTTATCACATATGAAATTTCATGATCATATAATATGGTATGAGAATTTCCCAAAGGATATGGCAATGTGTAGCACAAAAAGTCAACAATTGACTAGGCATGGAAGAAAATTCACAAACAAATAGGAAACAGCATGTTTAAATCCAAGAAAATTCACATGTAAACTAGACATAAAAGAGTAGGTTCATGCAAAATTTCAATCCATTTTGAGGTCAAGAAGCATGGTAATGAAAATCATGAAGTTGGACATCTATGGTGTGACACAAATTGTCACACCCTAATTCAAAAAATCATAACTCACAAACCACAAATGATAAATTCACAAACTTTACACCAAAATCACCATGAGTGTGTCTAGTTTATGCACAAAAAATTTGGGAGCCATTGGATACATTCTCATCATTTCACAATTGATTTGGCAAAGTGTACAAAATTTGGTCACATGTCACAAACCCTAGCAACATTTAAAAACCACTAATCCAAAAATTCTGGAAAAATAATGATAAAAAAGTAGAGATCATGATGAATACAACACAAAAAATCCCATTGAATTTGGATCAAAAATGAGCAAGTTATGATTTTTGCAAGATTGGTGATTAAAATGTGAAATTAATTTGGATTAATAAAGCAAGAATGGCAAAGTTGTAATTCCATGATTCACTTAATTAAACACGGTCGTTTTGGCCAAGAATTGAAATGTTTTCATTGGTTGATGGAGGAAAGGGCCATGCACACGTGAATGAAAGAAAAATCTGAAAAATGCAATGACCTAGGGTTTCTACTGTAGCATTCATCCCTCTTTAATCAAGTTCAAAAATCAAAATTCCCAGAAATACAAATCAAAGGCATCATGGTGATCATCAAACAACACACATCAACATCCTAACATCAAAAACCATGAAATCGAGCTATCCATAAAGTTATATGCGAAATAAGTTTGGATCATCAATGTTCATTTCAAAATAACTCAAACATTACTTGACCATTTGTAAAACTAAGACCATCCATGAAATCAACATCAAAGGACCTACATTAAGCATGCACTAATTTCACAAAATAGGGAGATTGAAAATTTACCAATTTGGGAGAACAGTAGTGGTGCAGATACTTTTTGATGTTGCTGGAGTGAAACAGTTGAAGCACAATCCTCCAAGTGATGATTAGTGAAGGCCCTTTGACTTATGGATGCTTGGAATGAGCTCAAACAATTTCTGCCATGGATGATGCAAGGTTGAAGACAGTGGTGGAAAGGCTTCTACAGGTGGAGAAATGATGATTGCCACAGGTCCACAATGATGCTTGGATGATGTTTTATGCAAGGCCAAGTTTTGTTCCCTTGGAAGTTTGGACTGGTTTTGCAAAAGTGTGAAAAGTGCAGTTTTTGGAGTGAGTGATGTTGTTGGTTATGGCTGCTCTTACTGGTTTTTTTATGACAGGAAATGGTGGAAAACATTGCCTCAAGCCAAGGCCAGGTTTTGTCTTTTTGCCAATATTTGGACAGAAAATCATAAAGGCACGAAAGATGAGTTTTTTTAGCATGTATGAAGCCTGTTATGTCTGCTGTTGGTTTACCATGGCAGGGTTGGTGATGATGAATGGATGGTCCAAATATAGTGCAAGGCTTGGTTTTGGAAGTTCTTGGACAGGTTTTTGATAAATGTCAAGATGAGGTGATGTTTAGAAAATGAATGAAGGTGGTTGTGTTATGTTGGCTAGCAGGGTTTGAAAGCACAATGCAAGGCTCAGGTTTAGTTCATTGTGAGCTTTGACAGTTTTTTTGGTAAATGCAAGTGAGGTGAGTTTGAATGAATGCACAATGGTTCTGTTTGCTGTGTTCTTGTTGCAATTAGTGGTTTGTACTGACAGGAAAATGATGTTCAAATGGATGTTGAAGCCAACAAAATGCCAGGCTCAGGTTCTCTTTGAGCTCTTTGACAGAAAAATGAAAAAAAGCCAAGATGTGTTTTTTGGAGTGAATGAAATTCTGCTGCTTTTTGGAGTGAATGCAAGGCTTTTTTTTGCTGGTTCTTGACAGTGCTAAAAGATGAAGCTTAAGAGAGTGAAAGAACCATGGTTTTCTGCTGGTTTGTTGGTTGCAGCCAGTGGTAATGCAAAGCATCTGCTGTTGGAGTTGTGACAGCTTTTTTGATAAAAAAATGGCCAAAGTGGTTTTTAGCATCCATGAATTTCTACTGGTTTTGCTGCTAGTAGTGTGCTCAAAAATCACAGAAAAATTGGTGGACAAGGCTGCTATCTCATGGTACAAAGCATGGTTTGGAAGTATGGATGAAATGTACTTTTGCCCATTCTTAAGCAACTAGGACATGGCCTCTCGTTTTGCTGTTGGTTAGGCTGCTAATCAGGTCTCAAACTGACAGAAAATGATCAGTATAAACTCTGTTTGAAGGTACCAAGGCATGGTTCAAATGCAAGCATGGAGTAGCATGGTGAAAGTGTCCTTTTATCCAAATTTCAAGCAAGTTAAAGAATGGCTTCATGTACTGCATAATTGAGCTTGCAAACAAATTTTAAATGATATTTCTGAGCTATTCCAATTGGCCAAATGGTAGAAAAATGATTAAATCAAAAAGTCAACCCTTGGTCAAACTTGCATTTAAATGAGATAAGTCAAAAAATGCCATTTTGATTGGTGAAGTTTTGGCTCATGAAATTCATATTTTTGGAAAGAGGGGATCAAATGTGACTTGTAGGAAAAAACCCCACCAAAATTGGCCAAACGGTTTGAGAGATATGGCCCTTTGAAGTTCAAGATTTTCTGAAATCGATTCGATCATAACTTGCCAACCACACATGGGAATTGAGAGTTCTTGGACTTTTTGGAAATGGGAGAACAAGATCTTCAGCTTTCATGTTGGGCAAAAATTCATTTGAAGCTTGTATCATGATGTAAGTTTGAGGATCAAGACTTTCCATTTTTGGTAAGTTTCAGTTACAGGTCCAGTTTCCATTTTTGGAAATTTCTGATCTGGCTTCAAATTCTTCCATGATGGTGTTTGACATGATATATGAGGACTATTTGGACATGAATGAGCTCTCACAAACCAATTCCAATCATCAAATCACTGATTAAATGGACAGTTGACCAACAGTTGACTTTTAGGGTTTCTGCCTGACTGAACCATGACTGATGACTTCCAAACCCTAATTCCTTGAGACCTTGACTTCAAATGATGTCCCAAGTTATATGGACTCTTGATTATTGATCATGGTGCCCAAATTCCACAAGAATAGCCACCATCCACTGCTTTGACTGACTGTTGACTGTCTAGGGTTTTTGACTGCCTGTGTATGAACTGATGACCTCTGAGCCTTCAACCCTTGACTTGAACACTTCAAATGAACCTCCAAGTCATGTGAACTTGTTGGACAAACCCTAGGGCCTTGGCTCCTTGAGAAATGCACTTACTTGCTTGACTGACTGATCTCCTGATCAGTTTGACCTAATTCTCTCGACTGGCTTGCACTTGAGGCGAAAGAGGCAATGCAATGCTATGCAATGGGCCATGATATGCTATGTCCTAATATGAAAATGTATGTACAATGATAGGTGCAAATTTGAGGTGCTACAGGATTCACGAAAGAATCATTACTGATAATGGTTCTAATCTCAATAACAAAATGATGAAGGAGTTGTGCCAGAACTTCAACATTCTGCATCACAATTCTTCCCCTTACCGCCCTAAGATGAACGGTGTTGTTGAAGCGGCAAATAAGAACACAAAGAAGATTGTGCGGAAGATGGTCGTTACGTACAATGAGATGCTACCCTTCCCCTTGCATGGGTATCATACTTCAGTACGTACGTCGAACGGGGCAAGCCCTTACTCCCTTGTTTATGGTATGGAAGCAGTCCTACCTGTTGAAGTAGAGATTCCTTCTCTAAGAGTCCTGTTCGATGTCAAGTTAGACGAAGCTGAATGGATTCGGACAAGGTTCAATGAGTTGAGTCTTATCGAAGAGAAGCGAATGGCAGCCATTTGTCATGGGCAGTTGTATCAAAGTCGGATGAAGAGAGCCTTTGATCAGAAAGTGCGTCATCGATGCTTCCAGGTCGGAGATTTGGTGTTGAAAAGGATCCTTCCTCCTCAGACAGATCACAGGGGTAGGTGGACTCCTAACTATGATGGACCGTATATTGTCACCAAGGTTTTTGATGGTGGAGGCTTAATGCTTGCAACGATGGATGGTGAAAACTTCACTTCCCCGGTGAACTCAGGCGCAGTTAAAAAATACTTCGCATGAAATAGACCCGCTAGACAATAAAAAGAGTAGTCCAGGCAAAAATGGGCATCCCGGCGAACCAAGAAAATGAAAAAGGTTCGGGCAAGAATTAGGGATTAAAAGTGAAAAGATTGTACACCCGGTAAGTTAAAAACCTGAAAAGGCAACTTAGGCAAAAATGGGTATCCCGGTGGATTGAAAACCCGAAAAGGGCGATCCAGGCAAAAGTTAGGGATTAAGCGAATGACTGCGTTCTGAATCTCATCTCGTGTCAATGACTGGAAACTTTTGAAGGATAGGAAACAGTCCAATCACTCTTTCAGAAAGCTGATCATCTAGAGCATCTTGAAAACGAGCAAGTCATAGCAGAATTGGAACCCAATAGAAATCCATTTCACATTGCCATTAGATTAATGTCTGTTTTTATCTGTTGTGCGATTACCTCTTTCCAGGGATTGCTTCCTGATGTAAATGCCTATTCATAGGCCATTCAATCAATAAAATCATGTTATTCAGTACATCACTGTGTCCATTTTTCATTTTTCTGTTTTGTTTGCAAAAATGACGTCCGAATTTTTTGATAAACATTGCATCATGACACATAAGAGCTTTACAGGTACATGCTTAATAAAGATTTAAAATTGTTGTAAATTTTAAGTGCTTTGGATCGTCTATTCAGAACACGTACCCTCGGGGCATTTCCTTAAAATCCCCTGCAGATGATCGTGAATGTTTTCCACCAACAGAAGAATTCGGTATCTTATCCCTGCAGAGCTGATCGAAGCCTTGGATTCTTCAATCCCCAGCAGGTTCTCACCACTGTACCTCCCCAAGCGTTTGTTTCAGATTATACACTCCCCAATAGAGTTGACAGTGTCAGACTATATACCCCCAGCGGAGTTGACAGTGCCAGAGTTCGAGGCCAGATCGATAATCCCAATGCCAGATCCATGGTTTCTTTCCTTGAAGCAGAACCTCGGTACCGTATCGGTGTTTGCTTCCCCTCCTGAGTCATCTCTCGCAGATCGTGGTTGCCAGAACCACTATCTCTTTCCCCAACAGCAGGTTTTTAGTGTCGTTCTCTCCCCAGTCAGAATCTCGGTATTTCGTCATTGCTAGAACACCTTGTGGCGAGTCATTTCCCCACAAAATTCTTTGCACTGTGCATCTCCAGCAGCCTTGCCAAGGTCCAGAAGATGGTGATCATTTCCCCAGCAGATCCCCTTGCCTCAGCTTGGCATTCTACCCAGCATTTCGCATCCCTGCATGTAGAATCATATTGCATTGCATCCTCCCAAATCGCGTAGCATTTCCATTTTCATGGAGCATTACGCCATTGAAAAATTCAAACATACGCATGTAAGCATAAAACATTCTCGGTATTCCAAGTGATAAGCCAGAAGTTGTTTCCAGTACTCAAACTGAAGATTGTTCATGACTTACCTTTGTTATCCCCAGCAAGTGTCATTGGCCCATGCGCCGCCTCTATTATCGTTCCCTATTTCTGCCGATGCTGACAGGCATGAAGTTTCCGGTATTCAGACCGAAGTGGCGTTCAGGCCAGTTTTCCGATGTTCAGATCGAAGAAGTTTCCGACGTTCAGGTCGATGCAACTTGTGGCGTTCAGGCCAGTTTTCCGATATTTAGATCGAAGAAGTTTCCGACGTTCAGGTCGATGCAACTTGTGGCGTTCAGGCCAGTTTTCCGATGTTCAGATCGAAGAAGTTTCCGACGTTCAGGTCGATGCAATTGTGGCGTTCAGGCCAGTTTTCCGATGTTCAGATCGAAGAAGTTTCTGACGTTCAGGTCGATGCAACTTGTGGCATTCAGGCCAATTTTCCGACGTTCAGATCGAAGAAGTTTCTGACGTTCAGGTTGATGCAACTTGTGGCATTCAGGCCAATTTTCCGATGTTCAGATCGAAGAAGTTTTCGACGTTCAGGTCGACGCAACTTGTGGCATTCAGGCCAGCCTCTCGGTGTTCAGACTGATATTAATAATCTCATATCTCCCGATGTTCAGATCGAAGTCACTTCCAGTATTCAGACTGATGAGCGGCATTCAGGACATGGTTATTTCTATGTTACCATTTATTTTGGTATCCAAGTTAACATTCTTTTTTGGTATTTAGATTGACTCTCACCGTACCAGACAGATTCTTCTTTCAAGACCACCTCTTTGCCGATTCTGACAGGCATTGTTACTTCACTTCACTTCAGTGCAAATTTTCGGGCTTTTATTGTATTCAATCCCTTGATACCTCGAAAGCACGAAAGTCGCTGCTATCTCCTTTCCAGGTCTCCAGTTGATTGAACAGGGGCAGCTGTAATACCCCAAAATTTACCCTTCATTTTTCCTGGAAGCATACGCTTTACACCTCATGCATGCATTCATTTTTAGGTCATTTAGCATTTGCATTTCATCATGGCAAACGGAATCGGATCCAAAAAGCTTGAACATCATCCAGGACACTTTGTGGGCTCTATTTAGATGATCAGTCAACACAAGGGAAATACTTGAGTTACTTCCAATAGGGGTCTATTCGTCAGTCAAAACGTTAATCTTGAATGAGCAAAGGTTTGTTCATGAGTTGTCATGCTCGCTAGGCGAAGCCCACGTGTTTTGAAAAAAAAATAAAAAAAAATAAATAAAATAAATAAATAAATAAATAATTAAAAGAAAAAATCTTGGACTTGGACCTCTCTCATTTGAGCCCACAGGTCCACAAAAATCAGGTTATAAATTCAGAGTTTCAGTGAAACAAAAGGCGATTCTATTCCTATTATCCTGTCTGGGAAAAAGATAGTGAGAGAAGAACCCTGAGGAAAAAGATAGTGAGAGAAGAGCTAACAGAGTTCAGAGCAACCTCCAGGCAACTCTGAAAGGTTCATTCTGACTCACACACTTTCAGCTCAAGCAAACCCTAACATTGGTTTGCAAATCCAGCCGTGCCATTTGATTTCAACCGATCTCTCCAATCAGGTTTGCCCTTATTCCCATTACCTTTGTGCTTTGAAGTTAAATACTCTGAATGTTTGAGGTATGATGGATGAATTTCATTAGGTTTTTGCCCACGGGTTCATAATTATGTATGAATGTATAAATAATGCCTTGAATGCTTAATCATTTAATTTCTGAAGTGTATGCCACAGGGTTTGAGGTTTCTGAAACCATACTGTTATCCATGAAAAACCATACTGTTTTGCTCTAATCTGACTTACGTTTGTCATAACATGTTTTCTCCTAATCCTTATCTTGTTTCACTAACCCTTTTGTTGAGTTTTTGTGAAGGCTCACATGACTTTTGCAGGGATAGCTCGCTCGATATTCCACTTTGCTTGTGGGATACCATTTGGGAGATTTATTCTGATTGCCTTGTTGGCACATTTACTTTATACATGTTTGTTTTGTATGTGTTCGTATCCCCGCAGGTAGCGCGGTTCCTTCGTCAAGGACTGCCTTTTTGCATGAGCATCCCAAACCCTAACCCTTCATTGATTTTTCTTCTCCTAAACACACGTTTACTCCTTCTACTACAGGTGAGTAAGTCTCCAAAGGTCGAGCATCCGGTAGATTGCGTAGTAACGTCGTCCGCCCCCAAACCATAATCCTTAACCCCGTAGTTAGCCGAACTACGGCTTGCTCTGATTCTCATTCCAGATGAGATACGTAGGCATAAGACGCGATGTCTTAGCGATCACACATCCCCCAACCCATAGGTCAGCCGAGCTACGAAGACTCTGATTCTTATATTCATATGAGATACGTATGCAGTGGATGTGACATCCGCGCGAGTCATTTTCATTTAACCCCTTTTTTAGTAAACAACACAAGATAAACTCACACCCTTTAGACAAGAACTACAAAAGTGGATCCCGTAGAGTACTACGGATTCGTAGGGGTGCTAATACCTTCCCTTCGCATAACCGACTCCCGAACCCAAGATTTGGTTGCGAGACCTTGTCTTTTCCTTTCCTTTTTTCAGGTTTACTTCGAGCGTTTCCTTTCCCTCCTTTGGGATAAATAACGCACGGTGGCGACTCTTCTGTCATTTTCTTTCGCCGGTTGTTTTTTCGCACACTTTATTTTTCAGGTTGCGACAGGTAGATGTAATACTCACCTATATCCTTAGTGATGAACAATGAGTCTTCCATGCTTATTATAGGGTTAACCCCTCACTAGCATGTTGAAGTTATCCTCACATGGTGGATTTGTGGTTTTAGGTTGAGTTTTCTCCCTTTGATAACAAAAGACCTTAAGGCTTTTGGACCAATCAATTCACCAACTCATTTGGAGATTTTTACCCCGAACTACGAGATTTTGATCCTAATCTTTTTAAGACGGTACGTAGGCAATGGGTTTATCCATCCAAACACAAAAAAATATAAATAACTTGTATATTCTCTTCTCATCTCTTCAATCATGTTTTCACAAACAAATTTTTTCACAAAAAAATAACAACCTTACAACAAATGTGAAAAGGGCTCCCTAGGAGTACCTAGGATGTTTTGGGTGCCTAACACCTTCCCATTGCATAACCAACCCCCTTACCTAGATCTCTGACTCTCTTTTACTAGTTTTTGATTCGATAAAACTTTTAGGTTTTTGTTCGCTTTCTAACCATTCCTTTGGATAAATAGAAGTGCGGTGGCGACTCGACTTGTATGGCTTACCTTGGATTTAGTCAATATCTCTAATGGTAACGAATACCCCGTTACAGAAAAGTGGCGACTCTGCTGGGGAACTATTTGCCTGGTGGGTTTTAACAACTTTTCATATTTGTTGTATAGTAATTTTATTATTTTGTTTTGTGACATATTTTTGTGCAATTTGGGATTACTGTATTGTATGTAATGATTGAATTGCTTGAATATTAATTCCTTGTATGCTTGGTGATCTTGGTGAGATGAGTTCTATACCCGAACTCGAGTGCACTTAGGATAGGAGAATGGCATAGTCTTGTTGACTTGTGTGGAGTTATTCCTTAGCAAGTTGACTTGCAAGCCCATTCACTTGGTGGAGGTCATGTTGGGATCAATAATGTCACACAAGTAGTTGTGATTAGACATTACTCTTTCCAATATAGACCTTAGAAGCAAAGGACCTTAGTTTACCAAGCCCATCTTGGCCTATTCTTAGGATGTAGTGTGAAACTCGTTCAAATGTAAGATTTGATATGATTGTTATGCGATACTACACTCATAAGAGTCTCTCTTGAGAATATTTTTGGAATACGAGTAGTCGTTTCTCCGACAATATCCGAAAGATGGGATTATGACTATGGGAACCTCTTGTAAAACATGTTTGGCAGGTTTAAACCCTAGTACACTCCCTTTGGGTGGTTCTTAACCGAGACTCCATGCTCGTGACTCGCAACAAACCCTTCATTCGTCGTTGATCCGTTCATGTGTCCTTAATATCAATGGAACTTGGGTGTTGATAAGGTGTAAACCATAATCCACCAAAATTGATGATTGATATTAAGGATAACATGATCCATCCCACGACCTTTGTTTGGTGTGCTTTGCTTGATCCTTGAGTGTGATTGTTGCATTCATGCATTCATGCACCCATTTGCATCCATATCATCAATAATGAAGAAATTTTTCAAGGAATTTAAGACGTCTATTTGCAAATTTTTAGACATGGAAAGACAAAGAAGGAATACAAAGAAGTACAGCTTCAGACAACTAGATTTGAAAGAGTTAAGGCATTTGACATCCTATGTGCTAGATCCCTTGGGTTTCAAGGCTCGTTTTGGGAAGCTTCTTCCTCTTCTGACTACTCAGGTGGATGAAGGTTTGATGAGTGTATTGGTGCAGTTTTATGATCCTTTGTACCATTTCTTCACATTTCCGGATTTTCAGCTTTTTCCCACGCTCGAGGAGTATGCCTATCTTGTGGGTATACCAATTCTAGACCAGTTGCCGTTCAGTGGCTTGGAGAGTATTCCTACTTCTCAAGAGATAGATGACATGTTGCATATAGATGAATCTCTGGTTGGTGCTAATATGACTACCAAAGGTGGAATTCAAGGTCTCCCTTCTGAGTTCCTCGTTGCTCAAGCTATTATGTATGAGAAGGCCATGAGCGAGGACGCCTTTGAGGCCATATTTGTACTTCTCATCTATGGGTTAATATTGTTCCCTAACATCGACAAATTTGTGGATATGAACGCTATTAGGATTTTCTCTACTCTTAATCCTGTTTTGACTCTGTTGGGTGACACTTATTTTTCTTTGCATATGAGGAATGCAAAGGGTGGTGGTGCCATTGTGTGTTGTTTGCCTCTATTGTATAAGTGGTTTATTTCTCACTTACCACAGACGATCGCCTTCAAGGAGAACAAGGGATGTCTACGGTGGTCCACGAGGCTTATGTCTCTCACTAATGATGATATCTCTTGGTACAACCGTGTGTATGATGGTGTGCAGATTATTGACTCTTGTGGTGAATTCTCCAATCTACCTCTTCTCAGTACATGTGGTGGGATTAACTACAACCCTGTTTTGGCACGACGTCGGCTTGGGTTCCCCCTAAAGGATAAACCTAATAACAATCTGTTAGAGGGTATATTCTTTCAGAAGGGTAAAGATCCCCAAGGCTTGAAAGCTAGGATGGTCCGCGCTTGGCGCAGGATTCATAGGAAAGGAAGGAATGAGTGGGGTCCTAAGAACTGTGTCGCTTTGGAACCTTACATTGCTTGGGTTAGGAAGAGAGCTTCTGAGTATCTTATGTCGTACGAGTATCTGAGACCTACACCTTTGGTCGTGACTGGGCCTTCAACCCTCCCTGATCAAAGAGTAGAGGAGTTGAGAGACGAATACTGTTAACGTGCCTGGATCCACGAACGAGAAGAGTTGCTTCAGAAGATCAAGGAAAAAGTTGCTTTGATTGAGTTCCTCGAGCATCAGGTTATTGATGATCCTAATGATGCATGGAATTCTCTACTTCCTCAGTCTTCCAAGTTCTGGAAGAGGAAGTACAATTGACTCGCCAAGGAGAAGGCAGATATTGAGGCAGCCTATGAAGAGGAGATGAAGAGGCTTCGTGCATCCTATCTTCCCGCATCCCGAGCTTTGGATGATTGTTTCTAGGGATCCATGGGATGATCATTTCCCTTCTCTCTTGTATTTTTATCTAGCTACCCATGTTGTACTTCTTTGATATAAAACTATTTTCTAGATATGAAAAGCGTTTAATATTTCCAAAATTTTCAAATAGAACCCTAAAGTTCCTTTGAAATAAAAAACAAATCATATGCACGAGCATTGCATGAATCATGTGCATAAGCAGGTTTTGTTCCCGACTTCTTGTCCTATGGTCTAACTTTGTGTTCCTCATTTATTTCAAAGATAAGCTAACTCACCGGTACTACACCAGAGCCAATTCTTCAAGACTGATGGATCATCTAGAACAAGAAAACCGCGAGCTGAAGGAAGAAGTAGCCAGGTTGATTGCCTTGATGGAGTCATTCTTGGCCGCTCAGAGCCAATCTTCTCCAACGCCATCAACTCCTCCCCAGAGGACGGTCATTTCTGAGATCGTGACTTCTATTGTGCCTGCTGCAACGGCTCATTTTGCGCCATCTATGCCAGCCGGGTTCCCTTGGGGAATGCCCCCCAACTTTGTGCCAGAGGGTTTCGCCCCTACTCTTGCTTCTTTGCCGGCATCTAGCCCGGTCCTTTCAGTGCCACCTTCCGTTGTGCACACGTTACCAAGGGTCGAAGATACCATCTACCACTCTGAGCCATCTGAGGGCCCAAACGTTTATGAAAAGATGGATGATATGAAGGACCAATTCCTTGAGCTTCGCAAGGAACTAAAAACTTTGAGGGGGAAAGACCTCTTTGGTAAAAGTGCTGCTGAGTTGTGCCTTGTGCCCAACGTGAAGATCCCTATTAAATTCAAAGTGCCTGACTTTGAGAAGTATAAGGGAAACACATGCCCTCTCAGCCATCTTGTGATGTATGCTCGCAAGATGTCAACACAAACCGATAACGACCAACTGCTCATCCATTATTTCCAGGACAGTTTGTCCGGTGCCGCTCTCCGGTGGTACATGGGTTTGGAGAGTTCGAACATCCGATCTTTCAACGACCTTGGTGAGGCCTTCGTCAAGCAATACAAATACAATGTGGATATGGCTCCTGATAGGGACCAACTGAGGGCGATGTCCCAGAAAGAGAAAGAGACCTTCAAAGAATACGCCCAGAGGTGGCGCGAAGTGGCAGCTCAGATTGTGCCTCCCCTTGAGGAAAAGGAGATGACCAAGATCTTCTTGAAGACCTTGAGCTCGTTTTACTACGAGAGGATGATAGCCAGTGCTCCCTCAGATTTCACCGAGATGGTGAACATGGGGATGAGACTGGAAGAAGGGGTCCGTGAAGGACGCTTAACTCGAGACGAAGGCTCTTCGGCAAAGAGATATGGAAGCTTTGAAAAGAAGAAGGAGGGAGAGGCACATGCCGTGTCTTCCCATGTCAAAAGAAGACCCTCTGTGAAGAGGAAGATTGCTCGCCCAGTCAACAATCAGCATCAGGTGGCTCATATAGCACCTATTTTCAGGGAAGCTCAACATTATCAACAACCGCAAACTCAGCAGTATCATCAACAACAACAGTGTCCACAACAGTAGTCCTACCAGCCTCGAAATAACAATAACAATGCCAACACCAACTACGAGAGAAGGAGGGTCACCTTTGATCCAATTCCGATGACATATGCCGAACTCTATCCATCTCTGATCGATAGAAAGTTGATCACTCCGCGAGACCCTCCCGCTGTACCTGCTAACCCCCCAGTGGTGGTACAAGCCTGAACTTCATTGCGTGTATCATTCCGGTGCTCCTGGACACGACATAGAGAACTGTTATCCCCTGAAGACCAAGGTGCAAGACCTTGTGAGAAGTGGGATTTTATTTTTCGAGGACGTTGGTCCGAACGTAAAGAAGAACCCATTGCCCGAGCATGGGAAGTCTGTCAATATGGTCCAGGGCTGCCCTGGCAAGTATAAGGTGAAATATGTCAGTCATATCCGACAATCGCTGGTTGAGATGCATAGATTGCTGTGTGACTATAGCCATTATGAGCATGACCATGATAGATGCAGAGTCTGTTCTGTCAACCAGAGAGGATATCGCCAGGTGCACAAAGATGTGCAAGAGATGTTGGACGAAGGAGTCATTGAGATCCTTCAAAATAGAAATGTTGACGAAGATGATCTCGAAGTCAATGTAATTTCTCTGGTATTCCAGATACCTGAGCCTGTTGTCATCAAGTATGATGGTAGCAAGCAGAAGGCTCCTCCTGCTCTCGTCATCAAACCAGTCGAACCTGTACCGTACTCCTCCGAGAAAGCGGTTCCCTATCGCTACAATGCTGTAGCAGTGGAAAATAGGAAAGAGGTGTCCTTGCCCTCCTCATCTGTTGTTAACATTGCCGACGTCAGCGGTTTGACCCGCAACGGTCGTGTATTTTCAGCACCGTCGAAGCCTCAAGCTGATGTTCGAGGAAGTGTTGATGCTGATTTTGTTGAGCGCCCGATTGGGGATGCTGTGAGCACTCCGAATCCGGCACTTGTTGTTAAGCCCTCCTCTACGTTAAGTACTCCTGCTTCTGCTGGCCTGAGTGGCAATACGAAAGAAGACTGTGATGAGATGCTGAGGCTCATCAAGAGAAGCGAGTACAACGTTGTAGACCAGCTTCTACAAACGCCATCTAAAATATCTGTGTTATCACTACTTTTAAATTCAGAACCACACCGAGAAGCTCTGCAAAAGGTGTTGGATGTGGCGTACGTAGATCACGATGTCACGATAGAACAATTTAATGGCATTGTTGCAAACATTACCGCTTGTAACAACTTGAGTTTTTGTGACTATGATCTCCCCGAGGAGGGAAGAGACTACAACATGGCTTTACACATATCTATGAGCTACAAAGACGACGCCATGTCCAATGTTCTGGTGGACACTGGGTCATCATTAAACGTATTGTCGAAGACCACTCTCGCGAGATTGTCATACCAAGGGCCTCCCATGAGGCAGAGTGGAGTAGTTGTGAAGGCTTTCGATGGGTCTCGGAAAACTGTGATTGGTGAGGTTGATCTCCCAGTCAAAACCGGACCAAGCGACTTCCAGATTACCTTCCAGGTTATGGATATCCACCCATTGTATAGCTATCTTTTAGGCAGGCCATGGATTCACGAGGCTGGCGCCGTGACATCCACCTTACACCAGAAACTGAAGTTTGTGAAGAATAAGAAGTTGGTGGTGGTAGGGGGAGAAAAGGCTCTCCTGGTTAGCCATTTGTCTTCCTTCTCTTATATAGATGCTGAGGATGAAGTTGGAACTCAATTCCAAGCTTTATCTATTGCTGAGCCTATTAAGAAGAGAACTCCTTCATTTGCTTCCTACAAAGATGCAAAGTTGGCCATTGAGCATGGCGCAACTGCTGGTTTGGGGCAAATGATTGAGTTAAAAGACAACAAGTCCCGGGCTGGCATAGGTTATTCTTCTGTGGTTTCCATTACGCAAGGGATATTCACAAGTGGAGGTTTCATCCACACCAGTCAAGACAAGGAGGCTGCTGCCATCTTGGAAGAGGACGAAGAGGATTCTGGCAACTTCGTCATCCCTGGGGGGATCTGCAATAATTGGGTCGCTGTGGATATTCCAACAGTTATCCATAAGTCAAAGTAATTTTCATTATGTTTAAAAACCCTCCTCCCATGCCAAAAGGAGGAGTGATGACATTGTTGGCGCATTAATGCAATGATATTTTCATTCAATAGATTCATGTTAAATGTTTGTTTTTCCAATTATTTTCACTTTTCGCTTTTGCATGAAATTGGTGATCACATAAAACCTCAAAAATAGAATAAAATCAATCTTTTCATCTGCATAATGATTTGCCTTGTTTGAATTCTAAAAGCTCTTTATATCCAAAAACATTATGCAGGTTGATCAAACCCATTGAACATAATGATCCAACACCATCTCCCAACTTTGAATTCCCTGTATTTGAGGCGGAAGAAGATGATGTTGAAGAGATTCCTGACGAGATTACCCGTCTACTTGAGCATGAAGAGAAGATCATTCAGACGCATCTTGAGAATCTGGAAACAGTCAACTTGGGGTCTGAGGATTGTGTGCGAGAAGTGAAGATTGGGGCACTCCTAGAAGAGTCTGTTAAAAAGGGGTTGATTGAGCTACTACGAGAATATGTCGACGTCTTTTCCTGCTCATATGAAGACATGCCTGGTCTAGATACTGATATTGTGCAACATTTCCTGGCTTTGAAGCCTGAGTGCGTGCCTGTGAAACAGAAGCGCAGAAGAACTCATCCTGATATGGCAGTAAAGATCAAAGAAGAAGTTCAAAAGAAAATTGATGCGGGGTTTCTGGTGACTTCTACATATCCTCAATGGGTGGCCAATATTGTGTCCGTGCCTAAGAAAGACGGAAAAGTTTGGATGTGCGTAGACTATAGAGACTTGAATAAAGCTAGTCCGAAAGATGATTTTCCTCTACCACATATTGATATGTTGGTAGATAATACAGCTAAATTCAATGTCTTCTCATTTATGGATGGATTTTCCTGATATAATCAGATTAAGATGGCACCCGAGGATATGGGGAAGACAACATTCATCACACCTTGGGGAACATTTTGTTATCGAGTGATGCCCTTCGGTTTGAAGAACGCTGGAGCCACGTATCAACGAGCTATGACTACCTTGTTTCATGATATGATGCACAAGGAAATCGAGGTATACGTTGACGATATGATCGCTAAGTCAAGAACGGAAGTTGAACATGTAGAGCATCTGTTGAAGCTTTTTCAGCGTTTGAGAAAGTATAAGCTTCGTTTGAATCCCAACAAGTGTACTTTTGGAGTCCGTTCCGGTAAGTTATTGGGCTTTATTGTCAGTGAAAGAGGTATTGAAGTTGATCCAGCAAAGGTCAAAGCAATACAAGAGATGCCTGCGCCTAAGACTGAGAAGCAAGTCCGAGGTTTTCTTGGCCGCTTGAATTACATTTCCAGATTCATATCCCACATGACTGCCACATGTGCATTGATATTCAAGCTCCTCCAGAAAGATCAGTCCCATGATTGGACCGAGGATTGCCAGAAAGCTTTTGACAGTATTAAAGAGTATCTGTCTGAGCCTCCGATCCTGTCTCCGCCCATGGAAGGAAGACCATTGATTATGTATCTGACTGTTCTTGAAGACTCAATGGGTTGTGTCCTTGGTCAGCAAGACGAATCAGGAAAGAAAGAATATGCTATGTGCTACTTGAGCAAGAAGTTCACTGATTGTGAGTCTCGATACTCAATGCTTGAGAAAACATGTTGTCCTCTGGCTTGGGCTGCTAAGCGCTTACGCCAGTATATGTTAAATCATACGACTTGGTTGATATCTAGAATGGATCCAATCAAGTATATCTTCGAGAAGCCTGCTTTAACAAGGAGGATTGCCCGTTGGCAGATGTTGTTATCTGAGTGTGATACTGAGTATCGAGCTCATGATTAAAACATTTAAACAAGATCAAAAGGTTGGAAGGGTGTCAACACACCACTGGAGCCCTAGCTCCAGTTTTCTTCTCCGGTGGACCTCATCGGACTGGTCCATCACCAACCTCCATAAAAATGGAAACTGAATACACTAATTTGAAGTAAAAATCCTCAGGAGTCCAAATCTGACCTCAATTTCTTCCAATTCCATGTATATTGAAAGATACATGGATTTGAAATTTGAGGAGTGTCATCTGAGTTGCTTCGATTTGACCTCAAAGAAATTCAATCTTGTTGCCTATATTGGTAGGAAATAAGTCAACCAAAAACCAGGTGAAATGATGGAGAATTGAGAGATAATCAAAGAGAGAAAGTTTCACAAAGTTTGCCTTCTGTTTGTAGTGATGAAGCTCGATCTGGATCTAAATTTTCTTGGGCTTGCTTCCACTAGCTTGCAGGAGATAAAAAGGATGCTCAAATGGCCTGGACCTTTGGAGTTTCAACTTCAAAATAGACGTGAAATCTAAACTCGATTTCTAATGAAATATTCAAGATTATCCTATCAATGGAAGGTATGATGGTTCTAGGAGAAAATCTTGGCCAAGGTGTCCTTGATTCTAAGCAGGATGAGTTCTATTTATTGACTTGGCATTTGAGTTCCACACACTTCCATAATTTGTTCAAAAATAGCAATTCTCATGTGCATGCTTGCACGGGCATGTGATAGGCCCATGAAATGATTGGAAATGGTCAAAATTTATGTTTAAACCAACATGAAACAACGGCATGAAGTCATGCATTACTGAAATAAAAGTTGATCATGGAACTTACAAAATGAAGTCGTGCATTACATATATGTGCAAGTCCTTCAAAAGTGCTCCAAATGCCATGATCTTTGACTTTTTTGAAAAGTAACATGAAGGGAAAAACTTTTCTATTGAACACTTTTACATTTAGAGCTTGGATCATGATGAATTTTAAAGTGGAAGTTGGAGAAATCAAACATAATTGAAACATTTCTAAGTATAAAGTTGAATCATCACTTTTTCCACCTTGAATAACTTTTGCTATGGGCTTCAAACGAAAATGGTTTCCTCACTAATGTGGTAGCTCTTTCATTCCTATTAAATTTGGTCACAAATTTTACACCATTTGATTCTTGAATGATGGATTTATGGATTTTAGAAGTTGAGGAAAATTGCTTGTTCAATGATGATGGACCAAAATGACCTATAATGTTTCCTTTTGGCACATGCCCTTGCAAGTCGATTTTGACATTTCTCAAAGAATAAAAGTTTAATAAGACATCTTGAAATTTATCATGAAACTTGTATGGCCTTCTATAAGACCCCAATTTTGACCCTAAGATCCCTCATGTTATCTCATCTAATGCATTGGCATTGGGATCACATCTTGACATCCTCCTTACCCGTCATTCATTGAGTTTCCATTGGGAGAGATCACCAAGAACATTTGATTGTATCATACTTTGTATTTTATCATATTTACTAACCAAAATACCAAAAATATGTCTTTGTATAAACTAACTCTTTTGTAGGTAGGGCATGTGCTCACCTTTGATCTATCAAGCTCACATCTAGGGTTAAGACCCACAATGCAAGGAATTCAATCAAGATTTGTTTTACTATGGCTCTAAGCATCATATATGAATCCCCATGTTCTTCACATGTTATTTTGATCAAGAAATCATCTAGAGTTTGGAGTTGGCTTGCCTTGGAAACCCTAATTCATCTAGGTATCTTGTGTAACTTCTTCAACAAGTTTCTTCACCAATTGATCAAATATTTCAAGGGATACTTCAAATTCCATCATATTATGCATATATGATCCTCCATGAGTCCCAAAACTCAAGAGAATGGCAAGCTAGCAAGTTGGTTCATGGTGGTTGACCAGAGGAATTCATCTTGAGGTCTAGAGCTAGTTTTTCTTGGAAAGTCATTTTTTATGGTGAAAGATTATAGGTCATTATTGCTATACCCTAATTTGGATCTAGTTGATTGCAATATCAACATAAGTATGGATGAGATTAGGTCCACCCCTTTTGCATATTCTTTAGAAGTGTGGTATATTTTAGGAGTATGGTTCATAATACCATATCTCTAACATGAATTAACACTAAAATTTCTATTTCCCATATCTCAAATAGTTGTGACTTCTACATAAGTCCAATTATAATTGGTTAACATAGCGCTAAATTGTTGACACAAAAGGCACAACATTCTAGTAAGTGAGATTGTAAGTCTCCCCTCTTTCATAGTATTGTGTGGAAACTTTGCCTTTTTTCTTTCCTTTGGAAGATGTCTTGGTTCAACGATCCATGTTTGTGAAGTGGGTTGAGTGTTCTCAAAAGAATGACTTAAACAAAGCAAAAGCAATACTAACTTCTAATCAACAAACTATTAATACTTAATTTTAAGTCTTTACTCATTTGCTATTATTCATACCATTCAACTTGTTTACTCTAATGCCATTTTCACTTTGCTCATTTGAGCCTTATTTTGTGATTATATTGTGATTGTATATACTTGTTTGTGTTTATGGTCTTTTGACCTTAATGTACATAATAATAACAAAAACCCTAAAAGATATTTATGTGGACTGTTGGATTTTCTCTGAGACATTGGACTTAGAATTAGGCAACACTCCCTATGCAAAAGGACTTGGCCAATGCCAACTTTCATGAAAAAAAGTTCTTGTGAATTGAAACTTCATCTTAAGCAAGTATTGAAGATCCATATGAGTTCATCTGCTGCATGATCTTGTTGAAGCTGTTATTTTCAACCTCTGCCTAGTGCCTATCCTTGAGTTCATCTGATACATGGGAGTTTGTGAAGAAGATCATGGAATTGCTTAGCTTGGATGTGGCTATATTTATTTGATGCCTTTCTCTTTATCTTGATATTTGTGTATTGGTATTGCTTGATTCTAAAGTCCAAGGGAAATTTGGCTTTCTATATGACATTCTTGTCTATTGGATTGCAGCCCATTGGTCAGATCTCTTCAACTCTTAACTTTTAATTTTTGCTTAGGATTAGTCTCTTCATCTCTTCCCCATTTCTTTAAATTAAAATATCTCCCTCCTTTTAAAACATTCTTTTCTTTTAATTTATAAACTTATACTTTATTTCCAATTACAAACTTTGGCCTTATGCCATTGCATTCTTAAAAATCTTTTCTTAATCAAACTTGTAAATGAACCTAACTATATCTGACTTAAAATTTCAAAAGACAAAAAGAACTAACACTCATTCAAACCTTTTTAGGCCTTTTGTGCCTTTGTTAAACCTAAACTTTTGTTAAAAGAAATGCATCCACTTTGAAATTGTTACCACGAACTATGAGGTTTTGATCCCTAACTTTATGTTGATACGTAGGCACAAGTCCGAAGGTCTTGTCAAACCCAAAAATATAATTACTGAATTATTTTCTCATCCCTCGGGTCTATTTATTGCAAAAGTCATTTTTTACAAAAATACACATGCAAACAAGAAAGGGCTCCCTAAGAGTACCTATGACACTTTGGGTGCTAAGACCTTCCCTCTGTGTAACCAACCCCCTTACTTGTAATCTTTGGCATTTTATAAGTTATTGTAAGACCCTAATTTTGACCCTAAGATCCCTCATGGCATCATATCATTGCACATTGCATTTGTCTCAAGGATCATAGCATCTTGGCTCCTTAACCCTAGGGTTGGGACTTATGTGAGTGGTTTGAGACCACCAAGCATGCTTGAATTGTATATTATTGCTTTTCTTATTTTGTTTACTAACCAAAAGCACAAAAATATGTCACTAACTTGTTTGGTTTTGAAGCTTAAGCAATCATGAGATCTAAGGCTCCTAGGAGGCCCCTATGCACAATGAAGTGACCAGATGAAGATGAAAGCAAGCATGACAATGGTTCACAAATCTCTCAATCATCATATATGTCTCCCAAGTATATCAATTTGTCAAGTTGATCAAGATGGACCAAAGGGTTTGAGGATTGTTTCCCAAGGAAACCCTAATTCAACTGTGCATTGATTGTGCCTTGCTCATGAAGCAACTCCAACCTATGATCAAATCCAATCAAGGTAAGTTCTTTCATTCACCATTTTATTCATATATGAGCATATTTGAGTATCCTCAAGCATTCATTCATCAAGATTTGAAGTTTGGACATGAGAAGTTGACCAGTCAAGTCATTTGACTAAATTGAAATCCACTGAGACCTAACTTTTGATGTCTTAGTCAAATGAAGATGAACCCAAGAGAAAACATGTTCTTAAGAACAATATGAACAACCTTCATGTTCATCAAAAATTAATTTGAAACTTGGAAGCTCATCATTCATTTCAAAATATTATAGGTCATTTTGACTGAAACGCTAATTTTGGGTCAACTTCCCAAGGCCCTAACTCACTTAGTTTTTATGCTTTTGAGGTGATACAAATTGAATTGGAAAGCTTAAGATGTCTAATTCAATTGTTATGTTGGACAAAATTTCATAATCCTAAAATAAAAACATGTGATAATACAAAACATTATAGGTCACTTTGGACCAAAGCCATTGAATCTTGAAAAAGTCCAACTTCAAGTGCCCATAACATTCTCATCAAAAATCCAAATGATGCAAACATTAAGTCCAAATTGATCACCTTGAAACTAACTAAAACTTTTATGTTGGAGGTTTTTCCATTTGAGGCTGTCATCATTGAAACAGAAGGGATTGAAGTTGGTCACTTCTGATAAAATTTTCAAATACATGTTTTGAACATCAAACTTCATGGCCAGTTTTCACAAATTTCCAAACTCCAAATGGATTTCTGTCCAACATAGATTTTGTTCCTTATGTCAAGACCTTTCGAACCATTACTCACATGCCTATGTTTGGAATATCTATGTATGACTTTCAAAGAGCAGACATTTGTGACCATTTATGGAATCCAAGTGAAACCTTCATGCACAAGCATTTCCCATTCAATATGCACGTCCAAACCTTCTCCAAATCAATTCAGCTTGCATTTCCATTTGGTTATGGGCCTCACATGCGCCTATACAGGCCCATGCATGGAGGATCCAATGATCATACACACGAATTCCTTTCACCTTGCCTTGCATTTTCAGTTATAGATAGCATGCTTATTTCATTCAATAATCAACCTGAAGGTGCCTAAAACTCTGCAAGAATTCATACTCAACCTCACACCAAAGGAATTTTGATTTTTCATTTGATTTTTCATTTGACTTTTCAAGTTTAAATTTCAACAAAATCAGTTGATCTTCAATACTAATTCCTAAGCCTTGCACTCATACCATACCTCAAGATCAAGCTGCAAGCAAGATTTTGGTTGGATCGTGCTCATCAAAGCTGCACTTCAAAGGTTTACATCTCAACTGATTTGATTCGAATCTCATCATATATTATGCTTTGCTTGTGTTTGTTTGGTTTTCTGAAGTCCTCGTGTGAGAGACAAGCCAATGGTGGCTTTAATTTCATGAATTCATGCACTTTAGATTGAATACCTGGATTTTCCATCTCAGATTTCTCCTTCCATAGAGATCTAGAGAACAATCCAAGGTCACGGGGGTGATGTACATCACCCTGCTTTAATTTGGTATAAGGCACGTTTGGTTTGGTTGAAGTTGCAAAACCTGCAATTGGTGGCCGATTTCTGTTTGATCACCGGAGAATACGATGGTTTCCACCACCGTCCCCACGTGGATGGCTTGTATCCCTTGGATCTCACTTCTCCGTTCTAATCGTGGCCACGCATTATGTTTACTTTTTTAAATCCAACGTGTGATGATGTTGACTAGTGAACACAATGCGCGCGCTCCCCTTGGTCTTAGGATCGTCCACGATTATTAATGAGTGAGCATCCAAGCGCTGTGGATTTTCCAGTTTTTATTAATTTCTATTTTATTTTCTTTAATTCCTTTTATTTTTAAAAATTCATAACTCATTTATTTGGAATCACAAAAATATGAGACCAATTGCAAAAATTTTCTTTTAAAATCTAGTTTCATAATCTGATTTTTAATTATTTTTGTGATTCCATTTAATATTTTTTGTGAATTATTTCATTTTTGTTAGTTTTAAATTCATTTTAATTACTTTTTATATCCAAAAATTCCAAAAATATTTTCTTAACACCCTTGGATCATGATAAGTCTATGAAAATATTCTCATCAATTTCTCAATTGATTTGAGATTTATTTGAGATTTTAATTCATTTGTGTTATATTTTAATTCTTTTAATTGATTTTAAAATAGTTTCTGTTTTCAAAAAATGTTGAGAAAATTTGTCAAACCTTGTTTGACCATGTTAGACTTATGATGATTCAATTGAACTTATCCAAGTTGATTTGAGTTGAATTTGAAGTTTGACCATGATTTGTTCATTTTATTTTATGTATTATTTTAATTCCAAAAAATACCAAAAATATGCTTGACCTTTCTTGACTTCTAATCTTCATTTTACATCTGCTTACCATTGATTGAGGTTGATTTCATTCATATTTGGTCATTGTGTTTTGATTATGTCATTTGAATTTTCATT
Source organism: Lathyrus oleraceus (assembly GCF_024323335.1). Classification (NCBI taxonomy): domain Eukaryota; kingdom Viridiplantae; phylum Streptophyta; class Magnoliopsida; order Fabales; family Fabaceae; genus Lathyrus; species Lathyrus oleraceus. The sequence goes on along the minus strand of NC_066584.1, from coordinate 491,153,325 downwards.
TTGTACATTTCATCTTCATCTCTCATCTTCTTCTTTTTCTTTTGACCAATGAGTTAATGATTTGTGGTTAGCCTTGACATATGAGAGGCTTAACCTTCTTTGATCCAAATCAAATTCAACTTGATCAAAGATCAAGTGAATTTCTTTGTGTCCAAGATAGGTTGCTTCTTGGTCAAGCGAAAAAACCTAAAATCCATACAAGGTCATTCTACTTTTCTTTTGGCATGGCTAGTTGTAAGAGCTTGGCTTACTAGTCATGATCTCTAACTTATGTTTATTTGCCTATAGTTTTATTGACCGGCCTCAGATAGGTGTGACTACTATATTAGTCCTCTTACGATTGCTTAACATAGCGCTAAAATTGCCTTATGGCACACTAACACTAACTTCTAATTACTAACTTTTAATTCAAGCATTTAATTCTTGCAATTTACTTTAATGCAATTTAATTTCTTGCTCATTTATTCATATTGCATTTTCCCTTTGCTCATTTGAGCCCATGTTTATGTTTATGCTATTTTTCCTTTTGCTCACTTGAGCATATTATTGTGTAAATATATTATTGCCTTGTGCTTGTTTTGTCTTTGTTTCTGTAAACCCAATGCAAAAAGGAGAAAGGACTTAGAATTAGGACCTCACCTATGCTTAATGAAGTTCAAGAGAAACTAGGCCTCATGCCTTTAGAATGCTAACTTTGTTGAAGAGCAACTAGGCTTTATGCCTTTAGAATGCTTAATCTTGAAGTTGTCTTGAAGGGATCCCTAATCCAAACTCTCTTTGTCCATTCCTCTTATTACATTGTGAACTTTTTGATTGTTCGTTCTTGTGTGATAGGGATTCCAAACTTAAGATAGTTAGAAGGACCATTGCCATAAGCATCCAAGTTAAGAGAGACAAGCCAAATAGAGATCCTAGGAGCTTGATTGATTATTTGTTTGATGGCTTGAGTTAATTGCTAAGTCCAAAGGAAAGGAGCATCTTGGATCATCTTTATGATCTCAAGAAAGGAAATCCAAGGGTTTTTATCTCTTCTCTCATCTTTGCATGTTTAGGACTAGCCTTTCTCTTCTTCTCTCCACTCTAACCCAAGCCAAACTCATTTTGTGCAAACATTAACATTGTTTTCAAAACTAGAAACCTAGGCCATATGCCTTTTATTTTTCAAACTCTTTTCATTAATACTTATTTTGAATTGAGTCTTAAGTCAACTTTGACTTCACTTTGTGAATACTTCTAATTTGTAAATACAACTCACTCAAAGTTGTTTTTGTTGTTTCAATGACCACCTTTTTTAAAAACCTTTCCATCTACATTAGCCATAGGTTTGAGTTATCATAGTGGTTGATGTAAACCTCACCTTATCCTTAGTGATTGGACTATAAGTCTTCAATACTTATTATAGGGTGGATCCCTCATTAGTATGTTGAAGCTCTCCTCACATAGTGGATTGTTGTTTTAGGTTGAGTTTTCTCCCTTTGATAACAAAAGACCTTAAGGCTTTTGACAAATCAATTCACCAACTTATTTTGAGATTTTTACCCCGAACTACGACGTTTTGATCCTACCCTTGTGATGGTACGTGTCGCATTACGCGAAAAACCGGCGGGAAAACAAAACAACAGAGCCGCCACCGTGCGTTATTTATCCCAAAAGAGGGAAAGGAAACACTCGAAGTAAACCTGGAAAAGACATGGTCTCGCGACCAAAGAGAATGGGATCGGGAGTCGGTTATGCGAAGGGAAGGTATTAGCACCCCTACGCATCCGTCGTACTCGACGGGATCCACGCACAAAAGGAAGGAAAATGGTTGCTAAACGCTGCTAAAATAAACACACACTGGCTGAAAGAGACACAAGAAAACAAAAGAAACTGACTCGACAGGATATCGCATCCTGGGCCTACTTAGTCTATCAAACATAGACATCAGAGTCGAAGTAGTTCGGACTGGGAGAAAACATGTTGGCTAGGATGTCGCATCCTATGCATACGTATCTTCTCGGACTAAGAAGAATCAGAGCATCCGTAGCTCAGCTCACGCACACCAAACACAACAGACATAGGCAAACATGGAATCCGAATGCCAATCGCTGGACTTACATCAGACTCCGAACCAAACACACGTACATTGGAAACCAGATGCCACTTGATGGACTTATACCGGACTCCAAGCACACAACAAGAGGATACAGAATGCCAATCGCTGGTCTTACATCCATCTCCTGACACACACAAAGACAAAACAAAAAGGGCGCCCGGAGAGATCAGCTCATCTCCTGCCTACGTACCTCATCTGGTATGAGGATCAGGGCGACGTAGTTCCCCTACGCAGGGACAAAGGACTAGCCTAACTAGATAACAAAGGGAGACACAACTAGGGAGACTAACTCGAGCCTAGATGTTATCATGCATATCATCCCTAAGTCAAGGTTGCTATCTAACTTGCACAGGAAACAAGCTAAACCTAAGCAGCACAAGTAATCAAAGCAAACAATCACAAATAGCACACACTATATACAAGCAAGGTGGGCTCACACAGGGATTAGGCTTTTGTCAAGGGGTCATGTCAACCTCGACAAACAAGCCACTGTATAAGGGTGATGTTAGCTCTTAACCCTAACATTGAGAGTTAGGGTGAAGCAGATGAAAGGTGAGTGAAGATGAGACTTCACAGCTCTTATCCCTGGCCTGGGAGAGCTTCATGACAGATGGAGTGTGGGTTCAGAAAGTGGGAACCCTTCTACACTTATGACACTGACTCAACTGTACAACTGTACAAGGATCTTAGGTTACTATCCACAATGCATCAACACAGGGGTGTGAGCAGAGGGATGACTCAACTGAATAGCAGGAGATGGATTGCACATCTCTTGTATCTGCCAATTGCCTTATCAAAGGACTTTGATATGTATAGGGACAAATATAAACAAGCACAAACATTGCCTCTTAAGGAGGACTTCAGACAGGTGCCTGGCCAAATAACAGGCCAGGTCTTCCAGACTACATGGAGAAGAGATCATTATACCTTAATGCTCAAGCTAGCAAGCAAAGCAAAAGCAAGTTCACAAGGGAACTATAGCAACTAAGGTACCTGAAAACAATCTAACATGATCAGTACTCAGCTCAAACAAAAGCCAAACAGACAATGGTCAACAGTTAATTGTACACAGTCAAACAACAATCAAGCAAAACAATGCACAAAGGTGCAAGCCACAAGGCCTAAGCTCAAGTCTCAAAGCCTACAAAACAAACTCAAGGTTAGTCATAAAGAAGCAATAAACCAACTCCAATTGAGTGCACATCATCAAGTATAAGCAATTGTGCTCTTTGACCTGAAACAAAGCTCAAACATTAAGCACTAACCACTAGGACATGGCCTAGGGTCAAAATGGGAGCAATAAACCAAAACAGAACATGAAAGTTATCCAAAATCAAGATCAATCAAATAAGAATCAAATCCAAGTTGCCTCACGTTCATATCATCAACCAATATTATTTCATGAGGCAAAGAGTGCAAAGCATGCAATTTGAAGCTCATAGAAGCAAACAGAATGATTCAATCCAAATCAACTCAAAAATATTTCAATAAATCCCCAAAAATTTCATGGCTAAACAGCATTCATTAAAGGATCATTCACACCAAATTTCGAGTCATTTGGACCAAGGGAAGCAAGTCAATTAAATTCATCAAGCCAAATCATACTCAAACAAGCTCATACAAGGCACCAAATCATGCATCAACTTCATGCAAGCATAAAACAGAATTGGCATAAGATAAATGAACCAAATTAAAGCCATGACACACTTCGAGATGTCTAGAACACACATGCAAAATTTCAAGTTCATCCAATAAACAACAAGAATTTCACAAATCAAATAAAATCATGACTCATAAAAAGTCCACAATTGGTCAAACAGGGGATAAAATCTCAATCAAATTGGAAATGCACTCAAAATATCCACAATATTTCATATTCAAACTGAACATCCAGAAGATGCAACATGCAAAAGTTCAGATCATTTTGAGTTCATATGGCATGGTAACAAAAATCCACAAGTTGGACAAGAAATAGTGTGACACAAATTGTCACACCTCCAATGAACATAGCATATCTCACAATCCAAAAATGAAAAAATCACGAACTCTATACCAAAATGCTCCTCAAGGTGTCTAGTTTACACATATAAAATTTCAGCTCCATCCAATTAAGCATCACTATTTCACAAACAAAATGGTAAGCAATGTGCAACAAATGACATGTATGAGCAAACCCTAGCCAAAACAGAAATCCACACATGCACAATTTTCATAAAAATCACCATAAAATAGTAGACATGGTAAGGATCATGGCACAAAAAATCTCACATCAATTGGATTATTATTTCATGAGTTATGAATTTTTAAGTGTGAAGAAAAATTAAAAAAAAGTGAAACAAGTATGTGAACATGTGAAGCACAATTGGAAATAATGCAAAAGGCAAATATGAAGAAACGCTGGGAGCCAGAATCGAACACGCGAGAATTTTAAAGTTGGCGCTCACTTAATGAAATGCACAGTTTCATTAAGTGAGGTGGCGTACAGCGATTGGTGCATGGCTACACAAACACGAAACACATGCAAATTCACAGCCAAGCGGATCAAAGTGTTTCTGGAAAATGAAAACCTAGAATCTTCAAGCATGTTCATCACGTTCATCAATCACCAAGAACAAAACATTCCAGAAACTCATGAAACTTATATCAATCGAATCAGCCTTCATCATACATCAATAATATGGCATTGATTTGTCCTAATTCTACGCATGGCAAAAGAATCGAGCACAATAAGTTTCAACATCCAATATTCAAATCCACATAACTTGCTCAAAACTTAATGAAATTTCACGATCTAAATTGCAGAATGCTCTACGTGCTAAGATCTAAAAGAACCACATGATAATTGCAAGAATTGAGAGTATCGAATTCTGACCTGAGCTGGAATGCAAAGTTGGATTCGTGATCTTCAATGCTTGTAAGGTGAAAACAGATGTTCCTTGATGCTCCAGCAGATGAATGAGTGCAAGAAAATAGCTCAGTAATACTCAATTCTTCTTGAAATTCCAACTGCCATGTGAGGTGCTTGATGCAACAGTGCTAGGTTTGGCTCGAAATTGAGGAATCCTTGCTTGCAGAAAGTCCAGTGATGCTTGTAGATGATAGATCAATGGAGAACAATGCAAGTTCTTTGGAAAATTTGCAAAAAAAATCAAGAGAAAAAGTTGAGAGAATTGGTGATTTTTTGATCTAGATCTGTTTGAATGAAGTGTTAATCAGAAATTCAGTTAGCATTAGCCTTATATATGGTGGATTAATCATCTTCCTAATCCCAATTAGCTAAAGGTAAGTGAATTAGTGAAATTGCAATGTTATGCAAAATGGCCAAAGTGACCTCATGTGCATGAGAACCTTGCTACAGTGCACGAAATTCTGCCCAAACACACTCCAAATAAGATTTATGACCCATTGCAAGTGGTGGGAAGTGTGGAAAATGCATAGTTTTGAAATGGACTTTTTTCCCTCCTTTTTTTCAAATTCAAATCACATGAAAAATGTCATTTTTGTGGGATGAGTTTTGATGAAATGCAATGGATGTTTATGATAGAGCATGTCAAATGGAGATTGTAGCAAAAAACCCCACTCAATTTGGCCAATTGGTGTGAAAGTTATCCCACTTTGAAGTTCAAAATTTCTTGACAATGATTTGATCATAACTTGCCAACCACAAATGAGAAATGGATGTTCTTGGATTTTTTGGAAAGGTGAGAGCAAGATCTTCAACTTTCATGTTGGACAAAATTCTATTTGAAGCTTGTATGATGATGTAAATTTGAGGAGAAGACCTTTCCATTTTTGGCAGTTTGAAATTACAGGTCACTTACTATTTTTGGAAACTTTTCATCTGACCTCAAATTCTTCAATCTTGATCTTTGAAATGTCAAATGAGACTTGTATGGACATGAATGAGGCCTTTCAAACCATCTCCCACCTTCAAATCCATGATTGAATGCACAATTGACTTTGGTTGACTTTCTAGGGTTTCAGATGAATTGCATCTTGACTGTTGAGCTTTGAGCATCCAATGCTTGGCCAAATCACTTCAAAATAGTCCCTAGGTCACATGAACATGTTGAACCAACCGTAGGGCTTTGCTTCCATAGGAAATGCACTTGCTTGCACAACTGGATCTCCTGACCAGTCTTGACTGATGGACTGATGGACTATGCAATGCTATGCAGTGGACAATGCTAATGCCAATGACCTAAAATGAAAATGAATGTACAAAATGGGAGGTGCAAATTTGAGGTGCTACAGCTGCCCCTATTCAATCAACTGGGAACCCGAATGGATGAGAGCAACGACTGTCAGACTTCCAGGGTAAACAGGGATTGAATACCAAGAACCGTAGAAATTTGCACACTGCGGGGATCCACCGACGGAAACGTCCACTGGGATCTGATATTTATTACTGAGTATTTTTATTTTTCTCAAGGATACAGTCACATCCAGACATCACAAGACGATGAATGGGAATAGAAATCACAACTAGATGCCAACGGACAACTAGGAAAAACTCGACGTTTATCGAAACCAACGGAGAGGTAACAGACATCAATAGATGACTGGAAGAGATACAACCACATGTCAGCGGACATAGTGGGAAAAACTCGACGTTTACCGAAACCAACGGAGAGGTAACTCTACTGGGGACGACCAGGAAAAACTCGACGTTTATCGAAACCAACGGAGAGGTAACAGACATCAACGGATGACTGGGAAGACTCGACCAGACGTCAACGGACGAACGGGAGAAGCTCGACGTTTATCGACACCAACAGAGAAGGAGAAAACTCGACCAGACGTCAACGGACGAACGGGAGAAGCTCGACGTTTATCGACACCAACGGAGAAGGAGACCAGACATCAACGGACGACGGATGAACTGGGAAGACTCGACCAGACGTCAACGGACGAACGGGAGAAGCTCGACGTTTATCGACACCAACGGAGAAGGAGAATTACTCGACCAGGCGTCAACGGACGAACGGGAGAAGCTCGACGTTTATCGACACCAACGGAGAAGGAGAATCACTGGGGAAAATACAACTAGATATCAACGGATAACTAGGAAAAACTCGACGTTTATCGAAACCAACGGAGAGGAGAAACCACTTCACTAAGGAAGGGGTATAACAACCGGAATCTGAATAAGACGCCCACCGACGACTCTACTGGGGATTCTGGCTGGGAAGTAACCAGACATTAACGAATGACTGGGGAATAGGATACACAATCAGACATCAACGGACGAATGAGAAAAACTCCACGTTTACCGAGACCAACGGAGAGGTAACTCTGCATGGGGAAATACATCACCAACAACCGTCAACAGACGATCGGGAAAAACTCGACATTTATCGAAACCAACGGAGAGGTAACTCTGGGGGGAATCGGCAGCCATTAACTAATGATCTGTGGGGAATAAGCAACCATACGTCATCGGACGCATAGGAAAAACTCAACATTTACCGAAACCAACAGAGAGGTAAATCTGAGGTGAAAGGAATACAACTGGTTATCAACGGATAACTAGGAAAAACTCGACGTTTATCGAAACCAACGGAGAGGTGACCCTAATGGGGAAGAAAATACAGCCAGTTGTCAACGGACAACTAAGAAAAACTCGACGTTTATCGACACCAACGGAGAGGAGGACTCTTCTGGGGAAGAATAAGGGTATTACGAACATCGAAAGATGATGTTGATCGACATCAAAAGAAGACCAGACATTAACAAATGACTGGGAAATACTCGATGTGTACACCGAAAGATGGTGTTTACCGACACCAAAGAAAGAACACACGCGGGTGCTGACATTCGCTGGGGAGAAACAGGCTTTCCTTTCGCCAACGGATGAGGTAATAAACCTCTCTGGGGTATCAATCCTGAATGTTGTCAGGAGCAACTGTAGCAAACGTGTCGTACAGATGTTGATCAAAAATCCGCCTCTGCCGGGGATACGGTCTGATTGGTTTCGAACACATGAATGCATATGTTTGAATTTTTCTATGGCGCAAAATGCAAAATGCGTTTTGAGGATGCAATGATCACTATATGCAAAATGCAAATGATGAAAACTCTGGCTGGGGAGCCAAACTGATTAGATACTCCAACTCTGTGGGGAGACTCTGCTTGATGAAAACTCTGCAGGGAGAGCACTGACTTCTCACTCGTGCTGGAGAAATAACATTGTTGCTGAGGAAAGGATAGACTCCGCCGGGAACATCCTTCACAGGACCCAATCCACTTGGGGACTCTGCTTGGGGAAGCAACCAATACCGCTCTGCTGAGAACTACCCAACGGCGACGGCGTTGAGGAACCAACAAAACGACTTCACTGGGGGAAGTAAACAAGGCAACTCTCTGGTGATGTAATGAAACTACTCGCTGGGGAGTAACAAGGCAACTTTGCTAGGGATAACCAGGCGACTTCACTGGGGAGAGCCAACCAATCCACAAATGATAAACTCTGCTTTGGGAAATAAATGTTACTCCGCTGGGGACGACCCATCTAATCCATAAGTAGGATAGACTCAGCTGGGAGATGCATATATCATTCCACTACGGGAAACTCATCCAATCCACAGGTAGGATAGCTGCTGGAGATAAATTTCTTTGAACCTGCTCCACTCGGGGACTAGCTGGGGAAAATTATCAACACAAATCTCTGCTCGGGAGATCTACTATGGAAAGCAACTCTGTTGTGAGTAACACACCAACCTGCTGAGGAAGAGCATACTCTGGTGGGGAAAGTAATATACCAGACTCCGTGCTGGGGAGAGGCATCAACAACCCTGATAGGGATGAGCGCTCACGACCACGCTGGGGATAACAATACTTCAAACCCGACTGCTGGGGAACCACGCTCCACTGACAACTCCGCTGGGGATACAACATCCTTCCAACTCAGTGGTGATCTCAACTGGGGAAGTACTCGCTGGGGAATGCACCCACTTCCAGGCCTGCTGGGGATAGGCAATCCTTAGATCTGCTGGCGAACAAAAGGCACTATCCAAAGGTGTATCTGCAGGGGAACATAGCTCTGAAAGCTCTCAATAATCGCTTAAGAAATATCTGCTGGGGAAACATCCTCACAGATGACGACCTGCAAAACAGCACAATAACATGCCCCAGGGGATATATGGACAAGATATGCTCAAGTGTCCTCAACATTCAAAATGATTTTCAAATTTTTTATCTTTCTGCAAGTTATTGTTTAGCCTTCATGTTTTTATATGCAATGTTTATCAAAAATCCGGACGTTTTTGCAAACAAAACAGTAAAATAAAAACAGGAGCTTTTTTATCTGAATAACGACTTTTATTGATTGAAAATGTGCCTGAAAAGGCGAATACATTGGGAAGCAATTCCTAGAAAGAGGTAATTGCGCACAAAAGGAAAAATCTATCCTAATGGCAATGTGAACACGGCATCCACTATTTCCCAATTCTGTTATAACTCACAGATCATTAGTTTTCCTCCCAACTTCCTTGCTTTCTGAGAATAATGATTGGACCGATCACATCTTTCGAGATGGCAGACGACAAAGCACGATGAAGTACAGATAACTCAGACTGTAGTCTTCGCTTTAATCCCTCTTTTGGCTGGATCGCCCTTTCGGGTTTTCAATCCACCAGGATACCCATTTTTGCCTAAGCCGCCCTTGCGGGTTTTCGACTTACCGGGTGTACAAATTCTTTTCATTTTTTATCCCTAATTTTTGCCCGAACCTTTTCTTTCTGTTTTTTGGTTCGCCGGGATGCCCTTTTTTGCCTGCACTCTTTTATTCTTTTTGTCCAGCGGGTCAATTTATGCGAAGTATTTTTTGACTACATCTGAGTTAACAGGGGACGGAAAATCTTCACCATCCATAGTTGTAAGCATCAAGGCTCCACTGGAGAAAACCTTCTTCACAACATATGGACCTTCATAATTAGGAGTCCACTTGCCCCTGTTATCTGTACCGGGAGGAAGGATCCTCTTCAAAACTAGATCACCGATCTGATAGCTTCGAGGACGCACTTTCTGATCAAAGGCTCTCTTCATCCTTCTCTGATACAACTGCCCATGGCACACAGCTGCTAGCCGCCTCTCTTCGATAAGGCTTAACTCATTAAACCTTGTTCGAATCCGCTCGGCTTCGTCCAGCTTGACATCTAACAAAACCCTCAGAGAAGGAATCTCCACTTCAACAGGTAGGACTATTTCCATACCATACACAAGGGAGTACGGGGTTGCCCCGGTCGACGTACGTACTGAGGTACGGTACCCATGCAAAGCGAAAGGCAGCATCTCATGCCAATCCTTGTACGTTACGACCATCTTCTGCACAATCTTCTTGATATTCTTGTTTGCCTCCTCTACTGCACCATTCATCTTTGGTTTGTAAGGAGAAGAATTGTGATGTTCAATCTTGAAGTCTTTACAAAGCTCTTTCATCATCTTGTTATTGAGATTCGAACCATTGTCAGTGATGATTCTCTCAGAAACTCCATAACGACAGATGATTTCTTTCTTGATGAACCGGGCAACCACTAGTTTGGTAACGTTAGCATAGGAAGCTGCTTCCACCCACTTGGTGAAGTAGTCAATCGCAACCAAGATGAAGCGATGTCCATTCGAAGCAGTAGGCTCAATCTTCCCAATCATATCAATGCCCCACATCGCGAACGGCCAAGGTGAATTCATGACATTCAGAGGGCTTGGTGGTACATGCACCTTATCAGCATATATTTGACATTTATGGCACTTCCGAGCGTACTTGAAACAATTGGATTCCATAGTCATCCAATAATAACCGGCTCTCAACAATTTCTTCGACATTGCATGACCACCAGCATGAGTACCAAACGAACCTTCATGCACTTCTTGCATCAACATGTCTGCTTCGTGTCTATCCACGCATCTGAGCAAGACCATGTCAAAATTCCTCTTATACAACACGTCATCCTGATTCAAATAAAAGCTTCCAGCTAGCCTTCTCAGGGTTTTCTTGTCATTCTTTGACGCACCTTCAGGATACTCCTGACTCTTGAGGAAGTTCTTGATATCATAGTACCACGGTTTCTCATCAATCACAACAGACTCGGCTGCAAACACATACGCAGGCCTCTCGAGTCGATTTACCGCAACATGTGGCACATGATTCCACCAATGAACTTTGATCATAGAAGATAAAGTAGCCAAGGCATCAGCCATCTGATTCTCATCCCGGGGGACATGATACAACCTCACCTTCTTGAAGAACATCAGTATTCTTCTGGTGTAATCTCTATACGGAATCAAATGCGGCTGGTTTGTATTCCAATCTCCATTGACCTGATTGATCACTAGAGCGGAATCTCCATAGATGTCAAGCGTTTTGATTCTCAAGTCGATGGCTTCTTCTATCCCCATGATACAAGCCTCATACTCAGCTTCGTTGTTGGTGACGTCAAAAGTCAATCTAGCAGAAAAGGGTATATGAGCACCTTTCGGATTGATCAGCACTGCACCAACACCGTTACCATTCATATTCACGGCCCCATCAAACATCATTGTCCACTTGTCATCAGGATCCGGTCCTTCCTCGACAAGAGGCTCTTCACAATCTTTCATCTTAAGATACATGATGTCTTCATCAGGGAATTCAAACATCATAGGCTGATAGTCGTCGATCGGTTGCTCAGCGAGATAGTCTGACAAAATACTACCTTTGATGGCCTTCTGCGACGTGTATTGAATATCATACTCTGTTAAAATTATCTGCCAACGGGAAACACGTCCGGTGAGAGTCGGCTTCTCAAAGATGTACTTCACTGGATCCATCTTAGAAATCAACAAGGTAGTATGGTTCAACATATACTGCCTCAGTCGGCGAGCAGCCCAAGCCAAATCACAACAAGTTTTCTCAAGCTGTGAATATTTGATTTCACAGTCGGTAAACTTTTTGCTAAGGTAGTATATGGCATGCTCTTTTCGACCAGACTCGTCATGCTGTCCCAATACACACCCCATCGAGTTCTCGGTAACTGATAGGTACATTATCAGCGGTCTCCCAGGAACTGGAGGGATCAGGATTGGAGGGATCAGGATTGGAGGTTTATGTAAATACTCTTTTATCTTGTCAAAAGCTTTCTGACAGTCATCATTCCACCTGATTGCTTGATTCTTTCTTAGCAACTTGAATATCGGTTCACACGTGGCAGTTAGGTGAGATACAAACCTTGCAATGTAGTTCAATCTCCCTAAAAACCCACGAACCTGCTTTTCCGTTTTCGGTTCAGGCATTTCTTGAATAGCTTTGACTTTTACTGGATCAACCTCAATCCCTTTCTCACTGACAATGAAGACTAACAGCTTCCCTGATCTCACCCCAAACGTACACTTGTTGGGATTCAACCTCAGTTTGAACTTTACCAATTTGTCAAACAACTTCTGCAAATTAACCAGGTGCTCCTCTTCTGTCTGCGACTTCGCAATCATATCATCCACGTACACTTCAATCTCTTTGTGCATCATGTCATAAAGAGAGTCGTCATAGCCCTCTGATAGGTAGCACCGGCATTCTTCAGCCCAAATGGCATCACCTTATAGCAGAACGTGCCCCAAGGTGTAATGAATGTCGTCTTTTCCATGTCTTCTAGTGCCATCTTAATCTGATTATAACTAGAAAAACCATCCATGAAAGAGAATACCGAGGATTGAGCCGTATTATCCACCAATACATCAATGTGAGGTAATGGGAAATCATCTTTCGGACTCGCTCTGTTCAAATCCCGGTAATCGACACACATTCTGACTTTGCCATCCTTCTTCGGCACAGGAACGATGTTGGCTACCCACGGTGGATAAGTTGTCACTGACAAGAAACCCGCATCGAACTGCTTCTGAACCTCTTCCTTGATTTTCACTGCCATATCAGGACTCGTTCTACGAAGCTTCTGCTTGACCGAAGCGCAATCATCTCTGAGAGGTAGTCTATGCACCACAATGTCTGTATCCAAACCAGGCATATCCTGATAAGACCAGGCGAATATCTCAACATACTCTCTCAGCATCTCAATCAACCTGCTCTTGACCTCTGTCTTCAAAGCAGCCCCGATCTTGATATCCCTTCTGGCGTCCTCAGTACCAAGATTCACAATCTCCAACTCTTCCTGATGAGGTTGGATGACCCTTTCCTCTTGCTTCAACAATCTAACCAATTCTTTAGGGAGTTCACTGTCCTCCTCACTCTCCTCTTCAACTTGGTAGATGGGATTGTCGAAATCATACTGAGCCATAACAGAACTGTTCATAGTAGATGCCGTGATATCACTTCTGCATGTTTAATGCTTTGTTTTAGAAAAAGAGTTCAATAAAGTCACAAAAACAAAAACATTGCCATTTTTATTTTATTTTTTTGAAAAGTGAAAAACAAAAATAGAAAGACAGGGATCACAAAATTGTTTGCAAAACGTCCTTTATTCATGATAAAAATTGTAAAATATGATGTGGCCCTACAATGAACCACTACGTCTTGGGCAGAACGTAGGGTTTTGTGCAGAATGAAAAAAACAAAAGAAAATTACTCTGTTTGAAGAGTAACTTGGACTACATCCTCTGCTGTCCAATTGTTGATAACTTCCCCTGGCGCACTCGGGCGAACCCAGCAGTCGAGATCACAATCACTGTCACCGTCTTCAACATCAGCTGCAAAGACGTCACCGTGATTCATCAGCCCAGCACTGGTAAAGGTACTCGGACCTGCTTGACCGCCCTGCTCTGCTTGCAAAGGTTGATAGCCAATACCGAATTTGTCCTCTTTAACCGGCAAATCCACCATTTTTCCCCAGCCTTCATCCTTGCCAGAGTCAACAACCTCTTTGGCCTGCTTGTACGAAGCGATCGAAGCACCCGGCTTCCTCTGATCAGCAAACGCCACACCCTCGAGAGCAACAGTCTCAAACGCCTGGCACAAAGTTTCATGGATCTCGCCATCCACCTCGACATACTTGAACGAGGATAGGTGACTCACCAGAATATCTTCTTCTCCGCACACGGTCACAATCTGACCGTTCCAGACATACTTGAGCTTCTGATGGAGAGTCGACGAGACTGCCCCTGCTGCATGAATCCATGGACGCCCTAACAAACAACTGTATGCGGGCTGAATGTCCATAACATAGAAGATGATGTCAAACACCTCAGGACCTATCTTCACAGGCAAGGTAACTTCACCAAACATAGACCGTTTGGATCCGTCAAATGCACGAACAATCAGGTCACTAGGAGTAAGCACAACCCCTTCAACAGATATCTTCTTCAGGATTTGCTTCGGCAGCACATTCAATGACGAGTCGGTGTCTACCAATACGTGAGATAACACAACACCCTTGCACTCCATAGTGATATGCAATGCTTTGTTATGATTACGACCCTCAGTCGTCAGATCAAGGTCTGTGAACCCCAAACCATGCCTGGTACTCACGTTGGCGATCACGCCCTCCAGTTGGTTGACGGAAATCTCTTGAGGTACATACGCCATATTCAACATCTTCAACAAGGCGTTACGATGTGCCTTAGAGCACAGCAGCAAAGAGAGGATTGAAATCTTGGACGTGGTTTGGTTAAGCTGATCTACGATCTTGTAGTCACTCTTCTTAATGATTCTCATAAATTCCTCCACGTCCTTTTCGAACAAACCCTCAGGCATATCCTTCTGAGCCGGTTCCTCGTCAACCACAGCCGATTTGCCCTTCGACTTAGCAGAAGCCTCAGCATTGGCATCCCTCAACGGTTGAGGGGCAAACAATCGTCCACTACGAGTAAAACCCCCTGGACCACCAACATTGTCCACGACGGGACCCACAACCACAGGAGTTCTACTAACTGGTACACCGATTGTTACAGGCGCTTAATTAGATGGCCTGACCCGATTCTCAGCCCTTCTGTTGCTTCGGTAGGCATTGTCGTATCTCCAAGGCACAACCTTACTATTCTCAACAACAGGTCTTCTACCTGATATAGCAATAGTAGTTGGAGTGTTGACAGTTATTGGTGCAGAAATAGTAACAGACGTACCACTAGTTGTAGGCGCACTAACAACAGCCCTCGGCCCACGTCCTTCAGACGGTTTGAAAAATATAGTGACAGTTGACACTGCCCCACGATCTCTATTATCAGCCCGGACAAACTGAACACAGCCCTCATCCATCAGACCCTGGATACTGGCCCTCAACCGTTCACAACCGTTATCAGCTTCAACACAGCCCATACAATCTTCATCACAGCCCGGGTAGACACCCCCACTCAGCAAACGGCCCTTGACAACAAGCAGAGAAGTCTGAATCTCATTAACACCGACCATCAGATCCTCGACTTCTTCCCCTTCGACACAGTTCACCCGGTGAGCACCATGCGCAGGCATAGGGTTATTCACAACATTCGGTACAGGAGCAAAATTGATAGTCTTAGCATCAATCAAGTCCTGGACTTTATGATGAAAAGCCCTGTAGTTCTCTATATGGTGTCCCGACGCACCAGAGTGAAAGTCACAACGCACATTGGCATCATACCCAGGTGGTATTTTTGTCAATGGCGCCATGGTCCTCAATTCGACGAACCCTAGTCTGAGCAACTCAGGAAGTAGCTCAGCATAGGTCATTGGCAAGGGATCAAAACGTCTGTCGGGCATCCGTTGCCTCGGCTGATACGGACGATGTTGTTGTTGTTGTTGTTGTACTCTCGATTGTTGCGGAGGTTGACGTTGTTGAGGTGCAGGAATGGTCACTGCAGCGACCTGACGGTACTGATTTCTGTTCTGAACCCGGCGGTGTTGAACAGCATTAGTCTCACCCTCTCTTCGGCGAGGTGCCCCAGAGAAAGGTTTCTTGGAAGACGAGGAACTAGCATCATTGATCTTACCAGCCTTGATCAAACTCTCAGTCCTCTCCCCACAAATGACAACATCAGAAAAACTACCGAATGGGCAGCTTCCCATCCGGTACATGAACACACCTTGAAGAGTGCCGATAAACATGTCAGTCAACTCCCTCTCCAGCATAGGGGGTTGAACTCTAGCAGCCAGTTCACGCCACCGCTGGGCGTACTCGTTGAAGCTTTCACCTGATTTTTGACAAAGACTCTACAGCTGAGTCCGGCTAGGCGCCATATCCATGTTATGTTTATATTGCCTCAAGAAGGCCTCACCCAGATCCCTCCAACATCGTATCGAATCTCTCTTCAATTCCATGTACCAGTCCAATGAAGCCCCAGATAGACTGTCTTGGAAAAAGTACATCCACATCTTTTCATCGTCTGTATACGCAGAGATTTTCCGATAATAAGCCTGCACGTGGGTGCGAGGGCAAGAAGTGCCGTTGTACTTGTCGAAGGAAGGTGCTTTGAACTTATATGGGATTCTCAAACCTTCAACCAACCCCATGTTGGTCACGTCGAACCCAAGGGAGTTTTGACATTCCATCGCACGAATCTTCTCAGCCAGGGCATCAACCTTCCGATCCCTATCCTCAACTCTGACCAACTCATCATCTTCACTCAGCAATGTGAACATGTCCTCTTGTCTGTCGACAATAGGAGTTGGACGACGAACCGGAGCCCAGGTAGCTCTAACATTGACAGTCTCAGCAGCAAGAGGCTGTCCATTAATTCTTATTCCTCTCAACTCATCCCCGACGGCATAGTCGTTAGTGGGATCAGCAACATTGATATTCTCATGAGCAGGTGCAACAACAGGCGAAGCACGGTTGGACGTCTGAATCACGGTCTCCTGTCTCTGAACCAGGGCTCTAAGCTCCTCCTGACCTTGCGCAACCCCTTGCATCATCGTCATAAACTGGGCCATGTTCGCCCTCATCTCAGCCAACTCAGTCTGAACCTGATCCATACTTCTCTGTTGATTGAGTCTGGTTGAATACCGGTGTGGTCTCTGATCAGCTATCCTGCCTGACACAGGAACCAGAGTGAGAAGTCGGGAACGAGAACACCTGTTATGCAAGATGATATGAGTATGATGCTAATGCATATGATGCACATGATATGTTCATTTCTCAGGCATTCAAAGAGCCTGATTCATCTTCAAAAGATGGCAACCTGCAGCAAAATCAGCACAGGAAGCATAGAAATAACAAGAACAATGAATACAGAGTAAAGCCAACAACCTCATCTATAAATGAGCAACAGGATCAAACAACAATGTCAACAAAGATCCAGATACATCAAAGTACAACAAAGAATCCTACCCAACAGGCCTGGGGTGATTCTCAACATATACATCAGGAATACAAGCTAAGACAAACGACTTCCAGGAATGAGCGTCTTCAAGTAGTGACACTGGTCTATCAACAGGTCACACTCTGAACATTCTGGCAAGGGAGTGATCTTCACCTTCAACTGTCTTCTAAGCTCGACAACTTCTGCTCCAAGTTGGTCTTCTGATGCAAGTCTCTGGTCGACTTCTTTCTTCAACTGGATATCTTTGTCTCTAAGTTGCTTCTCCAAGTCTCTGATCTTCTTCAGATAACTAGCCTCAGCTCTCTGCAATCTCAAACACTCTCGGTGCTCTGCATTCAGCAAGTTCTCCATCTTTGCATAAGATCTCTTCTTGCTCCTTACCCCACCCACATCTGCACTCTGGACATCTCTGAGTTGATGGGTTAGGTTCAACCTATAAGCTTTAGCCTGGTACAACTCCATCTGGGCATCTTGCTCTTTCTCCTTCAATCGGCGATTCTCCATCAGGGCTTGCTTGTACTGCTCAGCAGGTACACTCTCAGCAAGGATCAAAGGCGGTTGCACTTGCAACGGATTCATCCTATCGTAGGGCAACAACAATGTTTCCACTCTCTTCTTGACCCAATCAGTGTAATCAGGCATGGCAATGGCAAACTTCTTCCCTAAGACAGATCCATTCTAGACACCAATAGACTTCCAAGCTCTGCCTATCTGCTCCAATCTAGCAGGGTCGCTTCGCTTCGCTCCAATAGGGTTTAGGGTTTTGTTCGTACTTTAACCTTTTCCCTTGGAAACAATAAAAGCGCGGTGGTGACTCTGATTTAATTGTCGTCTAGCTTATCCATAGCTTGATGGTCATGAATTTACTGCTACAGGAAATTAAGTGGCGACTCTGCGGGGGAGTAGTCTCTAGTGGGTTTAGCCTACTTTTTTGTGTGTATATAATTGTATAGTTGATGTATATATATTTGTTTGTGTGATACAATCTGTTTATTATGCTTGGTGATCTCTAAGTGGTGAGATAACTTCTAACTCGAACTTGAGTGAAATTAAGATAGGAAGATGGTATAGTCATGTTCTACTTGTGTGGAGTAGTACTTAACAAGTTGGCTTGAAACCCATATACTCAGTGGAGACCCCTTTGCAGTTATGAATGTCACACAAGTTATTAGTGGTTAGGCATTACTCTCTTTGATTTAGGGTTTGATAAGCTGAGGACCGTATTTAGGACTTGGTGCAATGACTGTTCAAGTGTAGACTTGATAATAGTTGTTACATGATACTACACACAGACGATTTCTCTTGAGAATATTATGGGTTGATGAGTCATTCATCCTAACATGTAATATTCGATAGATGGTGTAGCGGGTTTTCGTTACCTTTAGGTTTATGGACTAAACCAGAAGTAAACATACAATTCGAGTCGCCACCGCACTTTTATTTGTCCAAAGGAAAGGCTCAAAAGCGAACAAAAGCCAAGGTAAGAAGTTTTTCAAATCAAAAACTAATAAAAATGTCAGAGATCTAGGTAAGGGGGTTGGTTATGAAATGGGTAGGTTTTATACACCCAAAATAACCTTAGTACTCAAAGGGAACCCTTTTTGCAAATATGTGTTGTAGGTTGGTATTTGTGAAAAATATGTGCAAAAGATTGAAGGGATGAGAGGAAAATATATTATATTTACAATTTGTTGTTTGAATGGGTGAACCCATTGCCTACGTACCATCACAAAGGAGGATCAAAACCTCGTAGTTCGGGGTAAAAATCACAAAAATGATTGGTGAATTGATTTAATCAAAATCCTTAAGGTCTTTTGTTATCAAAGGGAGAAAACTCAACCTAAACTAATCAATCCACCGTGTGAGGGAGGCTTCAACATACTAGTGAGGGGTTAACCCTATAATAAGTATGGAAGACTTACAATCCAATCACTAAGGATGAGATGAGGTTTACATCAACCACTATGATAAGTCAAACCTATGACTAATGTTTATGAAAAGGTTTTAACAAAGGTGGTCATTGGAACCACAAAATAACTTGAAGCGAGTTATATTTACAAGTTAGGTTTATTTGCAAAATGAAGTCAAAGTTGGATTAAGATTTATTCACCATGAGTATTGATTGAAAAGAGTTTTGAAAAAATCAAAGGCATAAGGCCTATATTTCCAATTTGAGACAATGTCAAAGTTTGAAATAAAAGATTTTGGCTTGGTTAGAGTGGGGAGAAGAAGAGAAGGGCTAGTCCTAAAGCAATTCAAAGATAATAGGGAAAAGATAAACCCTTCCCTCTGTGTAACCAGCCCCCTTACTCGTAATCTTTGGCATTTTATAAGTTATTGTAAGACCCTAATTTTGACCCTAAGATCCCTCATGGCATCATATCATTGCACATTGCATTTGTCTCAAGGATCATAGCATCTTGGCTCCTTAATCCTAGGGGTTGGGACTTGTGTGAGTGGTTTGAGACAACCAAGCATGCTTGAATTGTATATTATTGCTTTTCTTATTTTGTTTACTAACCAAAAGCACAAAAATATCTCACTAACTTGTTTGGTTTTGAAGCTTAAGCAATCATGAGATCCAAGGCTCCTAGGAGGCCCCTATGCACAACGAAGTGGCCAGATGAAGATGAAAGCAAGCATGACAATGGTTCACAAAGCTCTCAATCATCATATATGTCTCCCAATTATATCAATTTGTCAAGTTGATCAAGATGGACCAAAGGGCTTGAGGATTGTTTCCCAAGGAAACCCTAATTCAACTATGCATTGACTGTGCCTTGCTCATGAAGTAAATCCAACCTATGATCAAATCCAATCAAGGTAACTTCTTTCATTCACCATTTTATTCATATATGAGCATATTTGAGTATCCTCAAGCATTCATTCATCAAGATTTGATGTTTGGACTTGAGAAGTTGACCAATCAAGTCATTTGACTAAATTGAAATCCACTGAGACCTAACTTTTGATGTCTTAGTCAAATGAAGATGAACCCAAGAGAAAATGTGTTCTTAAGAACAATATTAACATCCTTCATGTTCATCAAAAATTCATTTGAAACTTGGAAGCTCATCATTCATTTCAAAATATTATAGGTCATTTTGACTGAAACCCTAATTTTGGGTCAACTTCCCAAGGCCCTAACTCACTTAGTTTTTATGATTTTGAGGTGATACAAGTTGCATTGGAAAGCTTAAGATGTCTACTTCAATTGTTATGTTGGACAAAATTTCATAATCCTAAAATAAAAACATGTTATAATACAAAACATTATAGGTCACTTTGGACCAAAGCCATTGAATCTTGAAAAAGTCCAACTTCAAGTGCCCATAACATTCTCATCAAAAATCCAAATGATGCAAAAATTAAGTCCAAATTGATCATTCTGAAACTAACTAAAACTTTTATGTTGGAGGTTTTTCCATTTGAGGTTGTCATCATTGAAACAGAAGGGATTGAAGTTGGTCACTTCTGATAAAATTTTCAAATACATGTTTTGAACATCAAACTTCATGGCCAGTTTTCACAATTTTCCAAACTCCAAATGGATTTCTGTCCAACATAGATTTTGTTCCTTATGTCAAGACCTTTCGAACCATTACTCACATGCCTATGTTTGGAATATCTATGTATGACTTTCAAAGAGCAGACATTTGTGACCATTTATGGAATCCAAGTGAAACCTTCATGCACAAGCATTTCCCATTCAATATGCACGTCCAAACCTTCTCCAAATCAATTCAGCTTGCATTTCCATTTGGTTTTGGGCCTCACATGCGCCTATACAGGCCCATGCATGGAGGACCCAATGATCATACACACGAATTCCATTCACCTTGCCTTGCAATTTCAGTTATAGATAGCATGCTTATTTCATTCAATAATCAACCATAAGGTGCCTAAAACTCTGCTGGAATTCATACTCAACCTCACACCAAAGGAATTTTGAGTTTTCATTTGACTTTTCAAGTTTGAATTTCAACAAAATCAGTTGATCTTCAATACTAATTCCTAAGCCTTGCACTCATACCATACCTCAAGATCAAGCTGCAAGCAAGATTTTGGTTGGATCATGAATTCATGCACTTCAGATTAAATACCTGGATTTTCCATCTCAGATTTCTCCTTCCATAGAGATCTAGAGAACAATCCAAGGTCACGGGGGTGATGTACATCACCCAACTTTAATTTGGTATAAGGCACGTTTGGTTTGGTTGAAGTTGCAAAACTTGCAATTGGTGGCCGATTTCTGTTTGATCACCGGAGAAGACGATGGTTTCCACCACCGTCCCCACGTGAATGGCTTGTATCCCTTGGATCTTACTTCTCCGTTCTAATCGTGGCCACGCATTATGTTTACTTTTTTAAATCCAACGTGTGATGATGTTGACTAGTGAACACAATGCGCGCGCTCCCCTTGGCCTTAGGATCGTCCACGACTATTAGTGAGTGAGCATCCAAGCGCTGTGGATTTTCCAGTTTTTATTAATTTCTTATTTATTTTCTTTAATTCCTTTTATTTTCAAAAATTCATAACTCATTTATTTGGAATCACAAAAATATGAGACCAATTGCAAAAATTTTCTTTTAAAATCTAGTTTCATAATCTGATTTTTATTTATTTTTGTGATTCCATTTAATATTTTTTGTGAATTATTTCATTTTTGTTAGTTTTAAATTCATTTTAATTACTTTTTATATCCAAAAATTCCAAAAATATTTTCTTAACACCCTTGGATCATGATAAGTCTATGAAAATATTCTCATCAATTTCTCAATTGATTTGAGATTTTAATTCATTTGTGTTATATTTTAATTCTTTTAATTGATTTTAAAATAGTTTTTGTTTTCAAAAAATGTTGAGAAAATTTGTCAAACCTAGTTTGACCATGTTAGACTTATGATGATTCAATTGAACTTATCCAAGTTGATTTGAGTTGAATTTGAAGTTTGACCATGATTTGTTCATTTTTTTTTATGTATTATTTTAATTCCAAAAAATACCAAAAATATGCTTGACCTTTCTTGACTTCTAATCTTCATTTTACTTCTGCTTACCATTGATTGAGGTTGATTTCATTCACATTTGGTCATTGTGTTTTGATTATGTCATTTGAATTTTCATTTTGTACATTTCATCTTCATCTCTCATCTTCTTCTTTTTCTTTTGACCAATAAGTTAATGATTTGTGGTTAGCCTTGACATATGAGGGGCTTAACCTTCTTTGATCTAAATCAAATTCAACTTGACCAAAGATCAAGTGAATTTCTTTGTGTCCAAGATAGGTTGCTTCTTGGTCAAGCAAAAAAACCTAAAATCCATACAAGGTCATTCTTCTTTTCTTTTGGCATGGCTAGTTGTAGGAGCTTGGCTTACTAGTCATGATCTCTAACTTATGTTTATTTGCCTATAGTTTTATTGACCGGCCTCAGATAGGTGTGACTACTATATTAGTCCTCTTACGATTGCTTAACATAGCGCTAAAATTGCCTTATGGCACACTAACACTAACTACTAATTACTAACTTTTAATTCAAGCATTTAATTCTTGCAATTTACTTTAATGCAATTTAATTTCTTGCTCATTTATTCATATTGCGTTTTCCCTTTGCTCATTTGAGCCCATGTTTATGTTTATGCTATTTTTCCTTTTGCTCACTTGAGCACATTATTGTGTAAATATATTATTGCCTTGTGCTTGTTTTGTCTTTGTTTGTGTAAACCCAATGCAAAAAGGAGAAAGGACTTAGAATTAGGACCTCACCTATGCTTAATGAAGTTCAAGAGAAACTAGGCCTCATGCCTTTAGAATGCTAACTTTGTTGAAGAGCAACTAGGCCTCATGCCTTTAGAATGCTTAATCTTGAAGTTGTCGTGAAGGGATCCCTAATCCAAACTCCCTTTGTCCATTCCTCTTATTACATTGTGAACTTTTGGATTGTTCGTTCTTGTGTGATAGGGATTCCAAACTTAAGATAGTTAGAAGGACCATTGCCATAAGCATCCAAGTTAAGAGAGACAAGTCAAATAGAGATCCTAGGAGCTTGATAGATTATTTGTTTGATGGCTTGAGTTAATTGCTAAGTCCAAAGGAAAGGAGCATCTTGGATCATCTTTATGATCTCAAGAAAGGAAATCCAAGGGTTTTTATCTCTTCTCTCATCTTTGCATGTTTAGGACTAGCCTTTCTCTTCTTCTCTCCACTCTAACCCAAGCCAAACTCATTTTGTGCAAACATTAACATTGTTTATAAAACTAGAAACCTAGGCCATATGCCTTTTATTTTTCAAACTCTTTTCATTAATACTTATTTTGAATTGAGTCTTAAGTCAACTTTGACTTCACTTTGTGAATACTTCTAATTTGTAAATACAACTCACTCAAAGTTGTTTTTGTTGTTTCAATGACCACCTTTTTTAAAAACCTTTCCATCTACATTAGCCATAGGTTTGAGTTATCATAGTGGTTGATGTAAACCTCACCTTATCCTTAGTGATTGGACTATAAGTCTTCAATACTTATTATAGGGTGGATCCCTCATTAGTATGTTGAAGCTCTCCTCACATAGTGGATTGTTGTTTTAGGTTGAGTTTTCTCCCTTTGATAACAAAAGATCTTAAGGCTTTTGACAAATCAATTCACCAACTTATTTTGAGATTTTTACCCCGAACTACGACGTTTTGATCCTACCCTTGTGATGGTACGTAGGCAATGGGTTTTTCCATTCAAATAACAAAATTGTAAATATTGTATATTCTTTTCTCATCCCCCCAATCATGTTTGCATAAATATTTTCACAAATACCAACCTATCATACAGCTTTGCAAAAAGGGCTCCCTTAGAGTACTAAAGATGTTTTGGGTGCTTAAAACCTTCCCATTGCATAACCAACCCCCTTACCTAGATCTCTGACATTTTTATTAGTTTTTTATTTGATAAAACTTCTCGGTTTTTGTTCGCTTTCTAACCTTTCCTTTGGATAAATAGAAGTGCGGTGGTGACTCGAATTGTATGATTTACTTTTGATTTAGTCTATAAATCTAATGGTAACAAATACCCCGCTACAGTTATGATTTGAAATTTTTTTATTTTTGGGTTTTGTTCGTACTTTAACCTTTTCCCTTGGAAACAATAAAAGGGCGGTGGTGACTCTGATTTAATTGTCGTCTAGCTTATCCATAGCTTGATGGTCATGAATTTACTGCTACAGGAAATTAAGTGGCAACTCTGCTGGGGAGTAGTCTCTAGTGGGTTTAGCCTACTTTTTTGTGTGTATATAATTGTATATTTGATGTATGTATATTTGTTTGTGTGATATAATCTGTTTATTATGCTTGGTGATCTCTGAGTGGTGAGATAACTTCTAACTCGAACTTGAGTGCAATAAAGATAGGAAGATGGTATAGTCATGTTCTACTTGTGTGGAGTAGTACTTAACAAGTTGGCTTGAAACCCATCTACTCAGTGGAGACCCCTCTGCAGTTATGAATGTCACACAAGTTATTAGTGGTTAGGCATTACTCTCTTTGATTTAGGGTCTGAGAAGCTGAGGAGCGTATTTAAGACTTGGTGCAATGACTGTTCAAGTGTAGACTTGATAATAGTTGTTACACGATACTACACACAGACGATTTCTCTTGAGAATATTATGGGTTGATGAGTCATTCATCCTAACATGTAATATTCGATAGATGGTGTAGCGGGTTTTTGTTACCTTTAGGTTTATGGACTAAACTAGAAGTAAACATACAATTCGAGTCGCCACCACACTTTTATTTGTCCAAAGGAAAGGCTCAAAAGCGAACAAAAGCCAAGGTAAGAAGTTTTTCAAATCAAAAACTAATAAAAATGTCAGAGATCTAGGTAAGTGGGTTGGTTATGAAATGGGTAGGTTTTATGCACCCAAAATAACCTTAGTACTCTAAGGGAACCCTTTTTGCAAATATGTGTTGTAGGTTGGTATTTGTGAAAAATATGTGCAAAAGATTGAAGGGATGAGAGGAAAATATATTATATTTACAATTTGTTGTTTGAATGGGTGAACCCATTGCCTACGTACCATCACAAAGGAGGATCAAAACCTCGTAGTTCGGGGTAAAAATCACAAAAATGATTGGTGAATTGATTTAATCAAAATCCTTAAGGTATTTTGTTATCAAAGGGAGAAAACTCAACCTAAACTAATCAATCCACCATGTGAGGGAGGCTTCAACATACTAGTGAGGGGTTAACCCTATAATAAGTATGGAAGACTTACAATCCAATCACTAAGGATGAGGTGAGGTTTACATCAACCACTATGATAAGTCAAACCTATGACTAATGTTTATGAAAAGGTTTTAACAAAGGTGGTCATTGGAACCACAAAATAACTTGAAGCGAGTTATATTTACAAGTTAGGTTTATTTGCAAAATGAAGTCAAAGTTGGATTAAGATTTATTCACCATGAGTATTGATTGAAAAGAGTTTTGAGAAATCAAAGGCATAAGGCCTACGTTTCCAATTTGAGACAATGTCAAAGTTTGAAATAAAAGATTTTGGCTTGGTTAGAGTGGGGAGAAGAAGAGAAGGGCTAGTCCTAAAGCAATTCAAAGATAAGAGGGAAAATATAAACCCTTGGAGTTCCTTTTCTTGAAGTCATAGAGATGACTCAAGATGCGCCTTTCCTTTGGACTTAACAAACAAACAAGCAATCACACAACTTGAATTCAAGCTCCTAGGATCTCCATTTGGCATGTCTCTCTTAACTTGGCTACTTATGACAATGGTCCTCTTTACTATCTCAAGATGGAATCCCTATCACATAAGAGCAAACATCAAAAAGTTCACAACACAATAAGGGGAATGGACATAGAACAAGTTTAGATGAGAAGTCCTTCGAAGTCAACTTTAGATTTTTAGCATTCTAAAGGCATGAGGCCTAGTTGCTCTTCAACAAGTTTAGCATTCTAAAGGCATGAGGCCTACTTGCTCTTGAACTCCTTTAAGCATGGGTATGTCCTAATTCTAAGTCC
The DNA here is from genome assembly GCF_024323335.1 of Lathyrus oleraceus. Classification (NCBI taxonomy): domain Eukaryota; kingdom Viridiplantae; phylum Streptophyta; class Magnoliopsida; order Fabales; family Fabaceae; genus Lathyrus; species Lathyrus oleraceus. The sequence goes on along the minus strand of NC_066584.1, from coordinate 491,126,995 downwards.
TTTCTCATTTTTGCATTGGGTTTACTCAAAACAAAGACAAAACAATCACAAGACAACGATATATTTATATACAATAATGAGCTCAAATGAACAAAAGGAAAATGGCATAAACATAAAATATGTGCTCGAGTGACCAAAATGAAAAGCAATATGAATAAATGAGCAAGAAGTAAATTGCAATAAAGTAAATGGCAAGAAATTAAATGCTCAAATTAAAGTTAGTAATTAGTATGGTCATGTTAGTTTGTCATAAGACAATGTAGCGCTATGTTAAGCAATCGTAAGTGGACTAATATAGTAGTCACACCTATCTGAGGACGGTCAATAAAACTATATGCAAATAAACACAAGTTAGAGATCATGACTAGTAAGCCAAGCTCCACAAACTTTTCATGCCGAACAAAAGGGGAAGAGCCTTGTATGGACTTTAGGTTTTTTGCTTGACCAAGAAACAACCTATCTTTGACACAAAACAACTCACTTGATCTTGGATCAAGTTGAGTTTGGTTTGGATCAAAGAAGGTTAAACCTCTCATTTGTCAAGACCAACCATAAGACATTAATTCATTGGCCAAATTATGAAAAGAAAGGGATGAAGATGAAATGGATGGAAAGAGAATTCAAGTGTCAAATTCAATTATTCAAATGTGAACCAAGTCATCACCAATAAATGCTAAATAGAAAAGAAATGAAGATTACAAGTCAACAAGTCAATCATAATTTTTTGTTAATTTTTGAATTAAAAATAAATGCAAAATAAAATAAACAAAATATGGTCAAACCTCAAATTTAATTCAAATTAACTTCAAGAAGTCCAATTAAATTCTCATAGGTCTAACATGGTCAAACAAATTTTGACAAAAAATTTCAACAATTTTTGAAATGAGAAACTATTTTAGAACAATTAAAAACAATAAAAAATAAAATGATATGAATTAAAATCTCAAATAAACCTCAAATCAAATAAGAAATTAATGAGACTATTTTTCATTGACTTATCATGATCCATAGGTGTTAGGAAAATATTTTCGGATTTTTCAAATATCAGAAAGTAATTAAAAATGAATTAAAACTATTAAAAACCAAATAATTCACAAAAAGTATTAAATGAAGTCACAAAAATAATTAAAAATTAAAATATGAAACTAGATTTTTCAAGAAATTTTTTGGAATTGGTCTCATATTTTTGTGACTTCAAATAAATTTTCTATGAATTTTTGAAAATAAATGGAATTAACAGAAATAAAAAGAAATTAGGAATAATAAGAAAAATGCGCAGCCATCAAATCATTTCATTAATTGACGTGGCAAGGGATCAAAGGCTCAGGGGCGTGGATGCATGGTGAACTCAAGTCAAGCGCGCATCACATGACTTTAAAATAAGTAAACACATTGGATAGTCAAGATTATAACGTTGAGAGACGATCCAAAGGCTATGAAGCATACCACGTGGTGATGGTGCTTGAAACCACCATCTTCTCCGGTGAGCTACCAGAATCCAACCATCACGTGCAGGAATTTTTTTTGTAATGAAAATGAAATGTAAGGACATCAAAATGAAGTTGAGGTGATGTACATCACTACTGTAACCAGGGATCATCCTCACCATTCCTATTTAGAGAGAAATGTGAGATGGAAGATCATGGTGTATCAAGTGGAATGGCACGATTTGAACAATTAAGACCACCACTGGCCTGCCTCAAGTATGAGGACTTCAAAAAACCACATAAACTAAAGAAAATCACATTGAATGGAAAGATCTAGATCCAAAAAGTTTGAGATGCTACCTCTAAAATGAAGCTTCAAAAGCCATGAATTCTTCAAGATCTTGATCTGTTTTTGCTCTGGAAGTGTGATGGAGATGATAGGTTTAGGAATTGAGCTTTGAAAATCAACTAATGATGTTGAATTTCAAGCTTGAAAAAGAAAGAGAAAACTGAAAATTCCTTTAGTGAGGGTTGGGATTTCAATTCAGCAGCAATTCAGATCTCCACTTGGTTGAAAATGAATGGGATTGAGGTCTTATTTATAGCTGAAAAGGATTGCAAGGCATGGTTCCCTCGTCTGCATGGGATTTGAATTCTACTTGCATGGGCCTGTACAGGCGCATGTAAGGCCCAATGATGGGTGATACACCATGCTGAGGTCAACTGGAAATGAATTGGACATGCATAATGAACCACACAAGCTTCCACATCAAGTTATATCATGAAATGCAAAAATGACCATAAAGAGAAAGCTCTTCAAAACTCACACATGGAAAGGCCAAAAAAGTAATGTGAGTAATGGTTAGAAAGCCCTTGAAATAAGGAAAAAAGTCATGTTGGGCAAAAATTCATTTGGCATTTGGAAATTAGTGAAAACTGGCTGTGAAAGTTTGGGCACAAAACATGTTTAAGTTACCCTTTGAAAATTTTCACCAAAAGCAAGCCCCTTCAACCTCTTCTGTTTCAATGATACAAACATCAAATGGAAAAATCTACAACATCAAAGTAGTAGATCTTTTCAAGATGATCAATTTAGACTTAAAGTTTGCATCATTTGGATTTTTCATGAGAAAGTTATGGGCATTTGAAGTTGCACATTTTTTCAAATTCAATGACTTAGGTCCAAGGTGACCTATAATTTTTTTTATTATCACATGTATTTATTTTAGGATTATGAAATTTTGTCGAACATAACATTTGAGGTAAACATCTTAAGCTTTCCAATGCATTTGGTCTCACCTCAAAATCATAAAAATTAAGGGAGTTAGGTCCTTGTTCATATGGTTCTTAAGAACATTGTTTTTCTTAGGGTCATCTTCATTTTACAAACACATCACAAGTTGTATCTCAGTGGACCTCAGTTTAGTCAGATGACTTGACTGGTCAACTTTTCAAGGCCAAACTTCCAATCTTGATGAATGAATGAGTGAGGAGCCTCACATAACCTCATATATGCATAAAATAATGAATTAAAGAACTTCCCTTGATTAAATTTGATCATAGGTTGAGGTTGCTTCAGGAGCAAGGCACAGTCAAAGAACAATTATATTAGGGTTTCCTTGGGAAACAATCCTCAAGCCCTTTGGGTTATCTTGATCAAATTGGAAAATTGAGACACTTGGGAGACATATATGATGATTAAGAGCTTTGTGGACCATTTTAATGCTTTTCTCATCTTCATCTAGCCATTTCATTAAGCTTAGGAGCCTCCTACGAGCATGGGAGCATATGATCACTTGAGCTTCAAAACAAAAAAATAGTTAGTGACATATTTTTGTGCTTTTGGTTAGTAATCAAAAATAAGAAAAACAATAATATACAATACAAGCATGCTTGGTGGTCTCAAACCACTCACACAAGTCCCAACCCTAGGGTTAAGGAGCTAAGCATGCTATGATCCTTGAGGCAATGCACTAAGCAATGATATGATGCCATGAGGGATCTTAGGGTCAAAATTAGGGTCTTACAGATGGAATTAAGACTCTGGGAACTTTTTAGAACATGATCTACATGTTTTATCCTTAGTACACTCCTTTGGGATGCCTCTTACCCATACCCCGTGCTCGTGACTCACAACAAACCCTTGATTCTTGGTTGATACAATCAAGTCTTGTCAATATCAATGGAACATGGGTGTTGATAAGGTGAAAACCATAATCCACCAATATGGATGATTGATCTTGACAATGAATCGATTCATCTCTTGACCTTTATTTGTTTGCCTTGTGTGTCATCCAGTATTTGTGATTATTGTTGTAGCGGGGTATTCGTTACCATTAGAGATATTGACTAAATCCAAGGTAAATCATACAAGTCGAGTCGCCACCGCACTTCTATTTATCCAAAGGAATGGTTAGAAAGCGAACAAAAACCTAAAAGTTTTATCGAATCAAAAACTAGTAAAAGAGAGTCAGAGATCTGGGTAAGGGGGTTGGTTATGCAATGGGAAGGTGTTAGGCACCCAAAACATCCTAGGTACTCCTAGGGAGCCCTTTTCACACTTGTGGTAAGGTTGTTGTTTTGTGAAAATTTGTTTGTGCAAACATGATTGAGGGGATGAGAAGAGAATATACAAGTTATTTACATTTTGTGTTTGGATGGATAAACCCATTGCCTACGTACCATCTTAAAAAAGATTAGGATCAAAACCTCGTAGTTCGGGGTAAAAATTTCAAAACAAGTTGGTGAATTGATTAGTCCAAAAGCCTTAAGGTCTTTTGTTATCAAAGGGAGAAAACTCAACCTAAAACCACAAATCCACCATGTGAGGATAGCTTCAACATGCTAGTGAAGGGTTAACCCTATAATAAGCATGGAAGACTCATTGTCCATCACTAAGGATATAGGTGAGTATTACATCTACCACAAAGATAACTCAAACCTAATAGCTAAAGGTTATGAAAAATTTGATTAAGGAAGTGGCCATTGAAACCACAAAAGTATTTGAATGGGTTATATTTACCAATGAAAAGTATGTACAAAATATGGTCAAAGTTGACTTAAAGATTCAATTCAAAATAAGTGTTATGAAATGAAAGTTTGAAAATGAAAAGCATAAGGCTTAGGTTTCTAATGTTGAAAACAAGTGTTAGATGTTTGCACAAAAGTATTGGCTTGGGTTAGAGTGGAGAGAAGAAGAAGAAGGGCTAAAGTCCTAAGCAATGCAAAAAGGTGAGGGATAAGAAACAAAACCACAAATGGAGTTCCTCTCCTGAGATCATATTGATGATCCAAGTAGCTCTCATCCTTTGGAATAAGCAATCACACAAAGCATAAATTCAAGCAATCAACGATCAAATGAACTCTTGGAAAGACTCCTCAATGTATCTTGGATCTCTCGCTCTTAGAAGCTCATGGTAATGGTTCCTCAAGCTCAAGTTGGAAACTCCTAGCACAAGAAAACACACATCAAAAGGTTCTATAACACAATCAAAGAATGGACAAGAGGGAGTTTAGAATATGGTCCTTTCAATGTTCATCTTCAAGATTAAGCATTCTAAAGGCCCCAATGCCTAGTTGCTCTTTAACTTTTTATAGCACTCTAAAGGCTCAATGCCTAGTTGCTCTTTGACTCCAAATTTGCATAGGGAAGATCCTAAAGTCTAAGTCCATTTGTCCAATTCTTTGCATTTGGTTCACAACAATCAAAACAAAACACAAGCACAATAGTATATACACAATTATGTCTCAAGTGAGCAAAAGACAAATGGCATTAACATAAACATGTGCTCAAGTGAGCAAAGGAAAAAGCAAATGAATAATATGTACAAGAATAGTAAATTGCATTAAAAGTAAAGAGCAAAAGTAAATGTTAATTGTCAATGGTTAGTGTTAGTAGTTAGTGTGCCATAAGGCAAATTTAGCGCTATGTTAAGCAATCGTAATTGGACTTATGTAGAAGTCACAACTATCTGAGGCCGGTCAATAATAATGTAGGCAACAACATAAGCTAGAAGTCTTGATTAGTGAACCAAGTTCCAACAACTTGCCATGCCAAAAAGAAAAAGAGAATTGATCTTGTATTGGTTTAAGCCTTTTGTATGATTTAGGAAACAACCTATCCTTAATGCAAAGCCATTCACTTGATCAATTGATCAAGATGAATTAGATTTGAATCAAGGAAGATTAAGTCTCCCTAGTCAATGCTAACTTATCAACCTTCAACTCATTGATCAAAAAGAAAAAGAAGAAGAAGAGAGAGATGAATAATGGAAAAGGAAATGGAAAGAATAAAGTGCATAAGGTGAAATAAAATGTACCAATCCATTTGTATTGACCAAATGACATTGAAAGTCAAAATCAAATAATGAGAAGTCAGAAATGAGATGAAGATTGGAGGTCAAACAATAAGCAAAATATTTTTGGCATTTTCTAATATTAAAATAAACTTGAAATAAAAAAATAAAAGAAAGGTCAAACTTCAAAATCACTTCAACTCAACCTTGAAAGGTCCCAGTGATTTATCCTAAGTTCAATAAGGTCAAACAAAGTTTGACAAAAAATTTCAGCATTTTTAAAAGTCAGAAACTATTTTTAATCAATTAAAAATGAACAAAAATAACCTAATTGAACTAAAATCTCAAATAAATCTCAAATCAATTAAAAAATTGATAAGAATATTTTTCATAGATTCATCATCATTCAAATAGGTTGGGAAAATATTTTTGTATTTTTTGAATATCAAAAACTATTAAAAATGAATTAAAAATAACCAGGAAAGAGAAAATTCACAAAAAATACCTAATGACAAAATAAAAAATATTAAAAATCTAAATTAGGAACTAGAAATTATTTGGAGAAGAATGCAATTGGTCCCATAATTTTTGGATTTAAAATGAAGAAGATATGATTTTTTGAAAATAATGGAAATAAAAGAAATAAAATTAGAAAATAAGAAATTCAAAAAAACAAGGAGCGTTAGATCTGAGCTCATTAATTGAGCTGGCAGATCATACGCTCCAGAAGCGCGCTTCCACCATAGGTCCAAGTCAATGCGCTAGACATGGCATTATTAAAAGTCAAAAGATCCAAGGGCTGGGATATAAACTGGAGATCAAATCCAATGGTCCACAACGCATCTGGCAAAGGGACGGCCACTGGAGCCACCTTCTTCTCCGGTGAGCATGAAGATTCCGGTGACATTTGCAGGTTTCAAAAGCTTAACCAAAATACACGATCCATACATCGTTGAAAAGCTGGGATGATGTACACCATCCATGTACCACTCAATTCCACTCTAGATCTCTATATTGAGAGAAATCAGAGATGGAAATTTTGTGATGTTCAAGTGAACTTCATGGATTTCAATAATTGAGCATACAAAACAATTTCCTCTATGAAGAGGACTTCAGCCAACACAAAATCCAAGAAAATAGATCAATAATTGGTGAGATTCGAAGAAGAAACCAGTTGAAGAACAACCTTGAATTCTGGAGATTTGAGCTTGCTTCCTTGCTTCCTTTGGCCAAACAGAAGATCAATGGAGTATGAGAGAGAGGTCTAGGAGCTTTAGATCCAAAGATTCAACCAGAGGTAGTTGAATTTTAGATCTGAAAAAAATTGAAGAAAAGTGAAATAGCTCCTTTGGTGAGAGGTTAGGTTTTCAGTTCAGCAGCATTTCAGGTTGATTCATGGATGAGATTTGAATGGAATAAGGCTTCTATTTAGATATGGAATGGCAAGGTGAGTGTGATCAAAGCCTTGTGCATGAAATTGGATATTCATTGCATGGGCTTGCATGATCATGCAAAAGGCCCAAATTCAATGCCAAATGCAATCTGAAATGAATGTGAGATGATTTGGACGCGTAGTTTGGAGTGAAATGGCTTGTGCATGGAGTTTTGATGTGTTATGCATAATTGAACCAAAAACTTCCCCTCTTCGAAAATGCCATTTTCCAAATCCAAACATGAGCATGTGAGTAATGGTTGGAAAGGTTTTAATGTCAGGAACAATTGTTATGTTGGGCAAAAATCCATTTGAAGTGTGGAAATTGGTGAAATTTGAGTTTAAAGTGCAAGGTGCAAAACATGTAAAGGCAAAGTTTCTAAATTTGGCCAATGTTCAAGCCCTTCTGTTTTGATGATGCAAGACTCAAATTAAAAAACCTCAAACATCAAAGTTTTAGATCTCTTCAAGACAATCCAAAAGGACTTAAAGTTTGCATCATTTGGATTTTTGATCAAAGAGTTATGGGCACTTGAAGTTGGACTTTTTGGCCTTTCAATGCATTTGGTCCAAAGTGACCTATAATGTTTTGCATTATCACATGTATTTCATTTGAGATTTTGAAATTTTGTTCAACATAACATTTGAAGTAGACATCCTAAGCTTTCCAATGCATTTGATCCCACCTCAAAATCATAAAAAATGAATGAGTTATATCCTTGGGACGTTGACCTAAAGTTAGGGTTTCAGTCAAAATGACCTATAATGTCTTGGAATGGGAGATGACCTTCCAAGCTTAAAATCAATTTTTGATGAACATGAAAGTTGTTCATATTGTCCCTACGAACATTTTGGATTTTTGGACCATCTCCATTTGACCAACACATAAAAAGTTAGGTCTCAGCACATTTCAAAATAATTAAATGAATTGACTGATCAACTTCTCAAGTCCATGACTCATATATTGATGAATTGATGATTGAGGACACTCAAATAAGTTAAAATATGCATGAAATGATGAATTAAAGAACTTCCCTTGATTGCATTTGATCATGGGCTGAGGTTGCTTCAAGAGCAAGGCATTGTGGTGCATAGATGAATTAGGGTTTCTTTGGGGAACAAACCTCAAACCCTTTGACTTGCTTTAATCAAAATGATGAATTGAGATGCTACGGAGGCATATTTGATGGATGAGAGCTTTGGGAACCATTACCATGCTTTCTATCATCTTCACTTGGCCATATCTTTGTACCAATGATCTCCTTGAAGCTTTTGACCTTGTGATTGCTCAAGCTACAAACAAAAGATGTTAGTGACATATTTTTGTGCTTTTGGTTAGTGAACAAAATAAGACAAGCAAGGATATACAAATCAAGCATGCTTGGTGATCTCAAACCACTCTCAAGAAGTCCCACCCAAAGGCAAAGGGAACCAAGATGCCTATGATCCTTGAGGCAATGCAAATGTAATGTTATGATGCCATGAGGGATCTTAGGGCCAAAATTGGGGTCTTACAGTTGCATTCATGCAATCATGCGCATCATAAAAGTCATCACACCAAAAATAATTTCAAGGAAGTGAGGTCTTATTTGCTAATATTTTTAGACCATGTATTATGGACGAAGGAACACTAAAAAGTATAGTTTCAGATGTCTAGACCTGAAAGAGTTAAGGAAGTTCTCATCTTTTGTATTAGATCCCTTAGACTTCAAGCAACTTCATGGGAAGCTTTTGTCTATTTTGTATGTTGATGTGGTCGAAGGACTGCTGAGTGTGTTGGTTCAGTTTTCTGATCCTCTCTACCATTGCTTCACTTTTCCTTGGGAATACATGTTCTGGCAAAGTTCCCTTTAGTGGATTGGAGGAGATTCCCAGATCTCATCTTATAGCCGAAGCTCTACATATGAATAATTCTAAGATAGAGGCTCATTGGGTGAAGAAAGGAGGATTGTTTGGATTGACTTTTGAGTTCCTTCAACCGTGCCTGCCGCTCATTTCTCTCCCGCCATGCCTGCCGGATTCTCATGGGGAATGCCACCCAACTTTGTATCTGAAGGTTTTGCGCCTACTTTTTCTTCCATACCGGCATATAGCACGGTCATGTTTGTGCCACCACCGATTGTTCATACTTTGCCTCGTCTTGAGGACACAGTCTATCATTTTGAGCCGTTTGAGGATCCTGATGTTTATGGGAATATGGATGAAATGGAAGACCAATTCCTTGACCTGCGAAAGGAGTTTAAGACCGTGAGGGGAAAAGCTTTATTCGTCAAGAGAGATGTGGAACTTTGCTTGGTTCCCAATGTTAAGATCCCGATGAAATTCAAAGTCCCTGACTTTGAAAAGTATAAGGGGAATACCTGTCCACTCAGTCTTCTTGTCATGTATTCTAGAAAGATGTCGGCAGAAACCGATAATGATCAGTTATTGATTCGTTATTTCCCAGACAGTATGTCTGGTGTCGCTTTGAGGTGGTACATGGGTTTGGATAGTGCGAGTGTCCGCATGTTCAATTATTTGGGTGAGGCTTTCGTAAAGCAGTACAAATATAATATGGATATGGCACCAAAAATAGAGGCCAGTTGAGGTCATTGTCTCAGAAGGACAAGGAGACGTTCAAAGAATACGCCTAACGATAGAGAGAACTTGCCGCTCAGATCAACCCACCTTGGAAGAAAAGGAGATGACCAAGATTTTTCTCAAGACCCTGAGCTCATTTTACTATGAGCGCATGATTGCCAGTGCCCCCAGTGATTTTATCGAAATGGTAAACATGGGGATGAGGCTAGGAGAAGGTGTCCGAGAAGGACGGTTATCTAAAGAGGAGGTTTATCCTAGCAAGAAGTATGGCAGTGGGTTTGTGTAAGACCCCACTTTTGATCCTAAGATCCCTCATGCAAATTTATCATATGCATTAGCATTCGGATCACACCTTGGCATCCTCCTTACCCCTCTATCATTGGGTTTGTTTTGGGAGAGATCACCAAGCACCATGTGATTGTATCATACTTATATATTATCATTTTACTAACCAAAATACCAAAAATATGTATTTGCATTTGCCTAACTCTTTTGTAGGTAGGACATGATCCTCATTGATCTATCAAGTTCACATCTAGGGTTTAAGACCCTCATGGCTAAGAGCATAACCAAGGATTTATCCACAATGTATCTAAGCATCATATATTAGTCCCAATGATCTTTACATGTTATTTTGATCAAGTATTCTTCAAGAATATGGAGTTGGTTGCCTTGGAAACCTTAGTTTGTCTGGGTATTTTAAGTAACTTCTTCGCCAATTGATCAAATATCTCAAGGGAAACTTTAAAATTCATCATCTTATGCATATATGATCTACCATGAGCCTAAAAAGTTAATAGAATTGGAATTTAGTGTAAGACCCCAATTTTGACCCTAAGATCCCTCATGCAAATTCATCATAAGCATTAGCATTGGGATCATACCTTGGCATCCTCCTTGCCCGTCTCTCATTGGGTTTGTTTTGGGGAGAGATCACCAAGAACCATGTGATTGTATCATAATTGTATATTATCATTTTACTAACCAAAATACTAAAAATATGTCTCTGCATTTTCCTAACTCTTTTGTAGGTAGGGCATGGTCACATTGATTTATCAAGTTCATATCTAGGGTTTGAGGCCCTCATGACAAAAAGCATAACCATGAATTTGATCAAAGAATGGTTATAATCATCATATATGAGTTCCATTGATTCCTACATGATATATTGATCAAGTTTTCTTCAAGAGTTTGGAGGTGATTTGCCTTGGAAACCCTAGTTTGACTTGGTATCTTGAGTAACTTCTCCAACAAGCCATCTCACCAATTGATTAAATTTCTCAAGGGACACTTCAAAATTATTCATCTTATGCATATATGATCTACAATTAGCCAAGAAAGTCAAGATAATTTAAGGTTAGCAAGTTGGTTGATGGTGGTTGGCCAGATGAATTCATCTGATCAAAACTGGGTCTCCCTAGACACTATCTCTTACAATTTTCACCATATGAAAATGATTCTAAGAGAAAAGTTAATCTGAATGACATCCCAAACAACTTCCATGTTGAGACCTAGATCTAGTTTTGCTTGGAGAATCATTTTCTATGTTGAAACATTATAGGTCATTTTTTCTAAACCCTAATTTGAAAGTCAACTTCCCAAGCCCATAACTTGCTCAATTTTTATAATAAGAAAGTTTTACAAGTTGCACAATCAAATTCAAGATGTCTACTTCAACTTTGATGTTTGGAGTGAGAGCTAATTCAACTTTTATGAGCATGTGATATGAGGATACGTTATAGGTCTTTTTTGACCTATACCATTGAACATGTGATTTTTCCAAACTTCAAAAATGCATAACTCTATCATTCTAAATCCAAATGACATGAAATTAGTGACCATTTTAAAGTATTTGAAAGAGCTACAACTTTTATGAATACACCTTTCTGATTTGAAGCTCACATAAAAAGTTAAGCAGGATGGAATATTGAGATATATGGCTTGACACTTAGAAAAATTTTCAACATGTTGAAATTTTTTCCAAACTTCCACTTTCAAATTCACCATGATCCAAGCTCTAAATGAAAAAATGTACAACATCAAACTTGTTCCCCTTGATCCAAGCTTTCCAAAGAACCCAAGTTCATGCATTTTGTATGAAGTTTGCTAGGGTTGCGCATGGCTTTAACAGAGTTGCACCATTAGAGGAAATCAAATGTCCAAAACTCCACATCACATTGCCTTTCCATTCAAGCATCATTTGAACTTCAGTACAGTTGCAATTGGATCAAAATGGATTACTTCATGGGCTTGTACACGCCCATGCAAGCTTGTGCATCACATTGCCAAATTTAGCAAATTTTCAAGTGTGCAATTATCAATCCCAAATGCTATAAATACAGGCCCTTGGAGCTCAATTCAAGCACACCTTGCGCGCCAGCTTTGCCCCCCAATTGAAACCCTCTAATTCTAAAGGAAAACTTGATGATTTTAAATCTGAAAATTAAGTTTGAATCTCAACTAATTGGATATTCAAGAACTCCAGGATCCAAATCCTTGCACCATTGCTAACCACTCTCTGCAAGCTTCTCAAGTGTGATCAGATCATGTTTGAATCAAGCAACCTCAAGTTCTGCACAACATTGAAGGTAATTTTCAGAAAACTTCATCTCTTCGATTCTCACTCAATTCTCATCAATTCTCTTGGATCTTTGGTTCTCTAAAGTCCTACCAATGTAGGAAAGAAGATTGAGTTGCTTAGAGGTCATATTGAAGCAACTCAGTTGACACACCTCAAAATTCAACTCCTCATATCTTTCTATATATGTGAAGTTAGTTAAAATTAAGGTCAGATTCATGCTCTACGCCATTTTTTTTTTCCAAATCACATCCTCCTTTTTTATTTTGGTTATGGTTGAGGGTGGACCAGTCCGGTGAGGTCCACCAGAGAAGAAGACCGGAGTTACAGCTCTGGCGGTGCATTGGCACGTCTCCTAGCCATAAGATCATTTCAAAATGTTTTAATCCTGAGCACCCATTGTGATTACCCTTGGTACAACGTGCTGACTCGTGTGTTTGGTGGAACGCGCATTTCAGGCCACTTGATATGCCACCTCAATTAATGAGGGAGATCAAGTGGCTCACATTTTTCTGATTTCCTGATTTTAATTTTTATTCCTTTGATTTTCATTAATTCATATTAATTTTAATATTGATCCAAAAAATATGAGAGTTTCACCAAAAAATTTCAAATAATTTCCACTTTCATATTTTGAATTAAAATTATTTTTTGGATCGTTATTAATATTTTTTATGATTTAATTGATTTTATGATTATTTTTAATTGTTTAAAAATACTTTTAAGTCTTTAAAAATTCTAAAAAAAAATTCTCAGGGGTCCTTTGACCTTGTTTAACCTATGATAAATCTCATGGCCATTTTTTTGGTGTTTTGATGAGGTTATAGAAATTTGACAAACCATATTTTATTTAAATGCCTTATTTTAGTATTTTAATTTGAATAAATGCCAAATAATTGTGTTGACCTATTGTGATGATTTGTGTAAGTTTGATTCATGTTGTTGGGCCTTGGTCAAGGTTGATTTGACTTTGTTAAGTTAATATCATCGGATTTAAGGGATTGATGGAATGTACATTCCATCACCCAAAATGAATGAATGATATTAATTTGGTAAAAGTTCTCCTTTGACCAATTTGAGTTTTGATCCATTCCCTTCCCTCTTCATCTCATTCCCCTTCTTTATGCGTTCATCTCATTTGGCCTATGATATCTCTAAGTCCTACGGCTAGTTAATTGCAAAATCAACATAAGTATGGATGAGATCAGGCCACCTTTTTTGCATATTCTTTATGTATGTGGTATGTTTCATGATCATAGTCCATTATACTATGTCTCTAACATGTATTAACACCAAAATACTATTGCTCGACCTCAAATAGTTGTTACTTCTACATTAGTCCAATTACTATTGCTTAATATAGCGCTAAATTTTTGACACAAAAAGGAATAGCATTCTAGTTAGTGAGATTGTAAGTCTCCCCTCTTTCATGGTATTGTGTGAAAACTTAGCCTTTTTCCTTCCTTTGGAAGGTGTCTTGGCTCAAGGATCCATGCTTGTGATAAATGGGTTGAGTGTTCTCCAAAGAATGACTTAAAATGAAAAGCGAAAGCAAAACAATACTAACTTCAAACTCATTTACAACTAACATTTAATTTCAAGTCTTTTATTTTAATGAACTTTAATTTTTAAGTTCTATTCATTTGCCATTATTCATACCGTTCTAATTGTTTATGTTAATGTCATTTTCTCTTTGTGCATTTGGACCATATTGTGTGATATATCTTGCTTGTATATATTTTGTTTGCTTGTATGGTCTTGGACCATTAATGTACATAATAAGAACAAAAACCCCAAAAAACTTTGTGTGGACTGTTGACTTGATCTTGGACAAATTGGACTTAGAATTTAGGCAACCTCCATATGCTAAAGGACTTGGCCAATGCCAACTTTTGTGAAACCAAGTTATTGCAATTTGAAACTTCATCTGATACATCATTCAAATACCCTTTGAGTTCATCTACAACATGATCATTGTGAAGCTGCTATTTTGAACCTGTGAGTTGTGGAATTCATTGTTACATGGGCTTAATCTGAAGAAGATCATGGAGTGGCTAAGCTTGGCTGTGGCTATCTTTATTTGATGCCTTGCTCTTTCATTTAATATTGAATGCATTGTTTGTTGCTTGATTCTAATATCCAAGGGAATTTGGGGTTTCTATAAGGCATTTATTCCTATTGGATTGCTACCCATCGGTCAGATCTTTTCAACTCTTAACTTTTAATTTTGTGCATAGGATTAGTCTCTTAATCTCCTCCCCATTTCTTTACTTTAAAAATGTCTCCCTCCTTTTAAAAACTTCTTTGTTTGAACTTGTTATTTTATAAATTTTGACCACTTTGTAAACTAGAAACTTTGGCCTTATGCCACTTCATTTTAAAACTTCTTTTCTTAATCAAACTTGTAAATAGACTTAACTATACTTGACTTAAACTTTCAAAATCCACAAAAGGAACTAACTCATTCAAACCATTTTCAGGCCTTTATGCCTTTCAGAATTAATTTTTGATTAAAAGCAATGAATCCATTTTGAAATTTGTATCACGAACTACGAGGTTTTGATCCCTCATTTTTATGTTGGTATGTAGGCACAAGTCCGAAGGTCTTGTCAAACACAAAAATATAATTAATGAATTCTTTTCTCATCCCCTTACTCTATTTGTTTAAAAACATCATTTTTGTACAAAATACATATGCACACAAAAAAGGGCTCCCTAGGAGTACCTAGGACACTTTGCGTGCTAACACATTCCCTTTGTGTAACCATCCCACTAACATGTAATCTCTGACATTTTATTAGTTTTGATTTGAAAACTTCTAACTTTTAGGTTTTGTTCGTACTTTTTTCCCTTTTCCCTTGGAAACAATAAAAATGCGGTGGCGACTCTTATTATTTGATGTCTAGCTTATCCATAGCTTGATGATCATGAATTTACCGCTACAGAAATCAAGTGGCGACTCTGCTGGGGAGTAGTCTCCAGTGGGTTTAGCCTACTTTTTTGTGTGTATATAATTGTATATATGTGATGTATTTACATTTGTGTGATATAATCTGCTTGTTGTGCTTGGTGATCTCTGAGTGGTGAGATAAGTTCTAACCCGAACTTGAGTGCAATTAAGATAGGAGGATGGTATAGTCATGTTCGACTTGTGTGGAGTAGTCCTTAACAAGTTGGCTTGAGATCCATCTACTCAGTGTAGACCCTTTTGGATTTGGAAATGTCACACAAGTATTTGTGGTTAGGCATTACTAACTCTAATTTGGATTTGGAAATGTCACACAAGTATTTGTGGTTAGGCATTACCCCCTCTTGGCCTATTTAGGACATAGTGCGGAGACTGTTCAAGTGTAGACTTGATAACAGTTGTTATGCGATACTACACTTAGACGATTTTCTCTTGAGAATAGTATGGATTGATGAGTCAGTCATCTTAACCTGTAATATGCAATAGATGGAATCAAGACTCTGGGAACTTTTTAGAAAATGATTTACAGGTTTTATCCTTAGTTCACTCCTTTGGGATGATTCTTACCCAAACTCCATGCTCGTTATTTACAACAAACCCTCGATTCTTGGTTGATCCAATCAAGTCTTGTCAATATCAATGGAACTTGGGTGTTGATAAGGTGTAAACCATAATCCACCAAAATGGATGATTGATCTTGACAATGACTTGATTTATCCCTTGACCTTTGTTTGTTTGCCTTGTGTGCGATCCCTTTTTTGTGATTGTTGCATGCGTTCATGCGCATCGTACCATTCATCACACGAAAAATTCAAGGAACTGAGGCATTATTTGCAAATATTTTCAGACCATTAATTATGGACGAAGGAACACTAAGAAGTACAGTTTCAGATGTTCGGACTTTAAAGAGTTAAGGAAGCTAGGATATTTTGTATTAGATCCCTTGGACTTTAAACAATGTCATGGGAAGCTTCTATCCATTTTGTCTACTGATGTAGTAGAAGGATTGTTGAGGGTATTGGTGCAGTTCTATGATCCTCTCTACCATTGTTTCACTTTCCCAGATTTTCATCTTGTGCCTACCTTGGAGGAGTATTCTCATATTTTGGGGATACCTGTTTCTAGGAGAGTACCTTTTAGTGGATTGTAAGAGATCCCCCGATCTAACCTTATTGTCGAATCTCTTCACTTGAAGAAGTCTGAGATAGAGGCTCATTGGGTGAAAAAAGGAGGTTTATTTGGGTTGCCATCTGATTTCCTCATCAAGGAAGCTACTGCGTTTGCTTAAGCTGGTAGCGTGGATGCTTTTGAAGCTATATTTGTGTTACTCATTTATGGATTAGCTTTGTTCCCTAACATTGAGGGTTTTGTTGATGTTAACGCCATTAGACTTTTCTTGATTGGGAATCCTGTGCCTACTTTGTCAGGTGATATGTATTTCTCTTTGCATCTAAGGAACTCTAAGGGTGGTGGAACCATTATCTGTTGCATTCCTCTTCTGTACAAGTGGTTTATTTTGCACTTGCCTCAGACGCCTACTTTTATGGAGAACAAACAATGTCTACAGTGGTCCTAGAGACTTATGTCTCTCAATAATGATGATATAGTTTGGTATGATCCTTCTTTGGGCAGTTTGGACATTATTGATAGTTGTGGTGAATCCTTTAATGTGCCTCTCATTGGTACACAGGGAGGAATTAACTACAACCCTAGTCTGGCTCGTCGTCAACTTGGGTTCCCCTTGAGAGACAAACCTAATAACACTTTGTTAGAAGGTCTTTTCTATCAAGAGGGTAAAGATCCCCAACACTTGAAGCAGAAGATTATGCATGCTTGGTATAATGTGCATAGGAAGGGAAGATCCGAGCTTGGTCCACGCAATTGTGTATCTTTGGAAGCTTACACTCTTTGGGTGAAGAAGAGAGCTTTGTAGTTGAAGATTCCTTATTCTTGTGAGGGACCTATGTCTATGGTTGTGGCTGAGCCATTAACTCTCCCTTACCAAGATATAGAGGAGTTGGAATACGCACTTGACAAGATGAAGCAAGAGAAGGATATGTGGGAAGAGCGTTTCCGTACTTTGAGCAAGAAGCATGAAGAGTTGCAGTTGGAATCTAAGGACAAAGATGCACTTATTGAGCTACTTGAAGACCGAGTGACAAAGAGACAGAGAGACCCTGACTTATTGAGCCTCAACTTTCCGTTGCATGGAAGAAGATTGTTGATCTGCTTGTCCTCGAGAAGAATCAGATGAAGGATTCTTTCGAGACCGAGATTCAACGCATTCGAAGGAAGTACGCGTGTGCAGCCAGATCTTCTGATGTTGTTGTTAGGGATCCTTAGGATGACTAGTCTCCTTTTCTCTTGTATTTTTTATTTGGTTTCTGAAATTGTACTCAGTGTAATCCTTCCAATTATAAATAAAAAGCGGTTTTTATGGTCATATCAAATTGTTGCAATCATTGTTATATATTTGCAAATGATATAGTAAGTTCCTTGAAAATAAAACAAACAAGCATTGCATTTCATGCATCATTTGCATAAGCAGGTTTCTCTTTCGCCAGAAGTCTCATTGGTGTTCTTCTGTGCTTCATCCAATCTGACTCATCAGTACAACACTCGCGCCAATCGTATCAGAATCATGGAACATTTGGAGCAAGAGAACAGAGAGCTGAAGGACGAGATTGCCCGACTGACTGCCATGATGGAGTCAGTGTTGGCTTCTTAGAGCCAATCATCTCTAACGCCTGCAACTCCTCCACCGAGGACTGTTATTTCAGAGGTGGCTACCTCTACCATGCCTGTTGCGGCTCACTTTGCGCCTGCTATGTATGCCGGATTCCCATGGGGAATGCCACCGATATTCATGCCTGAAGGCTTCGCGCCTACCTTTACTTCCATGCCGGCATCTAGCCCGATCATGTCTGTGCCACCTCCCGTTGTGCACACCTTACCTCGTGTAGAGGATACCATTTATCATTACAAACCTACTGAGGGTATGGATGTTTACGAGAAAATGGACGAAATGAAGGATCCGTTTCTTGAGTTGCGCAAGGAATTGAAGACGCTAAGGGGTAAGGATTTGTTTAGGAAAAGTGTTGTTGAGTTATGTTTTGTGCCAAATGTGAAGATCCCAGTGAAGTTCAAAGTGCCTGACTTTGAAAAGTATAAAGGGAACACATGTCCACTCAGTCATCTAGTGATGTATGCCCGCTAGATGTCAACCCAAACTGACAATGATCAGCTGTTAATTCACTACCTCCAAGACAGTTTGACCGGTGCTGCACTCCGTTGGTATATGGGGTTGCACAATGCAAGCATTCACACTTTCAACGACTTGGGAGAGGCTTTTGTTAAGCAATATAAGTACAATATGGATATGGCGCCTGATAGAGACCAGTTGAGGTCTATGTCTCAGAATGACAAAGAGACATTCAAAGAGTACGCACAAAGATGGAGAGAATTGGCTGCTCAGATCACTCTTCCTTTGGAGTAAAAAGAGATGACAAAGATCTTTCTGAAAACCCTGAGTTCTTTTTATTATGAACGTATAATTGTTAGTGCCCCCGGTGACTTTACCGAAACGGTAAAAATGGGGATGAGGCTTGAGGAAGGTGTCCGAGAAGGGCATTTGTCAAAAGATGAAGCATCGTCAAGTAAGAGGTGTGGCAGTTGTAAGACCCTAATTTTGACCCTAAGATCCCTTATGGCATCATATCATTGCTCAGTGCATTGCCTCAAGGATCATAGCAGGTTTAGCTCCTTAACCCTAGGGTTGGGACTTGTGTGAGTGGTTTGAGATCACCAAGCATGCTTGTATTATATATTATTGCTTCTCTTATTTTATTACTAACCAAAAAAACAAAAATATGTCACTAACTCTTTTTGTTTTGAAGCTCAAGTGATCATGTGCTTCAATGCTCCTAGGAGGCTCCTAAGCTCAAAGAAATGGCTAGATGAAGATGAGAACATGCATGTCAATGGTTCACAAATCTCTTGATTATCATATATGTCTCCCAAGTATATCAACTTGCCAATTTGATCAAGATAACCCAAAGGGCTTGAGGATTGTTTCCCAAGGAAACCCTAGTTCAAATGTGCCTTGACTGTGCCTTGCCCATGAAGCAACCTCAACCTCTGATCAAATTTAATCAAGGTAAGTTCTTTCATTCATCATTTTGTGCATATATGAGCCTATTTGAGACCCCTCAATCATTCATTCATCAAGATTGGAAGTTTGGCTTTGAAAAGTTGACTAGTCAAGTCATCTGACTAAGCTGAGGATCAATGAGATACAACTTTTGATGTGTTTGTCAAATGATGATGACCCCAAGATTAAACATGTTCCTAAGAACTATATGAACAACTTTCATGTTCATTAAAAATCCATTTTAAACTTGGAAGGTCATCATTCATTTCAAAACATTATAGGTCATTTTGACTAAAACCCTAATTTTGGGTCAACTTCCCAAGGACCTAACTTCCTTAATTTTTATGATTTTGAGGTGGGACAAAATTCATTGAAAATATTAAGCTGTCTAGTTAAAATGTTATATTGTAAAAAATTCCATAATCCTAAAATAAATACATGTGATAATACAAAACATTATAGGTCACCTTGGACCTAAGTCATTGAATTTGAAAAAGTGCCTAACTTCAAATGCGTATAACTTTTTCATGAAAAATCCAAATGATGCAACACTTAAGTCTAAATTGATCATCTTGAAAAGATATACAACTTTTATTTTGGACGTTTTTTCATTTCAAGCTTGCATCATGCAAACAGAGGGGCTTGAAGAGGTTAGCTTTTGGTGAAAATTTTCAAAGTGGTGACTTAGACATGTTTTGTGCCCCAACATTCACAGCCAGTTTTCACTAATTTCCAAATGTCAAATTAATTTTTTCCCAACATGACTTTTGTTCCTTATCCCAAGGGCTTTCCAAACATTACTGACATTACTTTTTTGGACTTTCCATATGTGAGTTTCGAAGAGTTCATTCTTTACGTCCATTTTTGCATTTCATGTTATAACTTGATGTGCAAGCTTGTTCAATTCATTGTGCACGTCCAAAACCATTCCATGAGGTATCAACAATGAATTTCACTCATTTTTGGGCCTGCTACACACTTGCACAGGCCCATGCAAGCAAGATTCGAATTCTATGCACACGAGGGAACCATGTTTTACAACCCTCTTCACCTATAAATAAAGACTCAATCTCATTCATTTCACAACCGAGTGGAGACCTGAAGTGCTGCAGAATTGAAATCCCAACCATTACCAAAGGAATTTTCAGATTTTTCTCTCTTTTTCAAGCTTGAAATTCAACATCATTAGTTTATTTTCAAAGCTTAATTCCTTGACCTATCATCTCCATCACACTTCCAGAGCAAAAGCAGATCAAGATCTTGAAGAATTTGTGGCCTCAGAGGTAGCATCTCAAACTTTCTGGATCTAGATCTTGCGATTCAATGTGATTTTCTTTGGTTTATGTGGTTTTCTGAAGTCTTCACACTTGAGGCAGGCCAGTGGTGGTCTCAATTGTTCATTTAGTGCATTTCCAGTTGACATACCATGATCTTCTATCTCACATTTCTCTCTAAATAGGAAAATGAGGATGATCCATGGATACAGTGGTGATGTACATCACCTAAGCTTTATTTTGATGTACTTACTTTTTATTTTCATTACAAATTTTTTCCCTGCGCGTGGTGGCCGGAATCTGGTATCTCACCGAAGAAGATGGTGGTATCCACCACCATCCCCACGTGTTTTCTTCCCAGCCCTTGGGTCGTGTCTCAATGTTATAATCCTGACCATCCAATGTGATTACCTGATTTAATGCATTATGCTGCACGCTTGACTTAAGTCTACCATGCATTCGCGCCTCTGAGCCTTTGATCCATGCCACGTCAATTAATGAATTTAATCTGGTGGCTGCGCTTTTTTCTATTATTCCTATTTTCTTTTAATTTCAGTTAATTCCTCTTATTTTTAAAAAATTCATAGAAAATTTATTGAAACCATTGAGCATGGCACAACTACTGGTTTGGGACAAATGATCAAGATGGAAGACAACAAATCCCGGGCTGGTATAGGGTATTCTTCTGGCACTTTCAACAAGTGTTGCCTGTTTCAGAGTGGTGGGTTCTTTCACACCGTCCAAGACGAGGAAGCTGTTGCGATTGTGGAAGAGGATGCAGAAGAAAATTCTGGCAACTTTGTCATTCTTGGAGGGGTCTGCCATAACTGGGTCGCTGTTGATGTTCCAACAGTTGTCCATAAGTCAACGTAATGTTCATTTTGTTTAAAAACCCTTCTCCCATGCCAAAAGGAGGAGTGATGACATTGTTGGCTCATAAATACAATGATATTTTCATTCAATAAATTCATGTTAAATGTTTGTTTTTCCAAATTGTTTTCACTTTTTTCTTTTTGCATGAAATTGGTGATCACATAAAACCTTAAAAATAGATAAAATCAATCTTTTCATCTGCATAATGATTTGCCTTGTTTGAATTCTAAAATCTCTTTATATCCAAAATCATTATGCAGGTTGATCAAACCCATTGAACATAATGATCCAACACCATTCCCAACTTTGAGTTCCCTGTATTTGAGGCCGAAGAAGATGATGTTGAAGAGATTCCTGACGAGATTACCCGTCTACTTGAGCACGAAGAGATGATTATTCAGCCACATCTTGAGAATCTGGAAACAGTCAACTTGGGGTCTGAGGATTGTGTGCGAGAAGTGAAGATTGGGGCACTCCTGGAAGAGTCTGTTAAGAAGGGGTTGATTGAGTTGCTACGATAATACATCGACATCTTTGCCTGGTCATATGAAGACATGCCTGGTCTGGATACTGATATCGTGCAACATTTCTTGCCTTTTAAGCATGAGTGCGTGCTTGTGAAGCAGAAGCTCAGAAGAACTCATCCCGATATGGCAGTGAAGATTAAAGAGGAAGTTCAGAAGCAAATTGATGCGGGGTTTCTGGTGACTTCTACATATCCTCAATGGGTGGCCAATATTGTGCCAGTGCCTAAGAAAGATGGAAAAGTCCGAATGTGTGTGGACTATAGAGACTTGAATAAAGCTAGTCCAAAAGATGATTTTCCTCTACCACATATTGATATGTTGGTAGATAATATAGCTAAATTCAATGTCTTCTCGTTTATGGACGGATTTTTCGGATATAATCAGATTAAGATGGCACCCGAGGATATGGAGAGACAACATGTCCTTCGGTTTGAAGAACGCCAGAGCCACGTATCAACGAGCTATGACTACCTTGTTTCATAATATGATGCACAAGGAGATTCAGGTATATGTTGATGATATGATTGCAAAGTCAAGAACGGAAGTTGAACATGTAGAACACTTGTTGAAGCTTTTTCAGCGTTTGAGGAATTTAAGCTTCGTCTGAATCCTAACAAGTGTACATTTGGAGTCCGTTCCGGCAAGTTATTGGGCTTTATTGTCAGCGAGAAAGGTATTGAGGTTGATCCTGCAAAGATCAAAGCAATACAAGAGATGCCTGCACCCAAAACTGAGAAGCATGTCCG
This sequence comes from Lathyrus oleraceus, assembly GCF_024323335.1. Taxonomy (NCBI): domain Eukaryota; kingdom Viridiplantae; phylum Streptophyta; class Magnoliopsida; order Fabales; family Fabaceae; genus Lathyrus; species Lathyrus oleraceus. Next base: position 491,104,145 of record NC_066584.1, on the reverse strand, counting down.
AGGTTTTCTTGGCCGCTTGAATTATATTTCCAAATTTATATCCCACATGACTTCCACATGTGCGCCAATATTCAAGCTCCTCCAGAAAGATCAGCGTCACGATTGGACCGAGGATTGCCAAAAGGCCTTTGACAGTATTAAGGAGTATCTGTCCGAACCTCCGATTCTGTCTCCGCCTATGGAAGGGAGACCCTTGATCATGTATCTGACAGTTCTTGAAGACTCTATGGGTTGTGTCCTTGGTCAGCAAGACGAAATAGGGAAGAAAGAATATGCTATCTATTTTCTGAGCAAGAATTTCACTGATTGTGAGTCTCGATACTCGATGCTTGAAAAGACATGTTGTGCTTTGGCTTGGGCTGCTAAGCGCTTACGCCAGTATATGTTAAATCATACCACTTGGTTGATATCCAAAATGTATCCAATCAAGTATATTTTTGAGAAGTCTGCTTTAACTGGGAGGATTTCCCGTTGGCAGATGTTGTTATCTGAGTATGATATTGAGTATCAAGCTCAGAAGGTTATTAAAGGTAGTATCTTGGCTGACCACTTGGCACATCAACCAATTGAAGATTATCAGTCAGTTCAGTACGATTCCCCAGATGAAGAGATTCTGTATTTGAAAATGAAAGATTACGATGAGCCTACGCTCGATGAAGGGCCAGAACCTGGTTCCCGATGGAGCATGGTGTTTGATGGCGTTGTACATCAATATGGAAATGGTATTGGTGTAGTGATTATTACTCTTCAGGGTACACATTTTCCCTTTACAGCAAGGCTAACACTCAAATGCACGAATAATATGGTTGAGTATGAGGCCTGTATCATGGGATTGGAAGAGTGTATTGATCTTAGGATCAAGCATCTTGATGTATATGGTGATTCGGCCCTTATTGTTAATCAGATTAAAGGTGAATGGGAGACGAATCATCCTGGTCTCATCCCATATAGAGATTATGCGAGGAGGATTTCAATGTTCTTTACTTAGGTTGACTTCCATCATATTCCTCGAGATGAGAATCGGATGGCAGATGCACTTGCTACGCTTGCTTTGGTGATTGTGGTGAGACCCTGGAATGAGGTTCTAAACATCACTATGATGCGCTTGGATAGACCAACTCATGTATTTGCAGTAGAGGAGGTGAAGGATGATAAGCCATGCTATTATGATATCAAGTGTTTTCTTCAGAGTCAGATTTACCCGTCTGGGGCATCTGTGAAAGATAGAAAGACTTTGAGGAGATTATCAGGCAGTTTCTACCTCAATGGCGATGTGCTTTATAAAAGAAATTTTGACATGGTCCTGCTCAGAAGCGTGGATAGACAAGAAGCGGACCTGTTAATTACTTAAGTCCATGAGGGTTCATTTGGTACTCATTCCAATGGACATGCCATGGCTAGGAAGATGTTGAGAGAAGGCTACTATTGGCTGACAATGGAGTCTGACTGCTGCAAATATGTGAAGAAATGCCACAAGTGTCAAATTTATGCGGACAAGATTCATATTCCCCCAACACTTCTGAAAGTTATTTCATCACCATGGCCTTTCTCTATGTGAGGAATTGACATGATTGGCATGATAGAGCCAAAAGCGTTCAACGGTCTGCCGCATCCTGAAAAATGGAATGCGAAAAAAAACAACCGGCGAAGAAAGACAGGAGAGTTGCCACCGTGCGTTATTTATCCCAAAGGAGGGAAAGGAAACACTCGAAGTAAACCTGGAAAAAGGAAAGGACAAGACAGGGTCTCGCAACCAAATCTTGGGTTCGGGAGTCGATTATGCGAAGGGAAGGTATTAGCACCCCTACGCATCCGTAGTACTCTACGGGATCCACTTTTGTAGTTCTTGTCTAAAGGGTGTGGGTTTATCTAATGTGGTATTTACTAAAAAAAGGGGGTCAAAAGAAAATGACTCGCACGGATGTCGCATCCACTGCATACGTATCTCATCCGAATATGAGAATCAGAGTCTTCGTAGCTCGGCTACCTAGGGGTTAAGGGTAATTGTGCTCGCTAAGACATCGCGTCTTATGCCTACGTGTCTCATCTGGAATGAGAATCAGAGCAAGCCGTAGTTCGGATAACTACGGGGTTATGGATTGCGTTTTGGACGAACGACGTTACTACGCAATCTACCGGATGCTCGACCTTTGGAGACTTACTCGCCTGTAGTAGAAGGAGTTAACGTGTTCTTAGGAGAAGAAAAATCAATGAGTTGGTAGGGTTAGGGATGCACATGCAAAAGGGAAATCCTAGACGAAGGAACCTGCATAAAGTAAACACACAAAACATTGCCTCCTATCGAGGTCTTCCAGCTAAGAAAGCGGTAACAATACGGGAAAACATAAAAGTACCACACGGATAAAGATCCGAAGTAACAGTAATTAACGGAACAAGGAAACCTTGAGAACATTCCAAGCTAACACCATCAAAGAAAGTGAGTCAGTACAGGTAATCGGAATGAAACCTCCAGGTGGTATCCCACAAATAAAGTGGAACACCGGGCAAACCATCTCTGCAAGAGTCATATGAGTCCTCACAAAACAAAACTCAACAAACAGGTTAGAGAAACAAAATAGGGTAACCAAGAGTTACCCCCAAATCAAAATGTAACCACATGAATCATGCCATTAAAATTCACAAAAGGCTCACAAAAAGCAACCAAGGGTAGGAGGCCTAAACCTCTTGTAAAACACATGCATCAAAAGGGTATCAAATTCACCCCTAATACCTCATACATTTAGAGCATTCAAATAAAAGACATAAAGATGATGGATATAGGGTAAACCTGATTGGAGAGATCGGTTGAAATCAAATGGCACAGCTGGATTTGCAAACCAATGTTAGGGTTTGTTTGAGCTGAAAGTGTGTGACTCAGAATGAACCTTTCAGAGTTGCCTGGAGGTTGCTGCAGATTAATTCTCACTCTCTCTGTCTAGGTTTCTCTCCAGGTTTTGTTCAGGTTGTGTCCAGGGAAACCTCAGAGTGTTTTGCTTCTCTTCCTTTTTCTGTCTGTTCTCCCTCTTTTATAACCTGATTTTCATGGCTTTGTGGGTTCAAATGAGAGAGGTCCAAGTCCAAGATTTTTCTATTATATTTTATTTATTTATTTATTTAATTAATAATTTTTTTATTATTATTATTATTATTAATTTTTTTCGATTTTTTTTTAAATAAAGTTTCTTGGATCTGATTCTGATTGACATGATGAAATGCAATATAAAATGTTAAATGACCTAAAAATGAATGCATGAATGAGGAGGGAAAATTTTGGGGTGTTACACGGTCACAAGTTTATTCTCGTAGCAATTGATTACTTCACCAAGTGGGTTGAAGCGGCGTCATACGCAAACGTGACCAGGCAGGTGGTTGTGAAGTTCATCAAGAATCAACTCATATGCCGATATGGTGTGCCAGATAAGATCATTACTGATAGTGGATCTAACTTGAACAACAAGATGATGAAAGAGCTGTGTAGCGAGTTCAAGATTGCACATCATAATTCTTCTCCTTATAGACCCAAGATGAATGGGGTTATTGAAGCTGCTAATAAGAATATCAAGAAGATTGTCTAGAAGATGGTTGTTACGTACAAAGATTGGCATGAGATGCTGCCATTTGCATTGCATGGATACCGTACATCTGTCCGCACTTCAACAAGGGCAACCCCTTTCTCCCTTGTATATGGCCTGGAGGTTGTGCTCCCAATAGAGGTGGAGATCCCATCAATGAGAGACTTGATGGAAGCCAAGTTGACTGATGCTAAATGGGTTCAGAGTCGTTATGATCAACTGAATCTGATTGAAGAGAAGAGATTAACTGCCATGTGCCATGGTCAGTTATATCAGCAGAGGATGAAGAAAGCCTTTGATAAGAAGGTCAAGCCTCATGTGTTCCGAGAAGGTGACCTCGTGCTCAAGAAAGTCTTGTCCTTCGCGCCTGATTCCAAAGGCATGTGGACTCCAAACTATGAAGGTCCATATGATGTTAAGAGAGCCTTTTCAGACGGTGCTTTGATACTTACAACTATGGATGGGGAGGATTTCATTTGTCTTATGAATTCAGATGCAGTCAAGAAATACTTTGCCTAAATAAAAACATAATAGCTCGCTAGGTTGAAAACCCGAAAGGGCGACTTAGGTGAAAATGAGTGTCTCGGTGGATTGAAAACCTGAAAGGGCGATCCAGGAAAAAGTTAGAGGCATAAAAGAAATGAATATATATATCCCGCTAGATTGAGTACCTCAACCTGGGGCAGTCTAGGCAAAAATTAGGGATTTGGCAAGTAACTGCATCCTGACAAGACTTTGTTCTACAACTGTCATCTGTCAGAGTCTCGCTCAGTCATCGTCAACTGAAGCCTCAAATACATCGAATTCAGAGTTGGTGGAGAAATGGTCATTATGTTCAATGTAGCCGGTTTCCAATATATATCATCAATTTCAAATTTGTAAAGATCCATGGAGTCTTACCATTTGCAAACTACCATTCCATCAAATAAATTTGAGCCTTTAGCCAATTCTTTGCACTCTCACTTGTTTCTATTCAACAAATATTTTGCATGTTTTAATTGATAAATATCATTGTTTTAAATAAATAAAATTTTCAAAAAAATTGTTTTTAAACAAAGTGAACGTTCACAATGACAAAAAAGGATAATTGGGACATCTTCAGTCCTCGCCCAAGGATGGTATGATCTCCAAAAGGGTAAGACATATGTTCATACTCCCAGCATGCCTGTATCCTCTTCATTAATCTTTCAGGTCGTCTCCTCTGCAAGCACAGAAGAAAGTTGTACATCCCACCAAATCCCCAGAGAGTCTGAGACACGCATTTGTGTTATCAATTATGTGGTTATCATCCCTGGATTTGGATAGACCTAAAACCCCCTATAAATTGATGAATTGATATGCTATGAGCAGGGAATCTCCGGCATGAGAGGAATTCTCAACATTTGATTTGTAATTTCTCCCCTGTGGACTTGTCTACATTAATCTCCAGCAGATTTGCTCCCCGATCATCCTCAGCAGGGTTGCTCGCCTTTAGGTATTACCCGACTCAATTATCAGCAGTGTTTCCCTAGTGGAATTGTCTAATCAGAGCCTGTTTGTTGTTTCCTCCTGAGCAGAGTGGATGTTGAAAACACTTATCTTTTCATCCCCAGCGGAGTGATTGGTTATACTCTCCCTGCAGAGATCATTGTTTCCTGGTATTTGTTGCCCCATTAGATTAGGTGTCCTCCAGTGGGCATGGCTTCTTCTCTCGAGATGTAGTACCATATGTCTTTCCATTGATTCTTGGACCTGATTGTGTTAGATATGTTGGTTTGTCAGCATTAAATATGCATAAACCATGCATATACATGCATAGTTATAACATTCAGATATTTACGTTGCATTCTTTGCCATATATCCTTGTTTGTTATCTCTTGCTATTTGGAGATACATATATCCCCAAGCAGATGTTTGTGTCTGATCTCTCCACTTAGAGAGAGCCCCATAGGCAGAAAGTATTTACCCTTTCTTCCATATTCACCACTGAGTTATGTCTTCATGGATGATTGTTATTTCAGTTTCCTCCCGAAACATGTACTGGGATGGAATTTCTCCCCTGAGTTATATCCTCATTGGGTTGAGTCTTGTTTCTTTGTGTCTCTCTAGTTTGTTCCTAGACTAACTACCCTTGTTATTTCCCCTGCACTTCCCCGTAGTTTAGATGAATGATTGCTCAGTAACCAGTAATTGTTCATCTTTTCCCCGGCATAATTGTTTAGCCTTCTACCCAGTAACCGGTAGTTATAGGTCCTACCTTTGTGGTTTTCTATCCTCATGCTGGTAGTTGTAAACCCCATCTTTATCCCCTTGCAGAGTTAACCCTTGATTTTGTTCATCCTAACTGATGATGGTTACTCTTCTGCGGTTTTCTACTCAGTAATTGGTAGATGTAATCCCCTCTTTGTTGGTTATCTTTATCCAATATTCGGTATTGATATCCCTTCATTTTGAGTATATCTCCCAGTAACCGTGATATATCACCGGATCATTGCTTTCGTCAATGCATCCCCAGCGAATCATATCTCATTTACCCTGTGTTGGTGATGATTGTTTCTCCCCTGGTTTGGTCATCATTTTGTACCCGGTATTCGGTATCTTGATGTCCTTATTTTTCAGTCGATTTATCCTTTACTAACCCGGTAACCGGTCGTGGATAATCTTTCATGCGAGTATGTTATCTACGTTCAGACGGTAATAGATAATATATCTCATGCGCTCTTCAGTCGAAGTCTTTTTCTTCAACCATCGAGCAAGATTCGTATTTCATTATGAAATCGGATGTCCATCCTGTAAGTCGGGTTTGCTCTTTCAGCCCTCCTTTTTGGATGATGAGTGTTTTGGGAATATTCCCCAATTCACGCTTGGTTGGTCACCTATTATATGCAGAGTAACCGATATCCCTGGTGTTTCCTTCCTTTCTGCTCCCTATTATGACTTTTCGTCCCCTGTGGAGTAAGATTTTCCTGAGTTGAGATTCACCTTCTTAGGTTTTCCTCAGATGTTTTGGATGATTGATTATGTCTCACCCTTATATCGGTCTTAGATATTCATTCTCCCCGAGCACGATGTTCTCCCACCCTTATACCGATCTTTTGATCACATGTCTCCTTGAGCTTATTACCCAGTAACCGGTAATACGTCGTTTGTTTTTTCCTCAGCTGAGTCCTTTGCGGACATTCCCAGTTTGAGTCGCTTTGGTGGATTTTTCCCCATATGAGTCCGGATTTTTATCCGAGAGGTATCCTTTATGGATAGTTTTGTTGTACTGGCACATTTCCCAATACATGCATTGTTGAGTCAGCTCGAGTCTTTCCATTGATTTATTTTCATGGAAATCTCTTCATGCCCAAGCAAGTTTTAAGTCGTGACCTGCTCACGCATTTTTATTCTCTTTTACACCCTAGTGGGTTCCCAGAGTCTCTGTCCCGTTTATGAGTGTATTACTCATGTGGATTTTCAGTTTCTCCTGATTTCTTTTTCTTTTGTGGACACATATCCCCACAGAGTGTTACCTTTTGCATACATACATTTGCATCATGAGGTCTCTTAGGGACCAAAATTCGTCTCTTTGTTATAATTTAAGCCCATTCTACCTCGTCGAGACGAAGATTTTACCCTTCACTTCTCCAGCTAGAACGACCTTAAATAGGGGCATCTGTAAGACCCCAATTTTGATCCTAAGATCCCACATGGCATCATAACATTGCATTTGCATCTTGCCTCAAGGATCATAGCATCTTGGCTCCTTACCTTTGGATGGAGACACTTGTGAGTTGGTTTGAGATCACCAAGCATGCTTGAATTGTATATTATTGTTTTTCTTCTTTTGTCTACTAACCAAAATCAAAAAAATATGTCACTAATATCTTTTGTTTGTAGCTTGAGCAGTCACAAGATTCAAGGCTCAAAGAAGCCCCTATGCTCATTGATATGGCTAGGTGAAGATGAAAACAAGCATGGCAATGGTTCCCAAAGCTCCCATCCATCAAATATGCCTCCCAAGTATCTCAAATTATCATTTTGATCAAAGCAAACCAAAGGGTTTAAGGCTTGTTTCCCAAGGAAACCCTAATTCATTTGTTCATCAACTGTGCCTTACTCATGAAGCAACCCCAACCCATGATCAAATGCAATCAAGGGAAGTTCTTCCGTTCATCATTTCATGAATATTTGAGCTTATTTAAGTGTCTTCAATCAACCATTCATCAGGATTTGAGGTATGGACTTGAGAAGTTGATCAGTCAATTCATCTGACCACTTTGAAACACACTGAGACCTAACTGTTAATGTGTTTGTCAAATGGAGATGACCCCAAGCTAAACAATTTTCTTAAGAACCATATGAACAACTTTAATGTTCATAAAAAATTGATTTGAATCTTTGAAGGTCATCATCCATTTCAAAACATTATAGGTCATTTTGACTGAAGACCTAATTTTGGGTCAACTTCCCAAGGACATAACTTATTCATTTTTCATGATTTTGAGGTCGGATCAAATGCATTGGAATGTTTAAGATGTTTAATTCAATTGTTATGTTGAATAAAGTTTCAAAATCCTAAAATAAATACATGTGATAATACAAAACATTATAGGTCACTTTGGACAAAAGGCATTGAGATGTGAAAAAGTCCAACTTCAAGTGCCCATAACTTCTTCATCAAAAATCCAAATGATTCAAACCTTAAGTCCAAATTAATTTTCTTGAAAGGATCTACAAGGTTTAGGTTGAAGGTTTTGTCATTTGGAGCTTGCATCATTGTAACAAAAGGGATTGAAGTTTGGCCATTTTTGAAATTTTCACATGTACATGTTTTGCACCCTACACTTCATGTTAAATTTTCACCAATTTCAAAGTTTCAAATGAAGTTTTGGTCAACATAATCAATGATCCTCATGACGAAAGATTTTCAACCATTACCCATAAGGCTATGCTTCATTTTTGGAAATGCCATTTTCAAAGGGATGAACAATTTGGTACAATTTTGGAAACCATTTGAAAATGCATTGCATGATTTGATTACAAACCATCTGCACGTCCAAATTAGATCTGCTGATGATAAGCTTGCAAAAATCCGAGTGGAATTGGGCCCTCCATGCGCCTGTAGAGGCCCATGCATGGAGGCCATTTCCATCCATGCAATGCTTTGATCATGCATATCAGCCTTCAGTTGCTATAAATAAAGGGCCAATGCTTCTCATTTCCACAACCTAAGGGCGCCTTACATGCTCCACGAATCATTCCTCAAACATACTCAAAGGAACTCACCTTTTCTCTCAATTTTTTCAGATCTAAATTTCAATTTCCTTGATTGATTTTTAGATCTACAGTTCCTAGGCCTTGGTCACCTTGATCCATAGAACATACTGCAAGCATCAGCATCAAGAGATCATGCTCTCAAGCTCCTTATTTCAGAGGTTTACATCCAAACTTGTTTTCTTCGAATCTACTTGTATATAGCAAATTTCTTGTGGTTGCTGGGTTGTCTGAAGTCCTCTCCATAGAGGCAATCATTTTGTGCTTTAAATTGTTGAATTCCAACAAGTTTCAGTTGAACACCACAAAATTCAAGCTCTGATTTCTTTCTCCATGGAAGTTTAGAGTGAATTTGGTTGGTACAGGGGTGATGTACATCACCCCAGCTTTCATTTGATACCTGGATCGTGTCATTTGGTAGAGGTTGGATCTCTGCAACTTCTGGCTGGAGCCGGAGGACTGGCCGGAGAAGACGGTGGTGTAGACCACCGTCTGGTTGCTAGATTGAATAATAGCCACACGATTTATTTTCCAGATTTAATCATAGCCATTCAATGTTATGACCTAATTAAAGGTTGTGTGTGATGCATTGACTCACGTGTTTGGTAGGCGCACACTTCGGATCCATGTGATGTGCCAACTCAATTAATGAGCTTCATCCAACGCTCCACGTTTTTTGCCATTTTAATTTCTGATTTCATTTTTCTTTTTATTTCTTTAATTCCATTTTATTTCAAAAAATCATATCTCCTTCATTATTGGTCCAAAAAATGTGAGACCAATTGCATTTTTCTTCTTTTAATTTCTATTTTCTAAAAATGATTTTTAATATTTTTTATTTTATTATTTGATATTTTTTTGTGAATTTTCTCTTTTCTGGTTATTTTTAATTCATTTTAAATAGTTTTTGATATTCGAAAAATTCAAAAATATTTTACCAACCTCTTTGAATGATGATAGATCTATGAAAAAGATTCTCATCAATTTATTAAATGGTTTGAGATTTATTTGAGATTTTAATTCAATTAGGTTATTTTTTATGCACTTTAATTGATTAAAAATAGTTTCTGACTTCTAAAAATGCTAAAAATTTTGGTCATACTTTGTTTGACCTTGTTGAACTTAGGATAATTCACTTGGACTTTTCAAAGTTGATTTGAAGTGAATTTGAAGTTTGACCTTTCTTTATTATTTTAATTCAAGTATTATTTTAATTTTGAAAAATACCAAAAATATTTTATTTGTTTCTTGACTTCTAATCTTCATCTTGCTTCTGTTTATTAATGTTTGACCTTGATTTCATATATCTTTGGTCAATGCTTGTTGATTATCTCGTCTCATTTCCATTAATGCACTTTATTATTCTTTATCTTCTTCTTCTTTATCTTTTTCTTTTTTGATCAATGAGTTAAAGATTGGTGGTTAGCCTTGATACATGGGAGGTTTAACCTTTCTTGATTCAAATCTAATTCAATACAAAGAACCTAAATCAATACAATATCATTTCTCTTCTTCTTTTGGCATGGCAAGTTGTAGGAGCTTGATTTACTAATCAAGATCTCTAACTTGTGTTGTTGCCTATATTACTATTGACTGGCCTCAAATAGTTGTGACTTCTACATAAGTCCAATTACGATTGCTTAACATAGCGCTAAATTGCCTTATGGCACACTAATACTAACCATTAACCATTAACATTTAATTCTTGCACTTTACATTTATGAAATTTATTATTCTTATACATATTATTCATTTGCTTTTGCCCTTTGCTCATTTGAGTATATGTTTATGTTAATGCAATTTGCCTTTTGCTCACTTGAGCACATAATTGTGTATATACTATTGTGCTTGTGTTTTGTTTTGATTGTTGTGAACCAAATGAAAAAATGGACAAAAAGGACTTAGACTTTAGGACATTTCCTATGCAAAAATGGATTCAAAGAGCAACTAGGCCTTAGGCCTTTAGAGTGCTATAAAAGTCAAAGAGCAACTAGGCCTCCTGCCTTTAGAATGCTTAACGCTGAAGACTTTAAAGGGACCTATTCTCTAAACCCCTTTTTGTCTATTCCTTGTTTGTTTTATGGAACTTTTTGATGTGTGTGTTCCTGTGCTAGGGATTCCAACATTGAACCTAAGTGAAGAACCATTTTCATGAGCTTCTAAAGAGAGAGATCTAAGAGCCATTGGAAGATCTTCTAAGAGCTTGCTTGATTGATTGATTGCTTGAGTATACACTTATTTTCTTGCTTATTCCAAAGGATGGGAGCTACTTGGATCATCAATATGATCTCAAGAAGGGAACTCCATTTGTGGTCTTATTTCTTTCCCTTCATCTCTTGAGGTAGATATAATACTCACCTATATCCTTAGTGATGGACAATGAGTCTTCCATGTTTATTGTAGGGTTAACCCCTCACTAGCATGTTGAAGTTATCCTCACATGGTGGATTTGTGGTTTTTTGGGTTGAGTCTTCTCCCTTGGATAACAAAAGACCTTAATGCTTTTGGACTAATCAATTCACCAAGTTGTTTTGAGATTTTTACCCCGAACTACGAGGTTTTGATCCTAATATTTTTTAAGATGGTACGTAGGCAATGGGTTTATCCATTCAAACACATATTATAAATAACTTGTATATTCTCTTCTCATCTCCCCAATCATGTTTGCACAAACAAATTTCACAAAAAAAATACCAACCTTACAACAAGTATGAAAAGGGATCCCTAGGAGTACCTAGGATGTTTTGGGTGCTTAACACCTTCCCATTGCATAACCAACCCCCTTACCCCGACCTATGACATTTTTATTAGTTTTTGATTCGATAAAACTTCTTGGTTTTTTTTCGCTTTCTAAGCTTTCCTTTGGATAAATAGAAGCGCGGTGGCGACTCGATTTGTATGGTTTACTTTTGATTTAGTCAATAAATCTAAAGGTAACAAATACCCCGCTACAGGTAGTGGGCAAGAAGTAACAAACTGCAAACTAAGAAGAATATTACCAGTCATTGGGCAATAGGCTCTCAGGGGACGAAAGCATCTATCTAGGTAAGAGCTAGAAAGAAAACAGTCAATCAAGACTCAACCCAATGAGGACATAACTCAAGGGGAGTAATTCCATCCAGAAAATCAACTTGGGAGGAAACTGAAGTAACAACCATCCACGAGGAAACAAACTCAGTGGGGAAAAGGAGAAAGGTTAAAGTCTTTCTACTTAAGGGGATGACACTCTACAATTAAGGGAGGACAAACACCAAATTTGGTATGGGGATAAAATACCGCCATAATAGAGAATAAAAATCTCAAACAATATGAAGATGTAGGGTATGCAATTATGAAATTATATGATTGTATATGTATATGTATATATGATGATTATGCTGACAAAACAATCACAAAGGATACAAAGGTGTCGCAAAGAATTTGAACCATCGGTACAATCCTCGGTCAATCCACAAAATATGGAGACAACTGGTGGAGAACAAAGAGATCAACATCCCAAAGGTTCAAACCTAGCTGGGGAACAAGGAAATGTGTTGAGGGCAGAACATCCAATCTGTGGGGAATTTTAGGTCAACACCATAAAAATGGGAGACAACCCTACAGGGAATAATGATAACAAAAGCTGCTCAGAAACCAGGAGGAAACTCTGACTGGGAGAAAGATGAAAGGCGATTGGTGGGGAAACCAATGTGATCTACTGGGGAATATCAACCACCTCTGAAGATTAACCCTGGTGAGGAAATACAAACTTCGTTGTGGATGTACAAACTCCGCTGGGGAAGGCAAAAACTCTGTCGGGGAAAACAACACGCCGCAGGGTATCTGGATCAACCAACTCAGCTGGGAACGTGGAAAGGAATTCCGCTGAGGATCAAACACTACCCCGAGGAACTGAATCAACACAAACGTCTAGGGATACCCGAAGGATTAACTACTTGGGGAACCTCTGATGTTTCGCACTTAAGGACTTGCCATCCATTGAAATGTTCTTGATATTCCTTTTACTTGCTTTGGAAAAATTCTTTCTTTTATATATTTAAGAAAAAACTTGATTTTGATTTAAAAATTTAATTTCAAAATGATCATAATAAAATTTAAAACTATTGGCTGAAGTAAATAAGAGTAGAAACAATTTGGATAAAAGCTGAACTTTATATAATGGAATGGTAGTCTGTAAATGACAAGACTCCATGGATTTTTACAAAGTTGAATATGGTAATTTACATGGAAAAAGGGTTACATTGAATACCAACTCTTGATATCTACTATGCTCTTGACCGCTGTCGGGGATGAACTGATGTCACCCCTTGTGCTCAAACAAGTCTTCAAAATCTAAAGATCAGCAGAATGCAGTTACTTGCCATAATCCCTAATTTTATCATAAGTTGCCCCAAGGTGGGGTACTCAACTTAACGGGAAATTCTTTCTGTTTTATGTCTCTAATTTTTGCCTGGATCGCCCTTTCGGGTTTTCAATCCACCGAGACGCTCATTTTTGCCAAAGCCGCCCTTTCGGGTTTTCAACTTAGCGAGCTGTTATTTTATTTTTTAGGCGAAGTATTTCTTGACTGCATCTGCATTCACAGGACGAGTGAACTGTTCACCATCCATTGTTGTAAGAATCAATGCGCCGCCTGAAAAGGCTCTCTTAACAACATATGGGCCTTCATAATTAGGAGTCCATTTTCCTCTGGAATCTGGCTTGAACGTCAAAATCTTCTTGAGCACAAGGTCACCTTCCCTGAACACTCGAGGTCTGACCTTTTTATCAAAAGCTTTCTTCATCCTTTGCTGATACAACTTACCATGACACATGGCAGTCAATCTCTTCTCTTCAATCAAATTCAATTGATCAAACCTGGTTTGACACCATTCAGCCTCAATCAACTTGGCTTCCATGAGCACACGTAATGAAGGAATCTCAACCTCTACGGGGAGCACTGCTTCCACACCATAAACAAGAGAGAAAGGGCTTGCCCCTATTAAAGTACGGATGGATGTACGATATCCATGTAATGCAAAAGGGAGTATCTCATGCCAATCCTTATATGTGACAACCATCTTCTGGATAATCTTCTTGATGTTCTTGTTCACAGCTTCAACAACCCCATTCATCTTGGGTCTGTAGGGAGAAGAATTATGATGTGCAATCTTGAAGTCCTTGCAAAGAGCTTCAACCATATTGTGATTCAAGTTTGATCCATTGTCAGTAATGATCTTACTTGGCACACCATAACGACATATAATCTGATTCTTGATAAACTTTAAAACAACTTTCTTAGTCACATTTGCATACGATTCCGCTTTAACCCATGTCATGAAGTAGTCAATTGCCACTAAAATGAAACGATGTCCATTTGAAGCTTTAAGCTCAATCATCCCAATCATATCAATTCCCTACATGGAGAAGGGCCATGGGGAAGAGATAACATTCAATAGTGTCGGAGGAACATGAACCTTATCAACATAAATTTGACACTTGTGGCACTTCTTCACAAATTTGCAACAGTCAGATTCCATTGTAAGCCAATACTAACCTGCTCGCAACATCTTTTTCGCCATTGCATGTCCATTGGAATGAGTGCCAAAGGAACCTTCATGCACTTCGGTCATCGACAAGTCTGCTTTGTGTCTATCCATGCTTTTGAGCAAAACCATGTCGAAGTTTCTCTTGTCCAGTACATCACCATTCAAGTAGAAGTTGCTGGATAATCTTCTCAAAGTCTTCTTATCTTTCAAAGATGCCCCAGGCGAGTAAATCTGACTTTGGAGGAAACATTTGATGTCGTAATACCACAACTTCTCGTCTTTTATTTCTTCAACAGCAAACACATGAGCTGGCCTATCAAGACGCATCACAGACAAATTGGGAACTTCTTTCCAATATTTCACTATAGTCATTGACGCCAACGTTGCAAGAGCATCTGCCATCCGATTCTTATCTCGAGGGATATGATGAAACTCAACTTCTGTAAAGAAAGTTAAAATCCTCCTCGCATAATCTCTATATGGTATTAAACCAGGCTGATTTGTCTCCCATTCTCCTCTGATTTGATACACAACCAAAGTCGAATCACCGAAGACATCTAAATACTTGATTCTGAGATTCATGGCCTCCTCAAGCCCCATAATGCAAGCTTCATATGCTGCCATTTTATTGGTACACTTGAAAGTCAATCTAGCTATAAATGGTAGATGCGTTCGTTGAGGAGTAATAATCACTTCCCCAATGCCATTTCGATATTGATTAACAGCTCCATTGAATACCATGCCCCAACAGCAACCAGCTTCTGGCCCTTCTTTAATCAATGGTTCATCATAATATTTCATTTTCAAGTAGAAAATTTCTTCATCAGGAAAATCATACTGCATTGACTGATAATCTTCAATTGGTTGGTGAGCCAAATGGTCAGCCAAGATACTACCTTTGATCGCTTTCTGAGATCGGTATTCGATATCATACTCTGATAACAACATCTTCCAACGGGCAATCCTCCCAGTTAAAGCAGGTTTCTCAAATATATACTTGATTGGATCCATTTTGGATATCAACAAAGTGGTACGATTCAGCATATACTGACGCAGACGCTTAGCAGCCTAAGCCAATGCACAACAAGTCTTCTCAAGCATCGAGTACCGAGTCTCACAGTCGGTGAACTTCTTACTGAGAGAGTAGTATGCAATTTTTTTCTTTCCAGTCTCATCTTGCTGACCAAGAATGCAACCAATACTATCTTCGAGTACAGTCAAATACATGATCAACAGTCTTCCTTCAACAGGGGGAGACAAAATCGGAGTCATGTGGGAAATGAATCTTTCTGAACACTGATCTTTTCGAAGAAGCTTGAATATAGGTGCACATGTGGCAGTCATGTGGGAAATGAATCTGGAAATATAATTCAAGCGGCCGAGAAAACCTCTGACTTGCTTCTCAGTTTTGGGCGCAGGCATCTCTTGAATTTCTTTGACCTTGGCAGGATCAACTTCGATACCCTTCTCGCTTACAATAAAGCCCAACAACTCATCAAACGCTGGAATAGCTTCAACAAATGCTCAACATGTTCCTCTTCATCAATTGATTTAGCAATCATGTCATCGACATAAACTTCAATCTCTTTATGCATCATATCATGAAAAAGTCGCACTAGCATTCTTTAGACCGAAAGGCATCACTCTATAACAGAATGTTCCTAGTGTGTAATGAATGTGGTCTTCTCCATATCTTCGGGTGTGTAGTGAGGTATTCGTTACCTTTAGATTTATTGACTATATCAAAAGTAAATCATACAATTCGAGTCGCCACCGCACTTCTATTTATCCAAAGAATAGGTTAGAAAGCGAACAAAAAGCCGAGAAGTTTTATAAAATCAAAAACTAATAAAAATGTTAAAGATCTGGGTAAGGGGGTTGGTTATGCAATGGGAAGGTTTTAAGCACCCAAAACATCCTTAGTACTCTAAGGGAGCCCTTTTTGCAAATTTTGTATGGTAAGTTGGTATTTGTGAAAAAAATATTTGTGCAAACATAATTGGAGAGATGAGAGAAGAATATACAAATTATTTACAATATTGTTGTTTGAATGGATAAACCCATTGCCTACGTACCATCACAAAGGTAGGATCAAAACCTCATAGTTCGGGGTAAAAAATCTCAAAATAAGGTGGTGAATTGATTGGTCAAAAGCCTTAAGGCCTTTTGTTATCAAAGAGAGAAAACTCAACCTAAACAACAAATCCACCATGTGAGGAGAGCTTCAACATACTAGTGAGGGATCTAACCTATAATAAGTATGAAAGACTTATAGTCCAATCACTAAGGATACAGGTGAGGTTTATATCAACCACTATGATAACTCAAACCTAATAGCTAATGTTTATGAAAAGCTTTGGAAAAGGTGGTCATTGGAACCACAAAAAGAATTTGAGTGAGTTGGATTTACCAATTAGAAGTATTCACAAAAGGATGTCAAAGTTGACTTAAAATTCAATTCAAAATAAGTATTATGAAAAGAGTTTGAAAAATCAAAAGCATAATGCCTAGGTTTCTAGTTTTGAAAACAATGTCAATGTTTGCACAAAAAGTTTGGCTTGGGTTAGAGTGGAGAGAAGAAGAGAAGGGCAAGGTCCTAAACATGCAAAGATGAGGGATGAGAAATAAAACCACTTGGAGTTCCCTTCTTGAGATCATAAAGATGATCCAAGTTGCTTCCTTCCTTTGGACTTAGCAAATAATAAGCAATTAACTCAAGCAATCAAGCAAATATTCAATCAAGCTCATAGGATCCTCCAATTTGGATTTGTCTCTCTTATCTTGGATGCCCATTATAACACCATAAACCCCACACATAATTTATCGCATAAATTAAATATAAAATAAAACCATGTAGGGTGTCACACATTCATAACACATATGACCTGCTCCGTAACACGGGTTTCAACAGTAAATTTCAATACACACATTTGTAATAAGGATGTTAACACGACATCCTACTTATCTGAATCATACCTGGGATGTTTACACGACATCCTTCTCATCTGATTGATATTATATATTCACAAAATAAGACATTCATAACTTGTCACTGCATGCTCACTTCCATTTTTAAGTATCATCGCAACGGAATTATTATCACAATTATGGAAGATAAAGCAAGTAATAACATCTACTCTCAACTTCAATTTCAATAAAAAAATAAGAGAGTTCTAATCAATTAACTCAACATCTTAAGAATTCTCAACACAAAATTAGTCTTATGACTTCAACATGATCAAACATAAGGAATAATGTAAGCGTTTAACCCAACCCGATGTTACATGATCAGAGTAAGGTACCACTAGTAAAAGCGACAAAATAAAGAAGTAATCCAAGAGCTATCTTCCACTTACTTTAGCAATACTACTCTTGAGTATCTGCACGATGCCCATATAAAGGCAACATTCAAATAGAAGGGGTGAGAATTCATTTCAATAATAATGATATAGAATGAAGAATAGAGTACAACATCTACAAAATCATGCACAACAATATATCACATTCTTACATCCAAATCATAATCAACATCATACACGACAACATCTTAATTATCATTAACATCATACAAATCCATATTTCAATTATCATTAACATCATTTGCAACAACATCTCATCCAACAACACATCAAAAACAATCAATACAAATGCAACACTTATGCAATATACTCAACACTGAATCAACATGCACATGGTACCAAAATGAACACTCAGGTTCATCTCACTCCATGATCCCCACCATAGGATCGATTCCCTCTTGGAACCGGAGCACACCAAAATTGCTACCATCACCATAGGTAACGCTTCACTAATCCCCCATAATAGGAATTAGCTACTCGCACCTGATCCATCACCATGGGATCGAGGCTCACAAAAAATCGTTACCATCAACATATGTAACGCTTCACTAATCCCTCATAATAAGAATTAGCTACTTGCACCCGATCCATCATCATAGAATCGAGGCTCACAAAAATTGGACCGAAGTCTGTACACCAAGAGACATGACTCTCAAATAACATGCATTAACACAATAAGGTTCACTTAAAGGATCCCTATACACATCTCATCATTTATGCATCACACCATTCATCATTCAACAACCAATTCATGTTACCATATGAATAATATCAACAAATGACAACAACTCATCAACATCTTAACATCATCGACATAACAACATAATTATCACACAATGATATTACAACAATGCAATGATTCATCAACCAATCGTGTAAACCAATATATTTATTAATACAATAGGCATGTGACTATTATTAAAACATATCAACAATCACCACCATATTTTAGGTATGAGCGTTATCTTTCTAACTCTTCAAATGCAATCAAAATCAGACTTATGAAATGAAAGTTATGACCAAAATCGGCGAGATGTGTCAAATATTTCATTAACCAAACGTAAGAACAAAAACTTCACAACCACAGTAGGCATAGGAATAATACTCAATCAATTCAATTATCACCATCATATTATATCCCTTAGAGTCACCTTTCTAATGCTTTAAACCCCAACCCCAAATGACTCACTAGTTGAAAGTTATGATCAAAACCGTGCACGAAGGCGTTCCTAAAAAGTTGTTGTTTTCTAAATTTTCCAACATAAATTTCATCTTCTTCAACCCCAAAAGAGTCCATGAAATAATCTCCAAAAATATTTTATTTCTGAAACAAAGTTATAGCCCTCTATTTCAGATATCTAACGCTTCAAACGGAACTCGATTTGGACTTACGGATCAAACGTTATGACCAAAATGATTTCGACCGAAAAACATAAAAAGGCTCGCGATTGTGACGGACAAAATGCATAATTTTTTGCGTTTTTCATCGTTGGAGGCCTTCTGGACCTCCGATTTCAATTCCGTAAAAAGGTAAACATTCAGGAAATTACAACCCATGCAATACTATAATTATCTAAGATTAATTTACAGTTTTAACACAATTAAATCATCTAATCATTGTTTCAAGATTATGCCTAAAATCTTTAAAATTGCAACAATGGTGAATATTAGTTCAATCATCAAAATAGAAAACTACACACATATAAGACATACGCAATTCATCATATAATCATCATAGCATCCAAATTCAAAATTATGAATCAAAACACCCAACCCTAAGGAGGTTAAGGGTTCCTCCATTCTATCCTTCTATCATACCCTTTACTATTGGAACAAGTTCTCACCCTTACCTTAGATTTTCCAACAAGATGCACACTTCAAGCTCTAACAATGGAGTTTTCTTTTAGCCCTATCCCTTGCCTCTTCTCACCATAAAATTCTATTTTACGTAAAACCCTCCAAACTCTCTTACTAATCTTTTTTATCATTAACGTAATCCCTCTCAATTAGGAACTTCCACCATTGCCCTCACTTATCATATTATTTACCATCATACCCCTCTTGGCTCTAATTTTCTTTTAATAAAATAATACTAAAAATATTCTTCTTTTTCTCTATACTATTTCTACTCTTCTATTTTATTCCAATCAATTAAATAAAATAGTTATTGGCTAATTATTAAAAATTCTCATTATCCCCATTAAATAAGTAAAATAACTAAATTTCATTATTTAATTAAGATGCTCATATTATAGTTATTTTTTATTTATTTATTTAATTAATTCGAATAAAATCCTATTTATTTCAATCACTAATTAAAATTCTAATTAATTATCAACAACTATACCAAACTCTTACTGCCTCCACACTTCTATTTCAAGGATACCTGTCCCCATAATCATACACAATTAATTTAAAATACCCATTAATCATATAAAAATCTAAATAATTCAAATTAATTAATTAATTAAATTCGTGGTGTTACAACTCTCCCCCACTTAAGAAATTTTCGTCCTCGAAAATTACTTGAATAAAATAGAGTCGGATACGACTCCTTCATCGACTTCTCACGTTCTCAAGTCATACTCCCACCAGTTGGTCCACCTCAAACTACCTTCACTAAGGCAACCTCTTTACCATAAATCGGTTTCACTTCTCGATCCTTTATCTGCACAGGTGATACATCAACAGTCAAATTATGTCCCACCTACACATCATCCACTTGGATCACATGAGATGAATCTGAAATATATCTCCTCAACTGAGAAACGTGAAACACATCATGAAGATTAGCAAGCAGCGACAGCAAAACGATCTTATAGGCCACCTCTCCGATCCTCTGTAAAATCTGGTACGGGCCAACAAAACGTGGTGTGAGCTTTCGAGACTTCAAAGCTCAGCGAACACCAGTTATCGGCGTAACCCTAAAAAACACGTGATCTCCCTCCTAGAGGTCAAGCGCTTTCCTCCTCCTGTCATGGTAACTTTTCTGACGACTCTGCGATGCTTTCATCTTTTCTTGGATCATCTTGATCTTTTTAGTCGTCAAGTGAACAATCTCAGGTCCAAGCACAAAATGTTCGCCTGACTCATACTAACATAAATAAGTTCTACATCTCCTACCATACAACGCCTCATATGGTCCATTTTGATACTAGAATAGAAACTGTTGTTGTAGGTAAACTCAATCAATGACAAGTAGTTATCACAAGTACCTCCTTGTTCTAACACATAAACTCTCAATAGGTCCAACAAAAATTGGATAGTCCTCTTTATTTGACCGTCCGTCTATGTAAGATAAGAAGAACTCAACTTCAGCTTAGTACCCAAAGTAGCCCGCAGACTCTCTCATAACCTCGATGTAAATCTCAGATCTCTATCTGATACAATACTTGAAGGATTACCATTCAACTTCACAACATCATCAATATACAATTCATTCAGTTTCTGCAAAGGATAATTGTCCTCATTGGTACAAAATGAGCCGGTTTGGTCAAGCTATCCACAATCACCCAAATTGAATCGCATCCCTTTGAAGTCTTCGGTAAATCTGTTACAAAATCCCTGAAAATACTATCCCATTTCCCCTATGGAATATTCAATAGTTGCATCAGACCCAACGGCTTATGATGTTCGATCTTTGACTTCTGCAGGTCAAACAAGCATACACAAATTCGATAACCTCTTTCTTCATTGCTGACCACCAAAACATCTTCAAATCTTGATACATTTTCGTAGCATCAGGATGAATACTCAATCCACTTCTATGATCCTCCTCAAGAATACTCCTCTTAATTTTGGGTACATCAGAAACACAAATTCTATCTCTGAACATCATCACACCATTTTCATCAACTCGGAAATCACGTTCGCTACCTTCGTCGATTAATGTGAGACGATTTATCAAACTCAAATCACATCTCTGACCTTCTCTGATCTCTTCAAGGATACCTCTCATCAGCTTCAATATACCCAACTTCACATTGTTAGGAGTTTCTCCACCAACTAACTCATATCTTTGAATTGCTCAATCAGTTCTAATTCTCGAGCCATAAGCATCGACATGTGTAAAGACTTCTTACTCATCGCATCAGCTATAATATTAGCTTTACCCGAATGGTAACTCAAATTAAAATCATAACCCTTCAAAAGTTCAAGCCATCTCCCCTGCCTCATATTCGACTCCTCTCATTAAATAAATATTTCAAACACTTGTGATCACTGAACACTTCGAATTTGGATCCAAATAGGTAGTGCCTCCAAATCTTCCACATGAATACCACTGTTGTCAACTCAAGATCATGCGTAGGGTATTTCCTTTCATGAAATCTCAACTGTCTCTAAGAATAAGCCATAACTTGACCATTTTGCATCAACACACCTCCTAGACCCATCTTTGAAGCATCACAATATACAACAAAGGACTCACTTGGATTCGTTGAAATCAAAGTTGGAGCAGCCATCAACTTCTTCTTGAGTTCCTAGAAACTCTTTTCACAATGCACATCCCAAACATACGCTAGAACCTTTCGAGTCAATTGAGTTAACAACAATGCTAAATTTGAAAAACCTTTAATGAACTTCCTGTAGTAACCAGTCAATCCAAGAAAAACTTCTAATCTCATTGGCATACTTTAGAGCCTCCCGTTGTAATATGACATCTATCTTCAACAGATTCACAACTAAACCACTACTATAATCACATGATCAAGGAAACTCACTTTCTTTAACCATAACTCGCATTTTGAAAAACTTTCCGTACAGATGGTTCTCTTCCAATGCCTACAATACAATTATCAGATCACTCATAGCCTCGTACTACCATCCCTCTTCTTCACTAACGGCACCGACACACCCCATAGAGAAACACTTGGTTAAACAAACTTCTTCTGAAGCAAATCTTCTATTTGCTTCTTCAATTCCCCAACTCTAAAGTAGACACCTAAAAGGAGTCATCGGCACCGGACTAGTACTAGGTACTAAGTCTATAGAAAAATCCATTTTGCGCTCTAGAGGAAAATCACTGATCTCTTCAGGAAACACTTCAGGAAATTTACACACTCCAGGAAGATCACGAACAACTCCTTCTCCTCTAGCTTCCAACGAAGCTAACATCACAAACACTTATTCCATATCCTTCACGGATTCTCTCACTTGCTTAGCTGATACAAATGTCAACACTTCACCTCTATCAAATTCAAATTCACGCTCTAGAGGAAAGTTGCAGATATCTTTAGGAAAACATCAAGAATTACACACCACTGGCATAACACTAGTCGTCACACTTCTCTATAATCTCTGAGAAACAACACTAACCATTCCTGGTCGTTTTCCCTAAGGACATCCCAACTTGACCGGCAGACAGGAATCTCGAATCCACAGCATCTTCAATGTTAGGAACAACACATGTTTAACATCGCCTGAGCTCATGCAATCAACGATACACTACACCAACTTAACAAAACAATTGGTAAACACTTGGTTTAACTCCAACCAATTCAATCTGAGAATAACATCAACTTGTTCCAATAAAATACAAACCATACACGTCCTTATGGAACACGCTAGGATACTCAACACACCACTGGCTCATCTCTAGCCAAAACATAGCCTTCCCCCTCACAGGGAAGTGAGCAACGAGAACACCTGACCGTATTCCCTCAAGGATCACACCATTTTTCTAACCAACACCATCCTCGAATCTGACCTCTCTCCGGATTCAGGAAAAGCACAACATTCTCAAAACAGGTTAACTAGCCAACATTGCACTCTTACATGCAACAACATAATGTCCAAGCTTGATACAGTTGGAACATCCAAGATAAGAATACACTTCTTCCCCCCTTATTTCATTCCTAACCTTCAAATGGAAAATAAAACAAGCATCGACAGTGTTCTCACACACATGTCGTATACTAGGGAACAAACATAATTAAACAACCTGGCCGGACGGACCGACCTGCTCTGATACCACTAATGTAACACCATAAACCCCACACATAATTTATCGCATAAATTAAATATAAAATAAAACCATGTAGGGTGTCACACATTCATAACACATATGACCTGCTCCGTAACACGGGTTTCAACAGTAAATTTCAATACACACATTTGTAATAAGGATGTTAACACGACATTCTACTTATCTGAATCATACCTGGGATGTTTACACGACATCCTTCTCATCTGATCGGTATTATATATTCACAAAATAAGACATTCATAACTTGTCACTGCATGCTCACTTCCATTTTGAAGTATCATCACAACGGAATTATCATCACAATTATGGAAGATAAAGCAAGTAATAACATCTACTCTCAACTTCAATTGCAATAACAAAATTAGAGAGTTCTAATCAATTAACTCAACATCTTAGGAATTATCAACAACAAAATTAGTCTTATGACTTTAACATGATCAAACATAAGGAATAATGTAAGCGTTTAACCCAACCCAATGTTACATGATCAGAGCAAGATACCACTAGTAAAAGCGACAAAATAAAGAAGTAATCCATGAGCTTCCTTCCACCTACTTCAGCAATACTACTCTTGAGTATCTGCACGATGCCCATATAAAGGCAACATTCAAACAGAAGGGTGAGAATTCATTTCAATAATAATGATATAGAATGAAGAATAGAGTACAACATCTACACAATCATGCACAACAATATATCACATTCTTACATCCAAATCATAATCAACATCATACATGACAACATGTCAATTATCATCAACATCATACAAATCCATATTTCAATTATCATTAACATCATATGCAACAACATCTCATCCAACAACACATCAACAATAATCAATACAAATGGAACACTTATGCAGTGTACTCAACACCGAATCAACATGCGCATGGTACCAAAATGAACACTCAGGTTCATCTCACTCCATGATCCCCACCATAGGATCGATTCCCTCTTGGAACCGGAGCACACCAAAATCGCTACCATCACCATAGGTAACACTTCACTAATCCCCCATAATAGGAATTAGCTACTCGCACCCGATCCATCACCATGGGATCGAGGCTCACCAAAAATCGTTACCATCAACATATGTAACGCTTCACTAATCCCTCATAATAAGAATTAGCTACTCGCACCCGATCCATCGTCATAGAATCAAGGCTCACCAAAATTGGACCGAAGCCCGTACACCAAGATGCATGACTCTCAAATAACATGCATTAACACAATAAGGTTCACTTAAAGGATCCCTATACACATCTCATCATTTATGCATCGCACCATTCATCATGCAACAACCAATTCATGTTACCACACGAATAATATCAACAAATAACAATAACTCCTCAACATCTTAACATCATCGACTTAACAACATAATTATCACACAATGATATTACAACAATGCAACGATTCATCAACCAAACGTATAAACCAATATATTTATCAATACAGTAGGCATGTGAATATTATTAAAACATATCAACAATCACTACCATGTTTTAGGTATGAGCATTACCTTTCTAACTCTTCAAACTCGATCAAAACCGAACTTATGAAATGAAAGTTATGACCAAAATCGTCGGGATGTGTCAACAATTCATTAACCGAATGTAAGAACAAAAACTTCACCAACACAGTAGGCATAGGAATAATACTCAATCAATTCAATTATCACCATCATATTATATCTCTTAGATTCACCTTTCTAATGCTTCAAACCCTAACCCCAAATGATTCACGAGTTGAAAGTTATGATCAAAACCGTGCATAAAGGCGTTACTAAAAAGTTGTTATTTTCTAAATTTTCCAACATAAATTTCATCTTTTTCAACCCCAAAAGAGTCCATGAAATAATCTGTAAAAATATTTTATTCCTGAAACAAAGTTATAGCCCTCTGTTTCAGATATCCAACGCTTCAAACGGAACTCGATTTGAACTTACGGATAAAAAGTTATGACCAAAACGATTTCGAACGAAAAACATAAAAAGGCTCGCAATTGTGACGGACAGAATGCATAATTTTCTGCATTTTTCATTGTTGGAGGCCTTCCACACCCCCGATTTCGATTCCGTAAAAAGCTAAACATTCAGAAATTACAACCCATGCAATATTATAATTATCTAACATAAATTTACAGTTTTAACACAATTAAATAATCTAATCATTGTTTCAAGATTATGCCTAAAACCTTTAAAATTGCAACAATGGTGAATATAAGTTCAATCATCAAAATAGAAAACTACACACATATAAGACATACGGAATTCATCATATAATCATCATAACATCCAAATTCAAAATTATGAATCAAAACACTCAATCCTAAGGAGGTTAAGGGTTCCTCTATTCTATCACTCTATCATACCCTTTACAATTGGAATAAGTTCTCACCCTTACCTTAGATTTTCAAACGAGATGCACACTTCAAGCTCTAACAATGGAGTTTTCTTTTAGCCTTATCCCTTACCTCTTCTCACCATAAAATTCTATTTTACGTAAAACCCTCCAAACTCTCTTACTAATCTTTTTTATCATTAACCTAATCCCTCTAAACTAGGAACTTCCACCATTGCCCTCACTTATCATATTATTTACCATCATACCCTCTTGGCTCTAATTATCTTTTAATAAAATAATACTAATAATATTATTCTTTTTCTCTATATTATTTCTACTCTTCTATTTTCTTCCAATCAATTAAATAAAATAGTTATAGGCTAATTATTAAAAATTCTCATTATCCCCATTAAATAAGTAAAATAACTAAATTTCATTATTTAATTAAGATGCTCATATTCTAGTTATTTTTATTTATTTATTTAATTAATTCCAATAAAACACTATTTATTTCAATCACTAATTAAAATTCTAATTAATTATCAACAACTATACCAAACTCTTACGGCCTCCATACTTCTATTTCAAGGATACTTGTCCCCATAATCATACACAATTAATTTAAAATACACATTAATCATATAAAAATATAAATAATTCAAATTAATTAATTAATTAAATTTGGGGTGTTACAACTCTCCCCCAAAAGAAAAGAAGAGTGACCTTGTATGGATTGTTAGGTTTTTTGCTTGACCAAGAAGCAACCTATCTTGGACACAAAGCAATTCACTTGATCTTTGATCAAGATGAATTTGATTTGGATCAAAGAAGGTTAAGCCTCTCATATGTCAAGGCTAACCACAAATCATTAACTCATTGGTCAAAAAGAAAAAAGAAGAAGATGAAGATGGAAATGGAATGTACAAAATTGAAATTCAAAAGACATAACCAAAACACATTGATCAAACATGAATGGAATCCACATCAATCAATGGTAAGGAGAAGCGGAATGAAGACTAGAAGTCAAGAAGGGTCAAACACATTTTTGGTATTTTTTTAGAATTAAAATAATGCATAAAATAAAATGAACAAATAAAGGTCAAACTTCAAATCCAATTCAAATCAACTTGGATAAGTCCAATTGGATCATCATAAGTCTAACATGGTCAAAGAAATTTGACAAATTTTCTCAATAATTTTTTGAAAACAGAAACTGATTTTAAACAATTAAAAATGAAGAAATATAACATAATTGGACTAAAATCTCAAATAAATCTCAAATCAATTAAGAAATTGATGAGAATATTTTTCATAGATTCATCATCATCCAAAGATGTTAAGAAAATATTTTTGGCATTTTTGAATATCAGAAAGTATTTTAAATGAATTAAAAATAATCAGAAAATAAATAATTCACAAAAAGTATTAAATGAAATCACAAAAATAATTAAAAATCATTTTTAGAAACTAGAATTTAAGAGAATTTTTTGCAATTGGTCCCATATTTTTGTGATTCCAAATAAAGAAGTTATGAATTTTTTAAATAAAATGGAATAAAACAAATTAAAACAGAAATTAAAAAATAGCAAAAATCCACAAGCGTTTGATCAGCGCTCATTAATTGACGTGGCTGATTAGATGCCTATGATGCGCGCGCTCATTGTGTGGACGAGTCAACAGCGAAACAGGAATAATTTAAAAAAGTCATAACAACACAAGGCTGAGATTAGATTTGGAAGACTGGATCGAAGGGCAAAGGTTTGGACGCATGGGGAAGGTGGTGGAAACCACCGTCTTCTCCGGTGAGAAGGCCTGAAAACGGCACCAATTGCAGGTTTTA
Organism: Lathyrus oleraceus; assembly: GCF_024323335.1. Taxonomy (NCBI): domain Eukaryota; kingdom Viridiplantae; phylum Streptophyta; class Magnoliopsida; order Fabales; family Fabaceae; genus Lathyrus; species Lathyrus oleraceus. The sequence continues at coordinate 491,076,277 of NC_066584.1, read as the reverse complement.
TAACCTCAACCATAACACGTGATCCATATACCATTCAAAAGCTGGGGTGATGTACATCACCCCTGTAACCTTAGTTTCTTCTCAAGATTCTTATGGGGACTTCAGAAATGCCAACCAAACCAAGCAATGCACAACAATAAGAGAGATTCGAATCGAAACAGGTATGGTGAAAACCTTTGAAGTGCAACTTGTGTGATCTTGATCCAATCCAATCCTTGAGTGCAACTTGATCTTAAAGTAACAATGAAGCAAGGATAAGGAATTAGAAGCTAAAGATCAACTAGGGAAGTTGATATTTAAGCTTGAAAAATGAAGTGAAATTTCAGAATTCCTTTGAGTGAGAGGTTAGGGAAGGAATTCAGCAGAGGTTAAGGCTCCTTCAGGTTGAGAAATGAGCAAGGCAAGGAATTCTATTTATAGCCACAGCTGATGCAAGGCATGATCAAACTCGTGTGTGCATGAACTTGGGTCCTCCATGCATGGGCCTGTACAGGCGCATGTGAGGCCCAAAAGCAATTGCAATTGAATACTGAACATCAACCAAAGTGATACGGACGTGCAGATTGTAATGCATTAGCTTGTGCATGGAAATTTAACATGTTATGCATAATTGATCATAAATCTTCACGTCTTCGAAAATGCCAATTGGAAAATTGAAACATAAGCATGTGGGTAATGGTTGGAAAGGGCATGACATAAAGAACAAATGTTATGTTGAACAAAAATGCATTTGGAGTTTGGAAAATATTGAAAATTGGCCATGAAGTTCAAGGTACAAAACATGTATTTGAAAATTTTGCCTAAAATAACCAAATTCAAGCCCTTTTGTTTCATTGATGCAAGCTTCAAGTGACAAAACCTTCAACATCAAAGTTGTAGCTTGTTTCAAGAAAAGAAATTTGGACTTAAATGTTGCATCATTTGGATTTCTGATGATAAAGTTATGGGAATTTGAAGTTTGACTTTTTTCACATCTCAATGGCTTTGGTCCAAAGTGACCTATAATGTTTTGTATTATCACGTGTGTTTATTTTAGGATTATGAAATTTTGTAAAACACAACAATTTAAGTAGACATCCTAAACCTTCCAATTAACTTGGTATCACCTCAAAATCATAAAAAATGAATGAGTTAGGTCCTTGGGAAGTTTACCCAAAATTAGGGTTTCAGTCAAAATGACCTATAATGTTTTGAAATGAATGATGACCTTCCAAGTTTCAAATAGATTTTTGATGAACGTGAAAGTTGTTCATATGATTTGTGAGAACATTGTTTCTCTTTGGGTTATCTTCATTTGACAAACACATCAAAAGTTAGGTCTCAGTGGATTTCAAAATAGTCAGATGATTTGACTGATCAACTTCTCAAGGACAAACTTCAAATATTAATGAATGAATGATTGAGGAAACTCACATAGGCTCATATATGCATAAAATTATGAATTAAAGAACTTTCCTTGATTTTCTTTGATCATAGGATGAGGTTGCTTCATGAGCAAGGCACAGTCAATACATAGTTGAATTAGGGTTTCCTTGGGAAACAATCCTCAATCCCCTTGGTTTATCTTGATCAAATTGACAAATTGAGATACTTGGGAGGCATATATGATAATTGAGAGCCTTGGTCTAAGTAGACATCTTGCGGGCATACATCGCAAGATGACTGAGCGGACAAGAGTTCCCCTTATACTTTTCAAAGTTAGGCACTTTGAACTTCACTGGGATCTTGACGTTGGGCACTAAGCACAACTCAGGAACACTCTTTCCAAACAAGTTTTTACCTCTTAGCGTCTTCAATTCCTTGCGTAGCTCAAGAAACTGATATTTCATCTCGTCCATCTTCTCATACACATCTAGACCCTCAGACGACTCGGAATGATAGATGGTATCCTCTACATGAGGCAAGGTGTGCATAATGGAAGGTGACACGTACATGACCGAGCTAGATGCTGGCATGGAAGCAAATGTAGGCGCAAAGCCTTCGGGCACAAAGTTGGGCGGCCTTCCCCAAGGGAATCCGGCAGGCATATTCAACGCGAAGTGTGCGGTAGCAGCAGACATTGTAGAGGTAGTCACCTCTAAAGTAATATTCCTCACGGAAGGTGTTGTAGGCGTTGGAGAAGCTTGATTCTGAGCAGCAAGAACTGGCTCCATCATGGCAGTCAGACGGGCGATCTCGTCCATGTGACACGTACATGACCGAGCTAGATGCCGGCATGGAAGCAAATGTAGGCGCAAAGCCTTCAGGCACAAAGTTGGGCGGCCTTCCCCAAGGGAATCCGGCAGGCATATTCAGTGCGAAGTGAGCGGTAGCAGCAGGCATTGTAGAGGTAGTCACCTCTAAAGTAATATTCCTCACGGAAGGTGTTGTAGGCGTTGGAGAAGCTTGATTCTGAGCAGCAAGAACTGGCTCCATCATGGCAGTCAGGCGGGCGATCTCGTCCTTCAGCTCATTGTTTTCTTACTCCAAATGTTCCATGATTCTCAGATGATTGGCTCGGGTATTATACCGGTGAGTCAGCTTGGCTAAAGCACATAAGAAACACCAATCAGACATCTGGCGAAAACCTGCTTGTGCAAATGATGCCTGAAATGTAATGCTTCATTATTTTTATTTTCAAAGAACTTACTATATCATTTGCAAATATATAATATTTAAATGGCAATTGCAACAATTTGATATGACCAAAAATCTCTTTTTATTTATATAAATTGGGAGGATTACATTGAGTACAATTTCAGAAACCAAAATAAAAAATACAAGAGAAAAGGAGACTAGTCATCCTAACGATCCCTAACATCATTAGAAGATCTGGCTGTAGGCGCGTACTGTTGGTGTAAGCCCTAGAGGCCAATACTTTTGGTACTTGTATCGAATTGTTTATTAATAATAAAAGGCATTTTCTTTATTATGGTTGATTAATAAAGTCCCTAGAATAGATAGTCCGTTTAATGTATTAAGTGTGACTTAATCATGAGAACACATTAAACATAAGGGCATTGTTCTTAAAGTATCCGTAGTCGAGCTTTAATGTGAAGTGGGATAACATTAAAGCATTAAGACTATTATGTTTGTAGATTGATGATCACATCTCATGGATCATGGATAAAGAGTTATCAAGTCTTAAACATAGGTATGAATATTAGGAGTAATATTTATACCGGATTGACCCGCTATGAGAATACTATATAGAAAGTTATGCAAAGTGTCATAAGTCATTCTCATGGTGATAATAGTGTATACCACTCTTCGACCTGAAACCACTATGGATCCTAGATGTAGAGTTGAGTGCTTTATTGTTGATCCAACGTTATCCGTAACTAGATGACCATAAAGACAGTTGATGGGTACTCCACGAAGCATGCTGAGGGACATGAGTGTCCTAGATGGAATTTGCCAATCCTGCGTAACAGGATAAATGTCTATGGGCCCAATATTGAACTGGACAAGGGTGACACGGTCTATACCTTGTGTTCAATATAGACATAAGGGAAAAGGGGTAATTATACACATAATTATTATCACAGGAGGTTTTGTCAGATCACATGACATTTTCGTGACTTGGGTAGCAGTGATGTGTTGCTAGATACCGCTCACTGTTTATTATGTTAAATGCGTGATTTAATATAATTGCCAACATCGCGAAAACCTATAGGGTCACACACAAAGGACGGATTGATGAGAGATAGAATAATTAACGAACATAGTAAGGTACAATGCACTTAAGTGGGAGACAAAATATGGTAAGGTACCAAATACTTAAGTGATTTTGGGCATATTATAAGATATGGGCCAAAATACACTTAAGTGGACTTTTTAGCTTGAAGCCCACACAAGTGGTTCTATAAATAGAACCCTTTGGGTAGAAGCATTGTCACTCCACTCCACTCAGACAGAAATTTCAAGTAGAGACTTGGAATTTTGTTTCCCTCTTTCTCTCACTCAAAGCCTTCATTCATAACAGCTAGCACTGCGATTGAAGGAATCCGTTCGTGTGGACTGAGTAGAGACGTTGTCATCGTTCAACGTTCGTGATCGCCCCGTGGATCTATATCAAAGGTTTTGATCATTATCAGAGATCTGCACCAAAGGTTTGAATCGCCACAAGAGGTAACGATTCTATCACTGATCATGCCCATTCGTAAGGATCACTAAATGGAGAAATTTTTAAATTCTGCTGCGCCTTGGATGGCTATTCTCCAACACGTACTTCCTTTGAATGCGACGGATCTTGGTCTCAAAAGAAGCCTTCATCTAAGTCTTCTTGAGGACAAGCTGATCAACAATCTTCTTCCAAGCAACGGAAGGATGAGGCATGCTAGAAGATGAAACCTCAGGCTCTCTCTGTCTCTTCGTCACTCGGTCTTCAAGTAGCTCAATAAGTGCATCTTTATCCTTAGACTCCAACTACAACTCTTCATGCTTCTTGCTCAAAGCATGGAAACGCTCTTCCCATATGTCCTTATCTGGCTTCATCTTTGCGAGCGCGTCTTCCAACTCCTCTATATTTTGGTTAGGGAGAGTTAATGGCTCAACCACAACCATAGACATAGGTGTTTCACAAGGATAAGGCATCTTCAACTCCATCGCTCTCTTCTTCACCCAAAGAGTGTAATCTTCCAAAGCGACACAATTGCACAGACCAAGCTCGGATATTCCTTTCCTATGCACATTATGCCAAGCATGCACAATCTTCTGCCTCAAATGTTGGGGATCTTTACCCTCTTGATAGAAAAGACCTTCTAACAACATGTTATTAGGTTTGTCTCTCAAGGGGAACCCAAGTTGACGACGAGCCAAAGCAGAGTTGTAGTTAATTCCTCCTTGTGTACCAATGAGAGGCACATTAGAGAATTCACCACAACTATCAATAATCTCCAAACTGCTCAAAGACGGATCATACCAAACTATATCAACATTAGTGAGAGACATAAGTCTCTGCGACCACCTTAGACATTGTTTATTCTCCACAAAAGCAGGTGTCTAAGGCAAGTGAGAAATAAACCACTTGTACAAAAGAGGGATACAACAGACAATAGTTCCACCACCTTTAGAAATCCTTAGATGCGAATAGAAATATACATCACACTAGGGAACAAAGTAGGCACGAGATTCCCAATCAAGAACAGTCTAATGGCGTTAACATCAACAAAACCGTCAATGTTAGGGAACAAAGCTAATCCATAAATGAGCAATACCAAGATAGCTTCAAAATAATTTACACTACCGGCTTGAGCAAAGGCAGTAGCTTCCTTGATGAGGAAAACAAATGGCAACCCAAAGAACCCTCCTTTCTTCACCCAATGAGCCTCTATCTCAGACTTCTTCAAGTGAAGAGCTTCAACAATAATACTAGATCGGGGAATCTCCTCCAATCCACTAAAAGGCACTATACTAGAAATAGGTATCCCCAAAAGATGAGAATACTCCTCCAAGGTAGGCACAAGCTGAAAATTTGGGAAAGTGAAACAATGGTAGAGAGGATCATAGAACTTCACTAGCACACTCAAGAGTCCTTCAACCACATCAGCAAACAAGATGGACAAAAGCTTCCCATGACGTTGTTTGAAGTCCAAGGGATCTAATACAAAAGATGCTAGCTTCCTTAATTCTTTCAAGCCAGGACATCTGAAACTGTACTTCTTAGTGTGCCTTCGTCCATAATCCATGGTCTTAAAATATTTGCAAATGATACCTTAGTTCCTTGAAATTTTTGTGTGATAATTGTTATGATGCACATGAATGCATAAATCCAAGAATCATAAATAAGGGATCACACACAAGACAAGCAAAGGTCAAGGGATGAATCAAGTCATTGTCAAGACCAATCATCCATTTTGGTGGATTATGGTTTACACCTTATCAACACCCAAGTTCCATTGATATTGACAAGACTTAATTGGATCAACCAAGAATCCAGGGATTGTTGTAAGTCACGAGCATGGAGTCTGGGTAGGAACAATCCCAAAGGAGTGAACTAAGGATAAGACCTGTAGGGAGTCCTACGGAGCCCTTTTTAGGTTCATATGTACTTGGTATAAAGTGATGTTTATAAACAAATAGAATTGGGGGATGAGAAAAGAATTCATTGATTATATTTTTGTGTTTGACAAGACCTTCGGTCTTATGCCTACGTACCAACATAAAAATGAGGTATCAAAACCTCTTAGTTTGTAATACAAATTTCAAAATGGATGCATTACTATTAACAAAGTTTAAGTTTGAAAGGCACAAAGACCTAAAATGGTTTGAATGAGTTAGTTCTTTTTGGCTTTTTGAAAGTTTAGGTTAAGTATAGTTAAGTTTATTTACAAGTTTGATTTAAGAGAAGAAGTTTGAAAATGCAATGGCATAAGGCTAAACTTTCTATCTTTTTGCAAAGTGGTCAAAGTTTAGAACAAAAGTAGTTCACACAAATAAGATTTTGAAAAATGGAGAGAGAGATTTTGAAATTAAAGAAATGGGGAGAACATGAAGAGACTAATCTGTGTACAAAATTTAAAAGTTTAGAGTTGAAAAGATCTAACCAAGTGGGTAGCAATCCAAGAGACAAGAATGTCAATAGAAACCCAGAATTCCGTTGGACTTTTTAGAACCAAACAACACAATGCACAATTATATTATCTTGAAGAGCTAGGCATCAAATAAAGATAGCCACATCCAAGCTTATCCATTCCATGATCTTATCCAAAATAGCCCAATGTAACAGATGAATTCCACAAGTCACATGTTCAAAATAACAGCTTCACAGTGATCATGTTGCAGATGAACTCAAAAGGATCTTGAATGATGTATCAAATGAAGTTTCAAATTGCAAGCACTTGGTTTCTCAATAAGTTGGCATTGGCCAAGTCCTTTAGCATAGGAATGTTGCCTAGATTCTAAGTCCATTTGTCCAAGATCAAACCAACAGTCCACACAAAAGTTTTTAGGGTTTTTTGTGGTTATTATGTACATTAGTGGTCAAAGACCACAAAAACAAACAAAGTATACGCAAAAAAAATATATCACACAATATGGTCCAAATGGACAAAGTGAAAAGTGCATTAACATAAATAAATAGGATGATATGAACAATGGCAAATGAATAAAAGCAAAAATTAAATGGCATTAAAGTAAAGGGCTTGAAATTAAAAGTTAGTAGTTAATAGGTTAGAAGTTAGTATTGCTTTGCTTTTGCTTTTTAATTGAAGTGATTCTTTGGAGAACACTCGACCCACTTATCACAAGCATGGATTCTTGAACCAAGACATCTTCCAAAGGAAGGAAAAAAGGCTAAGTTTCCACACAATACCATGAAAGAGGGGAGACTTACAATCTCACTAACTAGAATGCTTATGCCTTTTTATGTCACAAATTTAGCGCTATGATAAGCAATCGTAATTGGACTTATGTAGAAGTCACAACTATTTGAGGCCGGGCAATAAAATTTTGGTGTTAATGCATGTTAGAGACATAGTATAGTAGACTATGCTCATGAAACATACCACACACAAAAATAATATGCAAAAGGGGTGGCCTAATCTCATCCATACTCATGTCAGTTTTTCAATCAACTAGCCTTAGGACTTGGAGATATCATAGGCCAAATGGAATAAATGAATGAAGAAAGGGAATAAGATGAAGTGGGGGGAAATGGATCAAAACACAAATTGGTCAAAGGAGGACTTTTACCAAATTAATATCATCCATTCATTTTGGGAGATGGAATGTACATTCCATCAATCCCTTAAATCCAATGATATTAGTTTGACAGAGTCAAATCAACCTTGACCAATTCCTAACAATAAGAGTCAAACATAAACAAGTCATCGCAATTGGTTAACAAATTTATTTGGAATTTATTCAAATTAAAAATACTAAAATAGTGCATTTAAATTAAGTATGGTTTGTCCAATTCCTAAAATCTCATCAAAACATCAAAGAAATGGCCATGAGATTTATCATAGGTCAAACAAGGTCAAAGGAACTTGGAGAAAAAATTTCATAATTTTTGGACATTTGAAAATATTTTAAACAATTAAAAACAAATGCAAAATCAATTAATTCATTAAAAATATTAATAATGATCCAAAACAAAATTTTAATTTAGAATATGAAAGAGGAAAATATTTGAAAATTTTTGGTGAAAGTCCCATATTTTTTGGATCAATATTAAATTTAATATGAATTATTGAAAATAAGGCAATTAAAATGAAAATCAAAATATTAGAAAAAACGTGGACCACTTGATCTCCCTCATTAATTGAGGTGGCAGATCAAGTGTCCACCAACGCGCGTTCCATCATGCACTTAAGTCAGCGCGCCACACAGTTGGTATTCAAAAGAAAGACTCATGATTAGATCATTTTAAAAGGATCCTATGGCTCAGAAACATCCAGCACACCACCGGCGGCTAAGGACCGATTGTCTTCTCAAAGGAACCTCGCCGGACTGGTTCAGTCATAACCATCACCAAAATTAAAAAAAGGACATGATTTCAAAGTAAAAATGGCACTGAGTTCGAATCTAGCCTCAATTCACTCTAACTCCAAGTATATTGAGAGATACATGGAGTTGAAATTTGAGGTACATGAACTGAGTTGCTTCGATTTTGCCTCTAAGCAACTCAATCTTCTTGCCTACATTGGTTGGACTTCAGACAACCAAAGAATCAATAGAATTGAGCAAGAATTAAAGAGAATCGAAGAGATCAATTTTTTTGAAAAATACCTTCAATGGAGGTCTCGATTCAACTGATCTTGCTCTTACTCGTGCTTGATCTCACTCCAAATGCTTGCAGAAGATGGATTAAATGCTCAAAATGTTGTGGATCTCTAGAGTTTTGAATTTCAAAATAGTAGAAATTCAATCTCAAATTCAAGTGAACTTTTCAAGATTATCCTTTGCAATGTGAGGGTTAGAGATTGGGGATCAAAGTTGGCGCCAATGTTATGAAATGTTGAGCATATGAGGCTCTATTTATAGCTGAAACCATTGCTTTTAGCACACTTGAAATCCACTTTCCAAATTTGGTATTGATGATGCATGGGTGCATGGGCACACATAGGCCCATCAAAATCATTTCCCTAAGTCCACAAATGAGTGTGAGATAGTCTGAATTCAACTTGGGTTTTAAGGCAAGGGTACATGAAGATTTGAAGTTTGATCCTTGCCAAGTGATGACACCATGTTCATGCCATGCGCAGCCTATGCATTCCTTGTCCAAAATGGATGAACTTGAGCTTTTTGGAATGGTGAGATTAAGATGAATAACTTTCATGTTCAACACTTTTCCATTTGGAGTTTGTATCATGAAGAAATCTGAGGTGGAAGTTTGGAAATTTTTGACATATCAAATTTTTTCTAAGTGTCAAGCCATATGTCTCAATGTTCCACCTAGCTTAACAATTTATATGAGCTTCAAATGAGAAGTGTTTCTTCATCAAAGTTGTATCTCTCTCAAATACCTTCAAAATTTCACAAACTTCATGTCATTTGGATTTGAAATGATAGAGTTATGCATTTTTGAAGTTTAGAAAAGTCACTAGATCAATGGTATAGGTCAAAACTGACCTATAATGTAACCTCATATCACATGCTCAAAAAAAGTTGAATTAGCTCCCACTCCAAACATCAAAGTTGACGTAGACACGTTGGATTTTATTGAGCAACTTGGAAACCTTATATCTCATAAAAATTGAGCAAGTTATGGCCTTGGGAAGTTGACTTTCAAATTAGGGTTTAGACAAAATGACCTATAATGTTTCAACATAGAAAATAATTTTACAAGCAAAAATAGCTCTAGGTCTAAACATGAAAGTTGTTTGTAATGTTATTTAAAGTATGTTTTCTCTTGGAATCATTTTAATATGGTGAAAATTGTAGGAGATAGGGTCTAAGGAGGCCCAATTTTGATCATATGAATTCATTTGGCCAACCACCATCAACCAACTTGCTAACTTCCAATTCTCTTGATTTTCTTGGTTCATGGTAGATCATATATGCATAAGATGATGAATTTTGAAGTATCCCTTGAAAATTTTTATCAATTGATGAGATAGCTTGTTGGAGAAGTTACTCAAGATACCCAGTCAAACTAGGGTTTTCAATGCAAATCACCCTCAAACTCTTGAAGAATGCTTGATCAAAATAACATGTAAAGAATATTGAGACTCATATATGATGCTCATAACCATTCTTGGATCAATTCTTGGTTGTGCTCTTTGTTCATGAGGGGTCTCAAACCCTAGATGTGAACTTGATGAATCAATGGGATCCTGCCTTTCCTACAAAAGAGTTAGGAAAATACAAAGACATATTTTGGGTTTTTTTCTTAGTGAAATGATAAAATACAAGTATGATCCAATCAAAAAGTATTTGGTGATCTCTCTCAAAACAAACCCAATGAAAAAGGGGGAAGGAGGATGCCAAGGTATGATCCCATGCTAATGCCTATGATGAAGTTACATGAGGGATCTTAGGGTAAAAATTGGGGTCTTACAGGTTCACCAAGTAGTTAACCCTTCGGGTATCCCTAGAATATTGTGTTGATTCAGTTCCTCGGCGGAATTTTTGATTCCCCAGTAGAGGTTCGTTCCTTTTTCTTAGCTGAGTTGGTTGATTCAGGTACCCTGCAACTTGTCTCCCTCGATAGAATTTCTGCCTTCCTCAGTGGAGTTTGTTTTCCTTCAGCAGAAATGGTTGACCTCCCCAGTAGATCGCATTGGTTTCCCCACCAATCGCCAGTCGACTTTCTCCCTAGTCAGAGTTTCCTCTTAGTTCCTGAGGAGTTTATTTTCCTTTAGGGTTATCTCTCATGTTTATGGTGTTGACCTAAAATTCCCAACAAGTTCGATGATATTTCTCTCTCCTCGACAGATCTCCTCCATCCCTAGTTAGGCTTGAGCCTTTTTGGATTATTGATCTCTCTGTTCTCCGGCGATTGTCTCCATATTTTGTGGATTGACCTAGGATTATACCGATGATTCAATTTCTTTGCGACACCTTTGTATCCTTTGTGATCGTCCTTGTCAGCATAATCATTATATATATATATATTTATATATATATATATATATATATATATATATATATATATATATATATACATTCATATAATTTCATAATTACATATTGACACCATCATATTTGTTTGATTTGTCGATTTGAGATTTTCATTCTTTGTACGACAGTAATGTATCCCCATACAAATTCCGGTGTCTGTCCTCCCTCAATTGTAGAGCGTTAGCCCCTTAGGCAGAAAGACTTTAACCTTTCTCCTCTTCCCCACTGAGTTTGTTTCCTTGTGGATGATTATTACTTCAGTTTCCTCCCCAGTTGGTTATCTGGATGGAACCCCTCCCCTTGAGTTATATCCTCATTGGGTTGAGTCTTGATTGACTGTTTCTTTCTAGCTCCTACCTAGATAGATACTTTGAATTCCCTAAGAGTCTATTACCCAGTAACTGGTAATATTCTTCTTAGTTTGCAGTTTGTTATTTCTTTCCCAATACCCGCCAAAAGTGTCCCAGTAGTAGGGTTCCCAGTGGATCTGACTCCCTAGGAAGTATATCCTTGATATGATCACCCTAACCGGTGACAGATATCTTTCCATCCCCTGCTTGAGTCTATCCTTGATATGTTCATCCTAACCGATGAAGGATTTTCTTCCCTTTTGAGTTTATCCTTGATATGTTCATCTTAACCGATGACGGATACTCTCACCCTTGGTCTTCTGCCCAGTAACTGGTAGTTGTAAATCCTATTTTCTGCAGTTTCCCCCAGCAAGGCTATTCTTACCCTGTAACCGGTAATGAATTTCCTTTTATTGTTTCCCAGCGAGTCATCCTTAATATGTTCATCCTAATCAGTGAAAGATGTTCTCTCTGTAAGATCTTTATTATCTCCTTACCCAGTAACAGGTAGTAGATGGTAGATTTTTGCTCCTCCTGTGTTGAAGATTATTTCTCCCAGTTGAGTTGAGTGCGCATTTCCTTAGTGAATTCGCTTTTCCCTGCATGATTCAAGTATTTCAGTTTTATCCTGACTTACTCGTATCCCCTGCAGATGTTGTTAGCTCCCCTACTGAGTCTTTTCCATGTTTGCATGGAATCCCTCGAGTCCCCCAGTAGTTTTGAGTCATAGCCTAGCATGCGCATAACTCCTTTTTCCCCCAGAGTCTCTGTTTCCCTAGTGAGTTCTCCTTATGGAATGCATTATACTCCTGCGGACCTTCGGTCTCTCTGATTTCTTTTCCTTTGTGGCAATATTTCCCCATAGACAATGTACTGTTTCATTCATAACATATGCATCATGAGGTCTCTTAGGGACCAAAATTTGTTTCTATATGTTGTTATTTAAGCCCATTCTACTGAGTCGACATGAAGATTTTAACCTTCTCCTCCTCAGTTAAAATGTCCTTAAATAGGGGCAGCTGTAAGACCCCAATTTTAACCAAAAATATGTCTTTGCATTTTCCTAACTCTTTTGAAGGTAGGACATGATCACCATTGATCTATCAAGTTCATATCTAGGGTTTGAGACCCTCATGACAAAGAGAACAACCATCAATTAATACAAGAATGATTATGAGCATCATATATGAGTCCCAATGATTTCTATTATCTATATTGATCAAGTTTTGTTCAAGAGTTTGAGGGTGATTTGCCTTGGAAACTTTAGTTTGACTGGGTATCTTTACTAACTTCTCCAACAAGATATCTCACCAATTGATCAAATTTCTCAAGGGACACTTCAAGACTCATCATCTTATGCATATATGATCTACTATGATCCTAGAAAGTCAATAGAATTGAAGATTAGCAAATCGGTTGATGGTGGTCGGCCAGATGAATTAATCTAATCAAAACTGGGTCTCCCTAGACCATATCTCCTACAATTTTCACCATATAAAAATAATTTCAAGAGTAAAGTTATTCTAAATGACATTCCAAACAACTTCCATGTTGATACCTAGAGCTAGTTTTTCTTGGAATATCATTTTCTATGTTGAAACATTATAGGTCATTTTGTCTAAACCCTAATTTGATAGCCAACTTCCCAAGGCCATAATTTTCTCAATTTTTATGAGATGAAAGATTTCCAAGTTTCACAATTAAATTCAAGATTTATACTTCAACTTTGATGTTTGGAGTGATAGCTTATTCAACTTTTAGGAGCATGTGATATGAGGCTACATTATAGGTCACTTTTGACCTATACCATTTCAATACAAATGACATGAAATTGGTGACCATTTGGAAGGTATTTGAGATAGCTACAATTTTGATGAAGACATTTTTCTAATTTTAAGCTCACATAAAAAGTTAAGCAAGGTGGGATATTGAGATATATGACTTGACACTTAGAATTTTTTTTAACATATTGAAATTTTCAAACTTCCACCTCAAAATTCGTCACTATACAAGCTTCAATTGGAAAAGCGTTGAACATGAAAGTTGTTCCTCTTGATCTAAACATTCCAAAAAGTCCAAGTTCATCCTCTTTGGATAAGAATTGCTAGGGCTGCGCATGGAATGAACATGGTATCATCATTTAGCAAAGATGAAACTTCAAATCTTCACACACACTTGCCTTGCAATCCAGGTTGATTTCAGACTCTCTTACACTCATTTCTGAACCTAAACCAATGATCTCATGGGTCTGTACACGCCCATGCACCCATGCATCATCAATTGCCAATTTTGGGAAGTGATTTGGAAGACACAAATATCATGAGCTACAACTATAAATAGAGATCTCTAGCATCAGAATTCAACACACATTCGCGTCAGCTTTGATCCTAATCCCCTAACCCTTCCATTTGAGAGGATAATCCTAAGAATTTCATCTTGAAATTGAGTTTGAATCTCACTGTTTTGAGATTCAAAACTCCAGGGATCCAAGACTTTTTATGCATTTCATTTTACTCTACAACCATTCTGAGTGAGATCAAGCACGAGCCAAGGCAAGAGAAGTTGAATCCAGACCTATATTGAAGGTATTTTCCAGAAAATTTCGTCTCTTCGATTCTCTCTCAATCTTGCTCAATTCTCTTGATTCTTTGGTTGTCTGAAGTCCTACCAATATAAGTATGAAGATTAAGTTGCTTAGAGGTCAAATCAAAGTAACTCAGTTGACATACCTCAAGATTCAACTCCTCATATCTTTCTATATGTGAGGAGTTAGTTAAAATTGAGGTGATATTCGTGATCTACACCATTTTCCTTTCAGATCATGTCCTCCTTTTTCATTTATGATGTGGTGATGAATGGACCAGTCCGGCGAAGGTCGCCTGAGAAAACGACCGACGCTTTGCTCCGGCAATGATGTGGGACGATCCTGAACCATCAGATTGCTTCAGATTGTTTTAATCAGGAACGTTGCTTGTGATGACCAAGTGTGTGGCGCGCTGACTAGCGTGTACCATGGAATGTGCGTTTCTCACCACTTGATCTGCCACCTCAATTAATGAGGCAGATCAAGTGGTCCACATTTTTTTTATTTTCTGATTTTAATTTTTATTCCTTTGATTTTCATTAATTCATATTAATTTTAATATTGATCCAAAAAATATGAGAGTTTCACCCAAAATTTTCAAATATATTCCTCTTTCATTTCTGAATTAAAATATTTTTTGGATCATTACTAATATTTTTCATGATTTAATTGAGATTTCATCTATTCCTCTCCCTCTTCATCTCATTCCCCTTCTTTATGCATTCATCTCATTTGGCCTACGGTATCTCAAAGTCCTAAAGCTAGTTGATTGAAAAATTAACATGAGAAAGGATGATATTAGGTCACACCTTTTGCATACTCTTTTGGTGCGTGGTATGTTTCATGAGCATAGTTCATAATACCATGTCTCTAACATGCATTAACACCAAAATTCTATTGCCCGACCTCAAATAGTTGTGACTTCTACATAAGTCCAATTACGATTGCTTAACATAGCGCTAAATTTGTGACATTTGATGTGTTTTGTTTTGATGAACGACTGTGTAGGTCAGCGTTCTAACGGCTAAACGCTGGCTTATCTACTCTCGATGGAGGCTCTAGCACTAGTTTGTTGTGCGTATTAGAAAGGATTGACAGTGTTCTTTTTGAAAGAAGTTTTGGTCACGCGGGGGCGCCAAGTTGAATTGATATGTTTGATGTTTGATTGGTTTCGATCGCGCGGGGGCGAGAAGCTAGTTTGATTTGTATGAGATGTTTTTGAAGAACGATGAAAGATTGAGCAAGGTGGTGCACACCAATCGTCCAATTCTTTCGAGGAATAATAAGGAGGCCGCCTTCTACTCCTTTTTCGTTCTAATTTTTATAGAAAGTTTGTTTGTGGATGTTGAACCTGCACGGTAGTGAGGCGTACGCCTCCTACTTGCTTATTCAAAGAATAATGAGGCGTGCACCACTTATTCCTTTATCCAAGTTTGGCTAAAATGTATTAATCGGAAGTCGATAATTTGTGCAGTATGGCGAGCGCCAATTATTCAAATAATCGAAGGATGGCGAGGCGAACGCCTCCCATCTTTTATCATCCGAGGTTTAAATTGTAAAAAGAAATGCCCTTAGATGTTGTATTCGATTTGCGAAGATAGTTTGAATTTTGAATTGGTAGGTTTTGAAAAGTCGATGATTTGAGCAATGTGCCGTACGCCAATTCTTCAAATAATCAAGGAATGGTGAGGCGAACGCCTCCCATTCTCTTCATAGAAGTTTAATTTGTAAAGTTTATTTTGTGAAATAGGATTTGATCTAAAATGTGATTTGAATTTATATGATTGCGATTTTAATTGGATGACGAAAACTCGAGCAATGTGGCGTACGCCAATTATTCGAATAATCAAAAGATGGTGAGGCGAACGCCTCCCATCCTCTTATTATCTGAAATTTAGAATTTAGGGCTTAGGATTTGTAGTTGATTTAGAAAATGTGATTTGAATGTGTATGATTAAGGTTTAATCGGGTAACAAGAACTCAAGCAATATGGCGTACGCCAATTATTCAAGTGCCTGAGAAATAGTGAAGCGAACGCTTCCTATATCTTTTTCATCCCAAAATTTATGTTAGGAGAAAATCCTTTTGAAGTTAAATGGTTTGAAAAATGGTTGGAATTCGTGTTTTGTTGAATAAATTATGGGGAATCGGTCATCTACTCGATTAATTAATAACCAAATAGGTCTCATTGTAAGAAAGCCCAAGAGTAAGCTATGTGAGGTTGATGGCGATGCCAAGAGCAATCGACTTACAAAGGTGTGGAAAATGGGCTCGACGTTTAATCGAGAATTGTGATTTTAATGGTTTGGAATTGAGTTTGTATTATGAAATGATATGGAAGAAATCAATCAATATTTAACCAACAAAATTAATTGATTAAAACTCGGTTTAATTGATTAATTAAGTTAATTAAAATTAATTATCAAAATTATTTAATAAAATCAAATAATCAGGTTAATTAAAATTAATTAACTGATTAAAGAAAATTTAATTAATTGATCAATTTAATTAGAATTAAAATGAACTAAGTAACCATGTCAATTTAAATCGATAATGTGCTCAAAAAACCGGTTTGTACGTGATGACCATAGGATTAATGTCATACGCAAAATCATAACGCGGTGAAAGTGTTCCCTTGATGTATTGAAATTTTGGCGGTATATCGACATAAAATTGTCGAATCCGCGGATTAAAATCCATTTTGACGAAATTCAAATTAAGCAATAATCCAATATTTATTTACTACACTATTTACAATATTCACATCGATGTACCAATATCCCAGTCCATATACACTACATAATTGGAATGAAATCTAACTGCACTATCATTCTTAACTCACAGCCAATGATACAATTGCAAAATTTTTACAAGTAACTAATACCATAACTATAACCTTTAATCCAACAATTTATGATTGTACTGATAAACAAATAATAGTTTTAATTTTAATAAACCAAAACCGATTATACCAAAACAAGTTTAAACAAAGAAAATATTGAAAGTAACCCAGAAAGAAACGAAAAGAACTTTGACGTAGATTAGAGTTTACCGAAACGAGAGCTAGATAGGATATGTAGAAAACTTGGAGAGAGAATGAACCAAAAACAAATATCCAGCAACATAAAACAAATATAAACAAGCAAATTGCAAGATCCTGACCACTGCTCTCAGTTACCTCCAATACGGACAATGAAAACGCAAGGTCCTTCAACATTTGATCATGTACAATACTTCCAAGAAACTTTCTATCATGAGAGAATGCAAGTCTCTTAACAGGGTATTCAGAGTGCTCGTCAATTGGCTGAATGATTCTGTTCGGCACTATTCCAACCAAGTTAATCATCCCATTCTCCGATCCAGTAATAATCCTATCTTCATCAAGCTTTAACATGGTATTAATAGAGTTTGAAGAGGGATCAGCAAATCGATCACTACAATCCTTGAAGCAACCTCATGAACATAATAACAGGATTCCAGATTGTGATCCACAAACAACTTTCCTGCCATTCTTCATTAAAACAACAAACAATAGCTCGTCTTCAGAAAATTCAGATTGGGCTTGGACTTTACTTCGTCGAAGATTTCAAACTGAAAGAGTCCCGTCTCCACTTGTGGCCAATAGTTTCATTACATCAGATGCAAACGTTATGTCTGAAATGTAATCCTCATGTGCTTCAAATGAATTGTAACAAGAATATTCTCTGGTATCCCAAACCTTAATACAATCATCATCATCTATAGAAGCAATAGTTGACTCCATCAAGCTTATCCATCTATTGGTTACAGCCTCATGGGTATTATCAAGCCGGGCAATGGTAGATCCGGATTTTACATTTGTAGCCAGTATTGAGAAATCGGGAGAACCCATCAACAGCGCACGTCCACCCTTGATGAATCGAGCAGCTCTACAAGACTCGATACGGGCATGAACGTCTAACACCCTCACAGGATCACTATTAGCATTATCGGTGCTATATCGATGAAAGTGAAGGTCGCCATCTATGAGTCCTGTTGCAACGAGATTAACGGACGGGTGAAAATCAACGTCAAATGCAAGTTTCCCCAAATTGATTTCTATTTACAACTAAGCAACGGTTAATGGAAGAGAGAGGACGAAGTGTAAACTTGGATTGACGGTGGAAGCAAAAACGGTGGTGGTCGTTGAGTTATAGGCGGAGGTTTGGGGTCGTGAAGTCGGAGAAGGATGGCGGATGGTTATTTGGGATTTATACGGAGGCGCGATTTAGACGGTTCTGTTTGTCAGAAAAAATGGGTTTTGTGAAGGAAGGTTTTGCGGTGGTGAGGTCCGGTGAGAAGGGTAGTTGTTGCCTTAATGAGAGAGACGTGTGGGCGTATTAGAAGGAGAGAGAGATGATAGTGAGAGGTAACGTGTCAGGTGGATTTGAGAGAGGATAATTGACGTGTGAGAGAGTGAGGAGAGGACATGTGGGTTACTGTTAGGGAGTGGGAATGAAGAAAATGTGAGGTAAAGAGAGAACATGTGGGAGTGGGTACCAACTGGCAGGATCCAATGTACAACCTATAAATATATTAAAAATTCCTTATCCAAATTCAAACTAAATATATATATAAAATTCTAATTAATTAATTTGGATATTTGGACAAATAAAAATAAAATAAAATAACTGATTAGGAATAAAAGTCGGGCAAAATTTTGCCTTAAAAATTAAATCGGACGCACCAAAATGATCAGCACAAAATATACTTATTGAAAAAATACAGTGTTTCTTCAAATTCTGAAATAAATTTTGTAAGACCCCAATTTTGTCCCTAAGATCCCTCATGGCATCATAACAGTGCATTTGCAAAGCCTCAAGGATCATAAGCATCTTGGTTCCCCTAGCCTTTGGGTGGGACCTCTTGTGAGTGGTTTGAGATCACAAAGCATGCTTGAATTGTATATTATTGCTTTTCTTATTTTGTTTACTAACCAAAAGCACAAAAATATGTCACTAACATCTTTTGTTTATAGCTTGAGCAACCACAAGGTCAAGAGCTTCAAGGAGATCCTTTGTGCAGAGATATGGCCAAGAGAAGATGATAGCAAGCACGGTAATGGTTCCCAAAGATCTCATCCATCAAATATGACTCCCTAGCATCTCAATTCATCATTTTGATCAAAGCAAGTCAAAGGGTTTGAGGTTTGTCTCCCAAGGAAACCCTAGTTCATCAGATCATCCACAATGCCTTGCTCTTGAAGCAACCTCAGCCCATGATCAAATACAATCAAGGGAAGTTCTTTAATTCATCATTTCATGCATATTTGAACTTTATTTGAGTGTCCTCAGTCATCAATTCATCAAGATATGAGTCATGGACTTGAGAAGTTGATCAGTCAATTCATCTGACTATTTTGAAATATACTGAGACCTAACTTTTTATGTGTTGGTCAAATGGAGATGATCCCAAAAGAAAAAATGGTATTATGGAAAATATGAACAACTTTCATGTTCATAAAAAATTCATTTGAAGCTTGGAAGGTCATCATCCATTCCCAGACATTATAGGTCATTTTGACTGAAACCCTAATTTCGGGTCAACTTCCCAAGAACATAACTCATTCATTTTTTATGATTTTAAGGTGGGAGCAAATTAATTGGAAATATTAAGATGTCTACTTCAAATGTTATGTTGAACATAATTTCAAAATCTCAAAGGAAATACATGTGATAATGCAAAACATTATAGGTCACTTTGGACCAAATGCATTGAAAGTCAAAAAAGTCCAACTTCAAGTGCCCATAACTCTTTCATCAAAAATCCAAATGATGCAAAATTTAAGTCCATTTTGATTGTCTTGAAACGATCTACAAATGTTGGAGGTTTTTTCATTTGAGGCTTGCATCATCAAAACAGAGGGGCTTGAACATTGGCCAAATTTGGAAACCTTGCCTTTACATGTTTTGCACCTTACACTTTAAACTCAAAATTCACTAATTTCCACAATTCAAATGGATTTTTTCCCAACATAACATTTGTTCCTTACATCAAGACCTTTCCAAACATTACTCACATGCTCATGTTTAGATTTGGCAAATGGCATTTTTGAAGAGGAGAAGTTTTAGGCATAATTGTGTATAACATGTTGAAACTCATTACACAAGCCTATGCATTGCCAACTACACGTCCATTTCAGCTCAATTATACTTCAGATTGCATTCGGCATTGGATTTGGGCCTTCTGCATGATCATGCAAGCCCATGCAATGAATATCCTCTTGCCATGCACACGGATTTTCCACCTCCTTGCATCAGCTTCCACTATAAATACACTTGCTTGGTTCACTTGAAATCATCCATGAATCAACCTGAAATGCTGCTGAATTGAAAACCAAACCTCTCACCAAAGGAACTATTTCATTTTCATTCAAATTTCTCAGATCTGAAATTCAACTAAACCTGGTTGAATTTCTAGATCTAAAGTTCCTAGACATCTCTCTCATAATCCATTGAGGCTCTGTTTGGCCAAAGGAAGCAAGGAAGCAAGCTCAAATCACCACAATTCAAAGGTTCTCTCCAACTGGTTTTTTCTTCGAAACTCACTATTCTTTGATCTATTTGGTTGGATATTGTGTTGTCTGAAGTCCTCTCCATAGAGGCATCATTGCTGTGTATTCAATTTTCAAAATCTAACAAGTTCATGATGAACACCATCAAGTTTCAACCTCTGATTTCTCTCACTATGGAGATCTAGAGTAGAAATGGATGGTACAGGGGTGATGTACATCACCCCAGCTTTAATTTGGTACCTAGATCGTGGATTTTGGAGGACCTGTAACTCTGGCCGGAGCTTGAGTGCTCGCCGGAGAAGACGGTGGCGCTGGCCACCGTCCACCACACCAGATTCAATCTGGATCGTTGGATGCACATCCCACTTTTTAATCTCAGCCATGCGTTTGGATTACTTGATTTAATGCCAGGTGTGACGCGTTTGACTCTTACCTATGGTGGAAGCGCGCTTCTAGAGCGTTTGATCAGCCACGTCAATTAATGAGGCTTGATCAGGCGCTCCTTGTTTTTTTTTATTTTACTAATTTCTGATTTAATTTCTTTTATTTCCTTTACTTTCAAAAATTCATATCTTCTTCATTTTTAATCCAAAAAATATGGGACCAATTGCATTCTTCTCCAAATAATTTCTAGTTTCTAATTTTGATTTTTAATATTTTTTATTTTGTCATTTGATATTTTTTGTGAATTTTCTCTTTTCTGGTTATTTTTTAATTCATTTTAAATATTTTTGATATTCAAAAAATACAAAAATATTTTCCTAACCTATTTGAATGATGATGAATCTATGAAAAGTATTCTCATCAATTTTTTAATTGATTTGAGATTTTAGTTCAATTAGGTTATTTTTATTTATTTTTAATTGATTAAAAATAGTTTCTGACTTTTAAAAATGCTGAATTTTTTTGTCAAACTTTGTTTGACCTTGTTGAACTTGGGATAAATCACTAGGACCTTTCAAGGTTGATTTGAAGTGATTTTGAAGTTTGACCTTTCTTTTATTTTTAATTCAAGTTTATTTTAATATTAAAAATGCCAAAAATATTTTGCTTATTGTTTGACCTCCAATCTTCATCCCTTTTCTGGTTGTTCATTGTTTGACTTTGACTTTCAATGTCATTTGGTCAACACACATGGATTGGTACATTTTATTTCACCTTATGCACTTTATTCTTTCCATTTCTTTTTCCATTATTCATCTCTTTCTTCTTCTTCTTTTTCTTTTTTGATCAATGAGTTGAAGGTTGATAAGTTAGCATTGATTAGGGAAACTTAATCTTCCTTGATTCAAATCTAATTCGTCTTGATCAATTGATCAAGTGAATGGCTTTGCATTAAGGATAGGTTGTTTCCTAAATCATGCAAAGGACTTAAACCAATACAAGATCAATCCTCTTTTTCTTTTGGCATGGCAAGTTGTTGAAACTTGGTTCACTAATCAAGACTTCTAACTTGTGTTGTTGCCTACATTATTATTGACCGGCCTCAGATGGGTGTGACTTCTACATAAGTCCAATTACGATTGCTTAACATAGCGCTAAATTTGCCTTATGGCACACTAACTACTAACTATTAACCATTAACACTTACTTTTTGCACTTTACATTTATGCAATTTACCATTCTTGTACATCTTATTCATTTGCTTTTCCCTTTGCTCACTTGAGCACATGTTTATGCTAATGCCATTTGCCTTTTGCTCACTTGAGCATATAATTGTGTATATATCTTTTGTGTTTGTGTTTGTTTGTTTGTTGGGAATCAAATGCAAAGAATTGGACAAAATGGACTTAGATTTTAGGACTTTAACCAAGCTAATGGAGTTGAAGAGCAACTAGGCCTCATGCCTTTAGAATGCTTAAATGTCAAAGAGCAACTAGGCCTC
Source organism: Lathyrus oleraceus (assembly GCF_024323335.1). Classification (NCBI taxonomy): domain Eukaryota; kingdom Viridiplantae; phylum Streptophyta; class Magnoliopsida; order Fabales; family Fabaceae; genus Lathyrus; species Lathyrus oleraceus. The sequence continues at coordinate 491,053,880 of NC_066584.1, read as the reverse complement.
ATGCCTTTAGAATGCTTAAAGCTTGAAGATGAACATTGAAAGGACCATATTCTAAACTCCCTCTTGTCCATTCTTTGATTTGTAAATAGAACCTTTTGATATGTGTGTTTCTTTGTGCTAGGGATTCCCACTTGAGCCAAATTGAGGAACCATTACCATGAGCATCTAAGAGAGAGGAATCCAAGACCTTGAGGAGCCTTGTCCAAGAGTTCATCTGATTGTTGATTGCTTGGGTGTATGCTTATGTGATTGCTTATTCCAAAGGATGGGAGCTACTTGGATCATTCATATGATCTCAAGAGAGGAACTCCATTTGTGGTTTTGTTTCTATTTCCTTCCCTCTTTGCATGTTTAGGATCTTAGCCATTCTTCTTCTTCTCTCCACTCTAACCCAAGCCAAAAATTTTGTGCAAACATTAACACTTGTTTTCAACATTAGAAACCTAAGCCTTATGCTTTTGATTTTCAAACTCTCTTTTCATAAAACTTATTTTGAATTGAACTTCTAAGTCAACTTTGACCATTTTGTACATACTCTTCATTGGTAAATATAACCCATTCAAATATCTTTTTGTGGTTTCAATGGCCACTTTCTTAAATCACTTTTTCATAACCTTTAGCTATTAGGTTTGAGTTATCCTTGAGGTAGATGTAATACTCTCCTATATCCTTAGTGATGGACAATGAGTCTTCCATGCTTATTATAGGGTTAACCCCTCACTAGCATGTTGAAGCTATCCTCACATGGTGGATTTGTGGTTTTAGGTTGAGTTTTCTCCCTTGGATAACAAAAGACCTTAAGGCTTTTGGACCAATCAATCCACTCACTCATTTTGAGATTTTTACCCCGAACTACGAGGTTTTGATCCTAAGCTTTTTAAGATGGTATTGTCGCATCCGCGAAAAACAACCGGCGGGAAAACAAGAAACAACAAAGCCGCCACCGTGCGGTATTTATCCCAAAGGAGGGAAAGGAAACGCTCGAAGTAAACCTGGAAAGGAAATGGTCTTACGACCGGAGATTGCAAGGATCGGGAGTCGGTTACGCAAGGGGAAGGTATTAGCACCCCTCACGTCCGTCGTACTCGACGGGATCCATCTGGAATGAGAATCAGAGCTACCGTAATTCGGCTCACGCACGCCGAAACAAAACACACGCACAAACGCTGAGACGTCAAAACAAACACACAAACACAAACAGGAAACCGAATGCCAATCGCTGGACTTACATCAGACTCCAAGCACACAACAAACAAACGGGAAACCGAATGCCAATAGCTGGACTTACATCAGACTCCAAGCAAACACACACAGGAAACCGACTGCCAATCGCTGGACTTACGTCAGACTCCAAGAAAACAAGAGGTTAACCGGACGCTGAGTCGTCAAAAGCAACAAAAAAGTTGAACAAACAAGCTAACAGGGAGTCTGGTACTCGAGCCTGCTAGCTGTCAAGCAAACACACACAAAAAAGGAAAAGGGTGCCCGGAGAGATCTCTCACGATCTCCTGCCTACGTACCTCATCTGGTATGAGGATCAGGGCGACGTAGTTCCCCTACGCAGGGAAAGAATTTCTAGACTCGAGCCTAATAGTTATCATGTAATCCACAATGGCCCTAGGTTGAGGTTTCGATCTAACTTGCACAGGGAGCAAGCTATCCTAAACAGCACAGTCACACATACAAGCACAATAAAGCAAGCACACACACTATATGCACACAATTTGGGCTCATACAAGGTTAGGCAGCAAAAGCAAGCCAACTGGAATGGGGTATGTTTAGCTCTTAACCCTAACATTGCGAGTTAGGGTGAAGCAGATGAAATGGGAAGTGAGGGTAAGACCTCACAGCTCTTATCCCTGGCCTGGGAGAGCTTGACTCAAATAGAATGTGTGGGAGTTCAGAATGTAGGAACTCTTCTCCACCAGTGACTGACACAACATGATCTTGGGTTATTATCCACAATGCATCAACACAAGGTGTGTGAGCAAAGTGAATGACACACTGAGTAGCAGGAGATGGATTACACATCTCTTTTCTCTTCCAATTGCCTCCTAAGAGGTCTTTACCTGCTTGGCACAAATTTAAACATTCACAAGCATTTCCTCTTAAGGAGGGCTTCAGACAGGTGCCTGCCCACATAACAGGACAGGTCTTCCAGACTACATGAAGTCAGAGAGTTATACCTAGGTGGTAAGCAAACCACAAGCCAAGTAAAAACAAGTTCAAAAGAACTCAAAGCAACTTAGGTACCTGTGAAAAATCTAAACTAATCAGTTGAACTGTACAGACAAACAATCAACAAGTAGTAACAAGCAGACAGACAATGTTCACAATGTGCAAGCCACAAGGCAAACTCAAATGAGTTAGCATCAACCTACAAAACGACACAAGGTTAGCCAATCATCAACCAATTAGTCAAACTCAAATGAATGAGCCACTCCATTCATGGCAATGTGCCTTTGAACCTGAAATTCACAATCCCAACAATGAGTCCAAACCACTAGGTCAAAGCCTAGGGTCAAAAGAGGGTCAAACATTCAAAACAGAACATGAAATTTAACATGAGTCAACTTCAATCACATCTTGACACATTCCAAAAGGTCTCATATCCATATCACTAACCAAAAGCATTTCATGATCAATTGAAGTTCAAGGCAATTTTAAAGCTCAAATGTGACCAACCAGAATGAAAAATCTCAATTAAATCAGAAATGATTCAAATAATTCCAACAAAAATCATGATTAATCATAACATTCATTACATGCATCACACAAAAAATCAGGAGCATAGGATATCATTTGGCATGGCAAACACATCATTCAAGTTGAACATCACAAGGTGTGACACAAATTGTCACACCAATGTAACACATCCATAAAAAAGAAATGACAAGTGATAAAAATACCAAATCAACACCAAAACGTCAAGCAATATGTCTAGTTATAGCATGCAAAATTTCACATTCATTGGATCAAAGACCAGCATTTCACAACATGATAACCAAGGCAAGGTGAAATATGGACATGTACTCAAACATTCTAGCACCAAAAAATATCCAGCCAAGCACAACTTGCATTTTGATAATCACGAATAAGTAGACAACATGAGGATCACAATGCAAAAAATTGGAGGTCAATTGGATTAATTTTCAATTTATGGTGAATTTTTGAAGTTGAGAAGAATTGAAAAAAAAAGAAATGAACATAGCATGAAAATAATGGAAAAGAGGAAACACAAGGCAAATGCGAAATGTTCTGGCCAAGGGTCGAACCGGTACCACATTTGAATCTACATGCGCGCCACAGCCAAAACGACACAGTTTCAGCATACAAACGCTAAAACGCGCGCTGTGCATGGATTTGAAAATCCGCAGGTAATACGCATGAACTCATGGCAAAATCCGTAGGTAACCTGGAAAATGCTATGAATCTCTTGAAGAACACGATGAAGATCATGAATATCTTCATCCAACTTTTCCAGATTTTTTCCAAAAGTTCGAGAAATGAAAATCAAGCATATCAATCAACTCGCCACGCATCATACATCAAGAATCCAACAATATTTCATGCAAAAACAATCAAACACGCATGGATCGAAGGAATCAAGAATCATCATCAAAACTTCAATTGCATGTAACTTTGTGTATATAGCATCATTTCACTCGATTTAAAGCTTAGATTCATCACCATTCAATGAACTACACAATAGGCATAATGAATTTGTGAATTAAGGAGGTCGAAAAAGTAACCTCTTGATGAACAGCAACTGGAATCGCGTATTACAAGGCTTGGTAAGTCCTCAGATCTCTTCCAATATTCTTCTTGAGATGAATGATGATGAATGTGAGGCTCAAATGCACATGAATTCATCTGAATCTCCAACTGCCATGGATGCTTCACTCTTTACACCTAGCTCAAACAGCCACGATTTCTCTTGCTTACACGTCCAAATGTGCTCAATTATGCTCCATGATGATGAAATGATCAATGAAAAGTGTTTAGGTTTGAAGAATTTTGGAAAAAAAAGTGAGAGAAAAAATTGGAGAATTTTGTTGAATCTAGATCTGAAAATGTTAATTGTGAAAACAGTTAGGGTTTAAGCATTTATACTCCATGCTAATCATGTTTAGGAAATGTTTAGGCCAAATGCAAGGGTGATTAGTGAGTTGGAAGGTGTAAGTGCAAAAATGAATTTTCTACTTCATGCACCTTCATGCACGTGAACAGTGCACATTCTGGCCCAAAATGCCTTAAAATGATTCCATGCACACTTTTGAATTGATTTGGTATGCTCATGATCATTCAAAAAGAGTTTATGAAATTTCCTCCCAAAATCTTCATGAGTGAACCAAAGGCCATGCAATGAGATTTCATGCCATGTGATGGTATGCTTGGAAAATACATGTTACAAGGATCAAAGTGCAAAAAGAACCACTCAATTTGGAGTTTTGGTTTGAAAGTTATGTCCATTTGATGTTTGAACCACACTTTGCCATGATTGGACCATATCTCCTCAACCACACATGCGAAATTCATGATCTTGGACGTTTTGGAAATGGGAGAGAAAGATCTACAACTTTCATGTTCAACAAAATTTCATTTGAAGCTTTCTTGATGATGTAATTTGAAGTTGAAGTTGGTCCAAAACGTTTCCATTTTTGGAAAGTTCAAATTACAAGTCACTTGCTATTTTTGGAAAGTCTTGATCTGACTTCAAATTCTTCAATGTTGATGTTTGAAATGTCAAATGAGACTTGTTTGAACATGAATGAGGTATCTCTGACCACTTCCCACCTCCAAATCCACAGTTGACTTTGCAGTTGACTTGATCATGCATAGATGATTTTGAGCCTCAACCACTTGATGAAATGGCTCCAAAAATGAAACCCTAGCTTATACAAGCTCAATAAAACCATATGAAGATCTCCATCTCAATAAAGACCTCACCTCCTTGCAAAACCCTGACTAGTAGAATGCAACTGATTAGGGTTGACCAGAGGTCAAAACCCTAATCCCCAAGAACATGATCAGGCACAAAGAACCTCTTGGTGATGATAAAACCATGATGATGGTGATATACTCTGGCAAATAAGATAACACTCATCCTCCTTGAGGAATCAATAAACCCTAATTAAAGCACAAACCCTCAGATGGCTAGTGATCAATTCATGAGACTCTCAAGCTAGAATCTTTTAACCTCTCTATCTTCTGAGCAAGCCTTAGGAGGATGACTTCTTATTATCAGATGATATGCAATATGCAATGCCTAATATCCTAAAACATGAAATGAAATGTGCTAAGCTAGTCCCAAGAGATGAGGGCAAATTTTGAGGTGTTACAGGTACGTAGGCAATGGGTTTATCCATCCAAACACAAAATGTAAATAAACTTGTATATTCTCTTCTTATCTCTTCAATCCTGTTTGCACAACAATTTTTCACAAAATAACAACCTTACAACTAATATGAAAAGGGCTCCCTAGGAGTACCTAGGAGGTTTTGGGGGCCTAACACCTTCCCATTGCATAACCAACCCCCTTACCAGATCTCTGACTCTCTTATACTAGTTTTTGATTCGATAAAACTTTTAGGTTTTTGTTCGCTTTCTAACCATTCCTTTGGATAAATAGAAGTGCGGTGGCGACGCGACTTGTATGATTTACCTTGGATTTAGTCAATATCTCTAATGGTAACGAATACCCTGCTACAAATTTGCACCGGTTAAAAGGCTCATGCGAGTCAAACTGCAATCAAAACAGTCGCTGAAAAATACAACGAGCACGCCAGGTTAAATTATGTGAACCGTAGATTAACAATACTAGTGTCTGTAATTTTAGTTTTGAAACTTTTTACCCGCTGATTTTGCATGTTCTTGAGAAACGATTTAACCAATTTTTCTGTATTTTCAATTAATTTATCCTAACTGATATTTTAGGTATTATTTATGATGGAATGTATGTCATGCTATGCATATGATGCAAAATAAAAATGAAATCAATTCCATGAAAATTTTAATATGCCCAGACAAAATTGGGGTATGACAGTTGCCCCTATTTAATTAACTTGAACCAGAAGGTAAGAATGATAAAAGTCTTCATACATTTGTGGTGGAAGGTAATTAAATACGAAAGGACCCAAATTTTGTCTTTTGAAATGCACAAAGAAAATGTAATGCATTCTAACAGCACCAAGGTAATAAGGGTAGAATGCCAAACCAATGCCAACCCTCGGGCCGACACTCAAATCTTGCAAAGGTCGTTCTTGATGTAAAGACCAAAACTGAATAGGTTTTCTGGCACCAAAAGGATGATAGTGGAGTTAATTGTCAAGATTGTCATCACCAAAAAGATGATGGATAAATCGAGCTTCAAAAGTAGTCATCACCAAAAGGATGATTGTTACAGTGGCTACAACAAATATCGCCATCACCAAAAAGATGATGGTAAGATCAACAACAAATCTCGATATCACCAAAAGGATGAAAGTTAGACACAATCCAAAGATTTCCATCACCAAAAGGATGATGTCCGTCACCAAAAGGATAATGGTTATTTTGATAAAGTTTCCCATAACCGAGAGTATTATATCAAGGCTACCACCAAAAGGATGATAGTTAACTCATTAACTTCAAAGATCACCGTCACCAAAAAGGATGAAGGTAAGATCCAACAAAAAAACTTGTTATCACCAAAAGGATGACAATAAGTCAACGATCACCAATGATCACCGTCACCAAAAGGATGAAGGTAAAGTCACACAATAAAATTGTTATCACCAAAAAGATGATAATAAGTCGAAACTCAATGATCACCATCACTAAAAGGATGAAGGTAAGTTACAAGACAAAACTTGTTACCACCAAAAGGATGATTATAAGTCAAAACAATCACCATCACCAAAAGGATGAAGGTAAAATTACAACAGAACTTGTTACCACCAAAAGGATGATAATAAGTCAATAACCTTAAATGATAACCATCACCAAAAGGATGAAGGTAAGAAAAAAAACTGTAAAACTTGTTATCACCAAAAGGATGACAATAAGCACACAACTCAAATGATCACTATCACCAAAAGGATGAAGGTCAGATAAAAGACGAAACTTGTTACCACCAAAAGGATGATAATAAGTCAACAACTCAAATGATCACCATCACCAAAAGGATGAAGGTACTACAACAACAGGACTCGATATCACCAACAGGATGATAATGAATCAACAATCACCATCACCAAAAGGATGAAGATGAGATCATAACTTCTAAACTTGTTACCACCAAAAGAATGATAATAAGTTATAATAACTTCAAATATTGCTGACACCAAAAGGATGACAGTGGGATTGGACTTTCCAAATGTCTCCATCATCAAAAGGATGATAGTTTAAACCAAACTCCCTAATCTCTATCACGAAAAGGATGATATTTAGATTGAACTGGACGTCATCACCAAAAGAATGATGATTAGACATAACAATAGAGATTATCATCAGCGAGATGATGATGGTTGAACCAAAACGACAAGGATCCCTATCACCACAAGGATCGCTGACACCAAAAGGATGACGGTAGGTTGTAATTATTGAAGAGGTCGCCTATTCACCAAAAGGATGAAGGTTAGGACAAAACTTTCGGGATTGCCGACACCAAAAGGATGACGGCAAGATCAAACGACAAAACTTGCTACCACCAAAAGGATGATAATAAGCTTTAAGAATGTGAGGTCGCCATTCACCAAAGGGATGAAGGTCGGACCAAAACTTCAAGGATCTTCAACACCAAAAGGATGACAGTAACATCATAAATGTCAAGGATTTACCATTACCAAAAGGATAACGGTTATCGTAAACAGGGTGATGATTAATATTATTCCTCAATGGATTTCCACCAAAAGGATGAGAAACATATTGGAAAATAAGGCTACTGGAAAAAGTTCAATAAACCTGACTTGTTGGGTAGTATTGAAACATTGATGGGTATCGACAACAAAAGGTTGCAAAACAAATATTCTCTGGGGAGATGTAGTTTCTATCAACAAAAGGTTACATAAAACGACTTATTGAGGGATGCTCAACGCGAAACAAGGTAAGTGTTTAGAGGAACAATGTTTGACTTAGCTGAGGATAACGTCTTATTAACAAAAGGTTTAAGAATGTAGCTCAATGGGGAATGCCCGATGATAAGGTAGGAACTCACTCAGAGGAAGTGACAATGATTTAACTGAGGGTTGGCCTGGATTCGTACGACTAAACCTTGGATCTTGATTTGTGTTATATGCATAAATGCCATGTATGCGTTATGTATGAGGTGATGCATGTGATGCATGTTTAAATGCGAAGAATGATTGGTTTGTTTGGGTTGGCCCCCCTTTTAAAGGCGATGTATTTTTGGAAACCAACGTTGGTTGTATATGTTTTTGTGTGGGTGCTAGTAAGGTGGACTTTGAGGTTTCTTTGTAACTGTCAATGTGGGTTGGACTATTGATTGGTGAAAGGATCTGACTTCTCGACACTCGGTAGTTAACGATGTGATGAACACACAATGGATGTGGATACGCTTTGTGCCCCAAGTTCAATTTGTTACTGGTACGTTGTGTCTTTGTCTTTGAGAAGATCTCGATTTCTTCTTCTGATGCATTTGGCCAGCCTATAACTGAGCATAGCGACGTGATCAGCGCATGATGATTATGCCTTTGACGTGCCCTAAGGATTCTTGTCAAGGTATGATGTTGTACTGGTATGAACTTTCGACATTTTGGTTGTGAATTCAAGCAGTCACTAATGTCTGACGCAATCTGCTTGACTGACTTGAAGAGATAAAGGGAATTTTCCCCTGGCAACTGTATTGCCCCTGTCTGTAGGGTGTTCAAATGGCATTCTCCATGAAAGGAAACCTTGGGAGTGGTTATCCGATGACATGGTCTGAGTCTGTTTCCTCAAAGGTCTGACTCTTGCAATGGTCTGCCCCCTGATTATCCTTTGAGGAAATTGTCTCATACATACTGAGTATTGAAGTGTTTTTCCTCCTTGATCAACCGATGCTTAGAGATTTGTCTCATGCTGACTACTTCTTAGGTCAATATGATCAGAAGATTCCATGCCCCTGATCCATAGGATTATGAGATAAGTTTGACTCGTGTCCGCACCAACGATCATGTGCCTCTTGAATTGCCCCTTGTTGGAATTTACTCGATGTCAAGTACTGACTTGCAGTTAAGAATTGTTCATTCAATAAATGGCAATTTTAATGCAACAGTTATGCAAGTTTTGAAAAACAATCATTCATTTGGGAGCGTGTGGCGAGTGGATCATGTATCTAGTCATGGTGCTTGATTTTGATGGTGTGTGAATGATGTAGTGAGAATAGAATATTAGAAAATCTCTAGGAGTCAGCTTACGCAACCTTGCTGTAGCATGCTTTCAGAATAAACCTTACTTCAATTAGGTCTGTTGCAGGTTGTAACGTGGCTTGGTTCATCGTTATTGAAACAAAAGGATATAAGGCTCAAAGTTTATTTTAACCCACCCCTTCTTCATGATGATCTCCAATCCTACGTTCATTTAATTCACACACATTCGTCTTTTGCAGGTGTAAGGATAAAGATGGTGATTCAAGGTCTCTTGGAATGGCAACCACCTTATTTCGTTTTTTGGATGTCGGTGACCCTTTGATTTTGGTATGGTGGTCACTGAATCTTGTTTTGTTTTGTTGGAGACTTTCATTGTCTCTTTCGATTTTTGTTTTGATCCCTAACTTTTGCATGGACTGCTTTGTTTGAAGCTTTTAATCCATCGGGATTGCCCCAGTTTTTGCCTAAGTCTCTTTTTAGGGTGTTGCACTTAGCGGGCTCTTTCTTTGATTTTTTTTAAGACTGTAATTGCCAAGTCATTGGTTATTGAAGAACAACAGACATAAAATTTGGATTTGTATGGTTTCTTCGACACTTCAAGTTGTGTGCAAAGAATATCATGTGATTGATCCTTGTATGGGATATTTCATCTTGTAATTCGAAAGTGTAGTTAGACCAACTGAACACTACCCTGCCCCAGGTTAAGCGTAAGGGTTTTTTAGATCTGAAAGAAACTCCTACTTCTAGGCTCGAAGTGGTTGACTAGGGATTAACTCCTTATCTCTCCAGTGTTTGGGGATTTGAAACAATGCCTGTACATCATTAGCAGGATTTTATCCGAAAGCATACAATCAGCAATTATGAGTATTTCGTTTTCGTCATCTCCTTCCAACATTTACTAATAGTAGTGTGATAGAGAAGGTGAAGTGGAAGAATATGTGTTTGCGATTTGCAAATGTGATAGATGAGTGAATATGAAAGATTGATTCAAAGCATGCATAATCATCCCATTAATAAGACCAAATACAAATAACAATGTTTAAAGCATACAGTACTTAAACAACCAAGATCAAATTACAAGAATGCAAAATGGTAAAAATGACATAATGATTGCCTTCATTCGAAGAAACGAGCCTTCATCTCTTGATTTATCGTTGCTCGTTCAGGCCGGTGTGAAGCCTTGTCTTCGAGCTTCGCTATGCTCCGCATGCGTCGGCATGGGGTTTGTTGCAACATTTGGCCTAACTGGCGTGAATGTAACCGCCTTACTATCAATCAAATCTTGAACCTTGTGCTTGAAAGCCTTACAGTTCTCTATTATGTGCCCTAGAGCACCCTTGTGATACTCGCAGTGAGCATTAGCGTCATAGCCTGGTGGATAAGGTGGAGTTGCAGGTGTTAGCTCCTTCAAAACAATTGATCCATCCTTTAGCAGGTAGGGAAGGATCTGGAAGATTAGGATATGGTTTCTTCATCCCACCTGAAGCATTGGCGGCGCAAGGTAACTTTCCCTTATTGATCTGGCTTTCAATTTGTTCTCCCACAGAGACCACTTCAGCAAAAGTTGGGAAGCTGGACCCTACCATTTTCTCCATGTACAGGGTGTGCAGGGTTCCCATAAACATATCAATCAACTCCTTATCAAGAAAAGGAGGTTGGACACAAGCTGCAAGCTCTCTCCACTGCTGGGTGTATTCCTTGAATGACTCATTGTTGCGTTGAGTCATGTCTTACAGCTCGATGCGATTGGGTGCTAGATCAGTATTGTACTGATAATTGCTAAGGAAAGCTTCAACAAGGTCTCTCCATGACTGGACTTATCCTCTTTCTAATTTGATATACCACTCCAAGGATGCCCCACTAAGACTATCTTGGAAGTAATGAATCAAGAGTTGATCATTACTGATGTGGGCAGCCATTTTGCGACAGTAGGCTCTGAGGTGAATTCTAGGGCAACTGATCCCTTTGTACTTGTCAAAGTCTGGGACTTTGAATTTCTGCGGAATCACCAATCCTGGCACCAGGCACATATCGACAGCATCCAAACCGGGAGTACTGTGAACCTCCAAGGACTTGAATTTTCTCTCAACAGCTGGGTCTGGGAGACCTTCAACAGAAGGTTTGATAGGTTGTGGCATGAAGAAAGCGTCATACGGATCTTCATGACCCATCATGGATCCATGTCGAGAAGATGTAGCAGAATGCTCATAGGGGTTCACATTGACCATCGGGATCGGAATAGGGATCGGTCCTCCTCTAGGCTGGGCAGGGTTACCATCAAGTTCAGTTGCTCCAGGGATGCTAAGTGATGGAGATCCAAACTGGGCAGCAACTTTCCTGGCTTCGGCGCTAGTCTCCGCATCCTTCTCCTTTTGGGCTAGTAGTACTATGGTTTCCAGCAACCGATCCATCTTTGCCTGCATGGAGTCAATGTCTGTTCTCATCAAAACTTGGTTGGCTTCAAGTTGTTTGAGTGTCATCCTGTAGTTTCGGCGTGTCTCGTACCGGTGTCGAGTAGTCAGCTTTACTGGACAAATGGTAGAATATGGTGTAAGTTTTTGTTTTTGGACAATGATATGCGATGCATGCTTATGATATGCAAATGCATGAAATTTTGCTGTTTTTTTTCACAAAAGAATACATATACTCAAGATCATTCACACGTCAGGTACGTCAGGATAACAGGAAGAAGTACGGGTTTTTCTGATTACTAGAAATTCCCAAAGGTAGGTTCTAAAGTTATGTTTTTGGGGAAGGAACTCAAACTCATGGATCATGTTCAAAACATCCTCGCAATAATGGGCTAGCCACATCGTGATGGGAGTTCTGAACTGACCTAATCTAAGTGGGATTCTCGTATTGTTCGAACAGGGTGTAGACCCTTCGGTTCAATACTACATAATCGCCAATCATGAAAACAAAACTTGGGTTTAAGGCGAGGTTCCTAGAGTCACGGATCGTACTTAGAACCTCCCCACAATAATGGGCTAGCCATATTGTGATGGAAACTCCAAACAGATCTACTCTAGGTGGGGTCTCTGTATTGTCCCAATGAGGTGTACACCCCTCGGTTCAATACTACACAACTCCGGGTTCTAAGTTTTTCTCGAAGCTCGGGTATGAAGCTTGTCTCACACCAAACATTAAGCCCCATATCAAAGTACCAAGGCAAATTACATACAACACAAGCAATCAGAATAGAATACAGAGAAATAAGTATGGAAGAAAAGAATATCTTCCAACAGTCATAGAAAAATCATACTAAGTTAGGCTAGCCTCTCTCTTGCTTTGAGCAGGGTCCCCAGCAGAGTCGCCAATCTGTCGCACCTCGAAAAAATGATAATGTGATCCCTCGTGATGGAACGCGGAAAAAATGTTCAAACAGAGTGGCCACCGAACTTTATTTATCCCAATGAAGGAATAGGAAAATATCGAGAAAACCTTTAGGAAAATAGAATAATGGTCGTCGCAACCATATTCGGGTTCGGGAGTCGATTACGCGAGAGGAAGGTATTAGCATCCCTCACGTCCGTTGTACTCAACGGGAACCTTTTAGTCTGATTTTGCTATCTGAATGTTAATTGACTGTTATTTGCTTGTTTCGAGTGATTGGAATTGATGATAGATATGGATGAAGACCTCAGGAGGGAAAAGGGGAGGTTTTTTATTACTGTGTCCGCGAAGTTACAACAATCTCCTGCCTACGTATCCTTATGGTGCAATAAGGAAATCAGAGCATTCGTAGTTCGGGCTACTACGAATATTTGGTGTATTTTGTTTTGATCAACGACTATGTAGGTCGGCGTTCTAACGGCTAAACGCTGGCCTCTCTACTCTCGGTGGAGGCTCTAGCACTGGTTTGTTGTGCGCATTAGAAAGGATTGACAGTGTTCTTTTTGAAAGAAGTTTTGGTCACCCGGGGTGACAAGTTGAATTCATATGTTTGATGTTTGATTGGTTTCGATCGCGCGGGGGCGAGAAGCTAGTTTGATTTGTTTGAGATGTTTTTGAAGAACGACGAAAGATTGAGCAATGTGGTGCACACCAATAGTCCAATTCTTTCGAGGAATAATAAGGCGGCCGCCTTCTACTCCTTTTTCGTTCTAATTTTTATCGAAAGTTTTTGTGTGGATGTTGAACGTGCACGGTAGTGAGGCGTACGCCTCCTACTTGCTTATTCAAAGAATAATGAGGCGTGCGCCACTTATTCCTTTATCCAAGTTTGGTTAAAATGTATTAATCGGAAGTCGATAATTTGTGCAATATGGCGAGCGCAAATTGTTCAAATAATTGAAGGATGGCGAGGCGAACGCCTCCCATCTTTTATCATCTGAGGTTTAAATTATAAAAACAAATGCCCTTAGATGTTGTATTCGATTTGCGAAAATAGTTTGAATTTTGAATTGGTAGGTTTTGAAAAGTCGAGGATTTGAGCAATATGGCGTATGCCAATTATTCAAATAATCAAGGAACGGTGAGGCGATCGCCTCCCATTCTCTTCATTGAAGTCTAATTTGTAAAGTTTATTTTGTGAAATTGGATTTGATCCAAAATGTGATTTGAATTTATATGATTGCGGTTTTAATTGGATGACGAAAACTCGAGCAATGTGGCGTACGCCAATTATTCGAATAATCGAAAGATGGTGAGGCGAACGGCTCCCATCCTCTTATTATCTGAAATTTGGAATTCAGGGCTTAGTGTTTGTAGTTTATTTAGAAAATGTGAGTTGAATGTGTATGATTAAGGTTTAATCGGGTGACAAGAACTCGAGCAATATGGCGTACACCAATTATTCAAGTGCTTGAGAAATAGTGAAGGGAACGCTTCCTATATCTTTTTCATCCCAAAATTTATGTTAGGAGAAAATCCTTTTGAAGTTAAATGGTTTGAAAAATGGTTGGAATTCGTGTTTTGTTGAATAAATTATGGTGAATCGGTCATCTACTCGATTAATTAATAACCAAATAGGTCTCATTGTAAGAAAGCCCAAGAGTAAGCTATGTGAGGTTGATGGCGATGCCATGAACAATCGACTTACAAAGGTGTGGAAAATGGGCTCGACGTTGAATCGAGAATTGTGATTTTAATGGTTTGGAATTGAGTTTGTATTATGAAATGATATGGAAGAAATCAATCAATATTTAACCAACAAAATTAATTGATTAAAACTCGGTTAAATTGATTAATTAAGTTAATTAAAATTAATTATCAAAATTATTTAATAAAATCAAATAATCAGGTTAATTAAAATTAAGTAACTGATTAAACAAAATTTAATTAATTGATCAATTTAATTAGAAAGAAAATGGACTAAGTAACCATGTCAATTTAAATCGATAATGTGCTCAAAAAACCGGTTTGTACGTGATGACCATAGGATTAATGTCATACGCAAAATCATAACGCGGTGAAAGTGTTCCCTTGATGTATTGAAATTTTGGCGGTATATCGACATAAAATTGTCGAATCCGCGGATTGAAATTCATTTTGATGAAATTCAAATTAAGCAATAATCCAATAACAAGATTCCAGTTTGTGATCCACAAACAACTTTCCTACCATTCTTCATTAAAACAACAGACAATAGCTCGTCTTCAGAAAATTCAGATTGGGCTTGGACTTTACTTCGTCAAAGATTACAAACTGAAAGAGTCCCGTCTGCACTTGTGGCCAATAGTTTCATTACATCAGATGCAAACGTTATGTCTGAAATGTAATCCTCATGTGCTTCAAATGAATTGCAACAAGAATATTCTTTGGTATCCCAAACCTTAGTAAAACCATCATCATCTCCAGAAGCAATAGTTGACTCTGTCAAGCTTATCCTTCTATTGGTTGCTGCCTCATGGGTATTATCAAGTCGGGCAATGGTAGATTTGGTTTTTACATTTGTAGCCAGTATTGAGAAATCGCTAGAACCCGTCAACAGCGCACGTCCACCCTTGATGAATTGAGCAACTCTACAATACTTGGTACGGGCATGAACTTCTAACACCCTCACAGGATCACTATTAGCGTTATCGGTGCTATAATGATAAAAGTGAAGGTCGCCGTCTATGAGTCCTGCTGCAACGAGATTAACGGACGGGTGAAAATCAACGTCAATGCAAGTTTCCCCAAATAGATTTCTATTTAAAACTAAGCAATGGTCAATGGGAGAGAGAGGACGAAGAGTAAACTTGGATTGACGGTGGAAGCAAAAATGGTGGTGGTCGTTGAGTTGTAGGCGGAGGTTTGGGGTCGTGAAGTCGGAGAAGGACGACGGATCGTTGTTTGTGATTTAGACGGAGGCGCGACTTAGACGGTTCTGTTTGTCGGGAAAAAAGGGTTTTGTGAAGTAAGGTTGTGTGGTGGTGAGGTCCGGTGAGAAGGGTAGTTGCTGCCTTAATGAGAGAGACGCGTGGGCGTATTAGAAGGAGAGAGAGATGATAGTGAGAGGTAATGTGTTAGATGGATTGGAGAGAGGATAATTGACGTGTGAGAGAGTGAGGAGAGGACGCGTGGGTTACCGTTAGGGAGTGGGAATGACGAAAATGTGAGGTGAAGAGAGAACATGTGGGAGTGGGTACGAGCTGGCAGGATCCAATGTACAACCTATATTATTTTTATTATTAAAGAAAAAAAATATATTAAAAATTCATTATCCAAATTCAAACTAAATATATAGAGAAAATTCTAATTAATTAATTTGGACATTTGGACAAAGAAAAATAAAATAAAATAACTTATTAGAAATAAAAGTCGGGCGAAAATTTGCCTTAAAAATTAAATCGGACGCACCAAAATGATCAGCACAAAATATACTTATTGAAAAAATACAGCGTTTCTTCAAATTCTGAAATAAATTTGCATCGTTAAAAGGCTCAGGCGGGTCAAACTGCAATCGAAACAGTCGCTGAAAAATACAACGAGCACGCCAGGTTAAACTACGTGAACCGTAGATTAAGAATACTGGTGTCTGTAATTTTAGTTTTGAAACTTTTTACCCGCTGATTTTGCCATTTCTTGAGAAACGATTTAACCAATTTTTCTGTATTTTCAATAAATTTATCCTGACTGATATTTTAGGTATTATTTATGATGGAAAGTATGTCATGTTATGCATATGATGCAAAATAAAAATGAAATCAATTCCATGATAATTTAAATATGCCCAAACAAAATTGGGGTATGACACTATTAACTACTAATTTTTAATTTCAAGCCCTTTACTTTAATGTCATTTAATTCTAGCTTTTATACATTTGTCAGTGTTCATATCATTCTAATTGTTTATGTTAATGCAATTTTCACTTTGTCCATTTGGACCATATTGTGTGATATATTTTATTTGTGTACACTTTGTTTGTTTGTGTGGTCTTTGACCATTAATGTACATAATAACAACAAAAACCCTAAAAAACTTTTGTGTGGATTGTTGGATTGATCTTGGACAAATTGACTTAGAATTTAGGAAACATTCCTATGCTAAAGGACTTGGCCAATGCCAACTTATTGAGAAACCAAGTGCTTGCAATTTGAAACTTCATTTGATACATCATTCAAGATCTCTCTAAGTTCATCTGCAACATGATCATTGTGAAGCTGTTATTTTGAACTTGTGACTTGTGAAATTCATCTGTTACATGGGCTGCCTTGAAAAAGATTATGGAATGGATAAGCTTGGATGTGGCCATCTTTATTTCATGCCTTGATCTTCAAGATAATATAATTGTGCATTTTTGTGTTGCTTGATTCTAAATGTCCAAGGGAATTCTGGGTTTCTATTGACATTCTTGTCTATTGGATTGCTAACCACTTGGTCAAATCCTTTCAACTCTAAACTTTTAATTTTGTACATAGGATTAGTCTCTTCATCTTCTCCCTATTTCTTTAATTTCAAAATATCTCCCTTTCTTTTCAAAACCTTCTTTGATTGAACTTATTTTGTTCTAAACATTGACCATCTTTGCAAAAAGATAGAAACTTCGGCCTTATACCATTGCATTTTGAAACTTCTTTTCTAAATCAAACTTATAAATAGACTTAACTATACTTGACTTAAACTTTCAAAATCCAAAAAGAACTAACTCATTCAAACCATTTTTAGGCCTTTATGCCTTTCAAACTTAATTTTTCTTAAAAGAAATTCATCCACTTTGAAGTGTGTATCACGAACTACGAGGTTTTGATCCCTCATTTTTATGTTGGTACGTAGGCACAAGACCAAAGCTCTTGCCAAACACAAAAATATAATTAATGAATTCTTTTCACATCCCCCCCATTCTATTTGTTTGTAAACATCACTTTGTACCAAATACATATGCACACAAAAAGGGCTCCCTATGAGTACTTAGGACATTTTGGGTGCTAACACCTTCCCTCTGTGTAACCAAACCCCCTTACCAGTAATATCTGACATTTTCTTAGTTTTGATTTGAAAACTTCTTACTTTTTGGGTTTTGTTTGTACTTTTTCCCTTGGAAACAATAAAAGCGCGGTGGCGACTATTGTTATTTGATCTCTAGCTTATCCATAGCTTGATGATCATGAATTTACCGCTATAGTTGGTTTCTAACCCTATTGAATACAATGATCCTTATCCTTCTCCAAATTTTGAATTCCTTGTGTTTGAGGCTGAGGAGGAAAGTGATGAAGAAGTCAGTGATGAATTGTCTCGTCTTCTTGAGCATAAAGGAAAAGCCATTCAGCCATTCAAAGAGTAGATTGAGCTAGTCAACTTAGGTTCCAAGGATGATGTAAAGGAAGTTAAGATTGAGCTATTCAGATGTGTTTGCTTGGTCCTATCAAAACATGTCTCGTTTGGATTATGAGATTGTGGAGCATAGATTGTCGTTGAAGCCAGAATGCCTGCCAGTCAAGCAGAAGTTGAGAAGAACGCATCCTGATATGGAAGTAAAGATTAAAAAAGAAGTGCAAAAGCAGATCGATGCCAGTTTCCTTGTGACCACCGAGTATCCACAATGGGTGGCCAATATTGTGTTTGTGCTGAAGAAAGATGGAAAAGTCTACATGTGTGTTGACTATAGAGATTTGAACAAAGGTAGTCCGAAAGATGAATTCCCTCTGCCACACATTGATATGTTGGTAGACAATACAACTAAATTGAAAGTCTTTTTGTTTATGGACAAATTTTCTGGATATAATCAGATCAAGATGGCACCCGAAGATATGGAGAAGACCACATTCATTTCACCTTGGGGAACATTCTGTTATAGAATGATGCCTTTCGGTTTGAAGAATGTTGGTGCAACTTACCAAAGAGCAATGACTACTCTTTTTCATGATATGATTCATAAAGAGATTGAAGTCTATGTCGATGATATGTTCGCTAAATCAATTGATGAAGAGGAACATGTTGAGCATTTGTTGAAGTTATTCCAGCGTTTGAGGAAGTATAAACTCCGCTTGAATCCCAATAAGTGTACTTTTGGTGTTCGTTCTGGTAAGTTGTGGGGCTTTATTGTCGGTGAGAAGGGTATTGAAGTTGATCCTGCCAAGGTCAAAGCAATACAAGAGACGCATGCGCCAAAAACTGAGAAGCAAGTCAGAGGCTTTCTCGGCCGCTTGAATTATATCTCATGATTCATTTCACTCATGACTTCCACATGTGCGCCTATATTCAAGCTTCTTCAGAAAGATAAGTCTTGTGATTGGACCAAAGATTTCCAGCAAGCTTTTGACAGTACCAAAGAATATTTGCTTAAACCTCCGATTTTGTCTCCGCCTATTGAAGGAAGACCGTTGATCATGTATTTGGTTGTGCTCGAAGATAGTATGGGTTGTGTCCTAGGTCAGCAAGATGAGACTGGAAAGAAAGAATTTGCAATTTACTACCTCAGAAAGAAGTTCACCGACTGTGAGCATTGCACAAGCCAAACAGCATTCGTCGATAAGCGAAGGTACAAAAAGGACATGTGAACGTTGTCTTTTCTTGGTCATCAGGATGAATTGGTATTTGAAAGAAGCCCGAGTAACAATCTAGGTAGCAGAAATGAGAATGCTTGGCTAATCGTTCTAACATATGGTCAATGAATGGTAAAGGAAAATGATCTTTTTGGGTTGCTTTGTTTAGCTTCCTATAGTCAATGCACATTCTCCATCCCGATTCGATTCGTTTGGTTATAATTTCTCCTTTTTCATTTTTGATAACTATTATACCCCCTTTCTTTGGTACTACGTGTACAGGGCTAACCCATTTGCTATCGGATATAGGATATATGATACCTGTCTCTAATAACTTTGTTACTTCCTTCTTCACTACCTCACTCAGGATCGGGTTTAGTCTCCTCTGATGTTCCCTAGAAGTTTTACAGTCTTCTTCTAGCATGATGTGGTGCATACAAATAGAAGGACTTATCCCTTTAAGATCGGCGACGTTGTATCCTAGTGCGGTTGGATATTTTCTTAAGATATGTAGGAGTTTTTCGGTTTCGAGTTTTCCTAGGTCTGCATTTAGTATCACTGGTCGTTCAAGTTCTGAGTCTAGGAATTCATATCTCAGATTTTTGGGAAGTGTTTTCAGATCGAGGGTTGGTTTCTTAAGGCATTGCGTAGGATCCTGTGTTATTGCTAAACATTGGTTCAGTCTGTCTTCTACACGATAGTCAGACAATTTGTCATTTTCTAATTTTGTTTCTTTTATGCATTCATCGATGATATCCATGAAGTAACATGTGTCATCTATTGCAGGTGCTTTCAAAATTTTGGAAAGAATGAACTCAATTTTCTCTTCTCCTACTTCGAAAGTGAGTCGTCCTCGTTTTACGTCTATGATGGCACCGACGGTTGCTAAGAATGGTCTTCCCAATATAATGGGGGTAACTTCATCTTCTCTTATATCCATCATTATAAAATCGGTTGGGATGTAGAATTGACCTATGCGCACGGGAACGTTTTCAAGAATTCCTACGGGATATCTAACGGAACAATCTGCTAATTGTACAGACATTTTAGTTGGTCTTAATTCTCCCATTTCCAGTTTCTTGCATATGGACAAGGGCATAACACTGATACCGG
This sequence comes from Lathyrus oleraceus, assembly GCF_024323335.1. Taxonomy (NCBI): domain Eukaryota; kingdom Viridiplantae; phylum Streptophyta; class Magnoliopsida; order Fabales; family Fabaceae; genus Lathyrus; species Lathyrus oleraceus. The sequence continues at coordinate 491,033,508 of NC_066584.1, read as the reverse complement.
CTCCTAAATCGCATAGAGCTTTGTCTATGACAAATTTTCCTATGTGACAGGGTATAGAGAAACTACCAGGATCTTTAAGTTTAGGAGGCATATTCTGGATTATAGCGCTACACTCAGCAGTGAGTGTAACGGTTTCGCTATCTTCAAGTTTCCTTTTATTAGAAAGAATTTCTTTTAAGAACTTAGCATATGAGGGCATCTGTGTAATAGCTTCTATAAAAGGAATTGTGACGTTTAATTGTTTCAGTAGGTCAACAAATTTTTTAAATTGGCCCGCGTCTTTGGTTTTAATAAGCCTTTGAGGATAAGGGATAGGTGGTTTATAAGGCGGTGGAGGTACATAAGGTTCTTTCTTTTCTACGGTTTCCTTATTACTCTCTTCCTTTTCCTTAGGTTTATTTTCTTCCTCAGTTAACTTTTTAGAGTTTTGGTTTTCAACTCTTGGATCAGACGGTCCTTCTACCTCTGTTCCACTTCTCAATATAATTGCATGAGCGTGGCTTTTTGGGGTTAGGTTGGGGCTGTCCAGGAAATGTACCAGTTGGGGCAGCAGTAGGTGCTTGTTGTTGAGCTACTTGCGAGATTTGGGTTTCCAGCATTTTGTTATGGGTAGTCAGGGCATCTACTTTACTTGATAGTTGTTTAATCTGTTCGCTAGTGTGTACATTCTGGTTTAAGAACTCTTTATTGGTTTGATGTTGAGAAGCTATGAAGTTCTCCATCATGATTTCCATGTTGGATTTCCTAGGAACGTTATTGTTAGGTGTAGATGGGGCCTGACTGGGAGCTTGACCTGGTGCGTATAAAGCATTATTACTCTTATATGAAAAATTAGGATGGTTCTTCCAGTTTGAGTTATAGGTAAGCGAGTAGGGATTTCCTTGAGCATAGTTCACTTGCTCTGCTTGGATTCCTGTTAGGAGTTGACAACCTGTAGGAGTGTGACCTTGGATTCCACAGACTTCGCAATTTTGAGTCACGACAACCACGGTGGCTGGAGGTGATACATTTAAACTTTCAATTTTCTAGGCAAGAGCATCCACTTTTGCATTAACATGATCAAGGCTACTTATCTCGTACATGCCACTTTTCGTTTGAGGTTTTTCTACCATTGTTCGGTCGCTTCCCCGCTGATAATGATTTTGGGCCATGCTCTCGATAAGTTGATAAGCATCGGCATAAGGTTTATCCAAAAGCGCACCACCTGCGGCGACGTCTATTGTTAACCTTGTGTTGTACAAGAGACCATTATAGAAGGTATGAATTACTAACCAGTCCTCTAAACCATGGTGTGGACAAAGTCTCATCATGTCTTTGTATCTTTCCCAAGCTTCGAAAACAGACTCGTTATCTTTCTGTTTAAATCCATTTATCTGGGCTCTCAACATAGCTGTTTTGCTTGGAGGAAAATATCGGGCAAGAAAGACTTTCTTCAACTCATTCCATGTGGTGACTGAGTTGGAAGGAAGAGACTGAAGCCATCTTCTAGCTTTATCCCTTAAAGAGAAAGGAAAGAGACGAAGTCGAATTGCCTCTGAAGTGACACCATTAGCTTTAACAGTATCAGCGTATTGGACAAATACGGATAAATGAAGGTTTGGATCCTAGGTAGGATTTCCAGAGAATTAATTTTGTTGCACTGCCTGTAATAGCGAAGGTTTAAGTTCGAAGTTGTTTGCTTCGATTGCGGGTGGAGCAATACTCGAATGCGGCTCATCTTGCGATGGAGCGGCGTAATCTCGAAGAGCACGAGCTGGTTCTGTCATCTCGGGTATCGGCGAAGGAAGGAGATTTTTGAGATCAGGAATTTCGATTGGAGGAAGATTGTTTGCAGCACGATACTCCCGAATTCGTCGTAAGACTCGGAGATATCGTTCAACGTCGTTGATTCGTAAGTAGTACGGTTCGCCTTGTGAGCGAGTGTGTGGTATACAAATCAACGAAAAACAAGGAAAAAATAAAAATTGCCTTAGTCTCTACAGCGTAACAGAAGAGTTACGATATCGACTAACTAAACGTCCCCGGCAACGGCGCCAAAAACTTGATCGCGACTTTATGAGTCTAATGGGGTAATGACTGCAAGTGCACAGTCTAATCGCGTAATTTTAAAAGATATCGATCCCACAGGGACTTAATGAATCGATATACCGTTTTTCTAAGGTTACTTCGTAAAGCTAAGGCGGATGATACTTTGATGATTAGGGGGAAAACTAAAACTAAAATTGGATCTAGATTAAATATCAAATAACGCGGATATCGGTACGTAGTTCGTCATAATTAGGGAATCAAATCTTCATTGGTTTCTTAGTTTTAAAATAAGTCTTTTCAGTAGACACTATTGATTAAAAATCCTTTCTCAAACTCTCGCTCTGTTGAATCAGACTATGACTTTATGTTAACATACGCTCTCACTATTTAGTTAAGTCCAAAATCACTTTTTGAAAACAATAGAATCTGTAGAAACTCTTTTTAAGAAAATACTAACCATTTAAACACCCTCGTCTCAAACTCTGTCTCTGTTGACTTAGATTATACGATTAAACTTAAATGCTTAACTCTCGTCCTCACATTTAACCTTTAAAAATACTTTTTAAAAATGATTAGAATTTAATTAACTCTAAAAATTGCTTTCGTCCTAATTTAAAGTTAGTGTCCAATTTACACTGTCCAGTTAAAAGCTCAAACCGTCGTTCTATTGATTTTAACTTCTTTATGCTTTTTACTCTCATACAAAAACTTTGGTATTAACTCTGTAAATTGAGACCATAAAAAGAGTGACTATATTTTTAAATAAATTTAAACCAACTTAGTTTTGATTCCTTTATTCCGCTTACTTTACATACCGATATCTAAGTTTATTTAGCCGGACATGCTAAACAAGCCTAAACAATAATTATGCTTAAATACAAGCATATCAGGCGAACAGTATAGATAAACAGCAGTGCAGAGCATATATAAATTAAAACAATAAAATTAAAGAACCTGTAAAATTCATAGATATCATGATTATTCCTAGCTTCGATGCTTGAACGCTCCACCACAAGCCGGTTGGATTTGTTCTTACAATCTTCGATCAGACAGGAAAATAAAAACGAAGGAATAAAATACTATGACCTAACGTAAGGTTAGATCCAGTAAAAGTTACACAATAGTTTCCGATGTAGAAACTATTGTGAGAAAATTAATTGAATGCTTTGAAAATTGACTGGAAAAGAAAAGGAAATAAAAATTGCTAGGAAAGTAAAGTGCTGGAAAATTAAAAAGCAGTAAAAATAATGCACGGTGCCGAAAACTGGAAAAAATCAGAGAGCTGCAGGGTTCCACCATTGGATCTATTTATACCAATCCATCAAGTGACCGTTTCTTCCAAAGTCCTTCAGTAGGTTTTGTCACGCGTCAACTGGTCAAGCGAAGAAAAAGGTGAACGTGCTTCTGTTACGCGTCAAAGCCAAAAATATAGGAATGGGGGTGTGACGCTCGTCACACCATGTGTTACGCTCATAACACTTAGCAGGGGGGCGTGACACTCGTCACACCTTGTGTGGCGGTCGTCACAGCATCACAGCGCCTCTCCTTGTAGTTATGGGTTGGGCTTTAGTGGATTGCTTTTCATCCTCTTTTTGCACCTCCTTTTCTTTCTTTTTCACGTATGCTTCAAATAGTGTTACCTGAAATAAATAGAAGGAAAATACCAAGTAATATCGAATAATATAAAATAAATCGAAACAAATAATAATATAATTTAATTAAATCGAGTCCAAAAGTGTGATGTTATTTCATGTTATCAAACTCCCCCATACTTAGACTTTTGCTTGTCCTCAAGCAAGATTCAATGTAGAAATCGGTTTAAAATATTAGCCAGATGAAATTTCCAAACACACATCGATTCGTAGTAGGTTGCAAGTAAATCTCGTTTAAAAATAACCTGAGTTTAATCTTAACATCAACAACTACCGTAATAACCTCAGATAACCCCACCTTATGCAAACCAGTTCGAGTCGTGCTATTATAGCTAGCCTAGTTCTTTTACTCTTATTTCACCCGTTTTCGTTCTAGCGAAATCACATTAAGCCCTTTATCTTTTCGCGCACATAGTGGAGTAACCGGTTAGCGTTTATGATTCCCTTTTTAGCTTGAAGTTCTGGTACATAAGTTGGATAACTTCGTTACTTAGCCCATTGCAAATTGCGGGGGATCGGATCGTAGTCCGCCCTACCAAGTTCAGCACCAGAAACCGCTGAACCAACTCACAATGGATCGTTCTTACAATGTTTTTGTAGGGTCCGCAACCTTTGGATTAAATGATCGGGTAAGGATCACCTAACTTAATTAGTGCATTACCTGATTTTTTTTCATATATATTGTCTTGGGAATCATTCGCTTATATTCATCGGCTCTCCACGTAGTTTTCTATTAGGATGGTGCCGACTTCTCGTATAAACTACTCGGGGTTACTATAAAACTAAAAGTTCAAGGGATTGGTATAATAGGTACTTTTCTGATCTAACATGTTGAGGTTTGTTTAGAGCGTTGGGGCGGTAATAATTTTTGTCTTAATTTTACTCAAGTTTGATAAAATAAGCAACCTTTATACTTATTGAGTGTGTTGAATTTTTGGTATGGCTCAAGAAAATTGAGGGGAATAGATAATAAAAAAATTTCACACTAGGGACTTAAAATAAAATAAATATATATTATATAATTTTTTTTTATATATATATATATTTTTTTATTTTGAATTAATGATATAAATGAAAGGGAAATAACAATGAAAGGGAAATAACATACTTGAAAAAGGAATGTTTAAAGGGAAGTAATCATAACTGAAACAAAGTTTCCCCCCCCCCCCCTAACTTAAATGAAACATTGTCCCCAATGTTTCGAAGAAAACAAAAGAAAAGGAAAAGAAAAAGGGAACCCAAACTCAATTCTGCCTTCCGCCTCTGGTTCTCGGACCCGGTGATCGTTGACGTACTCCCAAGTCGTCAAACCTGCTAAGTAAGTCAGTGAATCGCTGGTCGGTTATTGCATTCCTCGCTTCCTATTGTTGTTGCATCTGGCGCATCAGTTGCATCACTTCAAGATTCTGCGCCTGCATGGCATCAAGCCGTTGGGTTTGATGTTCAATAGCGTCCATGATATCATCATTTGTTGTAGGCCTTCTTCTTCGACGGCGTCGGGAGGATTGGCCGGTTGCATTATCGGAAGGGTTAAGCAGGGCTGATTGTTGTTCAGGACCTTGATCACCTTGCTCCATTTCCTCAAACTCGTCCGGGGGCGGGTTTGCTTGTGTAGGCTCGGTAGGTTCGGGAGCATTCAGATCGTAGATGAAGCGGTTGGGGTTGGTGACATCTGTGAGGGCAATGTTGGGCAAAACGACGCTTGGGACTTCTTGGTTATTCACCATAAGATAATACCTTCCGCCTACTCTATTTTTGATTAAGCGACTGGAGCGACAATAGCTTATATCCATAAATAGGGGTGGCAGAGATTGTAAATTTTGAAGTCGGTACCCTAGATTCAAACCAAGTGCTATGGTGGTTATTAATCCTCCAATCACAAAAGGTTGGCGACCTCTAGCACATAGGGTACGAATATGGTGAAATAAGAAAGAGGCGGCATTTACCTTTGTATCCATTTCAAAGACGCAGTGGAGGAAGAATAATTCCTTTGCGTTGACTTTGCTGTTGTTGGGTGGACCGAAAATGGTGTTTTGCAGAATGCGGATAAAATACCGGATAGTGGGGTTATGTATGTGTGAAGCAAGGAGTACATCCCAGTTATTTGTTTCCACACCGGATATTTTTCTAAAGAGGTCGAAGGCGTTTATGTGCCACTATGAGTTCGGAGGGATTCTTGGGTGGACTTGGCCTTCTACAGGGAAGTGTAGCATGGCACTCAATTGGTTCTGGATAGTGAGTACTCGGTGTTGAACATGCGGAAATTTGCGGTACCGGTTAAGTACTCGTCTTCACCTGTTGGAGTGGTGTATGAATAAGAACTTAAAAATTCTAAGGTGAGTGATGGGTAGGTAGGTTGATTGTGTGTGCAAACAAAGGTTAAATCAGCAAGCCGAAGCATCCATTGCACACCTTGAAGTAATCCTAATTCTTGTAAACAATTTAAATCAGGATACCTGGTAGAGACGACACCTCGTTGTTGAAACCGATCGAACTGCTCCCGTTGATAATTATCATCTTCGGATCGGAAGATAATATTTCCGAATTGTTGGTTTTCCGCCATATTGATAAGTAGGTTGAAAGAATGAAAGAGGATGGAATTGTATTTGTATAGAGTGGTTTGTTGGAATGATGTGGTGTAGGGAGAAAGGTATTGTAGGTATTTATAGGAAAAGTTTTTGGAAGTTGGAAGAGCAGTGGGTGAGGGAAAAATAAATGTGGATGAATGTGAGTGGGATGGAGTAAAGGTGAGTGAATGGGGAAAATAAAAAGGCGGGGGGTAACGGTCGTGTCCCTAACGGTCACCAATGTTCACCTATTCTGAAGCTGTCACGCTCGTGACGGAAGGTGTTACGGGCGTCACATGCACTTGGGTGACGACCGTGATGGCTTGTGTGACGCTCGTCACACAGGTTAGCTTACAACGGTCACTGCTTACGTGGGTGCTTCATAAATTGTTTTTATTATTATTTTTTTTTATTTTGTTTTGTTTATGTTTATTATATTTTGCTATTGTTATATTTTTGAATTGCCATGTATGCTATTTTACTACACACCATAGGGTATATATATATTTTTCCCTAATAGGCTATGTAAGTAGTATGTAGTGAATATCATTACTAGTAATTGTAGATATTGCATAAATCAAAATAAAATAAAATAAACCAATAATGCAATAGCTTCATAAAATAAACATAATGTAACATTTGAAGATAAGAGAAAACAGGGAAAAACAAATACTAAGATTAAAAATAATGTTAAACGAAACTATAGATTCCCTAAAACTAAAACTAATTAACTAAAAACTTCTAGCCACTTGCAGGATCTTTGGCCGGAGGAGCAAAGGAATTGACACGGCGTAGCAACTCATGAAATTGATTTGTCATACTACTCATGTATCCCAGAAATTCATGTCCCATATTAGTTAACTCTTTTCTGATGGCATCTTGTTCTGACATCAAGGCTTGAATGGCGGTGTTATAATCAGTTCCGGGCATATGATGTCTATGATCAGGTATTGCCGATTCTGCGGTCGGGATAGGATGAGGTGGAGAGGCAACATCATGGTAACCAGTAGGTGTTTGTGGATCAGACCCAGCATAAGGAATCTGGTCGTCACAAATCTCATAGTCTTGGATGGATTCAACAGATCTAATAGGGGAAGGTATTCCATTCAGGTTGTAGAGCCAATTGTTTCGGTTATGAACACTAGTCATCGGACTAGGCATGGTGAATAAATAAAGAACTTGGTTGTTAATTATTAGTTCGAACTCTTCAGGTCCAAGGTTTCCTATAAACATAGTGTTGTAGAGGAAAGGTATATTCATAGGCTCAATGCCACAGAAAGGGTTCAAATCAAGCATGGGTTGGCACAATCCAATAGCATTAGCAATCATGGTTATCAGTCCTCCTCTTAGGATCGGTGGACGGTCAGCTTGAATAAGGCGGTCGAAACTCGGCAACATATAGGTGACACCATTCACTGGACGGTTCTGGGAAGCACAAAATATTATGAAGAGTTCATCACGTGATACTGTGGTAATGTTTGATTTCTTCCCAAAAAGAGTGTGTGCTAGGATCTTGTGGAAATAACGAAAAGCTGGGTTATGTATGTTTCCAGAAAGAAACTCATGTTCCTCAGGGTCGTCATTACCCGTCAAACTTCCCCAAAAATGTTCAAGCTCTCTATATTCAAAAAGGTCTTCTTGGCTAATGGTGAATGTGTCAAAAGAAGTAGGAAACCCTAAAAGGTTAGTATATTCTTGAATGTTAAATTTATACTCCATATTGAACATCCTGAACTGAATGAAACCTCGGCTTATTCCTTTTCCATGGTTTGGTATATAGATCAGGGAGCTAAGGAATTCTAGAGTTAGCCTCTGGTAAGTAACAAATTGTCTTCGAATAGGAGTGGTTTCCCACCCTATTTGACTCAGCAGATACAGGACACTCTCTCTTAGTCCAAGGGCAGTCATTGCCCAATCATCAAAGACGAGAAATTGTGGTATTATGATATCAAGTGTTTCCTCCAAAGTCAGACTTACCCGCATAGGGCATATTTGAAAGATAAAAAGACTTTGAGAAGATTAGCCATCAATTTATACCTGAATGGTGATGTTTTGTATAAGAGAAACTTCGATATGGTTCTGCTCAGATGCGTGGATAGACACGAAGCAGACTTATTTATGACTGAAGTCCATGAAGGTTCCTTTGGTACTCATTCCAATGGACATGCAATGGCAAAGAAAATGTTGTGAGCGGGTTACTATTGGCTGACAATGGAATCTGACTATTGCAAGTTTGTGAAGAAATGCCACAAATGTCAATTTATGCGGATAAGATTCACGTTCCTCCGGCACTGTTGAATGTCATTTCCTCCCCATTGCCCTTCTCCATGTGGGGAATTGATTAGATTAGCATGATTGAGCCCAAAGCTTCGAATGTACACCGTTTAATTTTTGTGGCAATTGATTACTTCACAAAATGGGTAGAAGCGGCATTGTATGCAAATGTAACCAAGCAAGTTGTTGTAAGGTTTATCAAGAATCAGATTATATGTCATTATGGTGTGCCAAGAAAGATCATTACTGATAATGTATCAAACTTGAATAATAATATGGTGGAATCTCTTTGCAAATACTTCAAGATTACACACCATAATTCTTCTCCCTACAGACCCAAGATGAATGGGGCTGTTGAAGCTGCAAATAAGAATATTAAGAAAATCATTCAGAATATGGTTGTAACATATAAGGATTGGCATGAAATGCTCCCATTTGCTTTGCACGGGTATCGTACATCCATCCGCACTTCAACAGGGGCAACCCATTTCTCTCTTGTATATCTTATGGATGCAGTGCTCCCCGTAGAGGTTGAGATTCCGTCATTGCGTGTGCTCATGGAAGCCAAGTTGATTGAGGCTGAATGGTGTTAGGCCAGGTATGATCCGCTGAATTTGATTGAAGAGAAGAGATTGATTGCCATGTGTCATGTTCAATTATATCAGCAAAAGATGAAGAAAGCTTTTGATAAGACGGTCAGACCACGTGTGTTCATAGAATGTGACCTTGTGCTCATGAAGATTTTATCTTTCAAACCAGATTCTAAGGGCAAATGGACTCCTAATTATGAAGGCATGTATATTGTTAAGACAACCTTTTCAGGCGGCGCTTTGATTCTTACAACTATGGATGGTGAAGAGTTCACTCGTTTTGTGAACGCAAATGCAGTCAAGAAATACTTCGCCTAAAAAAAAGAAAAAAACAACTTGCTAAGTTGAAAACCCGAAAGGGCGGTTTAGGCAAAAATGAGCGTCTTGGTGGATTGAAAACCTCAAAGGGCGATCCAGGAAAAAGTTAGAGACATAAAACAGAAAGATTATCCCGATAAATTGAGTACCCCACCTTGGGGAAATTTATGCAAAAATTAGGGATTATGGCAAGTAACTGCATCCTACTGATCTTCAATGTTGAAGACACTCTTGAGCACAACGGTCAACGGTGATTCATCAACCCCAGTAGCGGCCAAAAGCACAGTGAACATCAAGAGTTGGTAGAAGGATTAATGATCATTTTTATTCAAGGTAACCCTTTTCCATGTAAATTACCATTTTCAACTTTGTAAAGATCTATGGAGTCTTGTCATTTACAAACTACCATTCTATTAAATAAAGTTGAGCTCTTTTTCATTTATTTCTACTCTTGTTTATTTCAACCAAATAGTTTTAAAATTTTATTATGATGATTTTTGAAATTAAAGTTTTTAATCAAAATCATTTTTCTTAAACATATAAAAGCATGAATTTTAAAAAGAATATCAATAATGGTTCGAAACTAGTAAGCCCCAAGTGTGGAGCATTATTGGGTCCCCCCCAAGCAGTAGGCACAATTTCTCTTTCATCCCCGACAACATTTTTAGAACTCAACATTTATTGTCCGCTATTCCCCAGAGGATAGCCAGCTCATTTGGTTGATTAGTCCCCTGCGGAGTTTATATTCCTCAGTGGAGTTTGTGATTATTCCCCAGCTGAGAATGGTTTTCTCAGCAGTTTGCGTGGTTGCAGTAGAACTTTGGTTTCCTTACCAATCGCCATCCGATTCGCACACAGTCAGAGTTTCCTCCTGGTTTCTGAGCAGCCATTTGTGTTTATGCTCTTCATGGTTGTCTCCCATTTGATATGGTGTTGACTTAAATTTCCCCCGCAGACTCGATAACGGTTTTTCTCAGCAGATCTCCTCCTTCCCCGTCTAGGGTTGAGCCTTTGGGATGTTGATCTCTCTTTTCTCCAGCAGTTGTCTCCCTCTTTTTTCGATTGATCGAGAATTGTACGGATGATTCAAATTTGCGACACCTTTGTATCCTTTGCGATCGTTTTGTCTGCATAATCATCACATATACATATACATATACATATAGACTCACATATACCGATCTTAGAAAGTAAAAAGATAGTTGTAATCCCTATTTTATTCCTCAGAGAGGTAATCCTAAGCATGCAAGAGGTAAGGAAAAAGAAACAAAACCACAAAAGGAGTTCCTCTCTTGAGATCATATTGATGATCCAAGTAGCTCCCATCCTTTGGAATAAGCAAGCAAATAAGCATACACTCAAATGAACTTGGAAAAGCTCCTCAATGCATCTTGGATCTCTCTCTCTTGGAAGCTCATGGGAATGGTTCCTCAATTAAGCTCAAGTTGGAACTCCTAGCACAAGAAAACACACATCAAAAGGTTCTATAATACAATCAAAGAATGGACAAGAGGGAGTTAAGAATATGGTCCTTTCAATGTTCATCTTCAAGCTTAAGCATTCTAAAGGCCCAATGCCTAGTTGCTCTTTGACTTTTTATAGCACTCTAAAGGCCCAATGCCTAGTTGCTCTTTGACTCCAAATTTGCATAGGGAAAGTCCTAAAGTCTAAGTCCATTTGGTCCAATTCTTTGCATTTGGTTCACAACAATCAAAACAAAACAGAAGTGAGAAAAGAGAAAAGCAAATGGATAATATGTGCAAGAATAGTAAATTGCATTAAAAGTAAAGAGCAAAAAGTAAATGTTAATTGTTAATGGTTAATGTTAGTAGTTAGTGTGCCATAAGGCAAATTTAGCGCTATGTTAAGCAATCGTAATTGGACTTATGTAGAAGTCACAACTATCTGAGGCCGGTCAATAATAATGTAGGCAGCAACACAAGTTAGAAGTCTTGATTAGTGAACCAAGTTCCAACAACTTGCCATGCCAAAAAACGAAAAAGAGAATTGATCTTGTATTGGTTTAAGCCTTTTGCATGATTTAGGAAACAACCTATCCTTAATGCAAAGCCATTCACTTGATCAATTGATCAAGATGAATTAGATTTGAATCAAGGAAGGTTAAGTCTCCCTAATCAATGCTAACTTATCAACCTTCAACTCATTGATCAAGAAAAGAAAAAGAAGAAGAAGAAGAAGAAGATTAAAATGCATAAGGTGAAATAAAAAATGTACCAATCCATGTGTATTGATCAAATGACATTGAAAGTCAAAGTCAACCAATGAGAAATCAAAAATGAGATGAAGATTGGAGGTTAAACAATAAGCAAAATATTTTTGGCATTTTTAATATTAAAATGAACTTGAATTAAAAATAAAAGAAAGGTCAAACCTCAAAATCACTTCAAATCAACCTTGAAAGGTCCAAGTGATTTATCCAAGTTCAATAAGGTCAAACAAAGTTTGACAAAAAATTTCAGCATTTTTAAAAGTCAGAAACTATTTTTAATCAATTAAAAATGAATAAAAATAACCTAATTGAACTAAAATCTCAAATAAATCTCAAATCAATTAAATAATTGATTAGAATATTTTTCATAGATTCATCATCATTCAAATAGGTTTGGAAAATATTTTTGTATTTTTTGAATATAAAAAACTATTTAAAATGAATTAAAAAATAACCAAAAAAGAGAAAATTCACAAAAAATATCAAATGACAAAATAAAAAATATTAAAAATCAAAATTAGAAACTAGAAATTATTTGGCGAAGAATGCAATTGGTCCCATATTTTTTGGATATAAAATGAAGAAGATATGAATTTTTGAAAATAAAGGAAATAAAAGAAATAAAATCAGAAAATAAGAAATTCAAAACAAACAAGGAGCGTCTGATCAAGCCTCATTAATTGATGTGGCTGATCAGACGCTCCACATGCGCGCTTCCACGGTGTACCAAAGTCATCAGCGAAACACATGGCATTATTAAAGGTCAAAAGAAGCAAAGGCCAGGATTAGATCTGGGAAACTCAATCCAACGGTCCAGATTCAAACTGGAAAGGAGACGGTGGCCAGCGCCACCGTCTTCTCTAGCGAGCTTGTGTTTTCCGGCCAAAATTGCAGACAACAAAAACTTAACCAAAGTACACGATCCATACATCATTGGAAAGCTGGGATGATGTACATCATCCTTGTACCACTCAATTCCACTCTAGATCTCTATATTGAGAGAAATAAGAGATGGAAATTCTGTGGTGTTCATGTGAACTTCATGGATTTCAACAATTAAATACTCAAAACAATTGCCTCTATGAAGAGGACTTCAGCCAACACAATATCCAAGCAAATAGGTCAATAAATGGTGAGTTTCGGAAAAAAAACCAGTTGAAGAACAACCTTGGATTCTGGAGATTTGAGCTTACTTCCTTGCTTCCTTTGGCAAACCAGAAGTGCAATGGACTAAAGGATGAAGGTTTAGGAGCTTTAGATCCAAAGATTCAACCAGATGTAGTTGAATTTTAGATCTGAAAAAATTAAAGAAAAGTGAAATAGCTCCTTTGGTGAGAGGTTAGGTTTTCAGTTCAGCAGCATTTCAGGTTGATTCATGGATGAAATTTGAATGGAGTGAAGCTCTTATTTATAGATGGAAAGGCAAGGTAAGTGTGATCAAATCCGTGTGCATATAATTGGATATTCATTGCATGGGCTTGCATGATCATTCAAAAGGCCCAAATTCAATGTCAAATTCACTCTGAAGCATAACTGAGCTGAAATGGTCGTGGAATTGGCAATGCACAAGCTTGTATAATGAGTTTCAACATGTTATGCATAATCATGCCTAAAACTTCTCCTCTTCGAAAATGCCATTTGCCAAATCCAAACATGAGCATGTGAGTAATGGTTGGAAAGGTTTTGATGTAAGGAACAATTGTTATGTTGGGAAAAATTCCATATGAAATGTGGAAATTGGTGAAATTTGAGTTTAAAGTGCAAGGTGCAAAACATGTAAAGGCAAAGTTTCTAAATTTGGCCAATGTTCAAGCCCCTCTGTCTTGATGATGCAAACTTCAAATGAAAAAACCTCCAACATCGAAGTTGTAGATCTTTTCAAGACAATCAAAATGGACTTAAATTTTGCATCATTTGGATTTTTGATGAATGAGTTATGGGCACCTGAAGTTGGAATTTTTTGCCTTTCAATGCATTTGGTCCAAAGTGACCTATAATGTTTTGCATGATCACATGTATTTCCTTTGAGATTTTGAAATTTTGTTAAACATAACATTTGATAAAAAATGAATGAGTTATGCCCTTGGGAAGTTGACCCAAAATTAGGGTTTCAATCAAAATGACCTATAATGTCTTGGAATGGGAGATGACCTTCCAAGATTCAAATCAATTTTTGATGAACATGAAAATTGTTCATATTGTTCTTAAGAACATTTTTTATTTTGGGATCATCTCCATTTGTACAACACATAAAAAGTTAGGTCTTAGTGCATTTCAAAATAATCAGATGAATTGGCTGATCAACTTCTCAAGTCCATGACTCATATCTTGATGAATTGATGATTGAGGACACTCAAATAAGTTCAAATATGCTATAAATGATGAGTTAAAGAACTTCCCTTGATTGTATTTGATCATGGGCTGAGGTTGCTTCAAGAGCAAGGCATTGTGGTGCACAAATGATTTAGGGTTTCTTTGGGGAACAAACCTCAAACCCTTTGACTTGCTTTGATCAAAATGATGAATTCAGATGCTAGGGAAGCACATTTGATGGAGGGGAGCCTTGGGAACTATTACCATGCTTGCTTTCCTCTTCTTTTGACCATATCTTTGTACCAATGATCTCCTTGGAGCTTTTGACCTTGTGATTGCTCAAGCTACTAACAAAAGATGTTAGTGACATATTTTTTGTGCTTTTGGTTAGTAAACAAAATAAGAAAAGCAATAATATACAATTCAAGCATGCTTGGTGATCTCAAATCACTCACAAGAGGTCCTACCCAAAGGTAAAGGGAACCAAGATGCTTATGAGCCTTGAGGCTTTGCAAATGCAATGTTATGATGCCATGAGGGATCTTAGGGTCAAAATTGGGGTCTTACACCTGCAACAGGCAATGTTTTGTTGGAAGTAGAGGGGCTTATTCATGTCATGATTAGAGAGGCATCTTGGCCTAGGAAGATTCACAATTATCTTAGAAAGATCCATTGGCAATCAGTGCAATCAGTTCTTGACCATTTTGCCCTAAAATTAGGGTTTGGTATAAAATCAGTTTATTTCTGATTCCTTGGGTGAAACTCTTTTCCATGGCCCTCCATATGTCCACAAGGGTCTACATACAAAAAATCAGCTCTTCATTTGAGCCAGAGGTGCTTCAATTGATCAATGGAATCGGGAATCAGACAGTTTGGGAAAAGTCAACTGTGGGGCCAGAAAAGTCAACTCCTAACATTTTAAGAGTGGAATCTCAAAATTCATGCCTAAGGGAGCCTACATTTGAAATTTGATCAAGGTTGGATCATGGATTCATCATTTAATCAGGAGTTGGAAAAGTTACTAAATTTGGAAATGGTTGACTTTCCATTTAGAGCAAGTTTTCATGGTTGTTGCACTCACTTTAAGCCCATTTTTCATCAAGATTCATGCTCCATTTGAAAATGTCTCCAACATGAAAGTTGTTTCTCTTGTTCCAAGCTTTCTAGAGATATAAAGTTTGCTCCATTTGGATCAACATTGAGAAAGTTATGCTTGGTCAAAGTGGGACATTATTTTAGAACACTTAGAAAATTTTCTAAGTCCAAAATCTGCAAAATTTGTCAAGACTTCTTGGCCAGATTTCTTGCACTTCAAGGAATCTTTTGAAAATACTTTCTTCATGACAATTGTACCTTTCCATGTCCTCTTTCACATCCTTTTGGAATCATCCCATTTGGATCATTGGTTTGAAAGATACACTCATCTATAGTTGGCCTCATGAACTAAATTTCTAGGCAGCATTTAGGCCAAATTGTGAAGAGAATTGCCATCCAAGGCGCAGCGGAATTTAAAATTTTCTCCATTTAGTGATCCTTATGAATGGGCATGATCAGTGATAGAATCGTTACCTCTTGTGGCGATTCAAACCTTTGGTGCAGATCTCTGATAATGATCAAAACCTTTGATACAGATCCACGGGGTGATCACGAACGTTGAACGATGACAACGTCTCTACTCAGTCCACACGAACGGATTCCTTCAATCGCAATGCTAGCTGTTATGAATGAAGGTTTTGAGTGAGAGAAAGAGGGAAACAAAATTCCAAGTCTCTACTTCAATTTCTGTCTGAGTGGATTGGAGTGACAATGCTTCTACCCAAGGGGTTCTATTTACAGAACCACTTGTGTGGGCTTCAAGCTCAAAAGCCCACTTAAGTGTATTTTGGCCCATATCTTATAATATGCCCAAAATCACTTAAGCATTTGGTACCTTACCCTATTTCGTCTCCCACTTAAGTGCACCGTACCTTACGGTGTTCCTTAGTTACTCTATCTCTCATCAATCCGTCCTTTGTGTGTGACCCTATAGGTTTCCGCGGCGTTGGCAATTATATTAAATCACGCATTTAACATAATAAACAGTGAGCGGTATCTAGCAACACATCACTGCTACCCAAGTCACGAAAATGTCATGTGATCTGAGAAAACCTTCTGTGATAATAATTATGTGTATAATTACCCCTTTGCCCTTATGTCTATATTGAACACAAGGTATAGACCGTGTCACCCTTGTCCAGTTCAATATTGGGCCCATAGACATTTATCCTGTTACGCAGGATTGGCAAATTCCATCTAGGACACTCATGTCCCTCAGCATGCTTCGTGGAGTACTCATTAACTTTCTTTATGGTCATCCAGTTACGGATAACGTTGGATCAGTAATAAAGCACTCAACTCTACATCTAGGATCCATAGTGGTTTCAGGTCGAAGAGTGGTATACACTATTATCACCATGAGAATAACTTATGACACTTTGCATAACTTTCTATATAGTATTCTCATAACGGGTCAATCCGGTATAAATATTACTCCTAATATTCATACCTATGTTTAAGACTTGATAACTCTTTATCCATGATCCATGAGATGTGATCATCAGTCAACAAACATAATAGTCTTAATGCTTTAATGTTATCCCACTTCACACTAAAGCTCGACTACGGATACTTTAAGAACAATGCCCTTATGTTTAATGTGTTCTCATGATTAAGTCACACTTAATACATTAAACGGACTATCTATTCTAGGGACTTTATTAATCAACCATAATAAAGAAAATGCCTTTAAATAATTCGATACAAGTACCAAAAAGTATTGGCCTTTAGGGCTTACACCAACAAATTGGCCCAACCATTTGCACAACATGAAAGATGTTAAGCTCCATGCACTCTTCCTACTATTTGCATTGCCTTGTCATTTGGTCATGTATTCATCAAGATACATAGTCCTAAAGTCACCCTCTTGGACTTATTTTCAAGCCATGCCCTGCTGCAGCCAGACCACAAAATCGACCAACACACTCTTTACCTCATTTGGCCATGTACTTTTGTTGTTCATTAACTTATGTTTTGTGACAATTAGAGCTTGCTTTCACCACCTCACTTTTGCACAATGTGCACATAATCAAACAAGTCACTTTTGCAAGCCCATTAAGAATGTTGGATCCAACATATATAAACACAAGAAACCCTAATCTGGAAGTGGTGGCTTCAAAACTTTAGAGTAAGGCAAGCAAAGGCAAGTTTGGTTTTCATTTCATTTTTCCATTTCTCAAGCTAAAGCACAAGCACCAAGAGCAGCTCCTTTCTCCTTCCATCTTCTCCAATACCAAGAGGCAGTGGACCTTACATCCACTAGGTAAACCTTTACTCACTCTCTTCCATGGCCATATTCATGCTTGCTCGTCATGTTATCCATGCTCTCCATACTTACTTCATGTTATTTTTCCATTATGCCATGCTTGCGTCATGTTGTGTTCTATGTAAATACTATGCAATGCTTGTTTATAAAGCCCTCAACATGAGGCATTGCTTTTACCTTTGAGTTGGTGATGTTGTTTTCTATTCATATCCGTCTGCGTATGGCTCCCTTGTTGTCCATATTTCTCTATGCTAAGGCCATTATTTTTAATGAAATAAAATACCATGGTGTTCTACTCATTTCACACTTGAACTTTGCTTTTTACTTCATGTCATTTGGTGTACCGTAGCATTTGTAATCTTGGTTGGAAGATTGAGAAAGCATGTTGTTTTTTCACGAATCCAATAGTGCATGGCTGTAGGGTTTCACGTTTTCATGAAGGAGTTGAAACGTGGCGCTGCATATGCCGCTAGATCATGCGCGCGTGATATGATCCTGACCATTGGTTAATTTTTTGTCATTTTGTGACTTATACCAACTGGACCGATCGATGTGCATGTTACATGACTTAATAAAATGTACATTTTATTAAGTGTCACACTTAAATAAATCACTTGGACCGGGCCTTTCCACCACCTGCTCTTCGCACCCCACGCTTCACCAGGCCCACCAATGGTTCATTCATTTTATTTGCATTTTCATTTTTAATTCATTTTATTTTCTATTTTGTTTTTAAATAATAAAAATATTTTATTTATTCACAAAAATACCAAAAAATACTTTTCATATTTCTCAATGTTTTATTTAATTTTATTTAATTTTTATTTTCATATTTATTTAATGTTAATATTTTATTTCAATTATTTATTTCAAGTGGATCATTTTGATATACATTTATTTATTAATTTTATTTTCACGATTTAGAATTAGTTTTAGGTTCTGATTTTTGGGATGAGGGTTGACCAATGTCTCATGGTCAACGTGACTTTTTCTTGCAATTTTATTTCCCATTTTTAATTTATTTTGGATTTATTTTCGACCTAGTTTGTTTGGTTGACTTTTCATTTGACTTCTGTTTTATTTCAAATAATTTATACAGTACTTTTTATTATTTTTAAAATATTTTTGGGGAATGATGATGTCTTGACCCCACCTTAGTTACTTTAATTTTTCATAATTCTCTTGATTAATTTACTATTTATTCCATTTTTTTAAAGTTGACTTGACTTTTCAATTGACTTTTCTATGATTGATATTTGACTTAGGGATTGCTTATGGCAATTGAAGTGATCTTTTGATCCTCCCTTGTTCATCTCATATGCCATGTATTAGAGGCCTTTCATCTTGATTTTATTTGATCCTTGCATCATTTCCCGATTAAATTATTCAGTGATCCTTTGTGTGCATAGTTTCATTTGTCTGATTCATTTGTCATCTTTTATACTTGTTTCTTTCATCCATGCTTCTATTGATTGATTGCTTAACATGTTTATACCTCTCATGCATTGTTTAATGATCCATTATTTGATTCTTTGATTCATTTACATACCTGTTTATATCTGTTTTGTTTGATTAACTGTTTCCTACTTGTATGGTGTATGAGGCATATATTATTATTGTTTGATTGCCACGAACAATCCCCATTCATAAAAAATGTACCCCTCCCCCATAAAGTGTATAATGTTTATTCTTTAATTCTTTATTCATTTATTAATACAAGAATTAAAATGAACATCCGATAACCATTTTAAAACAAGATCAAAACCTCGATCCAACGTCGAATAATCATTTTCAAAACTTAACAGAACCAGCACGTATTCATCCATCCTTTTGTAAGTCGATTGCTTCATGCATCGCCATTTCTCTTGTAAGTCGATTGCTTCACGCATCACCATTTACCTGTAAGTCGATTGCTTCAGGCATCACCATCTAACCTTATCCGTGACTCCTCTCTTTGCTCCATCCGTCAACTCTTGTTCCGTTTAGGTAGCATCCATTAGGTAGAACCCTTTGTATGATAACATAGGTAGAATTCCCTTATTTTCCTATGATAACATAGGTAGGATTCCCTTATTCTTTGTATGATAACATTAGGTAGAATTCCCTCATTCTTTGCATGCTAACATTAGGTAGATTTTCCCATTTGTAAATCCTAACACATAGGTCCACATTGCATGACAACTCTAGGGCAGAGCTTCCCCATTTTTAGACCTTCCGTGGGTCTCCGATCCTGTGGCATGTCACTCTATTCTATTGCAAAGAGGTAACTGCCTATGACTCGATTCGACGAGCTGCGACACCTGCTGCTAGGACGTGAACACATTGCCCACTCTCCTTTGACACAACTGGTGTCCTCCTTTGTAAGTCCATGTTCAGATGGCAATCCTTAACCCCTCGTTAGTCGAACTACGACAACTCTGATTCTCATGTTTAGATGAGATACGTAGGCACGAGATGCGATGTCTTGCCGAGTTTTGACTGACAACTAACAACTAATCCTTGTTTGCTTTCGCCCTCGTTGCGATTCTTTTCTCTCGCCCTCGTTGCAATCGAGACCTTCCCTTTCTCTTGCCCTAGTTGCAATCGAGACCCTTGTTCCCGTAGTTAGTTGAACTACGTTTTGCTCTGATTCTCATTCCAGATGAGATACGTAGGCATAAGACGCGATGTCTTAGCGAGCACACTTCTCTTTCACCCATAGGTAGCCGAGCTACGAAGACTCTGATTCTCATACTCATATGAGATACGTATGCAGTGGATGCGACATCCGTGCGAGTCATTTTCTTTTGACCTTTCTTTTAGTAAATAGTACCTTAGATAAACACACACCCTTTAGACAAGAACAACAAGAGTGGATCCCATAGAGTACTACGGATGCGTAGGGGTGCTAATACCTTCCCTTCGCATAATCGACTCCCGAACCGAAGATTTGGTTGTGAGACCTTGTCTTTTCCTTTCCTTTCTCCAGGTTTTCTTCGAGCGTTTCCTTTCCCTCCTCTGGGATAAATAACGCACGGTGGCGACTCTTCTGTCATTTCTTTTTCGCCGGTTGTTTTTTTCGCACATCTCTATTTTTTTAGGTTGCGACAGCTGGCGAATCGGCTGGGGACCTGGTTTCCCTATGCGAGTCCCTCCTAGCTTTTGTGGTTTCTTATTTGTTTGGTGTTTATTCTTTTGTACAGTTATTTATTTACTTGCTTTACCTTATTGCATTCATGTACATATGTTTGCTGATCTGTGGGTTCTGTGGGTTGGTTGTTTGTCGGGATGGGTTGTTTTATGAGAGATAAGCCCATTACCCAGGCTTGAGCGTACACACAGGTTTTAGAGTGGATAGTCATGAGGCTTGCGTGGCATGTTGCTACCTTAAGTCGTTCATGAGACCCACACCCAGATGAGGTTTCTTTTGGATATATTTTGTCCTATGGGTGTTCCATAACGACAGATGTTCCTTTAGAAATCGTCGACTCTGGTGACCATTTCCCGAGAACTCAGCCGAGGCCTCTCCTCCGAGACGCGTTTATGTTAGCTCTGGTGGGCACATTCTCGCTGCTCAATCCGAGGACCCCGAGGTTGGGAACTTGCCTTTAGGATGTCCTGTTGAGGGGAGTCAGTGGAGGTCTTTTATCCCGTAATAATGTCAAACCTTCAGTGGTAAACGTATTATTCTCGACTGAAGGGCAAAAAGATGACGAACTTCTGTTCTTAGAACCTACCAGTGAGGGGCGGGCTAAATTCAGAAAACCTTAACCTTCAACTAACCCGGTTTTCTGGAGCAGAGCTTTGATCTCGTATTATATTCTTCAGTGGGTTTCTCTTCAGACAGTGCAACCTGACAAACGTTCAAGTAGATACAGCAGTCCTGATTTCCATGTCACTGCATTGCATCACATCATTTTGCATTCGCATCATTTAACACATGTTTATCCATTTATAGGGGTCTATATCTTCTTCTTGATTCCGGTCGGGGTTCTCTGGTTCTCCTAAGATGGATATTGGCAGAAAAAGACATGTCGCCTACAAGTTTCCTGTGGTTTGTTTGGATCCCATTCAGCAGCAGATGAAGTTAATGGATCATGATTCGCTAGAAGGATTCCGGAAGGATTATGGTTTGATTCTAAGTTTCGTCACGGTTCTCTCCAAAGATCAACACGATGCTCTCTTGACACTGTTGCAGTTCTATGACCCTCCATTGAGGTGTTTCACGTTCCCAGATTATATCTTGGTCCCTACTTTGGAGGAGGTTGCCAGTTTTCTCAGAGTCCCTATCAAGCCGCAGTTTCTATTCTACAGTTCCGAGTTTCTGCCCGATCTCAGCATGGTTGCTTCAGCCACATATTTGGGGAAATCAGTCTTGAAGTCTAATATGTGTCAGAAGGGAGGAGTCAGTGGTTTTCATTTGAGCTACTTAGTGGAAGAAGCCAAGAAGAAGTTTGGAGATGGTGATCAGAGAGGTTTCAATATTGTGTTGGCTCTTTGCGTATATAGGATTGTCCTGTTCCCTAATGTTGCCAAATTTGTGGACGTAGACGCAATACGCCTTTTTATGTTGGGTAATCTAGTGCCGACCTTGTTGGGAGATTTCTTTCATTCAGTGCATCACATGAGTGAGAATAGAAGAGGAGGATTGGTGAACTGTTGTGCACCCTTGTTTTTTTAAGTGGTTCAGTTCCCACCTACCCAAGTCAGGAGCGTTCGTTGATGTCAAGGACTTGTTGAGTTGGTCGAAGAGACTGATGGGGATAAGAGCTAAAGATATTTCTTGGTGGTCAGACCAGAACTTGCTTCGGGCGGATATTATTCGCAGTTGTGGGAACTTCTCGAATGTACCGTTGGTAGGAAGAAGAGGAGGAATAAACTATAATCCTTCTCTAGCAGTCAGACAGTTCGGGTATGCTTTGAAAACTCCGCCTTTGGAAAAGGATGTGGAAGAATCTCTATTTTTCCATTCTTCATCTGATTTGACTGTATCCCATAAGGAAGCTGAGGCCTGGCTCAAGGTGATCAAGAGAGGAAGGACTATGCTTGGAAAAGGAGATTGCATGACTTATCCTCAGTATGAAGATTGGCTTTAGGGAAGAGTTGAAGAGTTTGGTCTGCCATTTCCTATTGAAGAACCTTTGTATCCACCTACTACTGAGCAGTCAACAACGGTGAGCCAAGAGGAGTATGACAAATTGAAGAATGCCATGGAGGAGCTTCAAACTGAAAACTCGGAGTTGAGTGTGAAATTGCAAGATTGTATGCATCTATACCATGAGGCGGAATATCAGAAGGGGGAAGCTATCAAATTGCAAAAGGAAACAGAGAAGAAATTAGCAGTGGAGGTGGGCTTCTTCAGGAAGACAGACAAAGCATTGGGGTCATCCAGTTCTGAGTTAAGGCGAGTCAAGCAGCAGTTAACAGATGCCCGTGGTAAGTTAGCTGGGTGGCAAGAGCAATGGGATGCATTTTCAACTTCTCGGAAGGCAAAAAAGGACGAGATGGTGGCCGAATTGACTGGTCAGATGGAGAAGTTGAAGACTTTGCTGAAAGAGAAGAAGAATGAGCTTCTGTGCGCCCGTTCAACCAATGGATACATCACAAATCAACTCGACAAGGCTCAAGAACAGATTGAAGAACTCAAGGTGTTGGCGGGTTTAAAGAAGTCTAAACTTGAAGAGGTATTTGAGAAGGACGATGGAAGTTACTACATAGAGCATATCAAGCAACTGGATGGGGTTATTCACAAGAGGAATTTGCTTATCCGGCGTTTGACAGAATCTCCGGATCATCCTGACACGGTGGCGTTGCTGGCTGAAGTGAGGAGCAGTCCTTATGGGTTGTATACAGGAGGCTGATTCCTGATTTTTGTTCCTCTTTTTGCTTGTTGTGTTCCTTTGTTAATTTGTAATGATGATCCACGGGCTTGTTGTGGAGATCCTCTCTTGATATACTGTTGGCTAAGGCCCTTCTCTTTGGACTAATGTATATGATGGTTTTCCTTTATTGCACCTCTCTCAGAAGTTTATCCACAACTCGGCCTTCTTGCACTTTTTATCTATTGTGAGACTGGAATCAAGGGGGTAGAATACCCTTTGGAATTGATAAACATGTCATTGCATTTACATATTCATTCGCATGTCTTGCATAACAGGTACCGCCGCGGTGTTCTCATTTGTTTGGTGTTCCACTAGCAGGATAGCTGACTCAGGAATTCACCGGTACGGTACCCGCAGAAACCAACAGAGAGCAATGGAAGGACTACAGGAAGAGCTCGCCGAGATGAGGATCCGCATGACCCAATTCATAGATGTGGTTCAAGGAGTGGCTCAGGGACAGCAAGAGCTCAGACAGATGATACAGAAGAATCCCGCCACTACTCAACCAGAGACGGTAACTGATCCTCCAGTTGGAGAAGTTAACGGACCCAGTGGACAGGGGCCTATCCCGATCCCACGTGCTAACCCTGATCAACAACCCATTCAGGATGATCAGGAGGATCAGTTCACCTTGATGCAGGAGGACTTTGGCGTGGGTCATGGCATGGACCCCATGTTTAGAAGATTGGAGGAGAGGCTGAAAGTTGTGGAGGGGCAGAATACTCTCGGAGTAGATGTTGCCGACTTGGGGATGGTCCCAGGTGTGAGGGTGCCACCAAAATTTAGAGTCCTAGAGTTTGACAAATACAATGGCAACTCTTGCCCAAAGACTCATGTGCAAGCCTACTTCCGCAAAGACTCATGATGAGAAGCTACTCATATACTTCTTCCAAGATAGCCTAGCTGGGGCATCTTTGGAATGGTATATGAGGCTGGACAGGGCCCACATCCGTTGTTGGAGGGATTTGGCTGAGGCTTTTGGAAAGTAATATGAGTACAATGCTGACATGGCGCCTGACAGAACCCAACTTCAGAATCTGTCTCTCAAAAGCAATGAATGCTTCAGAGAATATGCTCAACGCTGGAGAGAGACAGCTTCCCATGTTCAGCCTCCAATGTTGGAGAAGGAGATGGCCAACATGTTCATGAACACTCTGCCCGGGTCTTACTAGGAGCATCTGGTAGGTTGCAACGCTTCCAACTTTGCTAATGTAGTCTCTACCGGTGAGAGGGTGGAGAATTACTTGAAGACGTGCAAGATCCATAATGGAGTTGGATCATCGTCAGGTGTGAAGAAGCCGTTCATTGGAGGGCAGAAGAGGAGAGAGGGGGATGCGAATTCTTTGTCTTCATATCAGAGTAGGGGTATCCGGACAAACAGCTTCCAGAATTACCATCGGCAGCCTTATGTTGCGGATGTGACTATTCCGGCTGCAGCACTAGTACAACAACAACAACCACAGTGTCAATAGAATCAATACCAACAACAGCAACAACTGGGTAACAGACCCGCCTATCAACAGAGGCAAAAGGCGATGGACAGACGTTTCGATACTCTTTCGATGTCGTACGCTCAGTTGCTTCCTAACCTTCAACAATTACAACTTGTGCAGTTACGCACTTTGGCTCCTCCTGTTGGCAGGCTTCCAGTGGGATATGACGCCAACGCTAGGTGTAATTTCCACTCTGGGGCACCTGGCCACAATATTGAGAACTGCAAAGCTTTTAAGCACGTAGTTCAAGACCTTATCGACTTGAAGGCCATTAACTTTGCGCCGGCTCATAATGTCGTCAACAATCCCATGCCGCAACATGGTGGTGCAAATGTTAATATGGTGGAAGGAGAAGCCAAGTCCGTCAATGATGTGCTGAAGTTGAAGACTCTGTTGTTGGAGATTAAAGACTACTTGTCTGTCCAAGAGTCTGTTGAAGGGGTTGCTGAAGAGGTGTTTGAAGATGCCATTGATGAATTCACAAATGTTAATCCTATTGATTGTGTAATTCCTGATAATGTATTTAATTTTTCTCATGTTGTTGTTGATATCCCAAACAATGTGTTTAATTCTGATGTATGTGTTGAACTCGTTCCGATGTTTCAGATGTTTATGTTTCAATGAATGAGATTTCTGAGTATGACTGTGATGTTGCCACTATCACCATTTTCTACCCAACCGCTCAGATCAGTGTTCCAGAAGCGCAACCGGTGCCACTAGTGCGACCATCCACTATGACCATCACTACCCCTGGTCCTTTACCTTTCACCAGCGAAAGGGCCATTCCTTGGCATTATGGGGGGAGTGTGTACACGCATGATCATGGAGTGGAACGACCACTAAAAACGGAAGAGGTGCAGAATCAGAAGTCTGAATTTGAAGTGGAAATAAAAGATCCCGCAGTGGACAATGTTGGTGGAATTGGGCGATTCACCAAGAGTGGTAGACTGTTCTCACCACCCGCTACCCAAGCTGATAGTGTTGATGCCGCGTAGAAGGCCAAAGGCAAGCAAGCTGCGAATGAGGGTACCTCTGCACACCAGGCTGGCTCAGAGCCTACTTTCACGAAGGATGTGGACGAGCTCTTTAGAATAATAAAGAAAAGCGACTACAAGGTAGTCGAACAGTTGATTCAGACTCCGTCCAAGATATCTATTCTCTCACTCCTGCTGTGTTTGGAGGCACACAGGGAGGCACTTCTGAAAGTCCTAAATGCTGCATATGTGCCTCCGGAGATCTCAGTAAACCAACTAGAAGGGATCGTTGCAAATGTTCATGCAAGCAACGGGTTGGGTTTTACTGATTCTGACTTAACACCAGCTGGACGCAATCATAACAAGGCTTTTCACATCTCGATGGAATGCAAAGACACTGTGTTATCACATGTTTTGGTGGATACAGCTTCCTCTCTCAATGTGCTACCCAAGAGAGCCCTGTCAAGGTTAGAAGTAGAAGGTTTGGTCTTGAAGCCTTCTGATCTCGTTGTGAGAGCCTTCGGTGGTTCTAAGAGGTCGTGTTTGGAGAGGTAGAATTGCCAATTCAAATTGGATCACAAACCTTCAACACTATCTTCTATGTGATGGATATCAGTCCCTCGTATAACTGCCTGTTGGGTCATCCTTGGATCCACAATGCTGGGGCAGTCTCTTCAACTTTGCATCAGAAAATCAAATTCCCAGTCAATGGAAGAATTATCATTGTGTGTGGTGAGGAGGACATTCTGGTCAGTAACCTGTTTACGTTCAAGTATGTAGAGGTAGAAGGTGAAATTCATGAGACCCTGTGTCAGGCCTTTGAGGTAGTTCAGATCAAGGATGCAACTCCTGTGGATGTGGTTAAAGTAGGTGCCTCCATCTCGTCCTTCAAGCAGGCACAAGCCGTGGTGAATTCAGGTGTTGCCCCCGGTTGGGGACGTCTGTTGGAGTTACCGATGAAAGAAGACAAGTTCGGGATTGGGTATCAGCCAACTTTGACTCCTACAACTTCAACGCCTCAGACTCGTCGGGGGCCGATTACTTTCTCTAGTGTTGGCATCATTCAGTATGGCCAGATATCTGCAATCAACGAAGAAGATGGGGATAGTGATTGCGACATTGACAAATGGGTGCGTCCAAGGGTCCCGGGTGAAGTCATCAACAATTGGTCTTCTGAAGAGATTATCCAAGTCACTCTTCTTGAAGAGTAGTTTTCTTTGTTTGTTCATGCACATCCAAGTCTTACGTTCCGCCCAGGGCGTAATGAATCATTGTAAGGCTCATCTATGTGAATACCTGCATTGTTTATCATAAATGAATGACGTTTTTTTGCATTCAAATATTTAGTTCACTGTCTTTCTATTTTTGCAGTTTTCAAAAATCAAAAAAATAAATACATTTTGGCAATGTTTTGTTTAGTTTTCACTTTTTCACACTGATAAGCACATACCATCACTCATGCAGATGCACATCACCGGATCCTATTGATAACAGTTCTGCTATGGCTCGCTTCGACTTCGAAAATCCAATCTTTCAAGCTGAAGAAGAGGATGATGAAGACTGTGAACTCCCGGAAGAACTCGCCAGGTTGTTAAAACAGGAGGAAAGGATCATTCAACCGCATCTAGAGTCTACTGAAGTAATTAATCTCGGCACCGAGGACGTCAAGAGAGAAATCAAGATAGGGGCTGCTTTGGAAGATGATGTGAAGAAATGGCTGATTGAATTACTTCAAGAGTATGTTGACATCTGCGCCGTGTCTTATCAGGACATGCCAGGGCTTAACACAGACATTGTGGTGCACCGTTTGCCTCTAAAAAACGATTGTCCTCCGGTCAAGCAGAAACTCAGAAGAACGAGACCGGAGATGGCTGTCAAGATTAAGGAAGAAGTGCAAAAACAATTGGATGCAGGGTTTCTAGCGGTTACAAATTATCCGCCATGGGTTGCAAATATCGTTCCCGTACCTAAGAAGGATGGAAAGGTATGGATGTGTACCGGGATCTGAACAGAGCTAGTCCTAAAGATAATTTCCCATTACCTCAAATCGACGTTTTGGTAGATAACACGGCACAGTTCTCGGTATTCTCCTTCATGGATGGTTTTTCTGGCTATAATCAAATTAAGATGGCACCAGAAGACATGGAGAAGACAAATTTCATAACCCCATGAGGCACCTTCTGCTACAAGGTGATGTCGTTTGGTCTGAAAAATGCTGGGGCAACATATCAACATGCTATGGTAACTCTTTCCCATGATATGATTCATCATGAAATCAAGGTTTATGTTGATGATATGATTGCCAAATCTCAGACACAAGAACATTTGGTGAATTTGCGAAAACTGTTTGAGCGTTTGAGGAAATTCAAGCTGAGGCTTAATCCGAACAAGTGCACTTTCGGGGTGAGATCTGGAAAACTGTTGGGTTTTATTGTTAGCGAAAAAGGGATTGAGGTGGATCCTGACAAAATAAAAGCAATACAAGAAATGCCTGAGCCAAGAACGGAAAAACAAGTCCGGGGTTTCTTAGGAAGCTTGAACTACATTGCAAGGTTCACTTCTCACTTAACAGCCACGTGTGAGCCAATTTTCAAGTTGTTGAGAAAAGATCAGGTTATCAGGTGGAATGATGATTGCCAAGGGCTTTCGAGAAGATAAAAGAGTATTTGCAGAATCCTCCAATCCTTATGCCTCCTGTCCCAGAGAGACCGCTGATTATGTATTTGACAGTACTCGATAATTCCATGGGTTGTGTTCTCGGTCAACACGAAGAGACAGGTAGGAAAGAGCATGCCATCTACTACCTGAGTAAAAAATTCACAGATTACGAGTAGAGATACTCAATGCTTGAAAAGACATGTTGTGCACTTGCATGGGCTGCTAAGCGATTGAGACAATACATGCTGACTCACACAACCTTACTGATCTCCAAGATGGATCCAGTCAAATATATATTCGAGAAGCCAGCTCTCACCGGAAGGGTTTCTCGTTGGCAAATGGTACTGACAGAGTACGACATCCAGTATACATCCCAGAAAGCCATCAAAGGGAGTATTATGTCAGACTATCTTGCTCAGCAGCCGATTGAAGACTATGAGCCGATGAAGTTTGATTTTCCAGATGAAGACATCATGTTCCTCAAGATGAAAGACTGTGAAGAGCCAGTTGTTGAGGAGGGACCTGATCCAGATGAAAAGTGGACTTTAATGTTTGATGGGGCCGTCAATGCCAAAGGAAGTGGAATTGGTGTTATCATTACTACTCCGAAAGGTGCCCACATGCCTTTCACCGCTCGTCTGACCTTCGAGTCCACCAATAATGAAGTTGATAATGAGGCCTGTAGCTTGGGAATTGAGCAAGCCATTGATTTGAGAATCAAGACTTTGGACATCTTCGGAGATTCAGCTCTAGTGATCAATCAAGTGAACGGTGATTGGAATACTCTCCAGCCTACTCTTGTCCCCTACAGAGATTACACGAGAAGACTGTTGACTTTCTTCACAATAGTAAAGTTGTATCACATACCTCGTGATGAGAACCAGATGGAAGATGCTCTTGCTACTCTATCCTCCATGATCAAGGTGATTCGGTGGAACAATACTCCCAGGATCGATGTTATGCGTTTTGATAGGGCCGCGTATGTGTTTGCTGCTGAACTGGTAGTTGATGACAAGCCCTGGTATCACGACATCAAGTGCTTTCTGAAGAATCAAGAGTACCCTGCAGGGGCATCCAACAATGATAGGAAGACATTGAGAAGATTGGCAGGCAGTTTCTTCTTGAATAAGGACGATGTGCAATATAAGAGGAACTTTGACATGGTTTTGCTCAGATGCGTGGATAGACACGAAGCGGACAGGTTAATGCAGGAAGTTCATGAAGGCTCCTTCGGTACTCATGCCGGCGGACATGCAATGGCTATGAAATTGTTGAGAGCGGGTTATTACTGGATAACCATGGAATCTGATTGTTTCAAATATGCTTGGAAGTGTCATAAATGCCAGATTTATGCTGATAGGGTGCATGTGCCGCCAAATCCTCTGAATGTGATGTCTTTGCCGTGGCCGTTTGCTATGTGGGGCATAGATATGATTGGAAAGATTGAGCCGACTGCTTCCAATGGGCATCGCTTCATCCTTGTCGCCATCGACTATTTCACCAAGTGGGTCGAAGCAGCGTCATTTGCGAAGGTCACCAGACATGTGGTTGCCTGTTTCATTAAGAAAGAAATCACTTGTCGTTATGGGATTCCCGAAAGAATCATTACTGATAATGGTTCTAATCTCAATAACAAAATGATGAAGGAGCTGTGCGAGAACTTCAACATTCAGCATCACAATTCTTCCCCTTATCGTCCTAAGATGAACGGTGTTGTTGAGGCAACAAATAAGAACATAAAGAAGATTGTGCAAAAGATGGTCGTTATGTACAGAGATTGGCATGAGATGCTACCCTTCGCCTTACATGGGTACCGTACTTCAGTACGTACATCGACCGGGACAACCTCTTACTCCCTTGTGTATGGTATGGAAGTAGACCTACCTGTTGAAGTGGAGATTCCTTCTCTAAGAGTCCTGCTGGATGTCAAGTTAGATGAAGCTAAATGGATTCAGACAAGGTTCAATGAGTTGAGGCTTATCGAAGAGAAGTGAATGGCAGCCATTTGTCATGGGCAGTTGTACCAAAGTCGGATGAAGAGAGCCTTTGATCAGAAAATGCATCCTCGATGCTTCCAAGTCGGAGATTTGGTGTTGAAAAGGATCCTTCCTCCTCAGACAAATCACAGGGGCAAGTGGACTCCTAACTATGATGGACCATATATTGTCACCAAGATTTTTGATGGTGGGGCCTTAATGCTTGCAATTATGGATGGTGAAGACTTCACTTCCCTTGTGAACTCACACGCAGTTAAAAAATACTTCGCATAAAATAGACCTGCTGGACGACAAAAAAGGAATAGTCCAGGCAAAAAATGGGCATCCCGGCGAACCAAGAAAATGAAAAAAGTTTCGGGCAAAAGTTAGGTATTAAAAATGAAAAGATTGTACACCCGGTAAGTTGAAACCTGAAAAGGCAACTTTGGCAAAAATGGGTATCCCGGTGGATTGAAAACCCGAAAGGGCGATCCAAGCAAAAGTTAGGGATTAAGCGAATGACTGCGTTCTGAGTAGTTCTGAATCTCATCTCGTGTCAATGACCGGAAACTTTCAAAGGATAGGAAATAGTCCAATCACCTTTTTCAGAAAGCTAATCATCTGGAGGATCTTGAAGATGAGCGAGTCATAGCAGAATTGGAACCCGATAGAAATCTATTTCACATTGCCATTAGATTAATTTCTGTTTTTATCTTCTGTGCAATTACCTCTTTCCAGGGATTGCTTCCTGATGTAAATGCCTATTCAGAGGACATTCAATCAATAAAACCATGTTATTCAGTATATCTCTGTGTTCATTTTCATTTTACTGTTTTGTTTGCAAAAATGACGTCCGAATTTTTGATAAACATTGCATCATGAAACATAAGAGCTTTACAGGTACATGCTTAATAAACATTTAAAATTGCTGTAAATTTTAAATGCTTTGGATCGTCTATTCAGAACAGGTACACTCGGGGCATTTCCTTAAGGTACCCAGCAGATGGTTGTGGATGTTTTGCTTCAACAGTTGGTGTCTTATCCCTGCAGAGTTGGTCCAAGCATCAGATTCTTCAATCCCCAGCAGGCTCTCACTACTGTACTTCCCCAAGCTTTTGTTCTAGACTATATAGTCCCTAGTAGAGTCGACAGTGCCAGACTGTATATCCCCCAGCGGAGTTGACAGTGCCAGACTGTATCTTCCCAGTAGAAGCGACTACTCCTCAGAGTTCGATGCCAGATCGATGATCTTGACGCTAGATCCATGGTCTCTTTTCTTGAAGCAGAATCTCGGTACTGCATCGGTGTTTGCTTCCCCGACTGAGTCATCTCTCTCGCAGATTTTGGTTTCCAGAACCACCGTCGCTTTCCTCGGCAGCAAGCTTTCAGTACCATTCTCTCCCCAGTCAGAGTGTCGGTATTTTGTTATGGCCAGAACACCATGTAGCCGGTCATCTCCCCACAAATTTCATTGTGCTGTGTATCTCCAACAGCACTGCCTGGGTCCAGAAGATTGTGATCATTTCCCCAGCAGAATTCCTTGCCTCAGCTTGGCGTTCTTTCTAACTTAGCATTTCACATCCCTGCATGTAGAATCATATCGCACTGCATCCTCCCAAATCGCGTAGCATTTCCATTTTCATGGAGCATTACGCCATCGAAAAATTCAAACATACGCATGTAAAGCATAAAACATTCTCGGTATCCTAAGTGATAAGCCAGAGGTGTTGTTTCTAGTACTCAGACTGAAGTATCCTTTATCATTCCCAGCAGGGGTCATTGGCCCACGTGCCGCCTCAATTATCATTTTCCCTATTTCTGCCGATACTGACAGGCATGAAAGTTTCCCAGTATTCAGACCGAAGTGGCATTCAGGCCAATTTTCCGGTATTCAGACCGAAGTGGCATTCAGGCCAGTTTTCCGGTATTCAGACCGAAGTGGCATTCAGGCCAATTTTCTGATGTTCAGATCGAAGAAGTTTCCGACGTTCAGGTCGATGCAACTTGTGGCATTCAGGCCAATTTCCCGGTATTCAGACCGAAGTGGCATTCTGTCGCATTACGTGAAAAACCGGCGGGAAAAAGACATAGAGCCGCCACCGTGTGTTATTGGTCTTGCGAACAGAGATTGATAGGATCGGGAATCGGTTATGCGAAAGGAAGGTATTAGCACCCCTACGCATCCGTCGTACTCGACGGGATCCACGCTCGAAAAGAATAGAAGAAAGGTTGCTAGATAACTGCTCAAAACTGCACAAACACAAACTGGAAACAGAATGCCAATCGCTGGGCTTACATCCAACTCCAACCAACCAAACAAATAGGAAACCGACTGCCAATCGCTGGACTTACGTCAGACTCCAAACAAACAAACACAACCGGGAAACCGACTGCATATCGCTGGACTTACGTCAGACTTCAAGCACAAACACAAGAAGAAGAAGGGTCTCGATTGCAACTAGGGCAAGAGAAAGGGGAAGGTCTCAATCGCAACGGGGGCGAGAGAAAAGGATAAGGTTAGTTGTTAGTCAAACATGACAAGACATCGCATCTCGTGCCTACGTATCTCATCTGGACATGAGAATCAGAGTTGCCGTAGTTCGGCTAAACTATTTCTGTTTGTTTTGTGTTTTTTAGATGAACAACGTCACTACACAATCTACCGGATGCTCGACCTTTGGAGACTTACTCACCTGTAGTAGAAGGAGTTAACGTGTTCTTAAGAGGGGATCAATTTTGTTTGTGTTTTAGATGCTCACGCAAGAAAGGAAGTCCTAGACGAAGGAACCGTGCTACCTTAATTGACACGCAAACGAGAGACTATGTGAAGTCTAGCAATCCTATGGGGAATATAACAAGCAAGTCTCAAGGGAGACCAAAAACGTGAAATGGAATGCCAATCGCTGGGCTTACATCCAACTCCAAAAACAGATGGGAAACAGAAAGCCAATCGCTGGTCTTACATCTGACTCCACAAGCAAACAAACATGCTAAGTAAACAAGCAATCAAGCAACACACGCTATATGCAAACAAGCGGCTCATACAAGGCTAGGCTTTATTCGAGGGGTCATATCAACCTCGACAAACAAGCCAACTAGAATGGGTCTCTGATGAAGCTCTTAACCACTGACATTGACCATCAGGGCGAGCAGATGAAAGGTGATGAGGATTGGTCCTCATAGCTCTTAACCCGGGCCTGGGTGAGCTTGAATCAATGAAGACGTGGGAGTCCAGAATGCGGGACTATACTCCACTTGACTGACTCTATATACAAAGGATCTTGGGTGTTTATTCAAAATGCATCAGCACGTAGTGCGAGCAAGATGAAACACTCAACTGAATAGCAGGGGATGGATTGGACATCCCTTCTATCTGCCAATGCCTCTTCACTTAGGAGGTCTTTGAAGTACATGGCACAAACATAAACAACCACAAACATTGCCTCTTAAGGAGGGCTTCAGACAGGTGCTTGCTAAAGATAATGACAGGTCTTCCAGACTACATGGAGAATAGGAAGTTACCTAGGTGGTATGCCAACCACAAGCAAAGCAACTCAAGTAATGAGTTAAAGCGGCTAAAGTACCTGTAAGAAAAGCTAAACAATCAGTACCATGTTCAGACAAACAACCAACAGATAACACAGTCAGACAACCAATATACACAACATGTAGGCCATAAACTCAATTGAGTTCACCACCAAATACCTACAACACAGTCAACATTAGTTAAACAAACTGACTTGCATCTCAAGCAAGGGGATCACATCATTCATTAGAACTTATTGCTTGAACCTGAAATGCACAACTCAAAATGTGAGTATAAACCCCTAGCTCAAAGGCTAGGGTCAAAGGCAAAGCAAAAAGTCAAAACAGAAGTAGATATTCAACATAAAGCAACTTTAACGAAATGATAACATGTCCTAAAAAGGACCAAATCAAAATCATTAAGCAAGGTCATGAAATGAGCAAGAGATGGCAAAGACAATTTCAAAGCACACAATTGATCATTGAGAATGAAAATTCCATATCAAAACAGAAATGAATCAAACAATGATGAAAAATTTTATGTGCACACAACATGTCAAATATAATCATCATGCCAGAAATTGGAATCAACAGAGCTCAATTGGCCTAGAAATGAAAATGCACAAGTATGACATCAAATTGTGTGACACACATTGTCACACCATACAATCATGTATTCAAAACAGAAATGACAAATGAGAAAAATACCAAACCAAGCCTCAAAGGTCAAGCATCATGTTAGGAATTATCACACAAAATTTCATGGCAATTGGATCATTATTGAGCATTTCACAATAGAAATAAGGAAGCATGGTACATTTTGCATATATG
This sequence comes from Lathyrus oleraceus, assembly GCF_024323335.1. Lineage (NCBI taxonomy): Eukaryota > Viridiplantae > Streptophyta > Magnoliopsida > Fabales > Fabaceae > Lathyrus > Lathyrus oleraceus. The sequence goes on along the minus strand of NC_066584.1, from coordinate 490,998,857 downwards.
ATCAATCAACCAATCACAATTAAAAAACCAGAAAGGATAAAATCATGAAATTACCACCAAAAAATAATAGACACTCACATGAACATTTAGCAAAAAGAATGGATTTAATTGGATGAATTTTCACTTTGATATGAATTTTCAAAGTTGGATAAAAACATTGAATTAATGAACAAAATACATGATGAAAGGGAGGGAAATGTAAAAAGATGAGTTAATTTGAAAAATGTCTCAGGCTGGAATCGAACCATGTGCAGATCAAAAAGGCGCTGAAAGAGAAAATAAAAATCCAAAAGTGCAACAGCATGGAATCGAAGCCTGGTAGCGTATCAAATCGTTGAGTTTCATTTAAGTGGCGTAGCAGCCACATCAATAGTCAATGCACAAGTGGACGCGGTCAAAGCAGCGAGAGCCTATGGAAGTGCCAACAGGATGCTCGCGTGTACAAACCCTAGCGCCAACTCTGCATGTTGCAGAGGGCGGCTCATGCGGCGAGGCAAGGTGGAAACCACCTTCTCCTACCTTGAGACGATGGTGAACAGTAACATTCGTGCAAAAAAAATCCAGAAACATGAAAATTATACATCATTGGAACGGTCATGGCATGAGGAATTCAAATCTATCATTATTTTGGCCTAAAACATTGGATATCATGCGAATCGAACAAAAAACATACATGAACTTAAAACATCAATTCGTCATATCTCCATGAATACTCAACCGTTTTTCAAGATTTTTATATCAGTGTGCTCAGGAAGCAAAGAAATACAAGATTATAGTAATAAAATGGAGAATTAGGCTACTCGAAAATTTGACCTCTTGAAGCTCCAACAATGGCAGTAGTAGATTCAAGGCTTGGCAAGTGTGTAGATCAGCTCTAGTAACCTTGTTATGAATCCTGAAGTTGAAGTTGAAGCCTGGAGATGCTTGGATCTAGCTAAATCTTCAAAACTCCATGTTCATGTTTGTTAATACCTTAGGATTGGCATTAATTTTGTAAAACAAATAATGTAATCATCTCTGTTGTTTTAATATGTTGGGTTGAAGAAGTTCAACATTTGGACCAACATGTCATGTACGATGTCACGACATCATGCCTGTGACATCGTACATGTGTAGAAAACTGAATTAATTAATTCAGTATATATTCTGGGATTAGTGAGGATATTTGGTGAATATCCTAACTCCCATGTGGAGGTCTTAAAGACTCAATTAGAATATATATAGGCTCAAAATAAGGAGATATATATGGAGAGATTTTAGGATTGAAGACCTTGTTTGTAGCAGAAATTTTCTGCTGTATTTGTAACAGCAAAGAACAAGTTTGTTGCGATTTCTGAAGGCCCAAATCCAGTTGGGTGATTAGGTTATAAATAGCTTATTGTAACCTAGTTTTTGTAAGCCCATAGAATGAAAATTTAGGGGTGTGTGTGAGGTAAACCTCCCAATCTGTGGGAAGGTTACCATGTGTTTCTCAGTGTTCAAAACTGAGAGTATTTGTAACTCAAAGCCTGTAGGCAAGAGTGATTATGGTCTTGAATGAAGCTGTGAAGCAAGTTCAAGTTGTTTCAACATTACATTGTATTTGTAGTGATAGGAATGGAAACTGGAGGTTTCTATCTAGGAGTTCCTAGGTATAGATTGCATTGGGTAGGGATTAAGTGAAGAGTTGTAAACGGGGGAGTTTAACTCTGAATTAATACTGCTGATAGTGGATCTTCTTCTTGGCTTGGTAGCCCCCAGATGTAGGTCATGTTGGACCAAACTGGGTAAACAATTTTCTGTGCTTGTTTTCCTTCTGCATGTTATAATCCTGTCTGCCATAACTCAGGTTGTATTGCAGTCTGCTAATCAAGATGATAACATACCTGGTACATATCCTTCTGTGTGAATGTCAATCAGAATGTTTTGACATTCATCACTGACAGCATATACTGAACATTAGGCATGGTGATCTCAGTTCAGTATTTAGGTAAGTCTGATCCTCAAAAGGATAACAGACCTGGCCAAAGGATCATAGTGAAACTGTCAAACTGGATATCTTGACAGTTGTTCATGTAGGCTGATACTGGAGTAGAGACTGGTTAGTCTTTTACAGGATAGCAAAGTTAGCACAGTCTGTTTTCAAGAACATAACAGAATCAGCATGAGGAATATGTTCTGGATGTCAACCGGAATGCTGTAACATTCACACCTGACAACTTGGGCTAAATTGTAGGATAATTAGTTTTTCTGTTTCAGCATTTTTCTCAGGCTATTTTCTAGGAATCCAACAGCTGAGCTAAAATCCAGGAAAATAACAACTAACCTACAATTAATGAACATAACAAATAACCTATGTGTTAGCTCCATAATATGTGGAAATTAGGTTAACTTGCTTGACCTATAGTTTAGGAAACATGAGTACTACGCCATCAATCTGGAATACAGTAACAAGTGATGTTCAAATCAATATTGATATATCATGCTGATAACTGTGCAAACACAACAGAAGTAACTGTGGTGCTTGATCTATGATGTGTCTTTGTACAAGAAGGACAGAACTAGGTGTTCTTCCATTCTAAGGTAACAGAGGTCGTGACTACTGTGAAAGCGTGCTTGAGTACAGGGTTTTAATGTGTATAACTATCTTGCTATATTAGTTACAATGTTGGATCAAATGTCATGACTTGGAGTAGAACATCTGAATTCTGACTACGCCAGAATTTCAATTGGTATCAGAGCAGGCATCCTGTCTGTTACTGGATGAGATCCATGGGTGATACTTTCTGGTATCTTGCAAGGAGTTATGTTAGTACTGATGCTGGAACCTGTGAAAGGTTCTGTAATTTCCATGAAGGGTCCCTTGAAGTAGGTGGATGGACTGTTCATGACGGGAATGGTGTGTACCTATCACTGGAGGTTGGCAATTGGCCTTTGTGTGGGACAGCTGTGCCAGTATTGAATCACATTCAAACTTGGTATGGTCTTGGAGGCTGATCTGGTGAAGTGCGTGTTCATAGGTTGAGTTGTATTATGATTTCCGCTGCATAATACCTGGCAAAACTCAAACTCTGATGTAGTTTCCCCCCATGTGAATGAAAGGCTGTTCTATTCAAGATTTCATCATATTCTACTGAAGATGTCAAAGATACTTGAGTCTCATCAAGTCCACTCCTCTTGGTAAGAATCACCTGATCACTGATTCTTGTACCCTCCTAGGTAGTGTATATGAAGACCTTGAAGACTTTCAAGGAGGGTTTGCTTCAAGGAGGTTAAACTAATGTTCTATGTGATGTTAGAACATGTTGTTCAACAAGTAGGCAGCTACTGGTTGAAGAGCAGATGTGTTTAGCTGTCAAACAAAGGGATACTTTGGTTTGAAACCTACTCCTGACCTGGAAGAGGAGACATCTGTGTGTGCTAAGTTGACAAGGGTAGGGTCAACTGTGTGTGTGCTCAAGAAGGTCACTTTTAGAAGTCTGATCTCTAGAAGTGGAGCTGGTTGAGATGTGACATTGTGCAATCCCCGCTGTGTGCCTTATTCCTGTAGATTGATCAGGGTTGGATAGTTGTTCCCTGAAGTACTATGGTGTACTGGAAGACTGTTGGGTTTTATTGTTAGCGAAAAAGGGATTGAGGTGGATCCTGACAAAGTAAAAGCAATACAAGAAATGCCTGAGCCAAGAACGGAAAAACAAGTCTGGGGTTTCTTAGGAAGCTTGAACTACATTGCAAGGTTCACTTCTCACTTAACAGCCACGTGTGAGCCAATTTTCAAGTTGTTGAGAAAATATCAGGCTATCAGGTGGAATGAGAATTGCCAAAGGGCTTTCGAGAAGATAAAACAGTATTTGCAGAATCCGCCAATCCTTATGCCTCCTGTCCCAGAGAGACCGCTGATTATGTATTTGACAGTACTCGATAATTCCATGGGTTGTGTTCTCGGTCAACACGAAGAGACAGGTAGGAAAGAGCATGCCATCTACTACCTGAGTAAAAAATTCACAGATTACGAGTCGAGATACTCAATGCTTGAAAAGACATGTTGTGCACTTGCATGGGCTGCTAAGCGATTGAGACAATACATGCTGACTCACACAACCTTACTGATCTCCAAGATGGATCCAGTCAAATATATATTCGAGAAGCCAGCTCTCACCGGAAGGGTTTCTCGTTGGCAAATGGTACTGACAGAGTACGACATCCAGTATACATCCCAGAAAGCCATCAAAGGGAGTATTATGTCAGACTATCTTGCTCAGCAGCCGATTGAAGACTATGAGCCGATGAAGTTTGATTTTCCAGATGAAGACATCATGTTCCTCAAGATGAAAGACTGTGAAGAGCCAGTTGTTGAGGAGGGACCTGATCCAGATGAAAAGTGGACTTTAATGTTTGATGGGGCCGTCAATGCCAAAGGAAGTGGAATTGGTGTTATCATTACTACTCCGAAAGGTGCCCACATGCCTTTCACCGCTCGTCTGACCTTCGAGTCCACCAATAATGAAGTTGATAATGAGGCCTGTAGCTTGGGAATTGAGCAAGCCATTGATTTGAGAATCAAGACTTTGGACATCTTCGGAGATTCAGCTCTAGTGATCAATCAAGTGAACGGTGATTGGAATACTCTCCAGCCTACTCTTGTCCCCTACAGAGATTACACGAGAAGACTGTTGACTTTCTTCACAACAGTAAAGTTGTATCACATACCTCGTGATGAGAACCAGATGGAAGATGCTCTTGCTACTCTATCCTCCATGATCAAGGTGATTCGGTGGAACAATACTCCCAGGATCGATGTTATGCGCTTTGATAGGGTCGCGTATGTGTTTGCTGCTGAACTGGTAGTTGATGACAAGCCCTGGTATCATGACATCAAGTGCTTTCTGAAGAATCAAGAGTACCCTACAGGGGCATCCAACAATGATAGGAAGACATTGAGAAGATTGGCAGGCAGTTTCTTCTTGAATAAGGACGATGTGCTATATAAGAGGAACTTTGACATGGTTTTGCTCAGATGCGTGGATAGACACGAAGCGGACAGGTTAATGCAGGAAGTTCATGAAGGCTCCTTCGGTACTCATGCCGGCGGACATGCAATGGCTATGAAATTGTTGAGAGCGGGTTATTACTGGATAACCATGGAATCTGATTGTTCCAAATATTCTTGGAAGTGTCATAAATGCCAGATTTATGCTGATAGGGTGCATGTGCCGCCAAATCCTCTGAATGTGATGTCTTTGCCGTGGCCGTTTGCTATGTGGGGCATAGATATGATTGGAAAGATTGAGCCGACTGCTTCCAATGGGCATCGCTTCATCCTTGTCGCCATCGACTATTTCACCAAGTGGGTCGAAGCAGCGTCATTTGCGAAGGTCACCAGACATGTGGTTGCCTGTTTCATTAAGAAAGAAATCACTTGTCGTTATGGGATTCCCGAAAGAATCATTACTGATAATGGTTCTAATCTCAATAACAAAATGATGAAGGAGCTGTGCGAGAACTTCAACATTCAGCATCACAATTCTTCCCCTTATCGTCCTAAGATGAACGGTGTTGTTGAGGCAACAAATAAGAACATAAAGAAGATTGTGCAAAAGATGGTCGTTATGTACAGAGATTGGCATGAGATGCTACCCTTCGCCTTACATGGGTACCGTACTTCAGTACGTACATCGACCGGGACAACCTCTTACTCCCTTGTGTATGGTATGGAAGTAGACCTACCTGTTGAAGTGGAGATTCCTTCTCTAAGAGTCCTGCTGGATGTCAAGTTAGATGAAGCTAAATGGATTCAGACAAGGTTCAATGAGTTGAGGCTTATCGAAGAGAAGTGAATGGCAGCCATTTGTCATGGGCAGTTGTACCAAAGTCGGATGAAGAGAGCCTTTGATCAGAAAATGCGTCCTCGATGCTTCCAAGTCGGAGATTTGGTGTTGAAAAGGATCCTTCCTCCTCAGACAAATCACAGGGGCAAGTGGACTCCTAACTATGATGGACCATATATTGTCACCAAGATTTTTGATGGTGGGGCCTTAATGCTTGCAATTATGGATGGTGAAGACTTCACTTCCCTTGTGAACTCAGACGCCGTTAAAAAATACTTCGCATAAAATAGACCTGCTGGACGACAAAAAAGGAATAGTCCAGGCAAAAAATGGGCATCCCGGAGAACAAAGAAAATGAAAAAAGTTTTGGGCAAAAGTTAGGTATTAAAAATGAAAAGATTGTACACCCGGTAAGTTGAAACCTGAAAAGGCAACTTTGGCAAAAATGGGTATCCCGGTGGATTGAAAACCCGAAAGGGCGATCCAAGCAAAAGTTAGGGATTAAGCGAATGACTGCGTTCTGAGTAGTTCTGAATCTCATCTCGTGTCAATGACCAGAAACTTTCAAAGGATAGGAAATAGTCCAATCACCTTTTTCAGAAAGCTAATCATCTGGAGGATCTTGAAGACGAGCGAGTCATAGCAGAATTGGAACCCGATAGAAATCTATTTCACATTGCCATTAGATTAATTTCTGTTTTTATCTTCTGTGCAATTACCTCTTTCCAGGGATTGCTTCCTGATGTAAATGCCTATTCAGAGGACATTCAATCAATAAAACCATGTTATTCAGTATATCTCTGTGTTCATTTTCATTTTACTGTTTTGTTTGCAAAAATGACGTCCGAATTTTTGATAAACATTGCATCATGAAACATAAGAGCTTTACAGGTACATGCTTAATAAACATTTAAAATTGCTGTAAATTTTAAATGCTTTGGATCGTCTATTCAGAACAGGTACACTCGGGGCATTTCCTTAAGGTACCCAGCAGATGGTTGCGGATGTTTTGCTTCAACAGTTGGTGTCTTATCCCTGCAGAGTTGGTCCAAGCATCAGATTCTTCAATCCCCAGCAGGCTCTCACTACTGTACTTCCCCAAGCTTTTGTTCTAGACTATATACTCCCCAGTAGAGTCGAGAGTGCCAGACTTTATATCCCCCAGCGGAGTTGACAGTGCCAGACTGTATCTTCCCAGTAGAAGCGACTACTCCTCAGAGTTCGATGCCAGATCGATAATCTTGACGCTAGATCCATGGTCTCTTTTCTTGAAGCAGAATCTCGGTACCGCATCGGTGTTTGCTTCCCCGACTGAGTCGTCTCTCTCGCAGATTTTGGTTTCCAGAACCACCGTCGCTTTCCTCAGCAGCAAGCTTTCAGTACCATTCTCTCCCCAGTCAGAGTGTCGGTATTTTGTTATGGCCAGAACACCATGTAGCCGGTCATCTCCCCACAAATTTCATTGTGCTGTGTATCTCCAACAGCACTGCCTGGGTCCAGAAGATTGTGATCATTTCCCCAGCAGAATTCCTTGCCTCAGCTTGGCGTTCTTTCTAACTTAGCATTTCACATCCCTGCATGTAGAATCATATCGCACTGCATCCTCCCAAATCGCGTAGCATTTCCATTTTCATGGAGCATTACGCCATCGAAACATTCAAACATACGCATGTAAAGCATAAAACATTCTCGGTATCCTAAGTGATAAGCCAGAGGTGTTGTTTCTAGTACTCAGACTGAAGTATCCTTTATCATTCCCAGCAGGGGTCATTGGCCCACGTGCCGCCTCAATTATCATTTTCCCTATTTCTGCCGATACTGACAGGCATGAAAGTTTCCCAGTATTCAGACCGAAGTGGCATTCAGGCCAATTTTCCGGTATTCAGACCGAAGTGGCATTCAGGCCAGTTTTCCGGTATTCAGACCGAAGTGGCATTCAGGCCAATTTTCCGATGTTCAGATCGAAGAAGTTTCCGACGTTCAGGTCGATGCAACTTGTGGCATTCAGGCCAATTTCCCGGTATTCAGACCGAAGTGGCATTCTGTCGCATTACGTGAAAAACCGGCGGGAAAAAGACATAGAGCCGCCACCGTGTGTTATTGGTCTTGCGAACAGAGATTGATAGGATCGGGAATCGGTTATGCGAAAGGAAGGTATTAGCACCCCTACGCATCCGTCGTACTCGACGGGATCCACGCTCAAAAAGAATAGAAGAAAGGTTGCTAGATAACTGCTCAAAACTGCACAAACACAAACTGGAAACGGAATGCCAATCGCTGGGCTTACATCCAACTCCAACCAACCAAACAAATAGGAAACCGACTGCCAATCGCTGGACTTACGTCAGACTCCAAACAAACAAACACAACCGGGAAACCGACTGCCAATCGCTGGACTTACGTCAGACTCCAAGCACACACACAAGAAGAAGAAGGGTCTCGATTGCAACTAGGGCAAGAGAAAGGGGAAGGTCTCAATCGCAACGGGGGCGAGAGAAAAGGATAAGGTTAGTTGTTAGTCAAACATGACAAGACATCGCATCTCGTGCCTACGTATCTCATCTGGACATGAGAATCAGAGTTGCCGTAGTTCGGCTAAACTATTTCTGTTTGTTTTGTGTTTTTTAGATGAACAACGTCACTACACAATCTACCGGATGCTCGACCTTTGGAGACTTACTCACCTGTAGTAGAAGGAGTTAACGTGTTCTTAAGAGGGGATCAATTTTGTTTGTGTTTTAGATGCTCACGCAAGAAAGGAAGTCCTAGACGAAGGAACCGTGCTACCTTAATTGACACGCAAACGAGAGACTATGTGAAGTCTAGCAATCCTATGGGGAATATAACAAGCAAGTCTCAAGGGAGACCAAAAACGTGAAATGGAATGCCAATCGCTGGGCTTACATCCAACTCCAAAAACAGATGGGAAACAGAAAGCCAATCGCTGGTCTTACATCTGACTCCACAAGCAAACAAACATGCTAAGTAAACAAGCAATCAAGCAACACACGCTATATGCAAACAAGCGGCTCATACAAGGCTAGGCTTTATTCGAGGGGTCATATCAACCTCGACAAACAAGCCAACTAGAATGGGTCTCTGATGAAGCTCTTAACCACTGACATTGACCATCAGGGCGAGCAGATGAAAGGTGATGAGGATTGGTCCTCATAGCTCTTAACCCGGGCCTGGGTGAGCTTGAATCAATGAAGACGTGGGAGTCCAGAATGCGGGACTATACTCCACTTGACTGACTCTATATACAAAGGATCTTGGGTGTTTATTCAAAATGCATCAGCACGTAGTGCGAGCAAGATGAAACACTCAACTGAATAGCAGGGGATGGATTGGACATCCCTTCTATCTGCCAATGCCTCTTCACTTAGGAGGTCTTTGAAGTACATGGCACAAACATAAACAACCACAAACATTGCCTCTTAAGGAGGGCTTCAGACAGGTGTTTGCCAAAGATAATGACAGGTCTTCCAGACTACATGAAGAATAGGAAGTTACCTAGGTGGTATGCCAACAACAAGCAAAGAAACTCAAGTAATGAGTTAAAGCGGCTAAAGTACCTGTAAGAAAAGCTAAACAATCAGTACCATGTTCAGACAAACAACCAACAGATAACACAGTCAGACAACCAATATACACAACATGTAGGCCATAAACTCAAATGAGTTCACCACCAAATACCTACAACACAATCAACATTAGTTAAACAAAGTGACTTGCATCTCAAGCAAGGGGATCACATTATTCATTAGAACTTATTGCTTGAACCTGAAATGCACAACTCGAAATGTGAGTATAAACCACTAGCTCAAAGGCTAGGGTCAAAGGCAAAGCAAAAAGTCAAAACAGAAGTAGATATTCAACATAAAGCAACTTTAACGAAATGATAACATGTCCTAAAAAGGACCAAATCAAAATCATTAAGCAAGGTCATGAAATGAGCAAGAGATGGCAAAGACAATTTCAAAGCACACAATTGATCATTGAGAATGAAAATTCCATATCAAAACAGAAATGAATCAAACAATCATGAAAAATTTTATGTGCATACAACATGTCAAATATAATCATCATGCCAGAAATTGGAATCAACAGAGCTCAATTGGCCTAGAAATGAAAATGCACAAGTATGACATCAAATTGTGTGACACACATTGTCACACCATACAATCATGTATTCAAAACAGAAATGACAAATGAGAAAAATACCAAACCAAGCCTCAAAGGTCAAGCATCATGTTAGGAATTATCACACAAAATTTCATGGCAATTGGATCATTATTGAGCATTTCACAATAGAAATAAGGAAGCATGGTACATTTTGCATATATGATCAATCAACCAATCCCAATTAAAAAACTAGAAAGGATAAAATCATGAAATTACCACCAAAAAATAATAGACACTCACATGAACATTCAGCAAAAAGAATAGATTTAATTGGATGAATTTTCACTTTGATATGAATTTTCAAAGTTGGATAAAAACATTGAATTAATGAACAAAATACATGAAGAAAGGGAGGGAAATGTAAAAAGATGAGTTAATTTGAAAAATGTCTCAGGCTGGAATCGAACCATGTGCAGATCAAAAAGGCGCTGAAAGAGAAAATAAAAATCCAAAAGTGCAACAGCATGGAATCGAAGTCTGGTAGCGTATCAAATCGCTGAGTTTCATTTAAGTGGCGTAGCAGCCACATCAATAGTCAATGCACAAGTGGACGCGGTCAAAGCAGCGAGAGCCTATGGAAGTGCCAACGGGATGCTCGCGTGTACAAACCCTAGCGCAACTCTGCATGTTGCAGAGGGCGGCTCATGCGGCGAGGCAAGGTGGAAACCACCTTCTCCTACCTTGAGACGGTGGTGAACAGTAACATTCGTGCAAAAAAAATCCAGAAACATGAAAATTATACATCATTGGAACGGTCATGGCATGAGGAATTCAAATCTATCATTATTTTGGCCTAAAACATTGGATATCATGCGAATCGAACAAAAAACATACATGAACTCAAAACTTCAATTTGTCATATCTCCATGAATACTCAACCGTTTTTCAAGATCTTTATATCAGTGTGCTCAGGAAGCAAAGAAATACAAGATTATAGTAATAAAATGGAGAATTAGGCTACTCGAAAATTTGACCTCTTGAAGCTCCAACAATGGCAGTAGTAGATTCAAGGCTTGGCAAGTGTGTAGATCAGCTCTAGTAACCTTGTTATGAATCCTGAAGTTGAAGTTGAAGCCTGGAGATGCTTGGATCTAGCTAAATCTTCAAAACTCCATGTTCATGTTTGTTAATACCTTAGGATTGGCATTAATTTTGTAAAACAAATAATGTAATCATCTCTGTTGTTTTAATATGTTGGGTTGAAGAAGTTCAACATTTGGACCAACATGTCATGTACGATGTCACGACATCATGCCTGTGACATCGTACATGTGTAGAAAACTGAATTAATTAATTCAGTATATATTCTGGGATTAGTGAGGATATTTGGTGAATATCCTAACTCCCATGTGGAGGTCTTAAAGACTCAATTAGAATATATATAAGCTCAAAATAAGGAGATATATATGGAGAGATTTTAGGATTGAAGACCTTGTTTGTAGCAGAAATTTTCTGCTGTATTTCTAACAGCAAAGAACAAGTCTGTTGCGATTTCTGAAGGCCCAAATCCAGTTGGGTGATTAGGTTATAAATAGCTTATTGTAACCTAGTTTTTGTAAGCCTCATAGAATGAAAATTTAGGGGTGTGTGTGAGCTAAACCTCCCAATCTGTGGGAAGGTTACCATGTGTTTCTCAGTGTTCAAAACTGAGAGTATTTGTAACTCAAAGCCTGTAGGCAAGAGTGATTATGGTCTTGAATGAAGCTGTGAAGCAAGTTCAAGTTGTTTCAACATTACATTGTATTTGTAGTGATAGGAATGGAAATTGGAGGTTTCTATCTAGGAGTTCCTAGGTATAGATTGCATTGGGTAGGGATTAAGTGAAGAGTTGTAAACGGGGGAGTTTAACTCTGAATTAATACTGCTGATAGTGGATCTTCTTCCTGGCTTGGTAGCCCCCAGATGTAGGTCATGTTGGACCAAACTGGGTAAACAATTTTCTGTGCTTATTTTCCTTCTGCATGTTATAATCCTGTCTGCCATAACTCAGGTTGTATTGCAGTCTGCTAATCAAGATGATAACATACCTGGTACATATCCTTCTGTGTTAATGTCAATCAGAATGTTTTGACATTCATCACTGACAGCATATATTGAACATTAGGCATGGTGATCTCAGTTCAATATTTAGGTAAGTCTGATCCTCAAAAGGATAACAGACCTGGCCAAAGGATCATAGTGAAACTGTCAAACTGGATGTCTTGACAGTTGTTCATGTAGGCTGATACTGGAGTAGAGACTTGTTAGTCTTTTACAGTATAGCAAAGTTAGCACAGTCTATTTTCAAGAACATAACAGAATCAGCATGAGGAATATGTTCTGGATGTCAACCTGAATGCTGTAACATTCTCACCTGACAGCTTGGGCTAAATTGTAGGATAATTAGTTTTTCTGTTTCAGCATTTTTCTCAGGCTATTTTCTAGGAATCCAACAGATGAGCTAAAATCCAGGAAAATAACAACTAACCTACAATTAATGAACATAACAAATAACCTATGTGTTAGCTCCATAATATGTGGAAATTAGGTTAACTTGCTTGACCTATAGTTTAGGAAACATGAGTACTACGCCATCAATCTGGAATACAGTAACAGGTGATGTTCAAATCAATATTGATATATCATGCTGATAACTGTGCAAACACAACAGAAGTAATTGTGGTGCTTGATCTATGCTGTGTCTTTGTACAAGAAGGACAGAACTAGGTGTTCTTCCATTCTAAGGTAACAGAGGTCGTGACTACTGTGAAAGCGTGCTTGAGTACAAGGTTTTAATGTGTATAACTGTCTTGCTATATTAGTTACAATGTTGGATCAAATGTCATGACTTGGAGTAGAACATCTGAATTCTGACTACGCTAGAATTTCAATTGGTATCAGAGCAGGCATCCTGTCTATTACTGGATGAGATCCATGGGTGATACTTTCTGGTATCTTGCAAGGAGTTATGTTAGTACTGATGCTGGAACCTGTGAAAGGTTCTGTAATTTCCCTGAATGGTCCCTTGAAGTAGGTGGATGGACTGTTCATGACGGGAATGGTGTGTACCTGTCTCTGGAGGTTGGCAATTGGCCTTTGTGTGGGACAGCTGTGCCAGTATTGAATCACATTCAAACTTGGTATGGTCTTGGAGGCTGATCTGGTGAAGTGCGTGTTCATAGGTTGAGTTGTATTATGATTTCCGCTGCATAATACCTGGAAAAACTCAAACTCTGATGTAGTTTCCCCCCATGTGAATGAAAGGCTGTTCTATTCAAGATTTCATCATATTCTACTGAAGATGTCAAAGATACTTGAGTCTCATCAAGTCCACTCCTCTTGGTAAGAATCACCTGATCACTGATTCTTGTACCCTCCTAGGTAGTGTATATGAAGACCTTGAAGACTTTCAAGGAGGGTTTGCTTCAAGGAGGTTAAACTAATGTTCTATGTGATGTTAGAACATGTTGTTCAACAAGTAGGCAGCTACTGGTTGAAGAGCAGATGTGTTTAGCTGTCAAACAAAGGGATACTTTGGTTTGAAACCTACTCCTGACCTGGAAGAGGAGACATCTGTGTGTCCTAAGTTGACAAGGGTAGGGTCAACTGTGTGTGTGCTCAAGAAGGTCACTTTTAGAAGTCTGATCTCTAGAAGTGGAGCTGGTTGAGATGTGACATTGTGCAATCCCCGCTGTGTGCCTTATTCCTGTAGATTGATCAGGGTTGGATAGTTTTTCCCTAAAGTACTATGGTGTACTGGAAGACAAGTCCCCTGGATGATAGAAGTCAATAATGAGGTAACCTGACTGCTATTCCAGTTAAGAGGATTGGGACCATGAATCTTGTTATTCAAACACCACGATCAGAAGTGGCAGTTCTTTCAAGGAGTGAGAATATGAAGATTCAGAGGTTGGTTGAGGTAGTATGCTCTGGCAATGCATATCTACTATGGACTGGTGTTGTTGTCTTTCACTAGTAATTATGGTCAGCTAGGGTCTGGTTGGCTGTTGACCTGTGTCACATGGGTTCTGGTTGCTGTGTGACACATCTACAAGGAAGGATTCATCTATCTCATTCCTAAGGGTGAATCTAATCTGGAAAGATTCTCAAATCTGGTGAAGTGCTTGCAAACAGAAGATGTAGACACAAGAAGAGTACTCTCAAAGTATTCTTATGGTGGAAGTATCTGAAAGGATAATTGGGAAAGGATTTAAGATCAATGTCTACTTGTGCCAAGTACAAGTATTTAATTGATTATCCTTGGAGCTCAAGATAACTGATGTTCTTAAAGATGTTGGAACATCTCTTCTTCAAGACCATGTGCAGAATCACAGGAAGGATAGTACATTGGTTTATGATCTATCTCTTTGGTGGCAGCAAAAGCGTATGATCTCTGAAAAGGTTTCCTGGCAAGAAACATGTTCAGCCTTGGTGTGTACAAGAAGAAGAAGGCATCAGAGTCTTGATGGTAGTTACTTGGATCAGTGTATTTCTGATCTAGGTAAGGAAGTGCATTGTCTAATGCACATTGTGGAGTTAAGAACAAGTGGCAACATTCTTGACTTCATGGAAATAACCTTGCTTTAGGAAGTGGAATCCTTGGCATAGCTGAAGGGATAGTTTCTAACTGGTCCTTCTGAAGACTCATGCATCAGAATGTCTGATGTCTTTGGAGAAAAAGCAGGGATTCATCAAGGTGTGAGCTTGGATGACTTAACTGCAAACCTGCAGGATAGAAGTTGTTTGCTGAAACTTGGTTCCACAATCAAGTCTATGAGAGCATTGAACTCTTGTTCTGTGAAGGGAGGAAGTTCTTTCAAGTAACAGAAGAAGGAGCTGAATTCAACAGCTAGATGTTAAAGCACAATGTTGTGACATTTGGTTCAGCATCAGAATCTTAGTTGGTGAAGTGGCACATCAATTTAAGATAGAAGGATCTACAGAGGTGTAGATTGGGTACTTCAAAAGGATCGTTCTCATTGCAGTACTTTGAAATTGCTGGATGGAGAAGATGCTACATGTCTTAGAGAATCTAAGTTTTGTTTAACATGCAGCTTGAAGTTCAAGTCTCACTTGGAAGGTCAGAATATCTTTGGGAGAAGTCTGATAAACTTGGAGAGGTCAAAAGGTGGCATTTGGCTTGTTCATATGAGGATTCATGAAGGAGGTAATCAACCAGTGGCATTTGGTCTATCTCAGAAGTGAGTTCGAAGGATCAAGATAATCAACATATGACAGCTGATTATTCTTGAGGAAAGTCTGAGACAAATTACTTTTGAGCAGAAAAGTAGTAAGTTGAAGACAAAAGGAGGTGTTTTCTATTCATCTCTTGGAGCTTGTGGTAGGAGTTCTAAGCTATCTATGGAAGATTATCTCTTGTAATGGGATGAGAATGTATATGTCCCAATTTGTGTCTGGTTCTTTTGGATTAAGCTAGTGACTCAGTGATATCTGAAGATTATCAGATGGTGTTCCTTGTTATGTTGTGAGGATGTCCTAACTAATGTTAGAACATTTTGTGAAGTGGTGTTCTGTTCTAGTTAGAAGAGAGATTGACACAGAGTGTGGATGTGTTCGGCCCAGAGGGTTGAACAGAGGGGGTGCTCTTGAAGACATGAAGATGCGTCTTATGTTTTCAATTCATCAAGTGGTCTGAGTTCTCTTTGAATCAAGAAGTATTTGAAGGTCCAACTCTGGGGTGTTGGATATGTTTCTGTGTGATCACCAAGTATCAAGAGGAGAGTTGGATGTCCATGACAGGGGGAGTTATATCCTTGTGCTGCAAGAAATCATCAAGCAGGTGGTCTATGTGTTCTCAGATAACAAGGCATGGCACCTTGTTAGCTATTGGGATGATGTGATGCATGTCAATGCTGAGTGAGCACATGTCATGACATTACCTGGGAAAATAGGTTTCCTTCTGAAGCTCACAGTCATTAGGAAATATGGATGTGATGTGTCTAACTATGATATATCAGAATAAGCCTGAGTGCTACAGTTGTGTGTTACAGGGGGAGTAACCATCTACTGATGTATGTGA
Source organism: Lathyrus oleraceus (assembly GCF_024323335.1). NCBI lineage: Eukaryota > Viridiplantae > Streptophyta > Magnoliopsida > Fabales > Fabaceae > Lathyrus > Lathyrus oleraceus. The sequence goes on along the minus strand of NC_066584.1, from coordinate 490,982,846 downwards.
TTTTGGCTTTAGTGGTGCCAGATGTCAAGTCTCTACTGGTGGTACGAAAGTGGTCTTAGGAAATGTTGAGAGGAAGAATACTTGAAGAATGCAGGCAAAAGCCACGCTGAATGTTAAGACATCACGTGCAACGTGACTGATTGCATATAGGGAATAATATCCATGCACTGGAACTGCTGTTTTGGAAAAGAAACAGTCAAGAGCTATAAAAGGTGTTCAAAGATAGTCTGAGATTTTGTTGGTGATTCTCTGACTGTTTCTTAGCAAATATTAATGAATCTTGACCAAGCATTTATTCCTACCGTTAATTCCTAAGCACGGGCTGGACTATTTAAAGGATGTAATAGCCCTCTTTCTTCTCACAAGAGAAACACTCCATTCCCTCTAAATCATGGGGTCCTTTACAAATGTTTAGCTAAAAAGGGGGAGAGAAATATAGCCCTAAGAATGTACCAGAAGCAAGTAAAATATGGTAGCAAGCAGAAGTTGGCTTCAGGCACAGAAGTCACCAACTGGGCATATCACTTGTGTCTTGTGATCTGATTTAAGAGGACAGTTGTGTCTTGTGATCTGAGTTACATTATCTATGTACTCAGCATTACATATTAAACTGGAAGCTCTACCGGTGAAGTGAAGGGTTCTGATACAACTGATTCTTGTACCTCTACTGCCTCATGTACACCAACTTTGGTGTTTGTGGTGGTGGAGACAATGACAGAGATGAAGAGCATACCATTATTGGGATGTATTGTCCAGGGTAATGTTTATTTGTTTTAGCTAAAATTTGCCAAAGGGGGAGATTGTTAATACCTTAGGATTGGCATTAATTTTGTAAAATAAATAATGTAATCATCTCTGTTGTTTTAATATGTTGGGTTGAAGAAGTTCAACATCTGGACCAACATGTCATGTACGATGTCACGACATCATGCCTGTGACATCGTACATGTGTAGAAAACTGAATTAATTAATTCAGTATATATTCTGGGATTAGTGAGGATATTTGGTGAATATCCTAACTCCCATGTGGAGGTCTTAAAGACTCAATTAGAATATATATAGGCTCAAAATAAGGAGATATATATGGAGAGATTTTAGGATTGAAGACCTTGTTTGTAGAAGAAATTTTCTGTTGTATTTGTAATAGCAAAGACCAAGTTTGTTGCGATTTCTGAAGGCCCAAATCCAGTTGGGTGATTAGGTTATAAATAGCTTATTGTAACCTAGTTTTTGTAAGCCTAATAGAATGAAAATTTAGGGGTGTGTGTGAGGTAAACCTCCCAATCTGTGGGAAGGTTACCATGTGTTTCTCAGTGTTTAAAACTGAGAGTATTTGTAACTCAAAGCCTGTAGGAAAGAGTGATTATGGTCTCGAATGAAGCTGTGAAGCAAGTTCAAGTTGTTTCAACATTACATTGTATTTGTAGTGATAGGAATGGAAACTGGAGGTTTCTATCTAGGAGTTCCTAGGTATAGATTGCATTGGGTAGGGATTAAGTGAAGAGTTGTAAACGGGGGAGTTTAACTCTGAATTAATACTGCTGATAGTGGATCTTCTTCCTGGCTTGGTAGCCCCCAGATGTAGGTCATGTTGGACCGAACTGGGTAAACAATTTTCTGTGTTTGTTTTCCTTCTGCATGTTATAATCCTGTCTGCCATAACTCAGGTTGTGTTGCAGTCTGCTAATCAAGATGATAACAGACCTGGTACATATCCTTCTGTGTGAATGTCAATCAGAATGTTTTGACATTCATCATTGACAGCATATACTGAACATTAGGCATGGTGATCTCAGTTCAGTATTTAGGTAAGTCTGATCCTCAAAAGGATAACAGACCTGGCCAAAGGATCATAGTGAAACTGTCAAACTGGATGTCTTGACAGTTGTTCATGTAGGCTGATACTGGAGTAGAGACTGGTTAGTCTTTTACAGTATAGCAAAGTTAGCACAGTCTGTTTTCAAGAACATAACAGAATCAGCATGAGGAATATGTTCTGGATGTCAACCTGAATGCTGTAACATTCACACCTGACAGCTTGGGCTAAATTGTAGGATAATTAGTTTTTCTGTTTCAGCATTTTTCTCAGGCTATTTTCTAGGAATCCAACAACTGAGCTAAAATCCAGGAAAATAACAACTAACCTACAATTAATGAACATAACAAATAACCTATGTGTTAGCTCCATAATATGTGGAAATTAGGTTAACTTGCTTGACCTTTAGTTTAGGAAACATGAGTACTACGCCAGCAATCTGGAATACAGTAACAGGTGATGTTCAAATCAATATTTATATATCATGCTGATAACTGTGCAAACACAACAGAAGTAAGTGTGGTGCTTGATCTATGCTGTGTCTTTGTACAAGAAGGACAAAACTAGGTGTTCTTCCATTCTAAGGTAACAGAGGTCGTGACTATTGTGAAAGCGTGCTTGTGTACAGGGTTTTAACGTGTGTAACTGTCTTGCTCTATTAGTTACAATGTTGGATCAGATGTCATGACTTGGAGTAGAACATCTGAATTCTGACTACGCCAGAATTTCAATGTTCATGTATGGAATTGCTTAATTCTTCACCAATTTCTTCAATCAATGGCTTGAATTCTACCCAATGAATATCAGAGAACCAGAATATGGAAGAAAATTATGGTGTTATGTGGAAGAATTTTGAATTATGATGAAGAGAATTTTTGGAGGGAAATTTTGGATCTAGATCTAGAATCATCAATCTGAAAATTTCTGTTATGATTAACCTTTTATATGCTGTGTTAATCCATTTGCTAATCACACTTAACTTGGCTAATGAAATTTTAATTCAAAAATAAGGTGTAGTGAAAATTGGAAATTTCACCCCCATGCATGCAACATGAACGTGAACAGTACCACAAGGCCATGCAATTTCACTTAAAACCATATTATGAACATGTTGGAATGATTAAAAAGCTCATATGATGTACCAAAATCAAATTCATGATTTTCCCTCCAAAATGAATATGAATGAGCATATGGTCATGTGATGAAATTTCATGCACTGTGATGAATGATTTGGAAAATACATGTCATGAGAAGAATTATGCAAAAAGAGGCACTCAATTTGGAGTTCTAGATCAAAAGTTATGGCCTTTTGAAGTTCCATGCACACTTGGCAATGATTTGATCATATCTCCTCAACCATTCATCAGATGCTCATGATCTTGGACTTTTTGGAAATGGGAGACAAAGATCTTCAACTTTCATGTTGGACAAAATTTTATTTGAAGCTTATTTGATGTTGGAAAGTCAAGTTGAAAGTGGTCCAAAAACTTGCCATTTTTGGAAACTTGAAATTACAGGTCACTTTCCATTTTTGGAAACTTTTGATTTGACTTCAAAATCTTCAAGGTAGATGTTTGACATGATGAACAAACCTCTCTTGGACATGAAAGAAGTGTCTTAAACCAATTCTCCACCTCCTAGCCCTCAGTTGACTTTCAGTTGACTTTTATGGGCCCCAAATGACCTGAAACTGCACTGTGGACTTTTGAGCCTCCAACCCTTGGTACAATTACTTCAAAATGAACCTTGATTCATATAAGCTCTTTAGAACAACCATGTGGCCTTCATCTCAAGGAAATGCTTGGTCTCTTGGACAGATGGTTCCTCTTGATGCCAGTCTTGACTGATGAGATACAATGTACTATGTAATGTTAGTGACCTAAAAATGAAATGAATGCATGAATGGGGGGTGTAAATTTGAGGTGCTACAGCTGCCCCTATTCAATCAATTGGGAACCTGAACGGATGAGAGCAACGGCTGTCAGACCTTCGAGGTAAACAGTGATTGAATACCAAAGAAACGTAGAATTTGCACTCTGCGGGGGATGATCAAGGAAAAGAATGTTCACCAATGGCAACTTCCTCTGTGGATTTGATATTTACAACTGGACCAGACAAGACGTTTACCGACGACACTACTGGGGATTTTGATTTTTACCGGAAAAAAGGAACCACGACCAGACGCCAACGGACGAATGGGAAGAAAGACTCAACCAGACATCAACGGATGAATGGGAGAAAGAAACCACAACCAGACATCGAAAGACGATGAATGGGAAGAGAAACCACGACTAGACGCCAACGGACGAATAGGAAAGGCTCAACCAGACATCAACGGATGAATGGGAGAAATAAACCACGACCAGTCATCGAAAGACGATGAATGGGAAGAGAAACCACGACTAGACGCCAACGGACGAATAGGAAAGGCTCAACCAGACATCAACAGATGAATGGGAGAAAGAAACCACGACCAGTCGTCAAAAGACAATGAATGGGAAGAGAAACCACGACTAGACGCCAACGGACGAATAAGAAAGGCTCAACCAGACATCAACGGATGAATGGGAGAAAGAAACCATGACTAGTCATCGAAAGACGATGAATGGGAAGAACACGACTAGACGCCAACGGACAAATAGGAAAGGCTCAACCAGACATCAACGGATGAATGGGAGAAAGAAACCACGACTAGTCATCGAAAGACGATGAATGGGAAGAGAAACCACGACTAGACGCCAACGGACGAATAGGAAAGGCTCAACCAGACATCAACGGATGAATGGGAGAAAGAAACCACGACCAGTCATCGAAAGACGATGAATGGGAAGAGAAACCACGACTAGATGCCAACGGACGAATAGGAAAGGCTCAACTAGACATCAACGGATGAATGAGAGAAAGAAACCACGACCAGTCGTCAAAAGACAATGAATGGGAAGAGAAACCACGACTAGACGCCAACGGACGAATAGGAAAGGCTCAACCAGACATCAACGGATGAATGGGAGAGAGAAACCACGACCAGCCATCGAAAGACGATGAATGGGAAGAGAAACCACGACTAAACGCCAACGGACGAATAGGAAAGGCTCAACCAGACATCAATGGATGAATGGGAGAAAAGAAACCACGACCAGACGCCAAAGGACGAATGGGAAAGACTCAACCAGACATGAATGGATGACTGGGAGAAAGAAACCACGACCAGACATCGAAAGACGATGAATGGGAAAAGAAACCATGACCAGACGCCAACGGACGAATGGGAAAGACTCAACCAGACATCAACGGATGAATGGGAGAGACTCCGATGTTACAGACATCGAAAGATGATGCCTACAGACACCAAAAAACAGGACCCACACGGGGATCAACACGACACCCACTGGTATCGTAAGAACGACATCTACATGTGTCAAGACAAGGCCCGACACTTGCCAGGGACTAAGTTGGGGATAATCAGGCTTTCTTTTCACGAGCGGGGGAGGAAATAAACCTCTCTGGGGATTACCAATCCTGAATGCTGTCAAGAGCAACTGCAACAAACGTGCCATACAGATGTTGAAAAATCATCCACCTCTGTTGGGGATATGATCCAATACGGTTTAACACATGTATGCATATGTTTGAGCTTTTATGGCGTAATGCTCCATATTGAATGGAAATGCTACGCGATTTGAAGATGCAAATGCAAATGATTACTATATGCAAGATGCAAAGGCTACAAATCCCTGCTGGGGAAAATTGGTCGCTCTGCTGAGCACACAATCCTCTTTTGATCTTCCAACTCTGTGGGGAGACGTAACAACTCTGTTGTGGACGCTAACTGATCTGACACTCTGGGGACGGCAGAGAAATCAACTCAACTGGGGAGTCTCTGGCTGGGGAAAACACTAACCTTCCACCCATGCTGGGGAATAGCACTGCTACTGGGGAAACGAATAATCCTCACTGGAGACGACCTCCACTGAACCCAATCCACTCGGGGGCCTCCGCTAGGGGAAACAACCAATGCTCACCTCCACTGGGGATAACTACCAACCCACGGGCAGAATTAACTCTACTGGAGATAATTTTCACCGAACATGATCCGCTTGGGGGACTTCGCTGGGGAAAATCATCAAGGCAAACCTCTGCTGGGGAGACTTGCTAGGGGAAAACAATCACAACCCTACTGGGGAAAGGCATTAACGACCCTGCTGTGGATTACAGTACTTCAGACCCGACTGCTGAGGAACAAAACTACCCACAGGCACCACCGTTGGGGAAATAGCAACCTTCAGACTCAGTGGGGACTAACAGTCTTCAGACTTGCTGGGGAAAGAACAACTTCCAGGCCTGCTGCTGAGGGACAAACTACCCACAGACACCACCGCTGGGGAAATACAGTTCTAAAAGCTTTCAGACTTGCTAGGGAAAGAGCCACTTTCAAGCCTACTGGGGAGACATCCTCAACCCTGTTGGGAAATCCCTGATCTCGAATAGGTTGGGGAGACAAGTCCTGAACTTGCTTTAGACAGCCCAACTCCTCACACCAACGGACAGTGTTGAAACATCTCTGAACAAACTGTGGCTTATCTGCTCTAGCCATCAATCAAAGATAATAACCTGCAAAACAGCAAGACATACATGCCCCAGGGAATTGTATGGACAAGATACACCCAAGTGTACTCAACATTCAAAATGATTTTCAAATGTTTTATCTTTCCGCACGTTATTGTCTAGCCTTCATGTTTTTTATATGCAATGTTTATCAAAAATTCAAACGTTTTTGCAAACAAAACAGTAAAATAAAAAACAAGAGAGCAATTTAACTGAATAACGACTTTTATTGATTGAAAATGGGCCTATAAAGGCGAATACATCGGGAAGCATTTCCTAGGAAGAGGTAATTTCGCACAAAAGGAAATAAACTATCCTATTGGCAATGTGAACACGACATCCACTATTTTCCAATTCTGTTATGACTCGTATATCCTCAATTCCCCCAAAATTCCTTGCTTTCTGAGAAGAATGATTGGACCGATCATATCCTTCGAGATAGTAGACACTGAAGCGTGATGAAGTACAGATAACTCAGACTGTAGTCTTCGCTTTAATCCCTCTTTTGCCTGGATCCCCTTTTCGGGTTTTCAATCCACCGGGATACCCATTCTTGCCTAAGCCGCCCTTGCGGGTTTTCGATTTACCGGGTGTACAAATTATTTTCATTCTTTATCCCTAACTTTTGCCCGAACCTTTTTCTTTTTTTTCTTGGTTCGCCGGGATGCCCTTTTTTGCCTGGACTCTTTTATTCTTTTCGTCCAACGGGTCAATTTATGCGAAGTATTTTTTGACTACATCTGAGTTCACAGGGGACGAAAAATCTTCACCATCCATAGTTGTAAGCATCAAGGCTCCACCAGAGAATACCTTCTTAACAACATATGGACCTTCGTAATTCCGAGTCCACTTGCCCCTGTTATCTGTATCGGGAGGAAGGATCCTCTTCAAAACCAAATCACTTGTCTGATAGCTTCGAGGATGCACTTTCTGATCAAAGGCTTTCTTCATCCTTCTCTGATACAATTGCCCATGGCACACAACCGCTAATCGCTTTTCTTCGATAAGGCTCAACTCATTAAACCTTGTTCGAATCCATTCGGCCTCGTCTAGCTTGACATCCAGCAAGACTCTCAAAGAAGGAATCTCCACTTCAACAGGTAGGACTGCTTCCATACCATACACAAGGGAGTAAGGGGTTACCCCGGTCGACGTACGTACTGAGGTACGGTACCAATGGAAAGCGAAAGGAAACATCTCATGCGAATCCTTGTACGTCACGATCATCTTCTGCACAATCTTCTTAATGTTCTTGTTTGCCGCCTCTACAACACCATTCATCTTTGGTCTGTAAGGAGAAGAATTGTGATGTTCGATCTTAAAATCCTTGCAAAGCTCTTTCATAATCTTGTTATTGAGATTCGAACCATTGTCAGTGATGATTCTCTCGGGAACCCCATAACGACAGATGATCTCCTTCTTAATGAACCGGGCAACCACTTGTTTGGTAACATTGGCATAGGAGGCTGCTTCCACCCACTTGGTGAAGTAATCAATCGCAACCAGGATGAAGCGATGTCCATTAGAAGCAGTAGGTTCAATCTTCCCAATCATATCGATGCCCCACATCGCGAATGGCCAAGGCGAATTCATGACATTCAGAGGGCTTGGTGCTACATGCACTTTATCTGCATAGATCTGGCATTTATGGCATTTCCAAGCGTATTTGACACAATCGGATTCCATGGTTATCCAGTAATAATCGGCTCTCAACAACTTCTTGGACATTGCATGACCACCAGTATGGGTACCAAACGACCCCTCGTGCACTTCTTGCATTAACATGTCTGCTTCGTGTCTATCCACGCATCTGAGCAGAACCATGTCAAAGTTCCTCTTGTACAACACATCATCCTGATTCAAATAAAAGCTTCCAGCTAGCCTTCTCAGGGTTTTCTTATCATTCTCTGACGCTCCCTCAGGATACTCCTGGCATTTGAGGAAATTCTTAATATCATAGTACCACGGCTTCTCAGCAACAACAGACTCGGTTGCAAACACATACGCAGGCCTCTCGAGTCGATTCACAACAACGTGTGGCACATGATTATGCCAATGGACTTTAATCATAGAAGACAAAGTAGCCAAGTCATTAACCATCTGATTTTGATCTCGGGGTACATGATACAACTTCATTGTTTTGAAGAAGGTCAGGATCCTTCTGGTGTAGTCTCGATAAGGAATCAAATGCGGTTGATGAGTATTCTAGTCTCCACTGACTTGGTTAATCACTAGAGCGGAATCTCCATAGATATCCAGAGTTTTGATTCTTAGATTGATGGCTTCTTCAATCCCCATGATACAAGCCTCATACTCAGCCTCGTTGTTGGTTACTTCAAAAGTCAATCTGACAGAAAAAGGTATGTGTGCACCTTTAGGTTGATGAGTACTGCCCCAACACCGTTTCCATTCACATTAACCGCCCCATCAAACATCAATGTCCACTTGTCATCAGGATCCGATCCTTCCTCGACAAGAGGCTCTTCATAATCTTTCATCTTTAAGTACATGATGTCTTCATCAGGGAATTCAAACATCATCGGTTGATAGTCCTCAATCGGTTGCTCGGCGAGGTGGTCAGACAGAATACTACCTTTGATGGCCTTTTGCGACGTGTACTGAATATCATACTCTGTTAAAATCATCTGCCACCGAGCAACACGTCTGGTGAGAGCCGGTTTTTCGAAGATGTATTTCACTGGATCCATCTTAGAAATCAACAAGGTAGTATGGTTCAACATATACTATCTCAGTCGGCGAGCAGCCCATGCCAAAGCACAACAAGTTTTCTCGAGCTACGAATATCTTATTTCACAGTCGGTAAACTTTTTGCTAAGGTAGTATATTGCATGCTCTTTTCGACCAGACTCGTCATGCTGTCCCAATACACACCCCATCGAGTTCTCAGTTACTGACAGGTACATTATCAGAGGCCTCCCAAGAACTGGAGGTATGAGGATTGGAGGTTTCTGCAAATATTCTTTTATCTTGTCAAAAGCTTTTTGACAGTCATAATTCCATTGATTGCTTGATCTTTTCTTAGCAATTTGAAAATCGGTTCACACGTGGCAGTTAGGTGAGATACGAACCGTACAATGTAGTTCAACCTCCCCAAAAACCCATGAACCTGCTTTTCAGTTCTCGGTTCAGGCATTTCTTGAATAACTTTTACTTTTGCTGGATCAACCTCAATCCCTTTCTCACTGACAATGAAACCCAACAGTTTCCCGGATCTCACTCCAAACGTACACTTGTTCGGATTCAGCCTCAGTTTGAACTTTCTCAGTCTTTCAAACAACTTCTGCAGATTTACCAGGTGCTCCTCTTCTGTTTGAGACTTCGCAATCATATCATCCACGTACACTTCGATTTCCTTGTGCATCATGTCATGAAAGAGAGTCGTCATAGCCCTCTGATAGGTAGCACCGGCATTCTTCAGCCCAAATGGCATCACCTTATAGCAGAACATGTCCCAAGGTATAATGAATGTCGTCTTTTCCATGTCTTCTGGCGCCATCTTGATCTGATTATAGCCAGAGAAACCGTCCATGAAAGAGAAAACCGAGGATTGAGCAGTGTTATCAACTAATACATCAATATGAGGTAATGGGAAGTCATCTTTCGGACTGGCTCTGTTTAGATCTCGGTAATCGATACACATCCTGACTTTGCCATCCTTCTTCGGGACGGGTACGATGTTAGCCACCCAAGGGGGATAATTGGTAACTGCCAGAAAACCCACATCCAACTGCTTCTGAACCTCCTCTTTGATCTTGACAGCCATATCAGGACTAGTTCTACGAAGCTTCTGCTTTACCGAAGGACAATCTTCTCTGAGAGGTAGCCTGTGCACCACAATATTTGTATCCAACCCAGGCATATCTTGATACGACCATGCGAAGATTTCCATATATTCTCTCAGCATCTCAATCAGCCCTCTCTTGACAGATTCCTTCAAAGCAGCCCCGATCTTGATCTCTTTCTTGGCGTCCTCAGTACCAAGGTTAATAATCTCCAACTGTTCCTGATGAGGTTGGATGACCCTTTCCTCCCGTTTCAATAATCTGACCAATTCTTTGGGGAGTTCACAATCTTCTTCACTCTCCTCTTCAGCTTGGTAAATGGGATTATCGAAATCATACTGAGCCATAACAGAACTGTTTTTAATGGAGTCCGCGAGATCGATTATGCATGTTTAATGCTTTATTTTAGAAAAGAGTTCAAGAAAGTCACAAAAACAAAAAACATTGCCATTTTATTGTTTTGAAAATGAACATAAAGCAGAAAGACAATGAGCACAAATTTGTTTGCAAAACGTCCTTTATTAATGATAATCATTTCAAAACATGATGTGGCCCTACAATGAACCACTACGCCCCGGGCAGAGCGTAGGGTTTTGTGCAGAATGAAAAACAAAAGAAAATTACTCTGTCTGAAGAGTAACTTGGACTATTTCTTCGGCTGTCCAATTGTTCACCATCTCCCTTGGAGCACACAGGCGCACCCAGTTGTCCACATCATAATTACTGTCACCGTCTTTGCTACCGGCTGCAAAGACGTCACCATGATTCATCAACCCAGCGCTGGTGAAGGTACTCGGCCCTTTCTGAACACCCTGCTCTGGCTGAAGAGGCTGATAACCGATACCGAATTTGTCTTCTTTGACGGGCAGGTCAACCATCTTGCCCCAGCCTTCTGAATTGCCTGAGTTAACAACCTCCAAAGCCTGCTTGTATGACGCAATCGAGGCACCTGTCTTCTTTTACTCCACAAAAGCCACCTTCTCAATCTCAATGGTCTCGAAAGCTTGGCACAGAGTTTCATGGATCTCGCCATCCATCTCCACATACTTGAAGGAAGATAGATGACTCACAAGAATGTCCTCCTCGCCACACACAATCACGACTTGACCATTCCACACATACTTCAGCTTCTGATGGAGGGTTGACGACACTGCTCCAGCCCCATGTATCCAGGGACGCCCCAATAAACAACTATATGCTAGTTGAATATCCATCACATAGAAGACGATATTGAACACCTCCGGGCCAATCTTCACGGGCAAGGTGACTTCTCCAAAAACAGATCGCTTAGATCCCTCAAAAGCTCGGACAATGAGATCACTCGGACTGAGAACAACCCCTTCAACATCAATCTTGCTCAAAATCTTCTTGGGCAACACGTTCAAAGACGAGCCAGTATCCACTAACACATGCGACAGCAGTGCGCCTTTACACTCCATGGTGATATGTAGAACTCTGTTATGATTACGACCCTCGGGTGTCAAATCCAGATCTGTGAACCCCAAACCACGCCTCGTGCTAACGTTCGCAATAACACCCTCCAACTGGTTGACAGAAATCTCCCGAGGCACGTAAGCCAGATTCAACATTTTCAGCAAGGCGTTACGGTGTGCCTCAGAACACATCAACAATGAGAGGATAAAGATTTTCGACGGAGTTTGATTCAGCTGGTCCACAATCTTATAATCACTTTTCTTAATGATCTTCAGGAACTCCTCTACATCTTTCTCAAAGGAACCCTCAGGCACCTCCTTCTGTACAGGTCCTTCTTCAACCACAACTTGCTTCCCTTTTGCCTTAGCAAGAGCTTCAACATTACTATCCCTCAGATTCTGTGGTGCAAACAGACGACCACTCCTTGTAAACCCTCTAGGTCCTTCCACATTGTCCACAGCAAGAGCAATAGTTACAGGAGTTTTAACTGGCACACCAATGGTCACTGGAGCCTGACTTACCGGTCTGATCTGGCTTGCTGACCTTTTGTTATTGCGGTAAGCATTATCATACCTCTAAGGAACAACCCTACTAATCTCAACAGGTCTTCCCCCAGAAGCAACAATAGTAGTAGGAGCGCCAACAGTTATTGGTGCAGATATGGTCACTGGGGTACCAACAGTTACGGGTGCATTAACCGTTCTTGGAGCACGTCCAGGACCCTCGGACGGTTTGAAGTAAATGGTGACAGTTGATACCACCCCACGATCTTTCACAACCCGGCTAAACTGTAGGCAACCATCATCAATCAGTCCCTGGATACCTCTCCTTAGCTTGTCACAACCATTCTCTTGATTAGCACAATCTGAACAACCTTCATCACAGCCCGGGAACACTCCCCTTTTCAGCAGACATTCCTTTACCACTAGCAACGACGTCTGAACCTCATCAACACTGACTATCAAATCCACAACATCCTCACCTTCCACATTGTTCACCCTGGGCCCACCATGTTGAGGCATAGGGTTGTTCACAACATTCGGAACAGGAGCAAAGTTGATTGTTTTAGCATCAATCAGATCCTGGACTTTATGGTGGAAAGCCCGACAGTTTTCAATATGATGCCCCGGTGCACCGGAATGAAAGTCGCAACGGACATTGGCATCGTACCCAGCAGGAATTCTTGTCAACGGAGCCATGGTGCGAAGCTCAACAAATTTCAACCTGAGCAGTTCAGGAAGCAATTCAGCATATGTCATTGGTAGCGGATCAAAATGACGCTCGGGCATTCTCTGCCTTGGTTGAAACGGGCGTTGTTGTTGTTGTGGTGTTCTCTGTTGTTGTTGAGGTTGAGTTGTTGGGATGGTCACAGCAGAAACCTTGAGATATTATCCTCTATTTGTATTCCTTCGGTGATGTACAACATTAGTCTCCCCCTCCCTCCTCCGGGGTGCCCCAGAAAATGGCTTTTTCGAACTCGAAGACGAGGAACCAAAATCCTGAATCTTCCCTGCTTTGATAAGACTTTCAGTCCTCTCTCCACAGATAACCACATCAGAAAAGCTACCGAACGGGCAACTTCCTATACGGTCCATAAACACACCCTGCAGTGTCCCAATAAACATATCGGTCAGCTCTCTCTCCAACATAGGAGGTTGCACTCTTGCAGCTAACTCGCGCCACCTCTGGGCGTACTCCTTGAAACTTTCACTAGACTTCTGGAACAGACTCTGCAGTGGGGTTCTGCTCGGAGCCATATCCATATTGTGCTTATACTGCCTCAAGAAGGCTTCCCCCAGATCTTTCCATCTTCTAACAGACTCTCTCTTCAACTCCATGTACCAGTCCAAAGACGCTCCAGACAAGCTGTCCTGGAAAAAGTACATCCACATCTTCTCATCATCTGTGTATGCGGAGATTTTTCTTTAGTAAGCCTGCACATGGGTGCGAGGACAAGAAGTGCCGTTATATTTGTCAAAGGATGGCGCCTTGAATTTGTAAGGAATCCTCAGCCCATCAACCAATCCCATATTTGTTACATCAAATCCCAAAGAGTTCTGACACTCAATGGCACGGATTTTCTCAGCTAGGGCATCAACTTTCCTATCTTTCTCTTCAGTCCTACCCACCTCCTCATCTTCACTGAGGAGAGTGAACATATCCTCTTGTCTGTCAACCAACGGAGCAGGATGACGAACAGGAGCACAGGTTGCTCTAACATTAACAGCCTCAGCAGCAATAGGTTGTCCGTTAATTCTGATACCCCTCACTTCATCACCCATAGGATAGTTGTTGACGGGGATAGTAGCAGCAACAACGTTGTCATTAACAGGGACTCCCTCTGGTGAAGCACGGTTGACCGGTGGAATCACAACTTCCTGTCTCTGGGCTAAGGCTCGCAGCTCCTCTTGCCCTTGTACAACCCCTTGCATCATGCTCATGAATTGGGCCATGTTAGCCCTCATCTCTGCCAACTCAGCTTGAACTTGGTCCATACTTCTCTGTTGATTCAGTCTCGTAGAGTAGCGGTGCGGATGACGATCAACAATTCTGCCTAAAACAGGAACCAGAGTGAGAAGTCTTGTTCAAGAACACCTGTAATGCAAGAATGATATGTTTACGTATGTTGTTTATCATGAATGATCCTGAAAAGGATATACATATGCGGGTTAACTTCTCTTTTTTTTAAGCATTATTATTTTATTTTATTTTTGAAAATAAACATGCTATGATGCAAATGATGAAGCCATGGCAGGTTGGCTGAGTATCACACGGCACAAGATCAGAACTTCGGCATGAATTCGGCATCGGAAACCACAGATCAAAATCATCTGGAACCCAAGGTCATCTGGAACCCATACTTCAAAACCAAGTCACCATCTGAGCAAGTACCCTCAAATTCGGCCCATGGATCCGAAATAAACGGAACCCTTTGATAAATACCAAGGTCAAACCTCCGGCGTCCAGAAATAAAGACCCATAAATCCATCTGAACCTTAGTCGTCATGACAGAATCACTGACAGAACCTATACATGCAAGAATCAAACCCTCCCCTCACAGGTGAATTCTAACAAGGTCATCCTAAGGCGGATAATGGTCTCGACAATCAGACAAGATACTCAACGGGTTTGCCCTTTCGGGTGTGCCGTTGCAGCTCTCATAAGATCATCTAACCCAAAGATCCGGGAAAGAACGGTCACCGAAGTCAATAGCTCAGATGAGATAACCCAACCTGAGTGGAATACTCCAAACGGAAGGACTCTCTCAAATGAACCTCGTCCGGCTGTGGTATGTCACGTCGCAACAACATGCTGATACAGCAAGTGAGGAGACATGAGACCACGTTAATCCTAGGTGTATACTCGGGCCTGGGTTTTAGCCCCATTCAGAACACTCACCCCAAATTAGAGGAACCAACCTGTACAGAATCCTGCACAATGATAATATGATGCATGCAAACACATATGCACATATATACAATCACAGCGTAATAATGAATGCAATAAATAAACAGTAAAAGCAACCAAAACTAATCTAAAGAGCGCTAGGATTGACTCTCTTAGGGAAGATGGACCAGCAAGAGGTCAACT
This sequence comes from Lathyrus oleraceus, assembly GCF_024323335.1. NCBI lineage: Eukaryota > Viridiplantae > Streptophyta > Magnoliopsida > Fabales > Fabaceae > Lathyrus > Lathyrus oleraceus. The sequence goes on along the minus strand of NC_066584.1, from coordinate 490,967,597 downwards.
TCTATTAATCCCCAGCAGAGTCGCCAGCTGTCGCATTACGCGAAAAACCGGCGGGAAAAAGACACAGAGCCTCCACCGTGCGTTATTTATCCCAAAGACGGGAAAGGAAACGCTCAAAGTAAACCTGGAAAGGAATTGGTCTTGCGACCAGAGATTGATAGGATCGAGAGTCGGTTATGCAAAGGGAAGGTATTAGCACCCCTACGCATCCGTCATACTTGACGGGATCCACGCTAAAAAAGAATAGAAGAAAGGTTGCTAGATAACTGCTTAAAACTACACAAACACAAACTGGAAACGGAATGCCAATAGCTGGGCTTACATCCAAATCCATACAACCAAACAAACAGGAAACCGACTGCCAATCGCTGGACTTACGTTAGAGTCCAAACAAACAAACACAACCGGGAAACCAACTGTCAATCGCTGGACTTACGTCAGACTCCAACCACACACACAAGAAGAAGAAGGTTCTCGATTGCAACTAGGGCAAGAGAAAGGGGAAGGTCTCAATCGCATCGAGGGCGAGAGAAAAGGATAAGGTTAGTTGTTAGTCAAACACGACAAGACATCGCATCTCGTTCCTACGTATCTCATCTGGACATGAGAATCAAAGTTACCGTAGTTCGGCTAAACTATTTCTGTTTGTTTTGTGTTTTTTAGATGAACAACGTCACTACACAATCTACCGGATGCTCGACCTTTGGAGACTTACTCACCTGTAGTAGAAGCAGTTAACGTGTTCTTAAGAGGGGATCAAGTTTGTTTGTGTTTTAGGATGCTCACGCAAGAAAGGAAGTCCTAGACGAAGGAACCGTGCTACCTTAATTGACACGTAAACGAGAGACTATGCGAAGTCTAGCAATCCTATGGGGAATACAACAAGCAAGTCTCAAGGGAGACCAAAAACGTGAAATGGAATGCCAATCGCTGGGCTTACATCCAACTCCAAAAACAGATGGGAAACAGAAAGCCAATCACTAGTCTTACATCTGACTCCACAAGAAAACAAACATGCTAAGTAAACAAGCAATCAAGCAACACACGCTATATGCAAACAAGCGGCTCATACAAGGCTAGGCTTTATTCGAGGGGTCATATCAACCTCGACAAACAAGCCAACTGGAATGGGTCTCTGATGAAGCTCTTAACCACTGACATTGACCGTCAGGGTGAGCAGATGAAAGGTGATGAGGATTAGTCCTCATAGCTCTTAACCCGGGCCTGGGTGAGCTTGAATCAATGAAGACGTGGGAGTCCAGAATGCGGGACTCTACTCCACTTGACTGACTCTATATACAAAGGATCTTGGGTGTTTGTTCAAAATGCATCAGCACGTAGTGCGAGCAAGATGAAAGACTCAACTGAGTAGCAGGGGATGGATTGCACATCCCTTCTATCTGCCAATGCCTCTTCACTTAGGAGTCTTTGAAGTACATGGCACAAACATAAACAACCACAAACATTGCCTCTTAAGGAGGGCTTCAGACAGGTGCCTGCCAAAGATAATGACAGGTCTTCCATACTACATGGAGAATAGGAAGTTACCTAGGTGGTATTCCAACCACAAGCAAAGCAACTCAAGCAATGAGTTAAAGCGGCTAAAGTACCTGTAAGAAAAGCTAAACAATTAGTACCATGTTCAGACAAATAACTAACAGATAACACAGTCAGACAACCAATATACACAACATGTAGGCCATAAACTCAATTGAGTTCACCACCAAAGACCTACAACACAATCAACATTAGTTAAACAAAGTGACTTGCATCTCAAGCAAGGGGATCACATCATTCATTAGAACTTATTGCTTGAACCTGAAATGCACAACTCAAAATGTGAGTATAAACCACTAGCTCAAAGGCTAGGGTCAAAGGCAAAGCAAAAAGTCAAAACAGAAGTAGATATTCAACATAAAGCAACTTTAACGAAATGATAACATGTCCTAAAAAGGACCAAATCAAAATCATTAAGCAAGGTCATGAAATGAGCAATAGATGGCAAAGACAATTTCAAAGCACACAATTGATCATTGAGAATGAAAATTCCATATCAAAACAGAAATGAATCAAAAAATCATGAAAAATTTTATGTGCACACAACATGTCAAATATAATCATCATGCCAAAAATTGGAATCAACAGAGCTCAATTGGCTTAGAAATGAAAATGCACAAGTATGACATCAAATTGTGTGACACACATTGTCACACCATACAATCATGTATGCAAAACAGAAATGACAAATGAGAAAAATACCAAACCAAGCCTTAAAGGTCAAGCATCATGTTAGGAATCATCACACAAAATTTCATGGCAATTGGATCATTATTGAGCATTTCACAATAGAAATAAGGAAGCATGGTACATTTTGCATATATGATCAATCAACCAATCACAATTCAAAAACCAGAAAGGATAAAATCATGAAATTACCACCAAAAAATAATAGACACTCACATGAACATTTAGCAAAAAGAATGGATTTAATTGGATGAATTTTCAATTTGATATGAATTTTCAAAGTTGGATAAAAACATTTAATTAATGAACAAAATACATGAAGAAAGAGAGGGAAATGTAAAAAGATGAGTTAATTTGAAAAATGTCTCAGGCTAGAATCGAACCATGTGCAAATCAAAAAGGCACTGAAAGAGAAAATAAAAATCCAAAAGTGCAACAACATGGAATCGAAGCCTGGTAGCGTATCAAAACGCTGAGTTTCATTTAAGTGACGTAGCAGCCACATCAATAGTCGATGCACAAGTGGACGCGGTCAAAGCAGCGAGAGCCTATGGAAGTTCCAACGGGATGCTCGCGTGTACAAACCCTAGCGCCAACTCTGCATGTTGCAGAGGGCGGCTCATGCGGCGAGGCAAGGTGGAAACCACCGTCTCCTACCTTGAGACGGTGGTGAACAGTAACATTCATGCAAAAAAAAATCCAGAAACATGAAAATTATACATCATTGGAACGGTCATGGCATGAGGAATTCAAATCTATCAATATTTTGGCCTAAAACATTGGATATCATGCGAATCGAACAAAAAACATACATGAACTCAAAACTTCAATTCGTCATATCTCCATGAATACTCAACCGTTTTTCAAGATTTTTATATCAGTGTGCTCAGGAAGCAAAGAAATACAAGATTATAGTAATAAAATGGAGAATTAGGCTACTCGAAAATCTGACCTCTTGAAGCTCCAACAACGGCAGTAGTAGATTCAAGGCTTGGCAAGTGTGTAGATCAGCTCTAGTAACCTTGTTATGAATCCTGAAGTTGAAGTTGAAGCCTGGAGATGCTTGGATCTAGCTAAATCTTCAAAACTCCATGTTCATGTTCATGTATGGTATTGCTTGATTCTTCACTAATTTCTTCAATAAATGACTTGAATTCTACCCAATGAATATCAGAGAACCAGAATATGGAAGAAAGTTATGGTGTTATGTGGAAGAATTTTGAATTATGATGAAGAGAATTTTTGGAGGGAAATTTTTGATCTAGATCTAGAATCATCAATCTGAAATTTTTTGTTATGATTAACCTTTTATATGCTGTGTTAATCCATTTGCTAATCACACTTAACTTGGCTAATGAAATTTTAATTCAAAAATGAGGTGTAGTGAAAGTTGGAAATTTCACCCCCATGCATGCTGTAAGACCCCAATTTTGTCCCCAAGATCCCTCATGGCCCATATCATATCATATCATGGCCTCAAGGATCATTGCATGCCCTAGCTTCCCTCCTAGTGGGTGGGTACCTTGTGAGTGTGGTTCTTGATCACCAAGCATGTTTTGCATTTTTATATCATTACTCTTCATCTGTCTATTAACCCAAAAGTACAAAAATATTGTCATCTAACCATGTTACTTGCAGATGAAGCAAACTAGGTCAAATCAGTCAAAGTCAGTCATTGAGATAGATGGTGACCATTCTTGCAGAATTTGGGCACCATGGTCATTCATCAAGAGTTCATATGAGTTGTGACATCATTTTGGATCAAGATATCAAGTGTTAGGAGCTTGGAATCCATCAGAACATGGTTCAGTCAAGCAAAACCCTAGCAAAGTCAACTGAAGTCAACCTTGGTCAACTGTGCATTTAATCAGTGATTTGATGGTGGGAATTGGTCTGAGAGGTCTCATTCATGTCCATATAATCCTCATATAACATGTCAAGCATGCACAGTGAAGAATTTGAAGTCAGACAAGAATTTTCCAAAAATAGAAAGTTGACCTGTAATTGGATTTTGCCAAAAATGGAAACTTCTTCTCCTCAACATTACATCATCATAAAAGCTTCAAATGAATTTTTTCCCAACATGAAAGTTGAAGATCTTGTTCTCCCATTTCCAAAAAGTCCAAGAACACTCAATTCCCATTTATGGTTGGCAAGTTATGATCAAATCATTCTCAAGAATTTTTGAACTTCAAAAGGCCATAACTTCCAAACCATTTGGCCAAATTGGGTGGGGTTTTTTGCTACAAGTCCTATTTGATGTGCTCTATCTAAATCTTTCATCACATTTTACCAAAACTCAACCAAGCAAAATGGCATTTTTAAAGTGGTTTGAATTAAATTAAGTGAGGTGAAAAAGTGACCTTTCAAAATAACCAATTCCAACCATTTCTACCAATTGAAATTGTTCAGAAAACATGTTTTGGATGTGTTCAAGGCCCAATTTCGTGCAGTCTCATACACCCCATGCAACTTGAGTTGGTTTTTAGCAAAAGTGACAAAAACACTCATTTAACCAAATTATGATTAACACATTCATTAACCATGCTTATACTCCACTAAACAGACTATATATGGACATTTTCTGCAGAAACCCTAGCAGCACACAATT